>NC_140589.1:447514753-448897670 GCF_964204655.1 Triturus cristatus | reverse complement strand
TAGCAAGGCGAGGATAGGTATGCTACCAGTTTTTTTTTTTAAAGAACACTTGTAGCATGCCCAAGCTTTCTGTTTTCAGAGAAGATTGTCTTGTGCTAGAGCAATCAGTTTTTCAGAACGTTTCCAAATGTTCAAAGTATGAAACGATTACAGTTCTTGTGTAGAGAGTACAAGGGCTCCATGGTCACCTGTAGTTTATTTCCTTTTTTTAAAATTCTTTTTATTAACTTTTGCTCATATGACCATACAAACCAGCAATTTCTATAATCCGTACATGGTTGACTTCTTATTATCCCAACATTTTTAACCCAGAGAGGTGTGAGGACTTGGGTCCCTCCCAATTCCAACAACACCCAACATGTGGCAGACCATACATACAGTTGGTATACACAACATTGTACATTGTAATAAATCAGGTATCTGCACCATCTTGATAACATCCATCCTGTGTGAGTTCCTCGATTCCCAGCTACGGTCTATATTTATGCCATGGTGACCATATTTTCCCCTGCTTTTTAATACACCCCTTGCTTTTATATACTGTTCCTTCAGCTTGTTGGCACCAGTCAAGAACACATTCCCACTCTCGCAAGGATGAAGGTGAAGGCACTTTCCATCTCCTTGCAATGTTCCTTTTGACAATCACCACTGCAAGAGCGAGCCATATTCCTATATACCGGGGCCAGTACAAGTCGCCCTTGACCATCAGGAGAAGCCATTTGGCATCCATAGGGACCGTCACTCCAGAGACCCTTGACATTACGTCTGTGACGGCTTGCCAATAGCTTGCTATCACCTGACATTCCCATAGATTGTGAAAAAAGGTACCCTCCTGCTGGCACCCCCTAACACAAAGCACTGTGTGGACCCTGCCCCAGGTATGTAAGAGCGTGCGTGGGTTGTAGGTACGGTGTAGTATCTTAAGTTGAATCAATCTGAACCTTGTCTGAACTGCTCTAGGGCTCTGTATTGCCTCCTGCTAGTCTGTGTCATCTACGTTTCTGAGGCCGTCTGTCCATATTGATCTCAAGGTCACCAGAGAGTCCTGAACGTTATTCATTAACTTACGATATATTGTGGAAGTTGGCTTTTCAGGAATAGGGTCTAGGAGCAGCCTGTCCTCTAGAGGTGAGTAGTCCAGTAAGGGGGTGCCTTGTTGGATGTAACCTCGCAGGGCTTGTATAAGTCTACGGTGGTGATATCTTTGTGTGGTTGGTAAAGCATATTCTTGCTGCAAGCCTTCAAATGCAAGTGGAGCCTCCCCTCTCCAGACATCACCCGGATGCTCAATGCCTATCAATTTCCAGTTTCCGAAGCCCTCTAAGGTTGCTACGTCTCTCAGGAGAATTCCACTCCCACAGTGGGGTCCGGCTGGTCAACTTCCCGGCCCAGCCTTACATTCTATTGGCCTCTCTCCAGCACTCCACCACTACTCCTGTGTGCAGTGGGCACTCCAGACGCCTCCTTCTGGAATATAAGAGTTGTGCCAAGTGGCCCTTGCGCATCGCAGCTCTATCTTCTCTGTATGCAGGTTCATTCTCGTTAGTGTACATCCAATCATTTATAACCAGCAGCTGCGAGGCCCATCAGTGCAGCCTAATGTCTGGGACCGCTAATCCCCCATCATACACCCATCTGCAGTTTGTATAGCGCTATCTTGGGGGTGCCTCTCTGCTACAACAGTATCTGGACTTCGTGAGATATTCTTTTGAAAATCTTTGGGGGCACTCAATAGGGGGTATTCTGGAGAGTGTAAAGGAGGCGCGGCAGGGCCATCATTTTGAAAAGGGCTGCCCTGCCCATGAGAGACAATGTGAGGGTACGCCAATGCTGTATTTTAGCACCTGAGGCGTTCCATCTGGGGATCAAGGTTACTCTGCATAAACGCCACGCAATCCCTTACAATGTGTATTCCTAGGTATTTAAACTCCTCTTTCACCACTGGGGCCTCACAACCTGCCGTTAACCTGGGAGGGGGAGCCCGACAGTGGAAACACCACCGATTTAGACCAGTTAATGTTGTAACCTGAGTAGCTACCGAAGAGCTAAAGAATATGGAGTACCTTCGCCATCGAGTAATATGGCCTTGCCAGGTATAGGAGAATGTCATCCGCGTAGTGCGAAAATCGTTCCTTCCATCCTCCCGGAGCCCCTATCCCCCAAATCATCGGGTCTCTTCGGACCCAGTGTGCCAGTGGCTCCAGTGCGGGAGCAAATAGCAGTGGGGATAGAGGGCAACCCTGTCTGGTACCTCTCCCCAGCTGGAAGGATCTGGATGTTACTCCATTAACTCTCACCTGCGTGCTAGGACTCTCATACAGAAGCGGGAGCTGCCCCCATTCTCAGGCCTCTACTAACATGTCTAGCAGCGGCCGTACTATTATGGAAGCCTGACTTTTGTAGATCTCCTCTGGTAGACCATTGGGCCCTGCTGCCTTCCCCGAGTTGAGGTGACTCAGGGCCTCTCCCAACTATTCCGTCGTGAGATCCTCATCTAGTGAGGCTCTCAATTTATCAGATATTTCGGGGAGGGAGAAATCTCTTAAAAATTCCTCACAGTCATTCTCGGTTCTGGTACTGACAGGCGCATATACCCTCTCAAAGTGTGTAGCAAAAACTTCTGCTTTGTCTGCTGTGTCCTGACTTGTGTATCACACCCTTCACTCAGGAGCGTTCTCTATCCCGTTTCCCGAGCCACGCCAGGAGTTTCCACGCTTTGTCACCTATGTCGTACACCCTGTGTTGAGTCGCGAGGGTATACGCTCTCGCTTCACAGTCCGCTAGCGCTCGTAATTCACGCTGCTTTAAAGCTAATCTAGGCTTGGATTCACTAGAGGTGTTGCTAGCGGCATCTCGTTCCAACTCGGCTATCTCCAGTTCCAAAGATGTAATTTGAAGCCACTCCTCCTTTTTTTTGGGCGCCAATCAGAGCCTGTGACTGCCCCCTCAGCACAGTTTTATAGGCCTCCCATATTATTATGTGCGAAGCCACTGACCCTTTATTTTCCTGAAAGTAGAGCCCCGAGCCTTCACAGAGCTGGTCTCGAAATTCTTTGTCTTGAAAACGCCAGGGGTCATTCCTTGGATAGGCTGTCCTAGAAAGGAGCGGTCCCCTAATGGCCACCCCTACCGGAGAGTGATCGGAAATGCCCCGTGACATATGCCTTGGGTTTATAAACTCGTCTACTTTGTCAATCCGGGTGAAGAGGTAGTCAATCCTAGAAAAGGAGCCATGTCTCACAGAGTAGTTTGTGTACTGCTTAATCGAGGGGTTGTGTGTGCGCCACAGGTCTACCATACCCATGGCCATCATGAAGTCTGCTAAGTCACGCTCTTCCCTCCTGCCCGCCCGAGAGCTAGAGCGATCCAGCTCTGAATCCATAACTGCATTTGTATCTCCACCCACCAGGAGGGTGCCCAAGGGCAACTCAAGTAGGAAGGAACTAATCTTCGGAAGGACCATCCTATGAAGTCCCAGGGGTACATAAATTGAACATAGCACAATGGTGCGCCCCTTCCATTTACCCGCTGCTGCAACACTGCAGCCTGCTTTGTCCTCCCACACATTGGTTATACCCAAATCTGTCCAGTGCTTTACACTTGCTACCCTTCAGGTGCGTCTCTTGAATCAGGACTACGTCGGGGGAGTGCCTCTTAATGTGTTGGAGGACAAGGGTGCACTTAATTTTGTTGCCCAGTCCGTTAACAATCCAGGTCCCCACCCTTATGTTAGACTGTTCCCCCATGGTTAAAAGCTAGAAGCATATCCTTAGAAGTCCTTCCCTCTCCCAGAGCTATTCTATGACAACCTGCTGCACCTGTTCGACTGTGATGGTACTGAGCACATGCGTAAACATTCAAAACAACATTGAATAACATTCCCAACCCCCCTCCCTGCAACCTTGTTAGGTGAGCAATAAACAACCTACCTCCCAAACACACAGAGTGCCTGTCGCCCAAACAGTGTTATAGTAAACAGTAAAGAAGGGGCAGCATGCTAACTGCCAGCGTGAAGTTTCATCTAACCGCTGTAAGATACAACTAGACCCTTAAAGAAAAGCTAAGAAGTAACTTAGTCCTGTTATACGTATCCCCTGCTGTCAGGGTAGAGTCTTGTGGTGCCACGCCACTAATGTCTCTGCAGCCCTTTATCTTCACGAGGTGACTCTCGCCACCTGCGCCATTAAGGAACCCTTCACCCAACCATCAACCCCAGACTCAAGCTAGGAAGCACTTAATGTCAATACTTTCGGGGGGGGGGGGGAAGAGACATCTTCTGAACCAAATATTGGTCATCGATGCTGTTCTAGGCCCTCTGTTCCATGCTCCATCTTGCGATCTCCGTCTCTCGATTTTCAGCCGTGCTACTAGTCTTGGAAGGTGATCGAGTCGTCCCACCTTTACGTTCAACTTTGCGCCAGCCTTCCAGCCAATCATTCGCCTCCACTGGTGAGTCAAAGAAATACGTTTTTCCCTCATCAATGATTTTAAGTTTCGCCGGGAAGAGCATCATGTATTTCACATTGGCTTCACGTAGGGAATGTTTGACAGCATCAAACGAACACCGCTGGCACTGGACATGGAGCGTGAAATCCGGAAAAAAATGGATGACTGCATTATCATGATGGAGATCCCCATTCTGACACGCCGCCTGCAACATGGCGTCTCTGTCTCTGAAATGTAGTATCCGTGCTATGATTGTGCGTGGAGGTGCTCCTGGGCGAGTTAGGCTCCCAAACGCGCGATGGGCCATCTCAATAGAAAAGAATGAGGACATGTGCTTGGGCTTCAACTTGTTGAGGATGAGGTCTTCCAACAATAGGTCCATCGACGGACCTTCCATACCCTCCGGTACTCCTACTACTCGGATATTATTCCGTCGGCCTTTCCCTTCTTGGTCTTCAAGTCAAGCAAAAATATCGGATTGGTTCTTGGTGAGTCGTGAAACCTGCTCCTTCAAGCATTTGGTCTTGGACTGCAGGCCCCCAATGCCTGCCTCCACCTCCCACACCTTCTCAGACATTTTCCGAAAGTCCATTCTGAGTAGGTTTGCTTCTTCCATAACTGAGTCAAGTTGGGGTTCTAAGGTTCCTTGTAATTCCGTGATTGCCCTCAGAATGTCTTTCAGGGAGGGGTCTTGGGATTGTTCTTCCTGCTCCGATGGCGGATCCCCACCTTCAGTTCCACCCTCTCGGCCCACAGCAACCTTATACTTATCAATTTGGTTGGCCTGGCCCAGCCCCACCACCTTGTTGCAGCCCATGTTCAGCGTGTATGGGAGGACACTGATGAGCATATACTTGTGGGTGAACATGGTCGTAAGTGTCTCTCCTGGCGTTAATTGACCCCTCTTCTCAGCACTGAGACTCTCAGGCGCAAATAGGAGAGTACTTCCAATCTAGACACCACCACTCAGGCTGTTAATTTGGGGGGGGAGCGCCAACTGTCAAACCTCTAGACAGGAGTGGAGCTCTTCACCTGGCCCCCAGTCCAGGCTCCGCAGGGGGCATCCTCTGCTCTCCCGACTCTCACTTTATTCACCCACTCCTCCCAGTTGCTGAACGTCTCCACTGCTCTATACCTCCTTCGGCAGGTCCCACAATCACATCTTCCCAATACAGAGTTACATTTCTAGTTTGCAAAGCGTGCCCCTATCTGTGCCTCCCAACATAGTTTCTCAACGCAGCCTCTACCTTGCACATCCTTTCACTCACCTTTTCTCTCACGCTGCAGAGCCTGCCCCTGCAGAGATTCTCCACCTGGCACAGCCCCCTCCTTATCGAAAGCCTCTCTCGTTGCATACCTTTACTTCATGCACAAACTTTCCATGATGCAAGGTTGCTCGGCTAATGGTCTCCCCCCTCATTTCTCTCATTGTGCATCGCTTTTGCTGACTTTCATGAGATGCCTCATGCACTCTGGTCACCAGGGCAGGATGTATTCCTGCTGCAGCTCATGTTGAATCCCAGCTATGCAAACCCTGTGTTATGACCAGCTATGCAAACACCGTGTTAAGAACAAGATCAATGAGCTGGGAATTTGGATCTGCAGTCAGAGCAGGTAAACTCTCCATACTGCTTCCACTATATGGCACAGCAAGGGCCAGCTGGAAAGTTCTGGAAGCGCCCCAAGACGAGGATAGGATCGCACCACTTTTTCATGTCTTTGATGATCTGCATCAAAGACTATCTAGCTCTACACGTAGAAAAGCACACACACTCAACCATATTTGGATCCGCAATTTGGATTTTCAGAACATTTTGACTGAGCCAAATTTATGGCCTGGTTACTATAAATGAGATTTACTATCATAGTCAACAAAAGTAAAATCAATATAAAAAAGGCCATCTTTAGACTTGTCAATGAAGAAACAATTATATTTTTCAGTCTCAGGAGACACTAGAATAAAACATAGCACCTGAATAACACAATGCAAAAAATCAATGCAAGGATTATAACTACTGGGTCACCAAGACCTCTAATGAGCTAGCTCCACTTCATACTGCAGAAATGCAAGCACTGAACCTCTTGGTAGCCCATTCAGGTAAAATGTGCCAAAACTGGAGTAAGGCAAATATGATTAAGCCTGAAAAACTAATTTTAAGATGTGCAGGAAATATGAAATTACAGTGAAACTGCTGAACAAAGATTTTAATTCAGAGATGATTATCACCTCCTATAATCCCCAGAAAGAGGTTTAAAAATAATCAGAGAATTGATTAAAATGATTCAAGAATTGTATGTCAATCTCAAGTCACCCTGTGCCCAAAAGTATGTAAGGGTGTTACCCAAGCACTGTATAGATACAATCACAGAGCTGAGACAGGAAGTTGGAGCTCAGAATGTGTCACCTGTCACCACAGAAAACTGCTGCTCTCTTTGCTTTCTCGAAGCTTGTAACAATCTGATTTTGAAAGACTACATGATGCTTTAACATACTTAATAACTGGGCCACCTCTGATTGCTTCCATGTTATCTTCTCAAACTGTTACACGATTCGGCTCTCCTTCCACTGAAAGCCCTGTTAAATGCCTACTTAGATCAGTCTAGAAATGGTTAAGCCTACTTTGTCAAAAATAGATCCAGATTGTAAAATTATGAAAATATTTAAATGAACTGCAGCGTAAATGCTGGAAAATAACGTGGCCAAACAACTAGGGAAACATATTTCATCTACTAATTTAATAGGGCAAATCCAAGCAGGTCTTCGTCCTGACCATAGTATAGAACCAAACCTTCTGGCTGCAGATGATGACCTCAGACCAGAGGCAGACAGCATCAATGTAAATGCACTGATATTACGAGACTTGCTTGTGGCCTTCAGTGCCGTAAACCAAAATATACTTATTAGTTGACTACATGCTAGGCTTGCTTCGTTACAGGACAACTGTTATCTGGTTTGAGTGATAAAGCACGAAGTCCAGCAGGACTGTGCCTTGACACCGCATCGAATATGTGAGCTCTCTGGTGAAATTACTTCACAGTGCCGATGACACGGGATGGTGAGAGTCAATGGACATGCAGACCTCGGCTAGATTGTTACTGGCTCTCAGAAATGGGTAACATTGCATTACCAGTAAAAACTGTAAAGAGTCTGGGAGGAGTAAAGATTGACAGTGACCTCTCTCTTACTAGTCCAGTATTCTCAAGGATTTTCTCTTGTGAATTCCATCTTAAAATGTTCTTTAAAATTACCCCCTTGCTTGACGAGACTAGGAAAGAAAGCCCTATATCTGCCTTCACTGGATTCTCGGCTTGACTCTGCCAAATCTCTCTCTTTATGTATATGGTTCTGGACGTGTCTCCTCCAAAGACTTCAAGTCATCCAGAATGCTGAAGCTAGATTAGTACTTAGAGCCCCAGGATTTTGCCACCCTCGTCCTCTTCTGAAAGAACTCCATTGATTTACAACGAGATAACGTTTTAAAATTCTATGCATTGTAGACATGGTCCAGCATGAATGTGTGCCTTGGTTCAATATAATAAGATACCAGCCCTTAAGAACTTTACGCCACACCCCAATCTACTAATTATTCTGAAATGTATCAAAAGCTGTGTAGATGGATGCAGAAATGGCGAGAGAGAGCACAACGTTCTACCACCAAGGTCACATGCATTTTCCCCCAGCAAAATGGAGAAGGAGATCAAAAATGACTCGCAGGTTCTCAACCATGTCAGAAGCTGTCGCCCACATAGGTATTTGCTGTACAAGCACTGGCACTCTGATTAATCTACACATTACACCTTCTTGCTGCAGACCATTTCAGAAGTGTTTTGTTTTTAAGATCTGTGGGACCTCTGGGCTATTATAGCCTTACAGCCTGCCCACTGTGGTGGACTGTACCTGACCTTTAAGGCCCACTCCAGCTTCTCGGGCCTTTAATAAGGGAACAGGACTTTAATGCTGGTATAGCCCAGATGCGGAGGGCTATTAGAACATTCCACCACTAGAGGGCAGAAAGTTTTAACAAAATGTTAAAATGTTAAAACAAAGGCCTCGCGGAGCCTGAGGGGACTGAAATCCCCTCGGCTCTGTGAAGCCTTTGTTATACACAACAGCTGTGAACGACAACATTGGAATGTCGGCCATTAGAAGCCCGGAGCACTCCATTGTCTTCAATGGAGCTCCCAACATTACAATGTTCTAATACAACTTAATCTCATCACATGACTCCCAAAATGTCTGTTAAGTTTATCACTTATCACCTCTTGCAAAATGTTGTTTCACTGGAAAATAGCAGTACTTCTAGCAGACCCCTCTAAATAACTTCGTCTTTTGGCACACGCATGTTAAAACTACGAATAGTTGATGGTGTTTTACTGGACACCATTTTAACCTTTCTGACAAGCTCATAATACGATATTAAAGTATTGTGATACATTGTGAATTGAAACACTTTTTACTTTTACAGTTGCCTTTGGACATGAAAGCACAATCTGGCACCGAACAAATACTGGTGTCAGGAAACGCTTCGCTTCAGATTACTAAATAATGGCGTAGACCAGGTGTACTACCTCACTCTATTGTTGGAATTTACTACACAATGTTTTCCACTGTTAAATTGAGTCAAGGATTGGAGCAACACACTTAGTGCACTCAAAAGAACGTTTATTCAAAAACATTTATGAAAGTGTTTACTTTAGTGACCTTTTGAGAAATATGACATTTGGAAAGTGTATCTTATGACAACAGTTGTGTAGTGTTTTTGCCACTCACTACATTCCCTCGTTTTCTTTCCCCAGTGTGGAGGAAGTGCAGAACTAGGCCTTGGTGGAGACCCAAGAAGATGCAAATGTTCCCATGGAGGGCCAGGTGTGCAAGGAATTACAGGGCCCAAGGTACAGTCCACATTGTCTTTGAACATCTGCACTTTATAATGTGAAATAGAACTAACAACACTGGTGTCTCTTCTTCTTTAGGGGCAAAAAGGGCACAAAGGAATTCCTGGAGATCTTGGAAGACCTGGAAATCTGGTAATAATTGATGCATTTTACTCTGGAATATAATTTTGTGCCGCAATCGATTTAGTTGCACGGTATTAACAAATAATTTCCAGCGCCGGCTGGCAGGGAATGGTGGAGGGGGGCGGGAGGATGGGTTTGGAAACAAAATATTTTTTTTAAAAACACTTACCTGCTCATGCCGCTGCCGCCTCTGTCTCTACTGTATCGTTGCAGAAGAGTCCGGAGGACATAGGCTCACCTAAGCCAATCATAACGCTACTTCAGCATTGTGATTGGTCTGAGCACCGTGGATCGGTGCTCAGATGGGGTCTGAGGCCCTTGTCATGTTCCTTACTAGGCTGTGTAATGCAGCCTGGTGGGGAAAATGCAAGGCGCGCATGAGGGTTTGGCTGGCCCGAAAGTGCCGGCCAAGCAGTCATCCGCCCTTAGGGGCTAATTATGAAGTAGGGAGGAAAGCCTCCTCCTGACAAACAGAATCTGCTCTACCGCATCAGGGCCCTTCTGACCAACTTGGTCGGTTTACATTCCGACCGCCCGATTACGATGCTCACGGTCGGTATGTAAATCATGCAGTCAATCCGAATCAGTTCAGAGCGACTCACGGTGTATTCATGTCAGTTGGAACCGCATTGTACACCACTATGAACAGCGTTTCCATCCTCGGGATTACAATGTCGATTTCCAACACCCTATCCACGTTGGCCTGTCTGAAACAAAAAGGCTGTTGGAAAGTGACTATGGGGGGCCCTGACAGGGTCCCATTCATCCTACGGCCTCTGGGTGGGGGCCGAGGGGGTACCGAAGGGACCCCCGTGTAAAGCCCTGCAGTGTGTGGATGGCACCATGGGGTGCCCACGACAGGGTGCAGGGTTTTCTGCACACCCCCCATTTCCCCATAGGAGCCTGTGTTATGGCCAGTTGTCGGGCGTAACACGAACTCCCATAGGAAACAATGGGAATCCGACCGAACGGTGTTCGATAGCATGGTAATGTGGCGGGCGGAACCACCGACCCCGAGTCAGTCGGTGCCGATTCTCAGACGGTGTCAGGCAGAGGCCTTCCACCCGACATCATAATCGCCCTTCAGTGTGCATTGCACAGTATACTCTTCCTCCCTGAGCCACCAGCCCCACCCTAACCCAGCACCGCAGCAAGGAAAAATAAAATGATAATAACCTTATTGTCATTTTATTTTTCCCTTTTCCACTGCTCTGAGATCAGTTGGGCGATGCTCCTCCACTCTAGCGGAGGAGCCGCCCCTGATTTAAACTAATACTCAATGTGTGTTTTCTTTTAATTAGACATTTCAATATTATATATAATGTGTCAATGTACTTGCATTTCACATTTTGCCACATTTTGATAATGTGAAATTCACATGAGAAAATCATTATTCACTGCCTGACAAATTGCAAGTTACATATAGAAATATAGGTGGATAACAGTGAATTACGAACATTTATTGCACATTTCTCTGGGGGATCACCCGATTTATTGTGATTTAGCTATGATGTGAGTGCAGAAATTCACTTCAAACTGGGTTGAGACTTACCCCAGTGATTTGCATTTGATAGGGGTACACCCTCCTCCAGAAATAATCTACTTTATGAAAACAAGAGGCTTAACCTAGATGGTCCAGTAAAATATTTAGTGAAGGATGCAGAACACCAACTAAAACTCATAAAAAGGAGACTATTCCTAAAGAAGAAATCGAACAGGTCATAGAGCACTCTTAATCTTGAGAATGTAATATGGGATCTCCATGCTCCCTAGCCTCACATTTATACAAGGGGTTTCATTAATTGTTGTCCTACGTGCAGTTGCAAGGCTGACTACAAATAGAAGAAAATTTGACTATATCACACCACACTTGCTGAACTCAATAGACTCTCATTCTACGTCTCCTCTACTTTCAGATCTGTTTGCATCATATTCAAAAGTCTGACGCTAAACACACCCACTAACTCAAAAACAAACTTGCATTTTCATGCTGACGGAGACACCCTCTCAGCACCATTAATCTACAATTGTAAAGATTTGTTGCATCAGAGCTTCTACTTTCACACACTCCTGTTTGGATTTTGCTCCAAAGAGCTGGGGCCAGATGTACGACCATTTTGCGAACCTGTTTGCACATGCAAAAACAGCATGGGGAATGTACAAACCCTATTTTGCGACTCGCAATTTTTTGCGACTCGCTAGTAGGAAGGGGCATTCCCTTCCTAATAGCGAGCACAACCCTATGTAAGAATGTTTTTCCTCTTCAAGAGGGTGGTAATGCACTCGCAATAGGGACCCCTTCCCCTTTGCAAATGCAGGGGAAAATAGTTTTTTAAGGGCAGGCAGTGGTCTCAGGGACCACTGCCTGCCCTTAAAAAATTAAACAAAAACGTTTAATTTTTTATTTTTTTTAAATGCATTCCGTTTTCCTTTTAGGAAAACGGGCTGCATTAAAAAAAAAAAAGCTTTATTTAAAAGCATTCCCAGACATGGTGGTCTGCTGAGTCCAGTAGGCCACCATACCTGGGAGGGCCTGCCATTCCCAATGGGGTCGCAAATTGCGGGAGGCTCATTAATATTCATTAACCTCTCAATTTGCGACCTCACTGGGAATCGCTAACAGTGTGAAATACACTGTTGTACATTGGAAATAGCGCCTAGCAAATTGCGAGTCGACAATAACTCGCTATTTGTGAGGCGCTGTTCCCACAGTTGTACATCTGGCCCCTTGAGTTTTCACATGGCCCAGGGGGACATTGTCTTCTTCTCTAAATTAGCTTGAGCACACTGCAGATTGTACGCTGCATTGCACACGTTACTACACAAGTTTATTTTGCAAATGTCTCTTTTGCCTTTTTCACATGAGAACCTATTGCTATGTTAACACTCTGCAGGTTCCTAAGATTTAGTCTGAACATTGTGAGTATGGTCAATCAACAATGCCCCTTGTTATTCTGTTGTGGTCAGGCCCTAGCACCGAGATAAAACATACTGATGCAGCTGTAGTTGGGTAATACGTACTTTGGTCTTATTGGAATACACAAATAAGTAGCACACATTTGGAGAGGGACCTTTCCAGGGAGAAGAGCAAGACAGCACCTATGATGTAGATCTACCATCTATAGACTGAGGTACGGGGTCTGCAGATAATGCCCAGAGATCTTTCAATATCTAATCATTCTGCTTCTATACAAGGGAGGGAGATTAGGCTACACTGTCCTTTTATAATGACAGCTCTTTTCATGATTTACGGACTAATTGCTCTGCTTGCCATATTTGTGTTATGCATTTTCCTGCCTATTGTGGCATGTATACTGCATATGAGAGCACGTTAGTTAAAATAAATATTTTAAACTTGTTTGTGTCTCTGTCAGACCTTATTGTGGACAAGTACAAGAGTGCAAGCGAAAGGGTATTTCTTGCAACCACGATTCCTGAGAGTTGGGAGTTCTGTGTTCTGGGGTGTCTACTCCTTTGTCTCTCTGTGAGTGAGCAGGAGAGCAAGTCAGACACTATAGATAGTCGGTCCTGGGCTCATGGATACTAAGGTGTTAGGATGACCCAGTCCCAATGCACTGAGGCCTCATAATTCTACACATAGTTCTGTGTTTGAGCAGAATCCCTGCAACAGAGTGGCTTTGCTGTCAGGTATTTGACTTGATCCATGCTTTAGATCTTTCAAAAAGCACCTGAAATATCACATAGTCCTGCAACTCCTCACCGCACAATAATTGACTCCTGCAAATACTTTCAACACATATCGGTATATACAAGGACTTCATAATGCTCATAGCCTCACTGAAGCCCATCCATTAGAACTAGTTGTATGGGCCACTGTACTTGGAAATCCATGTTTGGAACTGCCCTTATTTTATTCCACTGTAATCTGCTTTTACTGTTCTAATATGTGATATTTGTGTACCTTCTTTTTCTTATATTGTACCATTGTAAATTTAAAGTGTGTTATTGTTTGACATCCATATATTTATGTTAAGCTCTATACCATCTTCCTAGATCATGCATCTTGTCCATACTGTAGAAAAAAGAAACTTTTGTTAATGGTTACATGAAAAGTTAAGTATACACAATGTGGCACAGTGATACTCAGAGGACGGCCCGGGGGCTGCATGCGGCCCTCCTGACCTCTACATGCGGCCCCCTGGGCAGCAGCATCACTGGGCTGCTGTTTACTCGACTCAGTAATAACATTAAAACATTTAAATATACAGCAAGCACTTATTTAAAGGTTGATTGCAGTTAGGGAAAGGAAGTAACTAGGCCCTTAACTTTAGGAAGAACATCATTTTTAAAGACAGTAAAACGTGTAAAAATGCAATTGTCTTTTCAATATTCAAAAAGTGTATTTCATTGATCTGTCGAACCATTTAACCTTAGTAAATCAAATTATAGCGGTGCACAAACACAAATTTAGAGACATTCATGCTTCCCACACCCCCACCTTGGCAACAATGCCATTAGTGTTAATATCCAGCATGCATCCTGAAGTCATGTATTTCAAGGTTCTCTTATATGTGATAATGAAGAAAAAGGAGGGAAAATTAAATAAAACAATTGTCCAGGATCACACAATTTGGTCAAGCAGAAAAGCCTTGATTCATCCCAGGTTTTCTGGTTCCTCATTGAACAATTGAGTTCAGCCACTAGCTATACATGCTTCCTTTCCACAATACTCCCTTTGTACCTCCCTCACCCGGCTGGCATCAGTGTGGCGCAAAGTCACACCAAAGACCAAACTTTGCGGCCCCCGGGAAAATGTTTGTGAGTACCTATGTGGCAGAACAGGACAGAGATGAAACCAGTATTCATGCCCAAAAGACCCTTTGTTCGAGTGCCTGCAGTACAGCACCTTTATGCACCCTAAAGCATTCACCTAAACATAGAGATCAGTCATTTTCAATGTTAGGGCTAGGCTCTTCGACTCATTGAAGAATACATTTTGGTTTGCTTTTCAGGATTTCTGCAAATAAAGTATATGTGGCGACTTTTGATGCAATAGATATCAGTGGGGAATATAGGTCTTTACAACTCATGCGATTTGATAGTACGCAATACAATTACATCGCAAGTCATTACAACGGCTTGCAGTAGGGGGCATGCTGGACTTAGGAATAGTATTTTTTACTATTCCTACTCCAGTTTGCGCAACAGCAGGGAAGGTGTTGGATTATAAATCCAATACCAGTGGGCACCCTACTGCAAGTCGTTGTAATGACTTGCAATGTAATGGTGTTGTGTACTAACAACGCATTGTAATAGCATTGCGTTGTGGAGACAGCGTTGTAAACGCTGTTTCCCATCAGTGGGGTTTAGATACATAGTTTGAAAACATGACTGGCTTTTACTCTTCAGTGCATCTGAAGTCCACATCTCCTCAATATTCTCATGTTTAAAATAGCATCTCCCTACTCGAGCACACAGGAGTATACTAATTCGTCCACGGTAGGGGCCTGTGTTTGACCTCATGGTCACAGATTCAAATTCAGACAAGTCCACTCAGCCTGTCATCCTTCGGAGTTCAATAAAATAGGCACCATTGAGTTGGGTAACAATAAACATCTGTTATTCAGCGCCAAGATGCGTACGGGTAAACGTGAGGCTTTGAAAATACATGCTACTACTGGATGAAGGCAGCCGGGTTCTGGAGGATTGCACTGCCCAGTCAAGTCACTTAAATTCCGAAATATTACCCACCTCAGATGACCAGCTGCCCCTTGACCATAAAGTTAAACATTCATACAAAGGGTATGAGAGGCAACATGTATACACAGTAAATTATAAGGTTTATGTTGAGAAACAAATACAAATAAAAAAAATAGTCCACGTTGCTGTTTGTAGCCTTGGTGTGTCTTTATTACAGATATGCTTGGTTTTCATAGATGCACAGCCAACGTGTTTCGCCCAGACATGGGCTTCTTCAGGGCGATATGAGGGTGCTGTACTCTCGCCAGGGGAATAAAGTAGGGTCTGCAAATGTTCTGGTCCGTGTAGGGACGTAGGTAATGAGGAAGTTACCTCATATTGAGACAGAGAAATATGGTCGCTTACTCAATGGACCATTAGTTCCGCTTGTATGAACTTTGAAAATACATGTTATATTAAAGGCTTGAACTGGAGTGTTTTCTGCAAGGAAGAGAGATTAGAAGTTTCATCTCGTGGGTGTTAGGTTTGAGGTGTGGTGAGTTATTTTACATTTCAGGTCATCAGGAGTACTGGCCAGCCTCTCAATGTCTTCAGGGGAGAAGACTTTCAAGGGCTCCTCTGTACATAGGGGGAACAAAATTTGTAATTGTCTCATGAGCAAGTTGAGGTGTTCCATGTACCTGATTGGAAAGCGTAGAATGGAACATTGTGGAACTCCTTGTTGGAGTGGTAGGGGGCTGGAGAGTGATTTGAGGTTTTATTTGTTGGGATTGATTGCTCAGGTAAGATTCAAACTAATTCAGAGCTACTCCACAGATTTTAATTCAACCCTTCAGGATTTCCAGGAGGCATAGGTGGAGACATTTTGACAACACTGCAGAAAGGTCAACCTGAGAAGGATGAAAGGCTGTGCTGGCCTCAACAAGATTAGAATCTGTATCCTCCATGCTGCATACAGCTTTCCACAGAAGGATCAAGAGGCATATGCTTTGCAATCTTATTGGCCTCATCTGATTGTCAAATGCATTGCCTGGTAATGCAGCTGAGTGGGGTAAGGCACTCACTGAATATGTGCCATATTCTAATATTAGTACAATACATGCATGCATGCTGCAGTGCACTGTGTGTAATCTGTACAGGTTTGGATCCCAGGAGGTTGCTCAGTGGGTTGTTGCAGAGATTCAGGTGTAACCGGAGAGTCACTGGTTTCAGTGATGGTAAGACAGCATATGATACGAACCCTTATAAGTACAGCAGATGTCAGATGCTTGAGACACTACACAGCTTACTCATGCGTTTACTATTCTAAGGGTGATAACATGGATTGGGGTTCAACTGCTGTTATTACACGCCAAATAACAATTACGTTTTTGCTGCACGTGATATGGTTTGTCATTAATAATAAAAGAATTCACCTAAGCTACAAAGCATTCCATATATTGTGAACCCAACACACATGTTATTTTTCTTCCTGCTTTGCAGCTCAAAGCTCAGCATAACGCTGACAGCCTGACACTCTGCTCCGCCAGAAGTAGTGTTTAAGCATTTCAGGGTGGGGTGATGCCCAGAAAATATGTGCTTAGATCTTATCCCTCCGTCTCCTTGTACAGTACAAGGCCAGCACTCTTTCACAATATCCAGATCTATGACTGCCTAAAATAATAGTTAGCAAAGGTGATAAGTGTTTGCAGCAGGTGAGCAGTTCCTGGCAGGGCTCCTTGACACCTTCCTTTCTTCTTTTGCTGAAACATTAAGATAAATGCCCTTATTTTCACCGACAGTCTCTCCATTTGTGCTATAATCTCAGCCAGAAATGGAGGGCCTGGCAGGGACTCATTTCAAGAACCGATTGTCTTGACTGTGAAACCAAGTCCACTTAAAGCCCTGTCGAGATGGCAGCAATGCAATAGTGCTTTATAAAAAAAAGATTTATTATTAAATATAAATAACAATATTCATATTATTTGTATCATGAGATTATTGAAAAAAATTGATGACATTCATTTTAGTAACTCAAATGCAGGCTACTTTTAAATTGTGACTTTGGCCTTTTTCCTTACTTTTCTTTCTGTGGGCCTAAAATAATACGTGAAATTTACTTCTCTTATAATAAAACCTCTGTCTTTCGTTTGAATAGGGGAGGCGTGGAGATTCAGGCACCTATGGCAAGATTGGTGACCCAGGACCAAAGGTAAACCTCCTTTGAAAAAGGTAAAATACTGAGATTTCAATTTCATTTTGTTTCACTAATTGTAGCTCATCTTATCTTTTAGGGTGAAGAGGGCATTAAGGGTGAAAAAGGAATGAGAGGATTATATGGTGAACGGGTATGTACAGTGCACTCCTTCCGAGAAATGTTCATGGATACGCAGCAAACACGTGTATACGCTTGGTCATAAATGCTGGAATCATGTCTAAGGGATTAATTACGAGTTTGGCGGTCCATCGGACCACTATTCTCGGGGTGGAGGTGCGGTGGCAGTTACAACTACGACAGTCAGACCGCCATAGGACCACCGCAACCTCCAGGGATGCGTGTTCCCTTGCGGTGGCTTGGCGGTCAGAGGCTCCGATATGTTTGGCTGTGCTGCTGCAGAACCACCAAGCATATTTGTGGTTTCCTCACTGCCACAGTTTTTATGACGGCGAAGCTGCCATGAAAACCGTGTCAGTGAGGAAACAAAGAGGGCTCTACAGGGCCCCCTGTTGCTGCAGGGCCATGGGATTCATGCAGGGGGGCTGGGGTCTGCCCCCCCCCCTATCTGCATGCACCCTCTTTCCTGCAATCTGGCAGGCAGCCGGCTGTGAGGTTTAGTAGTGTGGGAGCGGGCAGTGGAATGGGGCCCGCTCCAACACTGCCATACTCAGAATCAGGCCCTAAGAACACAAGGTGGGTGCTAGTCCTAATCTCAGGAACTATGGGCCAGATGTACAAAAAGTAGGAATTATATTTCCTATTTGAAATTCTTGCTGGATCGCAAATAGGAAATCATGATTCCTAATGTAAGAAAAATTATAACTATTAAATAGCAATTCCTAGTGGGTCACAAATCACCATACCTCATAAATATTAATCAAGTAGTTTGCACTTTGTGACCCATTAGGAATGTGGCCATCACAGGGATGGTGTCCTGCTGGGGTCAGCAGACCACCATGTCTGTGATTGCTTTTCAGTAAAGCAATCAATTTATTCAGCACGTTTTCATTGTACCACTACCTACTCTTAAAAAATATTTATTTCAATATTCTCAAAAAGAAAGGGGTCCCGAGGAGACCCATTCCCATTTGTGAATGAGTTACCATATTTTTCGAGGTGTGGGTAAAATATGAATGTTTTGTGACAAGAACTAGGTTGCAAAACATTAATACATCCCATTCACATTCTGTATTTGAAAGGAATGCCCTAAGCAGATCCCTTCCAAATGTTATGTTATGTTAAGGGGATTTATAAAGCACATGGCTGTTCCAAAAAACAGGGCTTCGCAGCATTATACCTTGACGATGGATAAACTGTAGCCAACAGCTAAACAGGAAGGACAGGCATTAGATGGTGAAGAGCCATATCTTTAGAAACTTCCTGAAGTGAAGATGGTTCTCAATGTTGCTGATAGGAAGATGTAGCGAATTCCACAGAATAGGGCCCTTGGCACTAAAGGAGCTGCCTCCAGCTCTGGCTCTCCTAAAATGGTCAGATTAAGATTGGCTGAGTGAAGAAGACAGGCAGGTTGATACCACAATATAAGATTGGACAATGTGGGGGCACTCTGGAAGTAAAGAATCTTATGAGCACCACACAAGGTTTTAAAGGGGATGTGCTTTTCCACTGCAACCTAGTGCAGTTTGTGGAGAAGACCAGAGATAGGACAACACTTTAGGAGAGAAAAGAGCAGCCTGGCTGATGCATTTTGGGCAAGCTGGAGTCTTCTGATGACTGAATAGTTGATGCCCAAGTACAAGATGTTGCAATAGTCTTGCTGTGACAGAATTACTGCCTGGATGATGGTTTGTCATGCGCTAGAGTCAAAGAGGCCAAGAATGGGTTTGCGGCTTCTCAAGAACCTAAAGCAGGTGCTTGCTACTGATTTACCTAGAGCCTCAAAGGACAGGGTACTGTTCATGACAGCTCCTAGGTTTTTTATGGAGGACTTGGGAATAGGGGGAGGCCTGAGAGAAAGGGGTCATCAATGGTCACCCAAAGAGTGGGTGTCTTTACCCAGTAGGAGTTCTTCAGTTTTATTCGCATGCAGGCAGAGGCAATTGGCATTCATCCATTCTGCGACCGCTAACAGTCATCTTTGAAAATTAGACCTGTCTTGCCTAGGATTATCTGTAAAGGAGAGCACCAGCTGAGTGTCCTCAGCATAAGATATTAGTGCAATCCCTGTGGATTTGATGACCTGTGCCAATGGTTGGAAATAGATATAGAACAAGGTGGGGCTCAATGAAGAGCCCCGGGGAGCATCATGAGGTAAAGTGTGCGATTGAGAGCTGTGAGTGGGTGAAATGACCTAGAAGGAGCGTTTAGATAGAAAAGACACAAACCATAACAATGCTGCCCCCCTCTAGCAATGCTTTCTAAGCGCTGTAATAAGATTTTATGAGGCACTATATTAAATGTGGCGCTCTAATCCAACAAGATCAGGGCTGAGGGCCGGCCTTCATCCAGGGCACTACAGAGTTGTTCAGTGATTGTGAGAAGCGCAGATTCCGTACCATGCCATGGCCTGAAGCAAATTTGGGAAATATCCAAGACATGATTGGCATACAGAAACTCAGTCCATGTAGCATTAACATGCCTATCTATAACCTTCACGAGAAAATGTAGGAGGGAAATAGGATGAAGGTATTCTGGCTTAGAGGCATCCAAGGAATGTTTGTTCAGAAGAGGGGAAATCCTTGGCATGCTTTCAAGGGCTGGGCACACTAGCTGATGAAAAGGAGAGATTAATCACTTCTAAGCAAGGTGGGAGGTGAAGGTCATGAAATCAGAGAAACAAATCAGGTTTGAGTGGGTCTGCAGGTGAGCCAGATTTTACTTGCCGAAAGAGGGTAAGCAGTACAGGCAGACTCAAGGGAGGAAGTGAATTGAATGCCGGCATAAGGCTGCTAAAAACTGGCAATGCTATATCATCTTGCTTTGTTGTTGGGGTATCAGAGGGGAAATGCTGGTAGATGTCCTTTCTTTTGCCAATTAAGTGTTTTGCTAATTTCTCACAATGTGCACTAGAGGTGTCAATGGGGTCGGTCAGTGGAGAGTGGTGGCTCAATAAGATCACTCATTAGTTAAAAAACGTCCTTGACGGGATTCTTATTGTTCCTAATTCAACCAGCAAAATAATCAGTACTTGCTTTCAAGATCATCTGTGGTAAGATTTAGTGGCTGTTCTCTATTGAATTTTAAGCAGGGGTTCATAGGCTTTCCTCCATGACTTTTCTAGGGCCTTACATTGCTTTTTGGCAGAAGTAAGGGCTTCAGTAAACCAGGGAGTGGTGTGTTTCTCTCTGCTGGCAGTCTGTCTAGCAGAAATGAAAAGTATCCAAGGCTGAGGTAAGCCAAGATTGCAGAGTGTTGTTAGCTGCCTCTGCATTAGAGGTGAACTGAGGTCCGTTAGCCTGAATTAAATCCTGAAATGTATGGGGATCAAGTTTGTGTAAGGGATGTGTCATAGTCTGGTCTGAGATGATTGTCAGTGTATGGCAAGGCAGGCTGAGGGTCAGAGGAATCAGAAAATTCCATAGCATAAGAGGTGATGTGGCCCAGAGGGTGCTGAGATTAGAGTAAACCGGGTCTAGGAGGTGAACGTCAGAGTTCAAGGCAGCCAACACCAATTGGGTTATTTGCAGTGTTGCAATCAAAAATAGCATCAAAGTCAATATTAAGATCTCCCAGAATGTTAAAGTAGGCTGATTTAATAATCAATGAGGTGATGAAATTAGTCAGCTCCACCCTAAAGGCTTTGGGAGGGCCGGGAGGATGATGAATGAGAAGTCCTGAGAGAGTAAAATTGCGGGCCAAGGAAATTATAAAAAGAGCACTTTCACAATCTGGAATGTCACAGTGGGATAGGCTACAACAATACCTATCACGATAGATCACGGCAATGCCACCTCCCCTGCCACTAGTCCCACTGATGTTCTTCTGCTGGTATCCGGGAGGGAGTGCTAGGGCAGGTTCCGCTACTGTGAACTGGCTAAGCCAGGTTTCGGTAAAAAAACAGGATATCAATGCCAAATTGGTATGTATTCACAATTCCAATTTGCAATTTGGTAACGTGTTACTGAATCACAATTTGGGATGCTGTTTTGCGTTCGCAATTGAACCGAGTCTGTGAATTAGCCCGTTTGCAACAACATAATAGGTTTGTACATCTGGCCCTATGTGTAAAGTGCATCAGCTGTCCTGGTGTATGCACTTGGCCACCATTGTTATATTGGCTGAAGGTGTGACACAAGGCATCGGACCTCTTGAAGCCTGTCTTTTATTGTCTGAATGATCAACTGAAAGGACTTGGGCTGATTGTGTTTCAAGATCACAGTGGTTAACCCATATGTTACAAGAATGATCAAAGGTCTTATCATGTTTTTGAACGCCCTGTGTGGTGGAGACTAGTCCTATCACTTAGCAGTAACCTTAATTAATCCAAGATTAGTCTTCGTCATCTTAGTCCTTAGCCTATGAGAGTAAGTCTCACCTGAGAGACAGGCAACTACTTTGCTACCCCAGAATAACAATGTTATTTTCTTAGAATATTTAGAACAATATATTTTTTACTCCATCCCTCATGAATTCATAAGGAAGCAACTCCCCTAACTCACCCTTAACGTCCGGTACAATATCAAGCCAGAAATACAAGAAAAATGTGGGTGCAATGAGGGTGAGTTGGAGGACTGTGATGAAAAACAATTGGACATAAAATAATAATGAGATCACCATGCACATATGCACATAGAGTGTTTAGACATGCCTTAGAAAAGCAAAGACGTAAGGAGAACAAAAAGAGAAGCAGAAAATATTCAGGACCCTGAACGTCCAGTGTTCTAACTGCCAACATGCTCAAGTAGACCACGTTAACAGCTCCATGTCGGGAAAAGGCAGTTGTCCACTATTAACAGAACAGGAGAGTAGCACACGGCTTACTGTTGTTGCACCACTCATTTGTAGAAACAAAGCCAGAGCCAGCCAAACACCTACTGTAGAAGTCATTGGCAAACAAAAAGAAGACTTAAGAAACATACCAGGCCCATACAGGCCAAATATCCAGACATAGGATGAATGGACTCTGGAACACGACAGGGGACCAAGGAAAACAACTACAAAAGTCCCCAACATCTTTCCACAGTAATCCCCTGAGCAACATGCATTAGTGCATGACACCATTAGTAATGCACTGAATAAGGAGAGTACATGAAGACATTCCAAACAAATAGATCAAGACCCATGGCCCGCACCAATGGGCAGAAGCAGAAGAAATGTAAATGCAAAAACTGAGACCACAAACACAGAAGCAGGAGAGCTAAGAAACAAAATCCAACTTAGGTGAAAAGCATACCATGCAATTACAGCAACAATGCACCACCAGGACACAGCAATGAGCCCCAGCACCTCACTTCGGAAAGAAAGAAAAGTAAGCATGCTTTGCCCGATTCAACCTTGAGTCCTGTAAGGTACAGCAAACATTATCTATGAGCTGTGAGTGGCAAACTACACAACCATGGCATTATCCAGCCAGAGGCCAAAGAAACAAATGCATGCAGTGATCAGCCCCATAGGAGCTGAAAAAGCATGTGCTGGTGGGACCCACACTCAAGCACAGACATTAAGGGTGAAAGCAAAGCCAGATCCAAGAGTGCACAATCAAATCACAGGGATACAGGTAACAGAGAGGCACCAGACCCCATTACATGCATAGAGAAAGAGGTAACTCTAAAGCTCCCTCAAGACACCTTGGCAGGATAAACCTCCGATGGATGAAGGCTGGGAAGGTTCAGTCCAAAACTCACAAGAATTCACAGACAGCGGTACAAAAATTGCAAACAAAGGGAAGCATTGAAAATAAATGGAAGGCAGCTTACAGTCAGAAGGACGAAAGGCTGATGAAGCCATGAATCAAACTTGTGAATTGCAGAACACTGCACATAATGAAGGCTCATGTGGGATGCACAACACCAGCTTACTGGTTACTGAATCACAAGGCCAACACTGCCAAAGAGGGATCTCCATAGATGGAACCTTAATACAGCCACAAAGACAAGAACCTATGGATCCTCCAGTGTCCAGAGTGAAGACCTCAATACTGAACATATGTAACCGCTTCATTACAAGACAAAAGGCAAAGTTAACCTGCAGCAGGACTAAGACCCGAGTAAGGCACCTACAAATACACCAAGATGATCCCAGGACAGACAGTGCAAGGCAGACAGAGCCCTAGAGCAACCAAGCAGAACAGCAGCTTACCTACCCCACAAAGGAACACAAATCCCTGAAGAGGGAACCCAGAGGGAATCCCATTGTACCACCCAATGAACAATGGAAGAACAGATCTCCATGAAGGAAAAACACACAGCTATAGAAACTAGGGGTGGGCGGAATTTGCGTAGTCGCGCTACGCAAACCTCCGTGAAACGGTAAAAAATCTCCACGAACACGCAGAAATTCCGCGAACACGCGGAATTGCTTGTTCGCGATGCTTTTTCCTGTTGGCGGGCGCTGTTTGTGTGCTCGGGGGGAAATATCTCACGAACACGAATTTTGAGAACACGAACAAGCAAAAAATTCTGCGAAGCCGCAGAACGCTGAATTTTGGGCAATTCCGCGTTCTCCGCGGAACGCAAAATTACCCAAATTCTGCAAATTCCGCGAGCAGAACGTAATTTAACACCCAGGCCTAATAGAAACACAGTGTCGCTGAAAAAGCAATTGTTAAACCAAAGAATACACAACATTTTAAACAAAACAGACCACAGTTGGAACAATAGGATGATCCATACCCCCATCCCATGATCGAGAGTCACAGATCAGTATGAGTCAGCTCGTGGTCTCTCCTCAGCAATGACACATAGGGATGACCCACAAGGCAGTGCAATTAAAACATCTGGACGTGTTGCAGGATTAACAGCAGCAAATGTGCAAGTGTGACACTGGAAAAATGGGGCCCATAACCCCATGTGCAGGCAAGTACATGCACAACTTCTGGCTAGGACCTCCCACTGGCATGGCACGTTCACGCTAACATCCTCGCAAGATGCTCAATCTGAACCCTGTACAGCCACAGGGGAGGAAAGACGGAGCCTTCACCCACTCCAACAGAGAGGGCTAAGGGCAGGAGCCCCAGTACACAAGTGCCCTCCTCCCACTAATGCCATGTTACGGGGTCCCAGGGGATCCTAGGGTGTCTCCCAGCTTGCTTTTCCTATGCAGACCCCACCAAGGAAAACCATTAATACTTGTTTCGCGTCAAGCAGCCTGTGGAACAAAGTGACCCTCTCCAAAGGGGAATAGATGCAGCACTGGTTAGGGGTGGGGTTCCCTCAAGTCGCCGCTGAGGCAGTTATGAGTCTTTCAGGTGGAGCCAAGGAGGGGCCTGTCTCTGGGGTAGGATTCATCCTCATAGAGGAAGAACTGTGATGAGGAAGGCAGACAGGGAGCTGATGAATGGCACCTCTTGCAGAGGGACGAACTGATGGCCCAACGATACTGTTATTTTTAATTCAAATCTTCATGTTTCACTGTAACTTCTTTAACCCCTTCAGTGCGGCACGGATTTCCGCGCCACGCTGAAGGTTCCGTGCGCGGGCGGGGCCATGACGGAACGGTTCCGTCATGCGCACAGCGCAACCGACGTGCATGACGGAACCGCTCCGTCATGCGCGTCGAAGGGGTTAAGAAACTGTGTTTTGAAATGTACTTCTACAGTTTAGAAGTACAGACATATCTGGCGTACAGGGCCAGACTGGGAACCCAAAACCAAAATGCCCTGACAAAAATGTTCTAACCAGCTGCTTTTCCTCCCATCTTTCTCTTTTGATCTACCCGCTTTTTGTCTCTCTCGACTTACTCTCTCCCGGATATCTCTCTCTCTCGCTCTTTGACCTCATGACCTCTTCAGCAAATCCTGGGGGCTGCAGAGAGTAAGAGAAGGTTCCAGCATCATTCTCGGGCCTTCAAAAAATAGCCTTAAATGCTCCAGCTGCCCCCAATGCCTCCCCCACCGCACACTTTCCCTGTGTACGCCCGGTGCACCTTAAAACAGATGCGCCAGGCACAAACAGGTAAAGTGTGCCCTATTACATGGAATGCACTGCCCTGGGGGAACCGAATTCTTGTGAAAACCAGAGAGGCTGCTTTGTGTTTTCACAGTGGAGGCAGCAACCTGCCTGCACTTTGAAAGTGGATTAGAGATCCCCTTTCAGGCGGATGCATTCATTGACTGCACCCGCCTGCAAAGGAATGACTGGGTGGGTCCATGGGCCCCTTTTTCCCCCCTCCAGAGAGCTGCCATCAGGAGGCGCACTAACAGTGCACCACATTTTAGATGGTGCACTGTCAGTGTGCCTCCTGACAGCTTCTTTGCCTCTGCGGCCGTGTCTGTAATACAGCATGGGCACAGAGGCAAGGGGATTCTCTGATTTGTATGGGGCACACCTCCGTGCAAATGAGGGAACGCCCCCTGAATATAGCGCTGGCGCTTTTCATGCACCAGCGTTATAGGTATTACCGAAGGGGTTGCACAAGCACCTGTGGCCCCTTCTGTAATACCAAAGAGTGCTAGGGGCATACAAAGCGGGCGCAAACGCCTGTTGCGCCCTAGGGGCACTTATCTAACACGACACTTGGTCCACATACTCCTGTCATGCCTCCAACACAGTGAACAATGTGATCTATGCTGCTGTTCCACAACAATGAAGATTCCAAGGAACTCACTTATTTCTGGATATTCCCATTGCCCTTCATTGAGTTATGCATTGCATCCTGCCAGGTTAATCTCTGGGACACAAGACGAGCAGTTTATCACTAAATATGCCGGCTCTTCTAGCATCAAATCCACAGAACTTACTTTTAGATGGAAAACAACAATATAAACCCCATTCCCGAGCCTCTTTTTGATGGTGGCTGAAGGGTTAGGGCCTCAGAGACAAATGTTTAGTCTTTCTCTGGTTCAGTGTGTAGCTGCCCCTGCTCTCTCATCACACTGTGCCAGTGAGGCAGCAGGCACAACAACAAGTCTCTCTAGTAGGACCCGAGGCTGCTTTCTGGCATTGTAATGTAACTTCCTTCCAAAAGTATTCCAGCTTCCAGAAGCTGTAGTCATTATGGAGAAACAAAACCCCAGCTCAGTGACACACTTAAGGCACCATCATGTCAAGGTCTAACCTGTAGTCCACTCTGTGACGTTAGTTCTCATTGTCAAATCTATGTCTGTACCCAGAACTCCTGTGTTAGAGCCACAAAGGAACTCAGAACCTAATGCCTTGGAACGAGCACTGCTTGGAAAATGTCAGTGCTAGTGGCAGTCCTCGCAGTTGTAGGGACAATCCGAAACTTTCAGTGGGGAAGTTGCAGGCGATCTCAGCTATGTGGGACACTTGGTAATTGACCTGAGATAGATGGCTGGCCTCCATGCCTCTGTAACTCTCCGGAAAAATGTAATAGTTAATGCATAGCTGAAAGGATGTTGTGTGAAGGATGTATATAGGAATATTAAAACACAATTATTATACTTGCAAAATAATGGGATTTACAGCCAGAATAGTTATTTTAGGTTAAAGGATACTAGAATAACAGTAAAAAATGTACCAAAAGTGAAAATAGTCATTAATTAAAAGTATGTAAATCAAGTAAAGGTACAAAAGAACATATTTAAATGCAGTAATAATATAAAGTGCACTTGAGTCACACCCAACGCATCTTGGGGCAGATTTACAAGCCCCTTGCGCCGCCGGTGCGGCACCTTGCATGACGCACCGGTGGCGCAGCCTGCTAAGTGATATTAACAAGAACAGGAAAAGTCACCCTGCGTGACTTAACCTGTGCTTGTAAATATCGCCGCTGTTCACGCAACACTTTGCATGTTAGGGGCGTGACATGGGTGTTGCTGTGAGTGTTCACATGCAACACCCATGTCCACTGATGCATTTCCAGATTTATGAGAAATCGTAACTCTTGAAATGCGTCCGAATGCTACGCCATCCGCTAGGGGTGGCGTCGGGAGGTGCAACGAGGAGAAATGTTTTCATTTTCTCCTCGTTTTTTTCCTCTATGAATGTGTGCTGCATTTTACAGCACACATTGGAAGAGGAAATAACCTCAATTGATTGTTTTTGTGCAGGAAGGTTCCTGCAGAAAAACAATCTCCCCATGACGCAGGCATACTTGCACCATGTTGCAGGGTTGCCTGTGCAGGCGCATGGCAGGGGTTTGTGCGCCAGCGCAGGGGGAAGCACAGATATGCGACATATTGTTGTAAATATGTCGTATCCCTGTGCTTCGAAACTAACGCAGTGCAGCAAAATGACGTGTGGCACCGCGCTGCGTAGTTTCTTGTAGATCTGCCCCCTTGTCTGTGAAAATGAACCGAAGGCAAAAGCAGTGCAGGTCGAACTACAAAGTCGCAGGGAGTGACTGTAAAAACACATATGCGTGGTTCGCACGGCTACTCCTCATTCCCTGGCTATTAACTTGTGCGGTGCTGGTAGGGTGTTAGCGCACGTTACGGGTATTTATGGGTGTGAAGTACCAACCAGTACTAGCCAGGGAACTTTTAGCTGGAGCCTTACTGAGAGCTGCAGAGTCTACGTGTGTATCTTTCCAGTGTCCTGCTCGTTACTTTGGTGCATATCAGCAACAACAGGCGATAATTATCGCTAAGCGCACTTAGCGCTAGGATAATTATCGCCGGCTAGCGTGGATTTTTATCGCTGAGATAGCGTGCTATTAGCAACGCTTATCTCAAAAGCGATAAAAATCCTAGCGCTAACTGCCAAACGTGAGATTATCGCTGGAAACCCAGCGATAATTCCACGAAGTTTCAAAGCAGGCGTAAGGAAAGTAACGATAACAGAGGTTATTGCTACTTTCCTTGTCGCTATGCTGCTTTGCGTGAGGCTTGATAATAGGAGAAATGTCGCTTCGCGACATATCCCCCGTTATCCTGAGGAGGAACGCCCACTTTGAATCTTATTAGAGATGCAAAGATGGGCGTTTGGAATTCAGGCGCTAAGGCAAGGCTTTACGCGATAGCGTGACCTTGCTGATATAGCGATAAAATTATCGCTGCTTTTCGGCCGAAAACGGCCGCAAAAGCGGCAATAATTTTTTAGCGCCGCCTTGTAGATATGCCTATTCCCTCCTTCAAGTTCTGGTTCTTCTTCTCGACTCTCTACTGCTGTCTGCACCAGACACGTGGTGCCTGCCAAGTAATCCATCAAACCGTAGAAAATGTATCTAAATCGAGAGTAAATAACTGTACTGTGGTCTTGCTTGATTAACGGGCGCCATCAAGTGGTGCCCAACAGTACTTGCAGCCTTTTCAATTCACCTTGTTGCATCCGAGGTGTAACTTGAGTGATTGATACCTATCATCTCCGAAGTTTCAGATGTCTCCTGGTCAGTCTGTTATTTAGAGGGAGAATATCAGGCCTCGTGCAGTCAAGCACCAGGGAGATACTAAAAACGCCGTATGAAACATGCAGAAAAATACAGCAGTGCTACTGGCTCGATTGTATTTGTTATTATAGTTGTATTTTATGAGGACTTGAAAGTGCAAGGATAATTTATATTTTTGTTTTGTTTGAGAATAGTTCTCGAGTACTATACATTTGATCACCTAAACAAAACTAAGATGAGCCAAAGTCCTGCTCCATGTATCTTTCTTTTGATACTGAGAGCAGTAAGAGTTCATAAATGGGGCCGATAGAGGTGAACATGGCCTTCTGCAGCTGATTCCACGTTCCCTTTAGCATAGGTCTCAGTTCCACTTGTCTATGTTTTCAAAGACATCTGTTTATTCTGAACTGCTCCTCAATCACTATTAACGTTTAGCAAGCAGGATCTTGAACCTGTCCATCAATCTGTTTTTTAAGTTTACACAGAAACATAAGCTGCACGAATTGCAGGCGAATTCGCATCCGATTTCTCCTTGCTTCTCTTTACCAAATCAAATTATGGAGGCATTGTAAATGCTCTGGTCGTTTCAGAAGCGCAGCAGAGGCTCAATTTATTGATTTTAAAGGCTTTGGGACTCATTTGAAGTTGAGTGATATTAGAAAACCTTCTGAATTCTGGAGTAAATCTCACACCAAGAGAATGATTTGTTGGTCGAAACCATGAGCCTAAAAAAGCACACTTTCTGAATAAAGTTCGGCTTTCATGCCTAGCTTAGTGTAAACTTATTCAACCACTTGTGCTATACGCACAACCAACATTGAAAAATGGGAGAATATATCTTTTCCCACCCTCCCAACATTTTCCACCGTCACACATCTGCATGAAAATTGGCATGCCGTACCTAAGCTGACTGTGTCAAGTCATTGCTAAATTTGGTGCAAATCCTTCCAGGATGAAAAGCTGAAGGTAAATCGAAAAATACCTTTTCTGGGGAAAGTGCATCGGTGAAATATTTCAACATATGGACACCACTAAACCAATCTGCAGACCGTTGTCATCGTCAGGGGTACTAGAATTATGTTATAACTATAAGTATATCTAAATAATGTAGCAAATTTCGGGCAAGTATGAAGCAAAGAATTAAAATTATGCAGCACATTCTATGGCTGTATTGTTTTCATCCATTTGAGCTAGAAATAATATTTGTGTGAAATCTACATATCTAACAAATTGTGTGGCAAATTATATAAATTCATATTTTTGAGGTAAAGGCTGTAGTCAAAGAATGGAATAAAGCTATTGATCTTCACAATTCTCCATTTGTTTTAGCAACAGTTTATTCATGAACGGTGAACACAATCTAAACATCCTAATTCCAATCAGTGCATATTGTTAGCTGGCCTGTCAAAAGAAACCAGTCTTTCAAGTTAAATTGCACCAAATAAACATCTAATGTAAAACATACCTTAAGGGTAATGTATAATAGAGTTCTATATTGCCATCCTGGGGTTCTGGTGACATGCATAAATTAATCAACTTTTGGTCTCATGGGGGGATACTCTCAAGGACGTATCGCCGAGTGAGCGGCACTTTATCCCCGCCAAAGTGGCGATAAATATATCGCCCTATTCACAAGCTGGTGCTAACAGCCGATATCACCAGTTTTCCTGCGATAGCAGCCGCAAAAAACATCGCCACAAATGACACCGGCAACTAACACTAATGATATGCAGAGTAAGCGTTCCCGTGCAAAAAGCCGCAACAACACCACTTCGCAACATTCTCAATGACCAGCCAGATTGGCGATAAGATCACAAAACATGCAATAAGGTGCGTTAGCAGCAGGGATTTAACACCTGCTCTTACCTAGATGCCCTCACAGTCGCTGTGTTATAAGATAGCGTCCTTTCTAACCCAGAAAATTGACGCCATTTACCATAAAATTATCACATCTATCGGAATTCCTAACATCTTCCCCATAGAACGCCCTACTACCCCCATCTACACCGCGTAGATGCACATTTTTCCTTCGCTAACGGCGGAAGAGGTAGAATCTCTTCTTACCACTTCCCCACTAGCGCAACAGCTAGCCACACCCATCTGCACCATCCTCAACAGCTCTCTGAGAGCTGGCAGACTCCCTCAAGAATGGAAAGCAGCACAAGTCGCTTCCGAGCTGTCAAACTATCGCCCCATTTCTCTGCTCCCCCTTCAGAGCAAACTCCTTGAAAAACATATAAACAGGCACTTGTCTGACTTTGTGAAAACCTCTTATTGTCTGGACGTCTCCCAACCTGGTTTCCAGGCCAAGCACAGTACCGAGTCCGCCCTGATAGAGGTAACTGATAACATCAGAATGGCCCTGGACAAGGGTCAGGCAGCACTTTTAGTGCTGCTCGACCTATCTGCGGCATTTGACACCATCTCTCACCAAATCCTTCTAGAGAGACTCCAGGACATCGGGCTTCAAGAGCTGACAGACTTTCTAACAGATAGAACCCAGACAGTCATTTTGGGTACTTTTAGATCTAAGACCACCAAAGTTACCAAGGGAGTTCCCCAGGGCTCCTGCTTGAGCCCTACCCTACTCACCTTTGGTAAGTCTAATCCTAACATACAACTCACCTTCTCAGAGGGCATGAAGATCATCGCTGCCTGGATGAGAGCTAACTTCCTGCAACTTAATGCCAAAAAGTCAGTGGTCATGTTGTTTGGAGGGGCAGCAATAAGCTGGTCTCCCAGCTGATGGCCGGAGGAGCTGGGATCTGCTCCCACTCCAAAAGGAGTGGTCAAGAACCTGGGTATCTGGATCGACCAAAATCTTACACTTGAAGCACACGCCACTACCACCGCTGGTACCTGCTATCACACACTCAGACTTCTTAGAAGAGTGTTTCCCATGCTACCATCCTCCACGAGAAAAACAATGATGCAAGCTCTAGTGTTAAGCCATCTGGACTACTGCAATGCACTGTTAGTATCGGCCAGCAAGGCTTGCTTAAACAAGCTGCAGGTAGTCCAGAACACGGCAGCCCGACTAGTAGAAAATGCCTCCCCCAGAACGGCCTCTACACCACTTCTTAACAAACTCCATTGGCTCCCCGTGAGAAAGCGGGTGAAATTCAAGATTTGCAGCACAGTCTTTAAAGCCCTTAATGGCCTGGGGCCTACATATCTATCGGAGAAACTGTTAAAATATACCCCCTCCTGGCCCCTTCGATCAGGTTCCAAGCTACTTCTTTGTACTCCAAGAATCAAAAAGGCTTGGTCGGGTGGCAAAGCATTTACGTACCTTGCCCCGACCTTCTGGAACGAACTCCCCCGCCAACTGCGCGACTGCCAGAGCCTTCCCCTTTTCAGGACACTGTTAAAAACCTATCTCTTCTAAGGTCCACTTGTTTGACTGTAACATGCTGTCCCAGCGCAGAGATACCCCTGACGGGGTGATTCGGCCCTATATAAATTAATAAATATCAAATACCTGGTGCTAAGTCGGACGACAACCTGCACCATAAAAGGGACCCCAGGCCAGAGCCACACCTGATGAACAACAGATGCCATGGAGCTACTGATCAGGCAGCTCGGAGCCCCAAGAGGGCCACAACACCCACTGCCACCACCCCTAGGATCCCGCCCCTGGAGCCATAGCCTACCCCCCCCAGACAAAGATATTTTACATCAAATTTATGAAATCATGAACAAAACAATTTGCCTGATGTCACACAATTACAACAATTAACATACATGCGATGATGAGCATCTGCAGGGCATGCAAGATACCAACAACTTTTCGCTGGTGTGCATCCAGGGCAGCCATTCTTTCCGCATGCATCCGCTCCATGTTCTCCATTATCCTCAGCATCTGTGCTAACTCTCGGCTGACATCGCTGAGGCCACTCTGACTAGATAGTTGTTCTTCTCTCAGAGGCATGACTCCAGCGGTGCCAGGCATGGATTTGTGAACATCATGGAGCAAACTGTGGGTGTCCGTTAGGGAGTGTAAGTGGTCCCTGATGTGACTTAGACACCCACATATGTCATTCAGTTTGGCTACCATGTGGTCGAACCCCACCTGCACCTGTTCAGCCACCTCCTTCTGGCAGTCTAACACCTGGCCTTGGAATGCGATGTGTTATTCGGTGAGTTGCTGGAAGCCAGCCGTGGTGGTGGGTGCTTCCTGCTGTGTGGTCTGTGCAGGTGGTGGGGTCTCCTTGATGCAGCTGGGCTGCCCTGCTCCTGGAGATAGGTTGCCGTAGCTGTCCATGAGCTATTGGAGGGCGTCGGTGTCGAAGGGGGGAGGTCCTCTTCGTCATCAGTGAAGAGTTGCTGGGTCTGCTCTGCAGGAAGTGTTGATTGTCCCTCTGCAATGTGAATGTGAGATGCATTTTAACATTGTGTTGACATGCATGTTGACGCATTGTTCAAGTTTACACACAGACTGCATGACAATGTACATTGTGACTGTTTGGGAGGAGCTGATTATTTGATGCGGGACAGTGGACATTTGGACCACATCACAGATGTGAGTTTGTACACGTACATTATCATCTCAAAGTTTTATCCTATGCCAGATGTGTTTGGCCAGTTCCTACGCACAAGCGGAACCAGTTGTGTACTCTGTTCTGTAGTGAAAGTGTTGCACTTTGTACCACATTGTCGTCAATGTTGATGTGCTGTTATTGCTGTATGCGTGTGCTGCATTGTGGGGGAGTCACCCCTGCAGCTGGGATTTTGCTGCCCCTTATCCCTTTGAGGCAGTGTGCCTTTGACTTCTGTGCTTCTACAGTGCTGAGATGTTGCAGACTTGGCTAATTTTGGCTCTTGTCCTGATTTTGGACTCTTGGGCATGGTTTATCCGCAGATGTGTTGTTGACGTCAGGGGTTGTTTGTACACGTGGATGTGTCAGTGTGACCTGCTCCTTTCCGGATGTGTTCCACATTCAGCCACCTCAGTGTATTGGTGTGCGCCATGTCATAGTAATTGGACTGCAGCCATGCTATTTGTCATACTGGGTCACCTGCATTGTCAGTGTGGCTCACAGACATGCAGCTTTGCTGGTTTTCACACGTGTGCATGGGTTGGTTGTGAGATTAGTGCTGTGTGGGGAGGGACCCCTTTGTGCCCATAGTGGATGGGAGCCTACTTGCTGTTTGTATGTGTGCTGCAGTGTGCCAAGGGGATGAGGGACATGATCCAGAGTCATTGTGGGTGTGCAGTGTGCTCTACTCAATTGTACATGTGTGCCCTTGTGCCCATCTCCCCCGTCCCCCAGTCCCTGTTCGGTACTCACCCCGGTGCTGTTGTGTCAGGTCATGTCGAGCAGTGTCTGGACCCCCAAGTCCTGCCACTGTCTCCCCACTGATGACTGTGGACACCATTTCCTCCATCTCATCCAGCTCCTGGTGTTCCGCTGGACTGCCACCTTCAGTCTGCATTGCTGCCTGATGGTTGTCAGCGAGTTTCTTCTTGGTTTTGCGCTTCACATCATTCCAGCGCCTCTTGACCACTCCAATTGTCCTCTTCCTCACTCCGACTGCATTCACCTTGTCCAGGATGGACTGCCATATTGCATTTTTATTTGCTAATGACCCGTTGGAGGTGACGAACAGTTTTTGGTGGTGTTCTATCACCTCCGTGATGATGATCTTGTTTTCCTGCGGACTGAACCTCGTCTTCCTTGTCTTCTTCTCCTTGACCTTCCGTGACCCCGAGGTCCCAGGCTGGTCATCCTGGGGGCTTATGGGGTTCTGCTCATCCTCTGTACTTGCTCCGGCTTCCTCCATGGTGCTACGCACTTTAAATGATTTTGTTTGAGTTTTCAGTGCTTTTATAGTGCATTTTCTTGCATGACGCATAGGAATTGCAGGCCTGTTGCTGGTTATCGCTGATTTTTGTATCGCGATTGGCCACATCGCAGCTTTTTTCGTGTTCGTGTTTTGCATTTTTTAAGCGTCACGTTAATTTTTACAAGATCATTTGGCGCGTTATCGCGAGATTATCCCATGGTGCCGCTGGGTTGAGAATACAATGTTAACACAGTGTTATTTTGTCGCAATAGACTGCGATGTTCAAAGTTGTGTAAGCTAATTTTGCGATAATTATCACACGTTCTTGAGAATATCCCCCACGGTTTTTATTATGTCCCTAGAACCCATTTAATGCAATATAGCACAGTTTCCCGTAATGTACTCTCCCACCCACCAAGCTCTCCCTCTCTCTCTCTCTCTCTCTCTCTCTCTCTCTCTCTCTCTCTCTCTCCCCCCTTCTAGCTTGCTCTCTCCCTCTCTCTCTCTTGCTCTATCTTTGAGAAAGTTATATCAGTATTTATTGAAGCTTGAGAAAGGATGGTTCGTTTTTTAAGCTTTAAAAAATATGTTTTTTTAAATCTTGAGAAAAGATGTTTTGTGTTTTTGACCTGGGGTAGTACCTTACTAACAAGGATAAAAAGCAGTTATGAAGGGTTGGAAAGAGGGTCGGATGTTTCATAGCTTTATGACAAAACAAGGGTCATGGATCATGGAATCAGGTATCTCCAAGCACCTCCCTCAGTGTGAATGATTTATATTGCACCTCAGAGGCATAAGCCTTCCAATGACTTACAAGGTTGAGGCCAAGTGAATACAAAGCTGCGCAAAAACATTATACCAAAACAAATTAGGTGGTGCAGTATATCTGGTTGCTCCGTCCATCATCCCCTTTGGTATCGCTTTGTTCGTCCTAAGTTGGCAGGGTATGCCCAGACGTGGGTCCCTTGCTCAGTTTGCCACTGGATTCAAGATAGCCTGGCTGATGAGGGTTATGAATCTGAAACAGGTCCCAGGATGCTTGTTCCGGGTCCAGGGAAGACATGGCTTGGCAGTTCGGGCTGGACTGTTCCCATGAGGCACAGGGTCAGACTGATTTGCATATGGCCATGTCTGAACTGGGGTGGTGGAGTGAGCTAAAGAATGATGATGGATTAAACCCAGATCAGTTGACTGGGGGTGAGTGTTTGATTTGCTCAAATGCTCCGTCCATCATCCCCTTTGGCATCGCTTTGCTTGGAAAGGATAGTCGTATTTGATACAGGTTTGGTGTAATATTTAGAATCCCCCCAACAAATCAAAATAGCAGCACTGGGACATTGTTCTGAAAGGGACTTTATTTATAGAAAGACTTCCTGCACAGCTACAGCAAACAAAAAAATGACCATAGATGTATTGAGAGCTCTTCTGTGCCAGCGAATGCAGACTCTCAAATGCTCTCAGGAAAATTGACTACACTTGCAAGAGCTGTTTTTCCTTTCGAAGACTGGCCACTGCTCCACACAGCTAACATGCAAGTGGGAGACATTTAATGTAAATGAGTAAAATCTTTATGATGATGCTACTTACAATGATTTGTCTTTTTTAAGGGTGATCTTGGTGATCAAGGACTAAAAGGTTTGCCAGGAGCAGATGGCTTTAAGGTAAGTAATAAGGTTGTCAAATTAACAAAACAAAAAAAAAAAAAAGTCAAACTATTAGTAATAGGCTGTCAATTAGAGGAGGAAGTGTGTATACGTTATATATAAGCCTAGTCAAAGAACAATTTTAGAGTGACGTGACATGTTAGAGTGGATCTTCTTGTGTGGATTACTTTAGAGATAGGAACCTCCACTGAAGAGTCAAAGAGTTGTGATTTAGGCAACCATAAGCGTGATTATGTTTTTGGAGTCACATGCCTAGGGAGGAGTATGTATACATTTGGAGGAAGAAGCAGAGCCCGGGTAGTGACTAGGCGTGCTCGTTGTGTATGGGATATTGGAAAGTATTTCCATCAGACACTTTTGAATCATTGAATGAATCTTTGAATTTACACATTGGGGACCAGCCATAACTGCGGAGAATCAATAGAATGAGATATGGGATCCGCTTGACAAAAGTTGAAAGCGAGTCGTTTTAAACTGGCAGTGAACATGAACATACACATTGAATATGGAACATGTCTTTAAATGTCATCAATGAGGAAAGTTCATCATTCAGCGTTCCTTTGTAGTCATCCTGCCTGTGTTCACATTCCAATGCTGCTTTCTCCAATGGTTGTATCCTAAGTGTTCACAATGTCATCTTCCATTCTTGCTGTTCTGCTTCTCAGCATCTCCCAACTTCTGCAATCATCATTTTAATCGTACAAAGAAGTGTCACACTTCCTACATTTTTGTTTAGATATTTTTTGTACTTAGTCTTGGAGTGGTACTCTATATCTCTGTCCAGATACAAAAGAAACGTAGACAATTTGGAAAGTGAGTTTTTTACTACATGACTGAACACATTGCTACTAGTTTATTTTATTGAAGAATGCATGGGAGGGCATGCTGCACATAGGCCATTTTAGGAAAGGAATGCGGTATGTTTCTGAGTTGTATGAAATATCGCTATTAAATTCAAACTATGATTCAAAGACTTTATATAAATGAGCAATTTAGTATTAAGTAGTTAGCCTGGATCCAGAAACAATTATTGACTCCTGACTGAGTTAAATTGACCTGCTAATGATTGAGAATGGCATTCAGTGTATGATATTGTTTGATATTGACATCAAATTGAAGGTGAAAGTATGTTAATATGCTTACTTCAGCAAGATTGGATAGTGAAGGGAACTTAATGGCGGAGGACACTGGGTCACACGAGAGCAGGAACAGTCATATTAAAGATTTAAGATTGCATTTTGATGTGATATATTATGACGAAAAAATACTCGATAGTCATTGCGTCCCCTTGTGTTAGAATCTACTGATAAATTGAGTAGGCAAATTATTTATAGTAGTTCCCTGTGAGAGCTTCCATGATGTTACCTTATACTGAGAAGTTCCATGTCTTAAGCTACAAACAAATCGTTCTAGGAAAATAACATTTCCAACAAATTTATTATGTTGCGTATTGCTAAAACTTTAAGCACTTGAGATAAATATTTAAGATTTGCAATTGTTCAAAATGTTCTAGGTTCTATGACTTGAGTTATATATTTTGATTATTCTCTCATAAATTATAGTGTGTCAACTAGCACTCCGGGAATTATTTTGGGATAGAATTGGACGAATGGAGATGCAGAGGCCAATTCTTAAATGTTTTGTGATATAAGTTTAAATCAGGATCAGCATAGTTTAAGATGTGTAGTTTGTGCTCAGTATTTGCATCGAGGCAGGAATATGCGTAGTTGAGGGTTACAGCGGGCAATGCGCGTTAACCTAGAATTGTGATAGGGGCAGCGTTGTCAATATGATGATTTACCGCAAAGTTGAACTTTTGTCAGTATTTACAACTATTCACAATGCTTTTAAATATATTCATTGTGCTTCTTAATCTATGCCTACTTCAAGCTAGTGTGAGAGGAGAGGTTTTGTGAGTTTTGAGACAGTGTCAGTGTAGAAAAGTGCCCCAAATTCCACCAACGTGAGGAAAGCAATGTATTCCTAAGTAAGGAAAAAGGAGAAAAACAATAAGAGAGCAATCCCAAAAAGTATGCTTTTTCTATGACACTATCCACTCTGCAGACAATTCACTAGTGCCACGACCGACATGTTTATACCTTCGCTTGCTGGTTCCTTAAAATGATCAAAAACAGGCACAACTTTGGTTCCACTGATGTTGGTGATCTTGCCCCTCAGTCTGTATCTTTCAAGGCCGTGTGGCTCTCATGATCGGTAGTGATCAGCCGCTGTAGTATCCAACCTTTTGCCGTTCATAGTCATTGCTATTTGAAGGGCTCTTCGAGTTTACCGAGTCATGTTGTTTTGTGGAGTACAAAGAAGTTTGCTGGGAATTGCATCTGTAAATGTTTCCACCTGTAAATATCACAGAGCATTTTTCCTGATTTTAAAAGAGAAATTAAATGCTCATTATTCCTGCCTAGTATGAGCACATGTGAACACGTCATTTCTAGATCACTTTCACAAACACGACCTGGAGATGTTAGATTAGAATGTGATAGGAGAAAGGAGATGTGCGAATGTATATGCATTTACATTTTCTTTTTCTTAAGGGCGTTGGAGGCTCACCAGGTGAGAGAGGAGACATTGGCCCAGAAGGAGAAAAGGTATTTAAAAAAAAAATAATCCATTGCTTTTCTGGGTGTGTACTTGGATGTCTAGTTTAACCTCACTGTTTTAGGTTGCATATTTGAGTATTCCTTATTTTAATAAGATTGTTCTATCGTGCAGAGCTGCTTTCGTCCCGACAACCAATGATTTGTTTTTGTTATTGGCAAATATCTGGCCCAAAATCGTGAAATAATATTGTCTCTCTGTGCTTCCCAGTCAATGACCGGACCTTTTAACCTCACTGCACCTGCTTTTCGTGAATACAAGTTATGTATCTGTGAAATGCAACTGATTTCGGCTTCTGGTCTTTGTTTGCTGATCAAGGATGAGCATGATGTACAACACTATTATGCGGTGGCAAACTCTGAGATTCACAAAATCACATGGTTTTCAAATGCAAATATAAAATAGTGTCTTGTGATGTACACAACCTCTTTCGGGACCCTTGCCGAATCACAATTTGGAGGGGGCATGAGTGCGTATCTAATAATTCCAGTTCACAATGGCATTAACCATTGTTTGTAGCTGCAGACACACACTATCAGACACCGGTACCAGAGTTGGGGTGAAATCTGAATTGCATAGAGGAAGATGTTCTTGTGGGATAGTAACCCCTTGATGAGTCATATGCGGTGGCCTTGGAGGGAGGAGACATGGCCCAAGGGACCAATGCATGCTATATTTACAAATGGGAAATGGTTATTTTTCTAAAAGCAGCACCTGTCCCTCTGAAGAACAAAGGTCATTTAGAAAAAAAGAAAAGAAAACTTTCCTATTTGGGAATATGAAAACTGGGATGCAGCTCTTTCACCATCCGTGCATTCATAGCCAATCGCAGAATGCCACACAGAAACATGCAACATTTTTTGGCCATGCATGAATTGGAATTTTGAATATGATCTTTTGGTACATAGATGAAAGCGCACATTGCATCTCTGCTTGCAAACCAGTCTCTGTGTGCAATTTGCCCATACTGGATTGCAAACAAGGACTAGTACACCAGGCTGTGTGTTTATTTAAATATCTTTGTGCACAACATTACATGTAACACAAGTTATTTTTATTATTACAGGGAGATGAGGGAGAAACAGGATTTGAAGGAATAATGGGATTTACAGGAGTAAAGGTAAGACTTACAAAAGCCATGTATTGGGTCACTGGGTTTTATTTATTCACAATGCTGGTGCAAGGTAGAGACAATGGGGCAGATTTATGAGGCCCGTTGCGCCATCGGAACGTCACTTTTTGTGATGTTCCCTGGCGCAGAAGCCTGTGTGATATTTATCAGGCAGCACTGAGCCACTTTTTTTGGCTTAATGCTGCCTCATAAATATCAGTCCCTTTAACGCAGTGTTCTACGTTAAAGGGGCGTGCAATGGGTGTTGCTGGGGGCGTTCCCAGCAACATCCATGGCCTTTTGACACTGCCCCAGATTTACGAGAAATCGTAAATCTGAGGCAGCGCCAAAAGCTTCCGCCTCCCCAGGGGAGGCGTACGGGAGGCGCAACGGGGAGAAATATCTTTATTTCTCCTCGTTTTTCCTTTTTCTATGTGTGCTGCATTCTGCAGCACCCATACAAAGAGGAAAAACCTCTTGTGATTATTTTTGTACAGAAAGGTTTCCCTTCCTGTACAAAAATATTCATCTCCGCAACGCAGGCACCCTTGCTCCATGGTGCAGAGGTGCCTGCGTTGGCGCAGGCAGCCCATTGTGCGCCGGCGCAGGGGAAAAGGACTGGAATGCGCTGCATTTTATAGATACGGCGCATACCTGCCCTTTTCTTTTGCCGTAGGGAAGCGCAGCAGGAAGGCCTGCTGCGCTTCCCTACGGCAAAACCTCATAAATCTGCCCAAATGTTTGTTCTTTCCTGTCTTGATGAAATAGATATGTTAAATCATGTGTATGTTCCTTGTGCTTTTGATGCCTGAGTCAACGCAGCAGTTGAACATGAAGAAAAAATTGCTAACATGTATAATGCACAGTAGAAGAAAATTCGTTTTTAGCCAAAGGTTTAATTGCAAACTTGTTTTACCTATAGCAATATTACATAACATGTGTATTTGTAAAGCGCACGTTCACCCCAGCAACGGGGCATCTTGGCACTGAATAACAGATGCATATTGTTACCCAACTCAATGGTACTCATTTTATCAACCACAAATGGATGAAAGGCTGAGTGGACCCGCTGGGATTTGAACCTGTGACCATGATGTCGAACACAGGCCCCTGATTACTCCACTGAACCACCAGTCTGGCTTACATGATGAATTTTGTTTGTAACATTTGTCCAGCTGCATTGTACATGTACATTTACTGCATAAAAAAGGGTTGCATGGTGACGTAGAGCGGTTGTTATGGATTCCTTTTGTAAAACATCAAATATTCAATAAAAAATACAACATTTTTTAAACACATTTTAGAAACATAAATTGATAAAAATATTTTTAAAACTTTAATGATTCATAAGGCAAGGTGGAGGATGATGCAATCTTAGAAATATATACCACTTATACTGTGTATTATATTTCTACTGTGAACTCTGAATAAAATTGCATCCTTGTGCCATGAAGGTTGTTCTGCAGCTCCTTCTTCCAGTGGAAAGGCTCTTCATTTTTTGGAAACAATATATGAACTCAAGGGTCATTTTAGCTTTACCAAACGTCTTATACTGTTGTTTAATACAGTCTATATGTAATATTCAGTCTTCATGTGTTTTTAGGGCATTTTCAACTGCTTTCACACTGCTTCAGAATAGTTTGAGAGAACTTTTTCATTAATAATGTATCAAAGCCAATTGCTGCTGCACCCTACCTAAATAACTATGTCTGCTTAGTTCAATGAGCCCGCGTTAGAGTTCGGGAGCACTGTCCCTGTTTGTGCAGCATGCAGGCTTAAGTAGCTGCACCAAGTGCATACATGAACAGTAGATCAGACTAAAAAAGGAGCTCTTTCCAGGGAAGATACGAGCTGCACTGGTGCCTGCACATTAATGAAATTCATATCAACTGTTTAAAGCTGACTGTCCGCCTATGACTAAATGCAATGGAAATGACCACCCTTTCAAGGTGGGAGTCTTAGGGATATCCCTCCCACAGGCAGATGCAGTGTATGAAAGCCCTGTGCCCGTCTCCCAATGGTCACTCTCGGGGATGCACTGATTGTGCATGATATGTGGCACACAACCTGAATGCATCCTAACAGCTTACTTGCTTCTGCACCTGTGTCTGTAATATGCAGAAGCAGAGTTGCCTTATTTGAATTGAGCCGTGGCCCCATGCAAATTATGCAACATCCCTTTCTTACAGCACCGCCACATATTTTGCACTGCTTGATCCGTATTATAGAAGGGGGCTGCACAAGCAACTGCTGCCCCTTCTGGAACACCAAAGTGCCCTGGGCAAACTAGAAGTAGGCACAAATGTCTATTGTGCCGTGGGCCACTTTGTATGATATTTATGGCCACTCATAGTGAATCAGTAGTCTTCTGCTATATGAAGATTTGCCAGTCACCAAACTTAGAGTCATCTATTGAGGCACTTAAGCAGGACCTCTGCACACCAGGATGCTGTATTGTGAGACAAAAATTACTAATGGTGGTTCTACGGTTGTAGCATAAGTAATTATATTATGTTGACAGCAAGCCAAAGTCACTTTGCATTTTTGCTAGATATAGTATGGATGCAAAAAGAACAGATGATGGACGGAATGATGAACAAATCATACATTCACCCCCAGTCACAGATCTGGGTTAAATCCATCATTTTTTTGCATGCCACGCCATTCCAGTTTAAACCCAGCCATGTGCAAATCAGTCTTGACCCTGCCCCCTAAGTGAGCAAGGTTATGCCAAGAGGTGGGTCCCTTGCTCACTGTTCCACTGGATACAAGCTAGCCTGGCTGATGAGGGGTGATACCTAGAAACCAGTCCCAGCATGCTTGTTTCAGGTCCAGGGAGGACCTAACCTGGCAGTTCGGACTGGACTCTTCCCATGAGGAGCAGGGTCAAGACTGATTTGGATATGGCTGGGTCCAAACATAGGTGGCATGGTGAGCAAAAGAGCAATGGATTCAAGCCAGAGCTCTTGCCTGGGGGTGAGTGGTTGAAAAGTTTCAGCACTCCCTCCATCATCTTGTGTGTTTGTTATTTTATGGCGGCGGCAGAAAAAGACAACTCTAACTCCGCACCTCTTCCTTGCAGGGTGATGAAGGCTTCCCTGGGGCTGAAGGCTCACCTGGAAGAGATGGATTCAGGGTAAGTTTGTGAATATCTGCAGAACATTACTTGCCATCATATTTGTGGCCATAAATGCTCCGGGCCATGAAAAATATAATTCCGTGTTTAATACCATGCTATAATAAACTATTAATACCAGTTCATTTTGTACACAAATGCACGCATATTGAGTTAGTCTGTATGAAGATAGGACATGCTACTTTGTAAAATATCCACTACCAAAAGATGCCCAAAGGGAATGGAAAAGAGGAAGAAAACAGGGATAAATTTAAAGGAATTAGTGTTACTATATTATGGTTGAGTGTGGACCGCCAATGACAAAGGACAGTAATGACTGCCTGTAATGTTATTAGGTGAATTTCTTTGAGTTTGCCTTGTAACCAAGCCCTTTGTTTTTAAGCTTCTTCAAGGAACCTATTCTGATGATATTATTCTATTGGAAGTCTTGTTTGTGTATCTCTGATTATTATCTTTGGTAGCAGAAGGAGTCCCTGTCATAAAGAGCTCTAATTTAAGTATTACGAAAGGTTTCTTTTCAAAAACTTTTGGATACAATTTCAGGTTCTTGTCAATGTGGAAAATGTATTTCCATGATCTTGAGTTGAACTTCTCCATTTGCTCATTTCCTTATGCTCTGTGATTGGATTTCCAATGTTCTTCCAAGAAATATGGCTGCTTTAGGCGTATTTGCTTGAAGAATTCTAGACACGAGGAAATATAGGAAACATTGTCTAAGCATTTTTGGGGGACTTGTAGTGAATATTCCTACATGAGCTGACCTTGAAAGAGTCTAGCATGTTTCCACCCTTTTTAGCTGTAACACTCCTTAACTAAACTTTTTGAGTGTGATATTTTCCACAGATTTATAAAATTACAACTGGGGCAGATTCACGTAGACCGACAACAGATGCTCCCTCAAGATGTGCCTGCCTGCCACCACAAGAACACAGTATCAAAATTTCATATGGAGAAAGATTTGCGAGGGACAAAAAGAAAATATATTTCAAATAAATTTATTGTCCAAACATAAATTAAACAATACGTGTTTTGCAATACAAATCACTTCACCAGGGCCTATTTAACAGTTCCAGTAGTCCAGTAAAGCACTTGTAAAATGAGAAGAGTAATCAGCATAGTGCTGTGCCGCAGCTTTGTTTGCTGATACACCGATTGCAGCACAGCGCTATGCTGATTACTTTTCTCATTATACTAGTGGTTTACTGGACTACTGGAACTGTTAAAAAGGCCCTGCTGAAGCGATTTATATTGGGAAATACGTCTTGGGTGATCTATGCTTGGACAATAAATTTATTAGGAATAAATTTTCTCTTTGTCAGTTGCGATTCTTTCTGTGTATGAAATTTTAGTTAGATATATTTCTAGTTGTTTCAAGTGAATAGAACCTTATTTTTTTAATCATAGTAGGCCATTCAAAGAATGTCGTCAGGAAAAGATGGCTGATAGTGGGAAATATATTTTGCCTTGCACCTAAATTCCACTATAATTATTAAAATGACTCCATGATATTATTTTCTTGATGTATATGATATCTATAATTTACTTCATATGGATGATGATACACATTTTATAATGTAATTGATTGTCTTGTGTTTCCTCAGGGAATAGTTGGAGATCCAGGTGAACTTGGATTGCCAGGCTATAAAGGACTTCCAGTAAGCTGCCTATTTTGTGACTTGCAGTTTGGACGCTAGGTTCGAATTAGATTTATGGAAAACCTGTCCCAGAACACTTTTTTTAGTCCTATGCCAGACATATATAAAGAACATTAGAATTATTTTTGTTTAATATGTAGTTAAAGCATATAGTTGTTTACAGAAATATAACTTAAAGATTTTCTTTATGAGTGACATGGTGCTTGGTGTGATAAGTATCGCACAAAATACAAACCAACATCAATGTGTTCATAATGTATCAGATAAGATAATTATCAATTTTAACAATTATTTCCCTCAAAACATGGTGTAACATGCTTATTTTGGAGATAACCGCACTGGACCAACCCCTAGTCCAGCCCGGACATCGCCACCGCCATCCCCGATGGCTACAATATCACCCACAAGGATCGCACCGAACGGGAGGAGGAATCACCATCTTTCACAAGGACACCCTCCATCTGACCACCCACTCTAAAGAAGAGGATTTGTGAAACAAATGATAGATTATGTATTCTGCATGCTCATTGGCTGTTCCTCCATCTCTTCCCGAGCCATCTGCAGGTGCCTCTGGACTCGTGGAGGGCAGGAGTAAACCATCACACCCCAACAGATCCTACTGAACTGGACCATTCTTAACACAGAAGACACACTCAAGACCATCAAGAGTTTCCACTCTGGAGCCCCACCAGACCCTTGCCCATATCACATCTTCCATAGACCAGCCACCACCATCGCCCCAGAGCTTCGCCGCACCATCAACTGCTCCATCGAAACAGCTTCCTTCCCTTATGACTGGAAACACACATAGGTCAACCCCCTGCTGAAGAAGCCCTCCGCCAACCCTACAGACCTCAAAAACTTCAGACCCATCTCCCTCCTCCCCTTCCCAGCCAAGGTCATCGAGAAGGCCATCAACACCCAGCTCTCGGAGTCCATTAAGAAAAACCATGTCCTGGACAACACTCACTCCAGCTTCCGAAGTAAATAAAGCACTGAAACCACTCTCCTCGCTGTCACTGACAACATTCACTCCCTCCTCGACCATGGCAATACAGCAGCCCTCATCCTTCTGGACCTCTCGGCCCCCTTCGATACAGTCTCCTACCACACACTAATCAAGAGACTACACAACGCCGGCATCCGCGACAAGGCCCTGGACTGGATGCACTCATTCCTTTCTGGCCAAAAACAGCAAGTCAGACTACATCCATTCCTCTCAGAACCTACAGTGATCAGCTGCAGAGCTCCCCAAGGCTCCTCCCTGAGCCCCACCTTCTTCAATGTCTACATCGCCCATGTTGCGGCCATTGTCAGAAACCACAGACTCAACATCATCTCCTACGCTGATGACACCCTGCTTATCCGTTCTCTCACCAATGAACCTACAGCCGCCAGAACCATCTTTCACGGCGGCATGAATGCTGTGGTCACCTGGATGAAAGATAGCTCACTCAAGCTCAACTCAGACAAGACTGAAGTATTCTTCTTAGGACCCGCCCTCTCAGCCTGGGACGACTCTTGGTGGCCAACTGCTCTGGGAACCCTTTCCACCCCCACGGACCACGCACGCAACTTCTGCATCATACAGGACTCCTCACTCTCAATGAACTGCCAGATTAATGCCGTATCCTCATCCTGTTTCCACATGCTCCACCTGCTCCGAAAGACATTCAGATGGATTCCCACAGAATCCAGAAAGACAGTCACCCATGCACTCATCACCAGCAGACTAGTTTACAGCAATGCACTCTATGCCGGCATCACCCAGAAACAGTCTAGTAAACTACAGAACGTCCAAAACGCCGCAGCCAGACTGGTCCTCAACATCCTCCGCCGCAGCCACATCACTCAACACCTCCGTCAGCTCCACTGGCTCCCAGTCAACAAGAGAATCACCTCTAAGCTCCTCACATATGCCTACAACGAACTCCATGAACCAGGACCAGCATATCTGAACCACCACCTCTTATTCCACACACCTGCCAGACAGCTTTGCTTCACCCAACTTGCCCTGGCCACGTCCCACGGATCCACAAGACCAGAACCGGAGGAAGATCCTTCTTCTACCTCGCCACCAAGATCTGGAACAACCTGCCCCTCCACCTCAGGCAATCACCCTAACTGGCCCAATACAGGAAAGATCTCAAGACCTGGCTCTTCGACTGCACCTTCATGCCCATACGGATCAGCAGCTCCCCCCCAGTGTCTTGAGACCCTTACTGGAGAGTAGCCGTGCTCTATAAATTCCTGATTGATTGAAAAACCTGCATGCCTTAGTATTTACTGGGCATATTTTCCTCTGTACTTTCCAGCGGGTTTAACTTGTTGAAATTTAACAATTGTGTGAACTCAACTCGCACCTGGTAATCACTGGCTATGACAAACATCACAACACTTATAATTGTGATTCCTGTGCAAGCATATTTGTGCAGGGATCACAATTTACCCAGCCTCATAATTAGGGCTTGAGCGGTAAACTAGAGAGTAAAGCATACAGTCGAAATAAAGGAGAAACATTGTTTGCTTTATGTTACTGTCTTCATTCATATGAACAGACATTATTTAAAATATTAGCATAAAATCAGCACAAGTGGATCTATGTAATTTTAGTTGTTCAGTAAATGAAGAAATAAAAAGCATCTCAGTGCAGGGAATAAGGAACCTTCCATTTAGACGAGGAGAGCAAATGGAAATCTTCACTTTGGTAATCGGTTGGCAGTACTGCATGTAGAGAAACAGGTGAACATGGGTGCACCCGCTTGCCCCAAATCTCACCAGATTTTGCTTTGCTTTATATTGATATATTAGCCCAAATGAATGCACCTGTCAAACATTAATCCATTTCTTGTCACTGTCTGTTCACTTTTTCCGACGCAGGGTGTTCCAGGACTAAAAGGGAAGTCAGGGACAGAGGGTCCTAAGGTACAGTACAAAGAAGAGGATTTGTGAAACAAATGATAGATTATGTATTCTGCATGCTCATTGGCTGTGCTTGTCATTCTCCATCAGGGAATAGTTGGAGACCCTGGGCGTTCCGGGCGAGATGGTGACTTGGGCATTGAGGTAAGAAAAGATCATCTTAACAGAATGAACTATCCCAAAAACAAAGTAGTGTATGGTCTTTTGGGCTTGAGCTAAAATCTCTTATGCCTGGTGTCTAGATCTTCTGCTTAGGGCTTCACCGTGACACTTTGGTTGCAGCCGACAGTTACACGTGATGTACTACACATAATCTGACACAGTATAATACGCTGTAAATTATTGATTATGATTCTGAGGAATGTCAGTGTTCAGTCTAAATTTGGTTTTGTGTACTTTCCTCTCCAGCACATGCAGCCACAACATACGTAAAATAATACCTGCTTCATTTGGCTTTGTTGCCTTTATTAGAACTTAGAGATATGTAATTTACAAATTTCACATGCCATACATTAGGAATGTTTTCCACAGTCAGACTGCCCTTCATTGGGGAGTCCAGATTAGGGCTTTAGTAAGATCCAATAAAAACACAAGTATACCACCAGGTTCCAATTAAAGTTATAATTGCAAAATCAATCTATCTATCTATATGTCTGTCTTTATTGTTTAGGGGCTAGGGCCATCGTTATGAGTGGCCCGATAAATGGGCGAGATTTTCCCCAACAACAAGGGTACCAATACAAAGGATATATATATATATATATTATCTACTGGCGGTCGCCAGTAGGTAGCTATAGTTAGGACCTGTTTTCCATAGGAAAAGCATTTTTTGTTTTCCCAATAACTTTGGCGTCGTTTGACGAATCATCACGAAATTATCAGATGTCATTGACCATGTCATGAATGACGTAATATGTGACGTCATGAGCAGTGCATTGCAGGTGCGCGAGTTATAGTTAGCTAGCTAACTATAACGGTGGAATTTCTATAAATAGATAGTTATAGTTAGGACCGTGTTTCCATAGGAAATCTCAAAATTCTATTTTGAATAACTTTGGCGCCGGTTGACGAATCCTCGCGAAATTTTCAAAACTAATGGGGCGCTCTGTTCAACTCCTACCCTGAAAGTCTCGGGGTGATTAGTCAAGCGGGGGCCGAGAAAAAAGGGGGGTCCCAAAACGCGTTTTCCCCATGCATTTTTCCATAGGACCTTTAGACGCAGCTACAGCCCGAACGGCTGAACAGAATTACTTGAAATTTGGCAGAGAGGTAGCCATAAGGTCAAGGAAGTGCCTTTTGCAGGTCTGGTGTAAATCTGTTCAGTATTTCCTGAGAAAATAGCATTTAAATGCATATCAATATCTATACGCGCGCACCGTGCGCGCACCGTGCGAGCACCCTAACGTGCGCGAGCGTAATTCTGATTGGTGGTTACATGTTAGTCAACGTTCGAATCGGTCGAAATCAGGAAGTGTCGGCCGCCATTTTGTTTGTTTTCAGTGCGAGAGTGAAAAAGGAAGGTGGCGAACGTGAAAAGGGGGCAGGGTTGAGAGTTCCTGAACCCCTAGCTTTTGTCAGGGGGTCCCTGAAGGACCCCGAAGGCAGAATTTTTATTTTTCTAATTTTTTTTAAATCGCGGAGGTGCGCGCACCGTGCGCGCACGGTGAAAAAAAAAAAAAATAAATAATAATAATACATAAATAAATTAGCATTTAAAAAACCGTACAAATTCACTGAAAAAACCATAGGTTTCACACACGTTATAGTTAGGAATCAGCATTTAAAAAACCTTGCAAATTCACTTAAAAAAACCATAGGTTTCACACATGTTACAGTTAGGTGGATATTTCACTCGTAAAAAAACAATGAAATTCCCCCGTTATAGTGAGTTTAGATAACTATAACTCGCGCGACCGCCACTCTATCACAAGGATGATGTCATCAGTGATGTCATGAGTGATGCCACTGACCATGTCATGAGTGATGTAATATGTGACGTCATGAGCAGTGGATTGCGGGCGCGCGAGTTATAGTTATCTGAACTAACTATAACGGGGGAATTGCATTGGTTTTTTACGAGTGAAATATCCACCTAACTATAACATGTGTGAAACCTATGGTTTTTTCAGTGAATATATATATATATTCACAGCATTTTCCCGGTTCTGGAGCCCCCGACCCTTCAGGGTGGCCTCAATGCATGGGCCCGGAACAGCCCACAAACTCCATCAAGAATGGAAGAAAACTTGAGGCCATATATATATGTTTTCACACCCAGTTTTCTTGTTTGTATATCTTCAAGAAAAGAAGCACTCTCGGGGGTTTTCTCCATCCGTATTCCTTTATTTTGGAGCAAACATGTCGCGTTTCGGCATCCGCCTTATTCTAATGTTCGAATAGCATGCCAAAAGGACAGTGCATTTTTTAGAAAACAACAATTCATCACATGATGCGTATCGAAATCGTCAGTAACAACGGACAACTAAAGACAGCAGATTGTCTAGCAAGCATGGGCGCCATACTGGTGCACTTCCCAATTGCATGTAGCTGTCCCCTATTACAGATTGTTACTTGTCACAGATCTTATTACAATTTAGCGCCAAATTGACATGTCGATCGCTTCATTAATAAACAAAATACATAACACCAGAGTTTCTTATACCAAATTTGGCAGTATTTGTCTTGATCTTTTTGGGTGACACCATACACTCATAATTGAGCCATGTATTGGCCTCAATTTATATACATTTGCTGTTTTGATTGAAAGGCAATTTGGCAGAAAGAGAAATATGGGGATGTAAGTTGCTCTTTTAATCTTTGAAAGCAGGCTAGATGCTAGGGACACCAGCAGGTCAGAAGCATGTAGTTTGGTTTTACAATTGAAAATAGGGGCTGAGAATCTCTAAATGTAATGTAAATCTGTAAATGCTGGTGATAAAGCCGAGACTTCCTGAATGAGTAACTACACATGATAGAATCAGAGTGATGCAATATTTTGAATGTTTATAAAGTGGTCTAGTACATTTCCAACACTCTCACTGTTTGTTCCACATGTAAAACTATACACAGTCCTGTTTGCCCATTTTATTGAAGTGAAGATATTTAATTCACAACATGCACGAAAACAAGCATTTACAATTCCTTTGATTTTGACTTTTGAAAAGTGTATAGAGGAACTATTTAACCGTGCCTCACTAACATGTACATCAATTATAACAGGTGCAGCAGCAGAACAAGCTGTTCTAAAACAAGTGGGTTGGAAACGTGAATGTATTTGGGAGATTCTAGTGTGAGTGCATGAGCGTGTGTTTGTATTATGCTTGTGAATGCTATCACTGGTGAGAAGAAGTGGCAGGAAGCAGAGAGGGCAACTTGTGAACAGATGGGCTAGGAGCAGAGATCTGGAAAGATCTACAGTATTGTCCAATCTTGAAAATAATAAAATGTCTTACATTTCACTAGTGAAGGAACACGACCCAATTCAAAGTTAATGGAGTGACATCTGTCCCACTAATACATTATAATTGTGAAAACATGGTACCCATGTCTGAGTTCCTCTCTGACAGATGGAGCAGATTTCACTACATGATTAGAGGCAGCAAAACTTGAGAATGTTAGCAAGAGGTCCCAGTTTTGGGGTCAGCGTGAAGGGTCGATGTAGGCAGTGTCAGACTGGAGGTCACAAAGCTGGAGCATTGCAAGGAGCGCGCTGCTCAGGCGGGGCTCGACAAGATGCATCTTACCAGCACCTCTGCATCTCAGTGGACACTTCAGTCCAGAAACAAGGTACAAGCAACGCAGGATCAACCTAAAAATAACCGCTGTAGCCAAGCTGAGGGGTACTGGAGTCAGCTTGTGACACTAACATCTCTGTTATTTTGGTTATCTTTGAAGGCCTATCAAGGACGTCAGGGACAGGAGGGCCGGCGAGGCTACATTGGAACAAAGGTAACATACATTTCACATTTCAGTTAAATGGACAATAAAGTGCAATCCCTTTAAGCAATCTGGCTGGAATAACATCCTGTTCCTTTTGTCCTCATTAAGGGCGAGAAGGGACTGTCCGGGCAGCCAGGGCCTGAGGGACCAAGAGGAAGGCAGGTGAGTGCGTGTTTTCTATAGGGCCATGCTCAGTGGGAGCACAAGAGTATATTGTTTAGCAAACCAGTTAAAATGGTACAGAGTTCACTGTGTATAGACAGAGGACCGGGTGATTCGGGTTCTATGTTATGTGTACATCGGTGTGCTTTGATAAAAAAGAACCCACTACCAATGTGAAAGCTTATTGCATGGCATTATTCTGTAACATTCAGATAATCAACATTTTAAGGGCTATAAAAATATAACATGTATAAAGGGTCATTATATCCTCAGTTATCTCCAATTATTAAGTCTTGTCTGCGCTCTTAAAGACTTTTAAAGAATTGCTCGAATGAAATCTTTCTTGCAAAAACCTGACTGACAAAATTATTCTTCAGGTAAAACAAAAAGTGGAATGAAAACAAAGTAAAAACAAGCATTTGCAATCTAATCGGTCTTGCCTTTGGGACCTTATATGTATTTAGCTATGCAGCCCATTAGCCTGGGTGCTGAAACATCTGCTGTTCTTTAACATGGAGGGAAAGTAAGCACCAAACTGCGTGACACACCAGGTATGGGAACACATGGAGAGAAATATTTGCTTTCAGCGGGAAATGGTATAGCCCAAAGCTCTGTTTATAATATTAAATCAGGGCCTTCGGTGGTCATAGCACTGAAAATACAAGATTTGAATAAAACTTTATTGTCTACGAGTGCTCGTGGAAGACAATTTCTATGGATTGGAATCTAGAGAATGCTAAAGTGATTCTAGTGAAATAGAGGCAGTTGCCAGAAAAAAAGTCCCTAAGCAGAAAGCAATTCTGGTATTTTACTGACCTCTGCTGGTCGTTTTCTATCAAGACAGTTAAATAGAGGCAGTCGAAAAAGCAGAAAGCAATTCTGGTATTTTACTGACCTCTACTGGTCATTTTCTATCAATTCAATCCAATTCAAAATGAGCTTTATTCGATTTTAGGCATTTAAAATCATAAAAGCATTCATATTCATAAAAGCAAGTAAAAACATTTGATATATACGATAATTAAAATACATTATCCATCACAAAGTACATAAAGTGCTTTCAAGTAAAGGTAAGTTAACCTACAGAGTAATGCATTCCAGACTTTGATCAAAGTAGACATTGTACATTTACGCTTTTTCTGACTCAGGGTATTTTTCAGAAAACCAGACATGGCACATAGAGATAATATACTACCTAAAAATTGTAAATGTAAAAACGCTGGTCTGCATTGTCTCCATCCTGCCTGTTTTAACAAAGGGAGGATCCATCTAGTTCTTTCACTTGCATAAAATTTACAAAACATTATCACGTGGATAGTAGATTGTGTTGACACGTTATCACAAGGGCAAGGAGAAAGTTCTCTGGACCAATCATTTATTCCTGGATAACTGACCAGACGATGAAAACTGTTAAACCTAAAACGAGTTAAGAGATATCTATCATATCCCTCCATGCAACATAAGAGATATGGTTGGATACCATACGTGATTAGAGTCCTTTGATGTTGGATTCCCGTCCCCTTGTTCATCTCCTGGGCGACTCTAAGTGACTCTAAGTGGGTAAAACAGATTAGTTTAAGCTCCTTCCTGGAGATAGAGTTCATTTTCTCTGGGGTAAAGTAGTAATCTGGGTGGCCTATGTCACTCAGAAATTTTTTAACATAATTCAGCCACGTGATCTTATTAGCATGGTCTAGATTCATAGAATCTTTGATTATCTCTCTACTTAGACCTGTGCTGCTGGTTGTCCATACATGGTGCCACAGCAGCACAGGTTGCATTTTTTAATATCAGAGACATAAGGGATACCCAGCTCGCTATGGCAATTAAACAGGGGGAACTTGCTGATACAGCTAAAATAAACCTTAAAAAGGCGTTTTCTACACATTGAATCATAGACACATCATAAAAACCCCACACTCCCATCCCGAATATCGCAGTACTTATGCACTTAGCCTGAAATTTTTTAAGAAGAATGCCAGTGGGCCTTGTTCCCATTTTCTTGGAGAAATTAACGAGAGCGGCAGTTGACTTGATAAATTGTAGGCTCCTACTTTTCACCGCTGGGCCCCAGGAGCCCGTACTTGCAGATAAAACACCCAGATAAGTAAAAGTGTTGGTGGAGTCTAACCTTTTTTCCCTCAGGGGAGGTTGTTACATCTATTTCTCCCTCGCCCACAGGTCATTACAAATGTTTTTTTAGCATTTAATTTCAGACCTAAGTTATCCATAAAACAAGAATATGTTATAAGTGCTCTCCGCAAACCTAGTTACGTGCTGGCCCTAAGTACCGCGTCATCAGCGTAGAGGAGGGAGACTATCGGCCGTTTGTTGGGGAGCGTTAGTATATAGAGTAAAAAGGAACGGGGCAGGATGAACAGAGGCAGTTGAACAGAAAAAAAGGCCCTAAGCTGAAGCCGACAAGGCCTAGGGGATGATCTCCAGAGCCCACAAAGTACATACACATATAAGTATATACTAAAGTATATGCAAGAGGTCTCGAATGCTCGACTTAATAAGCAGCTCTGATGCAGGCTTGGGGACCACTTTTAATTTTGCCATGTGCCTAGTGGGTGCTGCATAGACTAGAGCCAGCCCCGAGGGAACCAGACATAATGGGGCATATTCTGTGCCAAATGCTGATGAGTGCCAGGCGCTAAACAAAGTGATCTTAGAGTATGGGTAATAGACTAGTATAGTTCAGAGCTGGAGATTAAATTCCCCTCACTCTAAGCTCATTTCACAAAAGACTTCCAAGAACACCTTTTGTATTGTGAAGATATAGTGAGAAATCCTTATTTGCAGCTTTGTAAAGCGCAGCCTGCCCCCGTGGTTGCTTCAGTGCTCTGAGCTCTCAGACCGTCAGTCAGATGTACAAAGCACCACAGCTGGTCCATGGATTCAAGTCGTCTCGCTCAGTTGTGCAACAGTGATGTCTCTAAACTGAATTTTAGGGGGGACACATTCACACATTGGTCAACAGGAAAAAGAAACTTGTGGGGCTATCTCGAAAGGATCATCGTAAAGAGTGTGGGTGTCTGTGTGTGTGTGTGTATAAATTACATGTTTGCTTAAAATGTTTAAATCTGACATTAAAGGTATGTTTATATACACACATATGTAAAGACATGCCTACAACCTCACATTAAAAATGTAAAGCAAAAAACCGCTGCTTTTCAGCGAAAGGTAGAGTGTAATCGTGCAGTGTCTGTCTTATCCTGTATCTGCTCCTGGCGCATTCAGCAGCTGCGGTGGTGGAGCCCATGGGTGTGACCAGGACAAACAGAGCTGGGGCACAGCCCCGTCTCCCCGTCCCAAGGACACCTGGGCTCAAGTGCCGCAGTGAAGTTGAACGCATTCTCACAAGTGCAAGTGAGAATGCTGGATAAAGATAGGATCCGGCCTATTGGTGGAAGTAAAGGAGCCCTCACACGGAGCTTCCGACAACAGGAACACTGTTTTGAAAGGAAACCTTTTCTGGCTCCAGTTAACATTGGGCCTTTTTTCACTCCTCTGCTGGCTGTCCAAGTTGTTCCATCATTTCCGCCTTGTACACATATTGCCTTATTGATAGTACTGCAGTGATGTTGAATTAAGGAGCAAACTCCAAATTGAATTGTCTTTTCCAGTGTTGTTTGCTGCCTGGTTCTAGTGCGGCACATATAACAAGGGCACTAGTGTCCTTCCTACCTGCTGCCTTGCTTTGCATGTTTGTTGTCTGTTAAGGTAGTTTTTCCTGTAAACGCAATAAGTAATGAACGCTTTCAATTGGTTTGCATTTTATTCTTCTTTCTACTGGAATCCAATTGAACGCTATCAGTGCTGGTACCGCAATTCAGAAAGCTTTTTTCATAAGTGATGTAGCTTATGCCTGGACAATTAGGAGTAATTCACACCAAAGGCAGGAGTAAGTTATACTATCTCAGAAAAAAATCTTTTTGAATCACGCTCAAAGATTTTAAACACAATTTTAGCGTTGTATTTTAACAAATGAATTTCTGATATTCAGAGAAACGAGATTACAGTTAAGGTCAACACAAATACATTGATTTCGTCTTTGGAATTTCTCCATGTCTTCTGGCTAGGGAGCTCAAGGAAAAAAAGGTGAAGCTGGAAACCCTGGCAGACCTGGCTTCATCGGCCCACCTGGAGCTGCGGTGAGTATTTTCTCTATTTGTTTTACTGTGAGATGCAGTCCTGGATAGAAATGTCCCTTTGGGAATATATTTTTTACAGCTCTAGGATTAGTAAGAGCAATGAAATACCTATTTCTTCTTCACCAAGTAATGACATCATTCCCAAGCATGGGTCCCAAACACTCAGAATGCTAGGGTGACATACTGCAAAGAATATGCAAAACCAAGAATAGCACTCTGGTCGTTCAGGGAGAACAGTCCAAGCAAAATGTGGCAACCCTTCAGGATCCCCATAGTGTTTCCTGGTAGAATGCATGAATCCTACAAAGGCTTCAGACATTGTCATCACGTTAGGACTTTCAATGCCGACCCAAAAAAGGCCAGTATTGCTGTTTTTGAACTAGGAAAATAGAAAAACAACCCAGCCAACCTGGCTATGCAAAACAAATATAAATATTTGCAAAATTGGACCTACAGTAATGCTTATTATGTCTTTTACAGGGTCACGTGGGTCTTCAAGGACGAACTGGAATAAAGGTATTAAAAAACAGACATTGTATCCGAAATCGGTTTTTCAGGGAAGAGTGCTTCTAAATGTCTTTTTATGGGCAGCAGTCGCATTTAATTGACAATCTTTCGATATTGTTTCATAAAATTGTGGACAGGAAAGCATTAGTAGTTAATAAGGCTTAATCTAGGCAGTTTCGGTGGGGAATTCACATTATGGGAAAGGGTTTAGATGCACGTGATCTTTACCTAGAAATTCATGAGCATAGAGATATCTACAAATGTGTATATATTTAATTATAGGTTATAACTGTATATATAATGGAAATATTAATTTAAATTCTTAAAGTAATATTAGTTTCAGATAGATGTAGAATATAGAAAATAATAGTTTTTTTCCAAATTAGTACCCAAAAGCTCTTGCACACATCACCAATTATCTTGGCCACTTTATTGAAGAGCTGAAATGTGTGGTAACACATACAAAGACAACTCACAGTTATTCATTTTTTTGGATTTGTTGTAAGACCTATGTATATCTATGCATTTTTTGTTACTTTCTCTTGCGACAGAAATGATTAATCTTACATTCAACAACCTATTGTTTCCATCTAGCATCTGTCCGTGAAGATGTAGTTTTGAGGAAATATACTTTGTTTTTTATTTTCAATCGAATCATTTTAATCTGTATTTCCCACAAATGAACATTGTAAATATTGTGATTGTGATCATCCATATAGACATTTGGCTACACAAAACTAGCTAAACAGATTTTGTAATTCTATATAATTGATAAGAAGTTTATTCCTACCTCGCAAAACGAAGATCAAATCAATATTTTTTATAAGAAATTAAATGAGTACACCATGAGAATTGTCAAATGTGGAATGCTATCCTCAGGCAATGCATACAGATGGAAACATGTGGCTTAAACTACGCGAGGCTAGGTGCTGTCCAAATATGAGTGAGAAATGCACATAAGTTTGTCCAAAATCTGACTGTCCTCTAATCATGTCTATACAATGTGGAGTGTCGCTGACATTTTGTATCTCATCTTTGCTGGGGATTCTCTGATATTTTCCCCTTTCTATAAAAATCTGTTATGCAACCCTGAGTGATTGCCAGTAGATAAGACCTTTAATTCAAATCAAACACATAGTAACATAAATTACAAACCACAGAGTATTGTAATACTTACACGAGGCATCTATCATACATGTTGAATTAAAATGTATTAACATTCAAAGAGGCAGGAATTAATACCTTCTCCTAACAGAATTCCAAGTTAAGCAAACACTTATGTTCATATACTACCGGTATTAATGTTACGTGTGGTAATATTTCATTACTTTTGCTCCATGGCAGCAGCAAGCATGTCGCATGCCTAGTGAAAAGGGAGAACCAACTCTGCCATGGAAGGGATGGGTAAAATTGTTTGAATCCTGTTTATTTACGATAAAGTGAGAAAGATTTAGTGCTTAAATCGAACAGAAAATATTTTTTCACAATGTAAGTATTCATGGTCGAATGATTTATGATTTATGAAACATTATCTGAACCTAGTGAATTCCCAGAAGAAGTGGAAGAAAGTGATATGGGTGTATATAAAATGACTTTCTAAAGCACGAAACACAAGTTGAGGAGAAGGTGAATATTGTTCTAGAAAGGCATAGATTTCTTTGCAGAATACAAGGAAAAAATGAAAGTGTAGCAAATTACATTGCTTCTCTTCAAGGCTAAAGTCAATTGTGCAAGTTTGGTTCTGTAAATGATTCTCTAATCAGAGACCAATTATCAAGATGTACAAATATAATGAGAAAATTCAGGAGAAACTATTAGCAAAAATCCAGGGCTACAGATGAAACAGAAAAAGCTAAATGTATTGAACACACAGCACCCTGTACTAGATAAATGTAATCCCCTTCTGAACAAGAAGCAGTGTTTAATATATTGGAAGAGGATAATTTAGAAGTAAACAAAATTGCCTTTCAAGTAAAAGGATCTCTAGGCAAGGTGAAGCTCAACAATTAACCTCAATGTAGCATTATTCGAAATGGAATACCTATAAAGATGTACGCCAATTCTCATTCCCAATTTACACTGGTCTGTCATGAAAATTTTAATAATATAGCAGCTGGTATTGATGCAAATCTAGAACCACCTGATATAAACTCTAGTGTTTGCAATAAAGATCCCTTTCCATTGGTAGGGATGATTACTACTCGCACAACATTTAAATACAGAACCACAGTAGCAAAAATGTACATAACAAGGAAAGGATCAAATCTTTTAAGATGGCATTACTACAAATAACTTTGGATCACCTTGGATTCTAACAACTCGGACCAAGTTCTAGTCATAGATAGATTTTGCACCAGGTGACCAAGTGGGTGATGAATTTCCAGAATTGTTAACAGACAGGTTAGGTTTACTCAAAGACTATCAACATAAAAGAAAATTAAAAGAAATGTATACACCTGTAGTGCACAAGGTACATAATGCTCCTCACCTAATGTAAGATCTACCACAAAACAAACTCGGGGGCATAATTACAATTGAAGTCTCGGAGTGCGGTGTTAGCCTTGTTGGCTTAATGCCGCGCTCCGCCACTTCTGAAACACAGGGAGGCACCATATTTACAACAATACGGTGCAGCCATGCGTTTCCCCCTGTGCTGGCGCTAAATTTAGCTGCCTAGGGCCAGCACAGGCACCCTTGCACCCTTGCACCAGACGGTGTCTGTGGTGCAGGAGAAGATTGTTTTATATGCAGGAAGGTGTTCTTCCTCCACATAAACAATCTTTAAATGGCGTTTTGTAACTTCTATGTGTGCTGCTTAATGCAGCACACATGAAAGTTGCAAAACATCATTTTTTTTAAAGATTGTTTATGTGCAGGAAGGGACACCATCCTGCACATAAACAATCAAAGGTGTTTTGCTGTTTATTTGTGTGCTGCTCAATGCAGCACACATGGAAACAGCAAAAACGAGGAGAAATTAAACATTTCTTCTCGTTGCGTCAGGGGGGAGACCAGGTTTTCTCTGGTCTTAATTTTGGCGCTGCCTCATATTTAGGCCAACCTTGTATATATGGGGAAAAATCAATAGGTTTTATAGTGAAACGCCGACCACAACACCCATTGCCCTCCCCTTTCATGCTAAGTATAGTGTGAAAGGGTGCCTTATTTACAAGGCAGCGTTAAGCCGCATTAAGTTGCTTAACACTGCCTTGTAAATAAGGTAAAGCCCCTATTGCCACCGCAGCATCTGAAAAAGTGACGTTGTGGTGGTGATAGGGGCTTGTAAATATGCCCTCCGTCACCTCACAGAGTTGGGCATAATAGAATCCACTGATAGTTCTGAGTTGCTGGCGCTACTCGTAATACTAAAGATTTGTTTTTAGGATGATTCATTTATCAATGATCTACCATAAGGTGGAACTCCATTCCTCATCCAGACCTTTAACCGTATTTATAATGCTTTTGAGGGCATTCATGTTCTGTAGTATGCCTTTTGGTTTAGCATCTGCAGTGGCAGTATTCCTGAGGATAATGCGGAGAATTTTAGAGGGCATACCCAACACTCTGTGTTTCCAAGATGACATTATGAAGTATAGTTCTTTGGTGTCAGAACATAATGGCACCTTATGCTTAGTGTTAGGAAGATTAAGAGATGCTAGCATTACCCTGAAAAGAGATAAATGTCAAACTGGAGTTAGCTAAGGGTTCAAACCAAAAGTTAGTATATTGGATGCAGTTAAAAAAGCTCCCCACCAAACAACTAAAGATGAATAGGAATCATATTATTATTAGTGGAGTACCTGTACAAGTACATTAGAAAAAATTCAGATATTACTTACAATCTAAGAAACTTATTTAAAGTGAGAGAAAGTTTTCTTGGGACAAAAATTGTCAAGATTAATTTGAACATTAATTTATCTGTACCATCCTTAGGAAATGTTGATACTTCCCCAAACAAATATTTAACTACAGATGCAAGGAACATGGGTGTAGAAGCTACCTTATCTCAGTATGTAGATGGTAAATAGAAGATAGTGTCCTTTGCTTCACAATCCCTTTCAAAGTCAGAACGCATCTACTCGGTTGTGGAAACAGAAACCTTAGCATGCTTTTAGGTTATTCAACATTTCAAATTGTATTTATGGGGCCTAGAGCCTTATAGTAAAAACAGACCATAAGCTACTCACCTGCATGTTCACAACTAAGGGAGTGGAGAGAAGCAGTCCCCGTATTGCCAAATGGATTATTGGTTTTGAGAGATTTTGTTAACCCCTTCAGCGCGGCGCGGATTTCCGCACCACGCTGAAGGTTCTGAGCACGGGCGGGGCCATGACGGAACGGTTCCGTCATAAGCACAGCCCAACCGACGTGCATGACGGAACCGTTCCGTCATGCGCGTCGAAGGGGTTAAAAAATGGAGCACTTTTGGGTGAATGCCATCTAGCTGCTGACTATTTTTCAAGAGCCCCTTTTGAGATGGAATATAATTTTGAAGTAAATGAATCCCCTGTTCTGCAAATAAACATAGCTGCTCTAACACCAATAGAATGGACGGATTCAACAAATAAAGATGTTATCATGACTTAAAGAATACATAATATAAGGTTGACTCACAAAGTGCACAACTCTAAATGAAGAGTTGAAAGATTTTTGCGAGGTAAGAGATGAGCTAAACATAATAGAGGAAATGTTGTTGAGGAGATAAAAGGTACCACCTCCAGTTAGCCTATGTGAGAAACTAGTTAATTTAGCCCAAGAGGGATACTTAGGTAGATGCATTTCCAAATCCAGATTGTGATCAGTTTATTGGTTCTCTAAAATGGATGCAATGGTTAATATTAAAGTAAGAGAATTTATCAGTTGTGCATACAGCGACAGATCTAAAATCATTAATAAAACACCACTTTCTCCTGTAAACAGGATAAGAAGTTAGCCTTGGGGATAATTGGTCACATTAATAAAAGAGTTGTTCCCTAAAGGTTTGTGTTCATACTTCTAGATTACCATTCACATTGGACAATGACAAGCCTAGTGAATAACAGAGCAACTGAAACATTGCTAGATACTTTAAGAGATGCTTTTACATGAGAGGGTATTCCAGCAATATTAGTACCCGACAATGGTATCCAATTTACATCCCAGCTGGGGCTCTGTGGTTGTGTGTCTGACCTGATGTGTCTACTGCACTGTGTTCTCAGCCCCCAGATTAGGATAATCCTTCTAACTGTTTTATTTCGATTAAAGGCTGCTTTGAACTGTTATATTTTATTGTCTGTGACACCGACATGTGTAGTGTGCTGTCTTGATGTGTATTATGCCACCACTTTTTTAAAGGACAGTGTTGTATTGTCCTAAGTCTAATGGCTTGGTAGAGAGGGCTAAAAAATCATTAAAGAATTCGTCCAGCTCACATGCATAAATAATCTACCAGTAGAAAAGGTTTTAAAAGAAATGTTATGTTCATACCACAAAGCCCCCAACTTAGCTATAGGAATATCTCCCTTTAGTTTCATAAGTGGCAGGCAAACTTGTACTGAACTAAGTCCAGGGTGGTTGGGAGGTGGAAAGCCTATGATTTATGATAAGAGCCTTAAGGGGACCAAAACATTTACGGGCCTGTTTACAATCTTGGCAAATGGGAGACTCCGTCACTAATGTGACGGATATCCTTTCCACCAAATTACTATTCCACTATATCCAATGGGACTTGCAATACAGCAGATGGGCTATCCGTCACATTTGTGATGGATTATACCATGCGCAAGGATCATAACCAGGCCCTAAGTCATCAACAAAATTATTAAAAAATTGCTTGATATGAAACATTGAGTCAACAAACAATTATGGAAAGAAGGGAAAATGGTTTAGTTTAAAATACCAATATTATAGCTCTCTGAAAAGAAAAGCAAATGTTTCAGACCAATATAAATAATGAAAATAAAAGGTAACTTTGCTATACTGCACAATGGGCAGATGTGGAATATGGACAGACTTGTAAAATGTTTTCAGCAGATGTTGAACCGAACAGAAGATCGAAAAAGTGTTTTGTAATCATCATCCAGGGAAGAAAGTAACCTAAATGTCAAAAGATTTTCTAAATCTCAATTTTGGCAAACGGACTAATGTATGTTGTAGAAACCTTTTCTAATATTATCGTTAGGAGATGTGGAGACCATTCCATTGTTATCCTCCCTGCCCCTTCCCTTAATCCACTAAGTGGAACATTTCGACAGGTAATCTCTGAAATAATGATCAACTCTTCTCAGTGAGAGCCAGGAGATGTTGCGGAATAAGCCATTTTACCTTCACTGCCACGACTCTACATTCTTTACAATCAAGAACATAGTCATAATCACTTCTCAGTTCTCAAACATTATCAGTAGTGTTAGGGCCCTTCATATAGGGTACATGATTAAAGACGGATTTACATTGGGATATATCCACTGCTTTAGTAACTCTTCATATGGAACCCACATGTATGTCCTTAATACACCTATACAAACATGTTTTGGCCCACTGATGCACACAATCAACAAAATGTACACATATTCTGATTAATTAGGGCATTGAAAATGTTAACCCATTCAGGCCCTTTGTGGTCTTTTGTAGATATTTGTATTGATATTCTGTACCCTTTTCTCCGTTTACCTACAATGGTCCTACATGCAGAGTCCTTAGGTTTTAAATCAATCTTTCTAAGTGATTAATGCAATTCTCTTCTTTTTTAATGTTACAGAGAAACCTTAGTTATGGCAATCATGATCAATAACATCCACTTTACAAAACTATTTCTTTGTTGTCAGAGAAATTCATATCTTAATTAACACCTGCACCCATGTATCACAATTTCATCCACTACCTTTAGAGCCCAAAACATGCTCAGCATTATAAGGAATAGTAGTAGCTTTACCCATTCCTAAAAATGATTCTCAATTTTTCCTGACCATCTTCTTGTCTTTATTTTTTGCCTACCTTTCTGTATATTCTAAGTAACAAGAGCAACCCTTATGTCCTTGTGAACCGGGTAAGTACACAGTACAGGAAACAATATTCACAAGGAACTCATTTAAAAACATTGGTCTCTCATGTGCAACATCAGTCGTTGCTTTTGAATTTATCACAAAGAAAAAGAATTTCAAACAATGACCTAGTAAGCAATACAATATCACTCAAATAATAATATTCACAATGAGCCCACACAAAACCTTTTTCCTTTCAGAATCTCAGCCGAGGTGGGTTTATTTAATATACAATATCTATGTCGCGGACTTATTATCCATATACAAAAAAATACAAATATTCCTAACATTAACAGCGCACGCGATGTAAAAAAAAATGCCAATCCACCTTGTTTTGAGGAAACAGAGGCTCTTCCGTTTCCTCACAACGACATGCACCATCCCTCAGAACCGACGTGAATCAGGAACCAGGAGGAGAGAAGAGTAAGGGGGATCGGGCCTGGGGTGGGGGTTACTTTTTTAGGGTTAAAGAGGGTTGGGGTGGGATGTGTGTGTAGTGCAGGGTAGTGTTTTAGGGTTTAGGGTAGTGTCAGGGGGGTCGTGCAGGGTAGTGTTTAAGTGTAGGGAGAGGGATGAGGTCGGGGGAGGGTTGTGCTGGGGGTACTGTTTGAGGGTTTAGGGTAGTGTCTGGGGTCATGCAGGGTAGTGTTTTAGTGTCGGGGAAGGTCTTGCTGGTGGTAGCGTTTTAGGATTTAGGGTAATGTTGGGGGTCATGCAGGGTAGTGTTTAAGTGTAGGGAGAGGACTCTGGGACGGTTGTGCAGGGGGTAGTGTTTTAGGGTTTTGGGTAGTGTCGGGGAGGTCATGTAGGGTAGTGTTGTAGGGTAAGGAGAGGACTGGGGTCAGGGGAGGGTAGCCAGAAGGTAGTCGCTCGTGACGCTGCGCTAGCGCTTAATATCCATCGTTTTTATATATTGCACAATTGTTTTTAAAAAGTGAATCACGGTAACAGATCTTGCTGTATGCTCATCTCACTGCCCGGTCCACTGCAGCAACACTTGTGCTGATTGAGTGGAGGGAGCACTATTGAGCAGAGAAAACCCACCCACCCTCACTACTTCCTGGTAGGGACACTCACGGGAGGCCATCTTTGAGGGGTGACGCTCTAGCGTTTGGGAGGTTCTGTGTACTTAAGAACAGCATGGCGCCGGCGCGCAGCTGACTCAGAGCCAGAAAGTAGTCGCCCGTGACGCTGCGCTAGCGCTTAATATCCATCGTTTTTATATATTGCACAATTGTTTTTAAAAAGTGAATCACTGTAACAGATCTTGCTGTATGCTCATCTCACTCCCTGGTCCACCGCAGCAACACTTGTGCTGATTGAGTGGAGGGAGCACTATTGAGCAGAGAAAAACCACCCACCTTCACTACTTCCTGGTAGGGACACTCACGGGCGGCCATCTTTGAGGGGTGACGCTCTAGCGTTTGGGAGGTTCTGTGTACTTAAGAACAGCATGGCGCCGACGCGCAGCGGACTCAGAGCCAGAAGGTACTCGCTCGTGACGCTGCGCTAGCGCTTAATATCCATCGTTTTTATGTATTGCACAATTGTTTTTAAAAAGTGAATCACTGTAACAGATCTTGCTGTATGCTCATCTCACTCCCCGTTCCACCGCAGCAACACTTGTGCTGTTGAGTGGAGGGAGCACTATTGAGCAGAAAAAACCCACCCACCCTCACTACTTCCTGGTAGGGACACTCGCGGGCGGCCATCTTTGAGGGGTGACACTCTAGCGTTTGGGAGGTTCTGTGTACTTAAGAACAGCATGGCGCCGATGTGCAGCGGACGCGCGCAGCGGGCGCACCGCAGGCACGCCAAAGGCGCGCACAAGGCAAGCCGGTCTGCGCCCGTCCGCGCCTCGTCCATGCCTAGGGCCAGGAATCCTGGGCTAATTAATCCAGTCGAGCCCAATAAATACTTACCTTACACCAGTACCCAGCTTAAAAAATTTCGCCACCCTGCTAACACCTCAATTTGTCCTCATCTCCGCTCCTGCTCGCTAGAAACCAACACAACCTTTAGCTGTCCCGCATGCCCTTTCATGCTTAACATCAATAACTATAAGCGTGACGGCCTTAGGAGGTATAAGTCTAAGGAGTAGGTAAAAATCCGGCGTGAATGTCAGGATTGGGTATACTCCAATGGTTTATCATATAGACGGGCCCTGGTTAATTCACTGTGGGCTCCATCTCAGTGTTTTGAAATTGAAAGGGTCTATTTGTTTGGGCGGCGCTGTCTATAATCCAGATCCTTCTACCTCGTAAGTGTAGGTAGGGATGGGCTTCTTCAGACAAATTATTACTTCTTCTGAAGAAACGAAAAGCCGGCCTGTGGGTCCTGGCTCGTCTGAGGTGAATCACCTCAGACGAGCCAGGACCCACAGGCCGGCTTTCAATTTCAAAACACTGAGATGGAGCCCACAGTGAATTAACCAGGGCCCGTCTATATGATAAACCATTGGAGTATACCCAATCCTGACATTCACGCCGGATTTTTACCTACTCCTTAGACTTATACCTCCTAAGGCCGTCACGCTTATATTCAAGTCCTGATGAAGACCCGCACTGACCTATCAAGAGGGCAGTACTAGGGTTGAAACGTCGACTAATTTGTGGACCTTCATATAGAACCTGTGCCAAAAAAGAACTCCTCCACAGCGCAGTCTTACTATTCGATACATCCTGGCCACTGACGAAAAAATCGCTTTTAAACTACTGCACATATCACGCACATTGTCACTGAGCACCGATTTCACACTGTGTCACTACTGTCAGCACATCATTGCATGACGGCCACTCTTAAAATATTGATGTATGCATATATGAATGACGCAATTCATATATAAAGAATTTTTTGGTTGCATTTGAACTGTCTTGTGTGTTGCTTAAAGTCAAATTAATGTACTCTGTGAAAAAATGCTTGACTAAACCGTAAGTGCAAAGCAATACTTTCACCCAACAGAACCACTGTTACCTTGTAAACTTACCGCCCAGGTTCTGAGGGATACTGGGTTACCCCATTGCTTTTTTGAATATAACATCAATAACAACAATAAGATCTCAGGAGATACTCGGACCCGACAAACTCACTCCAAACAGGAATATATACACGCGGCACTGGTAAACTCACGTTCACTCCCTAAGCACAAATATGAAGTAGCAGACTTCATACTCAATCATAACTTAGATATCCTATTTATATCGGAAACATGGGAAGACCCTTCGTCTGGCCCAGACTTCTGCACCGCTTCCCCAGATGGTTTCTGCGTAGTAAGACAGGACAGAAATAATAAAATAGGGGGTGGTCTGGCGATAATATACCGAGACAAATACTTGGTCAGAACAGAAACTCTCCCTAGCATGACTTGTGAAGCTTTAACCTTCTCTATAAAAATTAACAATTCCTATACCTTCAAAGGAACCCTTTTATACCGCCCTCCAGGTCAACGATTGGGGTTTTTAACCTCCCTGGACAGCCTGCTGGAACCTGTAGCAGGCGAAACGGACTTCACCATTCTAGGGGATTTTAATTTCCATTTGGAAAACCTTGACGACAAGGACACATCTGCCTTACTCACTGAGTTAGAGGCTATCTCACTCCGACAATTGGTCACCGGTCCCACACACAGAGCCGGTCACACACTAGACGGGCTCCTCACTAGTAACACAAATCTATCCGTTATCAAGACCCTACCTCTGACCTGGACTGATCATTGGGCAGTGCTATTCAACATCCTGGCAAAAAAAGCCTCCCCTCCACCGAACCCATAGGAAACCCTACATTAGCCTCCTCCAAATATTCCAACTGGTTGAATAACGCCTGTAAACTATTGGTACCCACTAAAAATCTGTCAAAAAATAGAACCTCACCTTCAGCACCATGGTTCTCCGAAACCCTCAGATTAGAAAGGCAACAATGCAGGAACCTCGAGAGACACTGGCGCAAAGATTACAACCTCTCCGATAAAACACGCTATAAAGAGGCAATTCATCAATATAAACAGCTCCTAATCACGGAAAAAAGTAAATACTACACCAATCAAATAGAAGCAGCCCAAGACTCCACCAAGAGTCTCTTTCAGGTAGTCCTTAAATGATCAGGATCCACTGTAAATCCCCCTCCAGCTCCTACTCAGGACTTATGTAATGCCCTAGCCAGGTCATTTAAAGACAAAGTCAGCAAAATATACGATGAATTCACGACGCAAACAAAAAATGATCACCTAATCTTTCCTGAAAATAATAACAAATCCCCATCTCTATTACACTTTCATCAAGTCTCACCGGAACTAATAAAAGACCACATCCAAATCATAAAATCGGGCTCTCCAATGGACCCATGTCCACCCTCGGTATTAAAACTCATCCCTGATTTAATAGCCCCTAACCTGGCAGACATTTGCAATGCCATGTTCGACACAGGTATTTACCCCACAGTTTGGAAAAGAGCAATTATCAAACCTTTGCTGAAGAAGCAGCATTTAGATCCATCAGACACTAAAAACTATCGACCCATCACTAACCTCCCTTTCCCAGCTAAAATTTTTGAAAAAATTATGAACACGCAACTAGCTCATTACATTGAAGTAAACAACCTCCTGGATGAGACACAATTTGGCTTTAGAAAGGGCCATGGGACAGAAACCGCTCTCATTAAGGCAGCAATCGCTCTCAGCTGGTGAGTCTCGGCGAATTCAACTCTCCCCCATTTACCCTCCCTTGTGGAGTGCCACAAGGATCATCCTTGAGTCCGACACTATTCAATATCTATGTGTCGGACCTGGCCAAGGTAATTAAAACTCATGGGATTAGGCTTACAACCTACGCCGATGACACACAGCTAGTGCTTACAATTAACAACGACGGAGAAGCAGTTGCACCCAACTTTCAAACAGGCATGCTCACCATCAGTTCCTGGATGGCCGAGAACTGTCTCAAGCTGAATTCCGATAAAACGGAGGTAGTGATATTTGGCAAACTACATCCAGCATGGTCCCCTACCTGGTGGCCGACCACTTTGGGACCTCCACCCCCCCCTGTGCCCAAGGCCAGAAATTTAGGGGTCATATTTGACGACAAACTAACCTTCTTAGCCCATACAAATACCATCGTCTCATCATCCTTCTATACTCTCAGAATGATTAAAAAACTACTACCATTCCTTCCCCCAAATGCAGGAAAAACACTGGTTAGTACGTTAGTAATGTCAAAAATTGACTACTGCAATGGCTTGCTCATTAATGCCCAACAAAAAATTATCAAAAGATTACAGATGGTGCAGAACGCGCTGCAAGACTAATAACAGGCTCCCCAAAATACAACTCAATCTCCCCAGTGATCCGGAATCTGCATTGGCTACCAATATCAAGCCGCATCAAGTTCAAGGCCCTATGCATCGCCTTTAAGGCCATTCACAACTCTGGACCAGACTTTCTGAAAAAAGCATTCCGCGCCCATGTGCCTAATCGAACCTTACGCTCCTCAACCGCCAACTTGCTAAGGGTTCCTCGCACATACAAGGCATCTTGGGGTGACAAGATTTTCACCATTGCCACCACCAAATTATGGAATTCCCTCCCCCAGCACTTAAAATCATGCCCAACGCTACCTGCCTTCAGAAAGCTAATAAAAACCTGGCTTTTCAATCAATGAGCATACCAACAATTACCTACCGCCTGCTGTCCGTAGCTCCGAGACACCCACGGGTATTTGCGCGCTCTATAAATTGCTCAATTAAATAAATAAATAAATAAATAGGGTAGTGTGACTTACCTTTCATACTTTTACCATGAGTATACCTTTACTACGCATTCCTTTGCGTTGTAATGGCATGCGTGGTAAAAGCATATTCGTGGTAAAAGTACGTGATGTAGTGGTAGGTCATTGTAATTGACAACACATAGTAATACCCGCATTGTAATGGCGCGTGTGGTAGTAGTACGCGTTATAATGAGTCATATTCCTTTGTGGTTATGCTGTACATACTCCACACCTTAACAATGCCACGCCAAAGCTTTGTTTTCCCTTGAATGCTGCATTTGCTTGCATGAATTCTTAATAGAGAGTGGATTTCAAATGACACATTTGTTTCTCAAAGAGGAATGCGGAAGCAGGTGCTACCATTCTTGCCCCTTACTGGCTTTTATAGTTAATGGCTTCAATGCCAGCAGCCAGGCAGTCCACTTGCATACTCAGAGAATTAGACAATAGGATGATGCTAGAGTCACCAAGAAATTTGTGATTCCAACAATGTATAATATTCCTTTCAACATCCATATTTAATGACTTATTTAGCATTTTAAAGTAATCAACAGTGTTAACATTAATCTATAGCCTGATTAACAAAGCTTTTTGTTCATGACTAGAAGTAACTTAAAGTTCAGTAGAAATTCAAGAATAAGTTACACCTACTCAGAAACAATTATTTTTGAATCACATACACTGTTGCCTTCATATTAATATTTTGTGATGACACAGGGCCATATTTATCATTATTTCACACAACACAACGTAGCAAGACACCTTGCTGTGCTGGGTGAAAGGGAAAGGGTATAGATATAAAGATATGGCATATTCCTGCTCTGTCCCTGCGCTTGCCCACAAACTGCTGCCTAGTGCCTATGCAGACATCCTTGCACCATGGTGCAAGTGTGACTGTGTTGCAGACAGGATAATTTTGGTGCAGAATGCAGCACATGTAGGAAGTGGAAATAAAGATATTTCTCCTCGCTATACCTTCCCTGGGAACGCCTCCCTTGTGTAGAGTAACACAAGGTAATGGCATGCGCTGCTTGCGTTACTCCAGATTTACCACACCACTCAGGGCGATGGAAGGTGGCCTTGCATTGCTTGGTAAATATCATTCTAGGTTTTGCGTTGTCCTTATGCCACCTTTCATGGTTTATTGAGTGTTCATACCTAAAAAAGGAGTGTGATATCACATTAAACATTAACACCCCCTACTAATAAAAGAGAAGGCAAGAACAAGAAAAAGAGAAGAAAAGATGAAGGAAATCACTTCAAATTAAAAAGGTTTTCCATTTTTATCTCAAATACATATACAAAATAAAAAAATCCTTTGTAATGTGCCTGCAATGCATTTCAAGTCCAAAGAAAATTAATCTACGCAGTAATAATTGGAACAAATTTCATAATTGCAATTTTAAATAGATGAACCTAATCCAGTTTCAGGGGTATTGGTAAACAGGTCAAGCAGCTGAATGTATTCAGTCTTTTTTCAATTGAATTTTCAATAGGTAGGCCAAGCCAACTCATATTTCACAGTATCCTGCCGCTTGAGGGGTATATCCTTCACTCTTTCAAATACAGCTGATTCATTTGCAGATTGCGAGAACTCTATCTTTCTCAGTTGACTGGTATTGTCATAATTACTAACAGTAGTACTTTCTTATTGAAATCCCCAAACCAAGGCTTCTTCATAAGCACAACACATGATTTTCCTTTTACTAATAACACTTATAGAAAGTTAATATAGATAATGTTTATTTTGGACATGTAAGAATATGTATGATATGGTAAATGCCAAAAGAACTTTAAATCACAACATCCCAAGTAATCCCCAAATCATTTAGACAAATATTATGATACACAATCCCTGTATAAAAGCCCACTGCTAATTTCCTTACTACATGCAATTTGTGACATCTGTAGTCACCTGCAGTAAATAAATGACATAGCTGTAGTGCTTTTCAGATGAACAATAATCAGCAGAAAGGAGATATTTATGACAAGTTTATTTTTTACATGCTTTAGTTAAATATAGGAAAGATAGAATCTCTCTGCATGTTTTTACACTTTTAGAGATAGAGTGCTTCTTACAAAAAAAATCTGACTTGTATCCACCTGATTCTAATGTCTTGTTTAAACAAATATCTAACTGCTTTTAGGAGAGTTTAATTTCGCATTTCAAATTCTATTTTTATTAGTTATGTTTGTAGACATCATATCTCTTATGAAAGAGCAACACAACAACGATTTAAAATGGTTTGTGGGAAGGATGGTGGTGTGATATGAAGGATTGAAGCCTTTTGTATGCAATCCTGTAGTGTTAATGCTCCTGTATTAAAAAATGCATCAAGGTGATGTGATGCTACCTTGTTGCACCTTTCAACCCTAGACACTCAATGAATCATCAATAGTCGCTGAACTCCTATGAGTACAGTTCCAAGGTGTACTGATTGAGAGTGCTTGACCGAGCTTTCAAACACATTTTCAACACTGCACCAATTTTTCTTTGTAGTTTGTATTTATTGTTATCCATTAACATGATCACTTTGCGTTATCTCCATTGATACATTGTATAGAGTATTACTGCATTCTCCCTTTGAATTGTGGCAAAATATAATAACTTACATCTTTGGAATATATCAATGGATCATATTTTCTGCTTCGGTTGCTAGCTCCACCTTGAGACTGTACTCATAGGAGTCCAGTGACTATTAAGGGTGATGGTGTGACCATGTATTATAAGGAATAATGTCCCACCTGATATACATTATAAGGCTATAGCAAGTCACCTTAGAGTTCCATGTCCTTATAAAAGAACTCAGGCTTCGGTCAGGTTTCTCTATATGGTGTTGAAACTGCTTGATGACATGCAATATCCTTATAATGTATGACAGAGAGTACTTTGTCCCCATATACATTTTTTTAGTTGAAAGAAAATGTATTGATATTATGTTATAAGACAATAAATAGTAAGACATTCCATATATAATTGTAAGAAATGCTTCTTAAATGTTTATGCTTTGTTCTCTAGGGCTCACTTGGAGTCACTGGCTTTAAAGGCAAAGAAGGTGCCAAGGTATGTTTTCGTTACTTGAGACAATAAAACTGATTTAGTGATACAGTTTTAGCAATCAATACATATCAGATTTTCTTCAACAAAGCTGCTAGAATTCTGAGATAATTACAAAGTGAATTACTGTGACAGCAGTAGAGATTTGTGTCACCTTTTTATTGCAATGATTTCCTTACTTCTATCAAACAAAGTATGCAGTTCCTGGGTAGAAGGAAATTAGAAAGACTGGTCGGTATAACTATATCTAACCAAAGGTAGGAGCCGGAGTCTCCTCTTTTTGGAACTAGAGCCCTCACACAGCTAGTTGGGTGTCATGCTTCATCATAGGGCTTGCTCCTCATTGGGCGGGTGCTGCAATGCTCAAAGTTCACCCTAAAAGGGGCTCTTTGTCGGAGATCTTTTTGTTTCCAAGCCGTAATGTGAAGTGCAACTGTAGGCCCTTGAAGTGTAGATGAGTTTGAGGGTGTGTGAGTGGTGTGAAGGAAACATTTTTTAAAAGGAGACTAAGTAGCACACTAAAACAATGTTTTGTGAGTCCACTTGTCAGTTTAAAAAACAGAATTAGCCTACCACTGACATAATGTTCTGGTGGTTGCTAATATATAGAGGTCAACATGTTTCTTGCTGGGTTAGTCACAAAAGTGATCTATTAGCAATTTATCAGGACCAAAAATCTAAATTCTATCTACACAGTGGTTGGTGTCCTGGTTAGTATGAGGGGTAGACCAAGCTCTATAACCTAAATGTGAAGTACCTCTTTCCATGTTGGAGAGGCTGGCATGGAAATCATGCCGGTTACCGTGCATCATAATTCCAAGGGCGGAATGGCCCGCCCTTTGGGACTACAATCTGGTTTCGACTGTTCTAGAGGCTCCTTCAGCCCGTCGGAAGCAAGCCGGAATTACCGGTTGGTTTCAATTCTGACCGGCTGCATCTTTATCAGCCGAACGGAATTGAAACCGACGTTGGCGGTCAGGAAGCTCTTGAACGACGGTTGGAGGCTTTCCAACTGCCATCGTAATATGCCCCTAAATATTGTCACTATGAGACAGCACCATGAGTGTGTTATCAACTCCATGTTCATTGCATTGCATGTGGAGTTCAGTAGTAAAAGCAAGACATGAAAAAGTCAAACCTGAACAACTGAACACTCTGTCACCTATATGGGTTTTATATAAGCGTTCCTGGAATTTGGAGTACTTGTGCTGGGTTACACCAGTGAATATCTGAGTATAATGCAACTGAATAGGGTCATTTATTTTCTGGCGAGAGGCTTTTTACCAGTTGGCAGGAAATCTCTGTAGAAATGTCCATCTTCCTACCTCAATCTGGTTCAATGATCAGTTAATATTTATTCATTCAGTGTGTTTTTGTATAGAGCGATTGTGACCCTCTGGCCAGGTTAGCAGAAGGCTTTACATAGTAGATGAAGAAATAACTAGTGGTATATAAATAAGGTGAAGTCTAACATACAGGGGCGTACAATCGTTGGTATTCTTCAGGAAACAAGTAATCACTGTATTGCCAGGGCCAGCTGTCTCTTTCCCTGCTCTTTATCAGCAGAAACTGAAGCTACTTTACTCCGTGCTAGCATGCCATTAGCTAGAACATATCTGTTCTGTGCTCTATATAAACAGTCTTTGCTGCCAATACTTATCCCATTCAAGTAAATTGAGGGGACGATTTATCAAAGGTTTTGAATCACTCATGCACAAATCAAGGGGAAGCAGGGAGACGCAAGCCCTAGAATGAGATTTACCAAGCCGGACTGGCTTGGAAAATCTGGAGTAACGCTAGGCAGTGTAAGTCACTGCCTGTGTTTCTCTGTCCCAGGAAGTCCACCCACAAATCTTGTTGCATTCCCAGATTTACCATGAGTGGTAGACCTGGGAATGCACCATTATTCTATGCCTTCCCAAGGAAGGCGAACAAGCAGAAATATCTTTATATCTCCTTGTTTATTCCTCTTTCTACATGTGCTGCATTCTGCAGTGCGTGTAGAAAAAGGAAAAAACCCATAAGGATTGTTTGTATGCAGTAAAGTGTCCCTTCCTGCACAAAAACAATTGTGCCTGCAACACAGGCACCCTTGCACTATAGTGCAAGGGTGCTTGCATTGGAGCTAGGCAGACAAAAGTGCCCCAGCTCAAGGAGAGAGCAGGAAGTGCCATATCTTGATAGACATGGCGCATTAATGCCCTCTCCCTTTCAAGCAGTGCAGCACAGCAAGTTGTCTTGCTGCTTTGCATTGCATTAAAAAATTATAAATATGACTCTCTATTTTTATTGCCATTTAAAAAGTGATGTGAAACAGCACGAAAAATTAAGCTAACAATAACTGTGAAAAATAATACTTGCTTCCTGCTTTTATTAACAGGGAGAAAAGGGGACCAAAGGGCCCAAAGGAACTGTAAGTAGAGAACCTATACTGTTATCACAGAGTCACCAGGGTAAGGTGGGGTGAAATACCTTCTAACAAAGTAATTTTTTTCTTTTTAGGTTGGTGACCGAGGATTACGAGGACCAGAAGGACAGATGGGCAAACGTGGTCAAGCGGGTGAGTCAGGACGTCGAGGCCCTCCTGGAGAGATGGGTGTTCCTGGTGATGAAGGTGTACCTGGGAATTCTGGATCAGTGGGCCGTCCGGTGAGATTTGCCTCTCAGTTCTCAATCAGTGTGTTGCCATTATCATTCCCTTGATCACTGGTTGTTAGAAATGGGGGTCTATGACTGGCAGAGATATGCACCTTTGGTCAAGTGGGGACCCTTGCTTCTAGTCCGGTTAAGGGAGTTACTCACTTTAGATAACCCCTGCTCACCCCCTTGGTAGCTTAGCACAAGCAGACAGGCTTATCTCAAAGGTATTGTGTTAAGTATTTGTACTCCAAACACACAGTAACACAGTGAAAACACCACAAATGGACACCACTCAAGTTTAGTAAAATAAAGTAACTTTATCTAAACCTAACATGAACAAAATTACAAAAATCCAACATTAATGTATCATGATATTATTTTCATAACAAATACTTCAAGAATAGCACTTGTAGAAATAAATAGCTCTGTTTGTGGCTATTATGACATTGTGACAGGCTTAAATCCAAAGTGTGGCGGCGATTGCAAGGTGCACGACGTCGGGCACGGAGTCACATGGACTCCCAAATAACAGCACCTTGGAAACGAAGTCTATGGACGATGCATGGCGTCATGGAGATGAGGTGTTGGTACCGAGGTGAAGCTGATTCCATGGTTGCTATGGATGAGGCAAGGCATTCAGTCTGTGAGGAGGCGAGGTGTCAAATCCAAGACAGGGAAAGTTAGGCGCGTCGGCAATGAGGGATTGGTTCCAGTAAGGGGATGCCAAGCTAATGAGTTTGTGAAGTCACCTTCGTCGGTTATTGGCTCTGCAATAACAGGATGCAGGTGCTGGCAGTATGGCGTTGGTGCAAGTGCTGGCGTTGGGAAGGCCGACAACTGCAGGCATCAAAGGGTGTCAAAGAGCGTCGGAGCGGCGGTGCAGGAGGGGGGTGCATCGTGCATTTCATAAGCTGTGCCCCCGGCCTCGGTGCAGGTCGCAACATTACTGGTGGCGTCGCTGACAGTGTCAGAGTTGTTTTTTTTGCTTTGCAGCACCGACCACACAATTCTCAGGGCCCAGGAACTGTAATTGGTGCCCTTCTGAATGCTTGCCAGCGGTGTGCAGGTGAAGTATTTGTACTCCTGAGACTTCAGAACAGGGGGCCAGCACACACAGGCCCTTGGAGGTTCTTCTTCAAGCAAGTTCACAGCAAAGTTCCAGTCATTGTCATCTCCTTGGCAGAAGCGGCAACTGCAGGCCAACCCAGTAAAGCACACGCAGTAAAGGGGCAGTACTCCTCCTTACAGCTCTCCAGCTCTTCTCCTTGGCAGTGGCTCCTCTTGACTCCTGAAGTGATCATATTTTCTGATATTTAAGGTCCTATTCTTATACCCCATTTTCTCTTTGTTCTGTTTGTGGCAAGGGTCTCCGAGTCCAGTCCAAACCAGTTATATCCTCCCTGGTGCATCAGGACCCCAGGAGGTTGAGACAGCGTTGTGTTAAGGAGACACAGCCTATTCAGATGCAAGTGAAACTCCTCCCACCACTTTAAATGCTGCCAAGGTCTATTCAGCTCAACTATGAGTCACACAGGAAAGGCAGGACACACCTCAATGCCTCTTGTGGCTGTCTACAGTGAATGCACATCCCCAGCCCCTGTCACACCAAACCCAGACAGTCTATACACACAAAACAGCAGAGGCACACAGAATGGTTAAACAAGAAAATGCTGACTTTCTAAAAGTGTTATTTTCAAACACACAATTTAAAAATCATCTCCCTAAAAAGATTAGTTATTCAATTCTGAGTTCAGAGAGCCTAAACTCAATTTCCCTATCTTGTCCCTATAGAAAGTTATACTTGTAATATAAAAAGTAACTCCCATTTTTGCCTATGGGACAAATAGCCTTTCAATAGTAAACAATAAAATTAGCAGTTATTCACTATCAGGACATGTAAAACACACCAGCACATGTCCTACCTTCTACATACACGGCACTCTGACCATGAGGGTACCTTGGACCTACCTGAGGAGCGCCTTACATGTAAGAAAAAGGAAGGTTAGGGTACGCTTGCCAGGTCGACATAGCAGTTTGAAACTAAGCATGCAGACACTGCAGTGGCAGGTCCGAGATACATTTACAGGGCCACTCATGTGCGTGGCACAATCAGTACTGTATGCCCACTAGTAGTATTTGATTAAGAGGCCCTAGCACACTCAGTGCACTTTACTAGGGACTTACCAGTAAATCAAATATGTCAATCAGGGATAACCAATTATAATAACAATTTACACAGGGAGCACTTTCACTTTGACACTGATCAGCAGTGGCAAAGTGCCCAAAGCATCTAAGCCAACAAAAACAAAATCCATCACACGGTCACTAATTCACGAGGTAGAGGCAAAAAGTCTGGGGAAACCACGTCAAGGATGCCAAGTCTAACACTGGTGCTCTAGAACAAGCTTTACAGAATCAAAGATGTGAATTTATCAGGCCACAGCAGTGACGAATTTGGATTGTTACAATGTTTGCATCAGTTTCTTCATTATTACACTTTTATACCTGTTTTGAAAGCCATTTATTTGTATTACAGTTCATTACAGAAAACTAATCAGCCTCAAGTTGGTACTTGATTTGTCATTCAGCTTGTCAGGTCCACTAGGCTTCTCGATGACAAAGTCCAGGAGCATCTCTTTCTAGATAGTCCTTGGCATTGAGTGCATGAAAAGGAACTTCATGTTAAAATTTTGCAAACCTATTCTTAACCTGTTTGAACATGTCAACCACTGTTGGTACATTATTTATAAAGAGGCCTGTGCCAATTAACATTGTTTCAGAAAGGAAAAGAACAGAAATTCTATACGTCTTAATGAAAAAAAAAGATAATGTGATAGGTTTACAGTGCCTTGATACTAATACAATTCTTACATTCTCTCCAAATAGGGAGTATCCTTTCCAGCATCCCGGGTGTTAGAAGTGTGTAAAAAGGTTTTCCTAGAACAAATGTCAACTTATGCACAAGCTGTAAGGAGGCAATGCGCAAGTGCCTGCCCATTGAATGGAGATGTTCCAATGGGGCCGCCTGGACCTGCAGGCTCACCTGGACCACCTGGAGAAACTGTAAGTTGACATGAATATATTGAGATAGGAACTGATCAAAAGAGAGGGAGAGAGCGGGAAATAAATAAAGGACTAAACAGCGAATGAGAGAGTGGGTGGAATGAAAAAATATATTCATTTAAAAAGAATGAAATAAGATAGTAAGAAATTAGGAAAGAAACAAAGAAAAACGTAAGGCTGGAAGAAGAAAGTAAAGAAAGAATGGAAGAAAAAGAAAAAGGAAATTGAATGAAAGAAACAGTTAAAGAATAGAATAATGAAAGAAAGAGATTACAATAGTGAGTGTGAGAGAAATAAATATTTGTGCATAGCATATGCAAAAAACAGCTGCCACAGATATATAATGAAAATATCTCAAGTCACCAAGGAGTTCTAGGATCAAAGAGGCACACAATTGCATGCACAGTGCCTTTGTAAGGTTATAGATATCAACAATTACATTTGCAAGTGATCACAACTTTCTTACGTCGCAGTGTGGCTACTGTATTGGAACCCAACTCATAAGACATTTCTGATATCTACAATACCTCATAGAACAAATGTGTCTAATGAAAAAACAAATAAACTCATATCGCAAGAACTTAGGCTGAATATGTCGACTTTCTGGAATAGAAGGCATGTGGCAGGTCTTTTCTGCTTCGATGGAACTACAGGAGCAGGACACATTCTGAGGTGGCTAGAAGAGATATTAAATAGGCATGGATCAGATACATCAGGCGAGTCAAAACACAGCCCACCACTCCAGACCATGGAAGCCTATTGAAATTCCATAGGGGATCTTGTGTCAATTAAGATGGAGGAATTGGAGGGAGAAGAAAGGAGGGGAGAGTGGGTATAGGTGGAAACTAGAGGGGTAGCTGAGAGAGAAGGATGAGGCACAATTTAGAAGCAACCAGGAATCATAAAATTGCTAAGATCCTGTGAGCAAAGAGTACATGAGGAACAATACTTCTGTAATGTTATAAACACCTTGCTGTTTGACCTCAGTGTTTGTTGTTTTTCTTTTGTGATTATCATTTGACTACTGCATTTGTGTATTCTTTGCATTCAAAGCCTTTTCAGTGGAGGGGAGTCACAGATGTAGCAAAGACTGATGGCCAGATCATGTGCATGATAAAATCAGTTTTTTGTCATTTTGGTTGAAAAATCTGTGGCCAAAATATTTGTAGTTGTGAAGTAGATGGTAGTTCTTTCTTGGTCTTTTAGCAGCAGCTGGTGGAGGCAGCCAAATGCACAATGATTAAGATTAGACTGTGGAATTTAAAAATCAGTCATTGCTTAATGGAGAGCCAGTATAACTTCACCAATATGGGAGTCATATTGTTCAATTGTTGTAAGGTGTAAATGAGGTAAGTAGCGTATTTTGTATCTTTGGAGTGGGTACGACTCTTGGCAGATGCTTGCAAAAAATTATGTTGTCATCAATATGGGGGAGAACTATTATTAGCCAAGGTGGGCCAAAAGGTAGAACATAGTGGAGGAGCCAAAGATGATAGAAAATATTTTATAGTTAGTCAGTGTGGAAAGGGAACGACATGGCTGCTACCATTTGCAATGGGATTAGTGTAACAACCCTTGCTGCAGCCAGTTGTGGTAACTTGGATTGCAATCACCCAGGCTCCTTCTAAGATTTTGTAGTCTTCTTGTTATCATTACATAATGTCAGATAGACTCATCACATTATTTCTCAAAACGCATTTTTCGAGAGATACTTACACAGACTTAACTGAGTTCTTGCAATACCCTTGACAGGACTTTTATCTAAGCGCAAACCAGGGGTCTTCCTGTAATGAATGCTTATGATTTTCAAATTTTATTTCTAATTGGATGAAGACAACAGCAAGGTGTAATGTTTTAGAGGTGGAATGCAATAGGGATTAATTTGAAATATGAACTGAACAAAACACACAATTGGTCTTAAAGTAAAATTCCAATCTCTGTCAGCACCAATCGTCTTTTGTTATCATATAAGTTTCACCCTGTTCTGATTACTCTTTTTTCCACATTTTCATTAATTAACCTGTCTTGTTTGATTGTTTGAAAAGGATTTTAACTTTTGTATTAAACATCTCATTAGACCAAAATCAATAAAAATTGAAGTAGAAATGAGTGGCAGGAAATGCATGAATAGAACATTAAATGAAAAATACACGGAATACTATATATTCTACCTGTTTATTAAAAGATGATTTATGAAAACAGATTTTTGCATCCATCCATCTCTTGTAGAGGACCTAGTTTCCAACCAGCAGTTGTGGATTTATCATTCAATACAGTAAAAAGACTCATTGAGTCCCAGTTTGATTAATGACAGAACAGCCATACATTATTATCGTTACAGCCGATTTAGGAAATGGTAATTGAGCAATGAACACAGTTTTAAGCAACATTCTGCCAAGAAGTGCCTGACTGCTGCACAAAGGTTTGTAAATGTGCAAGCTCTCCTGATTCCTCTGTTTCACACAGGTGGATGTCGGCTTAATCAGCCAATTTAATTGTCATTGAACACAGCATAACTTCAATTTCATAGAATTGTATTCTTGAAGAGCTCGACAAATGAAGACCAAAGATTTAATAAGAATACGATTTAATATGAGGTTACAAAATTGTGTCATCACCGTGTTCTTTCACAGCATTTATTACTGAAATATTCTATCAGTGGTACCATTAATGAGAAGTAACTTATTATTTGGTAATGATTTCATAAACAGTGACACTCTAGACAGTGTGCTTAGCTTCATTCCATACAACACAAAGAAAATGGGAGAGCAAATGCTACCAAATATGCCAGAATTTAAAGAAATACTTTTGAGGGAAAGCATAGTGGAGTCATAGATCTTCAAAATTTGTACAGCAGCTGAACTATGCTAGTTGGCCAACAGTACTGATGCAGTGACAATCTCACTGTCTGCTTGGAAGCCTTATATTGATCAGCTTACCCGTGTACTGATCAGCCGTCCTTGAATGAAAATGTCCTCACCAACTTCTCCATGCTCGGTGAACTCCACACCACCAGATTACTGCCCTCACCGGGCAGGAGAGCACAATGAGAAGGTAGACAGAGAGTAGATACATGCTAGACATTTGTCAGAGGACACTTTAGTGACATCATGAGTTCTGAGCTTCAGGAGCTGTATTGAAGTGACTGAAGAGGTCGTATGATACTGGCAGCTTAGCTAGGAGAAGGACAAGGCAGAGTGAAGAGTGAATGTAATCCTTCTTGTTTGTAACTTTAATCAATAACAAAAATGGCTTATTTGCTTTCCCCTGGTTCGCCGCAAGGGCAATTATTCAGTGGGGCATGTAAAATACTCATTGTGCAGTTAAAAACGTATTAGCCTGGACGTATGCTGACAGAAAGATGCATTTGATGAGAAGAAATATGTTCATTTGGCCTTGTTTTCTTCCTCTTTCTATGTGTGCTTCATTCTAAAGTACATGTAGAAAGAGCATAAAGCTTCTCAGGATTGTTTTTGTGAAGGAAGGTGCCCTTAGTTTGCAGATAGTTTTTTGTGAACAATTTTGAAGCAAATATTTGGGATACCGTTCTGTCTTTTTACTTTTGCGAACCTAGCCTGGGTTAAGAATTTGGACTGCACAAGGTTAGTGTTGCAAATTTTTCAGGATTGCTTGCAAGTTTATATTTGATTTGAGTTCTTATTCTTTCTGTGTTCACCTGTAGCATTAAGTGGTTCAGATTTGAGTGGTATAATCACATTACTATCATCAGCAATGGGAGAATTATACAAGCAGGACTTGTTACCATTACACCATTGACCACTACAAATAACACTGCCACTCCATCATTTCACAACCACTTCATAGCTGCTTAGTACAAATCACCGTAACAAACCCCCACAAGCTATAACATCCATGTCTCCATGACTGTTTCTTCACACCACCAGAGTTCCACACCCCTCACTACCATCACTTGCTACTGTGCAACTGTCAGACAACTGCCACACATCACCACCAATATCACATTCCATCATAATCACACCAACCCGATCAAAGCACTACTATTTACTCTTCACATGTCTTCTCCCAGCACTACACCTCTATTTCAGCATTACATTACTACTCCCAGAATTACATCAACGCCCCCTAGCACTGCCTTTTACCACACACAGTACTACACCAATACCTGATCAACAGCGATATTGTATCCCCACACCTATATTTATTTAAGTTACTTATTTGAAGTTTTATATAGCGCTACACATCACCTCTGCCACTGACCAGCACTAGATGAGAAAGAAACAAAAGTGTTTAATAAGAAGAGCTTAATTAAGGAGAGTAAGAGTCATGCCAGGCGCATGGGATGGATCTAGCATTCTTCTGTCACTTTGTTTTTAGGGGTGTTTCATAGTCTTGTGCTCTGGACTCCTAGGGCTCTTCTCCCTGCTTTAGCCTCTTTTAGAACCATTTATGCAATAGATTAAATAAGAAGGATGACAGGTTCTTGGTTGGTGTGCAGTCCCTTAGTAACCAGGTCCTTCAACTCAATGGTCTACTGTAAATCAAACTCATGTCAGAAGCTGCTTCAATGAAAAAAGAGTGGTGTCTTGTTTGTGTACATTGGTGGCAGGCAGACCATCAATGTAATACTTTTTACATTTTAGTAAAACATAAACCCAAATCAGGGGGCTGTCTTCAGAAAATGAAAAACTAATGTCTCTTTAAGTTGTCAGTCATCCCATGGGGATGTATACGTATTTTTGCTGCACAGTTCCCCTGTGCTATGCTGTACATGGTGGTCTCAGAAAGGAAAAAAAGTCATTGACATGGTGTCAGAAGATCCACACAAAATAGACAGAGCCTTCTGACCACTAGATAACAGGTGAAGGCTTAGCAGTTAGGGGGCTTTTCATGCAGCAGGGCCCATGACAGAAGAGCAGGTCATAAAGTTGATGACAGAGCTCAAGTCCTGATCCACTTTTGACCCCTGCCCACACTTTATTCCTGGTTAGCAGCTGGACTCTGTCCTTACTTCACACACATTTTTAATCAATCCCTTGATGAGGCAACTTATCCTGAGTCCTGGAAGGAAGTGATACTGCTGCCTTTGGCCAAAAACCTGGAATCAATGCTTCTGTCTTTTCCAACAACCAGCCTATCCCACTCATTCCATATGTGTCAAAACCATGGAGAAATTGGTGAATAAGCAATTGACTAATTTCCTAGGAGCCAACAATTTACCGGATCCCTCACAGACTGGGTTTTATACCAATAACAGCACTGAGTCTACATTGTTAGCCGTTTTTTATGGCATCAGGGTAGAAGTAGATCAGGGCAAGGCAGCTGCACTGATGTTACTTGATCTTTCTGCAGCTTTTGACATTGTCTCGCTTAGCCGGTTAATCAACAAACTTTATAAGATTGGCTTACATTCGAAGGCTTAGCAATGGTTTGGTTCCTTTTTAAAAGAAAGATCGTACTCAGTTCAGCTTGGCGCTTTTAGGTGCCATTCCCATAAATCTGCTTGCAGAGTCTGACAAGGCTCTTCCTTGAGCCCAACTCTTCACAACACATTCTTGGCTCCATTAGCAAAAAGCGCAAGCAAATGGGTATTTAATGTCTGCTCTCATGATGACAATACCCAGCTGATTATATCGCTAGGGAAGAAACAAGAGGAAACCCAAGGCAAGTTACCGGAATGCCTAATTGAAATAGTCTGATGGATGACAATCACTGTTTAAAGTTAAATGCAGATAAAACTGAGAATCTGCTAATTGCCATCCTGCCATATAATTTGGGATGCCTCTTGGTGGGATATGCCTACCCCTAAGAAATCAGCCAAAAAGCTCGGGGTGATTGTGGATGACACTCTTTCTATGCACGAACATGTCAAGGACACTTGTCGTAAATGCTTCAGCATTCTTAAATTGTTGAGAAGGTTGTTCAATTGGATTCCGATTGCTTTTTTGGAAAACCGTAGATGAGGCTCTGCCTGATTACTAGTCGTTTGGACTATGTAATGCCCTGTTTGTGGTCATGGCAGAATACCTCTCTACGGGATTACAGGTAATTCCAAATGGCGCGGCCAAGCAAATTTGTAACATAGATAGATTCGGTTCGGGATCAGCTTGCCTGACAGCTCTACACTGGTTACCAGTTTGGAAAAGAGATGGCTTTAACCTTCTATGCCATGCTCACAAGCCCTTGTTTAACACTGGACCCAAGATGCTACGGGCTAGAAATTAATTTTATAGGCCTGCATGGAATTTGAGATCCTGCAATTTCGCCCTATGAAAGTCCACACAAATAGGGAAAGTTAGAGCAGGCGGACGCTCATTTTCGTACCTGGCAGCAGTTCAGTGGAACTCTCGACCTCTGGCTCTCCCCCTTATTGATAACCATATTCAATTCAGAAAGAAATTGAAAACATGGCTGTTTTCAGGTTAATGTCCCTTTCGTATTAAGAGAGGGCCTGCTGTTTTTTTTTGCCTAGATGAAACAAGAGGGAGCTTCACAGTGCTGTGATATCCTCTAAGCGATCACTGATGTGCTTTATAAACACCCCTAAATAAAACAAATAAATGCCCCTGTGCCCCGTCCCTTATAATGAATGATGGGATGAGTGAGGTAGGTGGATGTTCATTGGCCGATTATTGGCAGATGCCCATTATTGCACTTTTAAATGGCACCCTAAAACCTTTGAACCATATTAGACCTGTCAGCCTTAGGGTGCTCTTCCCCCATTCATTGTGCCTTCACCCCCCCTATTTTTGCTGATCTCCTTTTTGCTGGCCTTAGTACTCGGGCATTTTACCACTGCTAACCAGTACTAAAGTGCATGTTCTCACTCATTAAAACATTGTAATATTGGATTATCCCCAATTGGCATTTTTAATGTGCTTGTACGTCCCTAGTAAAGTGGTGCCACCTGTTCACAGGGTCTGTAAACTAAATGCTACCAATGGGCCTGCAGCACTGATTATGCCACACACTTAAGAAGCAATTTAAACATGTTTCAGGTCTGCCACTGCAACCTGTGTGTTCAGTTGCAAACTGTCATTTTGACCTGGCAAAATAATCCTTTGCCAGGCCCAAACGTCGCTTTTTAATATATGTAGGTTACCCGAGGGGTAGGCTGTGGACAGGTCAGTGGGCAGGGTGTCATGTATTTAAAATGTAGGACATGTGCTTTTAAGTTTTACATGCCCTGGAAATGAAAAACACAATTTAATTTTTTACTACTGCAAGGCCTACTTCTCCCATAGGATAAAATGTAGTTACTGTATTATGTTTAACAAGGTGTAATTTTCGAATGAGAAGAGGTGCTGAGTTCATGTTCGGTGTTTTTGGATTTGTAATGAAACATTCCAACTTATGGTGAAGTAAATTTTAAATTGCAATTTTGAAATGCAATTTTTAGAAAGTTGGCATTTTCCTCCCTTAGCCATTTAGTGCCTGCAGCCTGTCTCTGGGTTACATGACTGGTTGTAGTTGACAGGTTGCATATATTTTGCGGAGTCACAGAACTATTCTTGGGATTATGGAACCTTAGGAGGCAGGGACTGAGTCATTCTACCACCTGAGTATCCATGAGCCAGGAACTGACGAGATATAGTGTCTCACTTGCCCTACTACTCACTCACAGAGGAACAAGTGATTAGACACACCAGAACACAACACTCCTGACCCTCTCAGGAATCGCGGTTGCAGAACAACCCTTTTGCTCTCACACTCGTACTAAGTTCTGACAGAGACATGCGGAAAGCTTAAAATGTTTATTTTAACTATCGTGCTCTAGTATGCAGTATAAGTGCCACAACAAGTAGGAAAATGCCGAACACAAATACGGTTATCAAAGCAAGTAGTTCGTAAATCATAAATTGAGCTGTCATTATATATGACAGTATAGACTAACCTCCCTCCCCTTCTACAGAAGCAAAATGATTATACATCAGAAGATCTCTACGGGTTAGCAGCAGACCCCATACCTTAGTATACACATATGAATGCTCTACATCTCAGGTGCTGTCACAATCTTTGCCCTGGAAAGGTCCCTCTCCAAGTGTGTGTTACCTATCAGTGCATACCTATATGACAAAAGTAAATGTTACCAAACAACAGCTGCATTTGCGTGTTTTGACTAGGCGCTAGGGCCTGACCAGAACAGAATAACAAGGGGCATTGTTGTTCGACCTTGTCTACATGTTCAGACTAAATCCCAGAAAAGAACAGAACGCAAATACAACAGTGTATGTCTTGTGTGAAAGTACAGTATGGCACAAAGCAAAATATGTCTGCAGAGTAACGTGCACAAAGTGGAGGGTAGTCTGCAATGTGCTCACGCTAGCATAGGGAAAACGACAATGGGCCTGCACGGTATATGTGACAACAGCTTGGCTTTGTGTATTCCTCCCAGTCAGCTCCAACCAATAGCGAGCTTAGGTGTGCCTGAATGGGCAATCACTGGCAAGATAGGAGGTAGGAGCTGGGCGCAGCCCTACTTTCACTTGAATAGGTTGTCTCCTGCCTCCACACAAAGGGCTGCAGAACACACTGGAGTTAGTCTGGAGTCAGTGCAGGGAAGGCGGACACCTGCATACTTCAAAGGGAAACATATAGAACAGGCTTCTCCAACAAGTAGATCATGAGCTGCTGGTAGCTCTCTAGCTCCCTGTAAGCAGCTCTCCTATGTCCTGCCAACCCTACTAAATTAGAAACTTTTGCTCGGTTGAATTATTATACATATATAAAAAATGAGAGTGCGTAGTAGAGATGAAAATTAGTTTATTTTCAGAACTCATGAACTGATATTTGAAAGAAAATGACTGAAGTTTGAAAATATATTTAAATCTGATATTTGTGTGATAAATCATGTGGTATTGAGGTTACTTTTTTCAAATGTTATTACCTTGGTACGAGAAGCATTGTTGCTATGGCTTTTGTGTATTACCCATGTAGAGGTATTACAGATTGACAAAGGCTTTTGAAATTACATTACTGCTGGCAGCCATGTCTGGTCGCTGGTAGTAACTTTACAAATGGTGGCCACTGATGTAACATTGTGTTGTGGACACTGTTACAATACTAGTAACATTGGCAGCTCCTGATGAGTTTCACTGAACATAAGTAGCTCGTATTAAAGAAAAGGTTGGAGACCCCTGCTCTAGAAGCTTATCCCTCACTTCAAAGGCAGTCCTGGGTAAAAATAAAGGACCTCAGACACCAACTCTTCAGTACCCTTCTGTACCTGTGGATACTCTGCCAGAAAGAAGGACTGCTGTGCTGCTGAAAGGACTGCCAATCTGCTGGACTGCTGCTCTAAAAGTCTGCTGCCCTGCTGTGCTGACCTGTGACTTGATGGCTTCTTGCCTGAGTGAGAATGAGTGGATCTGCATCTCTTTAAACCAGAACCCCAGAGGGTCTCCAGGGGCTTGTTGGCTGGTCTCCTGATCTGAAGCCTTAGGTACACATCAGGCTTCCAACAACCATGCACCTGTACCTGGACTCTGCCATCTGTGAGTCTACCCTGCCAAGTGGTGCCACCCCAGTTCGAGTCCCTTGGTAGTGGGCCTAAGGGTCACCGTCAACCTCTGTGGATCCAGTAAAACTGCTGCATATCAACTGCTGTGCTACACAACCTCAAGCAGAACCACTGCATTGCTGCATGGATTGGAACTGTCGCAAAGACGCGCATCCCCTCCAAATCCTCTTTGTAACAGCCACTACGTGAGGCATCCGTGATGCATGCCCTCACATCCCTGGTTGACAGCCTCGACAATGATGCCAGACTCAGCATCACAGCCTTGCAGCTCAATGTTGTACTTTGCAACACAGGCCCCCATCAACAGGATCCTCGAAGATGATGCAGTACCTTGAATTGAACCCTATCAGCACCTCAGAACCGTCGCACTGTTTCGGCTGCACAACGTATCTTCGATGCTGTTCCTCGTAATGGTCTGCAAACCAAGATTTAGGGTACTTTGTTCAGTAGGCCTAACAGGGTCCCTGTAGCCTGTTCACACTTCATCACTGTCGACCTGAACTTATGACTTTGTCCTGGTCCAGCAAGACCAGATATTTGAGCTTTGTGCTTTTTGGTGCTATTTTTGCTGAAATCATTAAAACTGCATATCTCCGGTTCTGCTAATTGGATTTTTGTAGTTCTGGTTTTGTTTTATTTATTAAAAAGTACTCTAATGTTTTAACTCGATGCAGCAGCCTTTTGCTCTATTGTTTGAAGTGCTGTACAAATACCTTTCAGATCGCCTTTAAGTTAAGCCTGACTGCTCTGTGTCAAGCTACATGCGGTTGAGCACAGGTTTAGTTGGGGTTTGCTTGGGCCATACTCTTACAAGGCCTGTGTTTGTGGATCGACCAGAGCTCACACCCCAGTCAAGCAACAACTCAATTTCTTATAAACCTCAATCATGTATTTCTATTTCTATGCTTGATTTATTGCATAAATATAATAGGTAATATGTTGCACAGGAAAACAGAATTATGTAGACAATATCTTTGGTGTTGCAATTTGTGAAGCAGAGAACTGTACAACATGCATCTCATATTGGATGTAAAACCATGATGGCCCCTATGGTTCACCACTTCATAGAATTTCCTCTCGCTGAAGCACAAATTAGATAGGGTAGCCTGAAACATTTTAAAGTTACATGTGGAAACTTTAAATCTGTGTTCTTGCACTATGGGGCAATGATGATTTTGAAACTACAGAGAATGCTCTCAATTAATTGTTTATTATATTTTTATGAGATTATATTTTTAAGATGAGTACATTTAATAGACGCCATGATTACTTTAATCCAAGGTGGTGGAATAGCAAATGAAGTGTGAAGTATTTTCGATCCCTGGTGATATATACTGCCGAAAACATGAGGGATAGTCCAAGAATGTCCCAGTGTGGAAGAGAATGATTTTCAGTACCCCTTAGATACCAGCATCTCACCAATAAATCAAGTTTGTCCATTATAACTTCTGAGGAACAATGACAGAGTGGACCACAATTGCCAGAATATCACTCATCTTATACTCAATGCATGCCATGACGTCAGACACTGTAATCATTTGATGAACGAGGATTCCACCCTTCTGCAAATACGTGATAGTAGAGAATCCAAGCTGGCAAGGAAGGAAACAATGGCGAAAAGCCACCAGCGAATGTGAACTGGGGGCTGAGACTGAATAAGGACTGATCCTCCTGTTTTTGGAACGAGTTACAGAAACTGTAGAAAAGGGGTTTAATGATGAATCTGACAGCACCAAGATACGAATGCAGCAAAGTAAGTACAAAAATGGATATAAATCATTCTATATGTGCCCTAATCGCCAACAATGAACAATTAGATGGGGCATATTATCAAGCACGGCGTTAAAATTATCGCCGCTTTATTGGCAGAAAACTGCCGCTAAAGCGGCGATAATGGGCTTGATAATATGCCCTTGAGAATTCCAATAGAAGCCCATGTTGACACCAAAACATGGGCTTCTATTGGAATTCTTAAGGGCATATTATCAAGCCCATTATCGCCGCTTTAGCGGCAGTTTTCTGGCGATAAAGCGGCGATAATTTTAATGCCGGACCTTGATAATATGCCCCTAGATTTGCCCAAATCCCTGTATTCTATCAAAGATTTTTTTACCTGAAGGAGAAAAAAAATACTTGCAGGTGAGATCACCAGGGTAATCCACATAGGGTGATGGGACTGAGATTAGGCCTGGGCAGTGTACGCTGCTCCATTAGCGGAGTTTGCAGAATTTTCTGCACTCCTCTGAGCATGCGCAGTTCTGAAAAACGCTGCTCTGCTTGCCGATGATAAGTGAGAAAAATCCAACTCTAGACCAGCTCCCAGTGAGATTTTTCAATGCGGATGGTCGTAACCACTCATATTGAGAAACCTTCTGTTGACAATAAAAAGGGAACCTTCTACTCGAGTAGAACATCTACTCAAGTGGCAGAAAGAAGCAGCGCCCTCTTGCCCTGCTCATGGTGCAGTTCATGCTGATTTCCCAGCATTGGATAAACACCCGGCGCTAAAAAAAAGTGTGAACGGCGCAGCCTAATTCACTCTGCCACTTGCTGAACTCCGAGTAGCATGGTGGAGTTTTTTGGTCGCGAACTCCGCCCAGGCCTAATTGAGATGTACTATAGTTTGATGACGAGCTCCCGACCAATCCTCCTCTTTTGTTCTTCTTATTCTTGCTCTCTTTCCTTACAGTAGTGGCAATGACCAACTGAATCACTGTTCTGACTGCAGAGTCATTATTTGGGCCCTGAGGCAGATCTCCCTGAGTAGATGTTCCAGACATGGGAGATTGAGAACTGTAGCCATTGAATCTATCCGGAGTAACATGGTGCCATAATGGACATTAAGGTTTCTAGACCTAACTAAGCAAAGGGACTGACGTGAATTTGAGTCACCATTATCATACCTTCATAAGGGACTACATATATTCTGGGTCGCAGCTAACATGTAGAATTTATAAGTCATTAAGATGACGAAGAAAATCAACTGATTCTTTTAAAGTCAGGTTCAATGATTATCCTGTTGTATCTATCTATCTATCTATCTATCTATCTATCTATCTATCTATCTATCTATCTATCTATCTATCTATCTATCTATCTATCTATCTATCTATCTATCTATCTATCTATCTATCTATCTATCTATCTATCTATCTATCTATCTATCTATCTATCTATCTATCTATCTATCTATCTATCTATCTATCTATCCATCTATCCATCTATCTAGCTATCTATCTATCTATCTATCTATCTATCTATCTATCTATCTATCTATCTATCTATCTATCTATCTATCTATCTATCTATCTATCTATCTATCTATCTATCTATCTATCTATCTATCTATCTATCTATCTATCTATCTATCTATCTATCTATATTCAAACACACACATATATATAGATATATTGAAACAACACTCCAAGTGCCAGTTGTGCACAAAGCAGGTACGGACTCCAAATTTGCTGGTTCTTAAAATAAAGTTTATTTTAGCTTGTGCTGCCCATGACATGTTTCGGCCATGTCCTGTGGCCTTGATCACATGACCACACTACGTTTGTACAGATTTTTAAAGAGTGAAACACAAACCATGTGACAAGTGACGGCACCAGTAGTCATGGGAAAAAGACTGTAGCTTGCATGGCAAATTATATTTTATGCCTTTCCATAATGGTAAACTCATTTGTTCAAGGTAGATGATAATGCATGTAAGTACTTGATGTCTAAACTATATCAATACAATAATTACATATGCAAAACGATACATTTAAAACCTATTTTTATATCCACACTCATATTCATGTTTGTTGTTGAGATTTTCATAGGTAGAGATGGCTGCGAAGATGTATATATCAGGATAGAATAAAAGCAAGTAATTTACAGATAAAATGTATAATTACATATTGTCATGCCAAGATACCATTATTTGGACAATAATGTGCAAATAACAATAGCCAACATCATATTTCTAGGATTCATATTGCACATAATCATGTCTACAGTACAGTGATAATAATCCATGATAAAGTGCTATTGGTTCCAAAGTGCAATTGTGCATAGTACACTAATTAAAGTGCTTTACATGGTGTACTACTGAGATTTCACAGATTTGAGATCCAGTAAATTAAAACTTCTAATTCTAGAAGAATTGAGCAGCTAAGGAAAACCTATTATAGATACAAAACATAATAAGCCAAGATGGGGGGACCCTGTATTGTCAACCAGCAAGGCCATGTTGTGTCATCATGCATGGATCAAAGTATGTTCTGGCTAGGCGATACAGGAAAAAACTGAGCAATTCATATCTAAAGTCAAAGGCGGGTCATGTCAAGCTAGTAAAATTATCATAAATAATTGTAAAGATCCTCGCCAATGTTCAAACCCAATGGGGACATATTCTATAATATATTTAGATTCCAAATGGTGGAGTATTTTCTCACGTTTACCACCTCTTTTGTTTATCTGTACAGCATCGATTACAAAGCATTGAAAACAGCTCAGATCGTTATTATGTGCATATTTGAAATGCCTCGCTGCTGGCTATGTAGAGTCTGAGTTGACTATTGCACGTAGATGCTGCAGATCCTAACATACACTTGCAACTTAGTGCTACCTACCTAGCGTAGGCCACCGTTGAATTGTAGCACATATACAGCGTGGTCTGTTCTGCACTTGTAGTGCCCTTTAAGCTCAAAACTCTCAGTAGAGAAGGCTGTACTGTAGGAGTTGGTATTGATACCAAATTTACATGCACGTGTTACATTTTTTAACGCTTTGGTGACAGCCAGCTGATTTTGTTAACTGTTTCGGGACTTGTTTTGACCAAACCATTACGCATGGAAAAAGCTTTGCAAAATGTAACAGTAGTCCTCTCTGGGAGCACTTGTCTAAGAGTGGCATCAGTGAGGCCATTGGTGATTGATTATTGCCCTGATGTTGGTAGCCTGTTTACTGTATGTGGTAACTAGTCTGATTTTCATTTCTGGTGTAATGGTGCCTGATAGCACTTCCACAGGCTCCTTCTCCCTGCTTGGATTCAGTAGCATGTTCCTGTCCTTACTATTGGCTTTCTTTAAAGCGATATCCCAATTCACTAGGCTTATAACCTCTTTCCATTAACCTCTGTTTGGCTTCTAACTGATGTTGGACAAAGTCCTTCTCTGTTCTACATGCCCTACGTATACGGAGAAATTCTCCATATGGAATACTTGTGATAGTATGTTGTAGGTGAAAGCTGTGTGCGTGCAACAATGAATTTCTGGCAGTAGGTTTTTCTGAATAAACAGCTTTCAATTTTGTCTTGCTCTATATATAACCTTACAGCCAGAAAATTGGTTGTTTTATCATCAATGTGTGCTGTAAACTGCAAATTCAAATTATTGACATTGATTTTCTTTACAAATTGCTCTGCCTGTAATGCTGTCCCTCTCCATATCAATTAATCAATCAATCAATCAGGGAGTTTATAGAGCACGCTACTCACCCGTGAGGGTCTCAAGGCATGGGGGAGGGGAGTGTGCAGCTCCGGTTCAGGCGAAGAGCCAGGTCTTGAGGTTCTTCCTGAAGGTGTGCAGGGTGGATGAGCTTCTGATGTTGACTGGCAGTTCGTTCCAGGCTTTGGCTGCGACGTAGGAAAAGGCTGTTCCTCCTGCTCTGGTTCTGCGGATGCGGGGGGCTCAGCGAGGGCGTGGGCGGGGGATTGGAGGTTCCTCTTGGGTACGTGGAAGGAGAATCTTTTGTTGAGGTACTTGGGTGCAATGTTGTGGAGGGATTTGTAGGCGTGGGTGAGTAGTTTGAAGGTTACTCTCTTCTCGACGGAGAGCCAGTGGAGGTCTCTTAGGTGTTGGATAATCTGTTCATGCTGTGGGGTCCCGAGGACGAGTCTGGCTGCGGAGTTCTGGATGGTTTGGAGCTTGCATAGGAGAGTTCTGTTGATTCCGGCGTAGAGAGCGTTGCCGTAGTCCAGTCTGCTGGTTATGAGTGCGTGGGTGATGGTTTTTCTGCATTCGTGGGGTATCCATTTGAAGGTCTTGCGGAGGATCTGAAGGCACTTGAAACAGGTGGGGGCGATGGAGTTGATCTGGCGGGTCATGGTGAGGGAAGAGTCTAGGATGATGCTGAGGTTCCATGCATGGTCTGTCAGAGTGGGCGGGCTCCCAAGGGCGGAGGGCCACCAGGTGTTGTCCCAGGCAGAGGTAGAGGGTCCGAGGATGAGGGCCTCAGTCTTCTCTGAGTTGAGCTTCGGGCAGCTGTTTTTCATCCAGGTGGCGACGTCCTTCATTCCTTCCTAGAAGCATAGTCTGGTGTCGTTGGAGTTCTTCATGAGGGAGAGGATGAGCTGAGAGTCGTCTGCATAGGATACTATGTTGAGCCCGTGTTGTCTGATGATGGTGGCGAGGGGGGCCATATAGATGTTGAAAAGCGTGGGGCTTAGTGATGATCCTTGGGGTACTCCGCAGTTGATCTCTGTGGGTTCGGAGAGGAAAGGGGGATCTGATCCTTTGGGTTCTGCCATAGAGGAAGGAGCGGATCCAGGTGAGGATGGTTCCTCGTATCCCAGCGTTATGGAGTCTGGCAGCGAGAGTGCAGTGTGAGACGTGTCGAAAGCTGTGAAGAGGTCTACTAGTATGAGGACCGCGGTGTGTCCCTGGACGAGTAGCATGCGGATGTCGGTGGCGGCGAGGAGGGTGGTCTCGGTGCTATGGTTGCTGCGGAACCCAGACTGGGAGGCGTCTAGGATGGAGTTCTCTTCGATGTAGGTGGTCAGTTGGGTGTTTACGAGTCTCTCTGTGACTTTGCCTGCAAGGGGAGAAGGGACATGGGCTGGTAATTCTTCCGGTCTGTCGGGTCGTCCGTGGGCTTCTTGAGGAGGGGTTTGACTTCCGCCCCCTTCCAGTCATCTGGGAAGAACGCCGGATTCGAAGGAAGAGTTGATGATCCGTCCTCGTTCGGGTGCGATGGCGGCGGTGGCCCTGTGGTAGATGTGCGGAGGGCGGGGGGTCCTTGGGGACTCCTGAGTGGGTGTTCCTCATGGTCGCCGTGGTGAGTTCGATGGTGGCAGGATTCCAGGTAGTGATGGTCATCTCTTTGTCAGTGGTGGGGGCGGTGTCCGGCATCTGTTGGCTGAAGTTGTCGTACAGGGCCTTGATTTTCAGATGGAAAAAGGAGCTGAGCTTGTTGCAGAGTTCCTGGGATGGCGTTGCGTCTGTGACTTCGCTGGGGGGTTTGGTGAATTGCTGTATGACGTTGAAGAGTTCTTTGGCGTTGGATTCTGTTCTTGATGAAAGTCTGCTTGGTGTCTCTTATGCGCTGGTGGTAATCTTTCAGCGCACTACGGTAGATGTTGAGGTCTTCTGTGGTTTTCCGGTTATGTCAGGACTTCTCTTGGCATTTGCAGGATCGCCTGGCTTCTTGGAGTTCGGTGGTAAACCAGGCAGCTTTCAGAGGTTCTTGTTCGCCGGGTTGGGGGAAGGGTGCGAGCTTGTCGGCGCAACTGGAGATCCAGCGTTGAAATTCTTCGACTGCTGCATTGGCGTCCGTCTTGGTGCAGGGAGGGTCTAGGAGGAGGGTAGTGTTTAGGTGCATCTCTGTGATCTTACTCCAGTTTCTTTGTGGCGGACGCGGGGAGGGTTTGGTGGTGGAGTTGAAGGTGAAGTGTACGCAGTAGTGGTCGGTCTAGAGGAGCTGCGAGGTGTGGCTGAAGTGAATGTTTGATCCTCCTGCAAAGATGGGGTCCAGGGTGTGTCCTACTCTGTGGGTGGGGGTGGTGACGAGCTGCTTAAGTCCGAGGTTGGAGAGGTTGTCGAGGAGGGTGATGGAGTCAAAGTCGCTCCGGTTGTCGAGGTGGAAGTTAAGGTCTCCGAGAAGGATGCAGTCCATAGAGGTGATGGTGTGGGGTACGATGAGGTCGGCAATAATGGTTGCGGACTGGGTGCAAGGTCCTGGGGGTCTGTAGGCAAGGATGATGCGTAGAGTGGTCCTGGGGTTGGTCTGGATCTGAAAGTGGAGGTGTTCTGTGTTGGAGTGGAGGGTCATTTGTGTTGGTGGTGTGGAGTCGCAGGGAGGTTTTGTGTGCGATAGCGAGTCCTCCACCCGGGCGGTGGGGCGGTCCCTTCTCTGGATCTGTATCCGTCGGGGATGGCGGTGGTGATGTCGGGGGTGGAGGCAGCATTAGTCTAGGTTTCAGTGAGGAAGGCGATGTTGGGCGAGAGGGTGTCGAACAGGTCCCAGATCTCTACGGCGTGCCTGTGTAGGGAGCGTACGTTGAGGAGGATGCATGTCAGGGCCTTAGTAGTGCCGGTGTCCAAGTAGTCTCCTGAGTTCTAGGGGGCACTGTTGGTGGTGAAGAAGCGTCAGCAATGTCTGCAGGAGACTTGCCCTTGGGTGGTGTTAGGTGCCGCTCTTTGGCAGTCGTCGTGTCTTCCGGGGTTGAGTGCATGGAGGGCCGGGGTGCTGTATTGGCCGGGTTCTGTAGATCCAGGGTTCCTGGTGCTGGCTGCGGTCAGGTCGCAGACGGGCTTGCCTTAGGTGTACCAGCGTCATGCCTGATGCGCGAGTCCGGTCGTGCAGCGGTCGCCATTAAGTAGGGGAGGAGGACCAGACCGGAGTTAGGGAGGCGGGAGCGGGGGTAGTGTCGGGGGGAGGGGCCGCAAGGGCAGCAGTGGCGGGAAAGTAAGTGACAAAACACGGAGGCTCAAAAACGTACACAAAATGCCAGGGTACAATTCAACAATCAATATGAACACAAAGGAGGAATCAAGAGAGAAAAAACAGAACAGCGGGCAATGTGGCGCTGGGCCGAGCTGTCCGCAAGAACTCTGCTCACGGAGGGGCTCTGCACCTGGGCGATGCAGTGGTAAGGCGGAGCTGCTGGGAAGACTGCTGACCTGGACCAGAGGTCAAGGCTTCAGCTAACAAAAACATTATCGATGTATCTCCACCAGTGTACCACATGTGATAAGTCATTTTTGTGTACCACCTTGAGGACATGCTTGTCCCACCAGCCTATATGTAAACATGAATAGCTGGAGGAGAAGTATGCCCCCATAGCCACACCTCTCAGCTGTTGGAAGATGATGTTATCAAACATAAAACCGTTATTGTGTAGACATCAATGTATCATATTGAGAACCATATGGTCTTTTACCAAGATAGTACTCAACAGCCTTAAGTATGTCTGGGTGTGCAATACTGCTGTAAAAGGCAGTAATGTCCATAGTTGAAAATATAAAATCACTGGACCATGTTTGTTCATTAAGTTTTGCAGAAAATCGCTGGTGTCATGAATATGTGCCTGGAGGCTAGTTACAAATTCTTGCAAATAGTAGTCAACATATCTGGGCTCATTTTAGCTGATATAATAGGCCTCCATGGCACTGGTAACTCGTTTTTGTGCACTTTTGGAATAAGGTATATCGTCAGTATAATGGGAAAATCATTATTTGAAAAAGCAAATTCATCTTTGGAAATCAGACCATCCCTTTTTCAAAGCACCAAATCATCTTTGTAGTTCTTACTCATCTTTTTCACTTGAGCCATGTTGGATTTTTTATAGCATGCTATATCATTCAAGTGCCTGTATGCCTCTTTTTTATAGTCGGCTATACGCCATAGCGCAGCGTTTCCCTCCCTACCCGATTTGTTTGATGTTTCGGAATAGTTGGGTGCATTTTGTTGATGCGATTAAGCTTTTTTAATTCGTCAGTAACGCGGTCGTGGAAAATATCTACCGCGTCTCAAGGCATAACAGGTACTTGAAAGGGCTGTGGCCAGACATGGTAAGCTTGATCCCCTCAGAGTTAGCAAGGGCTTGCGTGTTGATCGTGTCATTAGTTGTACTGTTGCTTTCTTCAGTCAATTCGCGTAACGTTCTTAATAGTGGAACATCTCCTGATTGTAACTCAGTGGTCCTGATCTGACTTATTACTTGTTTTTTCTTGTTGGTATCTTCAGTATGTTGTTTAATTGTATAATATTTTGTTAACTTCAACTTTCTATAAATTTATAGACATCCACTCGTGTTTGGCAATAGCTGAAATTACTTTCCAGGCAAAACGACAATCCCAGAGCCACTAGTTGTTTTTCTGCTTGACTTAATTGGATGTCAGTGAGATTGATTACAGTTTTGTCTATTGACTCCAGCGTTTCTTCCATCTCTGATTTTGTTGCCTTCTTCCTCTTGTGTTTGAGGCATTTTTGTCTCTCGCACCTTCTGACGTTCCTCCTTTGTTTTGTGATGCAATTGTATTCCTCGGTCATAGGGATTGTTTTCTCTCCCTTCTTAAAAAATCCAATTCTTCTTATAGTGTCAAATGGCCCAGGTCTTCCTGTTGTCCTGACCCAGCTGTTCCCCAATTTTCTGATTCTGTTTCACTAGGGACCGTGCTGGCATCAGAAGTACAGATATTAGTCTCACTGCCAGTTGCATTTTATTCCTTCTGGTATCCGGTCATTTTATTGGTGCCCTTTTGTCTAAGTAAGTTATCGAATTTGCGCGCAAATGTAAACACTTGGCCTAGCTCGTAATTATTTTTATCATGTTCAAATTAGAATGCCTTTCTGGACTTAATGACTTCCTCTTGTTTCCTCAGACGATCTTTCATTTCTTTTATATTTTTTCGATGAAGTCCTTATTGCTTAGATGTTCCGATTTGCTCAATTCATTATTGATACGAGATATTTCTTTCATATTGCTTTCACGATCAATTTTCGAGAATTTAATCAAAAGACACACTTGCCTCATCGACGCATCCCAATTGCTTTTCGCCCATTCTTTTAATAGGAGCGGATTGGGATTCTCGAAACTTGGCGCTACCGTTATACGCTAACCCCTCGGTATCCCTCCAACTTTATGATATTTCTCCAATGACTTGATCGCTCACCATTTAGTTAGTTCGCTTTTGCTGTTCTTTTTCAGTGCTCTCAAAAGGCTTTTGACATCATTGTTAGTGGTCTGGTCATTTTTGTTTGTTTTGCTACCCCCTTCCGTTATTTTAGGTGAATTTAAAAAATAATTCCAAAGCCACTGGTCCTCGCTCACGGAGTGCGTCTTCGGACATTGCACTGTAATATGATGCCTTTACTGATAACGGACTGTGTAACTGCTCAAACAGTCCGTGACCGCACTTTAGCACCTCCCCTCATGCTGTGTGACTATTCACTTACCGCATGTAGTAAGGCGATCTCATGAGTTCTCCGACTCCCGTAAATCGACACTAACACTGCTAGTGATATATATGTATGTGATATTTGAATGCGCAGAAGCGCTATGCACAAGTTAGTAAATTGTCAAGGTGCTTCACACAGCGTCGGTTTTGAGGTGCTACTAGGCTGCAATGTGAGGTACAGTGTCACTGTTGAGGTGGCTTTTGACTAAAAGGCTTGAGATGTGATGTCCTGCATCAGGAATGCATCGAGCACCGGGAGGTTTGCGATCAATCAATCAATCAAGACATTTGTAAAGCGCACTACCTGTGAGGGTCTCAAGGCGCTGGGGGGAGGGGCCCTGCTAATGTTCGAAGAGCCAGGTCTTGAGGAGTCTTCTGAAGGCCATTAGGTCGGTGCCGTAGGTTGGTGGGGAGGGTGTTCCAGGTCTTGGCGGCGAGGTGGGAGAAAGATCTGCCGCCGCCGGTCGTTCTTCGGATACGGAGGATTGTGGCGAGGGCAAGGCCGGTGGAACGAAGCTGGCTGGTGGGGGTGTAGAAGCTGCGTCGTCTGTTGAGGTATGCTGGGCCGGTGTTGTGGAGAGCTTTGTGTGCGTGGATGAGGAGCTTGCATCGGGGATGCATTGTGCAGCGTCTGTTCTGGTGAGACTGTAAGCTGCGAGGGAATTGGGAATTCCTTGCACTGGGAGAATCCTCACAGCAGAGGCGATGCATCGGTTCTGCTCGGGGTTGCACCACGCGTCAGAGGAGATGCGTCGGTTCTACTGGATCCACAGATGTTCTGACAGAGCTCCTTCAGGTCTATGTCTAAGAATCCAGGACTTAGGTGGCACCACTTGAAAGAGTAGGGCTCACAGTTGCAGAGTCCTGGTGCTGGTTACAGAGACTAGCCCTTGGAGTCACTCTGGTGGTCCAGGGTACCAGTTGCAGGCCCAGTCCCTCTGGTGGTCCTGGGTACAGGTTGCAGGCCAGCTCACCTAGATTAATTTTTAATTTCAGCTATGATGGGTTTTAAAAGTTTGCATATGCTGCCTAATGGTTTTTCTGACCATTCTGCTCTGGTGTGAGAAATGTACACTAAGATGTCAGGCGCCAGAAACCCGAGATAGGTGTTTAATAAGTGTTATTTATGAGAACTGGGTGGAGTCCTGTAAAATTGAGTTAGAAAGCTTCCTCAAACAAAACAAGGGGCCTGCTATGGATTGTATAGTTTGGGATGCCAGGAAAGCTTCCCTGCACACCATTGTTAGAAGGTTTCTGCAGAATAGCTCCGTAATTAGTCGAAAGGCACTGGGGAGAATGAAGGATACCCTTTGAGATTACTATTATGACAGACATTTTTTGCTAAACTCTACCTTTGGTCAAAAGCTTTATAAAGAAAGTAATATTGCAGGAACGTTTTTGTCTTGGCAGGGGTGACAGTGGGCTACATGCCACACAAATAAAACAGCTATGTTTTCCAGAACGGGATACTTTGAATGTCGGAGGGCGATACTAAAGAAGTTTTTTTCAGAACAATTTAGTAATATTTATAATCTCGTCCTGAGGTTAACCTGTTTGAATTAAACCCTTTTTTAGACTGTCTTCCCATACCGGCTCTTCTAGATGTAGATAGTGGATTAATAGATAGCCCCTTTTCGCTTATCAAATTAGAGGAGGTAAATCTTATCCTGCCCGGAGGTAAGGTTTGTGGCCCTGATTGATTCCCTGCAGAATTTTGTAAGATCTTTTCAGTGGCTTTAAGCCCTTATTTATTATAACAAAGTGATGTTTTATCTATTACATAAGGACTAGAATGGTTTTATAGCTGGTAGGCTGAGTACTAATACTAATTACCTAATAGAGGCCTTGGATATGTTTCTTTCTAATCAGAGCGCCCACCCCCCCCAACGATTTTTCAGTTGGACGCAGAAAAGGCGTTCAACCTAGTGGTCTGGGAGACTCTTTTCACCATGTTAGGAAAATTTGGATTTTCTCCCCAGGTTACAGACTTCCCTGGGAGGATGTATTTGAGTGCATACCCAAATTAATTTTAAATTCTACAGAGATGGGCTCCATGAGGGTTTAGTGTGGAATTAGGCAGGGCTGTTCACTCCTGCCAATTCTGTTTGCTATTTTCATTGAGCCCTTGGTGAAAGCAATTCGGAATGATATAACTATTCGAGCTCTGGATCCTTTTATGGCCAAGAATAAATTGTATGCAGATGACATCATCTAGGCTCACTTCTAGGGAAGAAGGGTAGAGGAGGTTTTTTGATATTCTCATAGCTTTCCAATTGCTGGCAGGGTATAAGGTGAATAGCTAAAAAACTGATGTCATTCTGAGTAATTGCACCATTGAGGAGCTTCTTCGGGATTTCAGGGACTGCATTCTTGCCCATCCTCAGGGGTATTTAGGGGTCTATTTTAGAGAAGACATAAATGATTTATATGATTTGAACTAAAGACCATTACTGAGTAAGGTTAAAAATCTGTTAACTAGATGGATGTCGTTGCAGCCTACATTGTTGGACTAGTTTGCCTTAATTAAAATGACAATCCTTCCTTTTTTAAATATCTTATTTGCCACAGCACCATGCACTGCTAACTCTAAATGTTTTGCTGAAATAAAACCAATGATGTCTTCTTTTTTATGGAATAAAGCCAGCCCAAGGATTGCACTACGCACTTTATATCATAGCACGGAGGAAGGGGGTCTGGCCATTCCTCGCTTTAAGATGAGTTACTTTGCACATTTTGCACAGTACATGTTCAGATTCATTAAGACAAGTGCTGCGGGCAGTCACCTTCAGAATGACTTAGTGGACAAGATGCTGAAAGAATACCAAATGAGAGACTTGCCAAGACTTGTCAAATACCCAGAAAAAGTTTGATATGAGACTTTGCAAGGACTCCTCAAAAAAAGAGTACAGTTCTATAAGGTTTTTGATATTAATAATAATACCAGCATTTGTAAAGCGAGCAGCTACCTCAGGTGAGGTGTCCCGGCACTGGAAGCCGTCGGTAAGATTAAGCGAGCTATTGCCCAGAATCACAAGGTGCTGGCCTAACCTGCCGCTGGCGATCGAACCGTGAGCCCCCGTGCTCCAGAGACAGCCGCCCTGGCCATTGTACCACACCTCTTCATAATATCCTATATATTTATGTTTATGTTTGGGATTTGTATGGCGCATGGCTGCCCGAAAGCTTCCCAGCACTAGAGAGGTTCTGTTCGTACAGCAATGAGCCTACAAGTACTTAGCGGGGAAACAGTCAGGTCTTTAAGTTTTTCCTGAAGGAGGTGTCATTCTGTAGGTCTCTGATTTCAAGTGGAGGGGCATTCTACAGCTTTGGTAGCAGATGTGCAAATGATCTGCCACCCCATCTAGCCCTGGTTGTCTTGAGGAGCTGTTGGGAGGATCTGAGGTGCCGGGGTGTACCTAGATACCAATTTCCTAAGCTTTACAGGACCTTTATTATTGATGGCCCCATGTGCCATACAGAGGGATTTGAACTTGACTCTGGCATCGACGGGCAACCAGTGTAGCTGTTTGAGCGTTTTTTTAGTAGATACTCGGTTGTTTTTTTTTAATAGGAGTCTAGCTTTGATACGTACTTTGGCGGGCTTAGATACAGCGAGTTGCTGTAATCCAATCGTGAGATTTAAAGGAACTGAATCACAGTTTTTTTCAGGTGCACAGGAATCACTTCAATAATCTTCCGTAGCATTTTGAGAAGCGAGAAGCAAATTCCTGATAGCTTCCTAGATTGACAGTCTATAGTAAGCGTGTCCTCCAGCCAGACTCTCAGGCTTTTTATAGCTTTTAGGGGTAGGTGGATCTCCCATACAGTTGGGACACTGTGCCAGGGGTGCGTGAATGGCCAGATTTCCCAGTATCATAAGCTATGTTTTCCCACCATTCAGCTTCAAACAGCTGTTTGACATCCAGTTTACCACTTTCTTAAGACAGTGGATCAGCTGATGATTGCTTGGATTGGAGCTGTTTGTCAGAGACACTACCAGATGGGTGTCATCAGCACACGACACCACTGATATGCCAAATTGCTGTACTACATTGGCAAGCTGTCGTACATAGATATTAAATAGAGTAGGGCTATGGGATGAGCCCGAGGGACACCACCTGTGATTGGGAGGCAATCTGAGAAACAGTCCCTTTCCATCACTTGAAAGGTTCTGTTCTCCAAGAAGGAGGCAAGCCAGTCCACGGCTTTGCCCTGAATTCCTACTTCCCTTAGTCTCTTTTTTAAGATAGTGTGATCTACAGTGTCAAATGCTGTGCTGAGATCCAGAAAGATAGCAGCTAAGCCACCCTCATCTAGTATCTCCTTTAGCTCCTCTATGACCACCAGTAATGCTGACTCTGTACTATGAGAGGCTCGGAGGCCCATTTGAGTGGGATTTTTTTATTTTATTTTTATTTTACAGAGTTGTATATAGCACGAACTTGACCCGAATCGGGTATCAGAGCGCTGTACATAGCACCAGTTGCATTACATGAGGACACATTCATTTTTTAGGTCGAGCCTACAGCAGCGCATGCGCTGTTGCTCGACTTTTGTAAGTGGGATTTAAAAGTGCTTCCCACCGGCATTTGCTGGCCTAATGCTTGCGTTCAAGCTCGTGTGAACATGCAATTACTTTCACTTTGGGCGCTGATGCACGCGCATCACTCGCGTGTTTGCCGGCGCGCGCGCACGCCTCCACCTCTCTCTCCCGCTGCAGCACCCATCTTTGCATACCCCGCGACCAATGCTTGTTGTACAGTGTAGTACTCACCTACTCTTCAATGTTTCAGCTTCTTGTCCTGTGCACCTGTAATTGCCCTATCCTTCCTCACCTTAAATATATTGTTCACTAATTCTTCGTTGTACAGTCATAGCGCTGGACATTAAACTGAGCCAGTCTTACTTTCTCAGAGTCTCATTGTCCCTGTGTTTTCACTGCCCCCCCTTTCTATTCCTCCACTCTCACAGAACCGCTGCATCGGCACTCCCCTATTTACAAGACCCCTCTTACCTGTCTACCTGTCCCTTCAGTTACCCTTGAAATTACACTCATGCTTTACTGAGTTACACTTTTCATTGCACGAGATTCTTTTTTTTCCGGTGCATAAAGACACACACCTTTCGCACCTTTTGGAATACATTGACTCATTTTCCTGCGTCTGTAATTTTAATCTGTTATTGTTCAAACATGATTTTATGACTTATTTTGTCACCATAATTCAGTTGGCATATTTCCCTGTGCGCACCTAGATCTGGAATCTCACACGTGGTTTTCCATTAATGGTGATTTCTTTCCAAGGCATTTCTGTCTTCCAATAACAGTTCAAGGCTTGTGTTGCGGCGTAGGCCTTCGAAGTAAAGGACAGAATTTGATCTGCGTATCTGAATAGTTTTTCACATATAATTGGCGTGATTTACTGTTCGTTTAGCTATGTCGCCAACATGTTTTTTTGTTTTTGTGTTTTTTTAGTGAATTCAGTGCATTTGCCTAATTTAACAGAAAAAAACTTTGAACATACTCTATTTCACAAAACATTGCTAAGTTCCAGAGAGACAACGCATAGCCTGTCTAGTTATAGTTTGCATACCTATCTTAAAAGAATATTCATTCTCAAGTTTGAATGCGATCCGTGGTCCGTTTGTATACCATAGCATAATTTCTGGTTGGATCTTAAATATCTTTATTCAAGAGGCATATTAAAGATGGCGAAATAATGTTTGTGTGCGTACACGGGATTGCATGTACAAAGGACTAACTACAGCCATAATTGTTATTTTAAAGGTTCAAGTGGGGGTCGATTTACCAGACCTGCGTAGGAATGACAAAGGGACGAAAACAAAAAAGTACAGTTTCTTTAACACAGGTTCTAGTTTAGTGGATTTATTTCCCACAAGACAAGAAAATATTGTTTTATCACCAGGTTCGACCCATACGAACTGTCTTCGAAATACTGAAGTTGTAACTATATTAACACGTAAATATTATAATCAAAAAGAGAAAATGTACTTTCTGCCAGGCTCGGCCAGCAGTTTCTAAAATGCAAAAATTTTTTTGACACTTTTTAACTTTTTTGTACAATTAAACAAAATATGTTTACATGGTAAAAATGAGAGGTATATTTTTACACTGGAACAAGCTATATAAAAAAGATTAAGAAACAAGCACAGTTAAAGATGCACTATTTTAGAGACATCATGTGCACCTTTTAGTTTGAATAGTGGGTGTATCCTATATACAAAGGCTAGAAAACACAATTTGCGTTACAGCCTAACTGCTTCCGGGAACATACCAAAACAAGCATTTGCAATGCAATAGGTCTCGCATTTACACGAGTTTGAGCTATAGGCATTGTAAATGACAATGCCTCTTATAAATGTGTTGCTTTTGAAAACCCAAATAAAAGGCATTGTCATTTATAATGCCAATAGCTTAAACTCTCGGAAATGCGAGACCTATTGCATTGCAAATGCTTGTTTTGTTAGGCACGTGGATGAAGGATATGTGAATTTGGAAACATTGTTGAGCTCCCTAGAGTTAGAGGGAGGGGTCTTTATGGATCCAGCTACTGTAGCCAGAGGGGGCAGGAATGGATTTTTTAAATTGGGTGATTTCTTACAGAATGACAGATGAAAAACTTGGGGTGAGATAGAGCCGTTGTTGTCTTACGAAAAGAGATGGTTGCAGTGGTCTCATAGTACTCTACTCAACGTGTTACGTAAGATCGATCCTAACGATATGTTGACCAAGAAGGAGTTGGTACTGAATTTGTTGGAAAATTCAAGTATTAGGAAGATAGATCAGTGGAATCGATACCTGTTGTCCTGCGTGAAAGTAGACCTGCATGCGCAGATTTCGGTGAAATGGCTCAGTGCAGAAATTGTGATAATATCGAAGGGCGAGTGACGAAGAATCAATGAGTTTAACGTCTCAACCTCGAGAGCAGCCAATTTTTGCACGATGCAGTATTTCGTAAAATGGCTGGTATATCGGCCCCCCCCAATCTTTGCATAAATTAAATAAGAACTACCTGAACCAGTGTTTTCGGTGTGGAATGATTGGTAGTGGCCTGTCTAGTTTGGTTTTGTAGTAAACTCTGCTATTTTTATGAGGGGATTCATAGGTTGTTAGAAAATCTGCTGGGGATCCAACTACCGCAAAACCATGTGTTTGCTCTGGTGGGCTTATGCCCAATGCCAGGAATATGAATAAGAACACAGAAGTTGGTGTATATTGCCATGCTGGTGGCTCGGTCTCTGATTCTTCAGAGATGAAAGTTTGACCTGGTACACTGTTGGGAGAAAATGAACAAGGTAAAGGAACAACAAAGGATGCTTGTGGTAAGGTCTGTCAATATAAAGGCTTTTGGTACTATTTGGAGATTTTGGGTGAGGAAAGGCGGTACAGAGGGGGTGTCAAGATGTTGAAGATTAGTTGCTGTACGCTTCATTTTCTTTCTTTTATATGGCATCTTAATTATTTATGAAATTTCTTTTTAGGTGAATAATTATGTATCTACTTATTTATGATATGCATAAATGGCTGTTTTGAATTCCATGACACTTTCCACCAAATTAAAAAAAATTGCTTCCGTAAGGGCGTTGCTACTTGAAACAAAATGAACTGACACGCTTCTTGGGTACCTGTCACATTAGTCTATAATTGATTTAAAAAAGGAGGGTAACAGTATGATTTCGAGGTGTTGCAAAACACGGACATATACATATACATAATTTTGTATGACACAGAACTGACTGAGTCTATTTACAGGGAAAGCCTGGGTTGGATGGAATGAAAGGGGAACGTGGACCCGAAGGTTTTTATGGGGAGCAAGGTGGCACAGGAAAGCAAGGAGATAAAGGTAAGTGGTTTTTGTAACTAATAACTATTGTCTTTTAATTATATTAGTGGTATGTCTTCTAACAAGGTTTCTGAAAATAGTATTGAGCAGTGGGAAAAGTCTCATAGAGAATCATAGTTGTGCTTAATCACATCCAAAGAAGCCGCACCCGGCATAGGCTAGGGTGATGTGCCCAATTCACAAAGTACAGCTTCTTGAGTTGGGGTACAAGTCTTCTGCGTGGCGTGTAAAAACTACACAGCTGCCTTGTTCTTTTTTCAGGCCTCAATTATTTTTGTAGTACAATGAACTTGACAGTCTCATAGTCCACTGGAGGTGCTCAATGATTTACTGTGCTGTTGATCTGCTGACAGTGGTCACCCAAAGTGAACCCCCAACCTGAATGAGGGAGGCTACTGCCCCATTGTCCTGGTGAAGAGGTAACTGGAGCTGGTTGTAGTAGAATTGTAGTTCAGTATCTCCCGCATTTGTTCCACCAACACCACGTTGGAGAAACTGTCTGATAGCATTTCCTGAGCAGAAAGGTGTGAAGAAAATGGGTACATAGTTGTAGTTCATGATTTGCACTGTTTTTGTTGTCTTGAAAAAAATTGGAAGGGTTTTTGAAACTGCCCATGCAAGTAGGCACAGTGACAGTCCGTAGAGCCCTTTGAGGGGCCAAAACCCCAAATGCTCGATATAAAACAGGGATAAACTATCACAGCATTTATAGACAATGTAACACAAAGTTACACAAGACGTTGATGAACTACCACCCCTGTGCCAGCCAATCTACTGAGTTGTGCTTCTTGAGGTGCATCACCCATTTCCTTCAATAGGCCTTTAATCATCAATACTATGCACAAGGGTAACAAACCCCCATATTTGTGAAGAGCAGCGGTAAAGGTACACTACTCTGCTAGCTCTCTACCGAAGCTCTATGTCACATTTAATTAGTGCCACATGCTCAAACATGTGAAAGTGTGAACTTAGTGACATGCTAGAATAACTCCAAAAATGTGGTTTGAGACTATTAAATTCACACCAACCATGCTGCACAGCTTTTCGCTCTGGAGCACCACTACACATCATTTCAAGGGCATATTTAACTTACTTTCAAGCAGCGCAATGCAGCAAGCTACCTTGCTGAGCTGCGTGAAAGGGAAAGGGTAAGAATCATCATAAATTGCATTCCTGTCCTTTCCTTGTGGTGGTGCACTTCAGGCAGCCTGCGTTACAAGGAGAATTGTTTTTGTGCAGGAAGGCATACTTTCCTGCACAAAAACAATCTCCTGAGGCATTTTACTCTTTTTATATGTGCTGCAAACAATCTCCTGAGATATTTTCCTCTTTTTATGTGTGCTGCAGATTTCAGCACACATAGAAAGAAGAAATAATGAGGAGAAAAAAGGTTTGTCTCCATGTTAAACCATCCTCTGAGAGGCGTAGTGATTTGATACAATCCAGGTTTACAAACCTTTCCAAATCTGGGATTGAGTGATGGCCATGGGTGGAATCATGGGAACGCCCACCCGGAATAAAATGTATTGCAATGCAGCGCGTTCCATTTTTTTTCTAAAGGCACGGACAGCGGCACAATATTGACCCTTGCGTGGCTTTGTAAATATTTACTAGCATTTTACATCATTGATGTTTCACAAAAGTGGTGCAACAATGACGCAAAATGTTAGGAAATTTGGTCCTCGGTGTAGAAAAACAAGAGCCCACTTAGATCATTGAAAGGTTCGAAGAGTCATCTCCCTATGTCTCTGTAAATATCATAGAATGCATCTAATATAATCTGGAGAAGTGAGACTCTGTGTTAGCTTGTACTTTGCCAACCAGCCAATAAAAAGAGAGTGCCACATCAACCCCAACCATTGATGAACTTATGGCTAAGCGTCTGTAAATTACCACTTTCTTGATCCATATTGGTTTGCAGCAATGCAGATTCCTCAGTTGTAGTATCTTGTGAAGCCCAGGTCTGTGAACACTACAATTAAGAAGTAATGTCAGTCCTAGTTGGGATTATGTTAGTGATGACATCTTAGTTCATGAGATCATGGTTGAGCAACACCATGACAGACTTTGAACTGTAAAAATTGTGAGTTATAGCAATCTGGCATCGAGTTCTTCGGATACCAGTTCTCTCCTGATGGAACATACACAATTCTGAGCAAAGTAGCAGATGACAAAGCTGGTACCAGGCCCCTGTATGTATCCAAATGTAAAGGGTGTCTGTGCATGGTGACCTACTGTAGACATTTCTTCAAATACCTAATATTTCTTACAGAACAGCTAGGCAACCTACGACATACAATGCCTTGCAGTAGATAGAAGAACCCTACCAATTATTTAAAATATGGAAAGATGCCTTTCTAGCTGATACTCTTTTGAAATACTTTGATCCGCATAAAGACACCAAAGTGATAGTTTTCACAAGTCATGCAGGGCTCTAAAATTGTCCTGTTCCAGATGCACCCATTGAGTTTTTCATCCTTATCCTTATTGTAACAAAAGTTATTATCTTAGTGAGAATAGTGATTCTGTTGGAGTTTTGTCATTTTCACCTCAACCAATATGGCCACCAGTCACCCATAACCTTCCATCATAATCCCCTTCTTGCTCACTTCCATAGACATCCAGGAAAGTACCTCAGAAAATCCAAACATAACCTCCAAGTCCACGAACACTGATTCAATGTGTTCTACAAGCCATGGTCACCAACCTACTGATTATTTGTTTAGAGATCCCTTGCCTACCATGCAAGTAGAGCATGTGCAGACAGAAGAGTAAGTAGGGCTCACACGTGATGGATCAAGACCACAACCAATGTCCCGTAAATTATGCCAGAGAGGACACCTCTGCTCATGAGTGCTGGTATCTTGTGCCAATGGCTACTGACAAAAACAAATGGAAAAGGCCATGCATGTATCAGAACCATTGCTCCTATGAGGCAAATAGAATTCTTGTGGCCATATTTAATGTCTAGTGGGAATTATCATTGCCAAATGTGGTTTGTTATTCACTGGAACACTACTGTTACTCCTAACAACTAACACACCTTTAATAGGATCCTTGTTGTATATAGAGCTCAGATCAAAGCTGGATCAATAGGACGGTATAGTTTGCAGACATTGGCACTCATATTAAAGCCCTGGTGAATGGGTGCTTGGTGTGCTGTGCGCGAGCACCCAGGGACAGGACCGCCCCAATCATTACAGAGGATATCCCAACCATTCCTTGTGCAAGTAAGAGCGCTGATCTCTTCAGCTTACTTGGGTTGATTTCACAAATACACTCATTACTTTGAGGACAAAATTGTCCAAGCCTCTTCACATTTCGAAGTCATACCTAAACTGGTGAAATGTAGAGGAATCATCAGGCTGGCGAAGGAACTCCAGACTGACAACATTTCCTGATCTAGGACCAGAAATTCACAGAATGCCTTGGATCTTTTGGAATGAAACGTCACACACACACATCACAGCCAGATGGTTGCAAGCGATTGCTTTATTCAGCAAGGTGATTTGCACTGCTGGTGGCAAAAGCTAATATGGTCATTTATAAAAGTATTAGAGAATGGCAAAACATGCATCACATGGCCACCAATTGGACTGCCATGAGCATATGTCGTGCTAGAACTAATTTAATCAGCTATCATCCATCCTTACATCAGTCCAGCAATTTCTTGGGAGCTAAACAACTACAGGCAATCGAACTACAAAGAGACCAGTCAGAAGCACTACTGCCACTAGTCCCATCTTTAAGTTGGGACTTGATCTTCACGCTTGACTGGTACCCTGAAAGCAACTTCCTAATGTTCTTTAAACCACAGCCTGGGACACCACAGTAAGAAAAGGTACACTAGTCATGAATCAATGAAATAGGCAAGAGATGTCCCACAATCTGGCATTTCTTTCAAGAGACAAACACAAATCCTGGCTGTCCTCTTATTGCAACATAGCCCACTTTTTCTAGACACAAAGGTGAAGGCAACTGTTATTTTGAAACATAAATGGACAGCAATCAGACATTGAAAGCAAACAATCAATTGAGGAGAGTCTAATTAAACAGCCCATCTCTCCTCGATGCTCATTCCTCAATAACTCATCCGATTTTTCTCCCTCATGCGTGTGTCCTTCTCACGAGGTTTTTGAGGCTCACACTATTCTTTCTTTTTAATTTCATATACTGTGAACTTGACACGAAGGTATCAGAGCGCTTTACATGAGCACCAGTTGTGTTACAGACGGACACATTCATTTTGTTAGGCACAGGGAGAATAAGCGATTTGCCCAGAATCACAGGGTGTTGAGCATCCCTGCCGAGACTCGAACCCAGCTCTCTAGCTTCGAGTGCCACCAGAAGCCAATGGGACACTAGTTATTAAACTACATTGTGTTTTTCTTTGCTAAGCTAACCATGCCTGCTCTCTTAACAACTTCACTCTTTGGTTTGCCCACACCGGCATTTCCACAGCAATCCACTGAAATCCCTCCACGTTTCTATGTTCTATACATGCCACGTTGACAAAGAATGTAATTATCCACTGTCCCTCCCCTCTTTCTATGAAAAGGCACACCATTGCTCCCCTTAAACAGAAGAGATGAAATAAGCAGAATCTCAGAAGCTAAATACTGAGAAATAGGCACTGCTTTGCCACTAATATCCTGTCTTTGGCTGCATATTGTTTAATTAGCAGCAATCAGTTGTAGTTTAAATTTGTTAATTAGATTTACTTCAATAACACATGTATGTTCAGATCTATTCAGCAAAACATAGAGGCTAACTGTGCCTTGACTGTGCAACAACTATTACATAAGTAAAATTAATCATTCTACTACTAAATTCTAGGTGAACAAGGAGATGAAGGCGATAAGGGCCCCAAGGGATACGGTCTTGTAGGTCCTGAAGGAGATCAAGGTCCCAGAGGTAAATTTACTAATTATATTCATAAATGCTCTTTTCATGGAAATCTTTGTACAAATACACAAAAAATTATAATGACTAGAAATGTTAATTTGGAAAAATCAATGTCAGAATTGTATGTTAATTAAATTAGTTAAAACACCAAATCAGTGTTTATTTGAAAACATGTTTAGCATATGTTTTGAGGTTCATTGCACTGTGGAACCAGTGGCGGCTGCCACAGAGTTGTACTGGTGGGCGGTGAGAGGAGAAAAAATATAAAATGGCCCCTATTCAGCTGTCGGCCGTCGCCTCATCTCCGTCCTCTTCTGTTCCTCCCGGACCGGAAGTAAGAAGCACACAGACTTCCCTAAGCCAATCGCAATGATGCTGTTTCCAGCATGACAACAGTGATTGGTCTGAGCTCCGTAGTTCAGCACTCAGACCGGGACTGGGAGCCTGTGCATGTTCTCTACCCAGGCTGTGCATTACAGCCCGGTGGAGAACATGCTAAGTGTTTGGTCAGGCCATGTGCACTTAAGGGCGCCAACCTCTCAACCCTCTGCTGGCTGTGATGACAGCCCAGCCTGCCCCGTAAAACTGCCTCTGAAAAATAAAATGATAATAACATTGCGTTATTATCATTTTCTTTTTCATTTTCCCACTGCTCAAAGAGCAGTGGGGCAGTGCACTTTCGCCTTAATGGAGGAGCCGCTGCTGTGTGGAACTGTTGGCTGGATCCACAAGGGTTGTAACTAATTTCAGGGAGAGCACCAACAAATACCCTTTGTATTAGCAAATTCCACACTCTGATTTAAAAAAATCATGATTTGTGGAATTGTATACTCATAAAGGCGACTTACACTTGCAGAATACCCATCAGTATTGCATAATTGCTGCATTTGTATGTTTAAAGTTATGGTCAAGAATGTCCGTTTTGCATGGGGAAATGTGTTGACCTTCCATATTGTAGTGAGCACCTACAAATGTGTATGTTTGTGTGCTATTGCTTGACAATTTGTAAGTGAAAGGACATAGTTAACTTAGCATCTTTATCATCTTGTCTGACAAATGCTGATGCAATGTGTCTGGATGATTTTTGCCAAAGAAAAATCTATCTCAATAGTACTGATTTTTGTCCTATAAACAGACAAAGACACCAGAGCACACATAACCAGTATGTATTCTACATATTGGAGATTATGGCAATGAAATGATCCGTGCGTTCTTCGTGCTCATCCGCTTTCATTATCAACTCTTCAAGTATTAAGACATATCTTGATTGTGAAAAAATATATAGATATGCACGAACCAGCTGACCCGTTTCGTCTGATTAAGGCTTTTTCACGGCTACCATGGTTATAAGATAAAGGTTGGAATTCTATTCAATTGATGTATGTATTTTTACATGATGAAAATCCAGTCTTAACAGAGTGGCCACAAGTATCATACTGTGGAGGAAGATCCATGAGAAGGAACAACGAAAAAGTGAAAAGTGCAAACTATTATTTCTGACATGCAGTCTTCGTAAAAATGTGTGTGTGTTATTGAGCACAGAACGAGCAGTGAAAAGCAACCGAAAAGTAGTAAGTTTAGAAAGATAGAGACTCCTAACTCCTTGCAGCCACCTTCCTTTCACAAGTGCAGACAGTTTTGTTTCCCGGAACCCGAGTGATGAGAAAACAATTAGAGCTAAAGGATACAAGTCATCTCGAGCAATAACGGAAGACAATTGCTACAGTTTCTTGATGAGATTGAATATGGGACTGTAGATTTCCTTTTCTTTCTCCAAGGCATGAAATAATATCTGAAAAAGATAAGTGACTGGTCACAGAGAAAACAAGCATTGGCATAGCCATTAGGTATCGCTTTTGGGACCTTATAAGTATTTAGTTATGCAGCACAATATCCTTGGTGCAACAACATCAACTGTTTCATGGCCAAACACTTATAAGGTCCCAAAGGCGAGACCTATTGGCTATGCCAATGCTTGTTGAAACTTCACTCCAGTTCTGACCCCGGGAGGGCTGGATCCCAGGGGCTGGTGACTCTCCTGCTGCTCTGGCCCTCTGGGGCATTAGCACATGGTTCACCTCAGTCCAACGCAAATGTGTTTGTGTGTCCTGACTTGCTGATCACAGAAAGTAAATGCATCACTTCCATGCAGTTCTGTAGGTAACTCATATAGCGTCAACATAGCTTCGAGGGAGGAGGAGCCTAGCGCTTGACCAAGATGGCCGCGTGAGCTTAGAGCTCCCGAGACCCTCGCGCCCTCCGTCGACTATCCTGTCTCTAATCCTGATGGTATGCATGGCACCGTGTTGCTGAGTTGTCAGGGAGGCGATTGATGCTACCCGCGGTCGGATCGCCCATCGGGAACCGGACTTACGACTGGCGAAAGATTGCGGCCTAACTCCCGGAGATGCCAGGGGCTAGAGTTGGCAGGATGCCCGACTCCTAGTTGATCAACAGCGGCCTGGTGAGGTGTGAACTGTCGGACGGAGGCCCTCGCTCTTTCACTTTCGATTTCGTTCCCTTTGTCTGCCCGGACACTGTAGAGCTCTGGGTGGCTTTATAACCCCAAGGACGCTCGGCGGGCTACTCTGGCAGCACAAGGCGGACCTGCTCACTCCTTATTCCTCTCTCTGAGAGGGAACGGTCTTCACTGCATTGGACTGCCTGGAGTCCATTATGTCGGGCAAAGCAGAAGGGGATCGGCTGAAGACTAAGTCCACCAGGCGGGGAACGTATTCCCAAGTCAACAGTATGGACCGCTACGCCCTCCTGAAAACATCGCCGAGTGGACCGAGCCAGGCGCCGGATGCCCAGAAGGAGGACTCGCCTGGGACACCGGAGCTATCCCTGCAGGATGTCATGGGCGCGCTTGATGGGATGCAGACCTCGATGGGGAGGCAATTCGAGGCCCTGGCGCATAAGGTGGATGCCATCCTGGTGGATGTCAATTCGATCCGCTCGGACCCGGGCAAGACAAACGAACGCGTTAAGACCCTGGACCACAAGACCACGGGCCTCGCTGATGATGTCGCGGATTTGCAGAACGAGGTCCGGAAGCTGAGGGCCGAGAGTGACCTCGCCGCCCGCCGGCTGGAGGACTTCGAGAGCCGGTCCAGGCGCAACAACGTGCGCGTCATCGGGGTCCCGGAGTCCTCGGATGAGGCTTCGACGGACCTGCTTGTGGAAGATTTGGTCCTCAATCATCTGAAGCCTAAGGGCCTTGGAAAGTTTTTTGCAGTGGAAAGGGCCCATAGGGTGCCGGGCGGGCGGCCCAAGGCGGGTGCCCCGCCGCGGCCGATTGTCGCCCGGCTCTTTCACTTTCGAGATCGGGACGCTATCCTGCAAGCTTCGAGGGTGACGGGCCCAGTCCCCTTCCAGAATGCGTCGGTGAATTTTTATCCGGACTTCACCCAGCATGTGCAGAGACAGAGACAGAGCTTCCTGGGGGTGAAGCGGAGACTTCGGGAACTGGACCTGAAGTATGCCATGCTTTTCCCTGCCAGACTACGGGTGGTGCATGAAGATCGGACATTCTTTTTTGACTCTCCTGTTATGGCCGACGAATGGCTGGACGCTTTGCCCCGGCGACGGACCGGGGACGACACAGCCGAGCATGGAGACAGTGGCCGGGATGGACAGGGCTGATATCTCAAAGCCAGCCTGACTTGATTTAACCATACTTAAAGATTTGAACAGAGTGCAGTAACTGTGGAGGGTTGCGGGAGGATGAGGGGTGCTCTTTTCCTCCCTTAGGGTACTTTTTGTAGATTTTTGTTTTTGTAGGGCGACAGGCACACTGCAAGTTGGGGGGGCTTTCTAAGCTGCAGCAGGGGTGCAGGGTGGGGGGAGTTTTGGGGATTTTGAGTTTGTTGTTGGGGGTTTTATTTCTGCAAGGCATGATGATTATCCTCAGGGCTGTTCCATGGTGGCGCCTCGGGTGTGGGGTGGGCCTCTTTCCATTTGAGGATGGGGGGTAGAGGCTTAAGTGTTATAAGCTGGAATGTTAATGGTTTGGGGGATCGCATCAAGAGGGGGATTGTTTTGCAATTTTTGAAACGCTCAATGCCAGGTGTTGTCCTGCTGCAGGAGACACATCTCATAGGCAATACGTGCTATGCCCTGAATAGGAAGGGGTATAAATTCATTGCACACTCGGGATTTTCTTCTGGGTCCAGGGGTGTGGGCATCCTCGTTAGAGCATCGCTGCCTTTTGAGGTGGACTCCACCATTGTTGACGATAAGGGGAGGTTTGTGGCGGTGGCGGGGCGGTGGGAAGGAAGGACTTTGGTTTTGGTTTCGGTTTATGTCCCGCCGGCCCTGCAGGCCTCCACATTTGCTGAACTGGGCAGGGCTTTGCTGACTCTCCCGGGGGGAATGCTGGTAGTGGGAGGGGATTTCAATGCTGTGGGTTCCGGACTGTTGGATAGATACCCGCCCAGGGACACAGGGGGGGCTCAGAAATGGCTTCCAGACTTCCTGGATACATTTGGTCTGATAGATTGCTGGAGGCTCCGGCACCCCACACAGAGTCAATACACGTTTCACTCCGGGGCGCATGGTAGCCTCTCCAGGATTGACTACCTGCTCACTCTGGCCGCACATGCCTCGTTGATATCCGAGGCGAGGCACATGGCACGCGGTATCTCTGATCACTCGCCAGTGTGGATCAGGCTGGATCTAGGTCGGGAGGGAGGAGGGAGGGTGGCCCCCATTAACCCATGGTATTTCCGAGACCCCAAGACGCGCAGCGCCCTGGTAAAGAAGGTAGATAATTACTTTAAGGACAATCTGGGAACCGTGGACTCGGCGGTGTCGCTGTGGGAAGCTTTTAAGACCGTGCTTCGGGGGGAAGCCCTCTCCCTGGTGGTGGCTGCCAAGAATCGGAGGGATGGCGAGGTGCGGCAAGTGGAGGAGGAGATTGCGGCCCTTGAAGGGGATATGGAGGAGGAGGTTACAGAGTCCTCATTGCATGAGCTTTGCCTGAAGCAGGCGGAGTATAGGGACCTGGTGACGAACGCCGCTAAGACCCTCAGCAGGGAACAACAGGGCCGCCTGTATGACGTTGGGGATAAGGCAGGGAAACTCCTGGCGTGGTTGGACAGGAAAGAACGGGTCAATAGAGTGGTGCCAGAGTTGATTGGAGAGGGGGGAGAGCCGATTGTGGAACCTGAGGGGATTGTGAAGTGTTTCGCGGAGTATTTTCATAGGGTTTATTCCTCTGTGTCGGACAGGCCGCCCGAGGACTCGTCTGATCTCCTCCGTGATATCGAGTTGCCCTGCCTCTCTGACATAGATAGGGACGATTTGGATGGTGACATCACGGTTGACGAGGTGGCGGGGGCGATTCGCGCGTTGAACTCGGGTAAGGCCTCTGGACCGAATGGACTGCCGATCGACCTGTACAAACTGTTCCCGGATAGGGTCGCCCCTCACCTGCGCGCCATGTTTTTGGAGGCGCTGGGGGATGGGATCCTTCCGTTGGACCAGCGGCTGGCGTCGATCGTGGTCATACATAAAGAGGGTAAACCCCGAGATAGATGCACCTCCTATCGGCCCATTTCCCTCCTCAACGCTGAGCCGAAAATTCTGGCCAAACTCCTGGCTACCCGTTTGATTAGGGTACTTGGCGATTTGGTCCACCCGGATCAATCTGGCTTTATCCCGCACCGAAATACAGCATTGAACCTTAGGCGTCTTCATGGCGTCATCGCCAGGGCGGGCACGCTGCGTGAACCGGCTGTTGTGGCATCTCTTGATGCCACGATGGCCTTTGACACGGTGGAGTGGGCATATTTATGGGCCGTGCTGGCCAAGTTTGGTTTCGGTCGCGGTTTTGTGAGTTGGGTTCGGTTGCTGTACGAGGGGCCACTAGCGAATGTTGTGGTGAATGGACGGGCATCTACTCCGTTTCAGCTTGGTAGGGGTACTCGGCAGGGCTGCCCCCTGTCGCCTCTGTTGTTCGCCCTCGCCCTTGAACCGTTGGCTGCGTGGATACGTTGGCACCCGGATATACGGGGCCTTCGGTGGTCGCCTGATCACGAGGACCGTATTTCGCTTTATGCCGATGATATCCTGCTGTATCTTGCCTCACCTAAGAAGTCACTTATAGTGGTCTGTGACGTACTCGCATCGTTCGGTAGGAACTCGGGGCTTGTGATTAATTGGGGCAAATTGTACTTGTACGTTCTTAGTGGCGAGGTCCCACCGATCCCTAGAACATGTTCGATACAGGTTGCCAAGCAGGGTTTTGTGTATTTGGGGATTTTTATATCCATGGATCCTGCTGTGCGCTATGAGAGGAATCTGCTCCCCCCCCGGCACGCTTGAGGCGAGATGTGGAAGGTTGGCGGAGGCTGCCGCTTTCCCTCGTTGGGCGTGCGGCCCTGTTCAAAATGATGTCTCTTCCCCGCTTCCTCTACGCCCTCCAGAACACCTTGGACTGGGTACCGGCCAAATACTTTCGGGAGGTCGAAGGCCTCCAAAGGACGTTGCTGTGGGATGGGCGGCCGCGAATAGCTATTTCAAAGTTGACGCTCCCATGGTACGATGGGGGCATTGCGCTCCCAGACATCCGACGGTACTATTGGGCCACGCAGCTGAGCGCGCTCAACCATGGGTTTTATGGCCCTGCCCTCAGCCCTGGGTATGCCATGGATAGGTGGCTGCTGCGCGGCGGCAACTACTACAGGGCGTTGTATTCGCGGTCCTTAGACTCGTCCCTCACCGGGCCCACAGGTGTGGCGGTGCGCGTATGGAAGATGGCGACTGACTCGTTGGGCTGGAAGGATAGGCTAACCCTCGCTACCCCATTGTTTGAATCGGAAAGATTGGGAAGACTCTGGCACACGAAGGGCTTTGATAAATGGGATCTGATAGGTATTTCCAAGGTGGGAGATGTACTGCATAAGGGGAGGGTGAAGTCCTTCGAGGAGTTGCAGACTGAGTTTGAGCTAGGGCCCTCAGAGTATTTCAGGTATATCCAGCTGCGTCACGCCCTCCGATCAGTCCTCGTTGAGGGTGAGAAGGTGCCGGAGTCCTCTCCCCTTGAGGACCGAGTCCTTGATGGTCATATGCCCGAGAGCACGATCTCGCTCATATATAAGAAGTTGATAAACGTCCGGGCAGACTTGCTATTGGGGCTGAGAGGACAGTGGACCAGGGATGGCCTTGAGTTGGATAATGAGGACTGGCAGTCAGCGGTTTCTTCGCCTAAGGAGGTTGCGATCCCGTCGCGTCTGAGGCTGGTGCAGCTTAAAATACTGCACTGGGTGTATGTGACGGGGCCAAGGCTGGTCCACATGGGATTCTCGGAGGACGGCCTGTGCAGAAGGGGATGTGGTATGGTGGGTACTTTCCTGCACATCATTTGGGAATGTGGGGTCATTGTGGAGTTCTGGAGGAGAGTCCATGCAGTTATGGGGGAGGTGACAGGCATTGTGGTACAGCCGGAGGCGCGGTGCTGCCTCCTGAACGTCTGGGGGCCCACTGACCTCGATGAGGCGCAGACCCAATGGGTGACTCTGGGTAACATGGTAGCTAAAAGGGATATTGCGCGACTATGGGGCTCCTCGGGACCCCCTACACTGACCGCGTGGAAGGAAAACATGGATTGGAGCATGTTTAGGGAGAAGACGGTCTACTGCTCTAGAGGTCGCCCCCGGAAGTGGCATGCCATCTGGGGGTGGTGGAACCAATACAGGGGGGGAATATGTCTTGCCCCGGACCTGGAACCTCCCGAGGAACAGCTTTCCCCCTGACCTACTTTCCAGCACAGCTTGGATTTAGTAACTGTTCTGGGCCTCTGCTGTTCCCCTTCTTCCTCCGTACACAGTCTTGTACTTAGTAGACGAGTGGGGTCCGGTCTCCCCTGGGGGCCTCCGCCATGGGCTCTCAATGTCCTTGCCTTGCTGGGGTTTGTTGTTAGTTTTTTCTGTGTTTATTTAAAATTGGACCTTTTGCATTACTCTTTGAACTGCATTGGGGACACATCACTGTATCTAACTTGCAATGCTGCCGAACCTTCGGGCTGTCGGCTGAATAGCTGTGTCCTGAATTTTGAAATAAAGGTTTTCAAAAAAAACAAAAAAAACAAAAAAAAAAAAACATAGCTTCGAGGAGCAGCCTGGCACTCTATACAGACCATGGGCACGAGGGGGCTAATAGGCTGGGGGTTGGTGCTGCATAGGCGACTAAACCAAGCCTGTGGGCTGTGTTACATGTAACCCTCCACGGGGCATAAAGCTGCCGTTGCAGGGCATCACCAAAATGCTGCTCCAATAGTACTGCAATTATTGTAAAAATTATTTTTCTTAAGACAGCACTCGGTCTGCAAATCCTTGTGAATGTGTGTAATGCAGGGACGTAAAGCCTGCAAGGGATAGCAGACCTGTGTACCCGCTTTCTGTATATATTGAGCTGGTATTGGGACCCTATCAGTGTCGGATCATCAAGGTCATCAGCCATCTTGGAATGGTTTTCCCTGCCACTATAAACGTTTAATCACCGATGATACTGACTCATACTAAAAACTCCTACACCTGATTGACAGCTTGCATTATGCTCTATCACTACAGCAGCCATTCTGGAAGGTGCTCCTACCAAAGAGACAGCCATGCTTTATTTTTGTAAGTACCTATACTCACTACACCAAATCAGCTTTAAGGAGATGTCCAAATCGGCAGCCATCTTGTAACAGCTATTTGCTTGCACAATCTACATCTAATGCATAGTCATTAGCTTTAGCCCCCCCACAACGGTAACCATCCCTCTCAATTATTTTCGTAGCACAATCTACTGTGTACTAGCATTATAACATCCAAGCTTATTTTCTCTCCTCAGAGAAATTCATAGCATAGCGGATCCCATCATGATACAAGAGATAAACAGCGCGTACTCTATTCAATACCCCCCTAACCTCTCGACAAATGCCTCTAAAACTTTCAAGCACAAGGTGCTCAGAAAAAACCCATATACCCTGCTCCTAGATCCCTCTTTTAATGCCAAAAAAGGTACTATACTAAACAACCTCATATTCTTCACAAGAAAAATAGCTAAATGGCGATTGACCTTCTCCAAGTTATTGAATATCCAGGAACATAAAAACATTCCCTATGGAGCAAGGATTACTACGTCGCCTTCACATAACCTCAGAGCTACACTGAACATAACATCCTACAAAAATGGCACCGTGCTCATTCAAGCAGTTAACAAGAACCTAGAACAATTCGACAGATACTTTGTCACCCTCAAAACACACACCATCACCACTTGTAGCACCTCACAGGACCTTACCACGCTGACCACCCCTTCATCTCCTGTTTTTCAACAACCCCCTACCCCTCCTAGAATGGCTGAAAATATCATTAACAATTATCTGCAGCCTAGTGCATTAAAAAGCCATGCTTTCAACCTACACGCGGTACCTCAGGGCGTTTCCTCTCCCTCCTCCCCAGCAGTGCTTCCTGAGGAGATTGGTCCCCCTACCCCTCCTAGAACTGGCGATAGCAGCATTAACAACTCCCATCAGCTCCCTATTGCAAAAAGCCAGTCCATCAACTGCCCCAGGGTTCCTATTGACCCCACGTCTGCCACCATCACATCAACACCTCAGGAAGATCTACGACCTTTGCCTCACCCTAGATTCGCTTCAAGAAGCGTCAACAAAACTCCCCCTGTTTCACACATCGCAGTGATTCCCGCACCTAGTTTTAGCAAGAGCCATAACATCAACCACTCCCCTTCCACTTCCACACACACCTGTATTTCCACCCCGCCCTACCACGATCCTCCCAACACACATCCCCTCATCACGGTCCCCAAGCTACAAAACGTTATCCATGAAATCAGACAGGTCCTTCAGCTCGTTGAAAACTCCCTCTCGACACTCAAACACCTTGAAAAGTCCCTAACATCACTTGAGAAAGGGATAAAAACTATCCCCTTACCTCTGACTGGGCGATTCTTTCGCACATACAGACGTCCTAACAATATAGCGTACAGTGAAATCCAAACTCTTCTAGAACTATATGAAACTACGGCACGCCCTACCACTAACAACAGGGAATTTGCTGTACTCCCAATCCACTGTGACCCTAGCAGAACCGCACATCCTAGTCTTAGAGGAATTAATCTGAAAAACCTTCAATCACTAAACGCTCACACTGAGAACCCGGAGCCAACAGTAAAGAAATCCGCAAATGCGCTTTCCTGCCTTTTACTAAATTGCCGCTCAGCATCCAAACACGCCTCCGACATCGCTGACCTTGCTCTCAACACGAAAGTGGATATAATCATCCTCACTGAAACATGGCTAAATGAATCTTCATCCCCATGCCTTGACCTTCTAGTCCCCCCAGACTACAACATCATTAGATTAGACAGAACACACAAGTCAGGCGGGGGTATAGCCTGCTTACATCGCTCCGGCCTCTCCATCTCAAAATTTCACTCGGAACCTTTAGTCTCCTGTGAATATCTGGAGATTACTGTTAAAACGTCAAATATCCTCTCGCACAAACTACATATACTCTACCATCCTCCAGGTTCGAACGTTGAATTCACAGAACAGCTTATGGAAATCATTACCTTAAACTCTTCCCCTCACTCCAAAGACATATTCCTGGGTGATTTCAATCTCCATTGGGAGAACCCCCTGGACAAGCAGGTTAACACCCTTAAAACCTTCCTAGCAGACCTTTCCATGACTCAATTTATCTCAATGCCAACTTACTCAAAAGGTGCCACTCTTGACTGGATCATTTCTAAACATGATACAATTGAATCTCTCTTGGTCAGTCCCTGTGACTGGTCAGACCATCACATTATCACCTTCCAAATTCCTTCAAGTTACAAGAAAACTTTCTCGCAACAAAGAAAGCAAAAACACTGGATAAGAAACACAAAAAACATTGAGTGGAACAACCTGGCTTCCCATTGTGAGAAGGTTCTCACTCTCCCCTCGAACGTGGCAGACGTCAACGTCCCGACTGCTCACTATAACTCCTCAATGTCCGAAATCTTTGACCATGTCGCGCCTCTAAAACTCAAAAGAATTTCAGATAAAGACAAAAACCCATGGTTCAGCGAAGCCTTAAATGAGGAGAGACGCAAACTTAGATTAACGGAAAGGAACTGGAGGCAAGAGCCTTCCCCCAATCGTCTCAAACTTCTCCGTAAATCGAGGCATTCCTATAATAAAAGTATTCTACAATCAAAAAAAGACTTTTTCAGATCAGAACTAGGCAAGGCTAAAAATAGACCAAAGAAACTTTCTGAAATTCTGAAACAACAATCTAACAAATTAGCCAAATCCTCAATCCTTACATCGAAATCTCAGTTGAGTAGTGTTGAATTTTCACAATTTTTCACAGCTAAAACTAACTCCCTGCAACTCGAACTCAGTGAGACAGCAGACAACTCAGCCTCAACAAGGAGCAGTCTAGCCATAACTCAGGCAACGCAAGAACTTCCGCTACCTAAAAACAACTCTCACTGGGACGCGTTTAGACTCTACGATCTAAACGACATCACCAATATCTTAGCAACGACGAAACTCAACAACCACTTTAACAACCCTATACCCTCCAATTGTTTACCGCACCTCTTCCATATCATCGCACCACTTTGGACCGAAATCATCAATGCCTCTCTTTCACAAGGCCACATCCCAGACTGCCTAAAAACAGGCCAAGTCACCCCTATCCTGAAAAAACCAACAGCAGATAACTCCGACCCCAACAATTTCCGACCTATAACGAACATTCCTATGCTAGCTAAGGCCCTGGAAAAATGTGTGCAGTAACAACTAAACCAACACATCTCGCACTTCAATCTTCTGAACACTCACCAATCCGGTTTCAGACCTGGACATAGCACAGAAACAGCCATACTACACATTGTAGATGATGCCCTGCAAGCTCTTGACCACAACAAAACACGCCTGCTAGTCCTACTTGACCTCTCATTGGCCTTCGATACGGTTAAACATGACAAACTTCTAAGAAGACTAGAAAACAGGATGGGTTTTACGGGTAAAGTCCTTCAGTGGTTCAAATCCTTTCTGGAAAACAGAACGCAATCATACATGATCAACAACAATCTCTCCGTTTCCTCCCTGAACTTGTTGGGAGTTCCTCAGGGCTCCACTCTATCTCCCATGTTATTCAACCTATACGTTGAACCTCTCACCGAGTTACTGCAGCAGGAGAACATCTCCTTCCACATGTACGCAGATAACACCCAACTGTACATCAAGATCTCCCCGATCGAAGAAATAAAGTTAATGAACCGAGCTCTCGCAAAGACTGTCCAATGGCTGTCAACTAGCTTCCTCAAGATTAACTCTCAAAAAACAGAGTTTCTCCTAATCTCCCCCCCCCCCAAGAACTCCACGGAGACAAAGGAATGGATCAAAACTATCACTGCGTTGAAATGCACGCCAATTGTAGTAGACTCCTCCTTATCACTAGGTATCACGCTAGATAGAACCTCAACATGCAACATCACATCAAATCACTGGCTAAAAACGCCCGCTTCCACCTCAGTTATCTCAGAAAAATGAAACCTTTTCTCGAGAGTTCCGACCTCAAATCCTCAGTCCAGTCCTTAGTTATCTCAAGGCTTGAATACGGCTGCACCACCCTCGCTGGACTTCCCAAAATCTCTACCGCACCTCTAAAAGACTGTCTCAATGCAGCAGCTAGATTCATAACAGGGTCTAGGAAATTTGACCACATTTCACCTCATCTGAAAGCTCTCAACTGGTTACCCTACGAAGCCCGAATCCAGCTAAAAATAGCTTGCATCACACACAAGGCGTTACACCACAACACCCCCCAGTACCTAGCCCCAAAACTCACCTTATGTGAAGGAAACAGACATTCAAGGAGTTCAAACAATCTACTTCTGAAACCCTCACGTTTTAGAAAGTCTAAAACTTCCAACAGAGCTTTCTCCGGGGCTGCACCAAGGCTATGGAACTCTCCACCATTCATCAGAAAAATCTCCGCTACACTTCTCTTCAAAAAGGAAGCAAAAGCATACCTCATGAGCAAAGTCCTACTTTAATTCTGCCCAATCCCGACTCTGGAACCTCAACCACCAACTACCTCGTCTGTGGGTTCCTTGACAGGAACTATGAACAACACGAGCTTGAACTATATCGTAAGGTTCAGAGTATTGCTTCCTAATGCTGACACTTAAAGTGTATACCGACACGAACGTTGAATGTTTTACCACTTGAACTATTCATTGCATTGTTTACTCCTTGTTTCTTTCGGAATTTGTCTTTTTATATGCTATGTTCTCCTTTGTAAGTGTTCACCGTATGCCTTCTGTAAAGCGCTCTGATATCCTTACCTGGGTCTGGTTCGTGCTCTATAAAACTCTAAAATAAATAATAAATAAATAAATAAAGTGACATCCCTAGAGGGACTCCAGGGGACAGGCATGAGTTTTTGGGACCGCCCCGTCGGACTGGGACAAAAATTAGGCCCCAGCTCCAAATAAAAGGTGATGCCCCATTAGTGAATTAGAAACCTAAAAAGTGTCCCATGCTTGCAAATTGGGGCAGTTTTGAACTTGCAAAGACACCCTGTATTTTACAAGGTGTGGAAGGATCCAGGCATTTGAGCTTACTGCAGATGCTTGTTTTAATATTAGTAAAATCAACAGTAAAAAACAGTCCACCAGACCATAAAGGGGGTCCACAAGCACCCCAAAAAAAGGCCCACACACTGAACTGACAGGCCAGCCCGTCTGGCACTGCCTGTCCGACCCTGGGTGTCACTTACACAGTGGAAGCTGTCCCTCACAAACTGATGTTTTCACGTTACTATATTGCGTTATTGTTTTGCCCCAGTAAAGCCTGGCACTTTCAACAGCTGAATAAAGTCTAAAGCACTGGACCTGAGGCTACTGACGTCCTCAGACACCTGATGTTTCTTTCCAGCTTTTCCCTCCATCAAACCATTGTAATTTGTAACTTTAGTCAAACGGGTTCATTGATATGAACCAGGACTACAACTCCCAGAATGCAATGGTTTGATGTAAGTATGCATTTCAGCCGACGGTATCTCCAAGCAGAGTGAAGTTAGGTATTTGTGGTGGGTGACATCCTTCAAGCCCGCGACAGTATAGGGTACTCATACAGCTCTGGGGGTTCACCCCCCCCCTCTTAAAAGGGTCTGGGTACTGGTTCTGTTTATTCCGCTTTGTGTGTCTGCGTTTCCTACACAGCAACACTTTAGAAGTGCAGGAAGCACCACCCCTTGTCTGTTCCGTTGGAAAAAGAATTGGAATTCCACCTATAGCACCCCCAGCCCGTTGGCTTGGCGCCTTCAGTTAATCACTACTGGAAGGCGGAGACACCGCACCTAAGCTATTTCTATGTCTTGAACCCCAACACAACACACAAAGATACAGAAACAAGGATATATAAAATAAAAAAGCTATGAAATGTTTTATTTAATTTACAAACACAAAACATGCAGAAACCGGAATTTTAATGTGTTAATGCAATGGTTGGAGTTTTTGAAATATTCAAGCAGAAATCGTAATTTTAATGGAATGGTTAGAACTTTTCAAACTGTAATTTTATTTCTGAAAGATGAACTGATATGCTAGACTCCAGGATACAATGTTGTGTATATGATCCCAATTCGTGCTCTATTTGTGGCGCACACCAGTGCTCCAGTTGAGGCCTCCATCCTCCGGACAACATCCCCTGACCCTTTGCTGGTTCCACGATTCAAGAGAATTCTACCATCTTCATTTATATCCTTCAATGTCAAATTCTTTCACATTTCCAGAGCGTTTTACATTTTTGAATTTCGCGTTTTTATATGTCCATACTTTATTAACCTTCTAATAATATTTCATTTTCTAATCAGTCGTGGGCCCCCTGAGTAGGGCTAGATGAGCCCCGGGGGTTTGCGAACCCTAGGTTAAGAATTGCTGGCCTAGTCTCCCAGAGCCGGCTTCGATGGCTCCAAATAAACATTTTGGCACGATTATGGCAGAGTTTAGGTAGCTGTTGACAATGATGGACAGGGTCTGGTGGGCGACAAGCCATCCACCCCCAGTAACGGAGACCCTGGCATGTAGTGACTTGTCTTAGTTCACACATCATGTGAAGGGATCAGCCATTTAGCGTATGGCTCTCTCGCCCCAACCAGAGCATTTAATCACTTTTCACGTGTGCCCAAGATCAGGCAGTGTGTAAATTAACTGAGCTGGGACTTAGTATGCACACATTCCGTGATTAGGCACTTTAGGTAACAGAGTATGAAAAACATCTGCTTTAGAACTAATTGTACCAGAGTGGAGTGCAGGGGCTAACATCCCGGACAGAAGCACACCCCTGGCTTGTTCCCGTGTGTCTGCTTGCTGCGGTGTTGTACTCTTGGGTAACCTTGAACCGCAAGCCTGGCGTCATGCTCCCTCACATGTGCCCGTGGTTGTTGTACCACCTGCCTGCAGAATCCCCAACACTGGCCAACAGGGCACAGTACCCCTAGGCACCCGGCTGCCTGCCAATTAACTCAAGGCTTGAGATAGGGAATCTTTAACACCCTTGTGCGTGCAATGTATATCAGATCGGTGCATGTAAGCTAGTCCCAAGGGCTAATGCGCCTGCTGCTGAAACCTAAGCACAAGCTGCATGCCACAGGTTAGAATCCTGAGTGAGTCCAATCTGCGTTTCATCCTCTCGGGGTCGATAACAAAAGAAGTACCGTTAAGGTGTAGTTAAAAAACACAGAAAACAACAAGGAAGATCGCATTCGCAGCTCTTCAATACCGCCAATTTCTCACGAAAATGTGCAGTGTTTTTGAAGCGCTACTAAGAGAAACTGCTTCACTAAAACAATCGAATATTGGTGTTCAGGCCATATTTATAACAATAAACTAAACAATTGTCTGAAAGGAAGATGGGTCGGTTATTTTCGGAGAAATACAAATGTGGAAAGCTGATCTCAAGCACAGAAGGACCATCGCCATTGTGGAGGCTGTCCAGAGCGGCCGACTCTGGTGCTGGGGATCCAGGCAAGTCTCGGCGTCCGCTCAACATCCTGTGATTCTGGGCAAATCTCTATTCTACCCGTGCCTACTAAAACAAGCATTGCGGCACCGACGCTTTACTTTTAATGTTAAAAGTAAAGCGTGGGTGTCGCGATTATACCAAAAGTAAAGAAATAGATGTTTTTTTCTATTTCTTTACTTTTGGTATAATCGCGGCACCCGCGCTTTACTTATAACATTAAAAGTAAAGCGCGGGTGCCGCGATTATACCAAAAGTAAAGAAATAGATGTTTTTTTCTATTTCTTTACTTTTGGTATAATCGCGGCACCCGCGCTTTACTTTTGATGTTATAAGTAAAGCGTGGGTGCCGCGATTACACCAAAAGTAAAGAAATAGAAAAAAACATCTATTTCTTTACTTTTGCTATAATCGCGGCACCGGCGCTTTACTTTTAACATTAAAAGTAAAGCGCGGGTGCCGCGATTATATCAAAAGTAAAGAAATAGAAAAAAAATCTATTTCTTTACTTTTGGTATAATCGCGGCACCCGCGCTTTACTTTTAATGTTAAAAGTAAAGCGCGGGTGCCGCGATTATAGCAAAAGTAAAGAAATAGATGGTTTTTTTCGATTTCTTTACTTTTGGTGTAATCGCGGCACCCACGCTTTACTTATAACATCAAAAGTAAAGCGCGGGTGCCGCGATTATACCAAAAGTAAAGAAAACAAGCGGTACTGAAAGCGATCGCGCCGAGATCGCTATTGTCAACACCACCGAGGAGCGGGGGGGAGGGAGCACGGCAGCGACAGCAAGGCGAACGAGCGCTGCTGCGCGTGCTAGCCACTGTCGGGAATGGGCGTAGCAAAGGCGGGACATGCGCCCGCCTTTGCCCAATCACGTGCCTTTTTTTGTTAAAAAAAAACACGTGAAAGTCAATGCCTGACGGCGAAAGCTGATCACACACACAAGCGTGTGGTCAGCTTTCAAAACCCCATACAAAAGGGTTCTCACTGCACGAGCAGTGCTGCGCGATACCTAGAAAGGGCTGATGATGCCTACATTTTTTCATCTAGAAGATCAGCGAGCCACTTGAAGCAAAACAGTTATGGATTAAACAAGCATTGAGGGGGTGTACATTTGTGGATCAATATATTGCAATGTTAGTAAATAGCGATTTGTGTCAAAACCTTTGGGTGGTTGCATAAGAGTGCCTATGTGGCAGCCATGGAATGCCCCCTTGATGCAAAGTAGCACATAGCATTACTTTGCATTGCATTATGTGACTTTCTAATGCAAATCAGGATTTCTGCTGGACAGTAAATCCCCATAAAACACTTTTCATTGTGTTTGCATCACTTTTGTGAGGCAAACCAGGCTCAAAATGTTAGTACTTCCCGTTCCCCCCCACCCGCCTCCCAGTGTGGCAATGAGGGTGTTGGCATTTATGAGGCTTGAAAAATGGAAATGTGAATGGACCTAGTTGCATCTTCCATGAAAACTGTGCTTAGTGGGATTGGTAAAATTTACACTTAACCCCTTCGACAGCTGTAGTACCTTTACAGACAGGTAAGTCAATCAATCTATTCAATTATTTTCCCTCAACAAAACCACTTTGAATAGTTGTCAAATAATAGTTGTGCCCTTATTTAATGTCACATTATTTCAAGGATTATTAAAACTAGGGCAATTTACCGACCCGACCAGATATTTACATGGAACATTTGTATTACAGTTTCATTACTTTTTCATTCCTGTCCTTACATCATAGTTACACCATGGAGACAAGAGCCCACTGCTAAATAAAAGAAGAAATGAGCCTATAAAGGACATACCTTATTTCAGAACCCTAAACCTGTTTTGCCTATCTTCTTTGGGAGGCAGTCATCCAGTTTTCATGTGTCTGGGCGAGAATTCCTGCTTATCTTGTGGCCCTGTTTGGGCTTTTTCTGCTGCTGGAATGTTTTACTGACTTTTCATCACTCTCCAAACCACTGGTGGACTTGCAGGCTGCTTTACACTGGCTTTGTGTGCATTTACACCTCTTGCTTGCCTTGTTTGGTGCTGTCTGAGGCAGATTCCTGTGGTTGACCTTCACCTCTTTAGCCCCCTGCGGAGCCTGGGGCTGCTTTTCTGGATGATGCTGTCAGATTTTCTCAGTGGATGTGGATTCCTACCCACAATAGTGGAACTGGTTGTGGGCCTTTACTGACGTGTGCTCCCTTCTGGTTTTGGGCCAGTGTGTACTTGTTTTCTGTGTGTTGTTGAAGTACCCATTGCTGAAAGACAGGTATATGTCCCCTTTTCTTTGGCTGGGCTGTGTGCTGGTAATGAGGTTCCCACCATGCTACCTGCTGGGTATCAGGCTTGTGGGGTGCTGCCTTGTTTTCTTTCCGCATCTCTTTTTTGGCTAGGGTGTACCCCGCCATGGCTTCTGAAGTTGTCCAGAGTTATGAGGTATTGTTCGGCTCTTCTCTGGCACCCTGATATTGCTTCACTGCTCCAGGGTTGAAGTGAATCCTCATCTCCCCCAGACCAACATGGCTGGATATGAGTCTTCCCTTATGAGCTTAGGGCCAGATTGTACCTGTCTGCAGAGCAGCACTAGACCTTGATCTTTCCATGGTGCTGACTAGGCTTGGGATTCTCTCTCTCTCTTCCCTGTGGGGCTTGTGGGATGCCGCCTGTTTTCTTGCCTCTCGTTGGCCATTATGTGGTGTTCCTATAAATTTGTTCTGCTGTTACCACTTCCAAATGGGCTTGAGGCTGTATTTTGGGGCCTTCTGTCTGGTGATGCTGTGGGGCTCTGGATATAAATTCCCTACCTGGACTAGAGGCATGGTTGTTCCCCATGTTGCATTGGGGCCCCTTCACTGACGGCCAGGTGTATGTCCCCCTCCCCTGTCAGTGGGTGTGAATCAATCTTTGGCACCTCCCTGTTGGACTTGTGAGATATGTGGCCTGCCTCCATGTTTAGGGCTGTTTATTTCTCTGCCTCCCTACTGAACCTGCTCATGGCCATGTGTCCTGACATTTGCTGCCTTCTCATTTGTCTTGGGTTTGGAATATGTGCACTGAATTTGGGACGCTGGAGCCTCTTTAACTAGGGGAGAGTAAGGGATGGGTGTGTTGCTGGTGTGCAGGCTGCCATTGTGTGTCCATGCTGTATGCCCTGTATTCTCTTTATGGGTGTTGTTAGATCTGGGGGTCTCTAGTTGGCAGAGGTATACACCTTAGACCAAATAGGGACCCTTGCTTCTAGTCAGGGTACAGGGACACACACGGTAGAAAACCCCTGCTCACCCTCTAGGTAGCTTGGCTCGAGCAGACAGGCTTATCCCCAAGGCAATGTGTAAGGTATTTGCACGTAGACACCACAATGATCCCCCCAGCGTACACCACAAACTTAGACCACACAGGTGAGTTATATCAAAAATAATATATCTTTATCTAGTTTCCGCAGTTGAAATCAAGCATCACAGGTTTACACCATATTCGCTTTCTTGGTTGGTCGGGATCGTAAGACGATAGTCTCTAGTCTCTTGCGTGATTCGATACTCACTGAGAATGAATCAGTTCGTAGGCTCTTGTTGTTTAGGCAGCTACGTTGCTCCGTCGGTGTCACTGCGCTCGTTGTAAAAAACGCTCCTCTGGCTGTTCGGTGCAAGGTTTCCACAACTCCCTCGACGAGCCCTCAGTGACGATGTCGACGTCACCGGAGTCAGCCACTCACAGCGCGGCTTCGTAGAGCAGGGAAGTACGACTCTCGGTCTGCTTCAGGCCTCCGGGTCGCGGCAAGGCACGTGCCGATGAGCACGTCGGTCTTCTTAATGCGGCAACCGGTGTCAGGCCCGGATCAGCGCGGCACTCTCCAGCAAGACAGAGAGCAGCCAGCCCACTTCACAGGCAGATGTTGAGAAGCTTGGTAGAACAGTCCACGGTCCCTGTAGCACACAGCAGCGCAGGGGGGACACAGCAGAGTCTGGGGTTCTGGGCAACCTTTCTATCCCTGGGTTGCGAAACAGGAGGCCAGCTCTTCTCAGGTCCTTGGAGATTCGGATTAAGACACAGCACACAGCAAAGTCTTGTTTGGTCAAGTGGGTAGAGTCAGCACACAGCAAGACCCCTTCTCCTCCTCAGCTTCAGTTGTACAGCAGAACAGGTCAGCCCTTAGAGCACACAGCAAGGCAATCTTCCTTTAGTTCTTCAGCGGTCCGTCTTTCAGCAGAGGTTCCTCTTGATGGTAGAATCTAAAAATCTGTTGTCAGGGGTCCCTTACTTATACCCCTAAAAGTCTTTGAAGTCTTTGTGCAAGCGGGTCCTGAGCCCGGTCTGATCCAGTTCTGGGTGTCGCTGGAGCACTTTGTTTTTCCTGGCTTCTCCTTTTCTTTCAGAGTGAGGGGCAGAGACGTCAGCCGCCCAGCGGGAGGTGGAGCCGGTATTGTGGCAGGCAGGCACATCCCTATTCACTCCCAGGTGCTACCTCCTCCCTCCACTCTACTTGCAAATGCAGGTATTCAGCAAAGGGCTGACTCAGCCAACCTCCCGGGGGATCCCCAGCCCCTGTCACTCTCAAGCCAGACAGTCAATCCACAAGCGCGCCCAGGCACACAGAAGGGTCAGACAAGAGAACAGCCACTCTCTAAAAAGTACTGTCCTCCAACTCAGGATTTAGAAACAACTTCTCCTAAAAGATGTGTTATTAAATGCTGAGCTCAGGGATATCAAATACTCATGTCTTATCTTGTTCCTATGAGAAGATAGGCTGATAGCCATTGGCACCAGCCTCCCCCATGTTAGCCCATGGAGCAAGATAACCTTGCAGCAGTAAACACACAAAATGGCCGTTGTTCACTACCAGAACATGTTACCTGCACTAGTACATGCTCTACCTTTTACATACACTGCACCCTGCCCAGGGGGGTACCCTGGGCCTTCCATAGGGATGACTAATGTGTATAAAAAGGGAAGGGTTAGGCCCGGCCAGTGTGGACACTGGCCAGGAGGACATGGCAGTCCGGGGACTGCAGGCAGGCCTGCGGCGGCAGGCCTGAGACACCATTTTAGGCCTACACAGGTGGGTGGCGCAATCAGCGCTGCAGACCCACTAGTAGCATCTGCCATCACCAGCCCTGGCACACACAGTGCACTTTACTAGGGACTTCATGGTGATACAGATATGCCAATCCGGTATATCCAATCAATACGATATTTTACACAGGGAGCACTTACACTCTGGCACTGATTAGCAGTGGCAGAGTGTCCAAAGCATCTAAACCAGCAAAAACGAAATCCAGCACAGCATCACAAATCCAGGTAGCAGAGGCAAAAGATAGGGGAAAAACCCACGCCAAGGATGTCAGGTCTAACACGTGTGCTATTCATTTCTCTTTTCCCTCCTGCTTCTGAATGCTCCTTGCCACAACATCATCCCAAGGGTGTGTTACTTTTTGGAATTTCATTTTATTTTAGGGCCTGGGAAGTGGAAGGTAATACCAGGCCTCTCGCTTTCTTTTGTGCACTTTGTTTGCAATTTTTCTAAAAACATTTTAGTTTACAATTCTAACATAGCCAACTTTCATGTTAGAACGATAAATTCAAAATGGCTGCAATTGTCATGACACATGCATATGCACAGGTCTCAACATACTCAGGTGTAATCATCACAATGCCTGTCTGCATGTGTCACAATGCATGCTTGTGCACTGGTGGCTATCTTGGAATGGATTTCCTTTAATAAGGAGCCCATTACAAGTTGGTGGCTATATGTGCTCATGTGTTCACATGCCATTGACAACAAGCACTGCTAAAGCCAACAGCACTTTCTTTCAAGCTGAAAACCTTTTGGATTTTCAATGCTTGTTTTGTCTGGATGTTGTTTTGCTTTGTTATGTTCCTTGTGCTTTCATCTGTGACATGGGATGGCATAGGGGCTAAGCACTTGTGTTATAATGTGGAATATTGTGCTCATTGACTTTCTTTTGGGGTCTCCACTCACTCCTTGTTGGGCATGGTGCTTGTGGGTTGCTTTCTGGTTTCCACTGGTGATTTCCCCTTCACTTGTGAGGGATTGGTGCTGTCTTCTAGCTTGAGCTTTAGCCCACCCCATGCGATTTTGGATTTGATGGTTTGGGAGTGATCCCCCACTTTTCGTGGCTCCTGTGAAGGAGTTTTTTTTTTTTACTCCAAACTGGCAACTCCTCCCTCTTTTTCTTAGGTTTTTGTTTGCCTCTCGATCTCATGTGGGTGTGTGTGCTCTTCTTAATCCTCTTGGATATGGAGCATGTTGGTTTTTTCTGTGTACCTGGCCTCTTGTGTCCTGGCCCACTTAAGCCTTGATCTCTTAGCTCTTGTCTTCTTGCTTTGGAAAATCCTTGTCCTTCGGGACCTACGCCTTGTCCTCATGGTCCTTCTGGCACTTCACCCAATTGTCTTGGCCCTTTTGGCCCTGGTTCTCCTTGTTTGGGACCTTCGGAGCCACGTCATTTTCACCCTGGTCCTCCTAGATATCCAGGTCCAGTCCCCTTAGTCTTCCTGGCTCTGGCTGTTCTGGTCCTCCTGATCCTCTTCACCCTGGTCCTGCTGTCCCCAGGCCCTGGACTTTCTGCTCCACTTGGTACACTGGACTCAGGTCCTATGGTCATGGCCCACCTGGCTCTCCTAAGCCTGTTCCTGGCTCTATTGGTTCTGATCCTTCTAATCCTCCTTGCGCTGGCTCTGGTTCTCCTGGCTCTGGTTCATGTGGTTATTCCTTGCACTGACACCCTCCCTTTCCTTGCTTATTCTGGTCCCCAGTCCTATTGGCCCGAATCTTGTCTTCCTGGATCGGGCCCTGATCCTCTTGGCCCTGGTCTTCCTGTTACTTGTCCTTACGCTGCTATTCAAACTCATCATGGTCCTCCTTAATCTGGTCCTCCTGGGCCTGGCCATCCTGTTGCTCATCTTCCTAGCCATCCTGTTCCTAGTTCTGTGAGCTGGACCTCCAGGCTGGGATCATCATGCTCCTGATGTCACTGGTCCTGATCTTGCTGATCCTCCTTTTCCTCCTCACCCTAGTCTTCCTGATACTAAAGGTTCTGATTCCTTGTGCCCTGATCTTGCTAATCCACTTAGTTATTTGTTTCCTGGACCTCTTAGAACATTTCCTTCTGACTCTGGCTGCCTGTGTCCATGGTCTCAGCTACCTGACACTCCTGGTCTAGGTCATGCTATTCTTATATTTCATAGTCCTTTTCCTTCTTGAGATTCTGTGCCTCTTGTTCCCGATCCTCTTGGTCCTGTTTCTTATAGGTTGGTTTTTCCTGGACCTAGTTCTCCTGACCCACCTACTATTTTATTCTTGGTCTCATAGGTCCTGTCATTCTTTTCCTATTTTGTGCTTGTTATCATACACTTTGCCTTTAGCCCATCATGGCCTTTCCTGGTTCCCACAGTCTTGACCCATCTGGCCCTGTTCCTTTGTGGTCCTCTTGGTCCTAGTCAGCTTGTTCTGCCTCTCCTCACCGTCAGCCTCCTAGCCCTGGTACTGCAGGTCCTGATCCATCTTGCTACTCATGTTCTGGCTCTCTTGGTCTTTGTCCTCCTGGTTTGGGTTGTCCTTGTTCTCCTGGATCTGTTCCTTGTTCATTTAGTCCTACTGGCACTGCAGTCATTTTTCCACGTCCTCTTGTTTCAGGTTCTCCTTGTTCAGGTTCTCCTGTGCCTGGTCATTTTTGCCCTGGTCCTCCTGTGCACCACTGTCCATTCCACTGGGTCTTCCAGATGCAGTTTGACCTTCTTATCTCAGGTCCTCCTCACCCTCATACTGCTGTGTGTACTGATTGTTCTACCCTACTTGGTAATTCAAGCTCTGGTCCCTTAGGTCCTGATCTTCATGATCCCCTTAGCCATGTTTCCGGTCCTCTTCCTTCGGTATTCCTAATCCCAGTCCTGCTTATCCTTGTATATATTTCAAAACACAAGAGCAACCCATATGTCCCTGCGATCTGGGTATTAGCTAAATAGCTTGCAACAGTTGTTCACATGGAACTCATTCTTAAGAAAATTAAACTTGAGCAAGTGTATATTCTTGCAAGGATTCAATTCTAAATGTATTTATTTATGAGCAAATAACTTTTTGCAAAAAATAGTTACTTCTTTTTAAAAGAGCAAGTTCACACACCATGTATACACAGTATGTACATTTTCCATATATTTGTGACATATCTGACCCCAGTAAGGTGAACATAACCAACTTGTTATTCAAACAAAGGGTTATTGGAAAGAAAGGATGTCTTTAGATACTGATTCAGTTTTCAGATTAATTTTCTAGTGCTTAAAGACTATCCTTATTTATTGTCGACGAATTTTCGACCCAGTTGAGGATAATCGCGTCTCTTCAGGACAAAGGATTCCTCTGGACTGTAAGGGATATGTATATTAGTAAGAGAATTGTGTGCTTACCTCAAGACGATCAGTTAATGTGTCTGTCGAAGGATCAATGTTCAACGTTTTGCTAATTGGCATGGAAAGGAACTGTATATCAATTGATATCAGGGTGTGTGTCCAAGAAGGAACAGTCATCTTGTGGCAACCTGTAATCTATTATCTTCAAGGTGGAAATGATACCTAAATATTTAAGAGAATTGCTTTCAGTAATCATACTCCTACTGGAGGAGTACAGTGGTAATGTGGGTGCAGTACACTCACCTAGTCAGCTGGCTATGATAGTGACTCGATTCGCAGTGATTGCCGGAATAAGTATCTACTCAGAATGAGAGAGCCTGATGTGAGATAAAAATGTGATCCTTGTAATGATACCAGGATGGGTGTCCAAGAAGGAACAGTCGTCTTGTGGCAACCTGTAATCTATTATCTTCAAGGTGGAAATGATACCTAAAGATTTGAGGGAAATGCTTTCAGTAATCAAACTCTTACTGGAGGAGCATACTGGTACTTGAGGGTGTTCTTCCACTCACCTAATCGGCTGGCTATGACAGTGAATCAATTCACAGTGGTAGCTGAGATCTATATATGATCAGAATGAACCAGTCTGAGGTGAAATTAAAATTAGAGTCCAAAAAGTGTAGGGGGGCATTATTACAAGCTCACCACCGATCTGGCCGGGTGAGGTCTCGTGACCGGATAATCTAGGGCGGCATAATGACAATCGTTAATTCAGTGAGGTATGGACTTTCTCCGTAATCAACACCAAAGTCTCTACTTACTTGGTCCAAGAGCCAAATGAGAATCCCTTTGGGGAACGCCCCAGAGAAAACAGTGCTTTGTGCAAACTAATCAGCTGAAGTCAGCTGTGGTAAATAAGGTAGACGCAACATGTCATTTGACCCAGAAGGAGTACACGGGTCAACCTCACTACACAGCGGGCATCTTGGAGGGGAGTGAGGACACCCTTTTCCCAACAAATAATATGGTCAGTAAGAATAACAGTCCATATCTTTCACAATTCTTGATATTCAACACAACTTGAAATCAACTTAAATGAAGAAGTTAAGAGGCAGGAAGGGTGTGTTGTCGACGTTTCGGTCTTTTATGGCCACCAAGGTCCGCAAGACCATACTGAGGACTCAGCGTTGCATATAGAGAAACTCCTGTGAATACTGACAAAACAAACTAATGAATACACCTTATATCCTATTGTATCATCTGCACACAAGAAGCAAAACACCAGTGTCTGACCAACCAAACCATGCAAAAGTGTGACCAATTCAAAAACCACGAGTGCCCGTATGCAAACATACAAAACACCCTGGTGTAACCAAATCAAAGCAATTAAAATACAAAATACCTTTCTTGTGTCTCACTCATATATGTTGAATTGTTAACCAGAATTCTACCAGATCATCACTAAGGATTAAACATAACTGTACCAAGAGGGAGGAATATTTCAGGGAATCAAAAATTCTACAATTGGGATTGGTTATGAGAGGGTATCCCTATCGCCTTGTGAAACGCTCAATGAAGTGGGCGTGATATTATGATCATCAGGCCCTGTTACAGGTAAAAGACCATCAGGGGCCAGATCATAAAAAAGATTACTTGTGTGACCACCTTGGGGAGAAGATCCAATATGATTAAAAAGACCATACTGAAGAACTGGCATCTAATACGCAAAGTGGATACATAGTGGGAAAAAACACTTTTTGCATTTAAGCGTCCCCACAGAGGGGACGGCTTCGGAATACGAGGAGGGTATGGTTTAGGAATCAATGCACACCAGGGTTCCAACAAATCCCGGAACCAATACAACGAACGGTAATTGCCAACACTGAGACTAGTAATAAGAACATGGAAATTGTCCCAATCTTTAATCTATCCTTGCACAAACTTAACTCAAAGGAAATTGAAGTTCTAAGTAATGAGTTGCCTTTTATACCAACATGTAGAAATGATCCTTTTATGACACAAATAGAATTGTACAAATTCTTTAGAACATTAAATTTGAATTTTTTTTGTGCTAAGAGTCCCACTGATACCCATAGAGACACCACTGGCCTGCACTGTCCTTCAACATTCTTTCCAGCTACGAGTTTAATGCCTAACGAATTACTTACATTTCAGAACCTGATTCTAACTGAAGTTGAACAGATATTTCAGGAACGGAAATATGCTAAATTCAATTTATCCAAGGATCGACACAACACATTATTGTCTTTAGCTAATTGTAGGGAGCTTGTAATAAAACCCGCTGATAATGGGGGAAGCATCATTGTACAAAAAAGAAAACTGACTATGATGTTGAAGTGTTAAGGCAGCTCCACAACCCCTGCATTATCTGAGATTACCTGGAGATCCCACAGGGAGAATCAGAAAAGAAATTGCCGATTATACTATCTTCGGCCGAGATGGACGATGGCAGGGCCAGAAAGAATTTGATTATCTTAATAAGAAAGACTTTTCCATTCCGGTGTTTTATACGCTACCTAAAATTCATAAAGATGATAAGCATCCCCCAGGTAGACCCACAGTTGCAGGATGTCAGTCTATTTTACATCCCTTACTGAAATATATAGATTTTTTCATCAAATTATTTGTTTCCCTTACAAGATCATATATTAGAGACAGTCTGGATGTGCTAACACAGATAGAGGGTTTGGAATCAATGCACAAACTGATATTTTTGTAACTATGGACATCGAAAGTCTATCCACGAGTATCCCCCAAAATGAAGCAGTGTCAGTAATAGAACACACTGTAGAACTGAGGACTCGACCGCACAAGGTACCAACATAATTCATAGTTAAATGTGCAAAGATCACTCGTGAACGGAACTACTTCATTTTTAATGGAGAGTTCTTTAATCAAATTAAAGGGGAAGCAATGGGTGCAATTTTTGCCCCAGATATAGCCGATCTGTATGTCGCTGCATTTGAGAACAAAGTTATTTATAACAACAACCCCTTCCGACAAAATATAAAGAAATATCTGCGTTATGTTTATGATGTGTGCCTGGTTTGGCAAGGATCAATAGATGAATTGAGGGATTTTCATCTGTGTCTCAACAGACTAGATGATAATCTACAATTTACTGTGAACCTGGTGATAATACGGGCTATAACCCCTTCTCTACGAGGAAGGAGCTCAGGGATGTTTTCAATGTTAGAAAGAGGAATCCTAAAACCTATAGATGAGCAGAGTATGGTGAGGAGTGAAAAGGATGATAGTGTGTGTGAGATAAAACTAACACCAAGGTACGCCAATAACTTTATTGGGGCATCCTAAGGTCAGGATTACAAACAAACCTACGACAGGAGGGTATTCAGCCTGTCATAGACCCATGATAGTCGACATGTTTCAGCCTAATACCCTCTGTGGAAGTGTGATGGCTTTCTTGAGGACTAAAGTGAGAGATAGGTAGTATGGCTCACATCAAAAACATACTAAACCATAGAAATTGATGGTATACAAAACCAGTGCTGGGAGTGGACCACCACTCAACCAGAGATCCACTGGTGGGTGTATTACCCACAATGTCAGGTAATTAGCTGCACCTTAACCTCTGTGAAAACTCGAAGGAGTATCTAGGTCATGAATGAAGGAGGGTGCAGCGGCACCGCACAAGCACAGCTAAGTGCTGGTATTGCTTCTTGCTGCCATCTGAGCCCTCTGTCAGAAGGGAGTTCAGAGGCTCATTGAAGCTTAACTCAACTCTCCTTTACACTCCCATCCCAGCTTCAAGGTCTACTGCTGTATGCCATCTCTTCCCACAGCTAGTAACGCCATCAACTTGCTGCGTGAAGGAGGACCAAGATGCCCCCTTAAGTTTGTGCCGGGGTTAAGGTGAAACTAATTACCTGACATTTTTGGGTTTTGTATACCATTAGTTTCTATGGTTTAGTATGTTTTTGATATGAGCCATACTACCTATCTCTCACTTTGGTGCTGAAGAAATCCGCCACACTCTACGTAGGGTATCAAGGTGAAACATGTCGACCTTCACTGCTCTATGACGGGTTGAATACCCTCCTGTCGTAGGTTTGTTTTTAATCCTGACCTGAGGACGCCCCAGTAAAGTTATTGGCGTACCTTGGAGTAAGTTTTATCTCCCACACACTTTTCTTCCTTTTCACTCCTCACCATACCCTGCTCATCTATAGGTTTTAGGATACCTCTTTCTAACATTGAAAACATACCGGAGCTCCTCCCTCTCAGAGAGGGTGTTGTAGCCCGCAAATTGACCAGGTTCACAAAGCAAGGAGGTTACCCTATGATGAATGATGAAGCATGCCGCCTATGGGTGGGTGAGGAAAACTGTCCTATAAAAGGGATACTCCAGCACTTGTATATAACACTCAGACCCAGGGGCCTTTTGTGTCTTTTCATTACGGCTTAGGGTAGTCGTCCGCTGCTGGTCTTTAAATCTCCTCAGGCCCTTTTTTGTGCGTTACTGGAGGACAGGCCATGATACCTATAGAAACAAAGGACCCACAATGTGCTAACGTGCTAACCATGAACCTGTCCTTTTCATCTGCTTCCCTAATCATACACAGTTGAAACACAGAACCAAATTCCTCCCCATCTTATCTTCTCACCAACTTCTTACTCTGGTTAATCCTCTATCTAATCTAATCAGCTCTGGTTCTGGTGAAGGTCCTCTTGGACTTGTCATGACTCACTGTATTGACCAAGGAGCATGGCTATGCTTAACCTACAAATGTCTGACCATTTGAAATTGCTCATAAAGTACTGCACTTTTCCAGGTAAATACATTCATGCTATCTTTAGTTTGCTAAAACGATTTTAATTCCTTGAATTTGGCAATGAAAGGGAAGATTTGAAAATGGAGGCTGGGTGGCTGTGGCTAATATAACCTTTAATATTCAAGACAGCCCTTTTATATCTGAGGCAGCCAAAGTTTTTCACCTTTTCAATAATGACTTATGCTTTCCTTATATTCAATTGAGAGAGGTGTTGTACTGAGTTGGAAGACAAATCCCACATCATTTTGCTGTACAAGGGAGATGCTTGTTGAGACTCACCCAATGTCATAAGATGACTTTTCTTTCCGAGGACTAGCCAATCCACTCCCTGTTGTTCAAGACTTGAAACCAAAGAACACTGCAAGTGTAGAAGAAACATTTGCAATTTGAGATCAAAAACATTATTTTTTCTGTTGGGAAGGAATTGCTCTAGGATAATAAAGAGACAGTCTCCTAAATGAGGCTGCAGGCAAATGTGAGACTGTCTTATGAGAAAACTATCATTGCCTGCTGAACACTTTTCTCTTTTTCTGAGGGATCTTTTGACATGGAAAGGGCCCTGTGTGTCCAGAGAATGCAGTTTATGTGTGGGGGAGACTTGCTACTTACCTGGGATACTAGAATCCTGAAGCAAACTGACACTTGTTGTGAGGGACAAAGCGGATCTGTGTTGGCGGGTTTCTTGTGACTGAGCACCCCTACACCTTATTCTGTAGGTTGACAGCCTCTGAAAGGCAATCAATCCTGAAAATCTCAAGATGATTAGCAAAATGGTTGAGTGTGAATCTGACGAGCATACATTAACCAGGTTGTTTAAGACTTTCAAGCCGATGGCCCTACATTTACTCAAGTCCACAGAACATTGATGTGTTGGCCCTGAGCTTTTTGAACTGGAGGATGAACGGGTGACCGAGGAACCCCCAAAGTGGTATCTAGCTCTGTGGAAGTAAAATCAGATATACCCTTCAGACTGGTGTGCTGAAAAGATTTTAATTCCGTAAACATTCAAAGTGAGAAAGTCAGAAAAGCTTTATTTGGCCAAAAGGCCATAAAAGAACAACTGTACAATCAAAGACATAATCAAAGATAAAAGACCAGCTACATAAAGTAACGAGTGTATAGTGCAACAAAGCTGTCAATAAAATCATATTTCATGCAGGCCAGGTTTCCTATACTTATTGAACATGTCTAAATCTCTATATTAAAACATATGTAAGAAAATTGAGTTTAGAGCATAGGAAAATATGAAGTTAAAAAGCTCAATTACACATTGTACATAGTTCACTATTACACTCAGAGATGGAAAAGATTGTAAGTAAAGCATATATAACTTATAATGTCTGACATTAATATCCTTTAAAAGTGGCAATAAAATAGATTTCCTAAAACTAGATTAACATTTACAAATAGCATTAAAAGCCAGGTGGATTGTGCAGAATAATCATCACACGGGCATATATCAAGAGTCATTGGATAACTGAGTGGTTCTGGTAAAGCCACCATAAACTGTAAAGTGCATAACCTTAACCTAGTCAACAAAACCCTCTGGTAAGTTTGTTTACCCATATGCCGTATGGTTCCATGGCAAGTCCAGAATTTAGGGGACTGTACAGACAAATTGAACTTTCAGCATTCTCAGCACAGTTTCTTCTATTCCTGTTCCAGCTCCAAAAATTATTTTGAAGGGTTTGTTTAAAAGTCGACAAAAGGGCCTCTGGACTAGTTTCGAACTTAGGAAAGCCCAGGCTATAACTCATATGCTTTATCTACATAAGCCAGGGAATACTGGCAGCCTTATCCAGCTTCGCACCCTGATCACACTGTGACTAAGATCAGTCTCTATCTTTGTCCAGATAGATAGCCACAGAAGAAGCGGTCGAAGTCTAATAAGATCATTAACATATTCAAGACCAAGCTCTGTGTGGGTTATATAGGTAGCTGTGCATTGAGGAACCCCCAACAATCGTTTCATATACCCATTCTCAACTTTCTGGATGGCTGTAAAGTTTTTAGTCCCCCAAAAACCAGAGCCAAATATTGCGAATGTCAGGCATATGGCTTTAACTACTGTCACAACCTCCTTAATGGGCTTTGATCCTACATTTTTCATAAACTTGAAAACACCCTCCACAGTGCGGCCAAACTGGCCTGACGTAGCAACCCCATGTTGATTCCATGTACTATGTTCATTAAAAACGTATGCTCAAATAGGTAAACTTTGGAAAGTGGAAAATGTTGGTAGAATTAATAAAAAAAGACTTTCCCCTATTTGACCTTGGCCCATAAGTCATGATATGGGTTTTGGAGTGATTCATTGTTAACTCCAGTCCATACATAAAGTTCACAAAATTATCAAGGAGCTTCTATAACCCAAGTTTCGTCCTGGCGTTTAAGACAGTATCTTCTGCGTAAAGTAGTACAGGGACTGCACGAGAACCTATATGTGACACATCCTCATTTAAGTTCACCACATTTGTAAAAAGAGCAAATAAAAGTGGGGCCAAAACTCAGCCCTGTGAAATCAGAAAGCATTCAGTGGTTTCCCCCATGGAACCATACCTTACGCTGGCTGAAACCTCAATTTGGAGCTCTCTAAGGAAGTTGGCAATCTTAGTCTTAACTCCCAAGTCTGTCAGTATGCTCCAGAGATTGGTCGGCTTTACAGGATCAAAAGCAGACTTTAGATCCATGAAAGCTAGATAAACATGACCTGACTTAGCTACAGTGCATTTGTTAATTATTACCTGAAGATAGAGGCAGTGTTCAACAATGCCTAGTCTTGCCCGAAATCCATATTGAAGAGCAGACTAAATATTGTTTTCCTGGGCTCAAGCATCTAATCATCCAAAATTACTCTGCCCACAATCTTTGTTACTGAATAAATCAAGGAGATGGGTTGATAACATTTTGGACTACTTCTATCTCCCTTCTTGAATATGAGCACAATGACCGAATGCTACCAGAACTTTGACAGCCCTATTTTAAAGATGATATTTAAAATATAAGCCAGAAGTGATGTCCAAAAATCACTGTTATCTTTTAATAAATCAGTGGGCAACCCATCAGGGCCAGGTGCTTTCCCTATAGGGTACCTACTTATGGCCACTGCAACCTCATTCAACTCAATCGTCATTCCAATGTCAAGTGCCACTGAGTCTCCTACCATAGTGCCAACAAGAGGATTTGACAAATTCACTTTTTCATAGACCTCCTTAAATGCAAAAACCCATCTGTCAGGGCCAATCACCGTGGCAATCTCTGCCTCGGTATGGACTTCACAAAAGGGGCTATTTATCACCTTCCAGAATTGCAGAGAGTCCTTAAGACTATTGGCTGTTATCAGCGACTCAGAAGCCTCAGATCTAATCTCACTCTTCCTTAATTCTAATGCTGACCTACATGATATATGGCACAACCTAACAAGTTCAGCATCTCATGGCCCATTTTGATAGACTTCAGTGGGGCAGCATGTGTTTTAGAGCAGTTGGAGTCAAACCATCTAGCTGGTTCCTGCAGGCGGTTCACAACCTGAGTTGTAAGCTTCTCCCCAGTTGAGGTACAGAGAAAATCAAAGCATATTATAATTTCAATGGGTTCCCATCAATATCCAGCCTCCCCATTACTTTGCACAACACTGTTAAACAAATTTAATTTAGCAACCCTGTCTCATTTTGTGAAACATCTTTGTATTTAGTGACGACTAAAGGGACGAATACCTTGCAGTTGTCCAAAGGGCATGTGTAGCCTGAAAGGAAAGTGGCAAGTAGATTATGGTCACTGAACATATTTTCTTGGACATCATACCCTATCAGAAGTCCTAACAAATAATATGTGAACAAAAGGAAATCAATAATACTGAGGCAATCTCTGCATTTGTAAGTTGGCTTAAAAACAGAGGAATCGACAAGTGAATCAAAAGTAAAATGCAATCGGCACTTAGATGTGCGTTTGTTGAGAACTTCCCCATAAGGGATGTGAGTAAAGTGCATTAATGGTTCATCATTGATGTCGCTGAGGCCACAAGATTTTGTTAATAAATCACGCCTAGCCCTACCAAAAAGCCTCAGGGTTGCCGGTGTAAAGTAGGACATTCAGACTTGTATATGGCACAATTGACCGTCTAGGTCTCTTGCAGTACAATAATATCATAACTGCGAATAAGTTCTAACCAATGGGCGTTCCTCATTTTGGAACACAAGCCAGCCACATTCCATGTTCCAATTTTCCCTGAGGGATTCGGTAAGGAAGCCACTCCAATGCCTGAAGTGGTACAACAATATCCAGAAGAATTCAGGTCACATGAATCAATGTTACCATCAATATAGGTATTTAAGGTATCACAGGGCCTAATCATGCCAGGGGCAGAGCGATTTGTTATTTGTCAGTACAAAAGATCACCTTGAGTGAGTGCAGTATACCTATTGTGGAGTGGGAGATGGTGTATTAAAGTAGCAGCTCTGGACTGCCCTGGGGCCCTAGAGTCAATTTGTGGATCATGAAGAAATTTGGTCTGTAGAACAAACCCCATGTGTGTTCAAAAGTGTCTTTGCATGATCCGCCGATCTGTATGTGACTTTCATCTAGTATTCATACACCAACACTGAATTCACCTCTGCCATCGTCATACCACCTCTTGAGAATGCTCAAGTTCAAATAGCCAGTCTTTGAGGGTGCGCCTTCATCATTCTCATCCCTTGCCTCTGGAGTCGCTTCCTTTTAATCTTCATGATATTACTTACCTGCCCACCTTCCATAAAGCTGTGATCAGCTGGACTTCTGGGCAGTTTTTCAGTCTGGGGCTTCTGCTTTATCTTTACCCTCATGCCATACAATCTTTACAGGCATATGCACTAAATAAGTCCCCTTTAACACATTAACTTAGCATATTTCTACCACATCTAAGTGCTGTGAATATCAGCTGTTACTGATACCAAATTTACTTGTACACAATTTGTAGACATCGGAAAGATTTAACGCTTAGGCCACCTCACTGGACAGTCGTACTTGTAAACTGCAGGTCACTGAATATGTAAGCGGCAAGTGTTTAGCGCCCTGAGCAATGGTGAAGGCCGATGGTGAGAAAAGTTACCCTTACTGAAACATGTTTACCTCTGTGTACCAGACTGTGGTTTATTGAACAGCAAATGTGTTTCTCTCAATGGTGCTTCCTAGTGTAGATTTAAAAATATATTGTAGGCATGGGTAATTTCTCCTTTCATACTTGACTTGTCTTGTTTCAGATTTACACAAATTGCACTTCCGTGGAGTTCGCTATTCCTTTCTTCACGGGGGCATGTGTTCATCATTCTGGTTTGTGTGACTTGATTTTAGGTATTCTTTGTAACCTAATCCACAAAGAGTAATTTTTTAATAGTTCCTTAAAAATAATTGGCAAACGTTTTTATTGGGTTTCCACTAAGACCAGGTAGATAGTGAAGGTATCATGCTCGCCCAATGGGCAATGGATTGATGAGACCAATCATAAGGGGCTGTGAAAGGGAAGGCCATGGTTAAGCACAGGTTGATTGTTAAAAATGTACAGATCGGTAGTTTTCTTTTCTCGTTTCTCTTACGCACCAGTGCACATGATTGACCGTGTGAATTAATTTACATACTGTTTATTCTCTCTTCCACTATGCTAGGTGAGAGAGGAAGAACCGGACTTGCATTTGATGGCACGCCCGGTCTTGAGGGCCCACGTGGACACATGGGGCAGCCTGGACTGCAGGGTTACACCGGTGGAAGGGGATCACCTGGTAACTGCATAACGATGGGCTGTAGTGATCTTCAGAGTAACCATATTCCCCAAACAGAAGACGGTGATTTTTTGTGAGCTATGCCACAAACTGGCCTGTAAATAAACACATTTTAAGTGACATTTTTGCTGTCTCTCTTTTCTTCATTTAAACACTTTTGTTTCTCTAGTGATTCGTGAGTTTGTTTGCTGATTCATGAAAATGCAACCTTCTGTTCAACAATGGTGCCCGCATAGCGATAACTGAATTATTAGTATGGAATCATAGCCTATTTTCATTCAACATTTCGAGCTACTTAATATTATTTGTTTACTTCTAACTTACTGGAAGGGTATGTTGTTAAAATATAACACGCATTGTGTTTGATATAATAACTTAAAGAATGTTTATTCATACCGTTCTCTAACTGTGTTGGTTTCTAGTTGTATAAATACAAAACGTTAAATAAATTATATGAGCAAAAGTAATATAAAATTAAAGTAACTTTAAACGTAAATTTGCTCACACATGGATATATATGTTTTTTTTAAAACTGTAGGGTTGTCTTATAAACTAATATAGAACCTGTTTCAATGATAAATTATTAGGATATGTTTTTTTAAGTATCTATGAAACATTGCCATCCATAGTAGAGACAGACAGTGTATCCATAACACATTTTCCAACATATTTATTCATTTTGTGTTTTTTGTAGAAATGTAGATAAGTATACCTCAGCTACTGGTGTAATCTCTATTTGTGAATAATATTACATATTTATTTTGCTTTTGTAATGGTGTGCATTTTCCACTCTCAATAAATATGTAATAATTCCTGTTAAATGCTTGATAGTGTTTTTTAATAGCACCCCACTTCCGTGGATGGGCCTATTTGCCGCACAGGAAAGAGCCCAACTTGCAACATGGAGAGATCATAGTTTCACCATACAAAATTAACCACTTATGCAATGATTGTACAGTGGTAGCTAGGCCAAGGCACGGCTGCCACCCAGGGAAATCTACCAAACCAAGACATTTCTGAAAACTTGACACCATTGGAAGTCCAGGTTGGTGTGATGTGCAAAGACTCCACTCTGTGTTCTTACCCAGAATGCCCTGCAAATCTCAAACTTTGGCTAAAAACACACATTTTCCTCACATATCTTTGAGGAAAAGTGCTTGAATCCCTACCACCCAGCTTTCCTACCCTTTTCCTCATAAGAATGGTGCCCCACTTGTGTGGTAGGGCATAGTGCCTGCAACACAATAGGCCCCAAACCGCAATGTTGTTTGCCCATGATAATTGACCCATTTTACCGATGTGAGTATCTGTGGTATTTGGGCCCGGACTCAGCCACCACCTAGGAAAACCTACTAAATCTAGACATATCTGAAATCTAGTCACTCAGAGGAGATTAGGGTAGGGTGACTTGTATGACCCGAACCCCACTCTGTTTTCTTACCCCTACTGCCATGCAAACTTTAAATGTAGGCAAAATTCTAACATTTTGCTCATATTTCTGTGAGGGGAAAGTTCTGGAATCTGCAAGGATCCACAAAATTCCAACCACGCTGCATTCCGACACTTTTCCCGAAAAAAAAAACAGTACTCCATTTACAGGTATTTTATGCTCCACACACATAGCCATTTAACTGCCAGCTGTGGGCCCAATACGACACACCACTCAAATCAACAAACCAGCACCATTCAAGAGCCCATCACATACACCCATAGAACTGAAACATCAGTCACACTGGTACTCACCAAGTCATCAGCCACTTTATACACACATCCAAGAAGCCACTACACACATACTGCCAGGCAACAGCCACACAAATCACCATCCAACAGACACACATACTCCAGCCAACAATCACACAACCACCACCGCACACAGGCCATCATCTTTGCCAAGTACTGGTGGGTGCAGTGATCTGTATGTCACTCCTACCTTGACAATATGAGATCTCAAAGAAACCAAGCCTAGGCTTTTTACTCAGAGTCCTGACTACTGAATACTGTAAGGGTGCCAGGTGAACCTTTACTAACATCTCTCACTGGCAGCCTGCTTAGGAAGAATTATTTTTCATGCACCTTTAGCCCACTCGCTGCAATAAATCCAACTCCTTCCACTGCATGGTAGTATGGTGGGGATGTAAGAGGATTCCTTGAGGCTTATTCTTTAGACATTGTGAGTATATCTACATTTTAAAAAGTGTTGTAAACATGCTAGGATAGATTCTTCTAAGTTTCATGAAGAACACTTCCAGAAAGACAAAAGGCCATAGGGTTTGGCAGACAGGGTGCTTTGTCAAAATGTGGCGCATATTTTGTCAACCGTTATGTGCAGTGCATTTATTGTAATATATTTGTAATGCAAAAGATGGAACATCCACCATATTGTAACAGGGGAGGAAGGTAGCAGAAGGCTACAAGTATGACTGATGTGAGTAGTGGTGGTGCAGAAGTCTGTGGTTCACTCCTACTGTGACCATCTGCCTTTTACCTACAGAAGACCCTATGAAAACGAAGCCTAAGTTAAGCTTCACTACGTCTTCATGTCTCTGTCTCACTCAGAGGCTTAGTCAATACCGTGCAAGTGCCAGGTGGACCTTTGGTAACCCTCATGGCAGCTTTCTTAGGCTCTGGAAGACTTTAGCATATTCATTGTGCTAAATCCAACTCCTGCTGCGTGGTAGGAAGTTGGGTGGTGTACAACGATGCCCCAAGGCTCATTCCACAGCGAGCGTGAGCATATCTACATTTGAAAGGTGGGGTAAACATGCAAGGGCAGATCTCCTAAGTTCCCCAAAGTTCCTTGAAGAACACTTCTAGAAATAATAAGGGCTATAGGGTTTGTCAGACAAGGGTCCTTCAAAACATGGCACATGTCTCATCGACTGTTATGTACAGCACATTGACTGAAATGCAGTTGTAATACAGTGGACTGAAAATCCACCATGTTTTGAGGGAAGATTAAGGTGGAAAGCAGTCAACAGGCAAAACCAATGTGTACCTATTTACTGGAATCAGTAAAGACACAGTGGCTCAATTCTAATTTAGGATCAAAAACAGTATTGGAGTATGCTCATTTTTGGTTGAGAACAATTACGATGATTTTCCAACTTAAACTGAACAATTTGAAAGGCTAGCAACTAGTCACGTAATGGGCCATGGAATGTATGTATGCACGGTCATTTAAAGGTACATACTAACTAATACTAACGATTAATCTGGCTGCTCCAATTCAGTCAGTTCTCCAGAACTTCATTTTTGTGTGGTACAAAGTGAAGCAACTTGGAAAACACATGCCTAGCTGTGATGGGCACTTGGGACAGTAATAAAGACTCTCCTGCTTCTTTCCTTGCTTATAGCAAACTGCATTGGTGTTATGATTGATTCATATTCTCTGTTGCAGAAACACAGTCAGCAAAGTGTGGATTCTGCAGCCTTGCAACATCCTCTACAACAGATGAAGTAGAGGTTACTGCTTCTACAGCAGTAAGACTTTCAAAAACTGAAAGTCAAGGAAGAACATCAGTTTACCCATGGTAATCTGATAATAGACAACATACGTATTGTATACTGATTAGTTGATTTGGTGGGTTTCTAACTTCTCAAACCATGAACAACTTTCACAACTTGTGTTATATGGCTGAAGCTCCTAGTGATTTTTATCTACTTTACCCATGTACTTGTGATAATCATGTATACTGTTGGGCTTTTATACCTTTGCCAATTGTGTTCTATGCATGACTGGAAAAGTACTCTCATTGTGAACTGTAGTAAGCACATGTACTTGTTGCCAATTTTTAGAATTTGATAGTTAGCGGCTTGTTACAATGTAATGCACTGCTCTGGCCTTTTTGGAGCTTTTTACAAGCCAAGTTCTTAAGTTTACAAACAAGTTCTTAAGGGAATCTTTTGCAATGGCTTTGAATGGTACTGCAAGTCACAGTGTCAACATTATACAGCAAGCTGACCAGTGAAACTCCTGTATAGGAGCTGCCAACCTGAAGGGTGTAACCTTTATGAAAGAGTGATTGTGCAGTCTCCCATAAATCTACGCACTAACTTATTCACTAACTTCTCACCAATTCCTAACATGGAAGGGCAGCCCACAGGATTTATAATGGAGTCCATCCCAGTATATACTTTCAAACTGTACACATAACTAGCTGATCTCATGCACGGCATATGCAGCTTGATGCTGTAATAAGCTTGTTGCTTTGTAGGCACTGCTTGAACAGCAGCCGCCTTTGTGTTGGATTTTTGAGTCATTAACCACTCTATTCTTCCCAGGAGTGTAAATCTCCGGAAACCTGGCAGGCAAATATTCAACATGCTGAATTTTAAAACCCCTATCAAGGTCTGAATAGTACTGGGGCAATGCTGCAGAATTGTTATTGAAATGCGGCATACGCTGCAGACTCAAAAATCTATCACTTGCCATGACCGATGCAAAGCTGGGTGTTGCCTAAGCCCTGCAAGCTGACCATTAAGACTGTAAAGTTGGCTTGTGTATGATTCCGACGAGGAATGTAAGTGCCAGAAATTTTTCAGCTCCCTAAGTTACGCGGGAGTCCATCTGTATGCCGTGGAATAAGGCTCCGGAGTTCCTCCATGCTCCATCAGAAACTGTTTGCCATGCAAATTTATTTAGTGCATATTTTCCTCAAAGAACACAAAAAGATGGACGTATTTAATCACAAACAAATTGTGGTAATGACTTTACATCCAGCATCTCCAGTAAATGGGCTATTTGCAAGTGAAATCTATTAGGGGGCTGCCAAGTGAGTGCTCTCCCGGTGCTCAGTGTCATACCTGTCTCCACTCCTGGTACATTACCACTGTCTCTTAGCTATACAGATTGTTCGTAGATGAGAAGATGAGTCATCATCAGATGAAACATTGTAATTCAAATTACAGTACACACAATAAGGCAAACTAAAACCCAATCACAAATTTTCATTTACCCTTTCCTTGGGTGCATGGCTGCCCGCCCACATGAAAGGGGGCATATTGAACATTATTTATGCCCTCCTGGTGGGCTGCCCCTCCCCAAATTATTGGTTTGGGCAAATCTCAATTATTGAGGAAGCTGCTAGGCCTTTGTCAGACCAAAAAATGTTGGCTAAAGGCAAGCATTTTCTTTGGTTTCAAAAAGCATTTAGTGCCATATTAGTTCCTGGTACTAAAGGGAACTACTTTGTGTGAGGATGTGCTCATTATGAAAGGGAAGAACACACTCAATCACAGTGAAGTTAGGCAGTGGCTGAAGTTGGACGACTCAGCGCCAAATGATGTAGTGGGTCAGCACAAATGTGAAAGGAACAACAATGAATGAAGTGGACTAGGTGGCATAAATTGGCACCGACCACAGTGAAGGTAGCCTGTGGTTGAAGTGGTTGTACCCACTGCTCCATGGTGTAAGGGGCTGAATACAAATGAAAGTGACACAACAATGAGTTAAGAAGGTTGGCTGACATAAATTGCCCTCAATCACAATTCATTTAGCCAGTGGCTGAAGTGGGTGGACCCAGGGAACCATGCTGGAGAGGGCCAAACGTGAATGTGATTGAGATAACAATGGATGAAGAGGGCTGTCTGACATACATTGCCCTCAATTGCAGGGCCAAATACAAAGATATCTCCGGGGAATGACCCATGCGCAGGCAGAACAATCTTTGTCTCTAAATATTCCCTGGTGTCTACTAGGATTCCTTAATGAGGATCATGGTTGCCACCATGTGAGGCACCATTGGGAAGGGGAGACCCCTTTCCAGTGCTGCCCCTCATGTTAGGACTCCTGCCCAGAAGAACTCCTTGGGCAGGAGTAGCAAAATACCAAATGGCCACCATATTTTCTTTTCCTTTGGGGTGGGGCAGTAACACCATGCAAGTGGGCCATATTGACCCCCCCTCCCAACCCAGGGAAGGAAAAATATTTAACCCTTTGTGGGGGACTGATCAATTCATGGGTGGCAGACTACCTCCCAAAAACACACTTCTCAGGTGCCTCGAGTGGATTCCTGTTTGGGGATTGTAGCACAGTCAGGATCCCAAAGCAGGAATATTTTTTGAAGAGGCATCACTTGAAAGGGGAGCCTGCCTCCTTTCCAGTGATGTCTCTCCCATCCATTGCTGGAGAGAACTGCCCTTGAACACACAACCAGCACTCATCTGCTGGTTTCAGTATGTCGTCCGGTGGACCAATGTCGTCAACTCACAGTACAGCGGCTGATGTAATTTTTATGGGTGGGTGACGCAGCAAAAAAAACTGTTCAACACATAAAGCCCTTCCACAGATCGTTATGAACAATGCAAGTGCAATATGTCGTTTTCACAAGCTAATCCGGATAGTGATTATGCACAAACTCAAGACTGACATTTATGGACCTGGACAAGTTGAAATATTTCTACATTACCATTGTGATAGAAGGCTGAAGGGGACTCGAGGATCCACATAGAGAAACTGTTGATTCTCCCTTCTCAATCCTGCTCTTTGTGGACTTGGCTCTGAGGCTGGTACATTCATTACCCAAGTGAAAACTGTGGTAACAATATTTTTACTTCAATTTCTGTGTTAAGTTATACACATAAATACCAACTGCACTCAATGGCTGTAAGGCATAGGTTCAAGGTTTGATATACTTAATGTCATTTTTGGGTTTTGCCTGCACAGCGCTTGCGTTGTGCTTGAGAAATCTATTGTTTTTAATATAAACATAAAGGGGACTTACATCTCAGCTACTCTCTTTCCTGGCTTCTCATTGCTTCCTGTGCGTGCCGCGTACCTTCCCTCATTTTCTATTGGCTGCAGCATATTTTCCTGCATTTACCATTGTTTGTTCTTCATCTGCTTCTCTTATCAGTTTCTGGCTGCCAAAATACTGTTAACATCCGCTTTGGCGGAACTATATTTTCATAAAGTATTGCCTTTTACTATTGCAGCATATTTATATAGCAATTTATCCCCTGTAGGGATCTAGGGGCATATGTATCAAGCCCTTTTCCTGTTCGCAAACGGGCCGAATCTCAGAATCGGCCCGTTTGCGAACGGGAAAAGGCCTTTTGGGATGTATCATCCCAAAAGGGCATCGCCAATGAGAGAATCGCAAAACGTGCGATTCTCTATTTTGCGATTGCATTTAAGGAATTGCAAATTGCGATTCCTTAAATGCAATGTATGAAGCCTAGAAAAAGTGCATTTTGGCCGTAAGGAATCGCAAATAACCACCAACTTGAAGTTGGTGGTAATTTGTGATTTCTTTGAAAAATGCACTTTTTGGCATTTTTCCAAGTGCCATGTGACGCACAGACATGCCTTTAGGGCATGTATGTGCGCCACATGTACATACATACATATTTCAGGGATGCAACAGGGTGTCCTTTTGACACCCTGGCATCCTTGAAATTGCATTCTCATTTTGCGATTCTCAATTTCGAATCGCAAAATGAGAATGTCTTCCCATTCATTCCAATGGGCCTCCTAGCCCATAGGAATGAATGGGAAGGTATTCCTTAATTGCGATTAGCAATTTGCTAATCGCAATTAAAGAATGCCAAGGAATCGCAAAACATTAGCGAATTTTTTAGTACATCCCGTTTTGCAATTCTCAAATAGCGATTCCCTAAAAATCGCTATTTGAGAATCGCAAAAACGGAATTTGATACATATGCCCCTAAGTGATTTGCATAGAATGTTGCGCAGTGCCGCCGATACTCGCACCGGGATCCCCAGCTTTCGAGTCAGCAGCTCTTGCCACTGTGCTACATCCTCTCTACTCCCGTGTTATCTGTCAGAGAGCTCTTTCATTCTCCTGGGCGATAATTGATGAAAACAGCTCTTTATTCATTACATAGGCAAATCCACTGCATTACCAATGCTTGTTTAATCTTGTCATTCCTTTTCTATAGTGGATTTCTTTAATTGGTATCATATTTTGATTAAAGCAATCAAAGTTAGATGAACATTATATAGTAGAGTCATGGTTATTTGAATGTGCAACGCTGTTCACGTACCGCACATATTGAAAGTTTCAATGCTATTAAGCTAAGCAACATAGGGGCATATTCTCAAGGATCTATCGCTGAGTTATCGGCACTTTATCTCAGCCAAAGTCGGGATAAATGCATTGCTCCTTTCACAGGCTGGTGCAAACCGACGATACCACCAGTTTACCTGCGAAAAACATCGCCACGGATGACCCCGGCAACTATCGCTAATGAGATGCAGAGTAGGCGTTCCTTAACAAAAAGCCGCAACAACACCACACCTCAACATTCTCAACGAGCAGCCAGATCTGCGATAAGAACACAAAACATGCGACAAGGCGCATTAGCAGCAGGAAATTAACACCTGCTCTGACCTGGTGCAAATTCGGACTACAACCGGCACCAGAAAAGGGAGCCCATCCCCGAGTCACACCTGAAGAACAACAGACGCCATGGAGCCAACGATCATGCAGCTCGGAGCCCCAAGAGGGCCACAACACCCACCGCCACCCACCCCCAGACCACTCAAGGGCCCCCCCCGGGGCCCCACCCTGAGCACCCCCCACCTTCCCCAGAACAAGAGATTGCACATCAATGTCACGAAATCATGAACAAAATCATTCGCCTGATGCCGCAGAATCACAACAACTAACAGTCATGTGAGTACAGAAAAAGCAGAATCAATCATTCACCATTGAGAGTCCAAACAAAATATCACAATCAAATTTCTCACCAAATAACTATTTGGAAGAGTCATGGCGGGTCATCCCCGGACAATCTGTAAGTGACAGCCTGTAAGACAATATCCCAGATAAGAAGGTGTGTCAGGCACTCATCAAAGGACAGAGAGAGAGAGAGAGAGCGAGAGAGAGAGAGAGAGAGAGAGAGAGAGAGAGAGAGAGAGATAGACTGAACAAGGAGAGCAAGGACAGTCGGTCCCTTGGCTCATACATGCCAACTGTTGCGTGTGTTTTGCAATTGGTGCACCCTAAATCTAAGGCCAGGCAACAATTTCAGCACAAAGGCCACATCACATTTCAGAAATGCAAGCAGTAGTCAGACTAAAATTAGGCATGAAAGCTCCTTTGTCTCAATACACAAGGCGGAAGGACATTCGAACCTCCGACCTTGGTCTTCAATGCGCCCGGCACCCCCTGAGTGAGTTACCATACCAGACTCTGGCGACTCCCAAACCACGAACTGCGCTAATGAAAGAGCAATGTGTCCACACCCCAGACACACTTGTCGCTGCTTGAGCTACACCTGCATGGCATGCCCCCAACACATTGGTAAACAAGCATTGGCATAGCCAATAGATCTCACTTTTGGGACCTTATAAGTATTTAGTTATGCAGCACAATATCCTTGGTGCAACAACATCCACTGTTGCATGGTTAAACACTTAAAAGGTCCCAAAGGCGAGACCTATTGGCTATGCCAATGCTTGTTTCTGTATGTGGACTGCACCTCCTTTTTGACTTTACTTCGGTTGGGCTTTCACAGGGCCATGAACCTCCACGTCAACCGTGTGGTATGAGGTTTCTTTGGTTCCGCATGAGAAAATGTGCAGTAGTGAAGCGCAACTAGTGTTCGTTAATAAGAGTATAAAAATACCAACAGATAATCTACTATTTTAATCTGCAATGTATTGAATATTTTTGCTTTTTCATAATACATTCATGCCAACATCTAGAAACAGGAAAGATTGATTTATTATTATTATTTTTGTAATCAGGGTTCATTATTTTCCCACCTGACTACTCCCCATGTAGACAAGTGCTTCAGCCCCTTCCCCCACCCCACACGCGTAGTAAGCGCTATATGAATGTTACCATACAGTGGAACGTTTATGTACATGTTTCATACTTGGTCACAAATGTCACTCTCAATAGGATTTAGCGAGCTCTTCATTTCAGGAGTTCCAGGAGGAGGGATAGCTCAAGGAGTCAGAGCTGCCAGAAATATGCAGATAAAGAGTTCCGGTACCAGTGACTTAACCTAAGTGACTTTGCTTTATGTAGGCCGCGTTTGGTCAGCTCTATCACTTGCAGTTTTCCCAGTATACTCTTAATTAGAGCATGGTTGAATTAAAAAGTCCCAACATGCACCGTGTACTTGTATAGAAAGACAAGTGGTAATGGTGACACAAGTGATGTGGGCTGCTTGACATCTGCGGGTGAATACACACGCTGCAGAGATCTGGGAATAGCCTGCACGCAAAGTATTTAAATCCAGATAGAGGCATTTCAGTCTTTTGTTCTTCTCAAATAGGTAAAAAAGAATAGATATTTTTGTGGTGTTCCCTTAAGTGCAATGGAGCACAGCAACACTACTGGTTGATAATAATACTAAGTAAGAACACAATGAAATTATGTCAGAAATCCCCACCACTGCTCTCTGCTGCTTTTCACTTAATTCGCTGAAGGCTCGTAGGTTACGACTGGCGTATTACAAAAAGAGCACAGCATTTACCTGATCTTATCACATTGAAAATACATGGATCATTATATTAAATTTTTGTAAGAGGGTGTGGCATGTCGTTTGTCACTAGGATTGCAAGTAGTAGACCAGAGTCTAAAACGTGTTTTGTCGCTGCCAGCTCGGTAGGGTGTTATGGGGTGGAAGGTGGAGGCGAGGCGGGTTAGCTGAGGTGTAGTGAAGCTGAGACGAGTGCGCTAGAGATGGGAGCGAGAGTATGCCTGCTACTCAAGGGTGAGCTCACCATATCATGCTATGACATAGTATTATGAAACAAATTCAGTGTCTGCTAATGCTGGGGAGCGCGGGAGGAGCAGAGGCAATAGGGAGAAGCATACGGGCGAGCGAAAAACGCAGGGGAAAGAAGTGCACGAGGACGACAGCTAAACAACGCGACGCATCCGTGAAAGCGATCACGATTGCAGGGACGCGCTCTGTGGTCGGGGAGGGGTGGAGCGAGGCGCGCTGCATTGGAGAGGCAGAGCGAGGCGCACGCGTGCTTGTGCACGTAATTGCAAGCTGGTGGCCAGGAAAAGCAGCCTTTGGTAGCACTTTGAAAAGCCACTGACTAAATGTCTCAGCCAGACCAGCGCATGTGCTGGATCAGGCGAGACCTAAAAATGGAGATTTACTTGTATGTTTTATGAGTAGACAGCTTCAGAACATACTCCTCACTTCTTTCCTCCAGGCCCAGCAGCTCCTAGTTTTTAACTGTACACTTTAATTTATACAACCCAGTTCTTAGATGTGCAGGACCTCAATGCTTTAAAAATAGCTCCCTTTTATTTGAAGCAAGCGGTAGACCATGGTCCCTGACCACCACTTCCAGGACGATCTTCTATTGCAAGCACCTCACAAAACATGTTCCATTCATTGGCCTAAACATTCCAAGGAAACCACGAAGCAAAGAGGAAAGGAGAGTGTCTGAGGCTTAGACCTAATGCGGTGACCAGGAACAACATGTGTGGCACAAATAGAACCAATATAAGTAGTTAAAATAACTCATGTGAAGTAAACACTTAAAAATAACGATTAATCATTCATCAGAGAGCACGCGGTGTGGGGTAGAGAGTGGACATGTAACTCAGAGGCAGGATTTAAAAAAAATGTGTGAGATCACGCTGCTGTTTAAAACCGGAGGCACGCTGTTCTATTTAAAGTAAACACTTGTAAAAGCAGGGGAGCCGGAGAGACAGATCAGCTCTCTCAAGCTCACTGCTCTACATTCTGTACATCTGGGGCCGTATTATCAAAGTGTCTCGGGAGCGCAACGGGCATGTGTGCCCACTTTCTGCATCCCGCGGCACTTTGGAATTACAAAAGTGGCCATAGACGCTTGTGCGGCCCCTTCTGTAAAATGAATAGCACTGGCACATATGTAGTGTCAGTGTTATCATTAGAGGGTGTTCCCTCATTTGGATAAGGCGTGGCCCCATGCAAATAAGGAAATCACTTTGCCTCTGCACCTGTTCCATATTACCGACATGGGCGCAGAGGCAAGAATACCTTTAGAAGGCGTACTGAAATTGCGCCACAAAAAGGTGGCACTGAGTCTTCTAAATGCAGGCCTATAAAGGGATGAAAGCGGGTCCCATGGACCCTCTCAGAGATCTCCTTGCAGGCGGGTGCATTTACTCACTGCACCCGCCTGTAAGGAAATCTATAATCCCCCTTGAAGGTGCAGGTGGGTTCCCGCCTGCACAAAGAAAACAGCTGCTCTGTATTTCTCTTGAACGGGGAAAGGCAGCGCACAAGGTACCTTGCTGTGCTGCCACATGCCATGTGCAAGGGCAGGAGTAAACCGCATTAAAGCAATACAGTGCATTTGTGTCCTTTCTCCCTGTGCTGACAGTTTTTGACAGCCTAGTGCCAACGTAGGCACCCTTGCACTTTAAATTGCATGCTGGATTGTTTTAGTGCATGAAGGGGCCCCTTCATGCGAAAACACAATCCTAAGAGGCATTTTCCTCCTTCTATATGTGCTGCTGAATGCCTGCACTGACACCCCCCCTGCTCCGAGTGACTGGACTGTGCTGCCTGCACTGACAGCCCCCCTACACTGCTTTCTCCGAGTGACTTGATTTCACTGCCTGCACTGACCGAGTCTGCTTCACTGCCTGTTCAGAGTGACTGGAAGGCACTGCCTGCGCCGAATCTCCTTCGCTGCCTGCTCTGAGTGACTGAACGGCGCTGCCTGCACTGACTGAGCCCTCTTCATGATCTGCTCCAAGTGATTGGACTGCTCTACCAGAACCTGAGCCCCCTTCACTGCCTGCTCCGAGTGACTGGACAGCGCTGCCTGCACTTAGTCTCCCTCGCTGCCTGCTCTGAGTGACTGGAGAGTGATGCCTGCACTGACAGTGCCCCCTTCATTACCTGCTCTGAGTGACTGGACTTGGCTGCCTACACTGACCGAGCCCCATTCTCTGCCTGCTCCAAGTGACTGGAGTGTGCTGCCTGCACTGACCGAACTTCCACTGCCTGCTCCGAGGGAGTGATCTGCTGTGCCTGCACTGACAGCGCCCCCTTCATTGCTGCTCCGAGTGACTGGACTATGCTTCCTGCACTAACCAAGCCCCCATCACTGCCTGCTACGAGTGACTGCACTGCGCTGCCTGCACTGACCGATCCCCCATGGACTGCTCTGAGTGACTGGACTGCGCTGCCTGCACTGACAGCCCCTTCACTGCCTGCTATGAGTGAGTGAAGTGCGCTGCCTGCACTGAACGAACCCCCACTGCCTGCTCTGTGTGACTGGCCAGCTCTAGCTGCACCCGATCCCCCACTGCCTACTCCGAGTGAGTGGACTGCGCTGCATGCACACCTGCCCCCCCGCTGCCTGCTCCGAGTGACTGGACTGCTCTTCCTGCACACCTGAGCGCCCTTTGCTGTCTGCTCCGAGTGCCTTCACTGCTCTGCCTGCACTGACCGAGCCCCCACTGCCTTCCCTGAGTGCCTTGTTTACTCTACCTGCACTTGAGCCCACTTCACTGCCTGCTCCGAGTGACTGGACGGCGCTGACTGCACTGACAGCACCTCCTTCATTGCCTGCTGCGAGTGACTGGACGGCGCTGCCTGCACTGACAGCCCCCTACACTGCCTGCTCCGAGTGACTGGACTGCGCAGCCTGCACTGAATGAATCTCCACTGCCTGCTCTGTGTGACTGGACTGCTCTAGCTGCACCCAAGAGCCCCCACTGCCTACTCCGAATGAGTGGACTGCGCTGCCTGCACACCTGACCCCCCATCCCCCTTCGCTGCCTGCTCTGTGTGACCGGTCTGCTCTGCCTAGACCGAGCCCTTTGCTGCCTGCTCCGAGTGACTGGACTACGCTGACTGCACACCTGACCCCCTTCACTGCCTTCTCCGAGTGACTGGAGTGCGTTGATTGCACACTTGACCCTCCTTCACTACCTGCTCCGAGTGACTGGAGTGCGCTGACTGCACACCTGAACCCCCTTCACTGCCTGCTCCGAGTGACTGGAGTGTGCTGACTGCACACCTGACCCCCCTTCACTGCCTGCTCCGAGTGACTGGACTGTGCTGCCTGCACACCTGATCCCCTCCCCCCCTCGCTGCCCGCTCCGAGTGACTGGAGTGCTCTGCCTAGACCGAGCCCCTTCGCTGCCTGCTCCGAGTGAGCGGCCTGCTCGGCCCACACCCCCGCTCCCCCATGCAATGCATGAAGAGGTGTCTCTGACCTGCAGTTCCGAATCCACTCTGCTCAGCTCCGGGAGTCCACAGCTCATGCCTGTCAAGGGGGCCTGGAAAGAGAGAGAAAAACTCGTCATGCCTCCAGCATTATTCACCACGCTTCTTCTGACTGAATTAAATGGCTTTTTATTCTGCGCACTTCATAATTAAATTAGTCTTTCTGACCAATACAGGAAGCGGGCCTCTGTTTACCTGGAGGGCATAACGGCAAAGTCTACAGACAGCAAACTTTGGGAAAGAGACTTCAACAAGACTGCAATGGTAAAGGGTTAAGGGTTATTCAAGGAGTCGGGTAGTTCGGTGGATCAGGATCAGTGCGCCTGCGGCCAAGATCTGCGAGCAGTCCGGAGTTCATTGTTTTATTCTCGGCATCACCTACCTGTTTCTTGAAGGAGAGCTCTATGGGAGCAGGTTACAATTTACAATAGCAGGTAACACTGTAGCACCAAGGAGCAATGAAGATTGTCAGGAGCGCTATATGACTGGTCACAAATATTGTTTTCCCATTTCGTGAAGGAGAAAACTGGAGGAGGGCGCAAGTCCTCAGAAAAATAGTGTGGAGACTAATTCAGAGGAAGTGACGCCACAAAAAGTAATCTCATTCCTGATTTACAATGCAAAGCGCCTATTTTACGAAAATAAGTTAACATTATCATGCAAAATATAAATAAATGTTTTTGGTTTGTTTGACTTTTTTTTAAATAAAATATATATATGTTTCCACATATCAACCTGTAGTACAGCCCAGAAATGACAGAAAGGGACACCATATTTATTCAAATGTGTGGAACTAGAGATGACATTTTATACTGCATTCAGAGACTAAAACGGAACGCGCTGGTCCATTTATTTTTAAATAGTCTAACTTTCTGTTAATGCATGCAGCTGCTGTGCTGAGGCACAAGGCACACCGCCAATCAGGGGAACAGAGTCCCCTCTCTAAAATAAGCACGGTCCGCTTTCACTTTCGTCCGTTGTGAAAGCTTTCTTGTCTTTATGGGGCCATGTGTTTTTCAACACATGGCCCCATAAAGATAAGAAAGCTTTCACGGCGCACGGAAGTCAGACGAGCCCGTCCAAATGGTACGGCTCAAAAAGCCAAACGATAACATCACTACCAGCTCTTTTCCAATGGCTGGCCACCGTTTAGCATAAACAGTGACACCAGCCAATGGAAAAGAGGGGCGGGGCTTAAAGCAATTTACAGAAAAGACTTAAAAACGTTAAATCTCGCCAGCGAGACTGCGCATATGCGCAGCCCATGCAGGCGAGACCTAAAAACAACCCATACGTCTAAACATTGAACACACATACGACTCATTGCTCCGAGCTGTTGCATATCGTCCACAGAACTGCCACCGGTCTGAGGAATGCCGGTGGTACGAGACCAAGAAATGCAATGGCAGGCTATCTCGGGCACATGCACAACCCCAGTCACGTGGAACTGTATCGTGCACAAATACTGCATCTGTTGGGAGCTCTGCCAATGGCAGTTTTGCGAATCAGTTACCGCCTGAGTATCCGACTTGTGTACGTCACATGCGTCCAGCCCTGGTTCCACTGTCGATCATGCACATTCGAGTGGCCCATGGAGGTCTGCCTATCCAACACAACAATAGCTGAACTGGATTATGACTTGTGTGTGCGCCCCCTGTTGGCCCACGAACAGGAGTGCAACCGGGATACCCGCATATGGGATGCCTTGATATGTGGTGTATGTGCCGGCAGCAGTGGATGGGAGATTGCACAAGTCATCATGTGCAGCGACCACATCGAGGCGCTCCCCTATTGGGCTGTGTTGCGGATTGGTTATACGCGTGGTCAGAGCACATCTGTCCGGAGCAGTCAATGGATTGGATCTCCCTCGTGTTCCTTGAATTCGAGAACAACGTACTTCTGGAACTGATTGCCTATGAAGCAGCGCTCGCATTAATGGACGAGTAACTACCTGCCTGTAGCCGCAACTGATTGACACCCAGAGCACAGGTCCCAACACCGTGTTGCATCGTGGGGGCATGGTCCCATAAGCCAGAACAACAGAGGACATGTCTGCATTTGCTCGGACTCAGAATGCATGTGCGTGCACCTACGCATGTTGTCATACACCTGTGCAAGGTGATGCAGCCCCATGGGCAGAGCTGCACAGCGTCGTTTGGCAAAGTTCCTAAATCTGACATACTGCTGGAGGGAGACTACACACATGGCAATGTAGCACGACATGTGACCTTGTTGGTCCCTTTCACCTGCTCACTGTCAGTATAGCACACAGTCGGCGCAGTCCGGTGGTACAGCTCCATGCAGATCCCATGGGCTGTGAGTCGTGTCCTCTGACGCGGGGCTATGAGCAGACGCCAAACATCAAATGACTCAACCAGCAAGGCAAGGAGGGCTGAGACCGTTGCCAACCGTAAGGATATGTGTTCATTTTTGCCTCCCCATTTCTTGCACCTCGACACATTCCCATTCTGCTTGTATCTTAAGGAGTTGTCCGCCTGTTGTGGCCCATTACTTGCCCATATTGACACGCACATGCTAATAAAGTCTACGCAAGTTCACCAGTGTACAACTTTGGTGAGTGTTGATTAGTTTGACAAATTGTATGCCTCAATGAGCATTGTCTGTACACAGGGAGGGACAGACTGCCTCTGGTACATAGGAGGTGAATTCCTATTGGCAGCTCCACCTCTGTGAGCCAGACATTGTGTTTGGGATAGTTGCTGGTAGACCTGTGCTCTTACGTGTCTTCAGCAATGGGACTATGGTGTCCAACTTCTTGCCATGTGGTTCAATATGATCCATTAAAACAGACTGCGTCCACACTGATGTGTGTGAGTACGTCATGCGGAGAGATGTTCTGTAGCCACATTCGATGGGGGTCACTACTTCAGGCGGGCTACTGATTCTGACATTTACACACTCAGCCCTATATAATACATGGACGTGGGGCTACGTTGGGGGATGCGAGATTGTTGTTCATGTGCAATGAGGCCGCAGCTAGTTCACACCTTCACATTCATCTAAATGGCCATGTGGGTCAGGGTCAAACATGCGCATTGATGACATTTACCAGGGTGTACCTTTCTGTGCAATCAATGTCCCTACATTCATCCATACTTGTACACGTGAGTGAACATAGACATGACACATCTGTGTGATTTGGAATGTTTTATTCACATTCTGGGGAGTGTCGGAACTGGAGGGGTACATGGTCAGTTCAAGCTCACATTACGTGGTTGCCCTGTGGTGGGTCGACCAGAGGCCTTGAGGGAATGCAAAGTTAATCTGAAGAGGAAGAGTTCAGTCCTCTGCTGGATTGCTGTGTCATTGGTACAAGAGCAGATATGGCAGTCCATGTCGGGGTCCAGGTGAATGTCGCAGAGTGTTCCGGGGGACAGTGGGAGATGTTGTTCCAGGGCATGATGTATAGGGCTGAACCAGGCAAGGACAGGCCATGTGGCGGGTACGGATGCTCCTGCCTCCTTCCTCACACAGTCATTACCCTTCAGATCTTACTCCTCTGAGACGTCTTCTGTGTCTGTGTTCTGTGTGTCAGGTTCGTGTGGTGGTGTTATGGCTGCATCACTGTGGGGCACTGACACATCAGGGTGCGAAGGTGATAGGGCTGCATCACTGTGTGCCAATGACAGATCAGGGGGTGGAGAGGTGTGTGTCAAAGTTCCAGCAGCAGTTATCTGGGACAGGCTCTGTGGCAGCAATGGCAAGATGAGGATCTGCAAGGCCTGGAATATCCCAGCTACATCTCCCTAATGTTCAGCAGTGGCAGCCCTACTTCCAGCCTACATCTGCTCCATGGTCTCCATTTTCCTCCGTATATGTGCCAACTCCGTGCTGTCATTGCTGGAGCATGTCTGACCTGACAGTTCTTGTATCTGAGTAATGGCCCCAGCTAGGTCAGCTAAGGATTGTGGGTGAGCATGGTGAGGACAGTGGGTGTCCGCTAGGGACTGTAAGTGGTCCCTGATGGGACTCAGACACCCACGTATGGCATCAAGTTTGGCTGCCATGAGGTCGAAACCCACCCGCAGCTGATCAGCCATCTACTCCTGGCACGCTAACACACGGCGTTCAAATTCCATGTGTTGGTTGTGGGGGTCCTGTGAGCCAGCCGTGGTGGTGTGTGCTTCCTGTTGTGTGGTCTGTGCAGGGTGTGGGGTCACCGTGATGCAGCTGGGCTGCCCTGCTCCTGGGGATGGGGTGCGGAGGCTGTCCACGAGCCGTTGGAGGGTGTCTGGGCAAATGTGCAGGGTGTCCTCTTCATCACCACTGTAGAGATGTGTGGTCTGCTCTGCAGGAGGTGTTGATTGTCCCGCTGCAATTTAATGGGGAGATGCAGGTTAACAGTGTGTTCCATGTATGTTCACGCATTGTACATGTTTACATACAGACTGCATGACAATGTAGATTGTGACTGTTTTAGAGTAGCTGGCTATTTGATGGGAGACAGTGGACATTTCGACTACATGGCGGATGTGAGGTTGTACTCGTAAATTATCATCTCACAGTGTCATGCAATGCCAGATGTGATTGGCCAGTTTCTACACACGAGCGGCACCAGTTGTGTCCTCTGTCCTGTGGTGTAAGTGTTGCACTTTGTAACACATTGTCGTCAATGTGAATGTGCTGTGATTGCTATGTGTGTGTGCTGCATTGTCGGTGAGTCAGCCCTGCAGCTCTGATTTGGCGACCCCTTATCCCTTTGAGTCGGTGTGCCTTTGACTTGTGTGCTTTTCGGGTGCTATAATGTTTGCGACTTGATTCATTGGTGCTCTTGGACATATTTTGTACTCTTGTGCATTGTTTGTCTGCAGATGTGTTTTTGACGTCATGGGTTGTAGGTGCATGTGGATGTGTCAGAGTGTGACCTGCTCCTTTACGGATGTGGTCCACACTCAGCCACCTCAAAGTCATCTCATGCACCATGTCATGTATTGTGACTGCAGCCCTGCTATCTGCCATGCAGTGTCACTTGCATAGGTTGTGTGGCTCACAGAGCCGCTGCTTTTCTGGATTCAGCACATGTGCATGGGTAGGTTGTGGCATTGGTGATATGGAGGGGGGCCCATTGTGCACATTGTGGACGAGGGCCTACTTGGTGTTTCTATGTGTGCTACAGTGTGCCAAGGGTATCAGGGACATGTTCCACACTCATTGTGGATGTGCAGTGTGCTGCACATGATTGTGCATGTGTGCCATTGTGCCCATCTCTCTCCGTTACTCGTTACTCACCCTGTTGCTGTTGGGTCAGGTCATATCGAGCTGTGCCCAGACCACCAACTCCTTGCACCGTCTCCGCACTAATGACTGTGGCCCCATTTCGTCCAGCTCATCCAGCTCATCCAGCTCCTCCAGTGGCGCAGGAGTCCCACCTCCAGTCGCCTTTGCTGCCTTCCTGTTGGCAGCGAGTTTCTCCTTGGTTTGGCTGTGCACTTCATGCCAGCGCCTCTTGACCTCCTCCATTGACCTCCACGACACTCCAACTGCATTCACGTTGTTGACGATGGACTGCCATATTTCCGTTTGTGTTGCCAATGACGCAGTGGAGGTGACAAACAGTTGTTGGTAATGTTCTATCACCTCCATGACGATGATCCGGTCTTCCTGCGGACTGAACCCCGTCTTCCTCTTCCTCTTCTCCTTGCCCTTCCCCGAGCACGGGGTTCCTGGCTGGTCCTCCGTGGGGCTTGTGGGGTTCGGGTTGTCCTCTGCACTCGGTCCGGGTGCATCCATGGTGCTACGCAGTTTAATTTGGTTCTGGTGTGTTTTTTATTTTGCTTTTATAGTGCATTTTCCCGCATGACGTGTGGGAATTGCAGGCCTGTGGCTGGTTTTCACTGATTTTTGTATCGCGCTTGGCCTCATCGCAGCTTTTTTTGCGTTCATGTTTCGCATTTTTGCGGCATCGCGTTGACTTTATCGCGGACATTTGACGTGTTATCGTGAGCCTATCACATGGTACCTCCGGTTTGGGAATACCGTGTTACCACAGTGTTATTTTCCCGCAATAGACTGCGATGTGAAGAGTTGCGTTAAGCTAAATTTGCGATGGTTATCACACGTTCTTGAGAATATCCCCCATAATCACTGCCAAGTGGAGAGGAAAAACCGTGCTAAGTCATCTGGGATCCTGCCAAGTTACTACACCGTCTTTAGCCATACACCAAGCCAAGCTGTTATGTCATCAACTCCTTCTACCTATGTCGAAAAGACCCAAATTCCTACTTCATTTAACTCTTCAACCTTATGGATTAATGAAATCATTATTACTCACATAAGTAAATTCTGTAGCTACCCCAAAGTATATACCTCTTTCCAATAATCAATAAATCGAATCAAACTAACTAATGCATATCAAAAAATCACACTAAGTCATGAAATCAAATTAATTGAAAACATTATATTCCTGCAAAAATCCTCCAGTAGCTAAAAAGCTCTGCAAAATGTTCCCATATCATTCAAACCGCTATTTCAATTGTGACATTCAACCCAATGGCTGCCAAAGTATTTAAACGTCGAATCTAATAGTGCTACCTTCTTGCTAATAATTCTCTATATCAGCCCGTCTTTCTGGTGTTACAGCTACTTGCAAAATCTGCAACCTGATTTGACTGATTTTGCCAACATTTTTCTAATGGGTTGCTACTGAGGCTATGGAGTCATTGCTTCTTATGACACTCTTATGATGTGTAAACCTTATTTTTGCTATGCTCAATGTTTTGCCAATATACACAATAGTGCATATTTATGAAATAATCACGCAGCACAGCAAGCCCCAATGCTGTGCTGCACTGCGTTATAGGGAACGAGCAGGAAAGTGCCATTTGTATGACACATTCCTGTTTTCTCCCTGTGCTGTGCACAATGTGCTGCCTAGCGCCAACGCGGGCACCCTGGCACCATGGTGCCAGGGTGCCTGTGTTGTAAGCAGGATTGTTTTTGTACAGAAAGGGACAACCTCCTGCACAAAAACAACCCATGGAGGCATTTTCCTCTTTCTATGTGTGCGGCAGAATGCAGCACACATAGAAAGAAAGCAAAACCAGAAGAAATAAAGATATAGCACCTTGCTACACCTCACCTGAGGAGGTGTAGCATTTTAGGTCTACCAGTAATAGTAAATCTAGGAATACACCAAAACCCATGGGTGGATGCATAGGAACCGACATGCTCCACCTATGGAACACCTTTCTGGGGCAGAGTAAAGCAAAGCAGCAATTTGCACTGCGTTGCATTACTTTGGATTTATTAAACCACGCAGGGTCATGCAAGATGGCCGTGCTTGTCTTGATAAATATAACTTAAGAGCTGCGTCGCCCCATTGCGTGGCACAAGAGCGACACAACACTTTAATACATTTGAAACAAGGTTTCTTAAAAAAATATTTCTTAAGAACTTTGATGATACATTTTAATTTTAAGAAATGCAAATAAAGCATTTTGAAAGATATGCTCCTGATCCTGAACAATTCACAAAAGTGCCCTTCTGTTAATACAACTCTGTTCTTGAGGAGATCAGCCCCATTAGGCAACCCTCATGTTTTAAATTTTAAAAAGAATTCTCTCAACTAGGGCTCTCAAGCAAACTGTAGCTATTTATGCATTGAATACATTTTTGCATTTTCTATTGAATGGCTTAAGCGGACAGTTTTTGAACATTGTGGAGTAACTGTGTGAATTTGCTTGATTTCAGTCTGCAGGCAACCTTGAAATTGAATTCTAAACCCCATTCTTTGACTACATTCATTTTGTTCAATACATAAGTAATATAGTTTATTAATTAAAGTCAGTTACCAAGTTCTTGTACTAACTCAGACCAAATATACCAGTGCCAGCTTCAAATTAAACTAATAACGCAACACCTGAGCATTAGATTTCAAACTTATCCCAGTTAAAGCCATTTTGTTGTCTCACGGCTTTCACCTGTGAGGCATGAAAAACATGGATAAATTGATTTTCCATAGAATGCCACCAGTATTATTAAAATATCTACGCAGGTTTTCCCTAGTTCAAAATCTCATACATTATGCATGAGGGTTCTTAGAAGCACAGCAGGAGTGCCATTTCTTGTATAAAATCTATGTACAAAGTTCAGGCCCAATGTCATCCTTAGGCCGAATCAGTAACGCAGCAAGGCAGGACCCCTGGGGAGACATATGGGTATATATACATCACATCTTGCTAAGATAGCTAGAGGAGACCGAGACTTCCCGGCCGACACACTGTCCAGAGACGCTGAGGTTCCTGCATGCAGACACTCCATCTAGCAGTGGTCTAACATCCCTCGCAGGGTGTCCAGCTCGAGACCAGGACGGGGTCACACAGTCTCACTTAAGGTAATGGGTTTGACTAAATCCTAGAGGGATTCTTGGCCTAACACCTACACTAATGCTAGGCACACTTAGGTACATCTAGTTAAGGAGGCATCGTAGGAGGATGCACCTTTTATTATCATGTGTTTTATATACTTGAAGGTATTCATGATTTTAGTAAGAGGGTAAAACTATACTACCCGTTTACTTTAATAGTACTGTTAATCATTTATATCTTATACTGTCTATTGGTTGTTGCAGCACATCTATTCTACACCTGAATAACAACTGTTCAATGAATGTTTATTGAAAACACCCAGCTTGTTTATTCTGTGTATCTCTCTGAGACAAGCGAAGTAAGCATGAGTGACTGACCGAAAAGTAGTATATTGTTTACACGGTCCTGAGGGATCAAGGTTGTCATATTCTGAGGTTGCCAAAATCTATTCTCTCCTTGGTAGGAGGAGATTATAGTGGCACTGTGAGCTAGCTGGTACCGACAGGCTAACATACCTGGTGAGGGTGCATGGAATCAGTCTGCCACCAATCCCTCAGTTTATGTTATCCAAATGTGCAGATCCTGTATAGGTCATATAGCTACTACACGACATGGCGCCGCCAACGTTGGTTGGGTAGTTATTTAACAGTAGAATCTGAGTAGTTCAGTCATGCTATTCTCAGAAATCCCTATTTACAAAATACCAGAGACGTCTGCAGTGGGTGGGCTAAATTCCACCACAGCTGAGTAGGCAAACACCCTATTTATTGGCTGTTGGTTAATCAAGCTTGAAGGACATAAAGTTCCTAAATTAGGCAAAACACCTTATCTTAAATTTTCTGGAATTGTTCTTTGTCTCTAAAAAATATTGACTGCAGACACGGATAACGCAGGAGGAGTTGTGCAAAATTTGCACCTCTCAGATGAAGAAGAAAATGCAGATGCAATTCGGATTGCAGAGAACTACATACAGTCACCCTGAAACTGCTTGCTCATGGGTTGACACCTAGGGGTGGCATAGTAGCATTCGTGATTGAGGCACACGAATCATACAGAACAGAGGTATTTTATTTTTTGGGTTACATTCCCAGCAGCAAATGTAAGAACAAAATCCTTTCACTTCTACACAGAAGTTGACCCACCTGCAGAATATTGATTGTTTGAGGACATTGAGGTTCTGCTTACGTACCAGGAACACTTATACTGGTTTAAAGGCGTCCTACCCCATATCAGAAGAAGAGTGAGACTCGGTCCGCTCGGAAGAGGAGTGACATGCCCAATATTAGCAACTTATACAGCACATCCTGACATTGAAACAATACCAGGACCTGTCTTACTCATATTTCATAAAGAATTAATAAAACTTTCCAGAAACATGACGCAATACGTCATGTGGACATTTACAGTCCAGCCAGCAATGGCAGCAATAAATACAGCTCAAGTTCAAAACACAGCGGTACAAAAGGGGGTGGTGATGGACGGAGCATCAGAACCAATCAAACAGACGTGAGTCCCTTGCTCACTTTGCCACTGGATTCAAGCAAGCCTGGCTGAAGACAACTGAAATGCCAGAAACCGGTCCTAGGAAGCTTGTTTCCGGTCCAGGGAAGACATGGCTTGGCAGTTCGGGCTGGACTGTTCCCATGAGGCACAGGGTCAGACTGATTTGCATATGGCCATGTCTGAACTGGGGTGGCAGAGTGGGCTAAAGAACGGTGATGGATTAAACCCAGATCAGTTGACTGGGGGTGAGTGCTTGCAATGTTCAACACTCGTCCATCATTTCCTTTGGTTTTGCTTTGTACGCCATAAGTTGGCAGGGTATGCTCAGACGTGAGTCCCTTGCTCACTTTGCCACTGGATTCAAGCAAGCCTGGCTGAAAATGGTTGAAATGCCAGAAACCGGTCCTAGGAAGCTTGTTTCCAGTCCAGGGAAGACATGGCTTGGCAGTTCGGGCTGGACTGTTCTCATGAGGCACAGGGTCAGACTGATTTGCATATGGCCATGTCTGAACTGGGGTGGCAGAGTGGGCTAAAGAACGGTGATGGATTAAACCCAGATCAGTTGACTGGGGGTGAGTGCTTGCAATGTTCAACACTCCGTCCATTATTTCCTTTGGTTTTGCCAAGTTCAAACCACAACAACTAAAATTACACCACAAACGTTACACGCAGTAATGGGTAAAATGCCTGCAAAACGTGAACAAATGCCATTCTGGATAGCTCAGAAAATAACACAGCTAGAAGCAGTATTCCCAAATACTAGCACTTATGAAAAACACAGAATGCAAACAATATGCTTGCCCATGGGGATCACACCACAACTAGAGGACGGTACCCAATTACGTATTGAGACAAATACAAAGTGAGTACGGAGCCGAGCCTGCCCTAAACATAGGGAGGAAGTTACTAGGTAACTATGCCCAGGTATCAGCAATAATATTGGCAAATATTAAAGGGGAAACAGCATCAGTGGCCACCCGCCAACGCCTAAGGGAGTTCAGTCCTTTCCAACAGGAACAGGAACGGCCCAAAATAATTGAAACTGCGTATGCAGAATTAGGCAGGGACAGTTTGGGTGGAAAAACGTTAAAACCACAACTGATGGGTAGTCCAGTGAAAGAGACTTTCAAGCAGACAATTAATAATAAAAAACAAAATATTAAAGAGAATAGATCCCAATCCAGAGGTAGATCTCCTCCACAGGAGCCCTCCGAAAGGAGGTTTACCCTTAGGAATAAGGATAACATTAGGAAACCAGACAGGTATCAGGATACTGATACACGTTCCTCCCATTCCTTTCAGGGTTCATCGAAAAACTCTGAGAGGGAAGGACGGTCAGACAGACAAGAAGAGCATACAAAGTCCAAAGACAAGCAGCACGCTCAAGACTGTACTTCCAAAAAAGAAGATAAAACCAAACCAAAACCACAGTTCAAAAAGAAGAAGGTTGCAGGTGTAAAGATCAGACATGCCCAGAATTCTGAGGACACGACAACTGAGCGGGTAATGGGCTCTCACGATGCTTGACAGTGAGGCAGAGGTAACAATAGCTCACCAGAACCTGCTGGAATTTCTGGTGACAGCAGACTTGAATGATTATATCACTGTGGAAACACCTGATACTAGGGTAAGTGTCCCACACAAATTGTATGAAATAAGACTCCCGATGGAGGGGGACAAATGTAGGACAGTTAAAGGTCTCTTTTGGGAGAACCTGACGTCTGGCTATGACATTTTGTTAGCTGAACAAGATTGGCTGCCAGCATTCGTCATGTATTGCCCTAGGGGAGAAACTGTAATTTTCTGACCACGTTCCAAAACATTTAAAATATGCATATGCACTGGAGTGGGCGATAGACCAAGTTCCAGCATTATACAAAAACCATGTGAGTTGGGATGAGAATTCAACCCACCACATTATTCCACTAAGAAACACTCCAACTGCACAAAGGCAAGGTCCTATAAAGCAAGAAGCTAAGAAACAGGTCAGGGAGATCTTAGATCAACTTGAGTATCAAGGGGTGGTTGAAACTTGCACCTCTCAAATGAATAACCCTTTGCTTCCGGTATCAAAACCAGACAATTCATATTGTTTAGTTTTAAATTACAGACATTTAAACACTTGCACTAAGACGTTTGCAGTACAAAATACACACAGTGCCGCATTAATGAATAACATTGTGCGGAAAAAATACAAAACAACAATTGATATCTCAAATTGATTCTTTTGCCAGAATATAGCACCTGAGAGCAGATATTTGACAGCATTCACAGCGCTAGGGTCTGAACAGCAATTTTGTCGACTGCCCCCAGGGGTATAAGAACCGCCCGGGGTTGTTTTCAGCCAGAGTAACTTAATTACTACAGAACCTGGATGAAGAGGCATTGTCGTATGTGGGAGATATTTATATAACGGACGATAACCTGGAGGAACACTTGAACAGAGTGAATACCATAATTTTGGGATTTGCATCTGAGGGTTACAAATTCAACTTTAAAAAATCAAAAATAGCCCACCTTAATGTCCTTTTTCTAGGATATGAACTTTCAAGTGAAGGGAAGAGCCTGGCAGCTAACAGTTTAGAAAAGTGTGCGCTCCTCCAACCTCCGAAATCATTAAAAAACTTACAATCAATACTAGGATTCCTTAATTTTGGCAGAACATACGTTTTGGATTACGCAGAAAGGGTTAAACCTTTCTACGATTTAATAAAACCAGATATTTCAGTTCGACAATGGACTCAGGAACACACAGATACACTTTGTTCCTTACAAGCTGACATGATAGCTTCAAAACACTTTCAGACACGCGTAAACGTACGCAACCTGGTGATCCGAATAGTTGCGGGTCAATCAGGGTACACCTATTTAACACATAATGAAGGTGAGACAGTACCAATTGCATATAAATCCCATTTGTACACAAATGCTGAAATGCGTTTCGCATTTACAGAAAAAATTCTAACAGCAGTACAGACTGCTGTTGTCAGAGAGAGAGCCCTAGCGCAAGGGAAACGTATAATAGCTATGACCCCGGTTCTAGCTTTAGAGGCTGCAACAAAGGCAAGCGTTCCCAACGCTAAAGCCTTACATCGAAGATGGATACAATGGGCTAATTCTCTCACTGCAACAGATGTAGAATACAGGTACGGCCCAAATTTAAAAACACAAGCATTTCTGCAATACAAACAAGAATATCATCTACCAAATGAAATAATGCCTCTAGATCAGTATGAATACATTATTTACACTGATGGTTCTGCGCAACTGGCCATAGGGAGTAAACAGCAATACAGAGCCGCATGTGCTACCGTTAAAGGACGGATGCAGGATGGAAAGTTTCATCCGAATTGCACAAAAACACAGTCTCTCGGAGACTATACAGCACAGCTGGTAGAACTAAAAGCACTGATACTGGCAATGGTAAAGACGGATCGAGAATTCCCCATACTAATTGTGTGCGATTCCTTTTACTGTGTACAATCATACAATGAATATCTACATAACTGGAAACAGAATAGGTTTAAAGATGTAAAGGTGGCACAATCAAGCACAAAATGCTTTGGTAACAGGGAGTGGAGTTGAAAAACGAACTACCAAGGGCACACGTGAAACACACACTGAGTCATCAATGTGATGGCATTCACGTTGATGGGAATTCATTGGCTTACAAGGCCGCACATGGGGCTGTACACCCGGCTTCCGTAGCTGCAATCACTCGTTCCAAAACGAGGATAGACGGTAAAATAATGGTTGCTATTATTGCTACACGCAAGAAAAGCTCAGCATTACCAAATAAATTTCCACTCAAGTACTCCTACAAGTTAGATGCAATCAATGTTTCATTTGCTCAGATTCCTGGAATGGGGGATAGAGTACTACCAAATATGAATCGAAGATTAGGATTAATCCTAGCAGCACACAAGGGTATAAGGTCTGCACCCGCAGGAGTTTCTGCTACTGTTTCTCTATTGAAGCAACGCTACTGGTGGCCAGGACTAAGAAGGCAGACTATAGACTATGTCTTGAAATGCGACATTTGTCAGCAGATGAAAAGCTCTACCATAACACGTATGGGCAGACACCTTTATTAATATCAGACAAACCACTTGCGTGTGTTTATTTGGACCACTGCGCCCCTTTACAAACTGATGGGGCTTATAATTATATCATGGTTGCAGTGGATTCCTGCTCTAGGTTCCTATGGGTGTGGCCGCAGCGCTCGGCTGACGCTCGACCTGGTATAAAAGATTTGTGAGTCTTTATAGGGATATACGCAATCGGCACACTTCATTCTGACTGGAGCCCCGCGTTTAGCTCTAGGGCTTACAAGGAAGCTATGGGAAGTCTGGGTGTAGCATTGTGGTACTCCTCTCCGTACCATTCCGAGGAAAATTTGGTTGTAGAGAGGAAAAACCAGGACTTAAAGCAATCTTTAACAGCTAGAGTATTAGGCTTGAGTGGCAATTGGGTGAAACACCTGTACAGAGTCCAAAGGGCGTTAAATAAAGAGCCAAGAAGCTCTCTGAAGGGGGGTCACTCCATATGAGGTCCTATTGAGGATGAGAATGTGTGTACCTGATCTCGATTGTGAAGGCACAGTGGCGGATAAACAACCGGTTGACATCAATAAACGTTTGGCTATTTTACGGTACCTGAATGAAACCAGGGAACAACAGAGTAATGTCAGTATAAAGAAGAACACCACTAGGGAAGTAAAAAGTTTCACAGCAAGACCTGTCTGGATCCCTAAAGTCGGGGATCTGGTCAGATAGAAAATAGCGGACAAAAAAGAATTTGGGCCATCATACAGAAAGCCTGTAACTGTCCTGGCAGTAGAAGGAACAAGAACGGTACTTCTGCCACCTCTTGCCGGTAAAAAGGAGAAAAGATTTGTCTCAACTGATCTAATCAAACCACACTATGTGGCCGATACTGAGTAGTAGGCCATGTGGACTCCAAAGTAACAGACACCCTCCTCTCACAACTATACAAGAAGTTCAAACAGAAAGACTCATCATGTTTGAAGCCGCACCTATTATCACATCGTGAAAGAAGAGACCTGTTATCAGTGAACATCACAGCGGTTCCTATACCTGATGGTATAGTATGGGACAAGGTTGATTTCAATATATTTGGTCCGACTGAACCTTTACAAATACCACATTTATTTAAAATATCATTGAGTGATATCATTACCTCAAGTACATTTTCCGATGACTGGGACTATGAAACTGTAAATAATATGCTGTCTGATTTAGAGAAATCTGCTGCTTTTTCTAATAATGAAATGTTAGAAGACACATCGGACTTTGAGAAATGTATTGCTATCAACATTATGGTCATAATTCTTTGCATAAATCTGCTAATCCTAGGAATGTTTTCACATATCATCAATGGGAACATTGCCCAATACCACCGATAAGCAGTTCTAAAACATTTGTTTAAAAATGTCCATATTTTTCAGGGTTTAACACGTCAGACCCAGACACATATTACTATAAGGTTGCACATACACAAGCACAGAAAAATATGTTGACAAACACAAAACAGATCTATTCTGCTTCTTTTATTGCTCAGTTGTCTGAACAAGGGTTCGACCTATGGAAAGACACTATAGACTTAAAATACATCTTGGGTACAAAAGACTGGCAGGTCCAGGGAACAGAGGCACTATTTAGAGCATGAATTTTGGAAATTGCCGTACAGATTTTAATGCCGGAGTGGGGAAAAAGAAGTGTTTCTTAGCGGTACTAACTGCGAGACTACCTTAAGTGGATCACTTATATGCCAGGATATATGTTTGTTTGTTTGTTTGTATAAGCTTTATTCGACAACAGATGTCATAAAAGCTATAAGAATGCATTTTCTTAAAAAGAGAAATACAAGCGTACAACGTCATAAACTTATATGAGCAGACAATACAACATAATAGCCCATTGGACCCTTGACACAGTAAAACATTTGTCATATTCAAATAATTAAAAATTCATGCATAAAATAAAAATGTACAGTCAATACATCAGTTAAAAATATACAATAAGAACAGAATAAAGAACAGTTAGCATTTTATCTTAATAACAAGCATTCATAGTTTTGCAGTTAACTGAAGAATTTTTGATTTTTCCTGGGATAGCAGCAAAGAATGGCAAATAAAGTGCTTGTGCATAGGAAATGGTTTTATATTTTATATTTGGCTGGACTGACTTGGAGTCATGATGCAAACCTGCCAGGATATCATGGGGTCTGTATTGGTTCATTAGCAAACTTGACCTGTCACTTAGAAGGGGGCCCCAGCTGCTGTGATCACTCCAGTGTTCAAACTACTTTTGAATGGGAGTTACTTGATGCTGAATGATCAAGGTTGCTGTGGGAAGCTTCCGGGCATCGCATATCTGGTAACTGTAAGTTCCAGGGTTACTTGCTGTATGTAAGTATTGTCTCCCCCAACACATACAGTCAGGGAGGCGCCGCTACGGCCTTCATAAAATATTTCATTAATACGGTTTGATACTTTGAGCAGGATGAAAGCCATGCTTACATAGAAATCCGTGCACTTAACCTCCACTCGAGAGACGTTTTATCTTCATGTCGCAAGGTCTTCAGCAGAGATACAGGCACTTATATGTACAAACTGCCCTTACCATTTTGCAGAAATGGTAAATCGTATCTTTAACATGTCTGATATGACAGGCATTTTCCACCTATTTAAGAACGTAGGTTCTGGATTACTAAGCACCTTTCAGACGGTCCTTGGAGTTATTCCAAACTTTATACACTCAGAATTTGGAAGCATTTTTGGAGGACTGCCGCTGATCCTGTTTCTAATAGCAGGTATCCTGATTGTTGTATTTTTGCTACGCAATGGACATCACAGTCATCAAGGAGATAGAAACAGTGCTCCTGGAGAGAAAATACCATGATCGCATGGTACAACTTCTAGGCACACCTCGCCTAAGGGAACTAAGGGCTTCTTGTCGTTTAGACCAGTCTGGATGGACTGCATCTTACCTGTCCTCCGATGCATGTTTTGCAGAGAAGAATGCGTGTTAGATCTCTGTCTGACACTCCCATCATGGACGCAACCAGACGTTGACGCTTTACTGGACCCAAAAACGGCCCATGTTTTGCAGTGTCCCCACCGTATTCCCATGTTGATGGCAGCATTCCTAAAGCCACCACAGGTAGCTCCTGTTGGAATGGGCACCAGCTCCTCCTCTGACACCCAAGCCTTGGATGGCGCACAGGCTGCACAAGCTGCGCCAGCACTGGTTGTGGACAGTACGGAAAATCATCTGTGCTCAATAGACATAATCTGCGAGGTGTTACAGGGTCCGCCAGCTGTGGAAGCAAGCAACGAGAATATTGCGTCTACCAGCCAGGACACGTAAACATTTGGCTCATTTGGCCCGTCGTGTCCTGGGATGAAATTTGGCTTTTGAAAAACAAACCAGAAAAATTAAAACCCTATATCAAAATTGACATTCCTTTCACACATGTATGGCTTTCAAAATGCTTGTTGTAGTTCGACTATACCTACGGACATATTAGAGGAGTGGCCTATCTGTCAATTTTTTATACTTTTTTCCCTTTTAACAATTTTTAATTTTTTTGTTTTTAAGAAAACTCTTAATACAATAAGAAACTAATGTTTTGTATATTTACATACAAGTATCTAGAACACCGAGTGGTACTTGTAGAATTTACACTATGTCGTCCATTCGGGAGAGGAGCAGGTGTTATATTTCATATAGGTACTATAATATAGGCCTCTGTAAACTTGTTACCCTTCACCTATATTCTTTACTTATATTACACTTGTCACGGTTTGCAGGGACTGACCTTTTGCCTAGATATTACACTGCATTCAGAATGCGGGTTTTCCCTAGTTCAAAATCTCATACATTATGAAAGAGGGTTCTTGGAAGCACAGCAGGACTGCCATCTCCTGTATAAAATCTATGTACAAAGTTCAGGCCCAACGTCATCCTTAGGCCGACACAGTAATGCAGCAAGGCAGGACCCCTGGGGAGACCTATGGGTATATATACATCACATCTTGCTAAAATAGCTATAGGAGACCAAGACTTCCCGGCCGAAACACTGTCCAGAGACACTGACGTTCCTCCATGCAGACACTCCAGCAAGCAGTGGTCTAACATCCCTTGCGGGGAGTCCAGCTCGAGACCAGGACGGGGTCCCACAGTCTCACTTAAGGTAATGGGGTTCACTAAATCCTAGAGGGATTCTTGACCTAACACCTACACCAATGCTAGGTACACTTAAGTACATCTAGTTAGGGAGGCATAGTAGGAGGATGCACCTTTTATTATCATGTGTTTTATATACTTGAAGGTATTCATGATTTCAGTAAGAGGGTAGAACAATACTACCCATTTACTTTAATAGTACTGTTAATCATTTATATCTTATACTGTCTAACGGTTGTTGCAGCACATCTATTCTACACCAGAATAACAACTGTTCAATAAATGTTTATTGAAAACGCCCAGCTTGTTTATTCTGTATATCTCTCTGAGGAAAACGAAGTGAGCACGAGTGATTGAGCGAAAAGTAGTATATTGTTTCCACGGTCCTCAGGGATCAGGGTTGTCATGTCCTGAGGTTGCCAGAATCTATTCTCTCCTTGGTAGGAGGAGATTATCGTGGCACTGTGAGCTAGCTGATAAGACAGGCTAACATACCCGGTGGGGGTGCACGGAATCAGTCTGCCACCAATCCTACAGTTCATGTTATCCAAACGTGCAGATCCTGTATAGGTCATATAGGAACTACATGACAAATATGCAAAGATTTTGGCTTCAAACGTTTTCCATAATGCTCTAATGTGATGTTTCCCAAACTATGGGTTGTGGCCCATCGATTTTTGGTGGATCGCCAATTTCCAGGCAGTAAATAAAGATGCCTTTAAATTCTGTATGTATTCTGTTACATTTGCTGCGCTTCAACGCAGAGGTCAAATGCCAGGCTAGCTCTCAGCTAGACAGCGCTTGCGCTGACTCTTCGAGATATGTTGTTACACACAGAGTGAGCTTACAGCTCACCCATATCTTTTTATTGGCTTGTTCTGCATCGCTCTCATTTCCACCGTTCCTGTTTGCATCCAATCCTGTATTACATCCTGTTCTAGTGTTTGGCTCTCCCCCAGAGTATCAATGAAGCGATAAAAAATTATCGCCGCTTTTGCGTCCGCTTTCGGATGAAAAGCGGCGATAATTTTAATGCCCTATTAGCAAGGACACGCTAACGCGTGAATTCATGCTTCTTCACCCTTTCCATTAACGCCCAGCTTTGCATCTCTAATGAGATGCAAAGTGGGCGTACCTCACAAGAATAACGGGAGAAATGTCGCTAAGCGACATTTCTCCTATTATGAAGCCTCACGCTACGAAGCATAGCGACAAGAAAAGTAGTGATAACCTCTGTTATCGCTACTTTCCTTACGCCTGCTTTGAAACTGACTTAGCCATGACATCCTATGGAAAGTGGATATCATGGCTAAGTATGTGTAGCCCTATCAGCAAGCTATTGCCAAAAGTTGTGCGATTATCGCTGCATTTCCAGCGATAATTGCACAGTTGGCGCTTGCACTCTGAATTTTATTGCTTTGGAGATAAGCCTTGTTGATAGCACACTATCTCCGCGATAATATTCAGAGTTGGCCGGTGATAATTATCCTCGCGCTAAGTGCGCTTAACGATAATTATCGCCTGCCCTTGCTGATATGCCTCCAAGTACTTGTGTCCATCCGCTGCTCCGGTTTTTGGAGCAATTTTTTGTGTTCTTGCAATCCACAAGAGTGCTTGTGTTTTCTCCTCTGCCCCAGTCTGTTTCTTGTCCACCCCTAACTGCTCACTCCTCATTTCATAAACAACCCCAATCTCCCCCACTGCCCCTCACCTCCCACCCACCATCATCTGTGTTTCTTTGTGTGCACGTTCGGCAGACACCAGAACATTGAGAACACCTCGGGTTGTATTTGAAAACATCAGACACAGCGGCGTTCTGCGCTGGGCACAGACAGTCTAACGTGGACTTTAGGTTACAGTGTGCTTCTCATTATCACCTCCTCCTTGGTGCAGCCCAGTTCTGCCATGATCTCCCACCCGATTCCGCTTCCTCCAACATCTTCGAGGACGGACGTTTCCTCTGATGCTGGCTCATCCCGCCTGTTTCGGTAGACAAGCGCATTTTTTTAACTCAGTATTGTGGATGTTTAGGGTCTTCAAGATATTGGAATGATATTGGATCATTAGTGGGGCCGGTCTGAGGCTTGTAAGGAGGATTGTAAGGTGACAGATAGGCACTTCTACTGGGCTTCTCACCTTCTTTCTCCAAGAGCCGGTGGAGATGGCAGAAGGAGGGACTCATTCTAAGCCCCTCGGGAAGGAGTGCTTTTGAAGAGGAGCCAAGGGTTCCAGGCAGGGTTGGTAGGTGTGATATACTCCCTCCCCCAACTCCGTTCGAGCCCCTTGGGAGCTGAGGTATTAGGGTGTGTGGTAGGGTGGGAGAGTAGGCCTTTTACCCCTATTCACCCAAGCTGGTCCCAGGTCCTCACGTGTAACCTGATATTTCAAAGATAAGCTGCATCTCTACTCCACACTACCCCACCTCGACTCATATTCAGACCAAGAAGCTCCTCGAAGGGAATCAATTACTCTCCGTCCTCTCAGGCATCCAGTTTGTCAAGTTAACTGGCAGAGCAATGAGTGGTGTGGCGGTGGTGGCGGCAGGGATAAGCTAGGGTTTGCGACACAAGGAGGTAAGTGATTTTTATTTTTATTCTCCTTTTTCCTTTTCTTGACCTCTCCAAGGACTACCTGACTGCTTTCTGTACTCTCTCATATGGATCCCTCCCCTAGTGTTTCCCACCCTGTGCATCTCCAGAAGAGTACTTTGCTTGGAACTTAAAAAGGGAAAGCTCAAGGGAGGCCCTGTAAAAGGACGAAGGCAGAGTATAAAAAGGCTAATGCCCTGCTTAATTTAAGCTCCATTTCAAATGAGAATGTTTCCCGATCGCCTCTGGCTACATCAATAAGAAACTTTGTCTCTAAACACTTCAGCATCAGCTCACCTTCTCCATCTAGTGCAGGTTGTGGGACGACCAGTGTCCTCCCTCCAGGCAAAGAGGGGATGCCTTTGACATATAACTCCATCCAACTAGCAAATACTCTGGAAGTCTCCCAGCAGCCTTCCTTGGAAAGGGGTCCAAGATTGTCTTCTTCACTCCCCCTTGATATTTCATCTTCTTCTCTGATGTCGGAAAGGCGCGGGCCGTCCAGTCTGTCCATCATACATCACCCCCGTATCAGAGCACTCTACCATCGCAAAAGGGCTCCTTGCTTGGGACCTTCAACATGACTCAAGATACACTGTCAGGGTCCTTCAATATTCAGCCAACTGGCTCTTCATCTCTGTTGCCCATAATGTTGCTTATGCAAAAAAAAGTGTATGGCATACTAGAAACTTTGGTGACCATAAGTACAAACCAGTTGGATCATTCTAAGCTTTTGAAAGACATTGTGTCAGACCTTCATAATACCAACAATGTTTTGTCAGCTGTAAATGAGGGACCAGGTTTTAATGTACTTCTTCAAGAAGCCTTAGTGGGTCAAAGGCTAACTACATCAGAAGCAAATGGGTCCCGTTAGCATTAATGGCACGGTCGATGTTTCCAAATGGCCAATGTTGGTTAGGAAAGGCTATATTCCTTTGGTCCTCCCAAGTTTTCCTCAAGCTATTACTTCTCTCAGAGGTTGAGAGGTTTGAGAAGAAGATCAAAGTCATATAAACTAAACATAGGTAAAGGGAAGTGCCTAAGAATGAAGGCAAGGTTTGTTCCACGTCGGGGCCCCCAAGCTAGAACAGCATTTAAGCTCAGCTTTTCTGTGGAGTGGCGCTGTAGTAGCCACAACTACCCATGTGCAGGCCGCATTAAAAGCTCAAGTTAGAGTAAAGCCAGCTGCATCCCTTTGACCTTTAAAAACCTATACTAGTGTACGAAAACGTCTCGAGCCCCATTAGTAGGAAGATATTTAAGCCCCTGGGCACCAAACAGGTATGCAGTGTAACCTGCACCAGGTCAGAGAATTCACCTAAGCCCGAGCAGGGATTCTCTGAATTGTTACCATATATTATAATAAAAAAGTTACACCCCCTGAAATGCTCAAACATTGTGCACATATTCCATCAAATTCCTTCACTCTCTGCAGAATCCACGGATAATCCAATCTCTGTGAGGACCAAGGAAGGGAGGTCACAAAAGTCTCTTTTATCTCCACTGGCATTGCACAGCTGGTAATAAAGGCAGAAGATGAACTGGCAAAGGCAGGCCTACAAGCCAGCTTTCCCCTTAGGAACAATTCCATCTCATCTACCCCTATCCCTCTTCTTTCCAATCCATGCACAGTGGATTCGCTTCTGACCAGTGGGAGCAGCTTACATCTTATCCATATGACTGGCCGCATTCAATGGCTAGGAGATCACAGCAGGATTGCCAGCCCCGTACGAATCTGAGGGTGGTATTAGTACATGATAGATTACAAGATCAGAGCGAGACTTCGGTTTGGGGACAGGGCAACAGATTTGCCCCCCTGTTACAGCTTTTCAACATCTGGGGGCGTGACAGCAGGTTTAGTGACCCACAGAGTGAGAATCCTTCTCCCAATCTGAGAATCCTGGGTTGGAACCACCATGGTTTTGAGTGTCTTTTTAAAAGTGGCATATTAGAGGAAAGAATAAAGCCCTTCAGCAGTCTTGGCTGAGGGAGGATAGCACCATATAAGGCTTTGTGGCGCTGAATAGTAAAGGGATGAGGCGAGGTAGTGGCAGTTCCTCATCAGGGGTCCTAACCTTAATATCTACCAAGGTACTCAATAATTCTATACAGGTAATACATGTGTCTAGTGGTATGCAGCTCTCTGTGGTCAAGCTTGGCTTGAGTAATAATGTCTGCAGGTGTTTCCTTCTCATAAATGTAAATATCCATTGAGAAGAGTACAGGAGAATGAAGCATTGGCTGAGCTCCCTTGATCAATCTTACCATGACATTATTGTAAAATGTCCAGAAGCAACCATAATTCCGGCCGGGGACCTTAATGCCCCACTCATGTGGATCAACAGGTGAAAGATGTTTTGAATCAGTACAATATCTCTCCAGCCTTGTTTCCTGTTGGATCAATCAAGCAGGAGGCTAAATCCCTGAAAATCCCTGAGCCAATGGTTGGCGAACAACGGTTTGGTCTGCTTGAACAGCCGTTTTGATAATGATATGCCAGCAGCTGCAACATTTCCGCACAGACTTTTGGTGGGCCTGATTGACTATATGTTTACCCCTGCATAGCATCTTGGTCTCTTTACAGATTTTAAAGTAGTAGAATATGAGGGCAGTGATCATTGGGCCATCTCGGCTGTTCTCCATATTCATGAACCAGTGGCTGTGGAGAGGCTGCTTTCGTTGGAGGTGTCCTACCCATGGAGGCTGGAAACTTGCTTAGATTCTGCCCAGCTTGAGCTTTTAGCTGCTTATCAATTGTCAGAAAATACTGAGGTCTTCGCTGTGGGCTTAGATAACAGAATTGCTTGGTTTAATTACATTTTTAATGTGCTGGGCTGTATTGTCATTAATGTTAGAAATTGTGCATCACAGGCAAATTGTCATTATAAAGAGAAGGGCTGGTTTGATCCAGCCTGTCAGGAAATTAAATGCAGGGTGAAAATGCCAGCCAGCCAAGCTAGGCGATACCCTGAAAGTGGTCTATCCCAGGAGTGGAATAGACTTAAGTTCAAATACAAGTAGCTGACTAGAGAAAAAAACCTCTTTTTATTATAGTAAGTGGGATGAGATGCAGGAGATTATCCAATCAGGGGATCAACGGGAGTTTTGGGCAAAAGTAAATGAGTCAAGTGGCCAGAATGGGGGGACCCTAGTATGTATGATTACTGAAGACACATGGGCAGTGTACTTGAAAGCATTTTATGGTAGTGTTTCCTCCTCAGTTAGGTCCTCAGGGTTAGCTGTTAAAGAACTCCCTCATATTTGATTCTCCCTAAAAGAGTTACGGGCAGTTATTGATAGGTTAAAACTCTCAAATGCCACGGGCCCAGACAACATATACTGGCAGTAATAATTAAATCAAAAATCGACTGGTGGGCAAGGATGTACTCCCCTTTGTTTCGTGGGATAGCCTTTACTGGCACCCATCCTCCAAAATGGCAAGGGTCAATCGTGGGATCCATTTTTAAAAAGGGGAATGGATCAGACCCCTCACATTATAGGCTGATTAGTCTTATGAACATCTTGGCTAAAGTATTTTCTAAAATTATCTCATCTAAACTGGAGGATTCACCTTCTGAACATAAAGTTATTCCAATTGAGCAGGTTTTTTTTTGGAAGGGCCTTTCAACCACAGACTACTGTTTCGCTCTATGGACCATTGTTTTGTCTATTTCTGGACAGTTTTTGATTCAGTAGATAGGGAAATATTATGGAGTAGACTTGCGGCCTGGGAGCTCTCCTCAGACCTCCATAGCTTTTTGCAAACCTACTTGCTGACAATTGAGCTCAGGGTGTCCTAGATAAGTCACGCAGGCTATCCCAGAAAATCCCCATTAACAATGGCCTTCGGCAGGGGTGTGTCTTGGCCTACTTGTTTTTTCACCCATATTTGGACGACCTCCCAACATCTTTAAATCAAGTCAAGGCCTTCTATACTAAGGCAGGGAATCAGCACATTTCCTGCTAGCTTTATGCAGATGACTTGGTGCTACTGGACTATACCCCAGCGAGCCTGCAGAGGAAATTATACTCCCTTTTTTAAGCATACACTAAGCAGAAACAGTTGAAGATTAATTTTGAAAAAACCAAGGTGTTGGTTTTTTGGGGAAAAGTGAAAAGCTTCAGATGGTTTCTATATGCTCAGGAAGTGGAAAAAGTGAATTTGTATACGTATTTAGGCCTGACCTTTAAAAAGAACCTAAAATGGAGTCTACATGTGGATAGCATTAAACGGTGGTCCTTGTTTCAAGCTAGCTGTTTGTCTAGATTTAACTGCAAATATGGAGGGTTGACTCTTACTCCTTTGATGAAGGTTTACAAAGGGAAAATACCCCCTTCGGGCGGTATGGTGCAGAGGTATTTTCCCTAGACTACTCCTGTGAGTGGGACTGGTTCAAGGGGGTGATCTTAAGGAGGCTTCTGTCATTCCAGTCAGGTGCTATGGTCCAGGGCATAAGAAGGGAATTGAACCTAACCACTTGGAATTTGTTGGCATCCTACCGAGCTTTAAGGTTCTTCTATAAGCTCTCGGAGGACTGTGAAGTGGCTAAGGTTCCAGACTTTGTTGGGACGAGGTCCAAGGCAGCGAAAGAAATTGAGCTAGGGAAGTAAGAAAAAGACTAAGGGTTCTAGAGAATTTTCATTTAGAGCACGGCACAATTGTAACCTGGTCGCCCTTTCCTAGTAAATAAGCTCTGAAAGAGTCTGGTGCAAAGGTTGCCGAGTTTTTTGATCTGACATACCTGAGAAAGAAAGCGTCTATGAGTTTCTCATTAAATACTATTGGCCTTGAAACAGTCTTCCCCTACCTGAAGCAACTACTGCAGAATGAAATTTTAAGAGTGAGAGTGGGTTGCAACCCTATTTATTCAGGATAATAATGGTTTTTGCCTTTGCCCTTTGAATGTATAATGCACTTTGTTACATTTACTTGTCGATTTTGCATTTTTTATTACTGGAAGGTTTACGTTTTTAAGACCTTTGTTTTTAAAAATATAGAACGGTGCAAATGGTGGATGCAAAAGATCTGTTGGGTGAAATGCATTATTTAGATGTAGCAGTCGGAACCGCTAGTTTTATACGCATAGTTAAACAGAGTTTCAAGCATGGGTTACAGTAGGATGGGCGGTTTGTGGGTGGGTTAGGTGGGTTTTAAGTTATTTTTACTGTACAAGTGTTTCACTGTTTAGAGTGTTTTATGGACAATCGTCCCTATAAACTTGTTGTTACATTCTTTCTAACTTTTTTCTATGTTAAGGCCATTGCTTGTGCTGTTATCTTGTAGTGTTCCCTGTTGGAACATGGAACATATGCCTGCATGGTATGACCTATGTTCCATGTTCCAGAGGGGGCAGTTGAATGAGACTCGCAGGTATGAAGATGCGCTGTGTCTCTCTTGCTGAATAAACTTTGGAAAATCGTCTACCCGCCTCAGCAGTGGTATTTTACAAATTTGGCGACAATTTACAAGGAATCCCCCAGCTGCTACTACATACCGAGACACAGGTGCGGTGAGATTTCTTCGAATTCACGTCAACATCTCTCGTCTGTGTTCTACCTGCAACATCCATGCTGCCAGCGTTGTAAATTTCAGCTGCTTGAAACTCCGGAAGTTCTACGATGTAAGGTGGCAAGTTTGCTGATTTTTATTCTTTTTTGAGAACAAGTGGGGTGCGCTGGCAAACGGCTTGACGATCTCGTGCGCGTGCGCGTGTGCATGCGCGAAACAGACACGAGCACTGTCATTGGCTACGTGCTACATCATCATGCTGGCGGCCATCTTGTGTAAGTAATTGTGGCAGAGAACTTCAATACTTGCCGAGATTAACGAACTTTATATATATTTGGATTCTGAGAGCGGAGGACGTTGGAACACTCGTCTATGCGCAACAGAGGACTTCTTCTGGGATTTTACAGAGTATTTTGCGCATACTTATTTTTGAGTACTGTTTCAGTTATAATTCATTATAATTCATCTTCTAAATATAAAGACAGTGCGTCTAATTATATGTAAGTGATATAATTTGGAGTATGTTTTGACATTCACTTACATATCGAGAGGTACATACTACGTATTCAACGCCTGATACATCAAGTGGTGGGGTTTTCTAGTTAAAAGTACTTCATGCTGTGAATTACCATTTTACAAATTCAGTTGTGTTTACTCAATAAACCTCAGTGCGGTATTCATTCAATATACAAAGTGATTGATAATATAGCGCCCATTTTACCACATATATGCAATTTGATCCTCCTTCCAAGTTTCTACAAAACAAAGGAGAACCACCTATTCCGTGGTCAAGGTGGAAAGAGGAATTTTTCACTTTTCTAAAAACCATTGATGGGGAACGCATGTCAGCGGAAAGGAAGAAAAATATTTTTTTACATTCTCTTGGTTCTGAAGGACAATTAGTTTACAGAACACTTCCTCCTGTTAGGTCTGGTGGAGATTACAATGTTTATGACGAGGCTATTCTACGCATAGAGGGAAGATTCAAGCCTACTACTAGTGTTGCACTCAATAGATTTAAGTTCTATACGAGAGCCCAAGATGAAAATGAGAGTTTCGATGAATTTCTTACAGCTTTACGTGCTTTATCGCTACATTGTAATTTTGGTCTTATGACTGACGAGATGATCAGAGATCAGATCATAGTACATGTTAAAAGTAAAAAAGTTCAAGAACAACTATGGATTTTGGGAGACCCTAACTTGGAGGTAGCGATTAGTACAGCAAAAGCATTAGAACAATCAGATAAATGGATCAAAGCTCTTGACAAAGACACAAAATCCACTACTTCAGGAGAAGTAAATGTTGTAAATCCCAGCACGTCAAAGGGATATACTACTGTAAAAGGAGATGTCAAATCAAAACAATTTTATTGCTATAGATGTGGGTGTCCAGAACACATAGCCTCATTTCCTCAATGTCCGGCTATAGGCAAAGAGTGTAACAAATGTGGACGTTCAGGTCATTTTTCGAAAATGTGTAGAAATGTATCCAAATTTAAATCTGATCCTAGAAGAAAATTTTCAACTTCTTCTAATGGGGGAAGGGGAAAGATTTCTTATGTTGCATGTGATGACTCTTCTAATGATCACTCTTTTGGAGGTACGGAGTCTGGAGTTGTGGTGTCTATCCAAGACTATTTTGACATTTCAGAGGCTGACAAAATTGGTTCACCTAAATATCTGGTAAGTGTGTTGGGAAGAGAATTGGAACTCATGGCAGACTCTGGATCTCCTTGGACGATCATTACCAAGGAGTATTGTTCACAATGTTTCGGAGAACTGGTAGATATCACTTTACTATGCAAGCCGGATATTGTTGCTTTTAATTTTGATGGCTCGAAAATTGATTTTATAGGTTTTAGGGAGGTACGTATTGAATTTAAAGGTAATTCTTCTTCTATTAAATTGTATGTGGCATTCAAAGGGGTCAATGTACTAGGCTGGCGTGACCAAGCTAAACTAGGCATTATTTTGAATCCTAGGTGCAAAGAACCAGTATCTGTGCTTGCTGTTTCTTTATCCGGTACAGATTTCACACATCTATTCCCTCATGTGTTCTCTGATAATTTGGGAAAACTTAAAGGGTTCAGTCACAGAATAAAAGTCAAGGTTGGTTCGGTACCCGTGAAACAAAAATTAAGAGGGGTCCCTATTAGTATCAGAACAGAATTAAGGGACATGTTGGACACCATGATTAAGGGCAATGTGATTGAAGAAATTGAGTCTTCAGAATGGGTTTCTCCCATTGTTTTAGCTCTTAAGGCTGATAAGAGTATTAGGCTATGTGTGGACTTGAGAGCACTAAATTCCAATTTGGTCATTGATTGCCATCCTCTCCCGAATATCAATGAGATGCTGTGCATGTTAGATGGTGCATCTGTGTTTTCCACTCTTGACCTTTGATCGGCCTACCATCAAATTGAACTTAGTGATGACTCAAAACATTACACGGCTTTTATAACACCCCATGGTCTTTTTCAATTTAAGAGGATGCCTTTTGGCCTTGCTTCGGCCGCATCTGTGTTCCAAAGAGCTATGTATCATATTCTTAAAGATCTGTGTTCATTTGTCAAATGCTTCCAGGATGATATTCTAGTGTTCTCTAAAAATAAGGATGAACATTATCATCACCTTAAAGAGGTGTGTAAAAAGTTAAGTGATTTTGGTTTAACACTCAAAGTTAGCAAATGCAATTTTTTTTGTGATTCTGTGGAATACCTAGGACATACACTTTCTGGGGAGGGTGTGGTTCCTAAGAAAACCTTAGTGGATGCTATTGTCAATGCACCAGCTCCGGATAATAGAGAAAAACTCTTTTCTTTCACAGGGCTGTGTGAGTATTATTGTAAATTTATACAAAACTTTGCCACCAAAATGGAACCCCTCAGGGAGTTAATGAGAAAATCCTCTGAATTTGTCTGGACGGATAAACAAGATGTAGCATTTAGACAAATCAAAGAGGAAATTATCAATGCTCCTACTTTGAAGTCATTTTGTCTCAATAAAAGGTGCATTATTACTGTGGATGCTAGCCTGTACGGCTTGGGTGGTGTCCTTAGCCAATGTGCTGGCAAAGATGAGTGGTGTGTAGCATTTGCATCGCGGACTCTCTCAGAAACAGAAAGAAGATATGCTGTAATTGAAAGGGAGTTATTAGCGTGCATTTGGGCTAGTGAGCATTTTCGTAACTATGTATGGGGAAGTAGATTTACACTTAGAACTGATCACAAACCTCTTGTGGGTATTTTATCCCCTGGGGGTGGTTGGAATTCTACAGCCCGCATAGCTCGTCTTACTTCTCGTCTTCAAGAGTATGATTTTGAGGTGGCATATGTACCTGGTAAGAACAATGTCACTGCTGATTTTCTGTCAAGATTACCATGCAATGATGTGAATGTCTCTTCCATTGAACAAGACATAGCCATTATTGCTATAATAAAAGATTTTGTCTCTGATGAATTTTTGAAACTATCTGAGGATGACTGGACGTTGGAAATGAGTAATGATTCTTTATGCCAAAAAATCCTTGATTGTGTCAAAAATGGATGGCCTAAAGAGAAATTTGCTTCTGCTGACCTTGCTCCTTTCTGTCGTATATCTGCAGATATAGAAGAAAGGGATGGCTTGCTTTTCAAAGGGGGAAAGATTATTCCCCCTGTTTCTATGCAGAGAAAAATTCTGTTACTTACTCATCAGACTCATTTAGGTATGTCCTCTATGAAGCGTCTTATCAGGGCAAATTTTTGGTGGCCAGGTCTTGATAAAATGGTAGATAAGACTGTCAGAGAGTGTCAAGAATGCATCAACAGTGATAAAATGCTTCATACTCCGTCTGCTCCTCTCAAACCTATCTCGTGGCCAGATTTTCCTTGGCAAAAAGTAGCGTTTGACATTTCTGGACCCTTTAGAGACCTACCTTCAAATGCTCGTTTTGCGTTAGTCATGATTGACTATCATTCTAAATGGCCAGAGGTCAAATATGTGGCTAATGCCTCATCCCAGGTGATTATCACTTTTTTAAGGACATTTTTGCACATGAGGGTTATCCTGAAGAAATTGTGACTGATAATGGGGTACAACTTACATCACATGAAATGGAAAGTTTTTTTAATATGTGTAATGTCAAACATTTAACTACTTCTTTATATGAGCCAAGGGAGAATGGTCAAGTAGAACGATTTAATCGAGTTCTCAAGGAAGCTGTTCATTCAGCTCATAGGTCTAGTGAACCTTGGTTAGAGGTTATTAGGAAAAGGTTATGGATGTACCGTATTACACCACATTCAGTTACGGGTATAAGTCCTTTCAGATTGTTGAAGGGAAGAGAACCTTCATCTGATATTTGTCCATGGTGGATAAAAAAAATCAACAAAACCGATGATGTAACTGATGTTAAGGAGGTTGCCAAATGGGTTGAAGATAAACAACTTGCAATGAAAAAGAGGTTTGACTCTGAAATGAAAGTTAAACTACCTGATTTTGTGGTAGGGGAGTGGGTTAGGATCAGGAAACCTGGGTTTTTAGTTAAAGGTTATTCTAAATTTTATCATCCTATCAAGGTGGTGAAGCGTTGCAAAAACAGTGTCATTACCCAGGATGGTAGAGTCTGGAATGTAAGAAGAGTTGCAAAGTGTAATAATGTACATAGTGATAAACCTATTGTATTTCAGAATTCTAGTGATGTTTCATATGAGGTTTCTTATCCTACACAATCTATAGCGTCCAGAGTTAAGAGCGATGTCAGGGAAAGAAAATTACCTCTAAAGTTGTTGAGTTAATTTTTTATTGTGTAGGAGGGGAAATGTGTTACATTCTTTCTAACTTTTTTCTATGTTAAGGCCATTGCTTGTGTTGTTATCTTGTAGTGTTCCCTGTTGGAACATGGAACATATGCCTGCGTGGTATGACCTATGTTCCATGTTCCAGAGGGGGCAGTTGAATGAGACTCTTCAGGTATGAAGATGCGCTGTGTCTCTCTTGCTGAATAAACTTTGGAAAATCGTCTACCCGCCTCAGCAGTGGTATTTTACACTTGTTTGTATACTTACTAACTTACTTACTTCATTTGTGACACTCTGAAGCCCAATAAAGAAATGTCCATACCTTAATTATTTACCGCACTGACAAACTCTTTATTACAGTTTCAGGACTCTCTCACCCTGTAAACTGCAGTGGGTTCCTGTGGCTGCCTTGTGTAAGCTCTAAATTCCTTTTAGTTTCCCTTTATTGTCAAGGCTACACGTTTCTGCCTGTTTTTTCCGGGAGAAGAGTAGGGGAGGAGGGGAGCTGGTCGTGTGAAGGCTCTTATGTTTACAGCAGTGAGCAGCTGCTCCTAAATTGCTTTTGCTTTTCTCCCACTGCCTCCCTTCCTCTACGGAGGGTGTGCCATTACGATAAAAGCTTTCAAACCTGGAACTGGGGAACCAGGTTTGAGTCTTGGCATACGCTCAACATCCTGTGATTCTGGGCGCATCATTAAATGTCCCTATGCCTATAAACCCTTAACATTGACAAAGCCAATAGTTCTCTCATTCCTGAGCCCTATTGGCTTTGTCAGTGCTTGTTTAACACTGAGACTGGTGTGTACAATCTCCTCTCACTATGCAGTAAGAGAAAGAAAAATAAAGGGAATTTTGTGACAATCCTGTGAAGTGTAAAAGGAAAGCTGGAGGACAAACACAAAACAAAACGTAAAACCCGGGAAATGAACTGTACACAATCAGCAGTTAGGAAAGCAAAATGAAGCACGTTTTGTTAAAAAATTCTGAAGTGTGATGAAAACAAAGATTGTAGCAGGATCAGAACAAATCAAGACACTTTGCTTGCAGATGACCAATTAAATATTCACTGAAACTAGATTTCTACACATTATCATTTGTGCGCTTGTATCTATAAAACTGTATGGGCCTGATTCACAAAGGTAAATTTAGACAGTTTGGTCAAAAGTTAGACTACATGTCTACGTTTATGACTTTGGGAATTCACAAAGGGCATTTATGAGTACGATCTTTATGTCAGCACTCATGCTGATCTCCTCCCCGAATGCGGAAATAAAGATAGTACCCGTAAATGCCCTTTGTGTATTCCCAAAGTCGTAAACTTAGACGCTTGGTCTAAGTTTAGACCAAATATCTAAGTGTACCTTTGTGAATCGTGCCCTAGGTCTGTGCAAACTTAGGGGCTTATTTACAAGCCCCTTGCTCCGCCGGTGCGTCCCTTTTTTTGACGCACCAGCAGCACAGTGTGCTGCCTCATATTTACAAGAACAAGCAAAGCCACCCTGCGTGGCTTTTCATGGCCTTGTAAATACGGCCCCTTTTCACGCATCACTTTGCGTGAAAGGGGCGTGCCATGGGTGTTGCTATGGGTGTTCCCACACAACACCCATGGATTCTGCTGCATTCCCAGATTTACAGCACTTCGTAAACCTGGGAATGCATCAGAATCCTACGCCACCCCAGGGGAGGCATAAGGAGGCACAACTAGGAGAAATACTTTTATTTCTCTACGTTTGTTCCTCTCTCTATGTGTACTGCATTCTGCAGCACACATAGAAAGAGGAACACACCATCAATGATTGTTTTTGTGCAAGAAGGTGTCCCTTCCTGCACAAAAACAATCATCCCCACAATGCAGGCACACTTGCACCATGGTGTAAGGTTTCTGCATTGGCGCATGGCAGCCAATTGTGCGACAGCACAGAGATGCATCATATTGTTGTAAATATGACGCATCCCAGTGCTTTTAAAATGACGCAGCTTGGCGCAGCAAAATGGCTTGCAGCACAGCGCAGCGCTGCATCATTTTGTTCTAAATAAGCCCCTTTTTTTTTTAAGTTCAAAAGATTTTATTAGACAAATAAAGGTGTCGATACAGAAGAAAAACTAAAGCACAACAGCAATATGAGCTATATAATAGAACATGACTGTGAAAATAAACATGAGACTGAGAGATAACAAATAATTGAGGCTAAATACCAAAAAGCAGTATTGGAGGTAATGTGCAATAAATGAATTATAAAAAATGCAAAGGAACAAAAAGGTCAATCAAGGAGGTTTAGAGACCTCCTGCTGAAAGGGAGGCAAGTGAGACGAGCGTTTAGCGCAAATATCAAGGTACAGGGTCACAGGGAGCCAAAGATCCTGTCGCTTTTTGGCCAGACTAAGGGGGTAAACAAAGACAGTATCTAGCCTGTGATTATGACATACATTGTACCACCATGCTCTGAAAGAAATATTAGCAAAGTTTTTCCAATTAACAGTAATTTGCTGGAATGCAACAGCTAGCAATAAGTCAACAATTTGCATATTAAAATCAGTGTCTGCCCAACAGGGAGAGAGACTTCCTAAAAAGATATTAACAAAGGAGAAGGGAAATGCAGTATGAAATATGGCATTGATTTGGACCCAGACTTGTTTCCAAAAGTTGTGCGTAGCAGTACAGGAAAAGAGCATGTGAAAAAGAGAAGCCTTAGGTGTCGAGCAGGACCAACAAAGGTCAGGTATTAGAGGAAACCTCTTATTCAACATGTGGGGTGAGAAGAGAAGTCTATAATAGATAAAAAAGAGGGTTTGTGTGAGAGAAGCAGCCCTAGACGACTTACGAAGTTTGGTCCACACCTTATCCCAAAGAGAAATGGGCCAGGAGATGCCAAAATCAGACTCCCACTGTTCCTCTACCTTGGATTTTAACCTGGGTGCGAGAGTCTTGTGGAAAGAGTGGTAAATTGAGGAGGATGTGGAAGAAGCATGTAGCAAGGAGTGGAGATGCAGAGTAGGGCTGGGAGGGTCAGATTGAGTGGGAGAGCTAGAGAGTCGGGTGTAAGTGGACATAACTGCGTTCTTGAGTGTGAGATACTTACGGGTGAAAGAGTGAGGGAGATCAAACTTTTGGCTAAGAACGGAGAAAGGTAAGAAATCGGAACCGGAAAAGAGATGGGACACCCAGATCAAGCCCTTCTGCCTCCAAGATTTCCAATAAAAGGGTTTGTGGTTAATGAGTATACTATTGTTATACCAAATGGTGGTATTGAGAAATTCAGTGACAGAAGAGGGGGGGCATGGGGAAGCGGAAAGAAGAAGTTTGGTAGTGAACTTATGTATGGGAGTGGAAATAACCTGGGGCTTACGAGAAAACGAGAGATACTCAGCAAAAGTAAAGGGGGATAAGGACAGACGCTCAATAGCAAGCCATAAAGGAGAGGATTCAGCAGAATCCTGCAACCAAAGGGAGGCTTGTCGTAAAAGGAACGCTTTGTGATAAGCGGGAAAATATGGAAAGTTAACCCCACCCTCTGACTTGGGAAGTCGTAGTCTGCACAAGGACATGCGCGCTTTTTTGCCAGACCAGAGGAAAGAAGAGAGGACAGTGTTGATTTTCCTAAAAAACTTAACTGGGCTAGGCACCGGGATATTGGAGATAGTGTATAGAACTATTGGGGAGAGCATCATTTTAATCGTGTCGAGGCGACCCCACCAGGAAAGGTAAAGTGGGTGCCATCTGGAGGTGAGATCGGACAGTTTCTGGGTGCACTTATTAAGGCACAACGAGACAGTGTCGGGGAGAGAAGAGGTAATATACAAACCAAGGTATTTAATATGTGAGGGACTCCAAGTGAAGTTGGACGCAGCAAAATCAGGTTTAAAGGTAAATTTTGTAAGGGGCATGATTTCACATTTGTCATTATTCAACTTATAGCCAGAAATTTGGGAATATTCATGAACTTCAGTTAGAAATGTGGGGATAGAAATGGCAGGGTTGGACATAAAGAGTAGGATATCATCCGCATAAGCAGCAAGTTTGATGTTTGTTTGTGAGATTTGGAAACCATGCAAATTAGGATTTTGGCGGAGTTTTGAAAGGAAGGGTTCTAAGGCCAGGTTAAAAAGGAAAGGGGAGAGGGGACAACCCTGACAGACTCCTCTACCCAAGCTGAAAAAAGAAGAGACTAGACCATTAGCGCAAACCGCCGCTCTGGGACTGGAGTACAGAAAAGAAACAAAGGAGATAAAATGAGGACCAAACCCAAACCATCTGAGGGCGGAAAAAAGGAAAGTCCACTCTACCCTGTCAAACGCTTTTTCGGCGTCCAAAGCAATTGCCGCTAGCGAATCTTGGAACCTTGAGGATCTGGACAGGACATTGAACAGAAGTCTAGTATTGTCTGTGATGAAACGACCCTTAACAAATCCAGATAGTTCCAGACCCAGCAATTCAGGAAGAAAGGGATCTAATCTTATGGCAAGGGATTTAGCATATAGTCAATGTTGACCAAGGAAATTGGTCTATAGTTCTTGCAATATTGGGTGTCTTTTCCTTCTTTGGGTATAATGCATATATGGGCGTCTGAGAAAGTGCCAGAGGGAGCGCCACTGAGTATAAAAGAATCAATAAGAGAATGCAGTCTGGGTAATAGTAATTTGGAGAAGTGCAGATAAAATTCGACTGTAAATCCGTCCAGACCCGGAGCTTTATCCTTCTCGAGTGACTGAAGTGCAGTGTGTAATTCGGAGTTAGAGATGGGCAGTTCAAGAGTGGATAAGTCAACAGGAAAATTAGAAGGTGCCTTAATGCTAAAGAAAAACTGTCGAGAGATTGGGCAGTAGGGTGAGTTTCAGAAGAGTAAAGCGTGGAGTAAAAACGGGAAAATTCCTCTAAGATATCAACATCTGTGTGCTTTAAAACAGAATTACCATCATAGACAGACTCAATGTTCAGTTTATGTTGCTTAACCTTGAAATAATTGGCTAATATCTTCCCCGCTTTGTTCTTTCCCCCATACAATTTTGAACTAGATTTCAACAAGTATAGCGATGCATCATCAGTGGATTGTTTGTTAAATTGCATCTTAGCCTTAATAAGAGTAGTCAAACTTTCCTGCGAATGAGAAGTATAGAAAGAATGTTCCAATTTTTTAATCGTGAGGAGGAGATCACTCGCGTGCTTGCGAGCGGTCTTACGCTTTCTGGCTACATAATCAATGATGAAACCCCTGGCTGCAGCCTTAAAAGCATCCCAAATAGCATGCTTGGGCAGAGTGGGTGTGTCATTAATGGCAAAAAATTCTTTAGTGAATTCAACAAAGGAGGTGGTGAATGTGGGATCAAGAAGTAGAGTATTGTTGAAGCGCCATCGTTTTGGCCCAGTGGACTTGGGTAGGATATCAATATTAACCAGTACAGGGGCATGATCAGAGAACAAGATGGGGCCAATCTCAGCATGAGTGAGGGACTGAGAAATATGATGGGAAAGGAAAATGTAATCAATGCGGGACTGTGATTGGTGGGATGGGGAGTAAAAGGTAAACTCTTTAGTAGTAGGGTTACATAAGCGCCAAGCATCAATGAGTTTGTGCTGGGATATTGCTTGAGCAAACAGTTTATGAGACTTATTAGGGATATAAGAAGCTTTGGAGTGTCTATCTAAAAAGGGATCGAGGGGTAGATTGCAATCTCCTGCCATAATAAAATTGTCATCTACGTATTCAGAAATACGAGAAGCCATTGTGTGCCAGAAGGCAGGGTCACCACCAGTAGGTGCATAAATGTTGAGAAGGGAGATGGGAATACCCTTCGAGGAAAGTTTGACGTACAACCATCTACCTTCAGGATCCGACTCAGAAGTCAAGAGCGAGTGAGAGAGAGATTTGCGAATTAACACAACCACACCATTTCTCTTACCATCCCCAGGAGCAGAGAGCACATCGCCTACCCATCCCCTCTTAAGCTTAGCCGCTTCAATATCAGACAAATGAGTTTCTTGCAAGAAGGCAATGTCGACATTCAACTTAGCTAAATGAGAAAGGATTTTTTGCCTCTTAATAGGAGAGGGAAGACCTTTAACTTTCCAAGAAACAATGCGCACAGACATTAAGGATTATTGAAGGAGTAATGCAAAGAAAAATTAAAACATTGAGAGACAGCCTCGCAAAAAATAAGAAAATAGGAAAAAGAAAGAAAGAGGTATGAATAGAGAAGAAGTGAAATGGACAAGAGAAAGAAGAATAAAAGAGGAGTAAGGGATGTCATAAAGATAGAAAAAAGCCAGGGTGTTGCTGAGAACGATAAAGAGCTAAAGTGAAGTCCAGAGATGTTGATAAGTAAGGTCAAGTGAAAAAGCAAAAAGAAATTGCAAACAAGGACCAATGCACAGTTAAGACACAAAAGAGAAGGATCAGAGGGAAAGGAACGTAAATATGAGTCATAGGAGAAATGATGTAGCGGGGTGATAAAATATATAAGGAGAGAGAAGCATGACCAGGGGAGCCAGTAAGCAACAAGGGTAAGGAAGGAGAGAAAGAGGAAAGAAGAGAACAAGCGCATAAGAGGTATTGACACCAATAAACCTGGAAATATGAAGAGAAAGAACAAAGTAGGGAGAGACAAAACAAGAACAGACATGTCAAAAAAGGAATGAGGAATACTTACAAGGGGTAACTCAAGGAAGGTACGATCAGGAACAGGGACAGGCAAGGACGTACATGGAGGTAGGGGGAGGGAGGTAGGGCCAACTGAAGAAGGCAGGACTCTCGGGGTCAGTGGGATGTCCAACCAGAGAAACAGGACGGAACGCACAACAATGATCTGTAAGGGAAGAAAGGTAACAAGGTTAGACACCGGCGGACGACAAGGGCAGAAAACATGCAATGAATAGAACAAACCAAGGAATCTTAACATCAATAACAAATACTACAGTGGAAAACGTACACTCATCATGAGAACATGCATGTTTAAGAACAATTGAATTAGAAAAATCAGCAGACATAAAAAACTAGAGCATCATAATAAAACTTCAGAAAAAGTCACGGTGGAAGAGAAGAGGAAGGACCAGAAAGCTCCATGTCAGCCTGGCCGCAGGAATTCAGGAAACTCCGAAGTCGCGTAGCTCCTCATATGTCGTAGTCTTATTATTATAGGTGACTTTGAATAAGCAAGGGTGGAAAAGACCATATCTAGCACCGATGGAGCGAAGCTCAGGTCTCATGTCCAAGAAGGCCTTACGACGATTCGCAGTAGCTCTGGCATAATCCTGCGCAAAGAACAAGGTGGAACCCGACCATGTGAGGCGAGGAGAAGCTCTGGCCGCAGAAAGAACTTTCAACAGATCAGTGTATTCCAAAAAATACATTATTACACCTCTAGGCTTCATTGGTGTGGAGAGAGAGGAGGAAGCTCGACCAAGCCTATGTGCCCGTTGGATATTGAGTGGGGTATCCTCAGGCAAGTGTAAAAGCTTGGGAAGAAAAGACTTGAAGAAAGTGATGGGATCACTCCCCTCACAGCCTTCCACCAGGCCATAAAGGCGAAGATTATTGCGTCTGTTTCGGTTTTCCAGGTCCTCCACCTGCTTCTGGAGAGAGGAAATCTGCGTATGCATGTGGGTGACCTTGGCTGCAGAATCCTGAAGAGAGGAGACATCACGTTCCACCGATGACATTCTTTCATCCATCAAAGCCCAATTGTCAGTAAGAACCTGCAACTTAGCATTGGTTTCCTCCATAAAAGGGCGCAAGGCCCATATCTCTTCGAGGAGTAGCTCCATTGAGATGGTCGAAGAAGATTTAGGAGGCGAAGGTGGATCCTTTTTTAACCTCTTAGGCGTCATTTTTACTGAAGACTGTGAAGAGGCTTCCATGTTCGGCATCGCCTCACTGGTAGAGGGTGACTGGGAAGCTTCTAAATGAGCCAATTCCGTGAAAAGCTTGGAGTTTTTAATATAGTTGCACTTGTGAATCTTGCCGGAACCATCGGCCATCAACGTGCCTATGAGGTGCAGGTTCACCCTTCTAGACTGAAGACAAAAACAAGTGTTTTGCGGGTTCAGATGAACGTGGAGATTAAAAAGGAGCTAGCAAAAAGAGTTGACAAGAAGAAAAAAGAAAGGAAAAAAAAAAGAAAATAAATGCTAAGCCAGAGAAACTTGGATATCACAGAGCCAGGAGACGGAGATGAGTACTCAAAATGGCTGCCAAAGTTGAGGAGAGCAAAAAATATAAATTAAGTCCATGAAACAGCCATATCAAGTAATAAAAAATCACCTAGCGATGTAGGACTGCGACATCCATGTTGTTGGTAGTGCTGGGAGCATTGCAGGATCCATACAGCAGCCGGAGACACAAAGCGCGATAAAACGCGCTGCTGAAGAAGTTATGAGGGGAGACACACAAAATGGCGGTCGTGGCCGAAGCAGAGCCGCGACCGGGAATAAAAACGGGTAGCAAAGTCAGAGCAGATCTGCCTCGACATGGAAAAAGGGCTTAGGACATGCCTGACACCTTCCGACGATGAATGCTTCCCTTCATTGTTCGCCTGAAGAGCGCGAACCGCCGATGAACTCTGGCGCGGACGGAGACCCTACGCCGGCGCCGCCATCTTCCTCGGGCGCCTAGCCACGCCCCCCTTAAATAAGCCCCTTAGTGACCATTTCAATGGAAAATGTGCTGTTTGAAAACAACAATGCGCTACCACATGATGCTTTATTAAATTTAAAAATCGCCTGCCTCATGTCCATTAAAGCTAGGCGGGTCACGAAAGTTTGTCGTACTAAACAGTGGGTCGTGGTTCTAAAAAGTTTGGGAAGCACTGCTCTAATGTTCTGTCTAATCATGTTGCCAACGAATGTATAGAGCTCATTACCTATTACTAATGGATTTGTTTATTATACATTTTTGCTCCCAATGACTCAATTCTAATTTGTTTTACATTTATTGTTCCTTGCGGAAATTATTATTTGACTCCTGGCAGTATTAATGAAAGGTTTAACTTTATCCATGTGCTTGCTAAAATGTAGTAGTTTCTTGTGCAGATCGACTGCAGCTTAATCAAATAAAGTTATATAGTTTGGATATAATATGTGAATATATTTCCTACCACCTAAAACAGGTCGAATTGTTTGAACCATATCAAATATGGCTGACAAATTAGCAAGGAATGAAGAAAGCAATATAGGGTCAAGGATGCATCTTGATCTTAAACAATTTTTCCTGAATTAATCAGGAAGGAAGTTGCCTTAATACCTAATAACATTTTAACCCAGGTATTCTTACGGAACTCAATTTATAGACTGAACAGCCCACCAGGAGCCCCCAAAGCATGTGTGTGTCAGGGTGGGGGAATGGAGGTGGGGCAGCTTGTCTCTGAGTTCTCCACAACCCTAATTAACATTAACATTAATAATACAGTTATGCAACTAATAATCTTTGAAATGGGTGAGAACAGAAACTTTGTGAGAAGCTCTACTTCTGACATCTTGTGAAGGACAAATTTCAGTGCTGATATTCACATCCGCACTTGATGATTCAGAAAAAGAAGTGGAACCAATCCTAGAATTGGAATCAACAGAAATATCATCTCTGCTTGAGTAACTCACAGACTGACCTCTAGAATGACAAGCAATGTCTCCTATGTGATTAGAATGGGAAACAACAGCGTCTCCTAAAAACCAACATGTGTCAGCAGCAAGATCATTATGTAACATGTTGCTGTTACCTTTAACCTTTTGAATCTTACTGGCTTGTTCAGGTAAAGTTTTTGCCAAACTCCATATACTCCACCATTCAGTTAGTCAGTCAATTCACTTTATTCAATACTTATATTACGTGATCATAAAAGTACAGGTAAACACAATTAAAAACATCCATACACAAAAATAATTATTTACAGAACCAATTAAAATAGTAAAAAGGTTCTTAGCAGTCATAGGTAAGAGACAGTTGATAAAAACTCAGCTGATAAAAACAAAGGTTTGAAATTCACTCTCGGATATTATGCAATCACCTGATCTTTCGTGATTGAATTAAAAAAGACGGCACAGAGAAACAAACCATGGGGTTAAGCAAAGATTGCAAAAAGTACATTGCTACATGACATTGTTAAAAATGGTATCTACTATAAATCTTTTGCGGGGTGCCAGATAAAATTTGCAAAAGATAAAAATTTGTAAATTTGATTGTACGGAAACACCATCACAAAGATAAAATGGTAATTCATTTATGGAATACATTCCATCTGGATGGGCCTACATACAAGGGATAAAAATTCAGTCGAGATTTGATTAAAAAGAATGTATGATGTGAGTTTGTCACAGTGAATAAGTATGAAGATGACCCTTCCTGTGCCATTGGTCCCTCTAAGCATAATTTGACCAATACTTTTGTGGAGTTTGTCTTCAATCTTGCATTGGTCCTTTGGTTAAGGAAGCGGGATTTTATCTCACGTTTTGAGATGCTGAAGCAGTCACTAGGGGAAACAAATAGACGCTCTAGGCCTAGAGAAGAAAAAGTGGATTTAATGTAGGAGATTCACGGGATCTAATGGGCATTTTCCAGAGATAGGCAATCTTCAATTAGATTTTGAGTGACATGAATGGAGTCCCTTCCCCAGATAGAGTGCCACAAGATGATTGGAGCCAGGTTAATTGTATCGGTCACATATGGGACATCCAATTCTGTATGGTCAATAAAATTGGAGCAGCTTATGGGGAGGCCTACTATTGTTTTCCAAAAAGTGTCCTCTATGGTTTGGAGGGTAGAGGTGTTAGTATAACCTAATATGCCTGCCCCATAAGTTGCTACTGACACTGATTTGGCGGCGTAAACATTTTTTACCATGTCGATGGGTTTCATCCTCAATTTGTTAATAAAAGAATGAAGAGCAATAATGCTTTCCTCAAGTGATAAACCCCTAGTGGCGAGCATATTGGACCATGATAGTTGTCTATCAAATGTTACGGGTAAGTAATAAAAGGTGTCAGTGTGGGCTATTTTCTAGCCAGATATATGAAAGCTTGGGAACTTCCTGTCCTTCGGGCGAGTGATTAAAATAAAGGACTTGGCCTCATTAGTTTTTAGCCCTAGTTTTTGAATGTATGTTACTAGATATACAGTAACTATTGCAGGGCGAGGCATGTGCGGGCAATTAACACCGCATCATCAGCATACAGGAGAATTAGGGTGCGAACATTGTTCATTTTGGGAATGTCTGCTGTTGAGTCGGACAGGGGAGCTTCTACCCCATTAGTATAAAAGGAAAAAAGGAATAGGGTGAGTACGCAACCCTGTCAGACTCCCTGTTGATTGGAAACGCCCTGGTGCACTCCCTCTATCTCCAATCTCTGACACTGGCCGTAGCCGATTAATAAAGTTGTAATAAAAAGTGTAATGGCCTCATCTATGCCCATTTCTTCCATTATCTTCCATAGGTGTTGATGTGCCACGCAGTCAAATGCTGCGATCAGGTCCATAAATGTCAAGTATAACTTGCAAGGTTTTGCTTGGGAATACTTGGCGATTAGGAGACTTAGGTTAAGGCGCTGGTCCTGGTAACCCATTCCCTTTTTGAAGCCATATTGGACCGAGATCATGACCTTATTAGTGGCTGCCCATTCCTCTAGTCTGTTCAGTAAAACCCTAGCCATATGTTTTGCTGTATTTACCTTCCACCAATATGGCCCCTTTTGAAACCTTAGAAATTCTGAAAGGCAGAGAAAATTTAGACTCCCCTTTCTGACCTAATTGGGTTTTTGCAATTTTCACCCAATCCTCCACATTGAAGTCAGCAACCTCAGTGTTATGTTTGTTATTAAAACATTTCTCCACTTTAAGTTGTTTGTTTTTGACCCTATACTTTATGTCAAAATGAACATCAGATCCAGTCAGATCCGGTACCCAATCAGGACCCAAAGTATATCTCGGTCACCTATTGCGGAGCAATCTGCATAAAGAAGTCCCTGTCATACTGTGGGGAATCACCATATAATTCCATCTTTTCTTTCTTATAAAACTCTCAACTTGCATCCCAGATGACAATGCTGTTTTCACCCCTTCTTTAAGAAATGTATTAACCTGCTCCACAAGGCCATTGGAGGTAGGCAAGTTTATGGCAACTTGCATGTGTTTAAAGTTGTGGTTTTCCACAAATTGGCTCATCTTATGAGACTTAAAATGCGTACCATTATCTGTGATCAATTCCTTGGGCAGGCCTTCAACTTCAAATGTTTTTCCTATGAAAGAAATGACCGAACTCGTGTCTGGTGAGGAAACAACATCAAAGTAGTACCACTTGGAAAGGTAGTAAACAAGAACACTTATGTACCTTTTTGTGGTTGGTAGAAGATCAAAGGGCCATGCAAAATAAAGGGAAACCTTTACCCATGGACCATCAGACAAGGTAACAGTATGTAACTTGGTTTCTGATGTTTTCCAATGCTTGTCAGAAACCAAACACATTTCACAATCATTCATGTTTGGGCATCCATTACCAGCCACAAATAATACTGTTTGAGGCTGCATACGGTGGCAGTTACTCCGAGGTGATCTTCGTGCCATATGTTAATCAAAGACTCCCTCAATGTTACAAGTGGAACCAGAAGATCATATCTCACCAGAAAACCTTCCAAGATGGACAGTTCACTGGCCACTTGGGCAAAGGTCTTCAAACTGGACTCCAGATTCCTTTCTTTTGGCCAGTCGTCTTTGACTAACTTAAACACTGCCATCAAAATGGTATCTTTTTACAAGACTTCTAACCAGTCTTCTTTAGAAATAGCATAATCATGATTGATGCTTCAGTTACCCACAAGCGCCACAACACACTCCACATCATCCACCAATCCATCAGACACATCAGCTTTTAAAGACATCCGAGGGAAGCAGTCAGCCCTACCATTTTTGCCTTCAGGCAGATACTTAACACAAAAGTTGCACTCTTTTAGACTTCATAGAATTCTCACCAATATTGCCTATGCCTTTCCAACACCATTACTGTTGAGCATATAAATCAACGGTTTGTGATCTGTCAACAACTCACATTTTGTGCCCCAAAGAAAGGTCCTACATTTTTCAATAGCCCAGGTTCATGCCTCCGGTTCAATGGTGCTGCAATTGGACTCAGTAGATTTGAGGGAATGAGAAGCAAAGGCTCTTTACTGTTCACCCACTGGGTCAACACAGTCCCCAACCCCAGCTGAATGTCATCTACCAATAAAAGACAAGGCTCATCAACAGTGAACACTGAAAGAATGGGAGAAGAAGTAATAAGGGCCCAAATTTCAAGAAAGCCTCATCAGCTTCACCAGACCAAACAAACTTCTGCCCATTTTTGAGAAGGAATCTTAAGGGTTGAACTATTACGGCATACCCATGAATGAAGTGTGAATAGCACTCACAGAGGCCTAGAAACGAACAGAGTGAGTTTTTATTATCGGGTGGATTGGTGTAGCCTTGACTACAACTTGGGTTTCATACCGTGATCGTGTGCATCGCTACAAGAGGCTAAACTTTGGAATTTCGTCCCCAGCCAAAATATTCCAAAATGCGGTGCATTAGATGTTGTCAGGCCTCCAAGGTGTATTAAATGTAAGTGATGACATCCTAATTCATTTAGCATCCATTGAAGAACACCACCGACACCTTCAAGCTATCCTACAGTTGTTCTCTGACCATGGAATAACTATCCACAGAGAAAAATGCTCGTTCTTCCAAAACACCATTGAATTCTTCGGATACGTGTTCAGCCAAGATGCCGTTTGAGTTGACCCTGGAAATCTCACGCCATCCAGCAAGCACCGGCCCCGACCACCGCATCCGAAATACGCAGTTTCTGCGTAATGGCCACGTAGTGCGGGCAGTCTATGCCCAATCTTGCCACAATCACGGAACCGTTATGAGCCTTCACGAAGAAAGATGCCGCCTGGAAGTGGAGCGAGGAAGAGGACGGAGCATTCCAGAAAGTGAAAGAAGCGCTATTAAGCAAGACTACCATGGTGTATTTTGACGACGCCTGGATGACCGAACTCCTGGTGGATGCCAGCACAGTGGGCCTCAGTGCACTCCTAACACAGGAAACTGAACCAGACAAATGGGTGCCCCTTGCGTTCGCGAGTAAAGCCCTTACCCCGACCCAAGCTCGCTACACCCAAATCAAGAGGGAGGCGCTTGCAATCATGTGGGCGTGCAACCACTTCCATCTATACATAAGCGGCCACCCATTCCGAGTCATGACCGACCATCAGCCACTTCTTCCTTTATTCAAAGGGACAGCTCCTCATCCCCCGCCAAGGATTGAACGGTGGGCTATACAAATGCAGCATTACCAAATGGAATGAGTATACCGTCCTGGAACGAAAAACCCCACAGACTTCCTCTCATGACATCCAGCTATTCCGGGGCAAGAAGGGAAACTGTGGCGAGTGCGAGATGAGCTGAGCGTGGCAACAGAAGGTTTAGTGCTGCAAGGGTCCCGAATCGTCATTCCAGTGAGCCTCCAAGAAAGAGCGACAGCCCTTGCCCTTTAAGGGCACCAGGGGACCATGCACATATAGCCGAGCATGAGGGAGAAGGTATAGTTTTTGGGGCTAGAGACAGCCATAGGCACCCTGGTCAGAAACTGCTTACCCTGTCAGCTCACTAGCAGCCAGGAGCCCCTGCTCCTGTAATCACTGAAGCACCAGCCACCACACCGTAGTCACAAATCAGCCTCGACTTTGGGAGCTTCCCAGGAGGGAGGGTAACAGCCGTGATCATCGACAGCTATTCCAAGTATCCTCTAGTGGATGTGATTGCATCCACGGCATTCACACATTTACATCCCGTCTTGGAAAAGGCATTTGGACTTTTTGTTTACCCCACAAACTAAAGACTGACAATGGCCCTCCTTTTCAGGGAGGAGAGTTCATAGAGCTGCTCACGTCACTGGGTGTACGTCATCGTCGCATCACGCTGCAATGGCCAAAAGCCAACGGTGAAGCTGAGCGTTTTATGAGGACACTAAACAAGATCCTACAAATCACCATGGCTGAAAAAGTTGACCCTGAAACAGCGCTACAACGCTTCCTACGGGAGTACCACAGCACCCCCAACTGCATGACTCCAAGATCCCCGTGGTCCCTGATGCTTGCTGGACATCGCAGATACACTATCCCTGTGACTGAAGCTTGGTTCCCAGAGCCCTATGAACCTAACAACACCCAGGTTCATCGTAAGAAGAAAAATAGCTCCAGTCAACAGCGGGGAGCCAAGACTCGCATCTTCATGCCAGGAAGCTTTGTGCTGGTGCGGAATCGGCGTAGTGGAGGAAAGTTCAGGACAGCCTACGAACCAGGGCTGTGGACTGTCATACAAGCAAACGGCACCGCAATTACCGCCAAAAAAGGTACCGACGGAATAAACAGAAAAATCTCCTGGCTCAAGAAGGTGCCAACACCTAATCGAGATGAAAATGAATCCCGATATATCAGGCATGAAGGAGAAGCCGCGGGTGAATTGTCATTCATCCTACCGGAGGACAGAGTGCAACAGACTCTTCCCAACCATCCGCAATGAACATTGACCCCAGAGCTGACACAGTCATACCATCACCACAGAGTCAGCCACTGAGTCAGCGGTCCAGCCTGGGGAGGTATAACTTGAGACTTTGTCTGTTAACTTCGCAAATTTTACTAACTTGAAGAGGGATGTAATGACCCGAGTCCCGCCGAGGCGGGACCCGGAACATTGGCCGGAAGCGAAGCTACACAATGCATCACCTTCTGGCCAGGCGTGGCAAGAGGGCTTAAATAAATGGGCCGGGGTCGCTCGAGACTTCTGTCTCACACTGCAGCTCTGAGTGCTGTGTGTGTCCTTATTGCAGCTGTAGTGAGGCCTACTGCTAGGGCCCACAATTGCCCTGCAACATTGATCAGTCCCAGTTCGGGTCTGATGGTGACAGAGCCGAGTAATTTTGGAAACAGATGTTCAAATAGACAGTAGCCCTGTCATACCTGCTATTGTAGAATAGAAGACATAGCTTACCTTTCAGTGCAAGACTTAAGGAAATGACATATAAGGTCCCTACAGTAAAGACAAATGGTGTTAATCAACTGAAGACCACCATAAATGTGGGAAGAACAGAATTACAGGCAGATATATTTGTGTCAGTACTAGAGGAGAAAAAGGAAATCCTACTTAATCAAACAAACGTTTGATAGTAATTTGTGTTGTAATTTCGATGACAAAATCCTCAAAAATTCAGGTCTTTCAGAAAATCATAAAAATCAAAGGAAATCAAAAGAATCTAGGGCATCAAAGTGATCAGCACACCCAGCCCTCAAACAATATGACCACTTTATTAGTTGACACCATGACAGTGAGAAATTTAACTGCACAATTTATTCAAATGGTGCCGCTCAACTAAACCTACATTCAGCATGCTTAGCACCACTGGGTCATGAAAAAATAATTGCTAATTCAATCGTGGAAAATGACTCAGCAATTAAAGGTTCCCTAGCACAAAGTAAAGAGGAGAAATCCTTATATGATGAGCAAGACAATCAACATTATCAATCAATTATTGATGTATATGCTGTAACATATTCCACCAAGGATAAAAATATTGCATTAACACAAACCACGATGACAATAAAAAAAGGCAGTGACATTTTGGTTATGAGATCATAGACCAAATTCATGAAAATAATTTTGACAGATCAGACATGTGAATCCACTACCTTCATGTATTCCTAGTATTCATCTGCACAGATGGCACGTAGAGGAGTTACCATTCTTGTTAGAAAGGGGTGTGAGATAACAATGTTGGATTCTAGGTTTGGATTACAATACTGAGATTTACCATACTTAATTACTATAGCCAGATAGAAGGTAACTCTCAATCCATAAATTAAGTATTTGTTTTATTAATGAATGTAAGAGGAGACTAGTAGTAGGCAGAGACTTTAATTTTGAGGTATACTAAAATACATTCTACAAAAAAAAGCAGCAAGTAGGACACACCTAAAACATCAAAAATAATTTTTAGGTGATAATAAAGTTTGCCGTAATTACCCTTTGGAGAAACTTCATCCAGCAATCAGGCAGTATACATGTTTTTAGCAAAAATGTAGTGCAGCTGCAAGAATAGACTATTTGTTAATGTCGAAGTTGCTAAAGAATAATACAGTCTCCACCATTCCTATTAGCTTTTCGGGATCATGCGGCCACACAACTGGATGTGAAATTTAGAAATCTTAGAAATAGTCTCAGAAAACAAATTTTAAAAAACATTTTACTGGGTGACATAAATAAAATAATGAATTTGAGAGTTTTTTTCAAGATTAATTTTAACTCAGCCAGTTTATGTGTAGTATGGGACATAACAATAGAAAGATATCTCAAAAATAGAGTAGGGGGTCTAGGGGACATAAGTTTAAAGACTCAAACAGTAAATAATCCCAATCCTACATATCAATACAAAGAAAACTGTGAGTCTGAGACAATAAGTGACCTTAGAAAAGCTACACCATCAATACTAAACAATGAGAGTGTTCATACCAAAATATCACACTGAATATATACATGCATTAAAGATCTATAAATGCATCAAAGGTTCCCATCACCCACACAAGGTGGCTTGCTTCATCATTTGGGAAACCAGGGACTTGTCTGAGAACCAGACACCACCAGGTGAACGTGGATCAGGGTTCAAAGTCTGTCCCGGATGCAACTATGAAAATGTTGCTCCAATGGAAGAAACCACTCTGGAAAATGATATGGGGTGATGTGTGCAGTGAGAGAAAAATAAATGTGATGCGATAAAATTGGAAAACAAGGCACAGAAAAATTTATTAAAGTGCTGCCTTGATACCAAATTAAAACAGTGCCTTTGACAGTTTTAACAAATAACTGTGTTGGAACTGGTCTACATGTTTCAGCTATGGGTAAGTTGTGCCCCAGCTTTCGTCAGGACCATTATGAGCTACTGCATCTTATACGTGAACAAAACAGGTAGATCATACAACCTGAACCTATATTAGGTCTGGGAGAAATTACCCGAACAAGTCTGGGTATGCGCCTCGCCTCACCTGGCAACTGCTCAGGCTTCAGGAGGCACCGCTCTCTCCGTCAGCAGCCGTCTGAGGTACAAAGCTGCACTTCTGAGTAGAGAAAGCCTTTGACCATGTGAGCTAGAAATGCTAATTCCTTATTCTGGAAACAAAATAGGATTTCCAAATCAGCTCGCCAGGATCTTGACTAATCTGTCTAGCAAAGCCTCAGGCAATGTAGTGGAGTATTACCAGATGCACCCACCAAGCCTTCACTATTTTGTTTATTGAGCCTTTGCAGCAGCCATGAATGCAGTAGAGGAGAAAGAGCCACTATTTCTCACAGTGGCAAAATGTAGGAATTTGCTGATGTCATAGTAATGTTTCTAAAAGATGAGGCTACGAATATTGAATCAGCTCTGGAACAAATGAATGAATTTACATTAAATGGAGGAAATACAAACAGCCACCAAAAATAGAAGTATCATTGTTTGATACTTTTTCAGAGGTGATACCATTTTCATTGAGGAAGGGGTATAACAATACTAAGCCCAAATGGTACCTTTTGAATAATAAATTATTGAAAAATATTAAACTCACATTAGTTTAAATTACTCTCCTCTGAAGAAATGAAAAAGCTCTTTGCTAGATTGGAATTTCTTCCCTTATCAGTTGTGGATAGAGTGGCTGTAGTAAAAACATAAAAATTAGCATTATTTACATTTCTATTTATCATGCAGGCAACAGTTAGAGGGTATAATTCAAACCTTTCTGTGGAGCAATAAATAGACCATGAATAAATTCAGTCAAATTATACACATCAAAGTAGGAAGGTGGTCTAGCCATACAATGCTTTAAGCTCAGCTATCCTGCAGCATTTGGAAAGTATCATTTCTAGGTTTACTACCCCTAAGAAAATAGGCAGCTATCGTAACTCTATTTTGATTTTTGAAAGATATCCCATAACCTCAAAAAGTGTGATTTAAGTCAATCGAATCTCTGCTTAATAGGAAAACTAAGCTGAAGGACTGCAAATGACTACCCCTCATATTATATGACCAGAGCACTAGTAATCGATGCAGTGTATGTATGAAGTGCATTTTCAATTTCCTTATAGAGGATAGGTGGGACCACAGAGCCAAATTTAATGATTGTTTTTAAAGAACAAGGACTGGATCAGGCTCTTTTATTGCCAACTCAAAAACTTCATAAACTACAGTCTAGAAAACCATAATAAGCACTCAGAGAATGTTATTCTTAGAGGCATTAATACTACAAAGCATTGGTGTCGGTACAAAATCCAAAGGGGCAGATTTACAAGCCCCTTGCGCCTCTTTTACGCTGCCGTGGCGTCACTTTTGTGACGCAACGGAGGCGCAAAGCCAGCGCCACGGTGCGGGGTACTTAAAACGCAACGCATCTGGGAGATGCGTCACGTTGTAAAGGCCTGCGCCACATGTAGGCGTTCCGGCGCGGGGGGGGGGGCATTCCGGCGCAGGAACGCCTCCTAAAAGTGGCTCAGTGAAATCTGCAAGATTTCACTCAGCCACTTTTAAGGCCATGCTGCGTCAAAACCCTGTGCCTGCTTGAAGTAGGCGTAAGGATTGACGCAGCATTTTAAAGATAGGACTCCCCCGAGTCTTGCTGGAGCTGCGTCGCGCTTGCGACGCAACTCCAGCAATGCGCCGCCTTTACGGCAGCAGATGTCCATTTTTGCCCCATGGTGCGCCGCATTGTAAATGCGGCGCATCCATGGTGGCGGAGCCGTGATGCACAATAACTGGTGCATCCCTGCTGATATGCAGGGATGCGCCAGTTTTTGTAAATCTTCCCCAAAGTACTTGCTTAGCTAATGTGTTTCTGACGTTGGAGAATGGAATAGCAATTTGTGTCGTTCAAAAAACGTGGAAATAAATCTCTATATTTAATTCTCAATGGCTACAAGGCGAACATTTTAGGTGTATGGATGAGCTTGCTATTCGAATGCTCTACTACAATGCATAGGCGCTACTTAATAATACAAACAGTTCATCTTTCTTCCTGGACCTGTTCACATTTTTTTTAGGTACTCCGATGCATTTGAACATTTAACTAATCGCGCTTCTATCTGTATTGGGGTGTATATTGCATATACCACGGCGCCACTAAACAGTGAACAAACCATTTTTTTAGCAATATAAATCATACGATCATTAATCACACAACAGTGGAAATTATCTCAGCTTCTGGATTTTTACCACTGGCTGAACAAAATGTATAAAGTTAAATATTATAATAAGTATATCCATTTAGTCTAGGCTCAGCAAAAAAAAAAATGTCTTGAACTTATATGAATAGCTTATAGTTCCTCACCTAGAATGACACTATAATAATCTTTTTTAATTAAGAATTATTACGGTAAAATGAAATACTTATTTTCCCTCCTTCCCTTTTTGCCATTATTTGATATATATTGTTTGTAACAAATTTTACATTTTCTCAATAAAAAATGGTAAAAATAAAACAAAAAGCATGTAATCTTTTCATTACATAACTCTTTATACTCTATTGAAGGAGGAATGTTAAATCAATAAAAGCCCCCATAGAATAGATAGTGCTCCATATGTCTATCGCGAAGAGTAAGACAATTATCTAACATGGAGCAGGAAGAATGAAGCCTTCACTGCTCCAACAGGATTACAATATTTTTCAAGGCCTACTTTTGTAAATGCATAACAAGATGTTTTGCAAATAATCTACTGAAACAGCCTAACAAGGGTGTCTGTATTTTCTACATCTTCACAGTGAACCTTTTTCTATGCAAAGGTAACAGCCTACTCACTTTGCACTAATTTGGAAGAAGTGTTTCATACTATGTAAGAAAACTGGTCATAAAAAGGTAGGCCATTTCAAAAGTGCTTGTTTTAACAGTACCATTGATATACTGTTGGTACCTTATGCGCTACATTGTTTTGTTTTAGACTTGAAATATCCTAAAAAGGCAGAACCATGAAATCGTTTGAAATTGTTGGCACTATTTCAAATATCTAGAGTATCAACATTGGAACTGTACAATTTTCAGAAATAGGAATTGATTGCTTTTCCAGCAATTTTTTGTTTGGCAATCCAATTATTTGCCTAAAGGCCTAATAGTTTTTTATGAACTTTATCCAACTCCTCTGTTTGACTTCACATTTTTTAGCCATATTGTCTTTTTTATCCCTTGTTACTAAATAATTGCGTAGTGTCGGGCCTGTCATCCTTCGGGTGGTCTTTTGGCAACTTTTTGCTTGCTTACCTCTCCGTTTTGCTGTATCTTTATGTTGCACTCTGAGCACTTTACAACTGCTAATCAGTGCTAAAAGTGCATGTGCTTCTCACGTAAACATGTTGAGATTGGTGTATACCTGATTGCCATATTTAGTTTACCTTTAAGCTCCTTATAAATTGGTACACCATGTACCCAAGGGCTGCAATCTAAATGCTACTAGTGGGCCTGCAGCACTGGTTGTCCCACCCACCAGTGGGGGGGGGGGAATTGCCATCAATTAAACGTAGTGGGGCGAGAAAAGGTGTGTGTCGACCCAGAGAAAATAGCATTGACAAACACTAACTAAATCTTCGACATGCATTACATTAACATATTAAAGTTAAAACGTTTAACTTTAAAACATTAATGTAATGCATTTTGGCGATTCAGTTTAAATTAAATAAAGTAAAATAAACCTTCACTTACCTTGCACGTCCTCTGGTCCTGGTGTTATTTTGTTATCCAGCGCGGGCCCCAGCCAACTCCCCTAACCAGTCCAGATGCTGCTCTAATGCTGTTAACCAGCATGAGAGAAGTGTTAGGATTGGTTGGAACAGGCCGGATTAGCGCTCATTCAGGCACTGGGGGCTTGCCCCTTCTCTCCACCTGGCTGTCTAAGACAGCTGGGTTGGAGAGGTGTAAAGTGTGCATGTCAGGCAGGCCGTCGTAAGACAGTCGGCATAATTGACATACACACTTTAAACATGTACACCACTCTTCCTCCCCTGCTGCCAGTATGCAGCAAAGGCCCGACCTCATACCCAGCTCAGCTGTCAGAGGAAAAATAAAATGGTAATAAAGTCATTTTATTGTCATTTTATTTTTCCCTTTTTCTGCCCCCACAAATGGTGGGGCGACACTTCTCACTCTAGAAGCCCCTGCTGCCCCCTCACAAGTAACTTTTTAAACCTGTCTCAGACAAATGATTGCAGGGCAAAGGTGTGCAGTTTACTGCCACTTTGACTTGGCATTTAAAACCACTTTCCAAGCCTTAAATCCCCTTTTATCACACATAAGTCACCCCTAAGGTAGGCCCAAAGTCACCCTAAGGGTAGGGTGCTGTGTAGGCACAAGGCAGGACATGTACGTTTAAGTTTTACATGGCCTGGCAGTGACAAACAGCTAAATTAGTTTTTCACTGCTGTGAGGCCTGCTCCTTCCATAGGCTAGAATTGGGGATGCCTTAAAACACCTTTCAAGCTGTAATTCCTGACTGGAAAGGAGCAGCTACTTCATGTTTAATCTCTTTTGAATGGTAGTGATAAATCCTCTTTAATGGTAAAGTTGCATTGACAGTACCATTTTTAAAATGCCACTTTTAAAAAGGAAGATTTCTTTGGCTCTTAACTTTGCTCTGTGCACATGCAGCCTGTCTCTAATACATGTCTGGTCTGGGTAACAGCTACACTTTGTGCATTCCAGCGACCCAGCCACAACACAGGAAGGGCTGGATGTGACAAGAGATTCCTCTGCATTCATCTGCATACTGATAGCCTTCCTGAGGAGGATGGGGGAGATGTGGCTCACAATTACATCTGAGTAGGTTCTGTCCTGCCCTCATTCAAAGGGATGATTTACCCCCTACTAGTAGTCTGGAGCCAGAGCTAGGACGAAAGTGATCCTTGTGCACTTCAGAGAGTTCCTTCGAATTCAGCCCCTACATCAAAGGCACTTTTGGGTATAAGTGTGAGGGCCCTATCAAATCAGTACACTACTGGTCCTGGGAAAAACTTTTTTAGACAAAAGACTGCTGTGCTGAAAGAATTGCCACTTTTCTGTGACTGACTGTTCTGGGGAACTGGTTCTCTGTTTTGCTGAGCTTCCCTGCTGCCTGCTGATTACTGCCCTGCTGAGGACAAGGACAACTCCAAGGGCATTCTGGCTTGCCTCCTGTTTTCTGAAGTCTCAGGGACACAGAAGACTTCCTATAATCTTGCTGTTGTTTCTGGACTCTGCCATCTGTGAGTCCTGCCCTTGCCTGAGGTACCCCCTCCAGTCCTGGGCCTCAGAAGTGGGTTCTGCAGCTGATTTCTGTAAAAACCATAACATTGCCTCAACTGTGTTGGAATTTTCTCAGCATCGCCCTTTGATGCAGAGGCTGCTCGACGATGAACACTCCATAGCCTGTGTAGCTCGACGACGATGCTAAGCTCGGCTCCACGATGAAGCATTGCATTAATTACAATGGCGCTCGACAACCACGCGAGGACCGTCACAGCACGGCTCTGCGACAATGGAGTAGACTCTCGACATCGACAAAAGCTCCATCCAAGGTATTTCTTCATCGGGACCTATCTGGGTCCTGTAGCTGGGCTCCTTTCGATCATGGTTGACCTGAACTTTGACTTTGCACTGATCCCTCGCAACCTCGAGCAATCTTTTGACCGCAAATGACTTCTAAGCATTATTTTTGCATTTATTGTTTACAAATTCATATCTCAACTTCTACTGATTGGATTTCTGTCATTTTATCTTGATTTACTCAGATAACTATTCTCTAATTTCCTAAACCTGTGTGGAGTCGTTTCACTGTGTTTTCAATGAGTTACTCTAATTTAAGTGTTGTACAAATAATTTACAAATTGCCTCTTAAGTTAAGCCTGACTGCTCTGCGCCAAGCTGCCAGTAGGCAAGCTGAGGTTAATTTAGGGTGGGTGTCTGATTTACCCTGATTAATGTGGTGGTCCCTACTGGGAAAGGGTGCAAACATCTGCTAACTAGAGACCGCATTTCTAACAGGTAAGCATCTCAATTCTGACCTACAGAAAAGAGTAGTCTTAATTTAAGGAAGAATGGAGTTCCTTATCTTGGGTGCATGAGAAAGATTGCATTAAATCTTTTAATAATTTCTGGCAGTCATTTAGAAGGGTTTCGAAACTCGTCTGGGATCAACCACAAAAGACACATTTTCAAGCAAGGTAGTTAGATGTCTCAAGATCAAATAATGTGTGCACTATACATTCTACCGTATTTGAATCCCTGAGACATATGTAGCATAGGGATGTAGGGATGACTTCAGGGGAGCAAGATTAATTCTGGAATTGCCAATGACAAATTATTTTCCATAATCTGGCATAGATAAGACTAGGGAAAGGAACACTAATTTCAGCCATATGCTGGGATATGATATTTTATTGCCTCAAGGAGCTGATATTATGCTGCTTAAAATAGAGAGTTCAAGCTTCTGTAAAAGATAAAGGCTAATGACTTATAACACTCATTAAAGTATGGCTTAAAAACAAGCAAGTTAAGTGAAATGCCAGGGGTGCACTGGAGTTACGATATAATGAGGCAATAATAGGAAAATACCAGAAGGGTCTCCATTTTGAGTTCATTCAATTTGAGGTGCTGATGAGACATTCAAGACTTAGGGGTCGATTCCGATCCGGGTCGGACAGCTCTCTGAGAGCTGTTCGTAGCCTTACCTTGCGACCGACACGTTCCGGGTTGCCGGTCCGTCCGTGCAATGAAGTACGATGCGCATAACTGACAAAAATCCGACCGAAAAATAGGCTGCGATTCAAGCTTCATTTTCCGTACGAGCCGTACCTCCGATCGCCGAACCGAGTCGCCCGGAAGCCGTTCCCACAGCAGTTTCCGGCCGGACAAGTACGATGCGCAAATCATACGCGCCGGATGGGTTGCCACGTACAGCACGTCACAGCATCCGGGAAAGCAGCATATCAGGTATGATTCGCACCAGAACACTATCCACGGCTATGAGACGGACCAGCTAGCAACGGGTACGAGACAGAGCAACAAGCAGCGTGTACGAGATGAACACATCATGAATCCCATCGCGCAGGTAAAACCATTACTGTACATCTATGACCGGATCAGGAACAGACGTGGACGGCGCAGACAGTAAGTCAGACACCCACCCCACAAACAAACAGCACGTACCCGCCAAATGTCACACACACCCAGAGAATCCATATCCTGTCCACTAGCAACAGGCCACCATAGTGGTTGCATGGCCATCACCACTACCAGCCCCACCCATAGGGTATGTTGCCCATCACCACTACCAGCCCCACTCATAGGGGTTATGTTGCCCATCACTACTGCCACCCCCACCCATAGGGGACCTGTTGCCCATCACTACTGCCCCCCCACTCATAGGTGACCTGTTGCCCATCACTACTGCCACCCCCACCCATAGGGGACCTGTTGTCCATCATTACTGCCACCCCAACTCATAGGGGACCTGTTGCCGTTCACTACTGGCACCCCCACCTATAGGGGACCTGTTGCCCATCACTACTGCCACCCAAACTCATAGGGGACCTGTTGCCCATCACTACTGCCACCTCCACTCATAGGGGTTATGTTGCCCATCACTACTGCCACCCCCACCCATAGGGACCATGTTGCCCATCACTCCTGCCACCCCCACCCATAGGGGTTATGTTGCCCATCACTACTGCCACCCCCACCCATAGGGGACCTGTTGCCCATCACTACTGCCACCCCCACTCATAGGAGACCTGTTGCCCATCACTACTGCCACCCCCACCCATAGGGGACCTGTTGCCCATCACTACTGCCACCCCACCCATAGGGGACCTGTTGCCCATCACTACTGCCACCCCCACTCATAGAGGTTATGTTGCCCATCACTCCTGCCACCCTCACCCATAGGGACTATGTTGCCCATCACTCCTGCCACCCCCACCCATAGGGGTTATGCCGCCCATAACTAATGCCACCCCCACTCATAGGGGACCTGTTGCCCATCACTACTGCCACCCCCACTCATAGGGGTTATGTTGCCCATCACTACTGCCACCCCCACCCATAGGGACTATGTTGCCCATCACTACTGCCACCCCCACCAATAGGGACTATGTTGCCCATCACTCCTGCCACCCCCACCCATAGGGGTTATGTTGCCCATTACTACTGCCACCCCCACTCATAGGGGTTATGTTGCCCATCACTACTGCCACCCCCACCCATAGGGACTATGTTGCCCATCACTACTGCCACCCCCACTCATAGGGGTAATGTTGCCCATCACTACTGCCACCCCCACTCATAGGGGTAATGTTGCCCATCACTACTGCCACCCCCACCCATAGGGACTATTTTGCCCACCACTACTGCCACCCCTACTCATAGTGGTCATGTTGCCCATCACTACTGCCACCCCCACCCATAGGGACTATTTTGCCCATCACTAATGCCACCCCCACTCATAGGATGGTTGATGCGACACACATCCATCATACACCAACATTAGGTGTGTCAGCAAAATACATCCCCCTAACATCATGACAACAGTGTGTAGTCTATGACAAATGCCCACAACAGTGAATATGACTTTGAACATACAATGTAACTACCATCACATGTGTGACCAAAAACTGAGTGTGGCCTACACAAGGCAAGCATCACAATAGCACTGTGTCAATGTGCACTAACACCCCCTCACTGTGTAGAACAAAAGTTAAGTGTGGGGTTCCAAACTGCAGCAAATGTTGAGAATTGTGGTGATGGGGTCTAAGCTCCCCCTCATCACAGTGACCAAAAGGTAAGTGTCATCATGGTCAAAGCTGCAAATACTAAACAGCATGTATGATTCCTGGTCCCAACAACACTTTTGTGGCAAAGTAGTGGTTGTGTCCCATACCCACAGAGATGTGGTGAGGCTAACCGTGCTGTGAAAATCTAACATACTCTCGGCCATGTGCAGACAAGCACCACCCATGGGGGCTGACATTGCATACAGTGTACAATAACACAAAAGCAGAAGTGACCATCATAATGCATACACACATCTCGAAAATAGACACACAAATCAATACATCCTGTGTAGACTGTAGGTGTCAGGTCACAAACTCCCATTCCATGGCAGCAATGGGACCTAACAACCAGGATGAATGTGCAGAATGATGTGATATGACTCACAGGGAAAGCAGGGAAAATCACCCAAACAACATCCAGACAATGGCCCACAACAGCAATACCAATGCACTGGTGCAGATGCAGAAACACAAACAGGCAACCTCACACTGCACATCTGACACAACATGTGTGTGTGTGTGTGTCTCAGTATCCATAGGCAACTACACAACACCTGAGGGGGGCTGAACCACAGTGAGACAGATGTGGACACAGTGCCATACAAAAGGGACCCATCATTGGGCCCCCCTTAGTGGGCAATCAGGCATTGTGAGATGAGAGGGAGCCCAACAGACACATGCTGGAATGAACAGCAACTAAAACAGCAAGAGACTGACACACAACACCACTACCCCCAGGGACCATACATTGGGGTGACACAAGCATGCATGATACGTCCACTGTGATGACAAAGGTAGATGTCGTACAAACTGTGAAACCCAGACATGTGTTCTGTGCCACAAACGTACATCACACCTACACAAACACAAATCACTCAGCATGGCCCATCATCCATGGAAAAAAGGGAGGTAGGGGCCGAGCCATGCAAACATTCACATCTGTCCACCCTCAACACCACACACCCTGAACTGCACCAATGTGCATCTGTGAAGCCCACAGGGACATGTGACATTGCACATGCACCCATGACAAACACAGTAATGTTGGGAGGAACTAAGGTGCACAGACTCATCACACAAGGACAGTCTACAACCCTGGTGAATGACAGACATACTGCACAGTATGCGGTACATGGCCATGACGTCAAAGCTCCCGTAACCTTCCGAATCCCTGCCACTGTCCCAGGACAATGCAGAAGCCAAGGAGAACCACAAGGCACACATGCTGACACCTGCCAACATTGCAGCTCTGAACCTGATGAGTGGGAGCAGTCACACACACATACACATGTCTCAATCACCGAAAGGTACCACCTAGGGACAACTACATGATACTGCGAACAAACAAGTGCCTTGTGGACCCCTGACTGTGTCCCATCTGCGTCTGACCACATCATCACCACTCAGAACTGACAAATCCCAATGATGAAACACCAATGAACAGTAGTGTGTCATGCACCCACACATCTGGTAGCCCAGGGCAAAGATGTGGGATGAACACAGTACAACTCAGCAAGCATCAACAACAGGAACATATCAAGGGAACACTGCCTGTGTATAAAAAGGGATGTGGACACACACACACACACATTCTCACACAACACACACCATGGTTTCCAGGCAATGTCACGGAACAACACACTTACTTGAGGAGACTCAACTCCTGTGGAAGCTCAGCTGTGCCAAACATAGTCCCAGCAGGTCTCAGTCATGTCAGCAGAACACTTGGTCAGTCAGCCATCAGTTACCACCCAATGAAGGCTCTGTTCACATCAGCCTGGGTACGGGAGTGTCCCTTAAGTCATCTGCACATACTGAATACATATGTTGAGCAAGTTGCACAGAGGACCCAGTTGCTCCTACAACAATGATACCCACACCTGCAGGTCCAGTGGAGATGTGCCCACAGTCAGGGAAATAGACAAATTGGACAATGGGAAGCACATCATATGTGCATGTGTGCAAGCCACAGATGTGACCATGCAAATGAAATGTTTACAGAGATGTTCACAAATTGTTCATCATGACACACCCAGTTAGCTGCAAAGGATGGCATGGTTACCGACCAGAATAGGATACATATCTCATGGACCACATGGAGTAAATCACATCAACACCTCAGTATTCAACATTGAAAAATCAGCATTATAACTGTAAGGTCATGGTAAACATCATCAACATAATGTACAGCTAAATCAAATTCACAAGGATAAATACAAATGCTTTATTCAGCAAATTTGAAATGCAAATGCAAAGTCCTTTCAAAACAAAGGCCAATGGCCAGTCCATATCCAAATGTCAAAAATGTGATGTGAGTGACAACTGTCACAGGTTGCTTGCCTGCACTGGTAAGGACAGGGGACATCCACTTGGAGGGGAATACATGGGGGCAGGCCAGGCACCGCAGGGACAGGATCAGGGCTCAGCAGAAGGAGGCAGTGAAGGGGTGGTGGATGCAGGAGAGTCACTGGCAACTGCAGTGGAGGTGTCTAACATAGTGGGTGCAGTCACAACTGTAGGGCACAAGTCAGATGGGGTGGGTGCCGGCACAACTGCAGTGGGCAGGTCAGATAGAGTGGACTGGGTCCCCACTGCAGTGGCCAAGTCAGACGGGGTGGTCGTGGACTCCATGGGAGCAGAATGGGGTTCAGGTGAGGTCGGCAGGACAGAGGGGGGACACAGTCCCCACACCAGTGGCACAAACAGTCTGACCAGGGGGTGGGGGTGGAAGAGCAAGTGGTGGGGGGGAGGGCCCATTTTGGGGATGGTGTATCTGTGGGTGGGGGAACCCAGGGCAGGGTGTGGCGGGGGAACCTGTGGAGTGGTGGCCTGGGGGATGGAGGACGGAGACTGTGTCATGGAGCTGCGGGGCGGGGGTGGGGTCTTGCTCTTCCAGCTCCGGGGGGACTTGCGGGTGGGAGCCTCAGTCTGACTCCACCTGGGGGAGGGTGTCCGGGTGTGAGGGGCACTCCCCTCTGTGTGTGGGGACTTCCTCTTCCCCTTGTAAGCTGGATCTGCTAGATCGGTGGGGAAGAGGCCAAGGTCACAGAGGAAGAGCTTCTTTGGAGATGGGGTTGCAGGTGAGGCAAGGGAAGGGGGTCTTTGAGGGAGAGGTATCGGAGGACTGCGGAGTGGTTGTGTATGCCTGTGTGTGTATTTGCAAACCTTTCCCTGTGAGTGTGGTATCAGTCTCCTGAGGTTGCTTGTGTGCACGTCTAGACCTTGGTTTGGGTGTTTGTGTGCTGCCCGTGTCTGTGGGTTTGGGTGAATGTGCTGGTGCGTGTGTGCTTGGGACAGGTAGGGTGCTAGAAATCGTGGATGGGGCAGGGGTAGGAGGAGTGAGGGACTGTTGGAGGAGGGACACTGCTGCCATCAGGGAGGAGGTCATGGACTGATTTGTCCTCTGTAGGGCAGACATGACCGATGAAATACCCTCCATGAACGACAATAGTTGTGTCAACAGACTGGTGTGTGCATGGAGGACACTCAGCATTGATGTCTGCCCTACATAGATCTGTCAAAGCAAGTCCACAGACTCCACACTCAGGGCAGCAGGGGACACAGGGGCAGGGGGTGTGGTGCCTGGCACAAAGGAGACATGCTCCTGAACACAGGAGCCTCCACGGACCTCTGGGATGGGAGCCGATGGGAGGGTGGTGATGGTGGTGGTGGTGGTGGTGGTGGTGGCGGGGACAGCCTCACTAGCTGGGGTTTGGTGGCTGCTGACACCCACCTCCACAAGGGAGTCATCCTCTGAGCTGCTGTGGCCCTCACCTGGGGTGGATGGTGCTGAGGACTCCTCGTGGTGGCTCCACTCGCCCTCCATGCCACTGGGTCCCTCCAACTCCTTGCTTTCTGTCCCAGTGTGGCTATGTGGCTCCTCCTGGTATGTGGCGCTGTCCCCTCCTGTGGCCGTGGATGTATCTAGATAGAATTATGAAAAACAGAACAACATCAGTCACCTGCACTGACCGCACACACCACAGTGAGTACAGCACATCACAGGGCAAGCCCTGGCATCATCAGCTGAACACTGCTCAAAGTGCTCACACTGTTTTGAATAAGCCAATTGTCAGTCTCACCATCAACCATGGCACTCATATCCCTCCTGAACTTGCACCCATATGTCTGTTGCATGTTGGATGCTAATACCCCAATGTGCAGACATGCACCACCTACACATTTGTTGGACATGCGAGTGAACATGTAGGAGTATGTCGCTATACACACATCACATCTCTTGCCACTGACTCAGTACAGGTGTCAGGAAGAAGGGATGGCCAGAGTCTCATTTCACATGCTTGTGATGCATACCAGCAACATACACTATGATGTTCTCATGTCCTGATAGTCAATGCCACAATGGGATGCATGGAGCACATTTGACCACAATTCAGGATCACTCATAACAAGTTAAATGCCATGGCACAGGCATGCCTGGAAAGTCAGTCATCACTGTCTCCTGTCACAGGGGCAGTGCATCCAGACAACAACAGTATGCACTTTGTCACAATCATAGGTCATGTGTAAAGCAAACTCTGCAGCTGAAAAGTGCACTTGTCCATCCACTGCAAACAACATATCCCGGACCCAGATGACCCTACATCATACAAAACAGACATATGAGTGTGTCCGAACACAACTTCCTGAACATGAGCACCTCACAGTCTGCTGTGCATGAAACACAGCTGCCTGAACTTCACAGTTGCATACACCATTGTGCGCTGACAAGTGATCACACACCTCTATGTCACACAGGTCTCGTCTCCTATAGTCACATCTCAGATGTCTTGCTGACCCTCAGACTCATGAACACCCCAGTTGTCCTGAAAAGGAAGCCACACCACAATGACACAGAGGCAGACACCTGAAGGCACATGTCACTAAGCACAACCTGTAAGTTGATACACAGGTGTGGGAGTACAGAGTGTTTCTAAATGCCCTGGAGTAGGCATGACTGCCCAGGTCTACGTGAAACAGTGTATAGCCCTGGACAGTAGTCAGGTGGCTAAGCAAGTGTGACACACTTGATATACATACTTCTGAGGCCCAAAATTTGGAGTCCCTTGCTGCATGGGTGTGTTTGAAATATCCCTGGAACATGTGGTGAGTCAGACCAGCAATTGGAACACATATCAAGGGCACTCACAGATCACATGTCAGATCTCAGGCATTGTGTAAACAATTGACCCACCCATGAAACACACAACAGAGTCACGGTAACAGATGCTGTCCGGAACCTGAAGCATACCTGACTGCAAGGACACAGTGCCCTAGTAACACAAGCCACAGACTGTAGGGTCCACACCTGTGGATCAGATGAGGAGGGTGCATCACACAATTGAGGGACATGAGTCCTGGACTACAAGACCTACGTAATGTGGAAGTGTGACCAGGACAAAAGACTGCAAATAGCATGTCAGACATAGTACACATATTAGGCATGGACTTACTCCCTCCTTGCTGCTGTCTGGCCTTCAGTAGCCCATCCAGGTCCGGGAAGACTACCGCCAGAATCCTAAGCATGTGGGGGGTCAGGTGTCCGCCCCTCCTGCGAGGAGGCGACAGCTTCAGCTGGACCCTTGCGATCCTCCGGGTCCAGCCGCGAAGGTCCTGCCACCTCTTCTGGCAGTTCCGGATCCGGCGCTTGTAGACCCCCACTGATCTAACTGCTCGGGCGATGGTCAGCCAGATCTCCTGCTTCTGGTGGGCATCAACCTGTGAGGATGACAAAGTTAAAAGTCCTTTACCGCACATGCCACATATTTGTGCTGCACACAGTTGGATATACATGTAGTCATCACAAAGGAAAATGAGGAACACAAGTAGTGCACCCATGGAAATGGACAAATGCCCTGCATGTCTGACATGTTAACATTGCCTGGGAAGTTAAAGCTTGCAAAAATGCACTTTTGCTGCAGAACACCTGTTCATCACATACACCTACACACTTTGGGGGTTGAAAGTACTCAGTGAGTATGCTTGCCACTGGTGTAGACACTGCTAGTATTGCTAGTCAGACAACATGCACAATTAGGAAGGCAGTGGACAGCACACTCACCTGCTTCCCTGGTTTCCCATACAGCTTGCAGCACTGTGGAAGGAGCCTGTTCAGCAGGGCCTGGTTCTCCTCCTCAGTGAAGGCTGGGGCCCTCTCCAGAGTACGTGCCATAGCAGTAGCCAGAGGATGCAGAGACAGCAGCAGTGGTAGCAGAGATGTGGTCCAGTAGCATGTAGTGCAGGCAAGTGAGCTCCCTGGGGGCTAGCCAGCCTTATATCTGTGCTGCAGAGGCAGAATCTGTGCCATGTGTCCCAAGTGATAGGTCCAACACGGTTGCATTCTATGAATCTCAATCAATCAATCAATCATGGAACTTATAGCGCGCACTACTCACCCGTAAGGGTCTCAAGGCGCTTGGGGAAGGGGGTCTGCTACTGCTCGAACAGCCAGGTCTTGAGCTGTTTCCTGAAGGCCAGGTGGTCCTGGGTCATCCGCAGGTGGACGGGTAGGGAGTTCCAAGTCTTAGCTGCCAGGTAGGAGAATGACCTTCCTCCAGCGGTGGCTCTCTGGATGCGAGGGACGACGGCGAGGGCGAGGTTAGCGGAACGTAGCCGGCGGGTGGGCGTGTAGAAGGTGAGGCGGCTGTTGAGGTACCCTGGGCCTAGGTCGTGGAGGGACTTGTGTGCGTGGATGAGGAGTCTGAACGTGATCCTCTTGTTGACCGGGAGCCAGTGCAGGTCTCTCAGGTGGCACGAGATGTGGCTGCGTCGGGGGACGTCCAGGATGAGTCGGGCGGAGGCGTTCTGAATACGCTGAAGTCTTTTCTGAAGCTTGGCCGTAGTACCGGCGTAGAGGGTGTTTCCGTAGTCTAGTCTGCTGGTGACGAGAGCGTGGGTGACCGTCTTCCTGGTCTCGGTTGGGATCCATCGGAAGATCTTTCGGAGCATGCGGAGGTTGTGGAAGCAAGCTGAGGAGACGGCGTTGACTTGTCTGGTCATCGATAGGGAGGAGTCCAGTATGACGCCCAAGTTGCGTGCGTGGTCCGTCGGTTCAGGTGCGGTGCCTAGTGCCGGGGGCCACCAGGAGTCGTCCCATGGCCCATCCATGGAATTGTACGACTCGTACACGTCTTCCGCATCGTTCAAATCTTCACCTTCATGACATCGTAGAAATTGCAACATTGTTTTAGGCATCCAACTGAATTTCCTGCGCACGACACATACAAGTTTTGAATCTGCATCCGTCTCCATGACAGTCCAGAGCCAATGGATGCACATGGCTCGGTCAACTGACTGTACAACGCGTAGTTTGAAAATCCACACGCACCCGTCTCCGTACGATTCAATGGCCAAGGCGTGCGCAGGGCTCGGTCCATGCCTGCACGACACGTATGCATGATAGTCACCCGCATCGGTTCTCATTGCAGTCAATGGCTAAGCGTGCTCATGGCTCGGGCCAGAACTGTGCAATGCATATGCATGATAGTCACCCGCATCGGTTCACATTGCAGACAATGGCCAAGGCGTGCGCACGGCTTGGTCCAGAACTGTGCAATGCGTATGCATGATAGTCACCCGCATTGGTTCTCATTGCAGTCAATGGCTAAGGGTGCGCACGGCTCGGTCCAGAACTGTGCAATGCGTATGCATGATAGTCACCCGCATCGGTTCTCATTGCAGTCAATGGCTAAGCGTGCGCACGACTCGGTCCAGAACTGTGCAATGCGTATGCATGATAGTCACCCGCATCGGTTCTCATTGCGGTCAATGGCTAAGCGAGCGCACGGCTCGGTTCTGAACTGTGCAATGCGTCTCTGTAGAAGTCACCCACGTCGGTTGACATTGGTGTGACTATTTGACGGCTTCCACACACAAATTACTTGCCAGGGACTCAGGTGCACACCTACCACACTACAGCATGTGCCACACTGTGTCCCATGGCTGTAAGGCTGCATTACCTGTGTGTGTTGGGGGGGCAACATTTGGTTTGTTGTGTGGCACTTTGGTGCAGCCACTCCCAGGCTGTGCACGTGTTCATAGGGACAGAATCCTTTGTGTGTTGTGCACATTACCACTGTGATGTGCAACTGTACAGTTATGGACATGAGTCATGGACACAGTTGCAGGTTGGATATGTTTAGGACATGTCACATACACCCTGAGTCCTGGGTGTGATGATATGTACGTCACAGTGAGACCCAAAGCCACAATTCTGATGTACACCCACAGTCTGTGTGCATGTTGTGTCTCAGATGTGTCTGATCAAATGTGCCCAATAGGAGACAGTCTCCACATCCATGTGGTTTGTGCATCAACATTGATGTTGTGTGTGTGTCTACGAGACATCAATGTAGGGCCTGCAGAGACAACAGGGGTCACTACCTGTGGGACTCATGGTTGTTTTGTGGCGTGTACATGATACGCCATGTCATGCCAGTGTCCATGTGGCAATACAGGGACCCTGGGTATCTGCCTGTCAAAGAGCTGTGATGCCTGGGAGACATCAGGCCTCACTTGTCACTGTGATGTGTGTTTGGAATGTGACAGCAGTACATAGCAGTGACACAGCCCCATTATTGGCCATTGCACTACATGGAACTTATGTAGATGTGTGGACTTGAGATATGAGGTGATGGGCATGTAGGTGACATATGTGTCCATACCCAACAGCACACACCTCAGTACATTGTGTATTGTCATGATGTATCATGTGATATTTTGCTTGGTCATAGCCACATGGGAGGATGAATCGACAATCTTCCTTTGTTCACCTCTGTACTGCAGGGCACCAGCTTTCCATAGACCATTCCCAGACCTTGAAACCATGCAGGAACGTGACTCCATCTGACGGTACCGCTTCACCAGGCCACTGATTGAGGAGTTGGCAAAGCAGTTGGCACCACATCTGCTACCTGGCCGGACATACCCTACAGCACGGACCCCAGAGATGAAGGTGATGGCAGCCCTGCAATTCTTTGCTACTGGTAGCTTCCAGTACACTGTGGCTACTGCTGGTGGTATGTCGCAAACTATGTTCAGCCGTGTGCTACGCGATGTATTGGAGGGGATGTTGCATTTCCTTGCCCTGTACATCAAGTTTCCTAGCCCAGGTCAACTCACTGACATAAAGGATGCTTTTTATACACTGGGGAGGATGCCGAACGTCATCGGATCTATTGATGGTACACATGTGGCCCTGGTACCACCATGGGCACATGAGCAGACATACTGGAACAGGAAACATTTCCACTCCATCAATGCTCTGGTGGTATGTCTTGCGGACATGTGTATCACATATGTGTGTGCACGTTTCCCCGGTTCTGCGCACAATGCCTACATCATGAGGAATAGTCGCATTGCAACGCTGATGTCACAGATGCCAAACCAGCGTACCTCGCTTGTCGGTGTGTACTGACTGTTTACCATTGTGTGTGTTTGGCAATGTTGTATTCCACCCTCTTTCAAAACTCAGCTAATTGTTCAATTGTTTGTATGTAAGTGACTCCGGATACCCCAACATGCCGTGGTTGCTGAAACCCCTCAGGAACCCTGTGACACCAGCCGAGATGCGCTACAATAAGTCACATGGTCGGACCAGGAGGGTGATTGAGGGGGAATTTGGTCTCCTGAAAAGCCGCTTCCGCTGCCTGGACAAGACCGGAGGGGCCCTCCCATATGACCCTGCAAAGGTGTGCAAAATTATCCTTGTATGCTGCATGCTACACAACATGGCAGTGCGGAAGAAGTTGCCTCTCATCCAGGATGACATGACCTGCATCCACCACCTGTGGAGGATCCTGGACTGGGCCGCGATGCCAGTGATGATGATGATGAGGGTGATGTCCGCACACAGCTCATCAACAACTTTTTCACCTAAATGCGAGTTTACAGGGTTGTTATGTCAATTTATTGAGTTAGCCTGAAATGTGTTGGAGCTGCTCTGTTGTTGTTTGAATGTGTCTGTGTGCTACTTGACTGGATGCGTGCAGTGATGTGTTCTTTCAGGCAGTCTGTACTCCACAATAGTGTCGATATGCTAACTTGTTTCTGTATAGGTCTCTTGTGACATGTTTTGTGCATGTGTAATGCATTTCTCTCCTGTTCTGCTGTGCTTTTGACTGTGTCTTATGTCTGTCCTTCCCAGGGTACTTTGCCTGTTGTTTGGTCAACACTGACCCTCAACACCCAGAATCCAACCTCAGGGTGGAAGTTGTCGATTTCCATCAAGTGATGTACCACACACCCCGGACTTCAATTCTCCTACACTTTGTGACCGTGTGTCCACTGTCACGTAGAATTACCTTGCAACTGTTGTAGAATAAACATGTTGCTGATGTGTAATGAACCTGTGCTACGCTTTGTTATGTGCGTTGTCTGTCTTCCCACATCTGACTGACATTTGCTTACCTCACCTGTGGGCTTGTTACCACTGACTGTGGATAGGTGTGGTGTCTGTGCATTCCACTGTATTGCAGGTCAACATCATTGTATGGGATGAGTTACATGGCCAAGGTGAGTCTGTGTTGTGGTGCCATAGTGGTGTGTCTCCCTCACATGTGTCACATCACCATGACTCACATAACGGTGATAACATTGCTATTGTATTTGGCATGCACTGTGTTCTTTAGCAGATCAACATCTCCATGACACATAACAAGTTGGAATCACAACAGAGGCAAGTATATTGTGCTGGTGAGTTTATTTACAAACATGTGTGAGGATAGTGCACAGGATGGTGGGTGCTGTAAATTGGGCTTTGAATCCAAAGTTCACAGAAGAGTTGGAAGTGTTGGTAGCTGAAATGTCCAGAGTAAAGTCCACAGTCATCTGCTACATTAGACCAACATGAACCCTCCATGTCATGTAGGAGAGTTGGGTTAGATACGACAAGGTGAACGGTTTGCACACAAAGACCATTTTCCAGAACAGGTTTTGAGGCCCTGGGGGATGTGCATGGCCATCTGCGTCTCACTTGTCCTTTTTCGGATGACCCCTCTTCTTCTTTGGGGGGGGGGATCCTCAGGTGCAGGCGCCAGAGTTATCCTCCCTCCCTGTGGCACTGGCAGATCTTGTGGCAACAGATTTTGTGGCCACACAGTGAAGTGTGGACATGTTGGTGCTTATCTGGCGGAGGCATGTGAGTATGTCCCTATGCACCGCAGTAAATGCATCCAACTTGGACTCCATGCGAGCATGATGGGCAGCCTGCTCCTGTTGAATGTCCTTGAGGATCCGTACTACCTGGCCAAATCCTCCGGTGCTATCCTGGTACGCATCTTTGATGCGTGCCAGTTGGGGGTCATCATGCAGTCCAGACCCCTCTGCAAGCCGCAACCTCTGCCTCCCACCCCTCCCACCACCATTAGCCACACGGGCAGGACCTGCGGTGGCATGCGCAGGTGACACTGGGCCCCCTTGGGTGTTTTTACTGGTGGTGTTGTCCGTAGCTTCCTGGGGGGTCTGTGTCCCTGTGCTGTTGGTATTTTATGTCCTTGGTCTGTCCTTGTTGGCGGGGGTGCCCTGTCTGTTGCCAGATGTTGGAGGCGTGGGTACAGGGGGTACAGATGTTTGTACTGCTGGTGCTTCACGATGACTCACACCGGAGGTGCCAGGTTGTTCATCGTCATCCAAAGAGGACAGAGACTGATCCACACCAGAGAGCTGAGGGTCCACTGGAGTCTGGGACAGGGACTCCTCTTCATTTGCTGCTGTTTCCCCTGCACCACCTGTGTTTCGAAGAGACATGCAATGTAAGTTATGTTTCTACAGGCACCAATGGTTCACATAGATGACATTCGCTACTGTACATCAGGATGCGTGCCTGTACACTCCTTTGTCCAAAGTTGTCACGGACAGAGATTGATATTGTCCAGCCAACATGAAGCATTTCAATGTGCATATCGAAGTGTGTGCATGACCAGCTCATGTATAGATTTGACTGTACATGGCCATTACTACTCAAGGGCCATCACGTTGCTGACACAGGTGTGTCATTCCTGTACACATTTGACCTTTAACAAGGACATACGTGCAATTCCACTGAGGATGTGTTGTAAGATTGGGGCATGTGTGGTAGCAGATTTTGCTAGTCTTTGTGTGTCACATTGGTGTATTGGTATAACATGGTCACAGTCCTCTATGCCTGTGATCTCTTGGGAGAAAGTGTTTTTTTCCTGTGTTCCTAGTTCCCATCTCATTTTATATAAGAGATAATGTTACCATTGTTAATGAGTATGGTGCTGAGTTTTGTACTTGCATATGTGATTTGACTTGTCAATTTTCTCCATGGTGACATGGATTGGGCAAGGAAGCTCTCTGGCTTTTCAATGCTCCTGACAGTGAGAGCCGGTGTTGTGTGTGTTGCGGTTTGGCTGCTGTGAGTAGCATGTCTCCTCCAATGCAGTCCAGGTTAGACCTTGTGTCTACAGTGTCTATGACAGTGAGTGGTGTGTTGTGTGAAGGATGCATATGTTGCAGAACGATGTAGGAGTGGAATGCAGCTCACAACATCACCGAGTGTGAATGAGACCATGCTACGGTGTCGGCTATATAGGTGTGTCCATTCCATTCACTGTCAGATGTCCCCTGTCAGTGATGTATATGTGAGTTCATGTGTGTTTTGTGCAATGTACTATATATGGATCTCCACACTTGTCATCTGCAAGACACACCTCCACAGCCAGGCCAAGGGGGCACCCCTGGACACTGCATCCCCAGACAGTGAGTTTGAACATATGGTTGCAATGGCTGTGTGTGCGACCGTGTTTGGTTTGGCCAGTGCATATGTGTGATTTTCAGCCACATCATTTATCAGGCCTATGTGTCAGACATCTTGCCCGGGCATTATCTTTGCGAGTGACTGGTACCACGTGTGCAATGTGTTTTAGCATACAAGGTGTGTGTATGGCCAGCATTGGTGTTATTTGTTTTCAAGTCAGGACCTCCTTCTCCCCCAGGCCAGTTATCCCATCATGAAATGTGACACCATTGCAGTGGGTGCAGGTTAACTTTCAGGATGTCAGTCAGTGCAGTCCTGGTGTTTGTTGGTGCCCAGTTCCCAGCAGGGCCTTGTGCTCCCAACAACAGAGCCCAGTGTCGGACATCTTGACAGTCCATTTCCACTTCCTGTGAGGTGAGCATGGTTCAGTGTGTGCTTGCTGGACCATGTGGGTGGGTGGGGATTGTCTGTGACTGCAACTCCCATCATGCTTTTGGCTGCACCCCCCTTCCCAGCATGCCCATACTTCCTTCCTTTTGACTCTGCTTCCCTGTGAGGGAGTGTGGCAGCAATGGCAAGATGGCTGACTGTGCAGTCCTGGTGTTTGTTTGGCTACAAGTCCAAAGAGAGCCCCTGTGCTTTACACGGCAGAACCCAGTGCGGTGTATCTTTGGGTGATATTTCACTACAGTGTGAGTCAATGCATTATACCCGGTGAGTTGTGTGGAGTTTGTGTTGAGGGGTGTGTGTCTACACATGCTGATAAGTATGGTCAGAGCTGTCAGTCCTCCTTCCCACCCGGCCAGACATCCCACCATGAAACGTGCTTCCATTGGAAGGCATGCAAGTTGGCTTTCAGGATGTCAGGCAGTGGTGTCCTGCTTTTGATTTGCCCACAACCCCTACCAGGGCCTTGTGCTCCCCACAGCAGGACCCAGTGTCAGTCATCTTGTCAGTCATTTTCCACTCCCTGTGATGTGGGCATGGTTCAGAGAAGTCTTGATGGGCCATTTGGGAGGAGGAGCATTATCTGTAACTACAAACCCCATCATGCTTTTGGATACACTCACTTCACCTGCATACCCACTATTCCTTCCTGTCAGTCAGCTGCAGTGTGAGGTAGTGTGTTTGTGGTGGCAAACTGTCTGACAGTGTTTATTTAGCTTTGTGCCACTGCCTTGCTCTATTTGTTGGTAGGTTTGTACATGTCATGACACAGTTACAAGTCACTATGAGATGGCAGGTAATGTGTTTGTCTGACTAGCATACACATCTTGGGATGATTATCTATTGGTTACTGTGGCTTTGCTAACGGTGCATGGTTTCACTGTCCCCTTGCCACACAATATTGAGTATATTGGATGTATACTCACCAGGCTCTGGTATGTCTGAGAGACCATGGACGCTCTCTGGTGGTAGGATGTCCCACACCTTCTCCTCCCAGGACCTGAAGTATTCTGGTTTGGCAGGAGGGCCACCACCAGTGCACTGACTCAAGGCGTGATCCTTCTCGATGTGTTTCTTGACCCTCCTGCGCACGTCATACCACCTGTTCTGGATATCATCCTTTGTGCGCAACATTGGTGCTTGTGCGTTCACCTTGTCCACAATCCTCGCCCACATATTTGTCTTCTGTGACATGGGGGTCCTTTGGACCAATGTACCAAACAAATGTGGCTCTACTCTGATGATTTCATCTTCAGGGGTCTCCAACCTTTTCTGTAGTGAGAGCTACTTCTGCTCAAAGAAAGTCTTCCTGAGCTACTAGCCAATTTTACAACTGTAAAGCAGTGACTGCACTATGACCACCCTAAACAGGATTATCAGTAGTTATCACCCAAGTATTCCAGGTGCGGTTACCATCAGAAATGGCAGGAAAACGTTCATCAATATAAAATGCCTCCACCTGACTTATGAAGTAACATTCAAATCTTGACATGCCCTACGGCACAAAGGACATAAGTACAACAGCTTAACTTGAATTATCATTCATCAGTTTTGTTTCTGAAACTGCACATTTTTCTATCAAATAACACTTTCCACTTTGGGCAAACAAACTCAATTTTCCAGAAGAAAAGCCAGAAACCATATATCAGTTATGACCATTAATATTCCAGGAATAGGTAAATGTAGGCCAGTCATGCTCCTAGTATATAAATTATGGCTGCCGGTATACCACAACTTGACCAAAAATACCCAAAATAGTAAAGGATGACCATTATTATGCCATTGGCACTATTATGCCAGGAACGGACACAATTATATCAGAGATAACACCCTTATAATGGGGGCTAGCATACACATTTGCTGGGGCTTGACACCAGGTGTAGCTTTCAGGAAACAATAGTATTTATTATGAACACACATAAATGCTGATGAGCCTCTCTGGTCTGGATCATGCCCTGTTCTCCTCAGGTCTTGAGCTGATCATGCACCCAACTGTCACATTTTCACTCCGACTCCTGCAGTCCCACACTTTGGTGGGTCAGCACTGATTACTGTGCATGCTACTGCTGCCTACTTCTTTCATGGTCCACTGTTCACACACATGTTGTGATTGATAAAGCAGGGACTAGAACATTGCCAATCTCCTTGTGGCTTAGTTATATTGAGATTGGATAGAGTGTCAAGTGGCAGGCCCTATACGCCGATACAGTGTGTGTTTGAGTGTTAGTATGAGTTACTGCCATAGGTTATGATGGCTGTCACTCTAAGGGTCTTGAGATGAGCAGTGTTGCCTTCTTTAATAGGCACCTACTCTCTGAATTTTATAATGGGCTTGACTTCACCACTGAGAGCTACTTTGAAGGTACTGGCGAGCTACCAGTAGCTCCTGAGCTACTCGTTGGAGACCCTTCTAACACACTATCTGTGCACTTTGGATTCTTCTTTGGGGGCATGGTGATGGGTGGTGGGGGTGAGTGATGTGTGTGTGAGGGTGCAAGTGAGGGTGGGCTAGTGTCAGTTTTGCTAGGTGTATGTGTGAGTGCTTTTGGTGAGGTGCTAATGGTGTGAAAGTTGTGTGATGGGTGAGTTGTGAGTGGATCTGTGGTTGTTGTCTGATGGTGCTCTCTGCTGGCTGTTCTCTTGAATTTGCAAAGGATCATGGTAGTGAATAGTGGCCTTTATATAGGTGGAGCTGTGGGTGTGTCTGTGTTCCAAATTTTTTTTTAAATATATTTATTGAGTTTGTCATTGCTTGTTTGGTCCTTTTTTTGTATTTTTCCTTTGGGTTTTCTAGGCATGAAGGAGATGTTCTTCTGACCAAAACGGACGCTGATGTTGGCTTGTGCGAGCTTCTCCGGGTCTTTCACGCTGACTTTCTTCTGTGTTTCATACGCGTCGGTCGAGGAGATCTCTATTGCTTCAGGTCACTGTTTTCTGTGCGTGTCGGTCATGCGGCTTGGGCTCCGTGCGAGTCGGTCTGGTTTTACACGCATTGCATTGTACTGCGCGGATCGGACATCGCGGGTACGTGTCGGTCGGGTTCATTCGTGGTGCGTGTCGGTCGGCATGAATCGCATCCCGTTTCCGGGCAAATCACTGGTTTCCCTACGGCTTGGTCGTATGGCTTGTATTCCGTACGTGTCAGTTGTAATTCACATGCGTTGCATCATACTGCACGGGTCATACGGCACCGGTCCGTGTCGGTCCGTGTCGGTTGGTCTCCATTCCCGGTCCGTGTCGGTCCGGACGTTTGACGGCCGGAATTGGAATCGGCCCGTAAATGTCCACAAAAATCCAAGTAAAAGAGGCTCTAGAGAGTAAATTTTCATATACAATTTTCTCCAGCGTAAAGATGGTATGAAAAAGGGAGCTTGGGGGCTCCAAATTGAAACACTTAGTGGATAAAACAGACCCTTGAGGAATTACTCTGTAAAGAGAAGGGTTATATGGAGAACTGGGCATTTCGATTGGGTAGAAATGATTTACTAGATAAAAAAATATTTTTTTTAGTAAATTGAAATAATTGAGCATATCAAATGCTGCTGCAGGGTCCTGGTGAACAAGAAGACCTGAGTCTTAGTTATCTAGAACGTTTAGTGCTTTGTCCACTATGTGTAAAAAAAAGGAAACTTAAAATGTTCATAAAGGTTATTTTCAGTTACTATGTGATTTAGCTGCATTGCAATGCAACTTTTAAGGGGTTTGACTAAGGAAGGATGATGCTTAAATATGGGATATAAGTTGTTTGCATCTTTTTGGGCCAGTGTAAGGCTTTTTAACAATGGCATAAACTGCCTTATATTCATGAAATTCTGAGAGGTGTTAATCAAATTAGCTGATTAAAAGGTTAGTGAGATGTTGACGAAAGGAGGCTCAAGATGCATTAGTTACAGGGATTGATTATCTAAAATTTGCAAAAGTGCTACTCATTACAAGTTGGATGATCTCCTTGAAAGATGTTAAGGCCACAAAAGATTTCAAGGGAGTGACATCTAACATTGTACCACAATTTTATGTAGTGAGAGAAAGTGTAATCTTTTTGCTGACTCCTTGAAGAAGAGGGAGAGTTTGTTCCAATTTTCTTTAATTCATTTGACATTGAGCAGGGAAGAATATTTGTAGTCTGCTCCATGATATCAAAACACATTTTGGGTGGTTATTTGCTAAATTAATCTCAATTCTGAAGAATGCAGTTTTGGACTCAAAGATGTGTTTTGTATTTTAAGAACATTTTACATAGATTTATAAGGTTCCTCTAGAAGGATTTGGTAAATGTTATGGTAAATATTGATGCCCTAGTGGGTAAGGTAAATACCTCTGAATCTGTATTGTTTTACAAGGGAATGGAACATAACAAGTGAATCTGTTTCTTAGAGCTTTGAATTCTAAAGTTCTTCTTTTGTTTGGTCATTTTACCCTGATAAAGTTCGCCAGGTTGTGTTGGTGAAATCTGTCAGAGGATGACTGCAGGGCGCTAAAAATAATACATTACCAACAAGTACAATCACTGTATACACTCCTGTTTGCACAAGGGTCAGAAATAATTTGCCTTTCACTTGGATTTGGGCCTAAGGTATAGCCCGTTGTTAATAAATGTTTTTGAACACAATAGCGCTACATTTTTACTTTTTTTAATGGTTAGATTCCCTGGGTTATATTCAATAATAATCTTACACATAGCCATGCTGTGAAGACCCAAAAATATGCTCTAGCTCTGCAGGTATGGTGTGTACGTTAGATGATGAGTTGCTCTGGTGGACGTTTTAGTCTTCGACTTTGAGTTTGTCCTATTGTCAATTTGTCATAGACTAATCAACCGGTATTAGCATCTATGTCTTATGAATGGCTTCACTGGCAAGCTACAGATCAAATATAGGCTCTTATGTGAGGTAGTGATAAGTAAAGTTGTACAAGGTCATTGTTATGGAAAAATGACAGTTAAGATGCACACATGTACATGGAGTTTCCGCATTAAAGGATGAAACCCCCAAGGATTTTTTTTTATTGAGGATGGACTTGATTTTGCTGCTATCTGTTCTATCAGTTGGTTAAGACATATAGAATTGTCACCTGCTGGGTGGTAACTAATGTGCAAGTTGGTCAATTTTGTGTCTGTGGCATTAACGTCCTCTGACAGACACTGGAAAGATTTTTTGAATTCTTGAAATGAACAGAATTTCAATTTATAATGGCTATACATAACCCTACTCTCTCTCCCTATCAGTGCATGTTATTGAGTAGCCAGGAGTACCTTTGTAAGTCTAACAATTCAGTCATGTTTCCCTGAGTAATAACAAGTCAAGCTTCTTGGTTCTGACCTTGTCTGCAATTTTAAACCAATATTTGGCTGCCAAATTACTAAAGGCAGATTGAAGTATGAATGAAAAATATTTGTGAATGGCTTGGTTGTTGGGGTGTGATCTTTTTCAGTTAGATAGAGAAACTAGTTTTCTGGTTATTAAAGATGACCATGGGAGTTTTAAATCCATTAGTATTAGTGTTATAATTTATTTATTATTAGTAGTTCTTGGATGTTACGTTCAGACAGACCCACTTTAGTTTTTGAAGTGGGTTACTTTTTTGCCGAGCTAGATGGGCCAGAATTGAATGGTGATAATAGACGAAGAGGCATAGAACTGTTACCCGAGTTCGAAATCCCTTAAATACCAGAAGACATTCAGCAAAACAGGAACAGTTTGTTTAATTAAAAATTATGGTCGGGAGAACAGTTACAGGCACAAGGTCTGAGGACTGTTTCAATTTACAATCAGTATGTGACTTTCTTTTATACAAAACATGATGGGTTATAAAAGTTTCCGGCGTACCATATATGGTGAGAAATGTTGGTTGCTGGCTTTGGAATCGTAAATTAATTGTCTAATGATTACCGCACGTGGGTCTCGTCCTTGTGTGGATACAATGTTGCCAGTGGATAATGCGTCCAGATGTACGTCATGGGGAATGTGTGATCACTGCATATGCTGGGTCCTGGTTGGCTATGTGTTCCTAACTCATGTGGCATCTGTTTTAAAAGTGTGCTGACCCCTCTGGCTATGTGTGCTTTATTGGGGAAATCTCCCTTGACCCTTGTAATGTCACTGTGCCTATCCATGGGATTGATCAAGAGTTTCCTGCCCAAGCGTTTGCCTGTCAGCTATGCACCCTCCCACCTGTGACCTATCAATCCGCAATCCCGGGCCTTGGTCTCAGGGCCTGCGTGATTACATATTTGCAAGTCGAAGTTGATGTGGAGTTCAAATGGGTGATTCTGTTAATAAGGACGAGATTTCATTTTTATTGATGAATGCATCAATTTCCATGTGAACTGAATATTAGTTGTATTTCAATTGTAAATTGTATTCATATCGAGCTTACTACCCCTGACAAGGCATTAAAGTACTTTGTGGTGGGTAGCACGCTACTCCAGAACCCAAGATTAGAGTTTAATTGTTAGTAGCTCAGTTCTTTTTTTTAGCCTTTCTTATTGGCTATTATCAAGAGGGGACAGTGCCACGTGCCTGGGTTAGGGTTCGGAAGAAAGAGACAACTTTAAAAGTAGAGAATACACTTTGCTTGAAAAAGAGTTGTAATCTGAAACATTTGGAACTGGATCAAGGACAAAAAAACAGGATTGTGAGGTTATTAAGAAATTGGTATAACTTGCTTAAATCTCCCCAGGTATTTTGATATTGGACACCTAGTCAATAATAGATTTGAGTAGTTAAACCCCAATATCTGATTTTTAAAATATGTCGCACCGCTATTCAGTGGAATCATAAGTCTGGTACTGATTACAAGTGCACACCTGAACATGTGTGCCAGCTGAGTGAGTCAGGTAGACTGTTTTCTGATGTATCATCTGGTATCTTTACACAAGTTGGCTGTCACAGAGGGGGCCCAGAGTAAATTGGTTATGGACAGTGTAGGCCTCATACTTCAATTGGGCGTCCAAACAGAAATATCCCCCTTTTTTATTAAAGTGTACATCTGCTTCACTGTTTTTGCACTGGGAATCATAAATGGTTAAAAATAAAAGATTGGATTAGCTCAACACAGAAAACTGATCATCATGACAATTCCTATGTTTAAAAGAGTCCTGATTGCATATAAAACATTCATATGACCAAAGTTGCTCTCATTGATGTACTTTGGTATTCATCATATTTACCGAAGCCTGCCAACATTAACTTTATATTTTAAACTAACCTTCTGGGACACATTAATTATTTTTCTGATGTCGTGGCTGAACTAACCTGGTAATTTGGAACTAACAGGATTGATGCAAATAACAACTCATCTCTGAGTTCACTAGCGCCCATGCAAAGGTTAGTATCCTGGCCAGCAGTAGATTGGGGCAAAGGGAATGAGACAAGAGAGATAGAAATTAAGATACTGGATATGTTCACCTCGCCTGATCTTCCTGCAAGTCCCCACCTGCACTTTGGAGGCAAAAGTACCTACAACAAGAAAATACACCTTTACATCGTAGTCAGCAAGATTATGATTCACTGATTCTAGTACATGATATACCTTGTAATAATCTCTGGATTACCAGCCCACTGCACACTGAGATTGCTGACAAATCTTTTATACTCGAGAGCTGAAAGAAATGAATAATCTTTAGAAACACTGAGGGCCAGGTAGAGTGAAATTACGGCATGGAAGTGTGCTCTGCCTGATTCAGAGATGGCACGTTTTTCCAAACCTGGCTCTATCTGGTGTGGGAAAACCATACCTGATTTTTCAGGCTGGTAATTTCATCCGGAAAAATGACATGAGGCTTTGGCTGCAGCAGCATCCAAGCCTCATTCTGCACTTATTTTCTAATGGGGGAGCATACAATGTTCCTTCTGCTGGTAGAAATGCTCCCACTTCCCACCCCTACTCCCTCCACCCCCCCACCCACTACCACAGCCATAAACCTCTGCATATATTTACCACCTGCTCATATCAGGTGTTAAATGTATATAGAAAAACCCAATAGAGTGGCAAATTATATGTGGTTATACCAGAAAAACAGATCCGCACAATAATTCTCATTTAGTGGGGTTTTATTCATAGTTGAACAGTACTAGTGCAAAATTGCCGCATGCACTTTTACTGTTATCCCAGCACTGTGCTACTTATAATCAGGGCCTACATTGATTAAACGGAACTGTAATTTGTGTTCTGGTCTCTATAACTACCTTCAGCAGGTTGGGATAAAAAATCTGTGATTTGAATAATCCTAAATTCACATAGTACATTATCTGCAGCGTAATGCTTATACATTAGTATTATACGTTTAAATTCAGTCACTTTCCAACCACTAGTAACAACTCATTATTACATGAGTCAAGCAAAATAACAAAGTCTATACAACGGAGTTTGTAGGCCTAAGAAAGATTGCAGCACTAAGTTTATTGGGGCATATTATCAAGAACGGCATTAAAATGATCGCCGCGTTAGTGGCAGGAAACTGCAGCTAAAGCGGCGATAATGGGCTTGATAATATGCCCTTGAGAATTCCAATAGAAGCGGTAGTTTCCTGCCTCTAAAGCAGTGATAATTTTAACGCCGTTCTTGATAATATGCCCCATTGACTTCAACAAGACGGCCCCATTATAAAGTTCATAACACAACAAAGCCAGAATCTAGAACACAATGCCCTTAGTCCTCCGCTCGGAATCCCGACATCTCCCTTTCCGAAAACTTCTCAAGACCTGGCTTTTTGAACACTCTTTCCTATAATCTTACATTCAACTTGTGTACTAACTAACCACATCCGTTGTTTAGCCACTAGCGCTGGGATACCCTTGGGTAGTTTGGTGTCTTTAATGTAGCATAGTGTCTCAGGTACAAAGTTCATAATAAAACGGTCAAGGTGTATATCACCGGAGTACCAGGTCACCTCGTACTCCGGTGATATACACCTTGCCAAAGGTACACAAAAATGCCCTCTCACCCCCTGGGTGCCCGATAGTTTCCGGATGCGGGTCTGTGCTCTAACCCTTGGGCAGATATGTTGACCATTTTATTAAGAACTTTGAACCTGAGACACTACTACATTAAGGACACCATGGCTATGGTGAACCTGGTTGAGGGACTCCCCTTTGACCCCCAGCATTGTTTTTGTGTACTCTTGATGTAGAATCATTGTACACGAATATCCCCCAGGAGGAAGGCATTGACGTAATTGGTACCATCCTCAACTCGAGACCGCACCCTCATGCAGTCCTGACTTCCTTCATGCTGCACTTATTGAAAATATGTCTAACCAGGAACTTCTTTTTATTTGATAACAACTTCTACCAACAAGTGAAGGGAACTTCCATGGGCGCGGTTTTTGTGCCGAACTTTGCCATATTGTATATGGACTGGCTCGAAACCAAGAGGATGCTATCTCCTTTTAATCCTTTCCTTGCTAACATCCAGGAATGGAAAAGATATATAGACAACATTTTCCTTATTTGGAAGGGTACCGAGGAGACCCTTGCTCAATTCCTCAATTGGCTTAAACACACACAGCAATGGCCTTAACTTTACCCTTACTAAAAGTAAACAGGAGATAGCCTTCCTCGATCTCACCATTATTGCACACAATGAAACACTTTATACTACACTCTATCGCAAGCCTACAGAGAAAAACACCTTATTAGCTTACAACAGCTACCATGCCAGACCATTACGGGACTCCCTTCCCTACTCCAAATTTCTTCTGATCCAACGAAATTGTTATCGCAAGGAAGACTATTTCAGTGAGGCCCAGATTCTGTCCAAAAAACTACTAGTGAGGGGCTACCCACGCAAATTGGCAGAATTCCCTCAAACGTGCCTGGTATTGTCCCAGGGAGACACTCTTGAGCCCTAAAACCAGAAAGAATGAGGACAAGACAGTTTGCGTCACCACATTCTCACCTGTCTCCAATATTGTAAGGAAAAGCATCTTGAAACATTGGCCCACACTCAATGCTGGCGCGCTTAATATAGGACGCCCCCTTTTTGCCTTTAAGAAAAGTAAAAGTGTTAAAGACCATCTGGTAAGGGTATCCATCACCAATAATGGTAAAAGTAACCAAACACTCATGGAAATGAGGGGCTTCCCTCCTGTAAAAGGTCATTTCAAGTGTGGGGTATGCAGTGTTTGCCAATTTACTAGGGACACAAAAAAAATTGATTGTGTATGCCAACATACATGTCACCCTATCAAATGTTTCCAATTGCAACACTGCAAATGTGATTTACATCATATCCTGCCCTTGCAACCAGATTTATGTTGGACAAACTACGCAGAAAATCAGAATGAGAATTTGTCAACACAGGAGCAGAGTGCGATGCAGGACATCGAATGAACCATTGGTGGAACACTTTACCTCACATGAACATACCAAGCATGACATATACTGGTAAGTTATCAATGTGATCCAGCAACCGCCAAGGAGTTCCAACATTACCAACATCCTGAATAAGGAACAACTGAAATGGATCATACGCAAGGACAGTCTACATATGGGACTCAATCGCATGGAGGACTGGACCAATGTCCTGCAAACATGGACCCCTATATAGCACTACTGTACGCCCTGCAATTTTCGACAACCTAATGCCACCATGTACTGTCATAATCCTCACATTGCATTTATGATTTCACACCTTAAATGTGTTATTTATGTCACTCTACAGCAATTTATAGCTTAAAATTCGAAATGCATCTTATCCTTTCTCATATCCCCCAGTGAACATGGTATTGCCCTTTTTATTGCTTCCTTAAACCGTGGTTCACTCTGTATGGCTCTCCTTAATTTCAGCCTTGTCTATTATAACTATCCCTTTGCCTCAACACTCCGTGGGCTTTTACTTTCCACATCATGCCTTTCCTTGGTGCACAGCCGCTGGCCAGTCATCATGCTGACCCCTCTGCACGCTTAACTACGGTAAGCGCATCCCCTGCATGTGTTTGCTTCAGTGATCACCTTCTTATAAGTCTCCGCGCTAATTCCCCCCTCCCTTCCCACACAGACTAATCCTCTCACAACTGCGGATATGGCATTACATCACTCCTATTCTTACGCTACCGACTACTGTCCTGAGTTTTCCTGTATCCTTTTCTTTACTTCTGCTCCTTGCATGCCCCGACTCACACCCCTTCTTCTCTCAGGCAGCCGTAACTTAATTGTTGATCACCCCGTGACGACCATCTGTTCTACTGATCGCCAGATGGTTCAAATTTCTGGCTACATAGTAAGCATGTTTTGATTTTAAATAATCCCTCGAGTAGGTTAATTGGTCTCTGTGTCTTTCTCTGTTTCAATCACTATTTCTTCCTGAATTACATCTGATCGCCAGACTTTTCCAATTGCTAGCTTGCCTTAACCACATTCCTAATGTGTTTTAATTGGTCTCTGTTTTCCTCACTATGTCCTCCTTCACTTTATCTCTCAACCATCCATGGCACTACCAACTACTGTTCTGTGCTCCTTATGCTCTACCACCTTGTCTCTCATTTCATACACCCCTTTCGAGATCAATACTACACTGCGTTCATATGTACAGTTATTCCTAAGTGCCTTAACTGGGGGTGCTCCTGTTGTTGTAGAATGTACCTCTCCGACATTATTTTAAACTCTTCCCCTTTTTTTCCCCCGCTTCCTCTCCCTCCTTATTTTCCCTCTACTTATCCAGGCAACTTCCCAGGCACTTGTTTCATTGTTTAGTCCTGATGATGATCCAATGGCCACGTTAGGGATTGAAACGTCGTCAACTCTCCCATCTTAACTCTAAACTGTTAATTCACATTATTTGTGGAGTGCAAGATGTTTCTTTGAAAGTGACTTTGTTCAGTTTATATTTTTACACTAAAAGTCACTTTTAAGTCACTTGCCTGTAGTAAGGAAATCGTCTGATTTCCCAATACCCCGTCACGTCCCACCCCCTCACCAATTTATGTTTTGTTTTGTTGTATTTTGAATAAATCTTTACATTTGTCAATTTCAGACATGCATATACCCAATTTTTAATGTGATATTGTGGTTCATATGAATGTAACAAATTACCTTAAAAGGGACCACTGTCTCTTGAAATTTACTCCACTCTATGCCACCCCACTCTGCTCTACGCCACACCATTCTACGACACTCTATGCCACTCCACTCTATGGCACTCTACTCCATTCTATGACACGCTACTCCACTCTATGCCACTCAACTCTATACCACTCTACTCCACTCTACGCCACTCAACTATATGACACTCTATTCCACTCTATGATACTCTACTCCACTGTATGATACTCTACTCCACTCTACGCCACTCTAGTCAACTCTATGCCGTTTCATTCTATGACACTCTACTCACTCCACTCCACTTCACAAAACTTCACTCCACAACACTCCACCGCACTCCATGCCACACCACTCCACCCTACTCTACACAACTCTCCTTAACCCCTTCCCTGCTCATGACGTAACCACTCCGTCATGAGCCACGGGCGCCGTGTGCTCATGACGGAGTGGTTCTGTCATGCTGCGGCCGCCCACGCGGCGCTCATTCCCCGCCTGTGCGGGCGATTAGCGCGAGTGGGCGGACTCATGACGGAACCACTCCGTCATGAGCACAGCGCGCCCGTGGCTCATGATGGAGTGGTTCCGTCACAAGCATGGCGGCGCCGCGCTGCCCCCAAACCCCCCAAGCGCCGCGGCAAAATTCGTGCCGCGGCGAAGGGGTTAATGCCATTAACTTTTAGCCATGCTGAACAGTGTCCACGCTGGTGTAGAACATGGCTAAAACACATTTGCAAAACCAATTGCCCTTTGCATAGGCAAGACCTACTGGCTTTGCCATTGATTGTTGTTGGGGCTATTTTCAGTAGGAACACTACCTGGTCAAGCAACTACTTTTTACTTTTATGAGGTGTCATTGTTATGGTTTTCATTTCCCTCGCATACCTGTGTGATGTTGAAAAAGTTACCTTCTTCAGATTGGTTTACAGGTATATATGATTTTGTCCCAGAATCGTATACTTTAAAACCACAGAAGTTACAAAGTATGTGTCATTGTATCGTACATAATGAAATTCAGCATTTCGCAGTAAAGCCTTTTGCAATAATAAATGAATACATGATGGAGCCGTTTATAAAGCATCCAGATAATATTTACAGCTCATCATAAATGAAATAGACTAATTGAAGCTGGCATTTTGGCCTTCTGTACGCATAACCCAGCTGTTGCAATACAGGCTTTACCTGTATTGCAACACCTGTTTTAGGAAAACAAATTGATTAAGACCAATACATCAATCTCCCTACTAACAAATTGAACCCAGATGTGAGTTTCCATTGAATAAATGTAAGGGTGGTTTTGTTATGTTATGTGGGTTTGTATAGTGCACAACTCATTCGGTAGGGTATCCTGGTGCCAAAGCAGGAGCTGTATGTGCTGATCCAGGGTTAGGGTTAGGTGAAGAGCCACATCTTCAGTTTAATGTGGAATTGATTTGCTGAGGAGAAGGCTCTGATGTGCAGGGGCAAGTTGTTCCAGGCTTCAGAAGCCAGATAGGAGAAAGCAACACAGCAGAATCTGGATCTGCATATGTGAGGGTATGTGTGAATAGTCGTTTGGCCGAGCACAGGTGTCTGTTAGGTTTGTGGAAGTTAATGTGGTTGTTTAGGTACATGGCCCAATGTTGTGTAAACTTTGCATGTGTGCACAAAGAGTTTGAAGAGAGCTTGTTTGTTAATTGGGAGACAGTGGAGCTTTTTGAGGTGTCGGGTGATGTGAGTGAGAGGTCGGTGGTTAAAGGTGAACCTGGCTCTGGCCCAGCTTGAGGTCCTGTTGCAACCCCGAGCCCATACAAGGGTAAGCTGTCATGTGGTTTCTTTCTGCCACCCTTGCTTTACCCTCATGCACCTAGAGATGAAAAAAAGCATTTACATTTGAGGTAAAAAAGAGAGGCAAATAGATACTCATTTAGTGTCTGATTTGTAGAAAGTGAGACCAGAAAACCTGGCTTCAACGTGGCTTACCCGCTTAACCAGATTGTGTGATCTTAGGAAAATAGTTTATTTTACTGAGTCTCCTTTTTGTGCACTATTGAATATGAATGCATCCCCAAACACGTGTTTAGAATACCATCTACAGAAAAACCAAGTGAGTTTGACGTAATCGACTATATTGTTGCTGTATTTATAAGAATCTGGGGCATATACATGGTTTGGATGACAACTGTCTTGCCTATTAGTTCACTAATGGCATTAGCATCAGGGTGGGAGTGAGAACAGAAATGGTTCAAAGGTGAGGGTTAAAAACTATCTCTTTTGTAATGAGAAGTTCTTCCTAACTACGGCTATGGTGGTGGCCAAAAGGGATATCGCGGCCGCCTGGAAGCAGATGGACCCGCCCAGTGGGACTAAATGGAGGAGAGGGGTGGATTGGTGTGCCTAGTGTAGGAGAAGGAATACAGGGGGTGGGGGTGGAGGGGAGGGGATGGGGGGACTGCTCATGCGATTGTTTATCATTGCTTATCTGACAGGTCTTGTTGATGCCACATTACTCAAATTGATGTATGTCCTTCTTGATTCGGATGTTGATGTGAAAATAAAACTTGTTTATCAAAAAAAAAAAAACTATCTCTTTTAATAAGTTCTTCTTAGAGCAGTGCTATGATGTGGCATAATAATTTCAAATCTTCCGCATTTTAAAGAAATACACTTTTTTTTTAATTTTGAAGAGACTTTGTGCCTGATTTAGAGTTTAACGCAGAGGCTGATCTGTTGCAAAGGAAATGGGGTACCCTCTTCACTAAACTGGAGGTCTGCCCACTTGTGCATTGTTGTGCCATCATGTGTACAGAGCCTCAGGGCACACTTTAAATGCATTTCCAAGAACCACCATCAATGTGATTCCTGTAAATGCAAGAGACGTCCGCTGGGCTGGTGGACATCTCTAAATATGGCAGATGAAGTACCCTCCCCATTGCAGTAGTAAAGTACTTTGCCATGGTGACTGTACTATCACTTTCCACCAAACTCAAGATTAGGCCCTGCTCGTGCACGGGCTCTAAGAGCCAAGCCAGACCCTGGACTCAGTTCTGGATCGGCTCACCCTATGCATTTGTTGGCTTGCCCACCTCTATGCCTCAGTGCAATGATACAATGACATCTGATAACAACTGAAAAATAACTGCAAAACAGCTTCAATGGGCACAATGCATTGCAAAAGCACATTCTAAACTCCATATTACAATAATAAAACTCAAAGTAATACATGCAGGCGTTGCATGCATACAGCCCTTACATGCAAAACAACATTAAGTTTCCCTACTTTCCAAATATTCTTGGGAGTGTGTCAATGCTAACCACTGACAACAAACACAACAGCGGCCATGTCTCACTTTGCAACACAAACTAGCAGTTGAGATTACAGGGGTTATTTACTAATTTTTCCACAGGATCTCTCATAGTGCAAAGTGACACAAAGTATTGCATTGATATACTCACCATTAAAAATGCTAATGGGTTCTGTGCCATGCAAAATTGTGCATCTCTGCATGAGCACCTGTTTAACACTCACTAAACCCAAAGCTACATTAATTCAGAATTGCATGCACATTGCTCTACACACAAAAAGCAATCTGAAAGTGACACCTTCCAAGAGACGGAATGAACAGAAGTACACAATGCACACTAAGACCAAGTCGTGACATTAAAAGAATCCTCAGACAAGATGAATTGAGAGAAACCAGTACGGAGAAGGACATTTCCATGTAGGACTTGCAGCAAAACTTGCAGTAGTACTTGTCAACTTATCTTAATTGATTACCACAAATAATATTCCAGTCACGTGCATCACATATCTCCTGATAATCATTCTGAAGAATGGTTTTCAAGAAGTGACTCCTATCCTTAAAATCTCTATGTGTGAATGACACAGACAATATGGACAGTAGGAACTGACGTTTTAAACGAAAGTGCACATTTTCATCACCACAATACATCCCAGTACCTAATATGTGCAACCCAAAATGGTAAATGTTTTGAGCATTTCTTTACTGTATTTCTATCATAGGAATTGCCCGATAGCACTTTCTGAATATAGGCACTTTTCCATGTGCTCCTATAATGTTCACCGACTGGAAGCAAGGTTTACTTGTGCCTCGGTAGAACCGAGGCACAAGAAAACAGAAGAACAGAAAAATGCACAGAACGCAAAAAGGGGTCAGGGTGTTTCTACCCTGCTCAGGGGGTCCCACAAGGACCCCCAAGGCCCCCCAAATTTTTTATTTTTAAAAAAATTGGCAAAATCCACGCTGGGTGTGCGGATCCTGCCGATGAAAAAAAAAACGAATCGCGGTCTCCTGCGATTCTTTGCTAATTAGCCCCCGGGGGGGCCAAGTCCCGGGGGCATGATCAAAGAAAGTGTGGGGGGCCCAATCCCCCCCACACTGCCCTGGGGACCGCCACCCCGGGGCTTTATCATAATATAGGTGGGGGCTCACGGCCCCCCACAGCACCGGAGACCGCTACCCCGGGTCTTCTTAAAATTAGTTGCGGGGGGGCTCTCAGGCCCCCCGCGGCCCCAGGGACTGCCACCCCAGGGCTTTATTTTTTTTAAAAATACCCTGTTTGGGGGGGGGCTCAAGCCCCACACATGCCCCGGGGACCGCCACCTCCCCGGGGCACTAAAGATTCAATTTGGGGGGTCTGTGATGGACCTCCCAGCCCCGGGGACCACCACCCCCCGGGGCTTTGTAAAATATGGAAGGGGGGGCTGCGCGTCGCCCCTCCTGGAGCCTTGTTGAGGCCCTGGGGACCACCACCCCCCAGGGCCGTGTCCTGCAGTGTCCCGGGGTGCCCACCCCCGGGACACTGTAGTTTGCTATGGCAGGGCAGGAGCCTAACGGCTCACACCCTGTCATTGCAAAGTGCTTTGCTATTTGGAAGAGAGAGCAGGATACCTGCTCTCTCTTCTAAATAGCAAAGCAGATTGCTTTTCCACAGGGGGAGCAGCATGTTAGCTGCTCCCCATGTGGAAAAGCAATGCAGGCTCCCGCAGGACGTGGGGAGCTGGCCGGGACCGTGGGGGGATTGGGCCCCCAACAGAGAGGGTCAGCCCCGGGGGATGGGGTCCCCGGGGCTATTAGTGGCCCGGGAGGGGGGCCAGGAGGCCCCCCTCCTCAAATTGAAAAGAAGAATATATATATATATTTTTTAAACAAATGCCAGCCCCAGGGGATGGGGTCCCCGGGGCCATAAGTGGCCACAGGAGGGGGGCAAGGCAGCCCCCCTACAAAGTAATAATATTTTAAAATAAAGGGCCATGCCCCGGGGGATGGGGTCCCCGGGGCAAATTATGGCCTCGGGAGCAGGGCCCCCTTGCAGATTTCAACTTTAAAAAAAAAAAATTGGGGGCATGCCCTGAAGGATAGGGTCCCAAGGGCCAATAAATTAGAAAAAGAAGGGGGGGCTACACAGCCCCCCTTCTTAATTTTTTTTTTTTTTAAACAGGATAGCGCCAGAGGCCACGCCCCCTCCTTGCACCACTCTGCAAATGCGCCCCCTGGCGCGTTTACAGAGGGGGAACGAATTCCCCTCGAATACTGGGGGTCCCTGGGGGCCAACTAGCCCACCAGGAACCTCCAGTATGCGCCAGGGGGCTGCATTGCAGAGAGGTGTTCTGAGGTCAAGCGGGGGCCTCACAGAAACATGGATGAACGCCTCCTCAGCTCCCGACATCGCCATAGCCATCCCGGATGGCTACAAGATCGCCCAGAAGGACCGTGTCAACCAAGCCGGAGGAGGCATCGCCATCATCCACAGAAACACCATCCGAATCACGGCCAACTCCGACGACACCCTCACCACCGCCGAACACCTTCACTTCCAGATACACACCGACCCCAAGACCACCCTCAGAGGCACCCTTGTCTACAGACCCCCGGGACCATGCACACAATTCAGCGAAGCCATCGCAGATTTCGTCAGCCCGCACGCCCTTACCTCCTCAGACTACATCCTCCAAGGAGACCTCAACTTCCACCTGGAGAACAACAATGACAGCAACACCACCACCCTGCTGGACAACCTCGCCAACGTCGGACTCAAGCAACTGTTGAACACCCCCACCCACATCGCCGGCCACACGCTTGACCCCATCTTCTCCTCCAGCAAGCACATCTCCTTCAGCCACTCCACCGGACTGCACTGGACAGACCAAAGCTGCGTCCACTTCAACTTCAGGAGAACCACGACCCACAACCACCCTCAACAGGTTCCCCGCAGAAGCTGGAGCAAGATCACCGCCGACTAGCTCACCACCTCCCTCAGCCAGAACCCCCCCACCAACACGACGGACCCCAACGAAGAAGCCCGCAACCTCACACAGTGGCTCACCAACTGCGCTGATGACCTCGCACCACTGAAGAACCCCCCCAGCAGACACGGCAGCAAGAAAGCCTCCTGGTTCACCAACGACCTCAAAAACTCCAAGAAAACCTGCCGTACCCTCGAGAAAGCCTGGCGCCACGACCAGACTACAGAAAACATGACAGCCCTCAAGAACGCCACCCGCAAACACCACCAACTGATCCGCGCCACCAAAAGGACCACATTCAAAGAACCACTGGACAACAACTCCCACAAAAGCAAGGAACTTTTCAGCATCGTCAAAGAGCTCTCCAGCCCCAGCGCCTGCAACAACGACATCACACCCTCGCAGGACCTCTGCGACTCACTCGCCTCGTTCTTTCACCGCAAGATTGCCGACATACACAACAGTTTCGGCGCACAGACTGCGCACCCTACCACCGATCCGGTGCCCCCCACCACCACCCTCTGCACCTGGACGATGGTCAGCACCGAAGATACCACCCACACGATGAACACCATCCACTCCGGCTCCCCAACTGACCCCTGCCCACACCACATCTTCAACAAAGCCGACTCCATCATCGCACCCCAACTCCGGAACATCATCAACAGCTCCTTCGCATCCACCACCTTCCCAGAGAGCTGGAAACACGCCGAGCTCAGCGCCTTCCTGAAGAAACCCACCGCGGACCCCACGGACCTCAAGAACTTCCGCCCCATCTCGCTCCTCCCCTTTCCAGCCAAAGTCATCGAGAAGATCGTCAACAAACAACTCTCCGCCTTCCTCGAGACCAACGGATCCCTCGACCCCTCGCAGTCCGGCTTCTGAGCAAACCACAGCACCGAGACCGCCCTCATCGCAGCCACCGACGACATCAGGTCCCTGCTCAACAACTGGGAAACAGCTGCCCTCATCCTCCTGGACCTCTCGGCAGCCTTCAACACCGTATGCCACCGCACCCTGATACAGCGCCTCAGCAACATCGGAATCCAAGGAAAGGCCTTGGAATGGATCATCTCGTTCCTCGCCGGCAGAACCCAGAGAGTCCGCCTTCCCCCGTTCCGGTCCGTGGCCACCAAAGTCATCTGCGGCGTCCCACAAGGATCCTCGCTCAGCCCCACCCACTTCAACGTCTACATGAGCCCCCTCGCAGCCATCGCACGCCAACACAACCTCAACATCATCTCCTACGCCGACGACACCCAGCTGATCCTCTCCCTCACCAACGACCCCGCCACAGCCAGAGCCAACCTCCAGGAAGGAATGAAACACGTCGCAGAATGGATGAAGCTCAGCCAGCTGAAACTGAACTCAGATAAGACGGAAGTCCTCATCATGGGACCATCCCACTCGGCCTGGGATGACTCCTGGTGTCCCCCTGCCCTGGGGTCCACTCCAAAGACAACGGACCATGCTCGCAACCTGGGCTTCATCCTGGACTCCTCCCTCACGATGACCAAGCAAGTCAACGCCATCTTGTCATCCTGCTTCAACACCCTGCGCATGCTCCAAAAGATCTTCCGGTGGATCCCCACCGACACCAGGAAGACGGTCACCCAGGCCCTCGTCACCAGCCGACTGGACTACGGAAACACCCTCTACGCTGGAACCACAGCCAAACTACAGAAAAGACTCCAGCGCATACAGAACGCCTCTGCACGACTTATCCTGGACACCCCCTGCTTCAGCCACATCTCTCCCCAGCTGAGAGACCTGCAATGGCTACCCATCAGCAAGAGGATCACATTCAGACTCCTCACCCACGCACACAAGGCTCTCCATGACATGGGACCCACATACCTCAACAACCGCCTCACATTCTACACACCCACCCGCCACCTCCGCTCCGCCAGCCTCGCCCTCGCCACCGTCCCGCGCATCCGCAAGACCACCGCCGGAGGAAGATCCTTCTCCTACCTGGCGGCCAGGACATGGAACTCCCTCCCCACCCACCTACGACTGACCCAGAACCATCTCTCCTTCAGGAAACAGCTCAAGACCTGGCTCTTCGAGCAGTAGCGGATCCCCCTCCCCCCAGCGCCTTGAGACCCTACGGGTGAGTAGCGCGCTTTACAAATTGATTGATTGATTGATTGATTGATTGAAAAAAAGCATTTTTTTAAATAATTTCGGCAGAAAGCGCGATGGGGTCGCAAATCGCACTGAATTTATTTTTAAAAACGAAGCGCTTCATTTAAAAATAGCCCCTGGGTGGGCCAGGTCCCAGGGGCACTGCCAATTCATTAGCAGGGGCCCGCGGGGGCCCCGGCAGTCCTGGGTCCCACCACCTCCCCGGGGCTGTGATAAAGAAATACTCCCGCCCTGCCATAGCAAACTCTGCTTTGAATTTTGGAAGCGAGAGCAGGTTTACTGCTCTCTCTTTCAAAATCCAAAGCAGATTGCTTTTCCACAAGGGGAGCTGCATGTTAGCAGCTTCCCTTGTGGAAAAGCAATGCAGGCTCCCGCTGGAGTCGGGGAGCTGGCGGGACCATAGGGGCTTTTGGGCTCCCCCCATGGTCCCAAACCATGGGGGCAGGCCTCGGGAGATGGTGTCCCTGGGCCCAAAATGGCTACGGAGGGGGGTTGCGCGTCCCCCCCACTTTTTTAAAATTAAAAAATAAGTAGATTTGGGCATGCCCCGGGAGATGGGGTCCCCGGGGCGAATAAAAATTAATGGAAGTGGACGGTTTTTTATTTTGCCAAAATTTGGAGTTGCGACCCTAGCGCGGCGCTCAACGCGGCCCCCTGGTGTAAATGTGATGGGTGCGCGGCCCCTGGTGTGAACGCGATGAGTGCACATCTCTCAGCACGGCCCTCTGGTGTGAACGAGATAGGTGCGCGGCAGCATTAATCGTGCAGGGTGCACGACTTCTAGCAAAAACAATTAAGATTTTTTTATGTAAACCTAGGCTATAAGTTGGGTTATTGGGTGGCTCTAAAAAGAGCCCTTGTTTTTCATTGGGAAGTTGTTGTAGCTACATGTAAGTGCGGATGCAGAGCTTCAGGTTGTTGAGAAACACTCTGTTCCCTTCTTCAGTGAAGTGTACTCCATCACTTCTGCAGATGCCATCCATATAGAAATGTAGATTGTTGTTATAGATGGAGCCCATCCTATGGTCTCTGAGGTAAGCAGAAACAGCTTTATTGAAATTTTTTCCAGCTTTTTCAATCTGAGGACAAAATTGATTGGACCACTTCCATTTCTGTCTTTGGCATATGTTAGAGTATTCAAAGACAGTTTGGGGGAAAGTAACATCAATTCTGCAAGGGTGTCCTTCATTAGTATTTCCAGACCTACCACAGTCAATGTGCCTAGGTCATTGCCACCACAGGGCAAAATCATGAGGTCAGGGGGTTGGAGATGCAAAAAGGTTTTAACCAAAGGCATTATTTGGTGCCACTTTAATCCTGTCTGTCCAATCCATTTAAAGTCTACATTTTGCAAAGCTCGGTTTTTGTCAATACCTTTGCGTTCAGCATACCTTTTGAACCAGAAAACATAGCTGTGCCCTAAAATCCACACAGAAAGCATCTTGAAGGGATGTCTGCAGGTAATCAATAGATGTCTGTAGCTGAGGTAGTCAGTTGGTAGAATGAGAGGTGTCTAAATGGTGGACAAGGTGCTGTTTCAAAAAAAGCAGAGAAATGGTTGGTTGTTTATGAACATTGTACACTGAAAGATAGGGTGCATTGGACTTTGTTTAAAAAGCATATTTGTTATTGGTCAGTAAATTTGAAAGGTACAGTAGAAAGGATAAGGTCATGTTTTGCAAAGCCAACCACACCTGCTGTTTGCATTTGCAACATTGTGTGGTGAACTTGAAAATATGGTGAACTTATGACCTGTCAGTTAAGTTGAATGTTCCATGAACTGTTACTATGGAAACTGGCATTAAGCAGAAAGGGTGAAGAAGTCAGTTGCTAAGCGTTATTATGTATAACCAATGGAAATGTGTTTTACAATTTGAAAATCTCTTGGAAGCAATGTTATTTGTTGCTTATGCGTATTTGTATGAAGAAAGAGAGGGACACCTTGCCATTACTAGTTTTACCTTGCTACGTCTGGTGCATTACATTGATTGTGTGTAAAAGAAAATGCTGTCTGATTGTGTGAGATAAAAAGAGTCTGTACAGTAATATGTGTATGTCTAAAGATCTAATTAATTAAGTTTGTTTTTAAAGTCTGTTCAAAGGTATAGTTGAATGATGATGAATATTTTTAGATAGTTGGTTGAAGATGCAGTACAAATGTGTAGTTTGAAAGATGTTCATATAAGGTGTAGTTTATTAGCCTTCATTTTTTGTTCTCTCTACAAAGGTATAGTTAAATGATACTGCATAATTATAGATACTTTGGTAAAGATGCAGCACAAGTGTGTTGTTTGAAAGATGATCATATAAGGTGTTAATAATTAGTTTTCTGTTATTAGTTTGTACAGAAGGTAAAGTTAAATGATGCCATATATTTTAAGATAGAATGGTGAAATAAGGTGCTGTAAATTAGGCCTCTTTTTGTAGTGTGAGCAAAGGTAGAGTTGAATGATGCCACGTAATTTTAGATACAAATGTGAAGAAGTATAATAAAAGAGTGGTTTTAAAAGGTGTTATTAATTACTCTTCTTTCTTAAGTCTGTGGAGAGGTATAGTTTAATGAGGTCACATATTTGTAGATTGAATGGTCAAGATGTAGTTCAAAAGTAAATACCACATATTACCCTTTCCGGCATGTTATACTTATCTACTTTACTGGATAGTATGTAATGACTCATCTATGTGTTCAGATTCTATTTATAAAGTTGTATGTATGCTTAGTGAACTTATTGAGAGGTGCCTGACCGATTACAGGAGTGCAAAGGTAGTGAATATGTGATTTTGAAACTACATGAGTAAAGATTGACTGGTTTCATATTCTGCAGTCACCCAGTTAGTATCCAAGCACTACCCATGCACTCATGCAATGACCCAGGCACTAACACTTATAAATTCACCATGCACTCTCCTTGCAGCACTCTAATCATGCAGTCAGTACCCATGTACTCATGCAATGATCCAGGCACTAACTCATCTAGTGCAACAATCCCCTGAGTACTACCCATGCAGTGCAGCAATCCCCCTGTCACTCCTCGTGCACTCTTCCAATCACCCAGCGAGCCCCATATACTTATCCAATCACTGTGCCAAAATGCAAGCACTTATAAATTCACCATGCACTCTCCTTGTAGCACTCTAATCATCCAGTCACTACCCATGTACTCATGCAATGACCCATGCACTAACTCATTTAGTGCTATAATCTCCAGAGCAGTACCTATGCACCACAGAAATCCCCCTGTCACTACCTATGCACTCCTCCAATCACCCAGACAGCCCGATGTCCTTATCCAATCACTCCGCCAAAACCCAAGCACTTATAAATTCTCCATGCACTCTCCTTGCAGCACTCTAATTATCCAGTCACTACCCATGTACTCATGCAATGACCCAGGCAGTAACATATGCACTGCTACAATCCCCTGAGCACTACCTATGCAGTCCACTAACCACCTACACACTACTGATTTACTCCTTCGCTTACCCAGGTAGTACCTATGCAGTCCAGCAATCCCCCTGTCACTCCCTGTGCAGTCTTCCAGTCACCCAGACAGTACCATGTCCTTATTCAATCACTCTGCCAAAAAACAAGCACTTATAAATTGACCATGCACTCTCTTTGCAGCACTCGAATCATCCAGTCAATACCTATGTACTCATGCAATGACCTAGGCACAAACACATGCACTGGAACAATACCCTGAGCACTACTTTTGTAGTCCAGTAATCTCCCTGTCACTACCCATGCACTCCTCCAATCACCCAGCCAGTCACATGTCCTTATCCAATCACTCCGCCAAAACCCAAGCACTAATAAATTCATAATGCCTCTCCTTGCAACACTCTAATCATCCAGTCAATACCCTTATAGCTATGCAATGACCCAGGCACTAACTCATTCAGTTCTACAATCCCCAGAACCCAACCTATGCAACCCAGCAATCCCCCTGTAACTCCCTGTGCACTCTTCCAATCACCCAGCCAGCACCATATGCTTATCTAATCACTTCGCTAAAACCCAAGCACTTATAAATTCACCATGCACTCTCTTTGCAGTACTCTAATAATGCAGTCACTACCCATGTACTCATGCAATGACCCAGGCACTAACACATGCACTGGTACAATACCCTGAGCAATACCTTTGTAGTCCAGTAAACTCCCTGTCACTACCTATGCACTCCTCCAATCACCCAGCCGGCCACATGTCCTTATCCAATCACTCCGCCAAAACCCAAGCACTTATAAATTCATCATGCCTCTCCTTGCAGCACTCTAATCATCCAGTCACTACCCATGTACTCATACAATCATCCAGGCACTAACATATGCAGTGCTACAATCCCCTGAGCACTAGCTATGCAGTCCAGTAATCTCCCTGTCACTAAGCACTCCTCCAATCACTCAGGCAGCCCCATGTCCCTATCCAATCACTCCGTCAAAACACAGGCACTCATAAATTCACCATGCACTCTCCTTGCAGCACTCTAATCATGCAGTCAGTACCCATGTACTCATGCAATGATCCAGGCACTAACTCATCTAGTGCAACAATCACCAGAGCAGTACCCATGCAGTCCAGCAATACCCCTCTCACTCTGTGTGCACTCTTCCAGTCACCCAGTCAGCAGCATGTACTTATCCAATCACTGTGCCAAAACCCAAGCACTTATAAATTCGCCATGCACTCTCCTTGGAGTACTCTAATGATCCGCTCACTACCCATGAACTCATGCAAAGACCCAGGCACTAACTCATGCAGTGCTACAATCCCCAGAGCACTACCTATGCATTCCAACAATCCCCCTGTCACTTCTTGTGCCCTATTCCAATGATGTAGGCAGCACCATGTCCTCATCCAATCACTCCGCCAAAATCCAAGCACTTATAAATTCACCATGTACTCTCCTTGCAGTACTCTAATCATCCATTCACCACCCATGTACTCATGCAGTGCCCCAGGCACTAATACATGCAATGCTACAATCCCCTGTCCACTGCCCATGCAGTCCTCTAAACACCTATATACTACTCATTCACTCCTACAATTATGCAGGTAGTAAGTGTATAGTGCAGCAAATGCAATGTGATTTCCAAACTAAGCATTTAATTGGTTTTTATGTAGAACGTGTGTGTTTAGTAATAGAATAGTATATTTCTATATATTTATATTAATATTACATTTTTTGTTTAAATCCGATATTTTTCATGATCATTAAAAAATACTTACCATGACCAAAAAAACAGAACAGAGGAAACAAGTAAAGAAATAATATTATTTAAAGAAAAGACAACAGGAAGAATTAGATGAACTGCAACATGTGGGAGAAAAGAAAAAGAACAAAGAAGAATGAAATAAAAAAAGGACAAATTAATGGCAAATCATGTCTTGAAAAAACAATCTATGGTAAAAGAAGAAAGAATCAATTTGATGAAATAAGGAAAAGAATGTTTCACAATAGAGTAGTACAAAATGTATTTAAAGATAGCAAGGATAAAAAAGATCAGCATTTTATAAAAAGAAGAAACAGATTGAAAATATTGTTGAAAAGGCTTTTGAATTAAAAAGGAAATTATTCATTTTAGTTTTAAACAGAATGCGATGATTAGATTAGCCAATACATTTTATGAAGGCCAAAAGTAAAAAGAAGAGACTAATTAACAGAACTAACTTTTGTGATATTTTTTGGGGTGAATGGAAGCAATCGAGTGGATTGGTGTGGCTCACTGGTTAGAGGCGGCAGACCCGTAAGCAGAAGTCGACCTGGGACCATGGTTCGATTCCTGACGCGGCAGGGTCTTGGGCCAAGGTCAGCGGACACGATAATTCTCTCGGTGCCTTCTCCAATCATGGATCCCACTCAGCAACTCTGGGCAATAGCTTGCTTAATCTCCACTTACGGCCCCATTAGCGCCGGGAATGCTTGTCTTCACCTTGGAGATTCCCAGTAGGGATCATCTCACAGGGAAAGCCAAGATGGGTTCCCCAATTGTGCTCAGCGCCGGGACACTCTTGAGTAACTGCGCACTTTACAAATGCAATATAACATAACACTTCAAGTTCAGAGCCTTTTTTTAATGAAGAGAGCTATTTTCAAACCAATACATTAATTCATGCAGTTGATACCAGTGGTCGTGCTTATGAAGTGAAGAACAGTTGTGCAATTGAAAAAGAAAAGATGGTTCCTAGAAATGTAGAATTAGTGATAGCTGATGTTCTAGGGAGACTTACAAAAGCCCCAGTGTTTACTTGGGATTGCAGTAGTATTTGTAGTATACGACAGGAGTCTATTAATATTTTACGAAATTCCTTACGAGCATATAGTAAAAAAAGTGTTAAACAAAAGATTAAGATGCTGCAAGGACTAGATCTTTTCAAAGTGAGAAAAAATACTGGTTTGCAAGGTCATTCTCTGGCTTGTCTTTCTAGAAAAGAATGTAAAAGTGTTTTTCATCATTTGAGAATGTTAGCAGTACATCACTCTCAAATGCGGAAGTTAGTAAGAAGATTGTACTACGCAAAAAGTACAGCAATATTTTTTAGTGATTTAAACAGTGCTCTTTTGCATGGGTCAGTATCAGATGTAAAAAAAGTTTGTGATGAAATAGAGTTTCGTTACTTTGGTCCTGAACAAGAGTGTAGAGAAAGTTAGACATTGATAAAAGTAGGTGTTGAAGAAGACGTGGAAGACAGTAGTACTGAGAAGTTTGAAGAAGAAATTACAAAGTTCAAGGTCATTTGTTGTGAAGACCAAATTATGTTTGTATTTGTTGTCGACGAACTCACTATAAAAATCAAACTAGAAATGTTGATCTTTATTTAAAAGGTGAAAAAGAAAACAATGATAAGTGGAAGGAATTGCAACTTAATTGTTGGTAGAAGATTGCTTTGATTTGGGTAGTGATCAACGTATTTGTAAATATTGTTATACCAAATTAGAGGATATCAAAATGCCAGCTAGAGCTGTACATAATAACCTAGAATTGGTAGGTATTCCTCCAGAGCTGGTAGATTAAAATACTTATGAGTCCATTCAGATTCAATCTGTGCACCCGTTTCAGGCTATTGTTAGCATGGAGCCTAAAACAGGTAAATTGCCTCCCACAGATTTACAAAGAGGATTAAAAAGAAGAGTTGTGTATTTACCATTAAATTAAAAGAAAGATATTGAAACTATTGTTGTAGAGAAAGAGGAAACTGAACCTGTAGTTATTCTAGTTAATGGTGTTCCTACGAATAGTCGGAAAATATGGCAAGAATTAGTAGATGTGAGCAAAGTGCAAAAGGCTATGTTATATCTCACAAAAACAATGATTACTACAAAAATGTGTATGTGGAAGAAGAAGAAATAGTTTTAGGAGATGATAGTGAAATTTCAGGTGGCCAAATTGAAAAAGTGGACATGTCCAAAAGTGAAGAAATTTATGAACATTATAGTGTGCATCCTTTACATTCAAAGGAAGTGATTGGAAATACTATTGAATTATTCCAAATGAAGAAAGCGAAGGGGACTCCATTGAGTGTTTGGGAAAAAAGTTTGGAAGCTTGTTGTTTTCCACAGCTCTTCCCCACTGGAAAAGGAGGACGATATGACGAACGACCAGTACAGATTGCCCGTCAGAATATCGGACAACAAGATTGTACTAAGAAGATCCAAGATTTTGACAATGTATCCCATATATAGTTCACCTTTTGTTTGAAAGTGACTTGTCTGGACTTTCATATGCAGTCAACCGGAGTTGAACAGGAGTGCTCCTCATACACATATGCTTTTATGGATCAAGGATGCACCCAAATTTGGAACTGATTTGGGTGAGACTGTTTAATCCTTTATTGAAGACTATGTTACGTGTGCTAAACCAAAAACAGGAGAAGAAAACACCTTAAGACAACAAGTTTTGCTGGAAGTTGCAGAATTCAGTGCGCAGATTCGCAAAGACTTGTTCGGAGTTTTCCACCATATTCAGCGAGGCAGAAGGTCGTATTTCAAATCTGGAGGATGAACTTGCGGCACAGAAAGCTCTGACCGAATTCCTCCGCAGCATGAAAGACGACACTCAGTGGAAGTTAGCGGACTTAGAGAACCGCGCACGAAGATTAAATCTGAGAGTATTGCAGATTCCTGAAGGGCGGGAAGGGCAGGACTCCCGGAAATTTATCGTTGATCTGTTCACAGATGCCTTTCCTGAGCTCACCAGATGGGACTGGAATAAAGAGATTGAGCGGGTGCACTGTTTTCCATTTAATATTCATTTGAATCCAGGCCAGGCAAATAATAAGCCCAGAGCATTTTTGATCTCCTTTAATAGCTTTTTAGCTAGGGAGGATGTATTTCAGTTAGCTCGGCCAGATAAAAAAAGGGCAGGGAAGGATTTTGAGTTTTTTGTTCGGCCAGATTTTTGCCACTTTACTGTAGAAAGTCGGTGGCAGCTGCGCCAGCTCATACCAATGTTCCAAGCTAAAGAGGCGCAACCATTTTTATTGAATCTGGCCAAACTTAAAGTGATATTTCAGGATCACACCCGATTTCTTTCCTCAGTGAGCTCTGCAAAAGAGTATTTAAAAGCTATATAGGATTTTTTGGTTATAGGGTTTCAGTTAATGGACTGGTGTTTATTTTGTGTCACTGTTGGGTGGCCTGGAAAATTTGGGTGAAAGGTGTGGATATCCTACTTCTTTTGTAAAGGCGTCTTTCTCCCCCCAAAAAATGTTTTTTGTGATGGTATGTTTTTTGGTGTCCTCCACTCTTGTTGTAGAGGAGGTGCGAGCAACGGCATGGGATGACTGAGAGCTTCTTTATCTCAAGGACCACGAGTCCTAAAGCCTTGTTGATGGGAGGCGACGGGGGTGGAGGGGGTCAGGATATGGGTAGGCTGGGGAAGGGGGTGTGGGGGGGCAAACAAGAGAACATTTTCACAGTATCAGATTGGGAAAAATTGTTGGCAACAGAAGAAATGATATATTGATTAAAATGTTAGCAAGGCGTGGCTTACGTCATTTATTTGTGTTTTTCTTTCTATGGCTAGCAGGGGACTGAAAATCTGTTCTCTAAATGTGTGCGGCCTTAATAATTATAATAAAAGAAAGAGGGTTTCTGCGGAACTGCGGTTGATTCAACCGGATTTACTGTGTATTCAAGAAACTCACGTCCCCTGGGGGAAACACTCTGTATTGACAGATTTAGGGTTTGTACTTCTCGCAGCATCACAACAGACATCAATGATACGGGGGTGGCAATAATGGCTAAACCTGCCATTCAAAGTACAGGTCATGTCTTAGTTGCTAAACTAGGGAGATGGGCAATCGTGGAATGTATCTTTGGTAGATCTAAGTTTACAGTCTGCACTGTTTATGGGTCTAATTTTGACGAACCTCTTCTTTTAGAAGATTTAAACATAGAACTTGCATTATGGCCAGCGCCTTTAGTACTCTGCTGAGATTTTAATATTAACCTGGTTAATAAAGAATTACAAAAGGGAAGTCAAGGATACACTGGACGGAAACCTAGAGTGTTTCAGGCATTATTTAACTTATTGAAAGATCATGGGTTATTAGATGCATGGGATAATCTTCAAACATCAACACCTGGGTATATGTTTTATTCCTTCCCTCATCAGAAATTGGTCCGCCTCGATTATTTTTTTATATCAACTGAGTTGCTTCCTGGGGCACAGGTACATATATACCCTAGGATAACCTCTGATCACACTCCTATAGAGCTGGAACTTTCGGCATTTATAGTCGATCTTGCTCCAAGAACATTTACATTTGATAGGAAATTGCTCCTTGACAATGGGTTTAAGGAACATATGCGGAAATGGATCAAGGAATTTTTGAGAATAACAAACACTCAGTTCCGGTTCCGGTGCTGTGGGATGCTTTTAAGGCTTGTTTTAGAGGAGAAGTAACGAGCTTTGGCGTACACTATCAAAAAGTGGCTAAAGTGGAATTGCAGGAATTATATTTAAAATTGACACTTGCTGAGGAAAAATTGACTCAGGGAATTGCACAGCGTAAGGATATCGAGGGGTTGGAATCTGATACAGTATGATGTCGAGCGAAAATTAACACTCTTTGGAATAAGGAGAATGCCAGGAAATATTTGATTCATAAAAGGGAGTGTCATGAGTATGGTGATGCGGTAGGCCGCTGCATGGCTCTTCGAATGCGGATGAAAGAGTTGTCCCATAGGATTACTAATCTTAGGGATAGTTCAGACTTAATCTTGACTGAACCTCGGGGAATTCTTGCAATTTTTCATCAGTATTATACAGACTTGTATACACAGCAGTCGCCGGTTAATGCGAAAAATATGCCGCCGGTGGCTGAATTTGTGCAGCTTGATCAGGATGAAGTGGAGGTGTTAGACAATGAAATTACTATGGATGAATTAGACATGGCCGTCAATGGTTTAGCGATTGGGAAAGCTGTTGGGCCGGATAAGCTCCCTGGGGAGCTGTACAGGGTATTTTTTCAGGACTTAAAGAAAGAGATGTTAGAGATGGTGTGCGCTGCTCCAAATGGCCATGCACCTAAAACTTGGGATGAAGCTACCATTGTGGTTTTTAAAAAGAAGGGGAAACCTCCTGAGAATCCGGGGTCTTACCGTCCGATCTCCTTGGTCAATTATGATGGGAAAATATACGCTAAAATATTGGCGAACAGGTTGGCGAAAGTTATATCTCCATTAGTATCTCTGCATCAGCACGGTTTTATCCCTTCTCGAGGGACAGTGGCCCATGTTAATAAAGTTGGGCCATTATTCGATGTTGCGCAGGCTGAGGGGAGGGATTTGGGATTAATATTGTTAGATGCTGAGAAAGCGTTTGATCGTGTGGCGTGGGATTATTTATGGAACATCATGGATCAGGCGGGATTCGGGCAAGGATTTATCCAGGCGCTTCAGGTATTATATATGTCACCAGTAGCTAGGATATGCGTAGGGGGTAGAGTGTCGGAACCCGTGAAAATAACTAGAGGAACTAGGCAGGGGTGTCCCTGCTCCCCCCTACTATTTCCTCTTTATATTAATCCTTTTGTTAATATGTTGGATAGTAGTCCCCTAGTGAGACCGTTTATTGTTCGGGAAATCCAGCATTCCGTGTTCGCTTATGCGGATGATATAGCTATTGCTACTTGTGACCTGGCCACGGCGATTGTAGAAGTGGAGTGCTTAGCACAAGAGTTTGGACAAATATCCGGCTATAAACTTAATAGGACAAAAACGCAAATACTATGTACTAATAATATGATGTCCGGGGACTTAAGATCTGTCAAGGAGGTGACATATCTAGGGATAAAAATCAGGGCATCTATGAAAGAATTAGTGGAAGCTAATTCATTTTATATTATGTTTAAGATTAAAGAATCTTTAGCAGGATGGGGGCGTCTCCTACTTACACTAGTGGGTAGAGGCAATATTTAAAAATGAATATCCTACCTAGGGTCTTATATTTTTTTAGATCTGTCCCCTTAGAGGTCACTAGGGAACAACTTCAGCAATTGCAAACCGTTTGCGCTAAATTTCTATGGGCCCCAGGCAGACCTAGAAGAGCCACATGGTTTATGACGCTACCGAGGGAAAGTGGGGGTTGGTCAATACCTGACTTCACATCTTACTATTATGCATGTTTTTTGCTTAAAATGCGTATATTGCTGACCAGAGAAGAGGTCAGTAATATAGCAGAAGCCTCATCAATTTTTTATGTATTACTGGGGGCAAAATTGCTTGTTCAAGGAAGTTGATGGAAGTTATCTCAAGAGGACACGTTTTAAGATTATGAAGGCTGTCTTTAAAGTTTGGAAAGTTATCCGTAAAAAAAATTTTTTAGAAGGGATAACATACTACACTCCTACTAGTGCCCTACGCATCCTGCCTTCCATTTTCTGGGATCATGTGGTTAGAAATTGGAGAAGTACGGGAATCTTGCAAATTGGTGATTTTTATGAGAAGTAGGGGCTTTACTTTTAATTTTTGGATTTTGCTAGGCAATATGGCGTACCTAGAACGCAGTTTTTAAAGTTTCTTCAAATCCGGGACTTTTGAAGCAGGAAAAAGCTGGCAACGGTACAGCATAAACTTATTGAAACAATCAGGCGCCAGGAGAGAATACAGGTTTTATATAAAATTATTTTATCTTCTAAGGCCAATGACTTGGAGAAACATAATCTTAAATGGGCCAATGCTTTGGGTGAACACGAGGTGTATTTAGAGAAGGCTATTATAATGGCCAGAGAAACATTTATCTCTGCGAATTTGAAAGCTCAATTTTTTAAAACTGTCTTCAATTTATATTAAACGCCTGCAAAGATGCTGAAATGGGGTGGGAGGCAAAATGGCAAGTGTTTCCATTGTGGGTGTGATAATGCTGATTGTCTACATGTTTTTAATGCTTGCAGTAAGCTGTCCTTGTATCTTAGTAATATTGAAATGTTTTTGTCATCAATTGTGGGGATGCCTATCAAAATTACCGCAACAATGATGTTATTAGGTACTGGGCCCGATTTAGAGCTTGGGAAACCGATGTATAAACACCATCATTTCTTGTTTCTGGCTATGGCTGTTGCACGTCTGAGCACTGCTGATGCTTGGTTGCAACCTGAGGCCCCTGTGTTTGAAGTGTGGCGAGCCAGAATGTATAATATTTACAATTTAGAATTTAGTTTATATTCTGCTAAAGGCTCAAGGAAGCGAAAGATGGGTATTTATATTTGGGGGGCTTTTCATGATTATATGGTTAAAGAATGATGATACAATCTGATATTTTGAATCAATAAAAAAGTTTTTAAAAAAATAAAAAATTAAGACAAGTTTTACGATTTCAAAGTCATCGATGTGGCAAATACTGTCGACGGAAATACAAGTCAAAGGAAAAGTTTTATACCAAATGTTGTTTTGGATTTCCACGTCCAGTAATATCTAAAGGAAGAGTCAACAGTTTCATGTCAGCAGTGAGGCATGCTATCACTAGAAAATCTCCCAAAAATACTTACAATTTAAAAAGAAGTGAACAATCAAAGTATAATAATGATTATAATCCAGTGATTTTGTCGATGTGGAATGCTAATATGGATATCCAGTATGTTGTGGATAATTCCATTGCTGTTGCTCGGTATGTAACATCATACATAACAAAATTTGAAAAGACGGAGCTGAAAGAAATGTGAGAAGAAATTTCCCAAGAGAAGAATCTGCTTCCCATCGAGAGATTGGATCCTAAGAATGTTCGGATCGGTTGTCCTCGGCAAGTTTATTTTCAAAGTCAAGAGGAATCATTTGGGTTAGTCTAGGTCTTGCTGGAACACGAAATCAAGTACTGAAATCTATACAAGAAATCGAATATTTAGCATTAAATGAACCGGAAAGCACAGATATTGTAAAAACAAACATGTTGGATACGTACTGTCCAAATAGAAGTCCCCATCTTGAAAAGTACTGCAATATTACAGATTTAGGAGAAATATTACAGAGAACATAAATGAAATAAAATATGCAGTGATTGGTTCAGAAGGATGTTTGGTGAAACATGTTAAAGGAAATCTGATTAATCACAGGAAACTGAGTTGTGATACACCTGATAAAAGGGAATTTTACTATTTAGCACTTCTGCAACTCTTTAAGCCTTGGAGTACTGAAATTGAAATCCCTGGAGATTTTCAGTGCTATGAAGATTCTTTTAATGCATGATAAGATAGCATTGAATGCACCGTTTTTCCAAATCATCTCCAAATGTTGAATGAAGAAATTGAACAGGAAGCTAGTATTGCCGTTGACATTGCTAGTGACAGTTCTCAAGATAGTCAAAGTTCTGCTCCACTGAGTGAAGGTCCACTAGGACAACCAATTCTTGAAAATGAAGCAGCAATAGCCATGAGTGAAGTGGAAACAGCAATGCATCAAGCTCAACACGATATTATGGACTTAGGAAATTTGGAAGAGCAACAAAATATTGAACAGAAAGAAATATATCAGCAAGTGACACAACAGATCGACCACGGTTTACTTCATGAAAAAAAGAATGCAACCGCACATCTTTTAAACCTATTCAAATGTATATCAGTGGTCAAGCTGGTACAGGAAGAAGTTTCTTAATTAAAGTTTTGACCAGTTATTTACAGAAAACCACTGAATCACATTTATCTTGTGTTGTAACCGCTCCAACTGGGTTAGCAGCACACAACATTAAAGGGATTACATTACATCTAGGGCTCATGGTTTTATGGTATTTATTTTTTTAGACATTTCCGTCTGTATTTATCCATATTTATTTTTTGTCAACTTTATCTGTATTTATCCATATTTATTATGTGTTTTGTGAAAAAAAATAAAGCTGAAACAGGTATATATCCACATTTATTTAACCAATAAATATGCAGTCATGCTTGAATGCCTGCCAAGTTTCAGTGATATGAACACCCGCAGAAAATAAATCAATGCACTTATATGAAAATATGCACATATCAGTATCAGCCTTGTGCATATCTACTGCTGTTCAAGACTCTTTACTAAATTCCTTTTTTTAACACTCTTACCTCTCAATCCACACAGTTATTAGCCTGGCAGTCATAGCAAAGTGTATTTAGAATCACTCAAAAGCACCCAATTTCCATTTTTATCCACATTTAAAAATAAATACAGACATGAAAATAAGTGATTTTCTGTCTGTATTCATCTACAATAATCAGTAAAAACGGAAAACAGGGAGCCTTAATTACATCGTTTACTAATGCTACCTGTTGAACATGAAAGCAAGTTGGAATATCACAAGTGTTCTGGAGAAGCTTGTTATGAAGTTTCAAGAGTACTAAAGAAAATGAAAGTGCTGATTGTTGATGAGGTGAGCATGGTCTCAAACTTAATGCTTGCCTTTGTGCATTTAAGAATGCAGCAAATTTTAAAAACAGAATATGATGTTTTATTTGGAGGAAAACATGTGATAGTTTTTGGTGATCTACTGCACCCTACTCCTGTAAAAGGACAACCAGTTTTTAAAACACTTGTGCATGAAGACACCAGGAAATCTTTGGGAAGTATTGGAAATGTCAACATTTGGTCATATTTTTGAATACAAAGAACTTATTAAAAATGCGAAGGCAAGAGATGAAGATTATGGAAGCATCCTCCAAGATATAAGAATTGGTGTATTGACAGAACATGGTAAAGAAGCTTTGTAAAGTCGGCTAGTTACAAACTTGTTTCCAAATGAAAATGTTGCTCCGGAAATAATATACAAAAAATTAAGGAGAAAATAAATCTATAATCTGCCTATTGCCAACACTTCGAGAGTGTTCTACATTCAAAGAAGAAGTTTTAAAGTTGGAAAAACAACAAATAATAAAAATGGAAGCCATTGATAAAATAGAGCACGAAGGAATTACTATTATTTTGATATAAAAATTAAAAACAAAATTGGATTCATTGGAAAAATCTATATCTAAGACTGCTGACTTAGAAAGGAATTTATATGTGTGTGAAAACTGCCGGGTAATTTTACGGCGTAATTTAGATGTGGAAAAAGGGTTAGTAAATGGAGCAATGGGAAAAGTTGTTGATTTTGTTAATTATCAAAATAGAGATGGAATTGAATTTTTGAAGATTAAATTTGATCAGATTGAAGAAGTAAAACAGATTGGACGTTGTTCTGTTCGTTTTTTGCTTGTTAAAGATTTGTATGTCCGTAGAAAACAGCTTCCTCTTTCTTTAACATATGCGGTGACCATTCACAAATCTCAAGGTTTAAGTGTAGACAGTGCTTTGGTAAACATTGGAAGTACCGTGTTTAAAGAGGGAATGGCATATGTTTCATTGTCCCAAGTCAGAACTTTATCTGGATTGCATTTGATTGATTTTGATGAGAGAAAGGTTAGTGCAGATGTAAATTGTGTAAGAGAGTAGAAACGGTTACGAAGACTGTATGCTCCCAACTTAGGTGAATATCCTGTACATGAAAAGCATGTAATAGGTCGAAAACAAACATATGAGAAACTCTGTAGTGATGTAGCTCAGATTTCATCTGGAGTCAGGCATTGCTTTATTTTTGTGCTTCAGACAGACTGCATTAAAATGACGCAGATTTTGGTGCAACTGGAAAACACATGGCACATGAGATTATGAAATGAGGCCTAGTCAAATGCTTTTTAAAAGGCACTTTTGGTGCAAAGCAAAGTGAAAGACATAAAATGAGGCCTTGTCAAAGCTTTCAGTCTGAAATGCTTGTGCTGAATTAACATGTGTTTTTGCAGTGTAGAGAAAACTCGTGATTTTAGTGGCCTCTTTAGCTGTGAAAAAAATTGTTGAATGTGTTCTCTCTTCCCAGCTCATTTGCCTTGTAATCTACACTCCCTATTCCTGTCTTAAGAGACTTTGGCTTTGTTGCATATTTTAACAATGCATATTCAGTTCATAACACATCTTATAATGTATGTTAATTAACCATGCACTAAACACTACACGCGGGGCTAAAGCATTTTGCATGAAAAGCTAGAACATTGGAGCATGTTGCTATGAGTATGTATTAGCTGTGTGCGCTTTGAAAATTTGCACTAGTGCATGTTTTATGCTATGTTGCACAGTTTTGCATGTTGTGCACAAATAATAGAAAAGCTGCTTTAAACTTATAGCTTTTGCTAGGAAAAATAATACGAGGTATTAGTATGGGGGTGGTAAACAGAATGGGTTCTATTTCGTACATTAATATTGTTTTTGTGTTTGTTTTATTTTTGGGCCTAAGATACAATGGCTGCCTGTGAATCCAGCAAGGCTGAGAATGGTGCTGAATTTGAGAGCATGCACAGATTATACCAGCTTGCCTCGAGTGAAGACCCAGTTCAAGGCCAGTGTGAACTCTAAATTCTTGCTATTCTGCCAAAGTACCAGTGTTTGTGGAATGTGCTTATCCTGCGTGAGATGTCACAGGATGCAGGAAACTGGACTGAAACATTTTTCCTAGTAAATGTTGCCGAAATATATGATTATATTTATCATTAACGCTTCTTTTGTTAAAACCAGATTTTCAATGAGAACAGGGTGGTGAGACCCTCATGTCATCTATGGTAGCCAATCAGTCTAAGCTTTACTGAAAACTGCAACAATTATTAGTGCAGTCAGCCAAGAATTAGAGTATAAATAATGACCTCTTAGGGGGCGTGGTGCCTTCTCTTTAAGGCTTGGGCCTTATTCTGAGAGGGAGGAGAGGAGAAGAGGCAGATGAGATCAGACACCACATGGGTTAGGTACGAGAAACTTCGCAGGCGCAGCCTGGGAGGAGATTGCGTCCGAGGAGAGGTGGGGGTTCTTGCTCATATTTTTTTCAGAGAAGTCCTTGCACGTCATATTTTTGGCAAGGCAGATCACATTCCTCTGTGGACTTGTGAAGAGTGGGCTGTCTTGCTCCTAAGCACAGACAGGCAGAGTGATCAGACCAGGGCAGAGAGTGGAGCTGGATAGAACAGGCTCATGCTTTAACTAATTAATTAGTTTTTGAAAAGATTAATTTGTCTTATGCATTTATTTCTCTTCAAGGGAGATTTTTGCCATTTATTAATTATTGATTAGCCTTGCAAGACTCACTCTTTTCTTAGAAACTCTTTAAGAGTTTTGACTGACAATTTGTGCCACATTTTCTTTTCTACATGTGATGCTCATATGCAGACTGTAATATGTTCTTTATTAATGATATTTTTCCTAAATTCCAAATTCTGCAACCTGATTGATATTTGACTAATGAAGAAAGGGTCAGAAAAACTTCACTTTTAACTACGAAAATAAAACCCTTTAAAAATACTCACAACTCTCTTTATTGGCTTAAATATTAAAAGCATTTTTGATTGTTCATGTTTATGTAAAGTCTCCTGAAGGTAATTTACAGTGGCAAGGGTCCAGTACCTTTACAGCAGTGAATTGGAGGTAATGAGGTTTTGCATTAAAAAATTACCGTGAAATTACTACTGCATCAGTAGTGAGGTTGGAAAGAAGAAAAAAATCAAGAGAATGTTGAGATTCCAAACAAAAAGAAAAAGGACACTGTTGAAAACTATCAGTTAGAAAATAGTTCAGGTATCAACTGCTATACTAATGTAGTTGTGAACATCGTATTTTTTCTAGAAAATCTCTAACAACAAATTATGGAGAATCGAGAAAAAAGGTTTTGTTCCTTGTTGCATTCTATTTTTGAAAACTTGAGAACTGATAAAACTAAAATCCAAAGTGTTTCTGGCATTCGGAATCTACTGGATATATGTTCTGGTTCTTCACAATTTATACAGAATGTACAGCAAGATGCTCAGGAATTTCTTATATTTGTGCTTGCAGTATTGGAAGATGAGTGTGAAGATTGTACATTTACTTCCACCACTAACATAGACACTGAAATATTCATATATTTGACAATACCAGATTGTTAAACAGTCTCTTTTAACAAATTAGTTAAATCAGCTAATCAAAATATGGAGTGTAGTCACTGCAAATCAGAAATGTTATCAACATTATTTATAGAAACATTTGGACAATATATCATTTTAATGATACAATTTTGTAGAACAGATGGAAGAAAATTGGAAACTTTAATTAAAACTTTTGTGGCAAGTCAACTATCAATTTCAGGAAAAACGTTCAAAGCAGTAGCAATTATTTTCCACTATGGACCTTCTACAACATCTGGACACTACACTGTAATTTAAAGTGCAATAAAGAATGGACACATTGTAATGATGTCCATTTGTTTTTTAAATATCGGTTGCCTAATGAATTACAAAATTCATACCTAATATTTCTAATGCCAAAGTTTTGAGAACATCATTCGGCCTATTGGGAGATGTCAATATGAATGAATGAGATTATTTTGGATATATTCAATACAAAGGATTTCCGAAACATCATTCGGCCTATTGGGAAGATGGCAATATGAATTAAGAAGTTTATTTTTGGTATTCTCACTGCAAATGATTTAAAGAACATTATTTAGACTATAGGGAAGATATCAAAAATTGCTGATTCAATTATCGTTTCTGTTCTTTGATATTGTAATTAGAAAATTGTTTTAGAAAGAAGCAGTTCGTGTATTTGATCTTTGTATTTTATGCAATGTTATTGAGGATGTTTATTTTAGGAAATGTGAACAGATAGTTGAGTTTTTTTTTTTTTTTAATCGTACTTATTGTATTTTTCTGCCCGTTGTTACATGATGATCAACATTGAAATCACTGTGTATGGTGAAATTCAATAGAATCTGAAAACAGCAAAAAAAGCAAACCGAATATGTTATGTAATTGTAAAATTATGTTGTGTACTTTAAACTATAATATTATATGTTATAACTGTATTATTTCTTCTCTTTTACAGACCAAAACTCTAAAGTTTGAAACTTTTTAAAATGTATACTATAAAAAAAGAACTGAAAAAATTGTTTCAATAACTTTCATATCTACTATCGAATAGGTAAAAATAAGTAACCCAAACACTACCCATGCCCTATTACATTCACCTCTGCACTACCCATACAGTCCTCTAACCACCTAGCCACTGCTCATTCACACCTCCTCGGACAATCCCCATCCGCCTGGGACGACTCCTGGTGGCCCACTGCGCTGGGCACCGAACCGACACCCACAAACCACGCAAGCAACCTGGGATTCATCCTGGACTCCTCCCTCACGATGACCAAGCAAGTCAGCGCCGTCTCATCCTCTTGCTTCAACACCATGCGCATGCTCCGAAAAATCTTCAGGTGGATCCCCACTGAAACCAGAAAGACCGTTACTCAGGCCCTCGTCACCAGCCGACTGGACTACGGAAACGCGCTATACGCAGGAACCACTGCCAAACTTCAGAAACGACTCCAACGCATACAGAACGCCTCCGAACGACTCATCCTCAACATCCCTCGCCACAGCCACATATCCGCCCACCTGAGAAACCTGCACTGGCTCCCCGTCAGCAAGAGGATCACGTTCAGGCTCCTCACCCATGCACACAAAGCACTCCATGACATGGGCCCCGAATACCTCAACAGCCGCCTCTCGTTCTACACCCCCACCCGCCAGCTCCGCTCTGCCAACCTCGCCCTCGCCACCGTCCCACGGATATGCAGAACCACCACCGGAGGAAGATCATTCTCCTACCTGGCTGCCAAAACATGGAACTCCCTCCCCGCACACCTACGACTGACACAGGACCATTTCACCTTCAGGAAACACCTCAAGACCTGGCTATTTAAGCAGTAGCAGCACCCCCCACCCCAGCACCTTGAGACCCTCGCGGGTGAGTAGCGTGCTATATAAATGTATTGATTGATTGATTGATTGACCCATCTAGTACCCATGCAATCCAGAAACCAGCCTGTCACTCTTTGTGTGCTCCTCCAGTCGCCCAGCCAGTACCATGTACTTATCCAATCACTCCGCCAATTCACAAGCACTTATAAATTCACTCAGGCACTCTCCTTGCAGTACTCTAATCATTGTGTCAGCACCCATGTCCTCATGCAATGACCCAGTCACTAACACATGCACTGCTGCAATCCCCTGTGCACTACAATTTTTAGCAATTAAAACTTTTATTACAATCTCAGAGATTCAAAAAAGTACATCACATCATAGAATCCATAGAGAGGGAATAAAACCATGAGATAAAATCAGTTAAAAAGTTTTTCCCATATACAAAATACAGCAATTCGTTTTCCTATTAACCCAAACACTACCCATGCACTATTACATTCACCTCTGCACTACCCATACAGTCCTCTAACCACCTAGACACTGCTCATTCACACCTTCAATTACCCATGTAGTACCCATGCAGTCCTGAAATAAGTCTGTCACTCTTTGTGTACTCCTCCAATCACCCAGCCAGTACCATGTACTTATCCAATCACTCCGCCAATACCCAATCACTTATAAATTCACTCAGGCACTCTCCTTGCAGTACTCTAATCATCGTGTCAGCACCCATGTCCTCATGCAATGACCCAGTCACTAACATATGCCCTGCTGCAATCCCCTGTGCACTACCCATGCAGTCCTCTAACCACCTAGACACTGTTCATTTACATTACCCATGTAGTACCCATGCAGTCCAGCAATCCCCCTGTCACTCCCCATGCACTCGTCCAATCACCCAGCCAGTAACATGTACTTATCTAATCACTCTGCCAATACCTAAGCACTTATAAAATCACCATGCACTCTCCTTGCAGCACTCTGATCATCCAGTCACTACCTATTTACTCATGCAATGGCCCAGGTACTAACTCATGCAGTGCTACAATCCCCTGAGCACTACCTATGCAGTCCAGAAATCACCCTGTCACTCCCCATGCACTCCTCCAATTACCCAGTCAGTACTATGTTTGTATCCAATCACTTCGCCAAAACCCAAGCACTTATAAATTCACCATGAACTCTCCTTGCAGCACTTTAATCAGCCAGTCATTACCCATGCAATCAGGCAAAGACCTATGCACTAACTTATGCACTGCTACAATCTCCAGAACACTACCCATGCAGTCCAGCAATCCACCTGTCACTTCCTTTGCACTCTTTCAGTCACCCAGCCAGCAGCATGTACTTATACGATCACTGCGCCAAAACCCAAGCACTTATTAATTCACCATACACTCTCCTTGCAGTACTCTAACTATCCAGTCACAACCCATGTACTCATGTAATGACTCAGGCACTAACGCATGCAGTGCTACAATCCCCTGAGCACTACCCACGCAGTCCAGCCTTCGCCCTGTCACTCCCTGTGCACTCTTCCAATCATCCCGCCAGCACCATATACTTATCCAATCACTCCGCTAAAACCCAAGCACTTATAAATTCACCATGCACTCTCCTTACAGTACTCTAATTATCCAGTCAGTACCCATGTACTCATGCAATGACCTAGGCACTAACTGCACTGCTACAATCCCTGCAGTCCAGCTATCTCTCTGTCACTGCCTATGCACTTCTTCAATCACCCAGCGAGCACCATGTTCTTAGCCAATCACTGCGCCAAAACCCATGCACTTATAAATTTGCCATGCACTCTCCTTGCAGCACTCTAATTATCCAGTCACTACCTATTTACTCATGCAATGTCCCAGGCGCTAACACATACAGTGGTACAATCATCTGTCTACTGCCCATGCAGTCCTCTAATCACCCAGCCAGCACCATGTACTTATCCAATCACACCCCCAAAACCCAAGCACTTATAAATTCACCATGCACTCTCCTTGCAGTACTCTAATCATCCAGTCACTACCCATGTACTCATGCAATGACCCAGGCACTAACACATGCAGTGGTACAATCACCTGTGCACTGCCCGTGCACTCCTCTAATCATCCGGCCAGTACCATGTACTTATCCAATCACTCCGCCAAAACCCAAGCACTTATAAATTCACCATGCACTCTCTATGTAGTACTCTAATCATCCAGTCACTACCCATGTACTCATGCAATGTCCCAGCCAGTAACTTATGCACTGCTACAATCCCCTGAGCACGACCTATGCAAACCTCTAACCACCTCCATACTACTGATTCACTCCTCCAATTACCCAGGTAGTACCCATACAGTCCAGCAATCCCCCTGTCACTACCTATGCACTCCTCCAATCACCCATCCAGCACCATCTACTTATCCAATCACTCTGCCAAAACCCAAGCACTTATAAATTCACCATGTACTCTCCTTGCAGCCCTCTAATCATCCAGTCACTACCCATGCACCCATGCAATGACTCATAAACTAACTCATGCACCGCTACAACCCCCTGAGCACTACACATGCAGTCCAGTCATCGCCCTCTCACTACCCATGCACTCCTCCAATCACCAAGCCAGCACCATGTACTTATGCAATGTCTCCGCCAAAACCCAAGGATGTATGAATTCACCATGCACTCTCCTTGCAGTACTCTCATCATCCAGTCAGTACCCATGTCCTCATGCAATGACCCAGACACTAACACATGCACTACTACAATCCCCTATGTACTACTCATGCACTCCAGCCATCACCCTGTCACTACGCATACACTCTTCCAATCAACCAGCCAGTACCATGTACTTATCCAGTCACTCTGCCAATACTCAAGCACTTGTAAATTCACCATGCACTATCTTTGCATTACTCTAATGATCCAGGCAGTACCCATGTCCTCATGCAATGATCCAGGCTCTAACCATGTAGTGCTACAATCACCTGTGCACTACCCATACAGTTCTCTAATCTCCTAGACACTACTCATTCACTCCTTCAATTACCCAGGTAGTACCCATGCAGTCCAGCAATCGCCGTGTGACTACTCATGCACTCTTCCAATCACCCAGCCAGTACCATGTACTAATTCAATCACTCCGACAATACCCAAGCACCTATAATATCACCATGCAGTATCCTGGCACTACTGCAATCATTCTGTCAGTACCTATGTACTCATGCAATGACCCAGGCACCATCTATGCACTCATGGAATCACCCAGGAACTACTTATACACTACTCCAATCACCCATGCACTACTCATGCACTCCTCCAATTAGGCAGGCACCACACATGTACTGTTCCAATCACCCAGGCACTACCTATGCACTCTTTCAATCAATCTAGCTCTACGCATATACTTATGCAATCATCCAGGCATTACCATGCACTTATTTCTCTTTTTATAACAGATAAGGTAGTTCTGAAAAGAACTCTTTTTTTTATTATTTTCTTGCTGTTATAATTGTTTTGTGTTTTTTTAAACTATTTTGTATATGTTTTAGTGTTTTTGAAAAAAATGGGAAAAACAAGAAAAATAACTATTGCAATTAAACAGTGATTGCAACCATAAAAAAATGAACAGTGGTGATTTCTTGCTGCAGAAACCACAGTATCTACAGATTGCTCCCCACAGCAAACCACAGCCTTGCATTTGATGCAGTGTTGCTGAGGGTTAGCATATTCAGGACGAATGTCCAGACCTCAAGATGAGGAGCTCAAGGCTTCTGAAGTGTTTGGACCAGCTCCCTGGTCATCCTGCTGCATCTCTTCTTGGGCACGTTGGAGTTGTTCACACGCCAGAGGTCGAGGGTGAATTGTCTCAAGATGCATCATCATGCTAGATGTTCCGCATGAGTACTTTTTATCACTTCTCCTCGACGGTACTCTTGGGCAAAGAGTGCAGATGACCTTCCGGGCATTTACTTTTTTTTCACCATGTGGAATGGTGAAAAACTTCCACACAATGGATTCCTTTTTCTATTTTAAAGGTTGGTCCAACTCCTCTTCTCCAGATGGAACATCCTCAATAGAATTGGAAGAAGCCATTTCTGTTCAAGAAGGAAAACACCCAAAAAATATACAAACCAGCTTTAAAAATAAAGCAGGTGTGTCTCCTGGGATGATGTAGCAAGAATGAGAAAAATGGGTGGGGTCCTTCAACTTCTAAAATGAAAAACCTTATGATCCAATGAAATGCTTTCTTTTAAAGTCACATGGGAGTCGTGCACCCAGCGCGCACCCAGCGCCACTTTGCGAATCTATTAGTAATATAACTTTATTGTAATTAGAAATACATGATTTTTATAATTAGTTTACATAATCTCTTGGTCTAATATACATGTTGAACTACTATACATATAGTTTAAAAAAATTTTTTTTTTTACAGAAGTCGCGCACCGAGCGCGACCCCACATGTACATAACGTTACGCGGGGCACCACGCACCCGTCGTTTACCAAATGCACACACAACACGAGCCCATATGTATATGACGTTATGTAGGGCCAGGCACCACGCACCCATCGCATACCAAACGCGCAAACGATGTGATCCTATATGTATATGACGTTGCATCGTGGCAGGCGCCACGCACCCGTCGCTAAACCAACGCGCGTAGTTCACGACTTTGGCAATATGGCGGCTTGAACCCGCGCACCCATCGAGGTAGGTACACGATATGTACGCGACTCCACTATTTTCTAAAAATATATATATTAATATTTAAGAAAACACAAGACTACATAATTTTAGTAACAACAACAAAAATAGAAAACGTATTTTTAGGATATTAAATTTACAAAATATCACAAAAAAAACCTTTGAAAATTACTGGAAAATCCATAGGTTAAATGAACATTATAGTTAAAAATTAGCATTTAAAACCCCTTGAAATTCACTGAAAAAAACCAAAGGTTTCAGGGACGTTATAGTTAGAAATTAGCATTTAAAAACCATTGAAATTCACTTAAAAAAACATAGGTTTAGGCACGTTATAGTTAGAAATTAGCATTTAAAAACCTTAGACATTCACTGAAAAAACCATTGATTCAGGTACATTATAGTTAGTTGGACATTTCACTTGTACAAAACCAGAGAAATTCCACCGTTATAGTTAGTTCAGCTAACTATAACTCGCGCCCCCGCAATGCACTGCTGATGATGTCACATATGACATCATTCATGACATGGTCAGTGACATCACTGATGACATCACTGATGACATCTCAAATGACATCACTGATGACATCATCCAAGTGAAAATCTGATGCACACTCTAATATAACCTTTGATACACCCACTGTAAAATGCATACTACCATTTTTAAAACCATTGACACACCACTACCAGTTACTACTTACGCACTCACTGATTCCTAGATCTACACACACATCCACTCATTCACCCATACAATCACTCATGCATGCTGTCACTCATCAAAACAACACTATCATATGCGCTCATACACCTATACAGACACTCACACACTGCCACTCATCCATGGAGCTACTCACACACCTACTCAGTCATGCAAAGAATCAATCACTCTCCCATTTACTCACCTATACAGTTATACACACACCACCTCACTTATTCATACAGATACTAACGCATACTTACTCTCATATATTCACTGATAGAAGTACACACTCATCTATACAGCCACTCTCACAATCACTGACTCTCACGTATAGTAATTTATATACTCAAACTCTCACATACACTGCCTTTTACATATGTAGTTACGAGGACATGTACCACTGAGACATCCATTCACTCACCAACACCCTCATACACACTCACGCACCTATACAGCTTTTTTCATTTACATTTTTGAACCCATACATCCAGTGAATCAACCACTCACACATCTATGTACAGAGTCACATACCTCCCACCCACACACACACTCAAGTCTCTCATACAAATACTCAGGCAACCAATCAATAACCCATAGAGACACTCATGTTGCTACTCACCAACCCATGCAAACACTTACACACCAACTAACAGACTGATACAGACATTCACACAGTTTAGTCACTAACCCATGCATTCAGTAAGACACATTTAATCACTCACTTATACAGTCAGTCACGCACCTACTAAATCCTCCATCCAGACACTTATACACCCACTCATTCTTCAATACACCTTGGAATTTATATATATAAAACATATTTAAACTTTACAGAAACACACAGTCACTGGATGATGTCATCAGTGATGTCATTTGAGATATCATCAGTAATGTCATCAGTGATGTCACTGACCATGTCATGAATGATGTAATATGTGACGTCATCAGCAGTGCATTGCAGGGACGCGAGTTATATTTAGCTGAACTAACTATAATGGCAGAATTTCTCTGCTTTGTACCAGTGAAATGTCCAACTAACTATAACGTCCCTGAAACCTATGTTTTTTTCAGTGAATCTATAAATATATATATATATATATATATATATATATATATATATATATATATATATTCACTGAAAAAACCATAGGTTTCAGACATGTTATAGTTAGCGGAAATTTTACTGATAAAAAACCAATGAAATTCCCCCGTTATAGTTAGTGCAGGCAACTATAACTCACGCGACCGCAATCCTCTGCTGATGCTAATACTGTATTTAGACACTTATTTGCCCATGTCTTCTTCCATAAATTTTTAGCTATACATATATTAGAAATATTTTTTGTTCATAAAGACACATATGTCATCAGCAGAAGATTGCGGTCGCGTGAGTTATAGTTGCCTGCACTAACTATAACGGGGGAATTTCATTGGTTTTTTATCAGTAAAATGTCCGCTAACTATAACATGTCTGAAACCTATGGTTTTTTCAGTGAATTTGCAAGGTTTTTTAAATGCTAATTCCTAACTATAACGTGTGTGAAACCTATGGTTTTTTCAGTGAATTTGTACGGTTTTTTAAATGCTAAGTTACTTTACGCCATTCGTGGCGTGCACGTCCACTTAACGCAGTTCGTTCTGTGCGCGCCATACACGCAAGGTGCGTAAAGTGCCGTGCCGTACACGCAAGGTGGGCACGCAGTGCGCTACGTGCACCGCGTGCCCACGTTACGCACCGTGCGCACATGGAGGACATATTATGCGCTTCCTTGTGATAGGTAATCTGTTAAATTTAATTTGTAAGTGATGACAATAAAATGCCATGCACAGAGAGTGTTTTTTTTTTTTTAATTAAAATTTTTAGCGTAAGCGCACCGTACGCGTACGGTAAGCGTAATCGGTGAAATTTTCAAAAAATAAAAATTTACCGTTTTTGGCCTTTGAGGACTCAACTAACATGGCTATGTGCATGGGCGCTGTCTAAACAGCCCCTTTATATGTTTTTTGCCTTTATTTACAGCCCCCCCCTCAGAGTGCGAGAGAGAAAATGGCGGCCGCCGCTTCCTGGTTTCGACCGATTCGAATGTTTACTTAGATGTAACAGCCAATCAGAATCGCGCTCGCGCACGCCACCGTACGCGTACGGTAAGCTTACGGTAAGCGTGCCGTAAGCTGGCTCAGATATATATATTGATTTAAAGGCTATTTTCTCAGAATCTACTGAACAGATTTACACCAAACCTACAAAAGGCACTACCTTGACCTGAGGACTACCTCTCTGCCAAATTTCTAGTAATTCTGTTCAGCCGTTCGGGCTGTAGCCCTGTCTAAAGGTCCTATGGAAAAATGCATGGGAAAAACGCGTTTTGGGACCCCCCTTTTATCTCAGCCCCCGCTTGACGAATCCCCCCGAGACTTTCAGGGTAGGAGCGGAGCGTAGCGCCCCACCTATTTTGAGAAATTCGCGAGGATTCGTCGACCGGCGCCAAAGTTATTCAAAATAGAATGTTGCGGATTTCCTATGGAAAAGGGGTCCTAACTATAACTACCTACTGGCGACCGCCAGTAGGTAATATATATATATATATATATATATATATGTGACTTCAACTCCCTTCTCCACGCACACGATATGCCGCTGCAGGTAGGAGCCCAGTTCACAATTTGGTGCTTGAAAGGATCTTTATTCGTCCGCTCACAAGTTCAGCACAGCCATTACACGTTTCGAGCCCGTGGGCCCTTGATCACATGACGCTAACAGCAGTCTCACCTGGGCATTTAAAAAAAAATTAGTTTTTTCTTTTTTTTCTTTCTTAAAGTGACATGGTGCTTTATGCAGTTACCAATGATATCTTACAATGCAATGGTAGTAGATATGGAAAACATGTTGACATTTTCAATATAGCTAAATATACATCCCAATGATAAAAATTATTATATAAAAATTATATAAAATTCATCATTAACAATAAATATATAAATATATAAATATAAATAAATATATATTAAAGACTTTAAAAGGGTTTACATATTAAAAAAGTGTGCATATATAAAACCCCGCAAATGTTTGATTGATAAAAACACTCGCCTGAACCATAATTGTATGTCTGATGGCCATTCTATTGTTATGACTTAGTGTCATAATTGTGGATAATATTTATGAATGGAGCTTTAAAGATAGTATTTACAAAATTATGTTCAGCAAAATGATGATATTTATGTCTTTAAACTTTCATTGCATACAAGAATAAAATCGGTAACTATTGACGTGTATGAAACTGTTGTGTGCCACCTTATCCACACCCAAAAAGTGTGACCGTGATAAAATTCAAAGGGGCAGCTTGCAGCTTAAATAAAATTATATTACATAATTGATTATTTAATTTTATTTAAAGATTATAAATCGTTGGTAGGATCATAAGGGGGACTGAGTGGATCTATAAGCAAGTATATAGATCCTCCGTACCATTGAGGCCCACAGGTTGTTTGCTATCCAATTGTAGGATGTATCTGGTTTCTAGCTTTCTCAGTGCTTTTTCTCGGTTGCCTCCTCTTTTATTGAATGGTATACTGTCAATCAAAAAGTATTTTAGACCTTTGGGGTCTCCATTGTGAGATTCCTCAAAGTGGCGTGCGACAGGATATGTGTGATCCTTATTTTTGATGGCTCTCAGGTGTTGGAGTATTCGTTTGTGGCCTTGAAGAACTGTACTTCCAACATATTGAAGGCCACAAGGACACTCCAGCACGTAGATCACAAATTCCGTTTTACATGTTAGGAATTTATATATGGGGATTTCTTTGTCACTAAAAGGTGTTTTGTAAGACTTTTTGTTTTCTCCACCGTGTGCGCACCGTGCGAGCACCCTAACGTGCGCGAGCGTAATTCTGATTGGTGGTTACATGTTAGTCAACGTTCGAATCGTCGAAATCAGGAAGTGTCGGCCGCCATTTTGTTTGTTTTCAGTGCGAGAGTGAAAAAGGAAGGTGGCGAACGTGAAAAGGGTGCAGGGTAGAGAGTTCCTGACCCCCTAGCCTTTGTCAGGGAGTCCCTGAAGGACCCCGAAGGCAAAAAAAAGAAAAAAGAATTTGTAAAAATCGCGGTGGTGTGCGCACCGTGCGCGCACGGTGAAACCCCCCCCCCCCCAAAAAACCTTTTTTTTTTTTTTAAATCGCGGGGGTGTGCGCACCGTGCGCGCACAGTGAAAACCCCCCAAAAATTTTAATACATCGTTTATTGTAGAATAAATATATTAAAAAAAAATAATAATACATAAATAAATTAGCATTTAAAAAACCGTACAAATTTACTGAAAAAACCATAGGATTCACACACGTTATAGTTAGGAATTAGCATTTAAAAAACCTTGCAAATTCACTTAAAAAACCATAGGTATCACACATGTTATAGTTAGGTGGATATTTCACTCGTAAAAAACCAATGAAATTCCCCCGTTATAGTTAGTTCAGATAACTATAACTCGCACGACCGCCACTCTATCACAAGGATGATGTCATCAGTGATGTCATGAGTGATGCCACGGACCATGTCATGAGTGATGTAATATGTGACGTCATGAGAAGTGGATTGCGGGCGCGCGAGTTATAGTTATCTGAACTAACTATAACGGGGGAATTTCATTGTTTTTTTACGAGTGAAATATCCACCTAACTATAACATGTGTGAAACCTATGGTTTTTAAGTGAATTTGCAAGGTTTTTTAAATGCTAATTCCTAACTATAACGTGTGTGAAACCTATGGTTTTTTCAGTGAATATATATATATATACATACATACACACACACACAAACACATATATATATATATTACCTACTGGTGGCCACCAGTAGGTAGTTATAGATAGGACCAAAGTTTCCAAAGAAAAAACGTTTTCTGTTTTCTGTGTTGCCAATAATTTTGGCGCCGCTTGACGAAACTTCATGAAATTTTCACAAAACTTTCTCTTTTTGGTTCAGCTGCTGTATTGAAAGTTTCAGGGTGATCTGTCAAGCGGGGACCAAGAAAAAAAGGCATATCAAAATGTTTTTTACCTATGTTATGTCTATGAGGATTTTTTTCATTTTCTGAACACGACTACAGCCCAAAACAATGAAGCGAATTACACAAAATAGTAGTTTCAGAGATATTTAAGTTTAAAAAATATAGATAATTGGGGGCCCAACAGGCTACTGAAACCCCTACTGAAATTTGATTGGCTGCCAACATTTCAACCAGGAAGTGTTGGCAGCCATCTTGGGACTCGGTTGAACTGAGTTACACAAAGTAAGTAAATAAAAAAGAAAAGGGGGCAGAGTAGAAGCACTCTGAGCCCTAGGCCTCTTGGGGGGGGTCCCTCAAGCACCTTGAGGGGGAAAAGAAACATTTTTTAAAAAGTTTTCGATGGAATCTGCGGATCAGGCTGAAAATGTAAACAAAAAAGTCAACACTTTGTTTATTATGCCTCCCCCGGTTGGCCGTGTCCCGGGGCATTTGTAATTATAGGAGGGAGGGAGCACACGTCCCCCTTCCTCAGGCTTATCGTGCCTTGGTAGCCACCATCTCCCCGGGGCTTCCTTAAATATGCATGCAGGGAGGCCTGTATGGCCTCCTCCACAGCCCCGGGGACCACCACCTCCCTGGGGTGTTAATGCTACAAAGAAGTGCAGGGACAATGCAGATCCCCCCACAGCCCCGGGAGGTGCCACCTCCTTGGAGCTTCAACGTAAATTAACCCCCAGGACAAATGAAAACAAAGGAGGGGGCCATGCAGCCCCCACCCCTGGAGCCCTAGATGGCCCTGGGGACTGCCAGCCCCCAGGGCCAGCTCCAGCAATGTCCTGGGGTGCCCATTCCCAGGACACTGCAGTTTGCTATGGCTTGGCAGGAAGCCATAGCAAAATCTATTCCGCTTCATCCAAGTAAGAGCAGAAAAAATGTTCTCACTTGCACGAAGTGGAGCAGAATTGATTTTGGACAGAGGCAGCTGCATTTTTAACAGCTCCTTCTGACTGAAAGCAACGTCAGCTCCCACAGGACGCATATACTGTAGGGTTGCATGAGTGGATATGGCAGTGGCTGTATTAGGGAGTGAGTGGGTATATGAGTGGCTGGATGGGTGAGTGAGTGAATGTGTATGTAGATCTATGAATCAGTGAGTGGGTGTGTAAGTACTGGTATGGGACTGTGAATGGGTTTGTAAATGGTGTGTGGGAATGAGTGTAGGAAAGGTATGGGGTGTAAGTGGGTGCGTTAGTTATTTTGGGGATGATAAAGGAAGGAATGAATGATTTGATATAGCGCAAAACAGCTACCTCAGCTAGAGTGTCCTGGCGCTAAGTTGGAAATCTGTGATGTCATCAGTGATGTCATCAGAGATGTTATTTGAGATGTCATCAGTGATGTCACTGACCATGTCATGAGTGATGTAATATGTGAGGTCATAAGTAGTGCATTGCGTGGGCAGGAGTTATGGTTAGCTCAGCCAACTATAACTGCTGAATTTCACTAGTTTTGTATGAGTGAAACCTGAGCCGAACTATAATGTCCCTATAACCTTTGATTTTTTCAGTGGATTTTTCTATTTTTTTAATACCATTTCCTAAGTATAATGTCCCTGTAACCTTTGATTTTTTCAGGGAATATATCTATAAATATATGTATGTGTATAGATATATATTTTTTTTAATTCATCTAAACCCTCTCCCAATCCTACAACTCTTAAAAAGCCTTTACTACCCCTTAACCTCACCCATCCCTGAACTCTAAACACCTCTTCCCTCAACTCTGAAAACACAGAGAACCCTTCACTACCCCATACCTTTAGCCATCCATGAACCTTAAATACCCCTTATTAGCCTTTACTACGCCCTACCCTTCCCCTTTCTTAAACCATAAAAGCTTTCAGTACCCTATACCTTACCACGTCTTAAAAACCTAAACACTCTAAAAAAACACCTTACTACCCCATACCCCTACTCATCCCGAACCATTAAGAAAACCTTACTACCATTTACCCATACGCATACCTGAACCCCAAACACCCCTTGTTACACTTTAGAACACCTAGTCATTCCTACCCTTACCCATCCCTAAACCTTGAAAACTCTTACAACCCGTACCCTTACCCATCTATGAACCCTAGACACCGCTTACTACCCCTAACCTTGCCTATCCCTAAACCTTAAAACACTTCTCCTTACTAATCCCTGAATCCTTAAAACCCCTTACACCACAGACCTCTCCTTAATTCACATAAAAGCACACTTATTAGCATGGTAAACTCCTTCATTATATAGTGCCAGAAAATGGAATGAATGATCCTTTGCCTGCATGATAACTGCTTCTTTGTAAATGTAATATGTGGTAATCAGCCACGGTCCATGCAGATAACAGCGGTGGGGCGGTGGGGAGGTGGAAGGGGGGATTTCAAGGGACGATGCTAAGGAAAAATTAATTATTTATTTAATTTTCCCTCGGCATCATCCCTTAAAATCCCCCCTTACCCGGCCCCACGTCCTCTTCGCTGTGACCTGCCCGGACCGTGGCTGGTGGTAATGCCCACATTGTAAAGACAATACCGGGTACAATGTGTATTCTGGCTGTGCTAAAGTCCTTTACTGTATATTTCCTTCTACAGGAGTGGACTGCTGTCCATTGCCCAGCTTTAAGATACTTTTCTGACAAGCAGCATTTTTAGTCAGGGGTTTAGCATCAATGCAATGTTGTGTGGTCTGGTATATATAACCAAGTCGGTGCTGAACAATTCTGAAATGTAATGAGAGCGACAAAATGTCAGTCCAGTGTGAACTGTTGGAGGAGAGTGAATTATCCATATAGCTTGAGGTTACTGAATAAGATGCTTTGTTGTATAATAAGTGCTTTCAAGAACCGCTTGGACGAAATATAGGGATTGTGCTATGTGTGTTAGACAGTGTTTCCAAATCATTGTTTTGGATATTTGTGTGGCATTTCTTTGGTGATTTGGTAACAAAGTTGACTAGACCTATATCTCTGCGGCCCTGGATGCTCCTGAGTTGGCCTGTCTGAAGTCTTTCTATTGGATGTTGGACTTACCTGTAGGAACCATAGAAATAGTCCAAGCAATGGTATATGGATCTGATCGTAATAAATCAAATTGGTTAAAATAACTCCTTTAATAAGCACAGGTTGCAAGATGTAAGCTTCATATTAAATAGATGAATAAGTACATTATCAATCAGATTAATAAAGAAGGTTTACTACCATAATATCGAGATTTAAATATCATGGCCAACATATCGAGCATTAGCATAGTGTGAAGGGAAGTATTTGTTTATTATAATTATTTCCATATATATGCACCATGACACAATATCATATATTAGTGGAAATAGTACTCCGTGATATTCTGGTAGTCATATTCTGACATGCTGCCAGACCAATTAAGGCAGTTCATTGTATAAGACATATTGCATATTAACTCTTATGAAGACTGGGCAGAGGAAACACATATTTGGCACTGACGTCTCTTTTCATCAGTTTACCATAGTTGGACTGTGTTTCTATCTGTTTTCTATCAAGAGCAGCTCCTAACAATAATCACAGTCACTCAATGAAGAATGTGGAGTCTGGTGTAAGTCCCCACGGGGTCTGTCTAGGAGTCGACTCGTCAGAATTACAGATAGCATGTGATGCAGGGGACCATGAGGAATGCTTCAGAAGAAAAGCAAGTGAAACCATTAGGAGGTTGCAGGTGAGTTGCCACAGCAACTGAGGATGTGTGAGATGCCTAACTGACCCTGATGCTATCAGTGGAAAACCAGAAACGAAGGACCCTTTTGGGTGTGCCAATTGTACATCCAGAAGGAGATCCTACCCTCGGCGTGGTCTGTATTTCATAAGGTTGCAAAGGTTACAATGTATGATAACCTCAGATTTGATATGAGTCTAGCAGCAGAAAACAGTAATGGACATTGTGTCCCAGAGCAAGAGGAGCTCAACATGAAGAGGGTGCAGGAGCAGAACAATTACTTCTGGGGTAGATCTCGGTGTAACTTCAGCAGATCCCCAAGCAAACTCAAACAACGAGACATGAGTGTAATAACAGAAAATACCATGAAAAAACAAATTTTCATCCAGTTCCAAAATGAGTACAGAAATCACCACACAATTCCTACTAAGGCTAGGAAACCATTAGTCCAGGGATTAATTATAAATTGAATGGACTATGGCAACGCCCTATTGCTCTCAATAAATGAAAACCTTCTGAACAGACTCTAAATTTTGCAGAATACTGCTGCTAGGTTAGTCTTAGACCTTCCACACAGATCTTCCTCTGCTCCCTGTTTAAGAGCTCTTCACTGGCTCCCAGTGAGAAAACAAATTCTCTTTAAAACCCTTTGTTTGACACATAAGCAGATGTATGGAAACGGCCCGAGATACTGGTCAAATAAACTATGTTGGTATCAGCCATGTAGGGTGCTCAGGTCCAGTAATGAATCATTGCTTACTCCCCTCAGGATCGGTACTGCTAGAAAAGGAGGCAGGTCTTTCTCCTTTCTCGCACCGGCATCCTGGAACAAAATGCCTTCATACTTACGCACCATTCCTGATCATAGCTGCTTTCACAAGAAGCTGAAGTCATGGCTATTTGATAACTAAGCTAGCATTTCTATCAGAGCCGTCTGCAAGCGCCATGAGACTTTATGAGTGATGTGTGCACTATACAAATGTCCCTGATTTGATTTGATTTGAATCATACCCTATTCACGCCTATTCACAGCAGTTTTGTGTTCGAGTATATGATAGTAATAAACAGAATATGAAACTGTGTGTATGAATTATATATGTTTGAGATTTACGTCGCACAAACCTAGCTAAAATGTAACAGAGAGCTTACAGGACAGATGTTTAGGCAGGGTTGGTTTATTGGTGATGCTGAAAGTTTCAAAAAGGTAAATAGGCCAAGGCTGTGTGTATTGTAACTTAAGACATGTCTGCATCTGCCATTCATTCATTACAGTTCAATAAAGTGCCACCTCCCCTGCAGCACAAGATACATGCTCCACAGTGAGCATTACAAGCCAAAGTCACCCAGCGGTGATTAAACAGATCTGTGAACATCATTGCTGCCACCTCTTCAGCCATACCTATTCCCACCATTGCAGTGAGGCCCGATGCCACTGCACCAGCAAAGTATGCTGCCACCACTGAAGCATAGCTTCCTGTCATCACTACACCCAAGCCTGTTTGCAGCACTACATCTAGCACGCTGACACTATTATAGCCAGTGACCTGCTGTCACTACAGTCAAGATACTACAAGCATTGCAGCCAAGCCAGCTGTTACCACTGCACTCATGACCACTGCACCAGTGGCAGCAAGACCAGCTGCATATAGAGCAGTCACTACTGCAAAACCTGACAATACTGAACACTTGAATCAGCATTCTCAGCCCAACTGCAGCATTCACCACTGAACCACTGATGCAGACACCCAAGCCAAATCTGTAGCTGCATCTCCTGCCACGGCAGCAGCATCAAAATGCGTTTCTGTGCCCACTGCCATGTCAATGGCGGAAGTGATGGAGCATGTGTTGATGACATCTTCATCCTAGATATGGAGGCTGTGAAAGGTGACATCAAAATCTTCATTGACAAAACAGCTGGTCCTTTTTAGGCGAGTGTTCAGCCACTTACTCAAGGTTCACTAGCACTTCAGGATCTAAGCCACAGAAACATGTCAAGTAGGAAGTTCAGAAAACTGTCCTGGCCAAGTATGGCGAGAGCAGTGACTACACTCCCTGAAATGAGGTACGTGATAAGGGAGAAACTAGAATTCGTAAAGAAAGAGGTACAGGTAAAATTGTTTTAATGGGATGAAAAGAAAGGGCGCGATAAGATCTTAACCCTGTGCTTTCTACCAATTCACCACTTCCAACCTGGCCATTAGTTACTAGACAGCAGAAGGTCTGATGGACATAGAGTCAGCTCTGCATACCTTGGCCAAACTCATGAATGGCAGGGAGATGATATTGTTCAAAATGAGCTGCAAGAGTAGCTCCACTTCCTACTCCATACCATCCACCTCACCCCCTCCTCTCAAACCCCTCCTCTTAGTACCAGGAAAGGATCAGTAAGGGCCACATTACTGTCAAGTGCTGGCTTGCAGATTTCCCAAAAATAGCTTTGTTGTGTATATACAAATGTGTGCTAGGGATTATGGGTACTAGGGCTAGTTTCAAATGCATTCTTGACTGTGTGTCCTGTCTGGAGTTGTAGCTAATTTGGGCTACCACCTCAAGAACTATCTTGCATCACATGCAGAAGATATACATATGAGGTGGGTATGGTAAGTGTCCACATCCACATGTACAGCCATTAACATAAGGAGTTTACTGATGATTAGTGTGAAAGTAGGTATTTGCAATAGAAAATCAAGCCACTACACATTACACAGTCATGGTTAGGTTTGATAAATTGCTAAAGACTTAACACACTTTTCCTAAGTTAAGCCTGTTTGCTCTGCGCTATAGCTACCAGGGGTTAACTCCAGGTTTAAATTATTGAAGCACTGTGTTGAACCTGATGTGTTCAATAGTTCATTTATAAAAGAAATGTCAGATTCAACAGCTTAAACGTGTGGATTCAATAATCAAAGTATTGCAAATTTATATTGAAAACAAAAAAAAAAATATTTAATGGACATTCATTCTATCATATAAATAGCAAACAAATATTTCCATAAATAGCCATAATAGTTAAGAAATCCATGCAACATTTATATATAAGATAACCTACAGAACTAATTGTGTTTTTGCAAATTGTTACTTGATCATGGGGTTAAGAAAATAAAGGGAGTGGAGGTATCCTCCTTAGGCATGCTTATTTTTGCATTTTAAACTTTTGTCTTTTTTCTTATTTTTTTTAAAAACCTTCCATCCATTTGTATATTTGAATGTGCCTTACTTTTTAATAAAACAATTAACAATATGTATAATCTATAAAAAATCTTAAACTAGAAGTGATTTTTCGAGTAATTGACATGCTCCTACGTGTTCATGAGAAATAAAGATCTGATTTGTTGTAAATAAAAAGGTTTTCTTGTCAATACATTTTCAATCCATGGGAAAAGAGAAGTGATACGCATATATTGATGCGTTAGCAGTTAATAAAATTGACTCATGTTCAAAAGCCAATAAATTTGTAGTTCCACTACTTAAAGTAGCAGTAAATTGACACTATTAGTTGTGTATTAATAGAAGCAATAGCCGAGGTAGCACTGAAAGTGGCATTAGTAATAATGGGCAGATGTACGACCCTTCCATTTTGCGAGTCGCAAATTGCGCAGTTTTGTGACTCCCAAAATGGAATGTACAACAGTGTCTCAGACACTGTTTGCGATTCCCAATGGGTTCGCAAATGACCTACCTCACTAGTATTCATGAGGCTGGTCGAAATTTGCAACCTCATTGGTAATGGCCAGCACTCACAGGGATGGTGGCCTGCTGGGGTCAGCAGACCACTATCTTTGTGACTGCTTTTTAAATAAAGCGTTTTTTTTTAAATGCAGCCTAATTTCCTTAAAGGAAAACAGGATGCATTTAAAAAAGAAAAATTAAACCTTTCTGTTTCATTTTTTAAGAGTAGACAGTGGTCCGTAAAACATTTTTTTGCTGCCAGTCACAAAGGGGAAGGGAAAGTATTAAGTGATAGTTTCCAAATGGGAGGAGGTTACCAGTTCATGTTTGATGTCATTGGAATTGTAATAAAAAACCCTCTCTCATGGTGAAGTCAAATTTTAAAGTACATTTTTGAAAACGCCACTTTTAGAAAGTTCACATTTTCCTGCCTTAACCATTGACTGCCTGCAGCCTGTCCCTGGGTCACATGACTGGGTGTAGCTGACAGTGGGGTTTTATGTATTCTTCCTAGACAGTAACACATATCAGAGAGCTTAGATGTGCCTGAATGGGCCATCACTGGCAGGATGGGCATAGCCCTACTCACACTTGAATATGCTGTGTCCTGCCTCTGTACAAAGTGCTCCATTCCCCCTGTAGTTAGTCTGGAGCCAGTGCCGGGTAAGGCAGGAAGCCTGTGGTTTTCAAAGGGAAACCTTCAGAAGATTCTCCCACTTCAAAAGGAGGCCAGGGTATAAATATTAGACCTCAGACACTAACCCTTCAGTACACTTCTGGACATGTGGATACTCTGCCAGGTGGAAAGACTGATGTGGTGCTGAAAGGACTGCCACTCTGCTGGTCTGCTGCTCTAAGGGACTGCTGCCCTGCTGTGTTGACCTGCTGCCTCTTACTCTAGTTGAGAACAGATGGCTTCCACAAACTTGAACCCAGTACCTGAATCCTACCTAGCCCAGTGGTGCCACCACAGTCCTGGACCTTTGGAGGTGGGCTTGAAGGTGCTCTGCCTGCTCATCTGCGGTCCCAGCAGAATTGACGCATCTCCTCTGATATACATCACAATCATGAGCAAAACCAATGCCTCTGCTGCCAGGGTTCTCTCAGTGTAAAGACTCTGATTTTACATCACAGCCCGCTTCGGAACTGCCACTGCGCGAAGCTTCCCCGGTGCAGGCCCTTGTATCGCAAATCTCTTGTTGACGGCAGCCTCAAGAACAACACAAGTTTTCGCATTGAAGTCTCACATTGTCTCAGAACTGACGCATCACTTCAACTGTACGACACATCCATGATGCTGGATTTTGCATCGCAAGCCCTCATCAACCGAATCCTTGACGATGACGCAGGACCTTGCATCACAACTTCGTACTCCTCAGAACTGACGCATCACCTTGGGTGCACAATGCTTGCTCAACATGTGACTACTCACACTTCACAACCAGGATTTAAGGTACTCTTTTCAGTGCGCCTTCCTGGGTCCCTGTGGCCGGCCCTCACTCCATTGATGTTGGCCTGAACTTTGACTTTGTGCTGGTCTGGCGCAACCACATATCCACAGTTTGTGCTTTGTGGAACCATTTTCACTGACATATTTAAAATTACATATCCCCGGTTCTACTGACTGGATTTGTGTCGTTTTGGGCTTGTTTTATTTATTAAAGTTCAATCTATATTTCTCAATCCGGAATGAGATCCTTTTGTGGTGTGTTTTCACTGTGTTACACAAGTTAAGCCTGACTGCTATGAACCAGTCTGCCAACTTGGTTGAGCACAGGTTAATTTAGGGTTTGCTTGTGATTTCACCCTGACAAGGATGTAGTTTCTGCCAGACTAGGGTTCTGCACCCTCAACCAGCAAGCCATTACAATAACAGATACAACTTTTCTGTTATTTGTGTTGTATTGAACCTTCCATTGCATGCACTTTCTCCAATGTGTGCAGAATGTACTTAGAACAGTGTGACCCACCCTGATGTATGCACGTTTCTCAGTGTTTTCTGGACTAGAGTTACAAAAGTAAATCTGAACTCCCCACTGCCCCCCAATATATTCACTTTTAAATGTTTGTTAGTGTGGAGTTACAATATTAAATCTGACACCCCTCACTCTCCCAACATATACACTTTCCCCAATGTTTGTTCAACTGGAGTTGGCACAGCAAGTCTGCTCCCCCACAATGTAAGTGCTTTCCCCAATGTTTGTTAGAGTAAAGAATGTTTGTTAGTTCAGAGTTAGCATAGTAAACTGTATTCATACAATATATCAAGGTCCTCCATTTTGTGAAGAATTTTACTTAACATCTTTTTTTATTTTTTTATTTTGGATTGAACTTCAGGTAGCTCATATTACTTTATCCTGGATTATATTGCAAACATAACTAATTTAAAATGATATCTATTTTTTTTAACTTTTTTCATTAATTGTCTGTTGTGGTTTGTTTTAAAATCATGTATTATAATTTTAGTATCTGACAGATATTCATGTTTATATACATTTTAAATATTATTAGTTATGGTAGAATAATTTTGAAATGTTTTGCTTTTTTTTTTTAAAACATGATGGCTTACAAATATATGTTATTGTGGTGCTTCATTATTTAATATAAATGACAATTAGGGTTGATTGTTTGTGAATATAGGGTATGCACAAGCACTTTACTAAAATCATCATGGAATGATGGGGCATGTGCACTTTTCTTAGGGATTAATTTATTGGGTTTGGTGCAATAGATCGACAAGTATAGAAAATGAAATATAAATGAATATTGTAGCATAGATTTTCTTGCAAAGAGTAGTGCAATAAAGGACACCTAGTACTTTATCATAATTATGAGACCATATGCCAATATTAGCATTGGAATTAGTATGGCCTATGCACAATAGATCATTAGGTGAAGGAAAGAATGAGAAATATGGAAATCCTAATTCAGGAAGATAGGAGAATATCCAATAGCACACGCCACTTTATAGAGATAAGGGTAATACCCTAACTCAGGAAAATAGGAGAATATCTCATAGCACACATCACTTTATAGAGATAAGTGCGATAACTATATTACATTAGGAAACGGAACATGTTTTTCTCCTCCCTCCCCCACTATAATAGCCATAATAAGCACAAGAAACGTCATTGAGCACTGTCTTTCACATAATATGTACAATACGTAGACCAGAATAAAGCATTGAGGAAAGGGAGATGAATACGCTTTAAAAAAGTAGCAATTGGAAATAATGAAGCACTAGTCACTTTATGAACACACATTGGAAAATATTATATAAGGGTAGCAATGTTAAATACCAAATATAAGAATGGATACATAGAATAGGAACGTTTTTGTAATGATTGCACTCGGATACCAAAAGATTAGGGTACCGATGCAGAGACAAAAGCATACATGATTTATCAAAGTGAATAGGAATGTTATTATAATGATTGTACTATGATACTTAATGCAATGTTGAAGTGGAGAAATTTGAAGGATGTAAGATTTGAATTGAAAAACATCACATGATATTGTGCACTATGTAGGAGAACGTGAGCCACTTTGTGCGAGGAGTTCACGTTCTGGTGTTTGACTGGGCACGAAAAGAACAAAAGGACATTTAAATAGGACCACTCAGTCCCACTGTGGTCTAACAGGAGGCCCAGCAGAAGGCGGAAGCCGAAACACGTCGGCATGGGTGATGAACTTTAATTGTGTAATCTTGCACTGAAAATGAAGGTTATATTTATTGAAATATAAAAATTAGAAAAAATAATAAAAGGGTGAAAAACGTATCGAGGACGCCATCTGAGGAGTTTTGTGTGCCGCCTTCCTACAGGTCGTGAAAGACGACGACGTTGAATGTTCATACATTACCATTATTATATATTTTTAAGCAGGAATAATTTTTAGGTGTAGTATAAATGTATAGTCATTTATGATTTATTATTACAATTTATTTTATATTTTTATACATATTTTTCTATACAGTTCTAAACATTTTGTTTACAGAAAGTTTATATATTATTTTTATGTCATATATCTTTTACACAAATTAATTTTAGTAAAAAATAATGTACCATTTTTAATTAAAATAACAGTAATTACAGTTATGTATATAATTACCATTATAATTGTGATATTTAAAACCACAATATTTTTTGCTTTACATTATCAATATGTAAAGATGATATGTTAGTGGTCTATATTGTAACATGATATTTTGTACCATGATATTTTGTCGTCAATATTTCGTTGAATAACTGGACTGCAGCCTTACCTAAAAGTTAGAGAAGCAAGTTGGCTCAGCCAAATATTTTATCTTGTTTAGGGATCACAGCCCTTGGACTGTGCAGTGGTTCCTCAGTGCTCAGGGTCAATATCATGCCAGTAGTCCATTTTCATAAAAGCTCAAATTTGCTGCAAGCATTAAAAAATGGAATTGCCTTCATGCATAAAACAGCTACGCTTTTCATGCCAAGATTCTGGATGTAGTTATCCTATCATTCAGCACAATTTACCAATGTGATCATAGGATCAGCCCTAATTCTGAGACATGCCTAGACGTGATATAAGGCTCTTTTCCTAGGCAACTCTACTTGAAGTTTAGATATGGTACCCTCCCCATAGCAGAGTTTACTGGGAGATGGGGGACCAATACTGGTTCTAGCAAACTCTGCTCAGTGTGTAACATAATTCCCTTATCTACTCATTTTGTATTTATCTGCTCTGCCTACAACACCCCCCATAAGAAGTGGATTATTCCTCTATGTCGCTTTAAGGGTGTAAGAACAATTGGGGTAGCCTGAAGGATATTGAAATATGACACAAGGGAAGTGGTTATGGTCGCCATGGTAAATTTCTACATGCAGCTTGGCTTATATATATGCAGACTGTAAGCACCACTTTGCAACATGAGAATGTGTTGTAATTTTACATCGAGAGAAGGGGTGCATAAAGAAAACTAAATTAATTAAAGGCTACCAAAAAACTTGCCATCTGGCTAGTATACTTTGAAAGGTGGATAGTATTATTAAAGATATTATATAAGAGAGGAGTATAGTAGAGGTTGACCTGATTCAGGATGATTTATGATTCAGCTGAGAATTGTAACAACACTTGTCCCATAGAACGAGGATATACATTTACCCCTCCCCCTTATTTTTCTCTGTTTTAGTTGCCTCTTATTTGGTTTAAAAAAAAAAAAAAACATTTTCAATTCACAGAAATTTTAAAGTGACCCTTGTATATAGGAAATGTTATTTTTAATTGGTGTGTGTTTTATGGATTTTAATCTGAAATAAACTATTTAAATGGATATGTTAGTGGTCTACATTTTAACATGATATTTTGTACCATGACATTTTGTAGACAATATTTCGTTGCATAACTGGACTGTGGCCTTACCTAAAAGTTAGAGAAGCAAGTTGGCTCAGCCAAATATGTTACCTTGTTTAGGGATCACAGCCCTTGGATTGGGCACTGTGCAGTTGCTCCTCAGTGCTAAGGGTCAATATCATACCAGTAATCCATTTTCATAACAGCAAAAAATTGTTGCAAGCATGCAAAAAGGGAATTACCTTTATGCATAAATCAGCTACGCTTTTCATGCCAAGACTCTGGGTGTAGTTATCCTATCATTCAGCATAAATTACCAGTGTGAAATTGAAAAGGATATGCCACATTTGGAATGTTCTATTAGGTTTCCCACCTTTAATAAATGTTCTCATAACTTTGCACTATCAAACTTACATTCAGGATTTGATTTGTTGAAATGTTCATACAGACCTGTCAGACAGAGCCAAAGTTATTAACGATCAAACAGCATATTTAAAGAAGACTAACTATATGTAACTCTGGAATCACACTTTCAGACTGGGAAACATATACCTAAATGAAGTCCACCATGAAGTCCACTGAGAGTTCATCCACTCACGGGCTTCATCGGACCCTTACCTCCACCACGCCTACTCCAGAGGACTGCAACCCATCAGTATCATGCTCATACCCATTCTGAATGTCTCCACTTCTTCTGAAACCTTCCCAGATAGTTGAAAACATGCAACTACCATCCCACTGGTGAAGAAACCCTCTGTGCTAGCCAACTACACACCAACTCCCCTACTACCTTTTCTGGCCAACATCTTAGAGAAAATCATCAATTAATGTCTCATTGATTACCTCAAAAAGCATCAACTCCTCTACATTACTCAGTCTGGTTTCAGACCCATCCACAACAACCTCCCTCATCGCCACTGTGGATGATACGTGTGAAGACACAGCGGCCCTCATCCTCCTGGATCTCTCCGCAGCATATAACAGAGTCCTCCATCATATCCTGATCCAATGCCTATATGACACTGGAATCTAAGGGCAATATGGATCTGCTCCTTCCTGACTGGCAGGACCCTATCATAGTTGCAAAAATAGGGGTACCTCTGACAATATTTCCTTACTCAGGGTATACATAACATGTGTGCAAAAACATTTAGGAAATTCATTGTAAAGTCGACCTTCAAAATTTCAATGACAATATGTAAACTCCCAGATACTGTTCATTATCAAAAATATTTATTCATGCAACAATATTTTGTTCTTTTATCCTTTTTGTTAAAAATTAATATACCTTCATTGTGTCTATACACAGAAACTTTTGTTCAGTTAATTCTAAACCACATGATTGGTCTATTTCTGTAATGAGCCCTAATCTATGTGTTTAGGCATACTCCCACATTCATCCAGTGCCTATCTCATGGATATTGTGAAGATATAATATACATATATATATTAATGATCCTTCACTTCATATTTTGTAGAAAGCCTCCAATTTTTGTTATTCATTTGGATATTTTTAGACATTCTTCATGTACAATAGCCTGTGACGCTGTTTTGCATTACTTTGCTTCAAGGGGCGTTACATGGGTTTAGTGCCAGAAATTAAGGCTGCTGTAAAGCAGACATTAAAAGGAGAAATATTTTCATTTCTCCTTTATTTTCAGACTGCATGTGTGCTTCACTGTGCAGCACACATACAAAGTAGGAAATGCTTTGAAGTGTGTCTAGGCATGGTATTTTGTACAGTAAGGGTACCCTTCCTGTCCAAAACCTATGCTAGTCTTAGACACACACCCTAGCACTATGGCACTGAGGTGTCTGCCTGACGCACAGCAGCAGAAATCAGCACTGGTGCTAGTGAAAGGGGAGGAGAGTGCCATATCTCTGTGATTATTGCACTCTTCTTCTCTCTCCCTGACACAATGCACCACAGTCTCTTTGGGGCTGCGCTGCTTTCAGTGACAGTTTGCAGAATATGGGCCCAACTCTCTGAAGCTAATTATTGACTAGGCTGAAACTGTAATATTCGGTAAGAGCACTTGATCATAGGACTCCACCTGGTGGCCAACAGAGGTAGGACCGACAACACCACAGAGGTAGGACCGACAACACCAAGAACCTCAGGATTGTCATCCACAACAAACTTGACATGACCACCCAAGTCAATGCTTTCACCGCTTCATGCTTCCATACCATAAAGATGCTGAAGAAGATTTTCAAATATCTCCCAATCAGCATCCGGAAAACCATCATGCACACCCTAGTCACAAACAAGCTGGACTAGGGGAACTCCTTCTATGCCAGGTTCACAAACATCTCACCAGAAGGTGGCAGACCATTCAGAACTTGTTGGCCAGGATCACTTTCAACCTCTTACACCACACTCACATGACACAACACCTGAAGTAGTTCCACTGACTCCCTATACACAAACAAGCATAATTCAAACTTCTCACCCACTACATAACACTGGCCCAGCGTACTTCATAAATTGCATCTCCTTTCACAAACATTCAAGGCACATCCACTCATCCAGATTCCTACTTGCACACATCCCATACATATGGAAAATCAGATCTGGCTGTCGCGCCTTCTCCTACATTGTTCCTTAAGCATGTAATGACCTGGCCCTACACATAAGAGCCTCCTCCTCACGACTTGAGTGCCGCAAAAAGCTGAAGACCTGGCTCTTTGAGTAGACCCACTAGGTCTTAGGTTTGGCTAGACCAGAGGTCAAAGTGTGCGGGATCTGCCAGGCATGATGTGCTCATACCTTTTTATTTCAACAAAAAGAGTCCCCCTACTTTCTGTAAAAAGACAACCATTGCAGAACGGTTAATTTAGACAGTTGAGATACCTATGCTGAAGTGGAAGGGAGGGAGTTTCCTGGGCTGTGAATCCAGGGGAGGGACTGACAGCTGAAAAAGAGACCAGCCTTCTTGGCAGAGTGCCTGCTACCTGAAAGAAATTTAAATATGTGCACTTGGCCAATCTGCAAATGTAAAGGCTACTTAGAAGCTGGTATTTGGTTAAATTGATGTAGTTTACTTTAAGCTTTGTGGTTACAAAGATATTCTTTTTGAGAGGTATTGTGTGGGTGTTTACAAGCTGAGCTGCTTAGTGCCTGCTTTGAATGGACAGTCATAAAAAATGTTTGCACTACGTTCAAGTTGTTTATTACTATCACCTATTTTGAAAGCACGTTTTAAAATCTTAAACCGAAATCTACTCCTCCATTTTGTGGCAGCCTATATTGTACTGTGTACAATGCAAGTTTAAAATAAAACTTAAATATTCATAGTGCTTTCTGTCACAGGCTGTGGCCCCATAGCACTAAACATACACAAATCGTTATTCTGAAATAAACCAACTAGGTTTAAATTCTTTGGTTGACTGATTTCACATACAGATATCTGCATTGATCTCATTAACCAACAGAGCTTTTATCATGTTAAAAAGTGCACTTCCCACAGATTAGTTTATTTAGCTTTTTTTTTTTTTTACTTAAGGTGTGTGTTATTTTATATGCAGTTATCTTAAGTTGAAAGACCTACAAAATAGTAACAGAATATTTTGTTATTTATCTGTCCGTGCCCTTATTCTAGCTGGACCACCCCCATTGTACTCAGAATCACAGTTTCTATACTCACAACTGCTCAGTGCCAATATTCCTTCCTGGGTGATAGTGCATTCTACAAATCTCTATAGCATGAAATAACATAACGTAACTTAACATACCGTAGCATAACATAATATAACATACCATACGTACATTAATGAGTTTCACCAACCCTACCTTTATATTGATGCAAATATTCAAAAAGTCATATTTTATTGAAGCAAATATATTCTTTTTAATGAAACTTGTAGACCTGTTAAAGAACAGCTCATTTTCCGATCTCTTTTAATGAAACCTGGTAAGAAAACCACATCTTCCATGCTAAGGAGGAGTATATAGATATTCATTTCAGTTAAGCATAAAGTTCCATATTTGAGCACAGGGTGGCAGCATCAGGACATAAATACAAATAGTTTATGCAGACTTTTTGCAAAGTACTGTTCTTTTGAGAGAACAACAACTACATTTATAGTCAAAGAAATATCAAATTGGTGTTAGCTATACATCTCATCAGCTTTTAACTTTTTAGTCTTACATTATACACGCTTTACACAGCAAACACATAAGGTGCCATAGAGTATTGAGAAAGCTTGAACATGCACAACAAAGGCGTGACTAAATGACCACATTTGCACAGAAGGAGCAAGATATATCAGCGAGGGCAGCAGACTGCTTGACGACCGATCAAGGGAGACATTGCCCAGAAATCTTGTTGTGAGGTCAAATTAGCTGACAGCTGATAAACAACATTCTAAGCGCATCCAGAATTAGGCCACTTTGCTGCGGGAAGACGGGCATCCTAAGAGAATTTATCAGCCTTTGCAAGGCTCTGCAATCAGTGGCAATATGCTGAGCAGTCTCGAGCTCAGTCCTCCAAGGCAAGCCGCCTTCTGACTGGAGACCCATTGAGGTCTGTTTTCTACATCTTCTCGGCTTTGTCGGCATTCTTCCGTTACTGTTCAAGTAAAGGTTTTTAAAGCTGTCTCCCACGCACACTTCGGGGCATATGTACAAACATTTTGTACTGGTTTTTGCGACACGTTGGCAAAATGTTTTTATTATTATTAACTTTCCAGCGCAAAACGTGTTTCGTGCTGGAAAGTTGCCTGAAAGTAACACAGAGCAACGCAAAGTGCTGTTTTCGATACTCTGTGCCATGGAGCCCTTACATTTGTGCTACATAGGTGTTTCCATGCAACTACCCATGGTTTTTGATGCAAATCCCTATCTAACAATAGTAGACGGGGTGTTGCACCAAAAAACAATTCCACTTCAAAGCAGACATTAAAAAGGAGATATGCTTTTATTTCTCCCAACGTTTCCCACTTTGCATGTGTGGTGCAGTGTACAGCACACATTGAACATTATAAACATTTTAAAGTTAGTCTAGGCATGATATCTTGTACTGGAAGGGTATCTTTCCAGTACAAAACCTATGCTAGACTCAACCAGACACCTTTGTACTATGTTGCAAAGGTTGTACTATGTTGCAAAGGTGTGTTTGTGGCGCTCAGCAGCCTGATTGGGCGCCACCGTAGGGAGAGAGCAGGAAAGTGCCATATTTCTGTAGCCATGGCGCTTTACTGCTCTCTCCACTCATACAACGCAGAGCAGCAACTTTGGGTGCTGTGCTGTGTTGTGTGAGAATTCTGTAAATCTGGGCCCTTATCTTTGTACCTTTATGCATGTTTGCCGCTTTATTAACATTTTCTGTGGGCGCTCATGTGACTAAGCAGACTTCTCCAACTTTTAGCTTGTGAGTTACTGGTAGCTCTCCAGCTGCTTTCCTTTGTGCAGCCCAGATTACTAAATTAGAAGTTTTTATTTGGTCTAATTTAATACATGTGTACCAAAATCTAGATTGTATAGTAGGGACGAAAATGTGTTTAATTTCAGAACTAATAAGCTCGTATTTGGAGAAAAATGGCTGAAATTCAAAAATATATTTATTAAAGCTGATATTTGAGTGGTAAATCATGTGACTTTGGGGAGGCTTTTTATAAATGTTACTACCTTGGCACCAGAGGCATTGCAGCTATGACTGTTTTTTATATTCATGTAGAGGCTTTCCATATTGACAAAACCTTTTATAGATTACTGCTGGCAACCCTGCCTAATGCACTGAGGTGAAAGCTAGTAGTAATCTGGCATATTGTGGCCACTAAAGTACTCTTGTCTGAGGTGGTCAAAATCACGTTGGTATAGACTACAATGGGGTATATTCACAAGAACGTGTGATAACTACCCCAAGAGTAGCAAAACGCAACTTTCAATATCGCAGCCCATCACGGGAAAATAACCCTGTGTCAACGTGGAAATCACAACAAGGCGGTAGCATGCGATAGACACCAGATAACGCGTCAAATCTCAGCATCAAAATCAACGCCACGCCGCAAAAATGCGAAATGCGAAAAATCATGCAATGAGGACAATTGCGGTACACAAATCAGCAAAGACCAGCCACAGGCCTGCAAATCTCAGGCGTCTGGTGGGAAAAGCAACATAAAAGTAAGAAAAAAAAAGCCAAAAAACATTTCAAACTGCGTAGCAACATGGATGCACCCGGACAGAGTGCAGAGGACAAGCCGGACACCGCAAGCCCCACGGAGGACCAGCCAGGAACCCCGCCTTCATGGAACGGGAAGGACAAGAGGAAGAGGAAGACAGGGTTCAGTCCGGAGGAAGACCAGATCCTCGTCACGGAGGTGACCGAACACCATCAACAGCTGTTCAGCACCTCCACTGCGGCACTGGCAACCCAAACTGAAATATGGCAGGCCATCCTAACCAACATCAATGCAGTCAGAGTGTCCAGAAGGTCACTGGAGGAGGTCAAGAGGTGCTGGCATGATCTGAAAAGGCAGACTAAACATAAGCTCGCCGACAACAGGGAGGCAGCAACGGTGACTGGAGATGGGCCTCCTGCACACAGGAGGAGCTGGATGAGCTGGAGCAAATGGTGGCAACAGTCAGCAGTGAGGAGACGGTGGCAGGATTGGGGGGCCTGGACACAGCACGATACGACCTGACCCAACAGCAACAGGGTGAGTAACGACCAGGGACGGGGGAGATGGGTATAATGACACAAATCCTCGTCTATCATGCTGACCGAGGGACGTTGCTTGTGGACACGGCTCCAGATTTCGGATGCGGCTAATACCGTTTCGAAGAAACACCTAACTCAACATACCCGCTGAACTTGGCTCTACCATGAGCTTCATCTATGCGCCCTAGTGTTTAGGATTCATTTTAATCATCTCTGACATACGCACCGGAGGATACGCTTCATTTTATATCATTTTGCCTTGAAGAAGCCCTTGTTTGGGCGAAACGCGTTGGCTGATTGTATCATACGAAGCGCAACAGAGAATAAAAAGATCAGGAAACATTCACCTGCTAATGCTTTTTATTAATGTGTCTTGGTGTATTTAAATTGCCTGTGTCTATATATTGCCTCTCATCTAACCAGTCTATGCAATGGCACACATGCACAAGTATGTGTAGCACACTGCACACCCACAATGACCGTGGAGCATGTCCCTGATTGCATTGGCACGCTGCAGCACACATGTAAATGCCAAGTAGGCCCCCATCCACAATGTGCACAGAGGGGCCCCCCCATCACCAATATCACCACCGACCCATGCACATGTGCTGAATCCAGCAAAGCAGCTGCTCTGTGTCCCACACTGACTATGCAAGTAACACTGCATGTCCGATAGCATGGCAGCAGCCCAAAAAAATGACATGGCCCACAAATCGACATGGAGGTAGCCCAGTGCGTATCACATCCGTAAAGGAGCAGGTCACACTCTAACATGTCCCCATGCATCTACAACCCATGCCTTACCATACACGCAGCAGACGAACAATACACCAGGCCCCAAAATCTGTCCGAGAGCACATATGACTCAAGTTAAAAGCAAATCAGGCCCCGAAAAGCACACAATTCAAAGGCACACCGCCTCCAAGGGAGAAGGCCACACAAAATCAGAGCTGCAGGGGCAACTCCCCCGCAGTGCAGCACACACACATAGCAATCACAGGACATCAGCAACGACGGCAATGTGGTACAATGTGCAACACCAGCACCACAGGACAAAGCCCACAACAGGTTCCGCTTGGGCGTAGTAACAGTCCACTCATATCTGGCATTGCCTGACACAGTGTGATGATAATGAACCGGTACCACCACACCTCCGTCATGTATTGTAACTCTATGCCATATGTGGGTGTCTGAGTCCCATCATGGACCACGTACAGTCCCTATCGAACACCCCCTGTCCGCACCATGCTCCGCCACAGACCTTGGATGACCTCACTGGTGCCATGAATCGTACACAAGAACTGTGTGGGCAGACAGGCACCAGCAATGACAGCACCTAGTTGGGACAGATGCGGAGGTCAATGGAGACCATGGAGAGGATGCAGGCTGGAAGGATGTCTGACACGGATGGACACCAGCGAGTAGTAGCTGGGGACTTCAATGCCCTACAGTACTTCATCTTGCCATTGCTGCCACTGAGCCGTTCCCAGATAACTGCAACGGGAACCTCGACACACACAGCTCTGACCCCTGATGTGTCCGTGGCACACAGTGATGCTGCCCCATCACCTTTGCAGTCTGGTGTGTCAGTGGCACACCGGACACACCGGACACAGAACCCGTATCAGGGGAGTAAGAAGGGGATGTGAACTACTGTGTGGGGAAGGAGGCAGTAGCAGCCATTGCAGCCGTATGGCCTGTCCCTGCCTGGTCATGACCTATGCATCATAGCCTGGGAAACACCTCATAGTGACCCCCGGAACACTCTGCGACTTTCACCCGGACAACGACACGGACTGCCGTTTCTTCACCGCTGGACAATTACACAGCTATCCTGATGCAGACTGCACTCTTCCTCTTCCCAGTCACTGTGCAATCCCCAAAGGACTTTGGTTGGCACACCACTGGGCTTCCATGTGATGTGGGCTTGGATGGCCATGTACAGAACCAGCTCCCGCAATCACCTGAATGTGAATAAAACATTCTTAATCACACAGATGTGTCATCACTATGTTCACTCATGTATGGAGGTGTTGCTGGATGTAGGTACAATGATTGCATATGAAGGTACACCCTGGTAACTGACATCTATACGCATGTGTATCCCTGAGATACATGGCCAATTGGATGCCTGTGAAGGTGAGTACAAGTTGTGTCCCCATTGCACATCAACAACAATCTCACAACCCCCAACGTAGGCACACGTCCATGTATTGAATAGGGCTATATGTAGGACTGACCCAAACGAAAGCAGGCAAGGAGTGGTGTCCTACAGCATATGTGACACCAGAAGTTCACATCACATACCTACTCACACACATCTGTGTGGACACATTCTGTTGTGATACATGGCATTGCTCCACATGATCAGGGGTTGGACACCATACTCACATTGCTGAAGTCACGTAAGTGCACATGGCGTCCAGCACCTATCCAATAACAAAGGTGGAGCTTGCCAAAGGGACCCCCCCCATTGCACATGCATCAGTCAGTTCCTCCGTGTGTAGGGATGATGCTCATTGTGGCGCAAGAGTGAACAATCCAAACAACACACCTCACAGTTAGACACCAGTGGAGTTGCATAGACTTTATTGGCATGTGCGTGTCAGTACGGACGAGGCAAGGGCCACAACAAGCAGGGACATGCTGAAGACACTTACACGCATCATGGGTACATGGCGAAGTTCAGAATATGTTGGGGCTAAAATGGGCAACATTCATCACGGATGGCAACGCTCTCATCCCACCTTGCCTTGCATGATGAGTCATGTGTTTTTGGGCGTGAGGGGGCATGACTCACTGCCCATGGGATCTGCACAGTGCTCTGCCTCCGGAGTGCATCGATTGTCTGCTCTTGTGACAGTGATCAGGTGTGAGGGTCCGACAGGTTCACATGTCGTGCTACATTGCCATGTGTGTGCTCTCCCCCAGCAGTGTGTCCGAGTTGGCAAAGTTACCAAACGATGCTGTGTTGCACCGGGCACGGACCTGCATCACCTTGAACAGGTGTGTGTACACACACGTTGTTCCACGCACGTGCATCCAGAGCCCAGACGAAGGCAGACGTATCCTCTGTTGTGGTGGGATGTGGAGCTATCCCCACAATGCAACAAGTTGTTGGGACATGTGCTGTGGGTGCCAATCGGATGTGGATGCAGGAATGTAGTTACTCGTCCATGAATGCCCGTGCAGCTTCATGTGCAATGTGTTCCAATAGTACGTTGTTGTCCTGTTCAAGGAACCCCAGGGTGAGCCAATCCATTAAGTGGTCCGGGCAGGTGTGCTCAACCCACACCGTTTCACCAATCCGCAACAAAGCCCAATAGGGGAGCGTCTCCATGTGGTCACTGCACATGAGGAATTGTGCAATCTCCCATGCACCACTACCAATACATACGCAGTATGTCAAGGCATCCCATGCACGGCTGTCTCGGTTACACTCTTGTTTGTGATCCAACAGGGGGCGCAGACACAAGTCATCGTCCACTTTATCAACAGTTGTGTTGGATAGGCAGACATCCATCGGACACTCAAATGTACATGTTTGGCAGTGGAACCAGGGCTGGATGCATGTGACGTAGGCAATGCGGAAGCTGAGCTGGTAACTGATCCGCAGCACTACCAGTGGCACTGCGCCCAATAAATGCAGCATACGTGCACGGTACTGTTCCACGTGACAGGGGTTGTGTATGTGGCCAGTATGGCCTGCCATTGCATTGGTGCATCTCGTGGAACGGGCACTCTTCTGAACTGCGGCAGTTGTGTGGAGGATATGCCACAGCTCGGAGCAATGATTGGGTTGTGTGTGCAAAGTTGGGGAGAGTGGGTTGCTGTTTCCGTGAGTGTCAAGGGCATGCCATGCGGGGGTACCACAGGCAGGGGCTTCTGTGTGTGGGGTGTGGATGAGTCATATAGTTCATTTGGGAAATGCGTGGTGTGGGTGTCGTCCCCGTCTGCCATGGCATCCCTCTCAGGGCGTTCCAGGTGCGTTCTGGACCAAGGTCAGAGGTGCAGGTTTCCTCCCGCCTTCTGCATTGAAACAATGGAGCTTTCATCCCTGATGTTTGTCTAACTACTACTTGCGTTTTGGGAATATTTTATGGCTTTGGAGCTGAGATTGGGACACGGCCTTGGGCTCATGGTGTAAGGATGGCGATACACACACACACATGTTGGCATGTGCAGGCAGATGCCCGAGGGGCCTTGCGCTGCTTGGGCAACCTCACTCCGTCTCTGTCCCTCGCTCTCTCCCTGTCATTCCTTTGTTGGGCGCATGGCACACCTTCTTCTCTTGGATTTGGTCTTCAAGGCTGTGTGCTACGGATTGTCCAGTGAGGATCCGCGAGGACTCATCCTACGGGTTGTGTGGGCTTTTGTTTGTATGATGTTTTGTGTTGGTGATTGCATTGCTGTTTGACTGAGTCTCCATTTCCTGGCCACGCATGTCTGTTGATTTTCCTGCTTGTGTGACATAGGAAAAATGTTTGGTATTGAGATTCGTGGTGTTGGTGTGCAGTTTCTTGGTCCGGGGTTGGTGGTGGTCCCAGGGGGGATGGTGTTGCGGGCCTGGGTGTGGTGTCGGAGGGTGTTTTAGCCCTCTTGGGTGTCCGGGCCTAATGATGGGTGGCTCCATGGCTTCTGTTGCCCTTCGGGTGTGGCCCTGGGCTGGTTTCCCTTTTGTGGTGCAGGCTGCTGTCCGACTTTACACTAGGTCAGAGCAGGTGTAGATTTCCTGGTGCTAATGCGCCTTATCGCCTGTTTTGTGTTTTTAACGCAGTTCTGTCTGGTCATTGTGAATGTTGTGGTGGGATGTTGTCAGGGATTGTGGCACGGGAATGCCCACTCTGCATCTCATTAGCGATAGTTGCGCGGGTCCTCTGTGGCGATGTTTTTTGCGGCTGTTATGGCAGGTAAACTGGTGCTGTGGGCTGTTTACACAGGCTTGTGAATGGGGAGGTATTTTTATCACGACTTTGGCTGAGATAAAGTGACGTTGGTTCGGCGATAGTTCCTTGTGAATATGCCCCAATGTGTTCTGTTGGGTGTTGCAATTACTTTGCTTGAGATATAGTGTTGGAGTTTCACACCTTTATGCGAAGATCAATGCATGCGAAGATCAGTGTACGGTCTACAAAAATCTAAGAGCGTATGGGCCACTGTCAATCTTCATTTGGCACCCTAAAGCACATTACGGAAGTAAACAGCCAACAACAACAATCGAAATTATTTAGTGTATTCAAAGTCATATAGCTAAATGGTACAAACACCATTTACTTCATATGCGGCTGTCACAAACAGAAAAAAAAACAATGTGACTTGGTGAGAGAGTGATACACAGTGAAAAAATAATTTTGATACTACACAATACCAACAAAAGCTGGTCTCAAATTTAGAGTACTGTATCCTTGATTCAGAGAATTATATATGTGCCAGTGACTTTTAAAAGCCATGCATCACCTTAAAATTAAATGATGTGGCAAATGAGCCTTCTGACTCAAAAATAGGAGAATGGCAATTGGGAAGAAAATAATTATAGTGGTTTATAAAAATCCTTAACTTGATCAAATATAGGGGCATATTCTCAAGAACATGTGATAACTACCACAAAATTAGCTTAACGTAACTCTTCACATCGCAGTCTATAGCGGGAAAATAACGCCGTGTTAACGTGGTATTTCCATCACTGTGCTACCATGCGATAGTCTCACGATAACGCGTCAAATGAACGTGTTAAAATCAATGCGACACTGCAAAAATGCGAAACACAAACGTGAAAATAGTAGCGATGACGCCAATCGCGATACAAAAATCAGCAAAAAACAGCCACAGACCTGGGATTCCCACGCGTCATGCGGGAAAATGCACTATAAAACTGGAAAAAACACATGCAAACAAAAGCCAAACAACAGTGAAGCACAATGGAGGTAGTCTGAGCAAGTACAAACGACAACCAGAACCCCACAAGCCCCCCGGAGGACCAGCCTGGGACCTCGGGGTCAGGGAAGGGCAAGGACAAGAAGAGTAGGAAGAAGCGGTTCAGTCCGCAGGAAAACAGGATTCTGATAACGGAGGTAGTGAAACACCATCAACTACTGTTCGTCACCTCCACTGTGTCACTGGCAACTAAAAATGTAATATGGCAGACCATCGTGGACAAGGTGAATGCAGTCGGAGTGCTGAAGAGGACAATGGAAGAGGTCAAGAGGTGCTGGAATGATGTGAAGCGCAAAACCAAGCAGAAACTCGCAAACAACCGGAAGGCAGCAATGCAGACTAGAGGTGGGAGTCCAGTGCCACAGGAGGAGCTGGACGAGATGGAGGAAATGGTGTCCACAGTCATCAGTGGGGAGATGGTGGCAGGAGTTGGCGGCCCAGACACTGCTCAACATGACCAAACACAACAGTAACAGGGTGAGTAAAGACCAGCGACTGGGAAGACGGGGGAGATGGGCACAATGGCACACATGCACAATAAAACATAGCTCATCTGCGGACAAACCATGCCCCAGACCCCCAACTCCCACCAAGAGACCAATGCACCCAAGTATGCAACATCTCAGCACTGTATAAGCACAGAAGCCAGAGGCACACAGCATGTAAGGGATAAGGGGCAGCTAAATCAGAGCTGCAGGGGCGACTCCCCCAAAATGCGGCGCACACACATTACATGCAGAGCACATCAACATTGACAATGATGTGGTACAAACCGCAACACATCCACAACTGAACAGAGGACACAACTGGTGTCGCATGTGCGTAGAAACTGGCCAATCACATTTGGCATTGCAGGGAAATGTGAGTTGACAATGTACAAGTACAAACACACATCCGTGATGTTGTCGGAATGTCCACTGTCCCGCATCAAATAGGCAGCTCCCCCAAACAGTCATAATGTACACTGTCATGCTGTCTGAATATAAACATGTACAATGCGTCAACATACATGTGAACACAATGTTAAACTGCATCTCCCCTTCACATTGCAGGGGGAAATCCAACACCTCCTGCAGAGCAGGCTGAACCTCTCTTCTCTGATGACGAAGAGGACCACCACAACTTCGACTCCGACGCCCTCCAACAGCTCGTGGAGAGCCTCCGCAGCCCACTTCCAGGGGCAGGGCAGCCCAGCTGCTCCGAGGAGAACCCACCCCCTGCACAGAATACATAGCAGGCAGAACCCACCACCACGGCTACCTCCCAGGACCCCCATGATGAACACATGTCCTTCCAATGCCGTGTATTGAGGTGCCAGGAGAAGCTGGCTGAACAGGTGCAGGTGGGGTTCGACCGCATGGCAGCCAAACTAGACGCCATACATGGGTGTCTAAGTCCTATCAGGGACCACTCACAGTCCCTAATGGACACCCACTGTCAGCTCCATGTTCTCCAATGAACCATGGCTGACATCGCTAGAGTCCTGACTCTGCGACAAGAATGACTATCTGGTCAGAGTGCCTCCAGCGATCTCACCCGGGAGTTGGGACACATGCGGAGGATCATGGAGAACATGGGGCGCACACAGGCGGAAAGAGTGGCTGCCACGGCTGCACACTCATGAGAGGTAGCTGGGTCCCTCAATGCCCTAAAGACCCTCCTCATGGTATTGCTGCCACAAGGCCTGGCGCTGATGCATGCTGCTGCTACCTCCCCATCCACATCTCTGGCCCCTGATGTGTCAGTGCTACACAGTGCAGCAGACACTCCACCTCTGGCCCCTGAGGTGTCACTGGCACACAGTGCTGGAGACAGAACACCACCACCCACATGTGAGGCACATGCAACAGCAGAGGACGAAGATGCAGATGAATCTCCCTTCGTCCCTTCGTGGTCAGAAGGACGCAGTAGCATTCATCTCTGCCATGTGGCCTGTTTCTGCTTGATTCTGCCCTCTGCATCATCACCTTCCACTGTCCTCCGATGCACTCTGCGACACTCACCTTGGACCACGACGTCGACTGCCATATTCTGTTTGGTCACCAATGACACAGCTATCAGACTGCGAACTGAACTCATCCTCATCTGATGTACTTGTCATTCCCAGAAGGACTCTGGCTGTCCCTCCACGATCCAACAATGTAAAGTGGGGTTTTCATTGCCCTGTACTGCTCCAGCTGCAACACTCCACTGAATGTGCAATAAGAATTCATATTCACACAGATGTGTCATGTCTATGATCTTTCAAGTGTGGAAGTATGGATGAATGTAGGGCCTGTGATTCCCCCTCACATTGCCCAGTGCCGGGGGTGACATGATGGCATCCGCACCATGGGACTTAATCATAAAGGGCCCATGGCTAGCGGTGCACGGACTTGGTGGCACCGAATACACTGCGGCAGGCACAGGCACACCGCCACGGTACAGTGTCTTGTGGTGCACTGAGGTAGGGGCACCTAAAGTGCTGAGCAGAAGTGCAGCCTGCGATGATGCGCTGTCCTGGCGGTCCAGACTGGTAAGGATTAGTGTGAGCCCTGCTGGACCGCAGTGTAGGCCTGAGCCAGCGGGCAGTGCAGGCCTCCCGCCACGTGGTGTTGCCTCGCGGTTCACAGAGTTAGTGGCACCTCAAGAGCTGAGCGGGTGTGCAGCCTGTGATGATGCCGTGTGCACTGATATGGTCTCTGCCATTGTGATATCAAGACCCAGAATCAAGTCTGTGACCTGGTGGCCCATGGTGCGGGGGCTGCATGATGTGGAGGGTGCCATGGTAGCGGGCCCTGGGCTTGGAGTTCCCACCGGCACGTGGTGGGCCCTCTTGGAGATACGCCGGTGGCGGAAGGTGAGCAGTGAGGTCTGGTTGCGCAGGGGTAGGCAATCACCGCTGGGTGGCGGCAGCGGCTGGGGTGCAGCAGTCTGTGAGTGCAGGGTTCGGGCAAGCGATAATGGCATGTGCAACTGTATGGGCTCTGCCATTCATGTCTCTGGAAACTGTTTCAGATAAGGGACCTGGGGGGCTGCAGTGTATACCGGCACGTGGTTGGAGACACACCGGTGGCTGCAGGTGAGCAGTGAGGCATGGGTCTACAGTGTTGGCACTCTTTCTCCCTCCCTGTCTCTCTCCCTCTCTCCCTCTCTCTCTCTCTCTCTTTCTCTCTCCCTCTGTTTCTCTCTCCTTCTCTAACTCTCTCAGTCTCTCTCTCCCCCTCTCTCTCACTCTCTCTTGCTCTCTCCCTCCCTCTCTCTCTCTCTCTCTTTCGCTCTCTCTCTCTGTACTTTGATGAGTGCATGACACACCTTCTTATCTAGATTTTTGTCTTGCAGGCTGTGACTTACAGAATGTCCTGAGAAGACACGCCATGACTCTTCAGAATTGTTGTTTTGGGTTTATTCTGTAATAAACATATTATTTGGATATTATGAGATGAATGTATGATTTCCCTTTTTCTGACCACACATGTATGTTAGGTGTTGTGATTGTGTGACTTCAGGCGAATTGTTTGGTTCATGATTTCGTAGAGGTGACTTTCAATATCTTTGTCCAAAGAGGGGGGGATGCCCGGGGTAGGGCCCCAGGGGGGGTGGTGGGGTCCTGGGCTTGATTTTGGTGGGTGTTGCTGCCCTATTGGGGCTCCGGGCTGCATGATCAGTTGCTCCAGGGCATTTGTTGTTCTTCATGTGTGGCTATGGGCTGTGCTCCCTTGTCTGGTGCCGGTTGTCGTCCGGCTTTACACCAGGTAAGAGCAGGTGTTAAAATCCTGCTGCTAATGCGCCTTATCGCATGTTTTGTGATCTTTTCGCCTATCTGGCTGGGCATTGAGAATGTTGTGGAGTGGTGTTGTCGCAGCTTTTTGCAATGGAACGCCTACTCTGCATATCATTAGCGTTAGTTGCCGGGGTCATCTGTGGGGATGTTTTATGCGACTGCTATCGCAGGTAAACTGGTGATATGGGCTGTTAGCACCAGCTTGGGAATGAAGCAATACGTTTTTCGCGACTTTGGCTGCGATAAAGTGCCGATAACTCAGCGATAGTTCCTTGAGACTATGCCCCATAGATTTACACAGCTTTTGAGGCATGGACGAGCGACCCTAACAGCTCTAGCCTCTATACAGGGATTAATCCAAGAACGTGGTCTGCTCGTATTTCCTCATTCTGACGAGGGCCAGTATTCGGGACAAACTTATGAAGCTGTATAAATTGAATGCTAATAATAATATTAACGATCAATCAATCAATCGATCAATCAGGGTACTTGTAAAGCGCGCTACTTACCCGTGAGGGTCTCAAGGCACTGAGGGGTGGGTGGGGTGGGGGGCGGCTGCCGCTACTGCTCAAAGAGCCAGGTCTTGAGGAGTCTTCTGAAGGCGAGTAGGTCTTGGGTCTGTCGTAGGTGAGTTGGGAGGGTGTTCCAGGTTTTGGCGGCGAGGTAAGAGAAGGATCTGCCACCGGCGGTCGTACGTTGGATGCGGGGGACCTCTGCGAGGGCGAGGCTGGCGGAGCGGAGCTGGCGGAGCGGAGCTGGCGGGTCGGGGTGTAGAAGCTGAGTCTGCTGCTCAGGTAGGCTGGTCCGGCGTTGTGGAGTGCTTTGTGTGCGTGGGTGAGGAGCTTGAAGGTGATCCTCTTGTTGATGGGGAGCCAGTGCAGGTCTCTCAGGAGGGGGGTGATGTGGCTGCGGCGGGGGGCGTTGACGATCAGTCGGGCGGTGGCGTTTTGGATGCGTTGTAGCCGCCGTTGGTGTTAGGCTGGGATTCCTGCATAGAGTGCGTTGCCGTAGTCCAGTCTGCGGCTGACAAGGGCCTGTGTCACTGTTCTTCTTGTTTCGGTCGGGATCCATTTGTAGATCCGGCGGAGCAAGCGTAGGGTGTTGTAACAGGAGGAGGAGATGGCGTTGACTTGCTTGGACATGGAGAGGGAGGAGTTGAGGATGAATCCTAGGTTGCGTGTGTGGTCAGTTGGTGTCGGTGCTGTCCCTAGAGCGGTCGGGCACCAGGAGTCGTCCCAGGCTGAGGGGGTGGGTCGGAGGATGAGGACCTCCATCTTGTCCAAGTTTAGTTTCAGACGGCTGCTCCTCATCCAGTCGGCGATGGCCTTCATGCCCTCGTGAATGTTGGTTTTGGCGGTGTGGGGGTCCTTGGTGAGGGAGAGGATGAGCTGGGTGTCGTCAGCATAGGAGATGATTTTGAGGTTGTGGTGGCGGGCCACTTGTGCGAGAGGGGCCATGTAGATGTTGAACAGCGTCGGGCTGAGGGATGCGCCCTGGGGGATGCCGCAGATGATGTCGGTGGCTTCTGACCGGAAAGGTGGGAGGCGGACGCTCTGGGTTCTGCCGGAGAGGAAGGACGTGGTCCAGTCAAGGGCCTTCTCTTGGATTCCGGCTTCTTGGAGGCGTGTCTTTAGGGTGCGGTGGCAGACTGTGTCGAATGCGGCTGACAGGTCCAGGAGGATAAGGGCTGATGTTTCACCATTGTCTAGTTGGCGTCTGATGTCGTCTGTGGCGGCGATGAGGGCTGTCTCGGTACTGTGGTTTCATCTGAATCCGGATTGGGACGGGTCCAGGATGTTGTTGTCTTCGAGGTGGCGGGTCAGTTGAATGTTGACGATTTTCTCTATGACCTTTGCCGGGAACGGGAGCAGGGAGATGGGTCGGAAGTTCTTGAGGTCCTTGAGGTCCGCCTTGGGTTTTTTGAGGAGGGCGTTGATTTCGGCGTGCTTCCAGCTTTCCGGAAATGTCGCTTTTTCGAAGGAGATGTTGATGACCTTCCATAGTTGGGGTGCGATGGCCGCGTCTGCTTTGTTGAATACGTGGTGTGGGCATGGGTCTGACGGAGATCCTGAGTGGATGGAGTTCATGATCTTGCGTGTCTCGTCATCGCTGGTGTTTGCCCAGGAGGTCAGGCGGTTGGTGCTGTTGGTCATCGCGGGGAGGGGGGGTGGAGTCGTGCATCGTTGGAGCGGTCGTGGAGTTGAAGCTGTCGTGGATGTCAGCGATCTTGCGGTGGAAGAAGATGGCCAGAGAGTCGCATAGTTCTTGTGAGGGCGGGATGTCGTTCGCACTGGCATAGGGATTGGAGAGTTCTTTCACGATGCGGAAGAGCTCTTTGCTGTCGTGTGCGTTGTTATCCAGGCGATCTTTGAAGGAGGATCTCTTGGCTAGTCTGATGAGGTGGTGATGTCTGCGGGTGGCGTCCTTGTGGGCTGCGTGGTTTTCTGGCATTCGTTCGTGGAGCCATTTCTTCTTCAGCTTACGGCAGGCACGTTTGGAGGTCAGGAGCTCGTCGGTGAACCAGGTGGCTCTCCTGCTGGCGTGGCTGTTGGATGGTCTCTTGAGTGGGGCGATTAATAAAGTTACTATAAAAAATAAAATTCTACATGATTACTCATTGCCATTTTAAAGCTTTTGAAGCACAGGCTTGCTAACAGTGTATACATACACATTATAAATCATCAATTCTAATAGCAATTCTATTGATACGATTTAGGATGTGTTGATTGATTGATTGAAAAAAAGCGTGAGCTCAGATGGTGTTCTTAATGTTATGCTTGATTGTCTTAAAGTTTATTTAAGCATTTTATGATCACCATCACACTTGATGTTGCATACACAAAAACAGTCACCGAGGAGCTGCAAAGCATTATCAAATGTACTTAGGGCACAATAATAGAACCAGGAAAGTTTGTAAATTTCATGAAATAGCTCATATGGGAGGTGCTATCGCATAAGTTTATGGTAATTTATCTGCAATCTTACAAGGAGTATTCACTAAACAGACATTAATATAGCAAGTGCCAAGTGCAATGAGCATACAATTAGGTCCTCATTACATAAATGAAAGTAACACTGATGCTAGTGGAGTAGCAAGGGTGCCATGGGACCTGTGCAAGGAAGGAGGCTCCACCGTTCCCTCACTGTTCGTTGGGTAGTGATGAATCATAATCATCTAGTTTCTATGAGTCCTTCAGGTTGGTGTCCTGCTGCACCATCGATAGCTACAGCCTTAGGCATCTGTAATCAGACACTTGCCTGAATGACTCATCACTCCAGGCTGGGCCAGTAATACCTGCCGAATCGGGCATTAGTAGAGTAGCAACAAGACATCTACGCACATTTGTGTTCATCCTGATTTTTCATCGCATAGTGCAGGCTAAATGTGCAAGTAACAGATACGATGTCTGTGATGTGGAAAACATAAGGGAAACAATGGGGAACTAAACATCGATTTTCATGGGTATGTCCCCTTTATGAGTGCACACCTCGTACTGGCCTGAGATTTCTGCATCCCGGAAGACCTGATTATCTCGATATTTGTGTTCATGTGTTCTGCATCCTTTGACATCGGGCCCAGAATCGGGATATAGAGATGTGCTCAACGTTTCTTTTCCCCATTACCTTTGACTATGAATATTCTGGTGGGATTTACCCTGGGCGAATGGTTCGTGAATGACGAAAAACACAAATTTTCTAAGTAATTTCCCAGCTAGGAGTCATAATATAGCAACATTCTGGTAATCCTGCATCCCTGAGCTACAGATTTGCAGATTATTAGAGCTAAATAGCACAGGATTACAAATGCAGAATGACCGCCAATATGTAATCAAACCATAAGACAACGTTCGATCACAAAATTTGCTTTTTTACTAATACATTTATTTATTTATTTATTTATTTGTGGGTTTATATAGCGCTAGAATCGACTCCAAATGGAGTATCTCTGCGCTTTGGGCCAGGATCTTCAACAGTTCACTACAAAGCAAGGGAGGGCAGAACTAGATCTCATTTTTGAACAACAAAGTTTTAAGATGTTTCCTAAATTTCAGATGTTCCGGACAAAGTCGTAAAGTTAACGGGAGACTGTTCCACAATGATGGTCCCACCACTGATAAAGCTTTACCACCATGTCTGGCCTTCTTGGCACGTGGCACTGCCAGTAGATGACCATTGCTAGATCTAAGGGTCCTAGTAGGGGTGTAGGGAATGAATTTCTTTTCCAGATAGAGGGGACCTTGCCCATTAATACTTTTGTGAATCAAACAGCATGTTTTAAATTTAGTCCGTTGACGGATTGACAGCCAATGCAATTTTTCTAGAAGTGGCTTTGATGCTGTTCTTGGCGGGGCATTAAGGACCAGTCGAGCCGCTGTGTTTTGAATAACCTGTAATTTGGCCAACACTCCCTCATTGGCTGAGAGGAGCAGGCCATTACAGTAGTCGAGCCGACTCAAAACAAGAGCCTGCACCAAAGTTTTTCTAAAAGAGTCCGGCAACAAAGGGAAAACCTTACGTAGCAGTCTAATAGTATGAAAACATACGCCTGCAACATAGTGAGTGTGCTGTTTTAGCACTAGGTCCTGATCGAGGCGGATCCCTAGATTTTTAACGACCCGTTTAGGTTCTGGGACCGTGCCAAGATCAGAAGGCCACCAATCAGGGGACCACAATATCTTGGCTTCCCCGAACAGCATAATCTCGGTTTTACTGACATTGCATTTTAGGTAGTTGGTGGACATCCATTGTCCTACAGACTTCATGCCTGCAGAGAAGGAGTTCTTTATTTCCGTAGTGAGGGTTTTGAAAGGGAAGAGGAGCTGCGTGTCGTCAGCATATGACACGGGAATGAAACCAAATTTACGCATCACTCTTGCCAGGGGTGCCACATAGATGTTAAAGAGCGTAGGGCTCAAGCAAGAGCCCTGTGGCACCCCTTTCGTAATTTCCACCTCCCTAGAACGGTATGTACCCATGGTGACAGTCTGGGTACGATCAATAAGGAAACTCCTCAACCAGGCAAGGGCTTTGTTCTTAACTCCTACGTTCGACAACCGGTTAATGAGAATGTTATGTGACACGGTGTCGAACGCTGCTGACAAGTCAAGTAAAACTAAGATTACCGAATAACCTTTATCTTGGAACATGTGTAGGTCGTCTACCACAGACAAAAGGGCAGACTCAGTGCTATGTTTCGGCCTAAACCCAGATTGAGAGTAGTCTAGGCCACCCACAGATTCAATGTAGCCGGATAAGAGTCTATTGACGTATTTTTCTGTCAATTTCCCCAGAAAAGGTAGCAGTGAGATGGGCCTTAAATTGGCTAGTTCAGTCCATGGAATGGTGGTATTTTTCCTAATGGGCCTTACCAGCGCACGCTTCCATTCTCTGGGGACGGAACCCGAATCAAGAGACAAATTAACAAGTTTCCGAATCATAGGACATAGTTGTTCAGAAAGAATAGGCATAAGTCTGGCAGGTATAATGTCATCCGGACTACCGCTTTTAATCTGTGTAATTAATACTAGTAAATCCTTCAAAGATATGGAAGGGAAAGTGTCTAAAAAGTGCACATTGTGCATATATTCCGTATCTTGAAAAACATGGATGGAATCCGTAGTATTAGCATTATTAGAGTCGACTATTTTCTCATAAATCGTATCAATTTTGTTTGAGAAAAAAGAAGATATTTGGTCACAAAGCTGTTGGGACGCCAATTCAGAGCTTTCACAGGCAGCTGGTTTAACAAAAGACTGTAATACCTGATAGAGGACCCTCGGGGAGTTCTCTGCAGCAGCTATCTGAGATGCTATATGGGTTTTTCGTGCCCCACGAATGGCTTTATGATAGTTAGACAGAGAGTCCCAATATTGCTTCTTATCATTCTCCTGATGGGAGGTTCTCCATTTTTTCTCCAACTTCCTAGCGGCCTGTTTTAATGCCCTGAGATCATCAGAAAACCAAATTTCTTGTTTGTTGGCGGGCCGTGGTTTAAATTGTTTCAGAGGAGCTATAGTATCTATAGTCAGCCTAGTTGCTAATTCATATTTCCTAAGGGCACAATCAATATTCTCTGAAGCAATATCTGAAGGTTCAATAAAGTTGTCTTTAAAAGTCACTTCATTGACTTTATGCCAAGGACGCCGTTTGCAGGGGAGAGAGATAGGTCCATGGCCAATGAGTTTATGCTGGGAAGTATAAAATTCAATAATAAAATGATCAGACCAGCTGATTTGAGTAGGGGGTAAACATGAGACTGTCGGAAAGTTGGCCAATATCAAGTCTAAAGTATGTCCTGCCTGGTGTGTGGGCCCTAAATTAAATTGTGTTAACCCAAGTAGGGAAAGGTCATGTAATACGGACTGTGCTTCTTTGCAATCTTGTAGTTCACTGTGTATATTAAAATCTCCTAATAAGAGAAAATCTCTATCATTACTGATGAATGGGGAAAGGGTCTCAAGTAGAATGTTAGAGAAGTTCGTGCATGGACCCGGGGGGCGATACACTAGGGCACCCATCTGTATATTCTTTGAGGAAGAAGAGATTTTAAAAACTAATAGTTCGATATCCGGTGTAGTTAGCTCAGTTACCATGGTACAGTTCATTTCCTGTTTATAAATAATAGCGATCCCCCCTCCTGTTTTCGAGGGACGGTCTAGTCGAATTATTTTATAACCGGTGGGGATTTCTAATGCAATGGCTGGAGTAGAATGCGGTTTAAGCCATGTTTCCGTAAGGAAACATAAATCCGGGTTGCTGGAGGAGATTAGGTCCCATACCTCTGAGGTGTGTGTAAGTAGCGACCTTATATTGCACAGTATATTTTTCCTTCCTGTAGGAGTATTGGTAGTAAACTTACTAGTATTGGCGGCGGTTGTGTGAACAGTTATACCCTCATGAGTATCAGCCACATGACTAACAATAGTAAACTGAGCTCGACAATAGCGGCAGGAAAACTGACCTTCTACTTCAACATTACCTCCCATTCCACATCTTCGCGTTAAATTCCCATTCAGTTCTCGTAGTGCAGGTCCTGAGTAGGTTATCCTTGTATTAGGGGACGTTAGTGAGGTGATCGTATTAGGTCCCATTGCCCCTTGCCCCGTCCTGTCGCGGACGGGCGCAGACGGGCTGGTCTTAGGCTAGTCTTTGGCGCCGTCGAAGGCGCCCCTCTGCGCGCAACCGCTGCGCGCTAGGGCCGACGACTGGCTAAATAGTCCTTCGTCAGTGCTGCTAGAGAGCTAACCGCTCGCCTGCCTCTGTGTTGGTGGGCGTGTCTGGCTCTCACCTGCCCCGCCCTCCGCTCAACGGTAAGGAATACCGAGTCGGACCCGGGCGGGCAGGCTTGAATACCGAGCACAGACCGCGATTTAGCCCCCAGTGCCCCCGCAGATCAGAGAAGATCACTTCAAGGCGAGTAAGTGAAAGCCTTTAAAATACCAATAAAACAGCATACATTTACAATATTAAAAAGTATTTTAAAATTGGACAGTGGTTTTACGTGCAAAAAAGCCAAAAGTGCAAGATATTTAAACAACGATTATTAGGGTCGCAAACAATTTTTAAAATAATCTACAGCTCTCTCCACATATTCAGCTGTGAGCAATGAAGCCTGATGCCAAGCGGGCTAGGAAGACACTGCCACCGTCCTCCTCTACCCTTCGAGTTGTTCAAAATAAAACCCTGTCCAATTGAATTTACTCTATCACCATATTTTAGTGGCCTTAGAACACCTATTTATGTTATATGTTTCTTGGTGGTTGCTTCTCGGCTGACCGCGGACCGTCAAGCATCCCCACACCAGTTTTAGCAGATAGAAAGTCAAACATTCATACAAAACCGTGTACATCAGGGGACATTAAAACCAAGTGAGCCTCTCAGGATCTCATGATACTGAAGTCTCTCTGTGCAACAGGCGACTCATCAGATCAATCAGAGCAAAGTACTACACCAATACCATCAATGAAGCTACCAACAGCAAAAAAACGCTGCTTATGTTATGTTATGTTATGTTAATAAAAACTTCTAAAGTGCACGGTCACCCGGAGGTTTCATGGCGCTAATCATGAGTAGTGTCGCCGCAGATCGAACTATGCATAGGCTTGCTCGAACAACCAGGTTTTCAGAGCTTTTCTGAAACCCAGGAGGTTGTCGCAGCTCCTGAGTGCCAGGGGTAGGGAGTTCCAGAATTTAGGGGCGAGGTAAGAGAAACGGCACTCTCCTTGCCATTTGCGTTTGATGGTCGGGGTGGTTAACAGGTGATGGTAAGCTGATCGTAGACTTCGATTTGGCACGTGCTTTATGATCATGCTACTGATGAATTTGGGGCTGTTACATTGCAGGGTCTTAAAGGCTAAACATCCTGTCTTAAAGGCCACCCATTGGGCCATCAGTAGCCAGTGGAGTTTAAGCAGACCAGGTCTGGCAGACAGCCAGTTACGCTGTTTATGGATCAGTCTTGCTGCCTGGTTCTGAACAATTTGTAAGCGTTTGAGTAGACACAGCGGCAGACCGAGGTAGATCAAATTCGATAAGTCTAAACAGGAAAGAGCCAAAGCTATCATCACCTGTATGAGGGCTGAATGGGTCAAACAAGCAATGCATCAACCCCTTGTCAGACCCTCCTATTCCTCACTCCACAGAAAAATGCAATGCCATCAACCTCTTCTTCAGTGAAAAAATACAGAAGATCCAACAACGTATCAACAACACCAAGCCTGCTTCACTTCTTACACCCACCTCTTCCTCTAGAGTCCTGCAATTGTCAGCCTTCAATGCACCATCCCTCCCATATCCCCCTGGCAGACTCGGCTCTCTCAAAACCACTTCTTATGAAGATGATCTTTTGCCATCATTCTTCATCAAAACTCTCTCTTGGGATTCTCTACTTGCCACTGTCAATGTCTCCCTTACTCAAAGTATCTTCTCAGAAGCTCTCAAGACAGGCCAGATCATTCCACTCCTAAAGAAACCTACTCTAGACCCTGACAATATCACCAAATACTGGCCCATCACTCAGCTCCCACTCATCAGCGAGATCATTGAAAAAGCAGCGTATGTTCAATTCCAAGATCATATCCACGCTAATCACCTCTTGCACACTACAAGTCTGGCTTCAGATCATGCTGCAGCACAGAGACCACTACCTTACACATCTCAGACCTGTTGACCACAGATGAAGATGATCCTTGCATCCTGATATTGAGGAAATTCTCATCTGCCTTTAACACACCCAAGTATCCCACCATCGCATGCACCCTGGAGTGTCAAGTGGGATTCACCAGCAGTGCTCTTCACTGGTTCTCCTCCTATCTTTCCAACTGTCACCAGTTTGTTCACACTGGCATCTCCAGATCATAAAATATATCTATCACTTGGGGCCACTCAGGGCCCCACACTGTCTCCTGTTATCTTCAACCTTTACATGGGGCCGCTTGGTGCTCTACTCACAGATGACAGCATCAAGATTCACCATTCTGCCAATGATACACACCTTTATGTTAAAGCCTCCCCTGCTTCAGACATCCAACTCCTCAAATACTGCTCTCGCATCATACAGTCAGGGATGTCCTGCATCTACCTGAAGCTCAACCAAAACAAAACAGAATTCCTGTTATTTGCCAAGAGCAACAAACAATATACAGTACAAACCTGGCTCAAGGACATGAACCTTGGCAGCTTCAAATCCTAACTTTCACTGAATGCTAAGTCACTTGTATTCACCCTGGACACCAACCTCATGCTCAAGGTACACATAATCAAAAAAACAAAGACAGCTAGCATCTGACAAAAGTCAAACTGATTTTTCAAGGCAGTGACTTTCTTAATTTTCAATTCAACCCTCATACTGTTGCATGTGTATGGTGGGAATGTCCTACTCAAGGTCCTCCCATGCTCTAGACTGGTGCCCCATAGGGGAATCCTACATTCTGCAGCACGTCTCACGCAGGGCCTGAATAAACATGATCACATCCCCAATGATGCAACTCCATTGCGCTCTTTGCCAGCCCACACCATTATCATACCAGCGGCATAATTTACATAGCCATCATCACATCATGGGTGCAAGATTGAATGTAGCTGGGAAACATACGGTGATGGGCAGCAAGGGAGCACCTGTGATGAATAACAGTGACCACTGGATGCCAGCCGCGGCCCATGGAGGGAGTTCCTGCATCGAAAAATCCGATGCAGCGCGCGCTACGAAATTCGTTTTATTTATTTAATTGTTTACTTACCTCCAATTATCCATATTCCGTTTTTTAGTACCCCCCACCCTGCCCCTCCCCCGCCCCGCCTTTCCGCCCCACGGAACTCCCTCCACCGGCCGCGGCTGCTGGATGCTTTTCTTTAGGGGAGCACTTGGTGTTGAGCATCACAAGGGTCTCATTGGAACACAAGGTGTGGTATATCAGGGGAGAATTACATTTTGTGCATTAATTGATTAATTGGCACTGTACTTGAGGGGAGCATTAAGTAAGATGCAGTTCAGGGTTTCAGAGTTGAGTGCCTTATACAGGTACACAGTGATGTGTAGCCGGTAGCACCGGGTGATGTACGATTAGCTAAACATGGTGATATGCAATCGCTGGACTATATCACTGAGCCCCATGCCATGTGTGTTACAAGCAAATCTTGTGTTTTTGGCTAGCACCATTTTGCACGCATTGTGGAAATTGAAGGAGTGGGAATCAGAAGGCCAACTGAGTATTTGTTTGACAAATGACTCAACCACGACAGGCAGCGACATGCCGGCTCTGATCCCAAGTACAACTCATCAAGTCAGCTAGAATCCTTGCTTGCTGTTCCTTCTGCCAGCACGGGTCTCTTTCAAACATAAACACAGCACGAGTGATAGGGTGCAGCTCGGGCACGAGTACACAGCACATAGCTGCACAGTAAATTGTGCAATATATCACATCATTTTCCCCCAAAACAAAAACAAAAGGGGTAGCATAACATAAACAATCTAATGCAAATACAATCCTGACATGACATGATACTACGCATACTGACAAGAGGCTACTGCCGGATTATGTTCTTGGAGGCTATTATTAGAAATACCATAAGGCCGTGAAGAATATTTGGGAACCTCTTGTCAAGAGATTGGAATGAAAACTTGTTGGCTTGGCTGTGTAATCTACTACATGTTGATGAAGATTTGTAACCTAATATATGATGTTCTCTGAATACGATTATTATTCAAATCAAAGATGAACGTTTTCAAGTGTCCGTAAAAAGGATGTGCAATAAAAGAATTTGTATGGACATTCAAGATGCAAAGTGTGTTTTTCTCAGTGCATGACCAAATGCTAAAATGCCAAATGCTAAAAGTGTGTTCATGCAGTTTCAAAACTAATCTTGTTCACCTTGCAGACACATTATTGTGAATGCCTCCTGTAAAAATTTAAACTAAAGGCTTGTGGTCTGTGTGTAACTCAAAGTGTCGTCCCCACACATACATTTTGAACTTTTGAACTGCCCAGTTTAAGCCATGCTCAATCGTGCTGTATTGTTTCTCAAATTTCCTGAGTGACCTGGACTCAAATGCAACAGTTTGCTGTTTACTCCCTACCCTTTGACTCAGAACATCCCCTAAACAGCAGAGGCTTGCAGCTACCGTGATCACAGATGAGCAATCTTCCCTGAACGTACACAGAGCTGGTGCCTCCTGGATTAAGGGCTACATGTATCAAAATTGTAAATTGCAAAGACTTAAGTGCGAATTCCTGAGAATCGCAGTTAGGAAATCGCAATTTACAATGCATGAAACTCAAAGAGTTTCAGATAGCGATTCCTAAGGGTCCGCAAATCGCTCTACCTCATTAATATTAATGAGGTAGATCAAATTTGAGACTCCCTAGGAATCACAAAATTCACGGGGACGGTAGCCTGCTGAGGTCAGCAGTCACCATATCCTTGATTGCTTTTAAATAAAGCAATCACGGATATGTAAAGCAGACCGTTTACCTTAAAGGAAAAAGAGATACTTTACAAAAAGTAAAATTAAAAGTTTTCTTTTCATTATTAGGCCGAGCATTAGAGACCTCTTGTATATACTTTAGTATATACTTATGTGTATGTACTTTGTGGGCTCTGGAGATCAGCCCTAGGACGTGTCTGCTTCCGCCTAGGGACTGTTTTTTTCTGTTCAACTGCCTCTATTTAAATGTCTTGATAGAAAACGACCAGTAGAGGTCAGTAAAATACCAGAATTGATTTAGCATTCTCTATATTCCAGTCCATAGAAATTGTCTTCCACGAGCACCCATAGACAATAATATTTTTTTCAAATCTTGTATTTTCAGTGATATGACCACCGAAGGCCCTGACTTTATATTAAAAACAGAGCTTTGGACTATACCAGTTCCCGCTGAAAGGCAATATTTTTCTCCATGTGCTGCTTACTTTCCCTCCATGTTAAAGAACAGTAGATGTTTCAGCAATGTGCTGCATAGCTAAATACATATAAGGTCCCAAAGGCGAGACCGATTGCATTGCAAATGCTTGTTTAAGACCAGGCAGTGGTCAGTGGGACCACTGACTGCTCTTAAAAAAGCTTTTACAATCATTCACAAAGGGGAAGGTGTCCCTTGGGGACTCCTTCCCATTTGTGAATGGGTTACCACCTACTTGAAGTAGGTGATAATATGCAAATGTTTTGCGACCACATTCACAGTCACAAAACATTCATGCGTTAGGATTCGGTATTTGGAAGGGACGCCCTAAACACGCCTCTTCTAAATACTGAATCGCAAACCCATTTTGCGATTCGGTAACAGGTTACCGAATCGCAAATTAGGGTTTGCTGCATCTAAAAAGCATTTTTGGCATTCGCAAACCAAAGGCAATAATGATTGATGCATGTGCCCCTAAATCTTTTACTTTGTCAAAAGCAAGTTGCATGCCCTCTGACCAAAAGAATTTCTGTCCCTTTAGCAACAGAGATCTGAGCGACTTGACTGCTAATGCATACTCTTACACAAACCGAGCGTAAAACTCTGTAACACCTAAAAAAGAACACAAAGGATTATGGTCAGTGGGTGCACTTGCCTCTTTTATGGCCTTCACCAGCGAGAACCTAGGTTTGGTGACTGAATCCGGGATGGTATGACCCAGGTACTCCAATTCTTGTGTGACAAACATGCATTTATCTTATCTAACGGTCATGCATAAGAATGGACAGAACTTTGTCTAGTATGTGATTGTGCCCTTCAAGAGAATCTGCAAAAAACAGTATTTTTATTTTATTTTTTATTTATTTGAGTTTTATATAGCACTGGCTAGATCCGGAGGTATCAGAACGCTTTACATGAGGAGAGTTACGTAGGTTACACGTTACACATTGTTACAGAAGGTACATCAATTACAAGTTACATCCGAAGGTACATCAATTACAAATTACATCAGAAGGTACATCAATTACAAATTACATCCGTTGGTTCATGGCGAGTAGAAGGGTAGTGGGGTAATGTCAAAGGGCGACGGGGAGGGAGATTCAGCGGAGAATAGGCACAAGGAAAAACAAAGCAGGCAGGGGGAGAGAGATTCAGGGGATAGAGGAAAGGAAAAGGGGAGGCAATCCAAAGAATGAAAGGGAGGAACAGGTGGGGGAGGGGTAGGAGACACAGCAAGGAGACTAGGTAGTAATTGTGTCCAATGTTCGGCTGGGTGGGAGACGGCTCCCTGCGGTAAAGGGGTCATGCCCAGTCTTCCATTTAGTGTGATTCCCTTGTCATGGTGGATTCTCCCAGCGGGGTCGATAAGACCCTAGGGCATAGATGCTGGATCCCTCCCCAACAAGGGGAGAGGAGTGCTGTGGTCACGGGCACACATAGAAGAATGAAGAATGAAGGAGGGAAGAGGAGGGGGTAGAAAACCCAGCGTGAACACAGTGCCCGACTTCCGGCAGGTAGGAGACAGTTTCCAGAGGTAAGGGGATGAATCCCAGTCCTTTACTATGTGAGATATTATCCTGGTAAGCTTGTACCCCTTTGAGATTAACAAACATGACATCCATTAGTTTCTGGAACATGCTGGTGGCTGATACCAACCCAAACGGTATCCTTAAGTACTTGTAGGCACCGAAGTGGGTGACAAAAGCCAAAGCAATCTGGTGCTATGCCGGCCTCAAATCAATTATGGAAAACCATCTTGCGCTACCCAAAGTATTCAACATTTCGTGTATCCTGGGGAGTGGTGACAGTCTACCAAAATGTTGGCATTCAAGTGTGCAAGTCGAGACACACCCTGATATCACCTGATGTCTTGCTTGCGGTGACAATCGGTGCCACTCCTTGAGATGATTCAACCAGATCTATAATGACTTGGTTACATAAATCTTTTAGCATTTGTTTGAGTTCTTCCCTGACTGACAAGGGAACTTGCTGTACTTTGTGCACAAATAGTTGTGCATGAAGCTTCACTTTGATATGGTGAATGAAACCATTGATAGTGCCTACCTGTTCACGGAACAGCTCTTTATGCTTAGCTAGAATTGCATCAACAGGTTCCTTCAAACTACACACTAGACTTACCGCCATGCCACCTGAAACCACTGGAGTGCTTGAACCAAGGACGGGAAACAAGCCCATCATAGCAAGGTACTGCCAACCAATGATGTCCTTATCTTGGATGGCGACATACACCTTGGTGCTTGTCTCCCTATCCATGACCTGTATTCTAGCCATAAAGAAACCTAATGTCACTGGAGTAGAAAGTATGGATACCTTTACTCGTCATGCATGTCCCTAAAAGTGACATGTGTGTGTGTCACCAAAAGTGACAGCTGGTGCGCAAAAAGTTTGGGCACATGATGGATGTGTGGCAGCCCTACCAAGAGATGAGCGGTAGGGTGTGGCACAAGGTTTGTGCCAAAGTGTGTGCAGGGGTTGAAGACATTGTTAGGCTAGCAGGGCCTTTAGGTTGTGTAAAGAAAAATGTGTGCGCAAAAGTGTCTTCATGGGCATGTTTTAAAACTGTGATGGCAGTGCTGTGACAGAGGGTGTTTAGGCATGCTGAGCTGTGAATATGCAGCCTTCCTCAAATCCCCCTCCCCCAAGGTTGGCAGTGTGAGGTTCATGAAACGTTTGTCCTTAAAAGTGCCAGGGTGTTTCTGTCCTTAAAAGTGACAGCTTGTGAGCAAAATGTTTGGGGACATGATGAATGTGTTGCAGCCCTAAAGGAGCTGAGCTGTGTGTGGGGGTGTGGCACACGATTTGTGCCAAAGTGTGTGCAGGTGTTGAAGGCATTGTTAGGCTAGCAGGGCCTTAAGGTTATGTAAAGACAAATGTGTGCAATGCAAAGCTGAGAAGAGGAAAAAACTAATCAGACAGTTCCAAGCTTCCCACGAGACTCAAGGGGTGAGGCTCACAAGTCACAATGTAAAAACACACAAGAACAATACGGACAATTTCCCAGGTAAGGGCTCTTACATGTAGGTGTCAAAGTGCTAAGATGACAAAAGTTGTGAGCAAAGCTGAGAAGAGGAAAAAACCTAATCAACCAGGCCCAGCCTTCCCAGGAGAATGAGTCCCAAACACAGCTGATTACGCAACCCTCCCCTCAGCAGACAATAGTTTAATTAACCAATGTCATAATGCTAAGGGTGTATCTAACACACAAAGCCCTGATTAGAAAATGTACCCTGGTCATCCGGCATGTCCCTAAACTTCAGAGGGCGCTTATCTTCCCAGGAGATTGAGTCACAAACACATCTGATTACCCAGCTCTTCCCAGGAAAGGCAGTAGGTTTAATTAACAGATGTTAAAGGGGGCATCTAGCATAAGCTGTACATTGGTCAGAACATTTTCTCAACCAGGGACCCCACTACCTGGTTCTAAACCCCACCTCCATAAGGGGTGGTGCCCTAATTAGCAGGCCAGGACAAGTATAAAAGCATACTTTGGGGTCAGCAGAAATAGCCATTCAAAAACGCCTTGAGAAATGACATACGTGGATTGTATTGCTGCACAGGATCAACTCAGGAATTTAAAGGCAATAATGAATCAGAGCAACTTATCACAGATTGACGCCGCCTGCTACACATTATGGAATGTAAGTAAAATAGGGGGGATGTCGCATTGTTGCATGTTTAAGGTTTTATTTAAAGTAATGGGGGCAATGCATTTAAGGTGAAGAAGGTTGCATTTTAAAAGGGTACCTAGCGCTATGTAGGACTGTATTTATGATGTTTTAAATAATATATGATGTGGGGTTGTGGGTTGGTATCTAGTGTGAATAAGGTTGGAGGCGAAATGTGGTGGTCAATTTAGGTTTTTAAAAGGCGCAAAGCGCAAGGGAACTACATGTAATGTGAATAAAGGCTGTTTTGGTTGTGGCGCAGGGTTGTAACCTTAAGATTATGCAGGTTAAAGAAACATTTTACCATGTTGGGGGTCGCTTAATGTGGGTTCTGCTAGAGGGTGTAAATGCCTGCAACTTATGTTTTAAAGCATGTTGGGCTGGTATATGAAGTGAATAATGGCATTTTATGAAGCATTGAATTTAAAGGTATGTGTTTAGGCATTTAATGTTAATAGGGGTGGTGCTGTGGGGTTGGCACAGAGGTTGCACGGTGTGTATTTAAGGTGCATAATGCTAGAAGCCTTAAGAGGGTCCTGAAAGGTTACGATTCATCAGGTGGGGGGAGAAGGAAGAGGTTGTGATCCATTCAGCTTCCTTGAAGTAATGCTCAATAGCAAATAGAGAATGGATCACTTGACCTGAGTAACCAGGGTTTGAAATATGTTCAGATAAAAACCCTCATTCATGTATATAGGTCAATGGCGGTATAATGATTCTCCGCCAGGTTTAAAAACATGACAGCATCATCATAGGGCTTATTTTTGTATGCTTACCTCCGTCCGGTTAAGAAACAAGTGAATTTCTGGTGCTCTGGTGAAGTGAATTAAAAAGGCCTCATATATCCTAGATAATATTTTAATTAGTCCGGAATAGAGGTGAGTAAAAACAGTGTGGTGCGTGAGAAGACGGATTAGCAGTCTAACGCACTCTTAGTGTCCAGGTAGGTCGACATGTTTCAGCCCTTGCGGTCGCCCTTGTGGGTCGGTGGGGGCTTTCTTCAGGACCTCGAAAATGTGATGGTAGCTATATCAGTTGGTATAGCTGCCTAAGTAAACGATTTGTAGTTCACTCTTCTTTTGGGAAGGTCATGTGATACCTGTTTTATTGAGAAAGGGTGAAGGTAAAAAATCACAATTGGCACTTGTTTTGTATACTTGTTGATTTTTGATAGTCGTGCATGCTGTCTTAAAAAATTCATAAATATGTTTGTAATGCATTATGTGAAGAAAGAAAGAAAAAGTAACTAAAAAATTGCAATTCTTTATCAGGAGTGGGAGGGGAATAACTGTCTGGCCAACTTGGGCTGATATTGTTTGTAACTGTCTCTACAACACATAGTGATGTGGCATCGTCCTAACACAGGAACAAGAAAATGTGCTTAATAAAGGATTAGGCTACGTCCCGACCCCACCTCTAGACACTTTCAAATTACAGTGCGAAATGGCCGAATTCTGCAGAACACTAAAACTTAAAGTCTTCTTTAACAATAAGGAAGATTATGCGACAGAAGGAGACGCCAAACTTCGACAAAAATCCACTTTCTGCCCTCTCAACCACCAAGTTCCCATTGAAATACTAACGTCCGAACAGGCTGTAATGCAGGAAGTTGAGGATCTGAAAGATCACACCAAGAAGCCATTTATGAATATCTCGAGATCAGAACAACAAGCACTTGATGAACTGCGACAATATAAGGATCTAGTGATCAAGCCAGCAGATAAAGGGGAAGGCATAGTCCTACTAACAAAAGAGGGATACAACCAACAATGCTTGGAGTTACTAACGGACAAAAAATTCTATAAGGTAATCAACATAGACCCCACAGAAAGACTACACAGAACTATCGAATTAATGGTTAGTGAGGCAGAACTCCATGATTGGATATCTAGAATCGAGGCAGCATTCCTTAGGACTAAAACACACAGAGTACCTTATTTTTACTCACTACCCAAGACTCACAAAGAACGTCGACCACCACCAGGACGCCCAATCGTCTCAGGTATAGGTTCCCTCTTGGAACCACTTTCACAATTTGCAGACCAATACCTGAGAGCTTTAGTACAGAAAACATCAACATATCTAAAAGATACCAGAGACTTACTGAACCACCTCAAGGAACGGACCTACTCAGAGGAGACGATGCTCCTTGTGAGTTTTGATGTCGAAAGCTTATATACTAGCTTACCACAACAAGAAACCCTAGACACCCTTGAAACAATAGTCTTCAACGAACAATGGGATTTTAAAACTGCCAGACATTTTGTTCTAGAATGCTGTAAACTAGCACTCACCGAAAACTATTTTGAGTATAATGATACCTTATACCTACAATTCCACTGTACATCAATGGGCAGTACATTTGCCACAAGTGTGGCAGGGCTGTATGTGAGCAATTTTGAGACTACCTTTATACACGATGTGACTAACCCCTTCCTGCCAAAAATACGCTTCTGGAAGCATTACATTGACGATATAATTGTAATCTGGGAAGGCAACAAAGAGAATCTACAAGACTTCCACAGATGGATCAACACAAGAGACCAATGTCTTAAGTTCACCTACACTACAGACAAAAAACAACTCAATTTCCTGGGTATAACCATTTACATTGAAAATGACAGGATCAAAACGAGAACCTTTTTCAAACCTACATTTAAAAACAGCCTTTTATCCTACAACAGCTTCCATCCGCGCCCTCTCAGGGACAACCTCCCATATAGCCAATTCCTCCACCTGAGACGCAATTGTAGTGACTTAAGCGAGTATAAGAACCAGGCAAAAGATCTCTGCGATAAGTTGAGGAAGCACGACTACCCAGAAAGAACCATCAATAAATGTCAGAAAAGAGCCAGGAACCAACCGAGAGAGAGTCTGTTGGAAAGTACACACAAAGAAGCAGCACAGGACATTACAACATGTGTCAGCACATACAGTGTAGCCTCAAACAATGTTAAGAAGATGGTTAACAAAAACTAGCGGATCCTGACATCAGCAGCACTAGACTGGCCTAAACCAAGATTTGCTAATAAAAGAACTAAAAATCTAAAGGACATATTAGTCCATACAAGACCACTCACGACGACCAAGACTGAGGTAACAAACACATTATGGAATATGCCACCAATTACTGGACATTACCCTTGTGGGTCCTGCTCAGTTTGTCCCCTCACCACGCCTACCAAAGCAATACATCTCCTACCGGGATTCAAGTGGACAATTAAACATCACACCAACTGCAACTCAATGCATGTGATCTATATGACCACTTGTCCATGCTCCCTACGATATATAGGAATGACATGTTGCAAAGTGAAACAAAGAATATGTGAACATAGGAGCAATGTGAAATGCAAGAGAGCGACCACCAAAATGAGCAACCACTATATCGAGATAAAACACACAACTGAGGATCTCAAATGGGTAATACTAGAAACTTTACAGATCAAGAATCAGAATGCAGAACGTATACTCTTTGAAAAAGAGCAGAGATGGGTGCATCGCCTCAAAACAAACACCAGTGGGCTAAATGACAATATTCCATGCCTGAGCCTGGGCCATAAGCAATAACATCAAAACAAAACACTGAATGTGTCCTTGATTTGATTTCTTAAGCCATAAATGAATACCATACAAAAACGCCTGAAAGTTGTCTTAAAGGTGACACTATCATAATAAATAAATATAATGCTGTAATATACACACCAACCGGCTCTGGGAACTAGACAATGAGAATGCCTATCTGAAACGACCACGTACCAAAGAAGACCCTTTATTTTCCTTTGCGTCCCTATTTTTTCAACCCCCCCCCCCGTTTTTTCCCTTTTATTAAAAACAAATTCGATTTTTTCTTTTTTACTGGCAGAATCAAACCCGATTTTTATATCATCAATCTGGAGCTTCTTGAAAATCTAATCCTCTGGAAACAAGTCCATCTCACATCGGCTTATATGCAAAATACACAGTCTTTTTTTCATGACCATGCATATGAAGTCTTCAATACCAGAACATCTACAAGCCCGCTCCATCCAGGGCACAAGTCGCTCACAACGACGGCCGCAGGTACCACAACAGGAGAAGACGGGACAATACGAGGAGACATATGAAACACGTATCGTATATATATTTTTATTGGTTCCTAAATACTGAATTTCTTCCTTTAGCAGGTCCGTAGTGTTCGCCAGCTATCCTGTTGAAGCCCTCCAATACGGGCTTAAAGGTATGCCGCGATATGACCGTAACCTCGCAAATGTTTCTAATGAACCCGCTAACGCGCTAACTAAGAGACACGCAGCGTAACACTTATAGCGCGCTAAGTCCTGCTCTAATTCCCTCCAGTCATGAACATGCCTAAACGGGAATCTCAACATCTCGGTTGCATTTAGTCCTTGCGCGCAACTCTGGATATCAATTACGCTGCTCATTCAGCTAACCTAGCACCGAAGTTGCCACTTACTAATCACGCACCACTCTCCACATCAACTATGCCGTACTTTACAGCATTATTCAATAAGAGCAGTCCTGGGGCCAACCTTGCTGAAATACATTAAACAGATGTTTTTTCCATTAGATGTTTTTTCCATTTTGTGTTTCAGTACCTGCCTTGATTGATTGTAAAAAATAACACACCCACCAACTGAATGTTTTACATGCATACTTCTGTAACCACTGTCACAATGTGCCCTCGTGTGCATGAAACCCTACAAGGATCATACTAATTACCAAGTTTTTTAAATTAGATGCTTACTTAATTCATGTTATGTACAAATGACTCGTACCTACCTCTATAAGATACTTATCGATGCCACATCACTATGTGTTGTAGAGACAGTTACAAACAATATCAGCCCAAGTTGGCCAGACAGTTACTCCCCCCTCCGATAAAGAATTGCCATTTTTTAGTTACTTTTTCTTTCTTTCTTCACATAATGCATTACATATATATTTATGCATTTTTTAAGACAGCATGCATGACTATCAAAAATCAACAGGTATACAAAACAAGTGTCAATTCTGATTTTTTCCCCCACCCTTTCTCAATAAAACAGGTACTACATGACCTTCCCATAAGAAGAGTGAACTACAAATCATTTACTTAGGCAGCTATACCAATTGATATAGCTACCATCACATTTTCGAGGTCTTGAAGAAAGCCCCCACCGACCCACAAGGGCGACCGCAAGGGCTGAAACATGTCGACCTACCTTGGACACTAAGAGTGTGTTAGACTGCTAATCCGTCTTCTCACGCACCACACTGTTTTTACTCACCTCTATTCCGGACTAATTAAAATATTGTCTAGGATATATGAGGCCTTTTTAATTCACTTCACCAGAGCACCAGAAATTCACTTGTTTCTGATCACTACTTCAATAACCAGTGGTTCATCCTCCGGACGGAGGTAAGCATACAAAAATAAGCCGTATGATGATGCTATCATATTTTTAAAACTGGTGGAGAATCAAGATATACCGCCATTGACCTATATACGTGAATGAGGGTTTTTATCTGAACATATTGCAAACCCTGGTTACTCAGGTCAAGTGATCCATTCTCTATTTGATATTGAGGTCCTGAAAGGTTGTCAGCGCACACTATATAATATACATTGTATACAGGTCAAAATAAATAAATAATACAAATAGGTTCTCACCAACATGTGTAGAGGCTCTGCAGAGGCGGGGGTCAAACGACTGGTTCCCAATCGGAACCCTGTGCTTCAGGATGTGGCAGGCTCAGCAGTGGAGTCCAGGGTTTGGGGTGGTCACAGTCCCACAGCATATTTTAAAATAAAGCCCCTGGAGTACGCTGAGGCCCGTGCGGTGTTCCGGTGTTGTGGGCCGAGGGTGGTCCTGGGGTGGTGTGGGGCTCGAGGCCCCTGCATTAATAAAGGCCCTAGAGCCCTCGGGTCCAGGCGGGGCTCTGGAGATTGCTCCTGGCACCGTTTTATAAAATAAAGGCCCCCAGAGTCCGCTTCCTGCCGTGGTACTCTGGGGGCTCCTGTGGCCTTGGGGTGGTGTGGGGGCGTGAGGCCCGTTTTATGAAAAATGAAACCCCGGGAGCCCGATGTCCAAGTGCTGGCACGGTGTCGTGGGGCGGTTGCGAGGACCGTTTTGTGAAAAAAAAGGCCCCAGAGCCCGCTTCCAAACATGGCACTCTGGGGGCTTGTGCAGGCGCTGTGGTGCTCGCGGCCCTGATTTTTTAAAAATGAAGCCCCCAGAGCCCGCTGTCCTCCCTGCGGAGCTCTGGGGTTAATGTGTGGTGGTGTGGGGGCTCGCGACCACGATTTTTTAAAAATGAAGCCCCCGGAGCCCGCTGTCCTCCCTACGGAGCTCCAGGGGTAATGTGTGGTGGTGTGGGGGTTTGCAACCCCGATTTAAAAAAAAAAAATTAAGCATGGCCCCCAAAGTCCGCTTACCACAGGCGCTGCTCTGGGGGCTGGGGAAGCTGCCAGCATTTCCTCTGACCCCACGTGGGTCTTCATGGCAGTGGAGGGAGCAGGGAGCTTCCTCTTCGTGAATGTGAGGGCAGGACCTGCCCCTTCCGTGATGTCACGGGGACTCCCCTGGCATCATTGAAGGGGCGGGCCCTGCCCTCGCAAACACTGCGAGGAAGCTCCCTGCAGGTATTCCTCCAACTTGACTGTGCCACAATGGGGAGGACAATAAATACAAATTTAAAAACAAAATGTCTTTTCAGCCGCAGGGACCGTATTAGCAGCGTCCCTGCGGCTTTTCTTTTTTTTCAAATGGGGCATATTTATTTAGCGCGACATAGCTCCTGAGTGTGAGTATTCAATAAAATTAAAAATGTATTTACAGCCACAGGGACCATATAGCCGCGTCCCTGTGGCTTTTATTTTGTTTTGTTTTCTAAGGGGTGTCATTTTATATAACGCAAACTGGACCTGAAGGTCTTGGAGCACTTTTTGGAGCCATTGTTAAGTTACAAAATCGCACATTCATTTTAGGTAGGCAAGGGTAGATTAAGTGGTGTGGAGCAGGGGTTTTTCTCATGTTTTTGCATGCCCCAGGCAGCCCTTTTTTTAATGCATGTTTTATGCACACCCCACAGGCATCCCTTTTAAATGCATACTTTTGCTCTCCCCATGCAGCCCTTTTAAATGGCGCCCAGAGTGTGTATATAATGTAGGTGTAGCGCATAATGTATTTAGGGGTGGATTGTGACTGCTTTTTTTCCCTAGGAGATATACTTTTGTTACTTGCAGTTTATAAGTAAAATTCTAATCTGTCGCTATGGTTGTTAAAGGGCTGCAAAGAACAACTTGAGGATTGTATACTATGGATATGCACAAACGTTATGGGTGTACATGCGTTGGAGCTTGTGGGTAGAAATGAAGAGCTTTTTGTTAAAAAAGGTAGCAGCTTGTACCTAGATGTTGTTGTACGCCGTCTCTATGTAAGGATGTTTGTCTCTAGGTAATATGTAGTTATGTTTTCTAAGGTTAATGTAACAAACTGTAATGCAGCGTTTATGAGGTGTAGTTTTAAACAGCCATTTTTTTTTATCTAACCCTAAACACAGGACTTACCGGTAATAACCATCACCGACGCAGAAATGCTAGCCCTGCAAGCAGGTATATGTATTTAGAGTTGTGTAGTTCTGAGTAGTTTTGTACACCGCTGTCTCAGTAGCTCTGCTTTTCTAATGGTATTCTCATATATGTATGTTTTTATAGATTAAGATACCAATGTAAAACTAAATCTTGATGATATAAAGCAGTACCTGGGGTCTCAAGACGCGTCGCAGAGTGTGCAGGATACCGTGGTTCTTTCAGGTAAATCAAAAAATGCCATGTTCTTTAAACTGCCTAAGACTTAGATTTTGTTAAACCAAAAACCCCCGGGCATACTGTAGGAGGGCTCCTCAGACGGGACTGCTAAGGCCTTGTTTATACCACAAATGTGATTATTTTTTTTATTTGCAGTGTCCTCAGAGTCATGCACGGCGAACGTGGCTTTGCAAGAGGCTGCACAGCCGACAAAAAAAAAACGCTAAAGAGGAAATCTTCGGTAAAAAAAGGGGGTGGTGATGGACGGAGCATCAGAACCAATCAAACACTCACACCCAGTCAACAGATGTGGGTTTGATCCATCACTGTTCTTTAGCCCACTCTGCCACCCCAGTTCAGACATGGCCATATGCAAATCAGTCTGACCCTGTGCCTCATGGGAACAGTCCAGCCCGAACTGCCAAGCCATGCCTTCCCTGGACCGGAAACAAGCTACCTAGGACCGGTTTCTGGCATTTCAGCGTCTTCAGCCAGGCTTGCTTGAATCCAGTGGCAAAGTGAGCAAGGGACTCATGTCTGAGCATACCTGCCAACTGATGGCGAACAAAGCACTACAAAAGGGGGTGGTGATGGACGGAGCATCAGAACCAATCAAACACTCACACCCAGTCAACAGATCTGGGTTTGATCCATCACCGTTCTTTAGTCCACTCTGCCACCCCAGTTCAGACATGGCCATATGCAAATCAGTCTGACCCTGTGCCTCATGGGAACAGTCCAGCCCGAACTGCCAAGCCATGCCTTCCCTGGACCGGAAACAAGCTACCTAGGACCGGTTTCTGGCATTTCACCCGTCTTCAGCCAGGCTTGCTTGAATCCAGTGGCAAAGTGAGCAAGGGACTCACGTCTGAGCATACCCTGCCAACTTATGGTGAACAAAGCGGTACAAAAGGGGGTGGTGATGGACGGAGCATCAGAACCAATCAAACACTCACACCCAGTCAACAGATCTGGGTTTGATCCATTACCGTTCTTTAGCCCACTCTGCCACCCCAGTTCAGACATGGCCTTATGCAAATCAGTCTGACCCTGTGCCTCATGGGAACAGTCCAGCCCGAACTGCCAAGCCATGCCTTCCCTGGACCGGAAACAAGCTACCTAGGACCGGTTTCTGGCATTTCAGCCGTCTTCATCCAGGCTTGCTTGAATCCAGTGGCAAAGTCAGCAAGGGACTCACGTCTGAGCATACCCTGCCAACTTATGGCGAACAAAGCGGCACAAAAGGGGGTGGTGATGGACGGAGCATCAGAACCAATCAAACACTCACACCCAGTCAACAGATCTGGGTTTGATCCATCACCGTTCTTTAGCCCACTCTGCCACCCCAGTTCAGACATGGCCATATGCAAATCAGTCTGACCCTGTGCCTCATGGGAACAGTCCAGCCCGAACTGCCAAGCCATGCCTTCTCTGGACCAGAAACAAGCTACCTAGGACCGGTTTCTGGCATTACAGCCGTCTTCAGCCAGGCTTGCTTGAATCCAGTGGCAAAGTGAGCAAGGGACTCACGTCTGAGCATACCCTGCCAACTTATGGCGAACAAAGCGGTACAAAAGGGGGTGGTGATGGACGGAGCAAATCAGTCTGACCCTGTGCCTCATGGGAACAGTCCAGCCCGAACTGCCAAGTCATACCTTCCCTGGACCGGAAACAAGCTACCTAGGACCGGTTTCTGGCATTCTTCAACATCTGGAAATGGACCTGTGACAAAGAAAGGAGCTGGCAAAAGACCTCTAAAAGGTGTGTTTTTACAAAAGGGTGCGAAAAAAAGAACTCTCTGTATTTTATTCCCGCCAGTAGAAGGGGGCATCGCCCTGTAGTAGGGGTTGTATAAAGGGGGCGTGTAGAAATTAATGTGGTGGGATGTCTGTGGGTAGTGTAAGCATCTTATACATGTTCTTTATTTTTTGTAATATATATATTTTTTTATCTTACATTCTAGGAACCGTTCAAAAGAACCATGGAGAAGATTCGTGTAAGGTCAGGAGGTCTGCGAAACCATTAATGGACATAACAAAGACAGTTCAGAATGCAGAGCCTGCAGCAAAAGGTGTGAGTAGGCGTGTGCGCCAGGACAAGCTCTGCACATACTACACGCACATACAACAGAGAACAGGCACTGCTGTGAAATGCCAAATCAAGCCCTCTGCCAAAATGTTGAACACTCCTACAGGAATGTCTATTCTACAACGTGCTTACAAACCCAGACAACGTAATGTCTGTTCAGTGTAAAAGCGATGTTGTGTATCTGAACCCTCTCCATGCCTCAAAAGGGCGCCCCATCTCAAACAAATCCACCCTTAACAAGAAGCAGAGGGATCAGGAACCCCAACACGGTCCTTTAAACCTCAAGAATTATCAGCTGGTCCTGGAGTCCCAAGCAGGCCCTTTAGACCTCAAGATGAAACAGGTGGTCCCTGAGCCCAAAACTATGCCTCTAGATGTAAGCCCTTTACACCGCAGGCCCCTACCCACACCCTGAAACCCTCTATAGTTTCAAATAAACTAACAACATCTATAGAGGGGCTCCACCTAGACCAACCCCCAAAACCTGCTATAATCATGCCTGATGGTCTTAGGAACTCAGAGTCTGAAAATGCTCAACCATCAGGACCCCCTTATAATGGCGGCAGCAGGTGTCTCAAAGCGTTGACAGGGTTGATAGACAAACTTGATAGAACCTCAGAAGCAGCACACAAGGGTCCTTCTAAAACGTACAATGGGGATTTGTAAACGGATGTTAGACATTCACCCTCCAACAACACCGACGATTCATTAGCCGATAGGGCCCTCGATTATTTTGACGGCCATTTAAACTCCCCAACCCTTATGTCACCTATCATCCCTCCCGGAGCGGACGACCCAACCAGCCCTGCGGTCAGTTTAAACCACACGTCATCACCAGCAATATACGGTGATAATAGTACGGGTTGGGACGACTGGTCAAATCAGGATTTGGAGTGTGTATTCGATATTAGTACGGGCTGGGACGACTGTACAAATCAGGGTTTGGAGGGCGTATTAGTGAGGACCCTTCCATGGCCGCCCCGGGGTGTTCGCACTGGGACCCTGTGTCTATGATCTCACCGGTCCCTCAGTTACAGAATGTTGTTGTGGCGGACGGGGCGAGAAAGGGTCCGGGGGTGTTACAGGCAGTTGTAGAACCAAACACTGTATTCATCCCTAATCCGCCGCAATATGATTCTGCAAACCCAAAACAGGTACTAGGGGCACATGTGAAAGACATACAGCTGGCGGTCAGAAAGTTAAAACGCCAAGCGAACACCGCCACCTTAAAACTAGGGGTGTGCGATAGCAGCGATGGGGACGGGCTGGAGGCGCAGTGAAAGATACTACAAATGCTTGACAAGTGTAAAAGGGTGATCCTACAAACATGTCAAACAACAATGGCCGACATATGGAGTATCCCCTCATGACTAGGCACACGCAGGCCCCTAAAGAACCATCATGCCCCGGGTCTTAATAAGAGTAAGCGCAAATATAAATATAGCAATAAGGTCCATACGGTGCTGACAAAGTCCCTGCGCTTCTTACGCTTAAAAATAGAGGGAACCCCTCAAACAAAGGCATACAGTTTCACAAACAACGCCTGAATCACATACACCAGTACCATGCACCCTACATTACATAAGTTCAGAAGAGAACCATCCGAGGGGGCTACAAGTGAAGGGATCAAGGGGTAGAGCAACAACACACCAAGACCAGGAACACACAGAAGGTCCAAGGGTTGGGTCTGTAGCAGAGACCTCTATGAGCACGTCGCCCACCGACACAAACCATTCGGCTCATATAGGGTGGGGTAGGCTACCTAGAAAAGTATGGTCCCGTTAAAAACAAAAGTGGGCTAATAGCACTAAGCAGCGCAGGCTTTTAATAAGAAAACTAAAGAAAGCCAGAATATGCGCTACACGGATGCTTAAAAGGACCCCAGAGCCCGGGCTAAACCAGAATCCCCAAAATGATACAGCAGCAAACTCCCCCATAAGTCACATTCCTCAAGATGAGGATTCAGAGGCAGTGTTCTGTAGCGTTAAATCTCTCTACAGTACGACTGTAGCTTCTAACGTTCTCTAAGAACACTGCCTATTTGGACCTCTTCAAATGAGTGCAGCTTGATTTCAGAGGCACAGCTCCACTGTATTCTTTCAAGAGCATTTGAGAATGTGCTTTTCATTGTGGTTTGGCCATGGTGGAAATCAGTCCTTTTTAGAAACCATTGGAGTCAGACTCAGCAAAATTAATTCACTGATTCTTTATCTTTCACTTGTTCCATTACAACGGTTAATTGAACAGGACTCTTCTGAGGAAAACATGTCTGAGACGCACAGTTAAACCTGAGAACTCTTTGCAGAAGAGCAGATTTTTTATGCTCCCTCTACCCACCCATGTGTGTAGCTGTCAAATGACCAGTGTCATGTGTGACCCCTTTAGTTATTTTTATTGCTTTTAGTTAATGGAATTTTGTATTATGGGAATTGTAATTTTGGCTTCAACATCATGACTATACACTTAAAAACCCGAACGCATGTAATATATTGCAGAATGTAGTGAGTGTGCACCTCATGTGCTGTGTACTCATGCCCGAGCTGCACTGTATCACTCATGCTGTGTTTATGCTTAAAAGAGGCCCGTGCTGGCAGATAGAATGACAAGTGGGGATTTCAGCTGACTTGGCTACTTGTACTTGAGATCAGCGTCGGCTGGTCGCTGCATGTCCTTGGTGAGACATTTGCCAATAAAATAATCAGTTAGCCTTCTGGTTACCACATATTGGCGACGAGCAGGTTCTCATCCAACAACACACCTTGCCACCATTGGGATTTACCTATTTTAAAAACAGTAATAAAGTGAAATAACAACACAAGAAAAATCCAAAACCAATTCAGAAAAATAGAGTACATTATAATAAAATATTTGACACCAAAACGACAAAAATCCAATAAAACCAGAGTTATGAATTTTCAAAGATTTTAGCAAAAACGGAGCCAAAAAGCACAAAGCAACAACAATGGATATCTGGTCACGCTGGACCAGATTGAAATCGCACGTTCAGGCTGACCCGATGGAGTGCAGGTCAGCTGGAGTCACCAGATTAGTACTGCTGAAAGATTACCTTCTAAAACCAGTGCCAAGAGTCCTGTTCGCAGTGGAGAGGACCGCGAGGAGCAGGGAAAGTGTTGTGGGAGGCTGGCGTAGTAGCACAGGAAAGCAGGCCAGGCACCACTGATGGGTGTTGCTGGAGCTTCACATTGGTGGTCCCCGTGAGTAGTCGCTGCTGTAGTGAGAAGAAGTAGCAGCCAGAGCTTCAAGTTGAATGACGGTGTGGGCGGTGAGGTCTTGCTGTGAAAGAGCCCGTTTGTGGCCGTGGAGGACCCAAAACCTTCAGTGCAGCTCTCTAAGGCCACACCGAGGGTCCAGGACCTGAGTGGAAGGAACTCACTTAAGCTGGGTCCAGGTGCTGGTGCAGGATGTTGGGGAGCTTTGATGTCTCCGAGACTCAGATAAGGAGGTCAGCAGGCTAGCTTTTGGAGTCACCCTAGTAGTCCTGGGTTCAAAATGAAGCTGTAGGTCCAGTTCGTCTTCTACAGGCAAGAGGGCAGCAGGGCAGAAAGGCAGCAATTCAGCAAGACAGCAGCAGCAAGTCAGCAGTCCAGCACAGTGGGAGCACAGTAGTCCTTCTGCCTGACAGAGTATCCACAGGGTCAGATGGGTGCTGAAGAGTGGGTCTGAGGGTCCTATTTTTATACCCTGGTGCCCTTCTACTGGAAGGTGGGAGGAGCTTCTAGAAAATTTCTTTGAAATGCATGATATTTTCTGCCTGCCCTGCCCTGGCATCAAGCTAGCTGCAGTGACAATGGCTAGGTGTTAAGCCCTTTGTGTGAAGGCAGAGCAAACCCTATTCAGTTGCAAGAGGGACTGTGCCTAGCTCCACCCCTCCCATTCTGCCAGCAGATGACCCATTGAGGCACACCTAATCCCTCTATTGTGTGAATGTCTTGGAGGAATTCTAACTGTCAGTTACAACCTGTCATGTGACCGAAGACAAGCTGTAGGCACAGAGGGCAAAGGGCAAGAAAATTCCACCTTTCTAAAGGTGGCATTTTCATAATTGTAATGAAAAATCCAACTTTACCATTAAAGAGGATAGATTCTTACAGTTCCATACATACCAAACATGATATAGCTACCTGCCCCCATTTGAAATTACAGCTTATTAAATGTAATAAGGAATTGTCAATGTTATCCTATGGGAGGAATAGGCCTATGGGAAATTTTCACTACCAAGACACGTAAAACCTTAAAGTATATGTCCAGCCTTTTAATTACACAGCACCCTGCACTGTCGGCCACCTAGGGCCTACCTTAAGGTGACTTATATGTAATAAAAGGGATGTTTAAATGCCAAGTCGACATTGAAGCTTAACACTGCATTCAGGCTACAATGGAAGGCCTGGGACATGTTTGAAAGGGCCTCTTAATTGGGTGGCACAGTAAGTGCTGAAGGTCCACTAGTAGCATTTAATTTACAGGCCCTGGGTATATGGTATACCACTCTACATAGGACTTATAAGTAAATGAAATCTAAATTTGGTATAAAACAATCTAACTGTGTTTTAGGGGAGTGAGCACAAGCATTTTAGCACTGGTTAGCAGTGGTAAAGTACACTGAGTTCTAAGACCAACAAACACAAATTCAGCAAAAATTGGAGAAAAGAAGACAAAAAGTTTAGGGGTGACCCTGCAGAGTTCCAATAATGTTGCTCCAATTCAACTGTAGTTAGTTGTTACAGCTGAGCAGCCATGTCATTTCATTATTACACAAGACTAGAGATGCCACAATTTGACTTTAATAAGGAAACTAAACACAGGCCATCATATATATGTATATGTATACCATATATAATACACACCAACAGTTTTCCATATTGTTTGGGGCCTGTGAGGGGAGCCCCAAGGCCCCAGCAGCCCTGACAGCTCCCCGCATGCAGTCCCTACTTTTTGGGCCAAGCTGGAGCTGGTCACACTTTTTTTTAGACCAGTTGGCCAGGGGCACCCATAACTTTCTATCTCATTGGGAGCTGCAACGGTAGGCCCAAGGCCCTCGCAGACCCACTAACTAATGAGCCAGAATCCATCCTCAGGTGCTGGTGTGGGAGCCGGCTATAGATCTATGTACTCCTCCTGGCAGGAACAACCTTTATTTTTGCTCCCATTGAGCCGAAGCAATCCTCACTCTTGTGGGCAATGAAGAAACATTCTTCCTTTGTATCTCAAGGGATATCGTCCCTCAGACACGACACTTGCATTGTGGCCCGGGTTATGGGGTCCCTGGGGCGATTATATGGCTCAGGGTGGGGGGCACATGCCCATATCCCCCCAAAAATATAAATATATGCACCAACACCCAGGACTTGACACACCCCAGAGGTATTCAATGAAATATGGGGATCGCCATTGTGTAAATAATTTTTTGCTAGTCCTGTGGTACTCCTGTGGGACTGTGAAATCATTTAATTTTTTACATTTTGGACCCGGGGGAGGGGAGTGGTCCCTCTAAGACCAAACCCCACATGTGTGAGGATGTTTGCTTATCCCTACCCTGCCCTCTTATGTTCTTTTTGTAAAACTTTTTCAGGACAAGGGACCAAGTCCCTGAGTCCTGTAAAGGTTGCAGCAACATTTCCGTTTGTGTTAAAGCCAGCCAATCAGAGTGCTCACTCCAAAAATCCCCTTCAGGTAGTCGGAAGGTTTCATTGCTTTTTTTTATTCGAGCCCAACAGTCAGTAGATCTATACATTTTGAACCTTCATTTCTCCAAAAGCACAATATTTGCATGAAGATCTAGCTTTCTGTCAAATGTTGTGTAATTCCTTTCAGCCATTTTGGCTGTAGCGCTGTATAAAATTCCCTATGCAAATTGCATTGAGAAATTGTGTTTTTTCAGGCCCTTTTTCTCTGGCCCTACTGGTTGGATCATACCAAACCTTTCTAGGAAGGAGCTGAGAGCAGTAAGTCCTCTTTCTAAAGGTGGGTTTTTTAAAACAGTAATGTTAAATCCAACTTCACCAGTGAGGAGGATTTATCCATACCCTTCCAAAGATGTGAAACATTAAAAAACTACTCCTCTCTGATCAGGAATTACAACGTAAAAGTGTATTAAAGAATTCTCAATTTCTGAGAGAAACTTTCTCCCAAAACCCCTTGATCACAGGACAAGTGAAAAAAACATGGTCATCATTAGCTCTTATAAGGCCACATCTTCTGCATCTGGGTTCGGCTCCTGTGAAAACTTTCAATCTTCTGGGGGTGGAGGGGGGTCCATTATAATCTATTGATGGTAGAAAAGGGATTTCGCTTAAGAGTGGCTGGTTAAACCCCTAAATTCAATAACTTGAAGGAGATTTGCCATATAAGTTGCATTTCAGTCTCCCTGATGATTCCTTCTCATACTGGATATGGCACCATCATTTTCCTATCCCAGCATCCAAAAATGTCCAGTACCAAATGACAACCTCCTTACTTTTAGGTCTCACATCCTGCAGTGTTTACTCAATTTCCCAGGCACCCACAATCTCCTGAGCAGAACTTGTAAGCCAACTGCAGATATTTAAACCTTGATAGGGAGTCCCCAGTCTTGGCATTTAAAACTTCGCACTGTAATACCCCTGCACTGCAATCAACTCCCCCCAGGTAGCTATCCCATCCTTCCTTAGAAAAAGAAGCCTCAACCCATCCCTTAAGCACTCTTGGGTACCCACAGAATCCCAGATGGGTGCGAAGAATAATAGCCAATATTCAAGATCTCATGGACTCTGGACCAAAGACTGAGTGCATCCTTTAAAACTTTCAGTCGTACATTTTCTTTTTAAATTTGGCCGTTGAAGTTATATAGGAGCCTGGTGGATCTCGACTTCCTAATCATCTCTGCTAGCATCACCCCCCTGTCCCCCCCAAGTTGAGCTATCCGGCTTACCCAGAAGCATTCTAAAGTTTTTAAACTGAAAAGCCACACAAGACATATTCAGGTCCGGCAGAGCGAGGCCACCCTTTTTTAGTCTGTGCCTCAACTTTTTCCCTGCCAGCCTTGTCCCACCTGAAGCCCATATAAAGCTTGTTATTTTCCCATGAATCTTATCAATAACTGATCTTGGAAATGTGAGAGGCATACATTTAAAAAGATATGTCAATTTGGGAAGAATCTACATCTTAATCAAATTCACTCACCCATAGATTATAACTGGAAAATTCTTCCATCTAGCAAGTAATACGTCCACCTCCTCCGCCACCCTCCCCAGGTTGTACAGTGGTATTGCATCCAGGGGATTAATAACAACAATGCCCAGGTACTTAATCTCCACCCGTATCTCCCCCGTCCAACCTAATACATTCCAGAACATCACCTCCGACTTAGAATTGTTCACTAGACATCCCGATAAAGCCCCAAACTCCTCCACCACACTTTCCACCATAGGGATAGTCTGGACAGGGTCTGATGTACAGATGACCAAGTCATCAGCATATAGCGTGATCTTATTACAAAAATAAGAGGTACGGAACAGGATTACCGGCTATCCCTTCTAAGTAACTGGGAAGCGGCTCAGTATAAATATCGAACAGGAGAGGAGACTACGGGCAAGCTTGCCTAGTGCCTCTATGGATACCGAAACACCTGGTCAATGTCCCATTTAGAAAAATTCTGACAGATGAATTCTTGTATAACCTCAGGAGCATTAAAATGTCAGGGACTAAAACCCAATACTGCCAAAACCTCCCACAGGTAAGTCCAGCATACTTGGTCAAATGCCTTGGCTGCATCTATTGTGACCACTGCCAATGGAATCGGTGGAGCAGTTGCTAAGTCTATGGATCCGATCAGCTGCTGAGTAAGCTCATGTATTTGCCACTTTGGCACAAAGCCCTCCGGATCTGGATGTATTAACTGGGGAGCTAGCTTAGCCAACTCCCTGCCAAAATGCTGATATAAACCTTATAATCTGCATTTAATATGGAGCTTGGATGATAAGAATCATTCTTCCTAGGATCCTTGTCAGGTTTTAAAATCAAGACGATCGTGGCTTCCTTCCACAAGTCAGGGATCTGCACATCCCCCTTATATACTGAATAAAACAGGGTCTCCCACAATGGAACAATCTCCTTCGGTAAAAGCTTATAGAGCTCTGATAGAAGGGCGTTAGGACCAGCCGCCTTTCCATTTTTAATACCCAATAGGTGCTCCCTGATTTCCTCCCAAGTGATCTGTGCCTTCAACCACTCTTTACCAACCACCATAAGCCCAGGGAGCTCAATGCTCCCCACCATTCTCTAAACCTATCCGAATACGGGAACACCTTTACCGTATATAGTGCAGCGAATAAGGAAATCAGGTGTCCCTGCATGTCCTTGACCTTATTTGAGACATCTTCCTGGGGATTAACAACCAGCTTCTTGATGGTATTCCTGGATCTCTCAACCCTCGCTTTCCATGCCAGCAGTGCACCAGCTCGCTCCCCATACTCAAAGTGTCTCATGGATCTGGTATGTCACCGTTCCCTACACTTTGTATCCAACTTGATTTTATAGTTTAACTGCGCCTCCTCCAGTGGTTTTAATACCCATTCCCTATCAAGTCCCATATTTTGCCTCTGCAATGTGACCTTCAAGACCCCCACTTCTTGCTCCAATCTATCCAATTCTGCCCTTTCTGCCTTTTTCTTGAAATGTGCCTGACTTTGCAGAACCCCGCATATGAAAGCTTTAAAAGCGTTCCATATTACCCCAAGAATAGCCGAGCTGGCTTTGTCAATGAAAAAAAGCATTAGCTTTTTACAAGGTGGAAACAACCCCAGTACAGAGGAAAATAGTTAGTGGAAGTGTCCACCTTGAGTTTTGCTTGTTTCCAGATCACTGAAGTGACATAATGCCTGCAGAGTGATCCAAAATATGACCAGGAAGATGGCTGACCTCTTTTATTTTAGCTGCCAAAACTCTATCAACAAAGAAATAATCCAGCCTAGAGTAGTGCCTGTATTTTTTAGCTTGAAATGTATAGCCTCTCATCTGGCCCTTTAAATGTCTCCATACATCCATCAATCCTAAATCCTGGAACATATTTCTGAGAACCTGTCTCATACTGGGAACTTGGACACAGTCCTCCTGGGTTCTAAGACCATTAACATTCCAGGTTAAAAAATATAACCCCTTACCACCATCCATCATCTTCAATAACGTTTAGATCCCTCTTCAAATTATATAGAAGCTACTACTTGGTGAGCTCAATTACATATTTTTTTTTTACCACTGCTCCTCACTTTGTGTTCAATTCCACCCCTGCACCTACCCTGGGGAACTCTCCCAATTCTAGCAGGCAAAGATGCCTAAAAAGCTTCCCCAGGAGATGCTAACAAACTACACTAAAAGATACTTAACTCAGATGCACCCTTCCAGCCCCCCCACAACCTCAGCCTCACAAAGTGGTGTTCAAGATCTTCCAAAATTCAAGAGACTACCCCTTTTTGATGCTATCAGTCAATGCGTCTACATCCTCCACAGCACAGTAGTTAACCCCTTCGGTGCTCATGACGGAACGGTTCCGTCATGAGCCACGGTTGAGCTGTGCTCATGACGGAACCGTTCCGTCATGACCACGCCCGCGCAAGATTCCGTCAGCACAGCGGCGGAATCTGCGCAGCATGGAAGGGGTTAAACATCTGGTTGTTCTACATAATGCGGAGCAATGCCAGAAACTTTAGTCCATAGTTTGTGCAGCTCCTCCATGCTCCTATCAACTTCCCACTGCTGCATGTTTGTCACTTTACACAAGTCTGATCTGATAGTAAAAGAGAACCCTCTGTTCATAAATGTACCATTCATTATAGCTATATTCAGTATTGTCTCCTTCACTGCATATGAGAACAAATTTACCAAGATCTTCCTTGGTTTCTGCCTTTGAGGATTCCTCTTGAAAGGGTCTCTATGCGCTCACTGTCTCTCCTGCTCTGGATTGCTATCTGACTGTCTTTTAAGACTGTGCCCCACACAGGGAGGTCAAACATGACTTCATATCAGCACCCTCCTCTGCCTTGGGTACATTTAGGAGTCTAAGATTATTCCTCCAGGAGTGATTCTCAATCCTCTCAAGATCATCCTTAATCTTTGATTTATCTTAGTCAGCAAACTTATCCCAGATGTGTTTTTGGGAACATCCTGTCTGATCAAATCTACCTCCAGCCTCTAATGCGCTGGTAAGTGCAGCCACTTTGTCAAGCTTCTGGAACAGAGCAGAGCTGGAGGCTTGAACGCCGAGCTGGTTAGCCTCCGATACCTCAAATCTATTTTTCATCTCTTCTTTTAAGCCCAGTAGGATGACTGCCGGTGATCCCTCTGATTGTGCCCTAGTTTTTTTCCCTTCAACCTTCTCTCACTGGCCCCTCTGGCCATGCTCATCAGTAAATCCTGACTCTTCTACTGAGGCAAGACCCTCAAACCTATTATTGGTGGCAATCTGGGCTATACTGTGAAGGCTTTCATGTGGCCTTCTTTCTGCTTCAGGGTGTTTGATTATGCTGACAGAGGCATCAAGGGCAGCAGCAGTAGCAGCAGTGGAATTCTCCATACTCAGGCCCTGCCTGCTCGTGTCTTCTTCAGAGCCCCCCTCTACATTCTGTAGGGCCGATAGAGTCAGGACTTTGAAAAAGGATTTAAGCAAGGGTGTTATCTTGATCTGAGGGTCCGGGCCTTTCTACAGCTACCGCCAGAGCTCTAGCTGGGTAACTTGTAGGCTTCCCAATTTTAGGAACAATAGCTTTGACACCTAAGACCTCACTGGACAGATATCTCCACCCGTTCACTATATCCTTCGAGATGGTAGATTTTAACCCAGGACTTACCCTAGCTGCCGCTACGGTCCTGGTATGTAGTGGATACCTCGAGGTCTTACCACCAGCCTTACCAACAGTCTGACCGCTCTTATCCATATAAGTGGGGCGTCAAGCCCACTGATCTTCCTCTACAGACTTCCAGTCCCTCCACTTCCACCTACTGCTCCAAAGAAGCTGGGAGCTCCTGCATGCCTCTGAATATACCATTGTGGTGGGTGAGCGAGATTTCTGGCTAGCACGCTGACTTGTGCTGATGCTGCTACAGCAGCCCCGAGCCTGCACCCGAGCCACGCTGCTGTGCTGTATTTCCCGAGTAGCTTCCTCCCAGGGAGGAATGCCTGTGCTGGTTGACGCCTCAGGAGAAAACACTTCTGTGACCATCTTGGAGGGCCTCCAGGGTAATATCATTGGAATCCGGATCCACGAGGTGCTACATCAGCCTTTCCGCCAGGTGATTGCTTCGGGTCAGGGGCAGCAGGGATGCTCACTGCGCAACAGGGAGCATTTCTCTCCCAAGCAGCTCGCAGCCATTCAGTGCATGAGCCCCATGTTCAGAGAGAGATATTGAATTTTAAAATAATATATGCAGTAAAGTGCTTAGAAGCAAGTAGAGCTAAAAAGGTTACTTTAGGTCGCGCTGGACCAGGGCACAGTCAAAGTTTGGGCTGACCTCATGAAAGCACAGGCCGGTTACAGGACCCACGCATGACCCAGTGAACAAAGTACCTTTCCTGGTCGCAGACAGCAAGATGCAGCGATCTTCGCCATGTAGCAAAGGCAATGCATCCGTTTTGAAGATGGCTGCCGGAGTTGAGAGGCATCAAGTGATGCACAAGATTGTGCCATGCAGTTGAGGGCATGCGTCAATCTCACCAAGCTGCAGCGGCAGTGATACGCTGTCTGGCGCGTCAATCTCAGGAGGCATAGGGCTGGTTCTGATGAGATGCTCTCATTTTACTCTTTCAACCGGGTCGATGCTCCGGTTCTGCTACATGCAGACAGGAGATGCGGCAAAATCCATGTTGCAAGTATCTTCCAGTAAGCCAGGCACAGGACCAGAGGTAGAGCCTTTGATTTCCCTGAGTCTCAAGCAACAGGAGGCAAGCCAACAAGACCTTGGAGATCACTTGGAGTGAAGGCAAAGTCCAGCTCTCCTTCAGTCGAGTCAGAGAGCAGCATACATCAGGGAAACACAAGAGACAACTTGCGCCTATATGCATCTAGGCCCTTCACACCCTTTGAGAAATGGCTCCGCACCTGCCACACTGACGTTACTTGAGTACGAAATACTTTGGAAAAAAACAAGAGGCATTTGGCAAAACAGGAGCAGTTTTTTTAATCAAACATAGCGGCCGGGTGAACAGTTACAGACACAGGGTCTGAGGACTGCCTCAATTTACATTCAGTTGGCCTCCTTCTTATATACAGATTTTCATCAGGTTATAAAGTTCTCCAACAAGCCATATATGGTGAGGGATGCTGGTTGCTGCCTTAAAGTCATAAATTAATGGTCAAATGGTTACTACAGGTGGCCCTCAACCTTGCATGGACACAATGTGGTGAGTGGGTAACGTGTCCAGATGTCCTGCATGGAGAGCATGTGATCACTGCATGTGCTGTGTTATGATTGGCTATGTGTTCCTAAGTCATTTGGCATCTGATTTTGTGGTATTTTAGGAGCGTGAGTAACCCTCAGTGTTGTGTGTAGATTTAGATTCCGTATATAGGTTTCCTGATTTATGCCCTTATATAGGTATAATTCATATTGCCCTTATTTAGGCATAGAAAATCCAGCCCTTATTTAGGCATTGTCCATGCTAACCAAATACAGGCATGGTCTCCTCCATCCGTCCATCCACGTCACAACAAGTTCTTGGAAAACCAGACTCTTAAACCTTTAGGAATTTCCCTTACTTGGATATTGATTTCTCCAAGAACTCATTTAGTATGCATGAACATCTATTCCTTAGAGGTTCATTCATGACGTTCGATGCCCGGCTTTTACATCAATACAGGCATTCCTAAACACCTTCAAGGTATAAATATACCTGCACTTGCCCTGGCAAACCATGGTTCCGGCACAATCCAGCTCGACTGCCTGCTTGCGGTTCGCCACAGCAAGTTCGGAAGGAAATTGAGTTCCAGCCTGATGCACTGACCAGACGCTGTCATCGTCCTAGCAGAGAATCCAGCTCCAGTGTTTATGATTCCCCTTACGGGGTGCTAGATATCGAATCCCGGAAAAGAGATTCCAACCTCGCACATTCTAAGGTATGGAGCAGATTAGAACTTAGAGAAACTTTGACAACTCTTGGCAAAACTAAAGCTATAGCTATAGCTAGCTATACTTTAGAAAACAGCACCTACTTCTTACCTCATACTACACTTAGGTTAGGTACACTGGGGTAGAACTATTTAGAAGCATCAGATGAGTATCCACATTTTAGCCTGTGTTATTTATGTCTGTCTTTTATGAATATATGTCATAGCTACAAACCGTGCTATTGCAGTATTATTTTATCTTACTGCTAACTCTGTACATATTGTACTTCGCAGCCTGTCTTACGATTGTTGAGCAAAAATAATGGGGTGACCCGGTGTCCCTCAGAACCTGGGTGGGCGTATTATATAAATACAATGGTTCTGTCGGGAATTTCTAATTTCTTTTAGAAAGTTCAAAAAATATTCATTACATGTAACAGATATCAGATAAATGAGGAAAAAAAAGGCACACACCAATGAAGTTTGCAATTTGGTAATTTAAGGGAATAAAGTATTATGGGCTGTCGTAATACATAAGTTCAAAAGAGCAAAATATTGGTGACTTGTGGTGATAAAGTGACATGTGATGATAAATAGTATATACAATATATTTCAAATGCGGTAAAAGTGAATAAGTAGAATAGAAAGCTACATTATTTCTTGATATGTCTTTATGGTTTTTCACATATGCTACAAGATCCTATGTGAATTAATCTGTGATCAGAAGCATTGTGGAGACATATAAGAGTGCGTCGACGTTTCGACCCTGTGTACTGCGCAAAATATAATAAGCGTCATGGTGGGTCTTCCTCAGGACAGTGCAGATGGGTTTACAGCCCAAGCGCAAATTTTGGTTAATATCTGTGGGCGAGTAGGTTTTCTCAGTCAAAGTTGTAGTCCTGGTGAATCAGGAGGAGGCCTTGAAGATTTTTGAGGTAAAAGAATGATGTCTTCAATAAACTTGGGGTTTTACTTTTAAGCCAGTCCCATCATTTACGGGATCTGTAGTTCAGCACGTCTTGTCAGCTCTCAGTCTGGTCCACCAGACTGAGAGCTGACAAGACGTGCTGAATGCCAAATGCGATGCAGCGCGCGCAACAAAATTTGTTTTCTTTATTTTTTTCGTAACTTACCTGCAATCGGCTGTATGCCGCATTTTGCAACCCCCCACCCTGCCCCTCCTCTGCCCCACGTCACCGCCCCAGTAACACGCCCTATACGGGCCGTCGCTGTCCAATACGCAGAGCCTATCAGGGATATAGGAACTACACTACATCAGGCCATGTGTGCTTTATTGGGGTCATTCTCTCTTGACCATTCTAATGTTTCCTGTTTGTGCGGTTATCTGCTAGCTACGCGCCATCTCATCTGTGACCTATAAATCAGTAACCCCAGGTATGGGTCTCAGAGCTTGCCTGGCTATGTATTGGTGAGTCATTGTTGATGTGGAGTTCACAGTGGGTGATTGTGTTAATAGGGACATCATTTTGTTTTCATAAATGAAAGTATTGTTTTCCATATTAACACTATCAATTTCCATATTAACACTGATAAGGGTTTTCTGTCAGATATCTATACCGTCTTAAACACCCCCACAGCCACCTCCACGTCCCCGGCCCAGAAACGATGGGAATTAGAAATTGAATGATCCTTCACCCCAAGGAATGCTCAGACAGATTGCACTAAACTCGACTCCGGAAGGAGACCCTACTTAAACTAACGCACTACTGATACTACACCCCAGCCAGAATGGCTTAATGGAAACAAGACAGGGACGATGGGTGCAGGTGAAAATGCGGCCGCTCAGGTACACTGACCCATATTCTTGGGGCATTGCCCTAAACTAGAACGCTACTGGGTGGACGTCCTGGCAGACATTAATAAAATGTACGAGATTGACATGCCGAAGTTTCTCAGTTACATATTACTAGGGCTTCCTAATACACTGAACTACCCCTTGCGCTCAGCAGAAGGAAAAGCCATTACACTAGCCCTATGTGCAGCCAGGCAAGTCATTCTGTTCAAATGGGGTACACAAAAGATGCCAACAAATGTGGACAGGCTACACAAGCTTTGGGGGTTGCTTGGCGTGGAGAAATTGACGGCTGCCGTAGAACACAAGCTTCCGCAATTTGATAAGACATGGGGTCCATTATTATTATTAATTTAATTTTATAAGGTCCATGCATACAATTTCTGGCAGGAGACTTCAGGGAACTGGCCTGCCCGGCATATTTGTGGATACTTCGACTCGTGCCCTTTGAAGACATTGCTGAGTGAGCTAATGAGAATGAGCTCTGGACATTAGTGTTCATGCCCGGACCCAAGGCTGGTGCATCCTACATTCTCCCCCACGACCCCCCGCAGACATTACTGATTGGCTCACCCCTCCCAACTCATTTCCCCGCCCCCATAGTTGGTTTCCTCCCTACTTTCGTATTGCTACTCACTGGCCACTGGATGTAGGAGAGGTGAATCCTCTGTATTTTTTTACTTTTCTGAAATATAAGAAAACATTTAAAAATAAAAAATAAACAAAATAATCTTAACTACACTGATTTGAAGAAAAGTTCCAGGACATATTCATCCTACACTGTAGAATACAGTCACTGGTGGCCCTACAGCGACTGCTCTCTGCAATGCATTCAAGGGCGCTGTCTTAAAACCCACATATTGGGTAAAGGCTGCACTTGTCCTTTCACAGTTGACTCCTTCTTAACATTGGTTCTGCGGTGTTCAATATCTGTTGTAACTATTCCACCAGCGCAGAGAATTTGGAATTTCCTAAATATTCGAGTTTAAATGAAAAAATCTCCCTGCCACGGATCGCCAGTAGCACAGGAAAGGCCATGCTCAAATTTCTCTTGGACAGGCTAAAACTTTAAACGTTGTTCTTCTGGGTGTATTTTGAAAATGTTAGACTTAAAAGTTATAACTGGGCTAAAAAGTCATAAATATTCCTTCAATGTCAGAAAAATGCATTTGTGTTTTGTGCAATAAGACGGTGAATGGGAACTATTGGAATCCAAGCAAAAAAATGATAGCAGTGTCGCACAAAAGGGCAAACGCATACAGAAATGATTATTTGTAATTAAGGTGCTATACCAACTTCGTGAGTCTACGAATGTGTAGATTATAAGAGAGACTTTGCCATCATTTTGGAGCAGAATATTCTCAATTTTTAATCCATAAAAATGGCGAGACCATTTGAAGTTTTCAAGACTGACATAACCTAATTCTGTTTTGCGATGAACTTGGAATACTAGATTTATTTGCTTCAATCTTATTTATTGATTGAATCAAAGGTTACTGAAGAGGAAACGACTTACACGAGATCATACAAGCTTTCAAGTGTGAGAGGCACGATTTGATATTCGGCCTTCTCATATATTCAAACCAGAGACTTCAAACCTATAAAAATCTGAGAAATTAAAGCATTGTTCCAATCTCTCATCCAAAAAAAGTAATAAATGGGACATGACAAAAGAACAAAATACCCTGATTCGTTCACTTGTTAAAGATTGGTAACACATTGCTTAAAACAATATTTTGTTTCTGGCGCCATCTGGTTTCGCTGAATATAAAGAGACACGCACAATGTGACGGGTTATTAGGGGAGTACAAACCCTGCCCTACAATTTGCACAACATATGGTATACTGTTACGGGGCGAAAGGCTGGGCACATGTCAAGATTAAAAGACTTCATACTTGAAAAACATATTTAGAATGGAGAGTGTGCAATTCCAAAGCGATCCATTTATTACCGCCGGTGACAGGATAAAAGGAAGCAAATGCCGTCTTTCCTTTGTAACAACAGTAATCGTGGTTGCGCCGAGCGCTTGTTCAGGGAGCGGAGGTGTAAATTGACGTTATCAATCTCTGCTCTAAGATGGCCGAGAATTCCTCGCATTTCTGCACTGATTAAAAACAGTGGGGTGCGGACCCTGCCTCACTTCACACTATTTCAAAACCTGATGGGCATGAAAAGCAGGCCGTGGATTCCAATCACTTCTCGCAGAAAACTTTTCATACACAAATTCCTCAATTGGCAAAACTGAGATCTGGCATGGGAAATGCGCCTTCCTTTTCAAAATGTGAGGCGAAACGGTAAATATTGTGTCCAGCCTAACCACAACCAACATATGTCTGTTGAATGTTTCCTAAAAACAAAAGTGCGGCATTGATACATTTAAGTACCTTAGAAAATTCAGAAATGTATATTAATTAAAGTTATATGCAGCCTAACGTTGTGATTTTCAATTGTTAAAGACAGCATTTCCTTAACTCAGCACTTTCGCCTTTAGCGAAGGCGTCACATGTTCAGAGCCCGAATACCGATTTCCAGGAACTTCTAACAAATATGGACTTAAAAGTTCACGGGAAAGGCTACTGTTTTTGACCAACCTCAATGAAAAAGTATTTATGCCTCAAAATGATTCCAGGCATTCGTGAACATCGGCGCTTTGAAGCTGATTTGGTCAGAAAAGGACGCACTATTTTTCCAGTCCACGTCGAGGAAACGTACCCTTTTGTGCATGACACATTGTGACGCAACTTTAAAATGTAGGTAATGACTGGTGGAATCGCATCTGTAGCACATCTCAGCAACACCTAAAGAATCCCAAATAGGAATCATATTATGGGATCACCTTTATATTTCCTTTCATAGATATGGAGCCAGATGGCTATGAATATACCTGACACGTTCAAAGATGTTAAAATTCGATAAGCATTGGTAAACACGGGTCTCACTTTCAGGACAGGAAGTGAGAGCAAGCAGCACAAGAGAGGTGCAAAACTGGGCTGAGTGCTGCGAGGAATTCCACAGTTTAAGCGAAAGATTCATCAACTACGAATGTTGGTACCAGGATATATTGCGGCATAAATCGCGTTTAAAGAAATAGTGCGCCTTCGACGTTAAGAATAGAAAATCTACGCCAAATGGGAGGATATTTTTTGTAAATTATATTGTTGCTGATAATATTCGGACATAAAGTCAAAGTGAGAGATGGGGAGGGCAGTAGGGGTGACTACGGTGTCCGAGAAGCAACATACAGGGTGTGGGTGCAAACATAGGGGTACATGAGTGATTAGAGATATGGACTGACTCCTTCGATATGCTTGGACAGAGTACAAAAACAACAGGAAGTGACACTTGAGGGGATGGGAACTGGGAGACACAGCAGAGAGATAGTGTCGACATTGATGTGCAACGAGAAGAGGCACTGAAAAGGGGGCTAGCTAGAGAAACTAAAAATAGATGAAAGGAGAGCAATGGATCTTTTAGAAAGACTATGGTGAAAGGTGATGCATTAATCCAGACAGGAAAGGCACAGAAAGGGACAGAAGAGGTGTTCAATCCCATGCAATGTAAGGCAAGGTTAGCTTTCGAGATGCTGTACACTACAATAAGGAAACCACCAAGTGCAGCAGAAGTGTGTGCTGGGGAGAAGAGAGATCGGCCAGAAATAAACTCAGGAGTGGCAGAATGAAAGGGGAGAGTGAGGGACACTTTGGGAAAAGCTGCAGGTAAATATAACATTTTCATTTGATTCAGAAGAGTTGACAGAAAACGAGAACTCCTCCACATGCTCATGGAAGGCAGGCCGAAAGAGTGGGGAGCAAGTGTGTGGGGAAGAAGATGCATGTTTGAGAGCCACCATCTTAGATTTACATCAAATGGAAACAGCATCTGAGATGGTGTCAATTGAGACAAAAAATGGCCCAATATGGTAGTCTGAGGAGCTCCATTGCCGAACACAGTGGGAGAAGAGCAGTCAGCCAGGAGACAGACCGGGAAGGGAGAAGAGCAGTCAGCCAGGAGACAGACCGGGAAGGGAGAAGAGCAGTCAGCCAGGAGACAGACCGGGAAGGGAGAAGAGCAGTCAGCCAGGAGACAGACTGGGACAGGAGAAGAGCAGTCAGCCAGGAGACAGACCGGGAAGGGAGAAGAGTAATCAGCCAGGAGACAGACTGGTAAGGGAGACGACCAGTCAGCCAGGAGACAGACCGGGAAGGGAGAAGAGCAGTCAGCCAGGAGACAGACTGGGAAGGGAGAAAAGCAGTCAGCCAGGAGACAGACCGGGAAGGGAGAAGAGCAGTCAGCCAGGAGACAGGCTGGTAAGGGAGAAGAGCAGTCAGCCAGGAGACAGACTGGGAAGGGAGAAGAGCAGTCAGCAAGGAGACAGACTGGGACGGGAGAAGAGCAGTCAGCCAGGAGACAGACTGGGAAGGGAGAAGAGCAGTCAGCCAGGAGACAGACTGGGAAGGGAGAAGAGCAGTCAGCCAGGAGACAGACTGGGAAGGGAGAAAAGCAGTCAGCCAGGAGACAGACCGGGAAGGGAGACGACCAGTCAGCCAGGAGACAGACTGGGAAGGGAGAAGAGCAGTCAGCCAGGAGACAGACTGGGAAGGGAGAAGAGCAGTCAGCAAGGAGACAGACTGGGACGGGAGAAGAGCAGTCAGCCAGGAGACAGACCGGGAAGGGAGAAGAGCAGTCAGCCAGGAGACAGACTGGGAAGGGAGAAGAGCAGTCAGCCAGGAGACAGACCGGGAAGGGAGAAGAGCAGTCAGCCAGGAGACAGACCGGGAAGGGAGAAGAGCAGTCAGCCAGGAGACAGGCTGGTAAGGGAGACGACCAGTCAGCCAGGAGAAAGACTGGGAAGGGAGAAGAGCAGTCAGCCAGGAGACAGACTGGGAAGGGAGAAGAGCAGTCAGCAAGGAGACAGACTGGGACGGGAGAAGAGCAGTCAGCCAGGAGACAGACCGGGAAGGGAGAAGAGCAGTCAGCCAGGAGACAGACTGGTAAGGGAGACGACCAGTCAGCCAGGAGACAGACCGGGAAGGGAGAAGAGCAGTCAGCCAGGAGACAGACCGGGAAGGGAGAAGAGCAGTCAGCCAGGAGACAGACCGGGAAGGGAGAAGAGCAGTCAGCCAGGAGACAGACCGGGAAGGGAGAAGAGCAGTCAGCCAGGAGACAGACCGGGAAGGGAGAAGAGCAGTTAGCCAGGAGACCGACTGGGAAGGGAGACGACCAGTCAGCCAGGAGACCGACTGGGAAGGGAGAAGATCAGTCAGCCAGGAGACAGACTGGGAAGGGAGAAGAGCAGTCAGCCAGAAGACAGACCGGTAAGGGAGACGACCAGTCAGCCAGGAAACAGACTGAGAAGGGAGAAGAGCAGTCAGCCAGGAGACAGACCGGGAAGGGAGAAGAGCAGTCAGCCAGGAGACAGACCGGGAAGGGAGAAGAGCAGTCAGCCAGGAGACAGACCGGGAAGGGAGAAGAGCAGTCAGCCAGGAGACAGACTGGTAAGGGAGATGACCAGTCAGCCAGGAGACAGACCGGGAAGGGAGAAGAGCAGTCAGCCAGGAGACAGACCGGGAAGGGAGAAGAGCAGTCAGCCAGGAGACAGACCGGGAAGGGAGAAGAGCAGTCAGCCAGGAAACAGACCGGGAAGGGAGAAGAGCAGTCAGCCAGGAGACAGACCGGGAAGGGAGAAGAGCAGGCAGCCAGGAGACAGACCGGGAAGGGAGAAGAGCAGTCAGCCAGGAGACAGACTGGGAAGGGAGACGACCAGTCAGCCAGGAGACAGACTGGGAAGGGAGAAGAGCAGTCAGCCAGGAGACAGACTGGGAAGGGAGAAGAGCAGTCAGCCAGAAGACAGACCGGTAAGGGAGACGACCAGTCAGCCAGGAAACAGACCGGGAAGGGAGAAGAGCAGTCAGCCAGGAGACAGACTGGGAAGGGAGAAGAGCAGTCAGCCAGGAGACAGACTGGGAAGGGAGAAGAGCAGTCAGCAAGGAGACAGACTGGGACGGGAGAAGAGCAGTCAGCCAGGAGACAGACTGGGAAGGGAGAAGAGCAGTCAGCCAGAAGACAGACTGGTAAGGGAGACGACCAGTCAGCCAGGAAACAGACCGGGAAGGGAGAAGAGCAGTCAGCCAGGAGACAGACTGGGAAGGGAGAAGAGCAGTCAGCCAGAAGACAGACCGGTAAGGGAGACGACCAGTCAGCCAGGAAACAGACCGGGAAGGGAGAAGAGCAGTCAGCCAGGAGACAGACTGGGAAGGGAGAAGAGCAGTCAGCCAGGAGACAGACTGGGAAGGGAGAAGAGCAGTCAGCAAGGAGACAGACTGGGACGGGAGAAGAGCAGTCAGCCAGGAGACAGACCAGGAAGGGAGAAGAGCAGTCAGCCAGGAGACAGACTGGGAAGGGAGACGACCAGTCAGCCAGGAGACAGACTGGGAAGGGAGAAGAGCAGTCAGCCAGGAGACAGACTGGGAAGGGAGAATAACAGTCAGCCAGAAGACAGACCGGTAAGGGAGACGACCAGTCAGCCAGGAAACAGACCGGGAAGGGAGAAGAGCAGTCAGCCAGGAGACAGACTGGGAAGGGAGAAGAGCAGTCAGCCAGGAGACAGACTGGGAAGGGAGACGACCAGTCAGCCAGGAAACAGACCAGGAAGGGAGAAGAGCAGTCAGCCAGGAGACAGACTGGGAAGGGAGAAGAGCAGTCAGCCAGAAGACAGACCGGTAAGGGAGACGACCAGTCAGCCAGGAAACAGACCGGGAAGGGAGACGAGCAGTCAGCCAGGAGACAGACTGGGAAGGGAGAAGAGCAGTCAGCCAGGAGACAGACTGGGAAGGGAGAAGAGCAGTCAGCAAGGAGACAGACCGGGACGGGAGAAGAGCAGTCAGCCAGGAGACAGACCGGGAAGGGAGAAAAGCAGTCAGCCAGGAGACAGACTGGGAAGGGAGAAGAGCAGTCAGCCAGGAGGCAGACTGGGAAGGGAGAAGAGCAGTCAGCCAGGAGACAGACTGGGAAGGGAGACGACCAGTCAGCCAGGAGACAGACTGGGAAGGGAGAAGAGCAGTCAGCCAGGAGACAGACTGGGAAGGGAGACGACCAGTCAGCCAGGAAACAGACCGGGAAGGGAGAAGAGCAGTCAGCCAGGAGACAGACTGGGAAGGGAGAAGAGCAGTCAGCCAGGAGACAGACTGGTAAGGGAGACAACCAGTCAGCCAGGAGACAGACCGGGAAGGGAGAAGAGCAGTCAGCCAGGAGACAGACCGGGAAGGGAGAAGAGCAGTCAGCCAGGAGACAGACCGGGAAGGGAGAAGAGCAGTCAGCCAGGAAACAGAATGGGAAGGGAGAAGAGCAGTCAGCCAGGAGACAGACCGGGAAGGGAGAAGAGCAGTCAGCCAGGAGACAGACCGGGAAGGGAGAAGAGCAGTTAGCCAGGAGACCGACTGGGAAGGGAGACGACCAGTCAGCCAGGAGACAGACTGGGAAGGGAGAAGAGCAGTCAGCCAGGAGACAGACTGGGAAGGGAGAAGAGCAGTCAGCCAGAAGACAGACCGGTGAGGGAGACGACCAGTCAGCCAGGAAACAGACCGAGAAGGGAGAAGAGCAGTCAGCCAGGAGACAGACCGGGAAGGGAGAAGAGCAGTCAGCCAGAAGACAGACCGGGAAGGGAGAAGAGCAGTCAGCCAGGAGACAGACCGGGAAGGGAGAAGAGCAGTCAGCCAGGAGACAGACTGGTAAGGGAGACGACCAGTCAGCCAGGAGACAGACCGGGAAGGGAGAAGAGCAGTCAGCCAGGAGACAGACCGGGAAGGGAGAAGAGCAGTCAGCCAGGAGACAGACCGGGAAGGGAGAAGAGCAGTCAGCCAGGAAACATACCAGGAAGGGAGAAGAGCAGTCAGCCAGGAGACAGACCGGGAAGGGAGAAGAGCAGTCAGCCAGGAGACAGACCGGGAAGGGAGAAGAGCAGTCAGCCAGGAGACAGACTGGGAAGGGAGACGACCAGTCAGCCAGGAGACAGACTGGGAAGGGAGAAGAGCAGTCAGCCAGGAGACAGACTGGGAAGGGAGAAAAGCAGTCAGCCAGAAGACAGACCGGTAAGGGAGACGACCAGTCAGCCAGGAAACAGACCGGGAAGGGAGAAGAGCACTCAGCCAGGAGACAGACTGGGAAGGGAGAAGAGCAGTCAGCAAGGAGACAGACTGGGACGGGAGAAGAGCAGTCAGCCAGGAGACAGACTGGGAAGGGAGAAGAGCAGTCAGCCAGAAGACAGACCGGTAAGGGAGACGACCAGTCAGCCAGGATACAGACCGGGAAGGGAGAAGAGCAGTCAGCCAGGAGACAGACAGGGAAGGGAGAAGAGCAGTCAGCCAGAAGACAGACCGGTAAGGGAGACGACCAGTCAGCCAGGAAACAGCCCGGGAAGGGAGAAGAGCAGTCAGCCAGGAGACAGACTGGGAAGGGAGAAGAGCAGTCAGCAAGGAGACAGACTGGGACGGGAGAAGAGCAGTCAGCCAGGAGACAGACTGGGAAGGGAGAAGAGCAGTCAGCCAGGAGACAGACCGGGAAGGGAGAAGAGCAGTCAGCCAGGAGACAGACTGGGAAGGGAGACGACCAGTCAGCCAGGAGACAGACTGGGAAGGGAGAAGAGCAGTCAGCCAGGAGACAGACTGGGAAGGGAGAAGAACAGTCAGCCAGAAGACAGACCGGTAAGGGAGACGACCAGTCAGCCAGGAAACAGACCGGGAAGGGAGAAGAGCAGTCAGCCAGGAGACAGACTGGGAAGGGAGAAGAGCAGTCAGCCAGGAGACAGACTGGGAAGGGAGACGACCAGTCAGCCAGGAAACAGACCGGGAAGGGAGAAGAGCAGTCAGCCAGGAGACAGACTGGGAAGGGAGAAGAGCAGTCAGCCAGAAGACAGACCGGTAAGGGAGACGACCAGTCAGCCAGGAGACAGACCGGGAAGGGAGAAGAGCAGTCAGCCAGGAGACAGACTGGGAAGGGAGAAGAGCAGTCAGCCAGGAGACAGACCGGGAAGGGAGAAGAGCAGTCAGCCAGGAGACAGACCGGGAAGGGAGAAGAGCAGTCAGCCAGGAGACAGACCGGGAAGGGAGAAGAGCAGTCAGCCAGGAAACAGACCGGGAAGGGAGACGAGCAGTCAGCCAGGAGACAGACCGGGAAGGGAGACGAGCAGTCAGCCAGGAGACAGACCGGGAAGGGAGAAGAGCAGTCAGCCAGGAAACAGACTGGGAAGGGAGAAGAGCAGTCAGCCAGGAGACAGACTGGGAAGGGAGAAGAGCAGTCAGCCAGGAGACAGACTGGGAAGGGAGAAGAGCAGTCAGCCAGGAGACAGACCGGGAAAGGCCAACGAGGCAGGAGAAGACGCCTATCAGAACAGTTACTGACAAACAATATAAATATCTATATTATATATCATATAGTAGCGCAGCAAGAGAGTGATTTAAGGGGAATATGGTGACCCAGGGTCTAAACGCAGCAGGGGGTTAAGACAGAACCATAAAGCAGAGTAGCAGATTTGACAGCACTGCACAGAACTCTCTGTAAAGTGAATACGCTGAAAAATGACAAAAAAAGTGCACTGGACTCAAGGGGAATTTAGCTTACAATGTGAAAAACATTTCAGTAGTGTTGCGAGAACGAGAGAAGAAATATGGGGGAATAAATAGCAGGAAAGAAAGTCTCCTTTGAAAGTTTAATGAGACATTTTTTTTATTTTCTTTAGCTTATTGTCTTAAGATTGCCGTCGTCTTTGAATGGCGAGTTTCATGTGCATCAGCTAGCAGCTGTTTTGGCAGTAGGCACATTATGTAGGAGTCAGTCTGCAACAGGGAAGGTCTTGACAAAGTTATTCGAAAGCGCGGTGTCATGTGATGTGTCACGCGGCTGCAGGATTATGCTGAGCCACTCCTGTTCACAGATGGCAGCTAAGACTGAGGTAGCCGCCTGCTTCCAGTTGAAAAGAAACATATCAGTAATTAAGCTTTTATTTCAAACAAGCATGGGCAACAGCATTAAGGTCTCAAATGGGAAACCTATTGGCTTTGTCAATGATTTTTGTTTTACGGCAGATAGGTGTTGTGGATGCACATGCTTCTGCAGTCGTCATGTTTAAAAGGACATTTAAAAAATGAAATACAATGCATTCAAATATGGCCAGAACACACGTGTACGGTGTCATAGTAACTAGCTGTTAAAGCATTTCATTTGTTTTTTATAAAACCTGTTCAAAGGTGACTGGTTGATGCACATGCATCCACGATGTCTGTTCTTGAACTGGATTAGCAAAAACTTAAAAGCAAAATCAAAAGATGCAGCTACACATGCGTGTATATGTTCACATGTGAGCGACCAACTCGAAATGGACAAAAACATTTTAAGGTGGCTGCCAAGAGCGCAGTGGGCATTCAGCCAAACATTAGCAGGAGGACTGGGGGAGGGGCAAGAGGATGCTCGACTGGTTGTGAAATAGAGGGGGTTACATGAGAGGGATCGAGTCAATAGAAAGTGGAGGATGAAGCAGGAAAAGAGAGTGAATGACTGAATAGTCCCTCACATGCGCTGTAATACAAGGTCTGACTTTAGCAGTGGAAGTATATCTCAACTAATCAAGGCACTGTGAAAGTGAAATGATCCTGGGTGGAAAAACACGAGAATAGCTATAAAACCAATCAAATTAGAAGAAGGGCAGTGAGACAGTCAACAAAGACATCTAATCATATGCAAGGGCCATGGTAATATGTGTTTTTTGGGGAGAGGTTGTGGCCTGAGTGCTAGACTGCAGCCTTTGGAGCTGGGAAACCAAGGTTCGATCCTCGGGGTCGCGTCCACATCCTGTGATTCTGGGCAAATCACTTAATATCTCTGTGCCTACCAAACAAATGAATGTGTCCTTGTGTAACTTAACCAGTGCTCATGTAAAGCGCTTCAATACCTTCTGGTCGAGTTTGCGCTATATAAATCTGCAAAAAATAAAGGGCCGGAACCAGAGAATACTCTCTATATCTATATCTATATATATATACATAATATACTGGAAACAATGGGTCTTCACATCAGACAGCTAAAGCCCAGCTGTAGTCCAAAACTAATAAGGGCCAAAGTCTAGTGTAATGTCAAGGAATTTAAAAGAGAACATTTCCATAGCATAGTCAATGTGAAAGATACAAATATTTTAAATATCATACCCAGATAGTGCCTGCAATGAATACAGTACTTCAAATAAGTGCACAACATATAGGAAGAGGCAACTGAGCAATCATAGCAACATGTGAATCGCACAATTTTCTTTAATGCAGACCCCTGTGAAGGACTGGGTTTTTCTAAGACCCAGCGGTGCCAGGGAACAACACCTGAAACCTTCGTGGGTTACCTGTTCTGGCGTACCAAACACAGAGACACGGGACACTTCCAGCGACGTCAGAGATCAGCGTTTATTTGACTGCAGGGATACAGAGGTCACAAGAAGTACACAGCGTTTAGGTTCTCGGAGACTGCTTCAATTTGCAAAAGTGGATCGCTCCTTTTATACACGTTTTTCCCATAGAACAGTATGGTGAACAAAGATTACGACTCAGTTCCCACAATAAACTTCAAGAGGGTCGCGTTCATGTTTCAGGAGGCCGGAACATAATTACCACAGTATTGTCAGTTCCCAACTGTAAAAACATATCCTCTCTGTAATGAACACATTCCATCCTGCCCATAAACACATTAGGAAAAGGGACGAAAACAGATGCAAAGAAAGGACAAGGATGCACAACAGATTAAAGAAGAGTGTTAGGAGTAGTAAAGGAAACTTGATAACGGGATCAAAGACACCGTGTCTAATGTATGCATGACTGAAACAATAGACCGGCACGGCAAGATGAGCCTTGAGCGGGGCCATCTGCCTTTGTCGTGTCATTTCCCTCGTCATAAAAGTCATACTCAAAGGAACACGTGTCCCTCGTGTAAGCTTGAGAGTCCCAGGGTCACGAAGCGGACGAAAGTCCGTTCGCTGGCTACTTGAGGGCAAGAAACAAAATGGATGCCGTATCTAAAATGGAACCCGAGGGTTCAGATGAACAAACCCAAAAATGAGACGAACCATACGTGGTCGCGTAGCGAAACTGCGTACACCCGCTATACTCGTCATTTGCGGTTCGTAGATACCCAACTCATCCATATTCGTCACCACTCAAAAGTGTCGTTCCGTCCCACACGGAACCTCAGACGCTCCTTTTGCCCTCATGTAGGCAAGCACTAGTCAAGATCAGAATCTACTTCAATATTCATCAGATCGTTCAGTTGCTGCTGGAACATCATTCTATTCATCAACGTCTCCTTGGTAACAGATGGTCGTCTTATACACGTTGTAGCACATAGGCCACATAAGGCAGGACCACACTGTACACAAAGACAACACGTGAACAGAAACGTTACAACAATCCCTACGATCATCAGAATCTTCCAACCCCAAGTTGACATCAGGCCCCAAAACCATCCTAGAAGCGTCCAATTACCTTCGTCCACGTGTATGGACTCGGAAATCTTGTGCAACTTCGAGATGGCTTGGTAGACAGTTGGAGCATTGTCAGGAATAAAAATGCAACAACTCGAATGAATAACTTTACACACACCACCTCTATCTGCGAGAACAACATCTAGAACCATACGGTTCTGCAACGTCATGAGTCTATCCGCCTGAAGTTCAGCTGTGAGATTACCAAGGGCACTTGCAGTAATATTAGCAGTCGACTCTACTACACGTGTCAGTTGTCTTAGGTTCCTACTATTAACCATAGGTCCCCAAAACGGCAATAAACCCTTAAAGAAGTCTCCTGCTTCTTGACCGGCAGTATCCTCTTTGCTAATAACGCCTCTCACAACTCTAGTTTTGTGACAAAATAAGTGCCCTTAGCGGTCAGAAAAACAGGAGAAGAGAGCATCGGCAGAACATACGTGTCAGTGCAAGCACTGTTCCCAAGTTGTGCTCTCGGATTTCGACTCAAACCTTTCAAGCAGAAATTACCGAGGTGTGGTACAATCCATTTTGGGGACGAGCTCTTAAGCTGTCTATCACCCACTGACGTACTATACTCAGCCTCGCTCAGATCCTTATAAGCCTGTACCTCTTCACTTGGGATAAGCGATGCATCAAAAACATCTCGATCTAAATCCGCTATTGCTATCGCCAAAGGTTTGTGATACGGCCCAGGACCAAAATTGGCAGAACGTGGCTCTCGACTGGGGTAGGAATCTAGTGCACTACGGAACATAGTTTGGAATGCTCGAGCCGAACCCTGGAAACTGTAAGGAAGGACCAAATAGGGAATACCCCTATCCGTGGTATGTGGCATTAACCCACACACCCAACAATTGGTAGTGTTCATCACCAACTGATGCTGATGTAGAAGTTGAACGAAGGAGTTATTCATAAACTCCGCACGTCTAACCTGTTCATGTTGAGGCAGAGGATGAAAAGAATGTGGGGAAACAGTGGTGAGGGAGCTTAGTTTAGGAGAAAGGGTAGGTGAAACAGAAGGTAATAACAACTGTACTCCAAAATATACTCCACCCACCAATAACATAGATACGGTCAGGAACAGTAGGAACACCTGAAACAAAAAACATTTTGTACATACAACTCTTCTTAATTCTGATCTCTGCGCCGACATCCTTTCTACTTCCAACAGCTTAGAGAATGCCATCCTCTACAAACCGTCCGTGACGTACTTGACGCACTTCGTTCTGAGAAGCGATTATCAATCCCCAGGAGTTCCCAGGAATCGACAAAAGTAACCGACCTAGCGTCAGAAACCTGCTAAACAGAAAGGAGTACCCGCACGGCCCTACGGTAACCCGGATGGAGAGGTTTCCTCAAAAAGTTCAGATCACAAATCTCTTAGCTGCGGGACAACACATAAAAACTCAAAAAGAAAGGATATAATTGTCCAGAATGTTCATAACATCAAAAAAAAAAAAAAGCGAATATACAACTAATTTTTATTAGTCCTTGAACGAAGAAAATATCGGCTTCTTCCAGGTCGAGTTTGCTCTACAAACAATTGTTCAGCTGGCACAACAGTGTTCGATGAAATGGACAACGAGTCAGACCTTGGGCTTTCTGCTACCGATAACTCCACAGGTGGGTTTGGCAGTGACAAATCATTCCCCACAGGTTGAGCGTCGCTAAACAGCACAAAGTGCAAAGGAGTCTCAGTTTCTGTTGCCGAAATCCCAGTCCTCACCCAACCATCCGTTGGAAAGGGAATCGGTACCTTCTTCGTGTGGCTGGCGTGTACCCAATTCTTCCTGCCCTCCAGTCGAACCGCAGTCCTCGTTGTCAATAAGACTTGGAAGGGTCCTACAAATCTTGGCTCCAAGTTACGCTTCCGACCAAAATTTCGGGTAACAACCCAGTCCCCTGGCCGGAGCTGGTGTCCAGGACCCTCTGTCTGCGCTGGTAGAGCTTCAAAGACCTGTTGATGGATTAACCGTAGTTTAGTGGTCAAATCATGCAAGTAATCAATTAACATTGGATACTCAAGACTATCAAAGGCCCTTGGTCTCGGGACCCCCCAAATATTCGCAGGGCGGCCGAACACAATCTCATATGGGCTAAGCCCTACTCGAGAGTGTACGGTCGCTCTGGTCGATAGGAGAGCCAGAGGCAAGGCATCAGGCCATGATAGACCAGTCGTAGCTTGAATCTTGGCGAGTTTCAGTTTCAGGGTACCATTGTACCCTTCAACCAAACCCGCTGCCTGAGGATGATTAGCACTATGGAATTTCTGACGAATTCCAAGGCCCTTACACACACTCTGCATTACACTTCCCACAAACTCACTCCCATTATCCGACCATACAATCCGTGGCATTCCGTACCGAGGAAAGTATTCCTTCAGCAGGATTTTTGCTGTGGACAGGGCAGTGTTATCCTTAAGAGGATAGGCCTCAATCCATCTGGAGAACGCACAAACCACAACCAAAACATGCTTTAGGTTATTGCATCTCTCCATATGAATAAAGTCCAGCTGGATAACCTCAAAGGGACAAACAAGAGGGGCAAAATGACCAGGTGGAGTGGGGGTGCCCTTGCCAGGATTGTGCATCAAACACACCATACAATTCTTAACCACTCTCTCGGCACATTTAGCAATACCCTCATTTCTCCATACAGGGGACAAGAACCTACATATTCCTTTCGCACTGATATGTGACAACCCATGAGCCATCGTCACAACAGCTAATACATACGCATCTGGTAACATCCACCTCTGACATTCCGTCAGGTCAACCCAACATCCATGCATATCCAACTTTCCCGTACTTTCTTTCCACTTAGTCTTCTCAGCTTTAGTAGCTTCGTTCTGAATTGCTTTCACGCTCTCAATAGTATTTTCACACATACCAGTCTCTGTCGGCCACCTTACTGAACTCGTGACATACATTCGGGTCGCAAGATCCTTAGCCGTCTCCTTAGCAATCTCATCCGCAAATGCATTACCACGACCAACATCATCCGTCACTTTCCGATGTGCACTACATTTAACAATCGCCACTTGTTTAGGCAGTGTAAGTGCATCCAAAAGGTCATTCACGAGCTGTCCATGCTGGATCTTCGTACCATGCGATGTCATAAATCCTCTTTCTCTCCACAGTCTTCCAAAGTTATGCGCAACACCGAATGCATACTGACTGTCGGTAAACACATTCACTCGCTTTCCTTTAGACAAAACACACGCTCTTGTCAATGCGATCAACTCTGCAGCTTGTGCTGAATTCTGATTCAATCTCGCAGTTTCCACAATCGTGCTCAACGTCACTACAGCATACGCAGTCGTCACATCACCATTCGGCAATTTAAAGCACGAGCCATCCACATACAAAGTACCATCGGGATCCGTTAAGGGAGTGTTTTTCAGGTCCACACGACCTTTTGTTTCCTCCTCAGTTCGTAAATAACAATCATGTGGTGGCACATCATCTGATTCCATATTAATCGGCAACAATGTTGCTGGATTCAGTACATTACAACGTTTGATCTGTATATGACTTGCCAAAAGGGTCAACTCGTACCCAGACAACCTCGCACTTGTCAGATGTTGAGTCTTTGTCCGATTCAAGAGAGTATCAACTGCATGCGGAACCATCACCATGAGCATATTATCCATAACGAGACCTGCGGACTGTCGAATTGACGCCGCTGCTGCCGCTGTCGCCCTCAAGCAACTTGGCAACGCTCTAGCTACCGGGTCTAAGGTCGAGGAAAAATATGCACACGGGCGCTGCTTGTCGCCAAATTGTTGCGTTAAAACACTCAACGCACAACCTTCCCTCTCGTGAACGTATAATGTGAATGGCTTGCTGTAATCAGGAGTACCTAACACAGGAGCCGAACACAGCGCATCACGTAGTTCAGAAAAACTTTTCTGACATTCCTCCGTCCACGGCAAAGGAGTCGAAACATCCTTGCACGTGAGAGCTATCAATGGCTTCGCTAACAGTGAAAAATTCGGAATCCACTGTCTGCAGTATGACGTGATACCTAAAAAGGCACGCACATCTCTCTGAGTTGTTGGCACAGTCATTCGAGCAATTGCTGCGATTCTTTCAGGGGTCAACCTTCTTCCCGCCTTTGACAATAAGTGACCTAAGTAGGTAACTTCTTGACAACAATATTGCAATTTAGAAGGTGACACTTTGTGGTGTAAGTCACAGAGATGCTGTAACAGTGACGCAGTAGCAGTCTTGCAAATTTGTTCAGTATCTGCAGCTACCAACAGATCGTCGACGTACTGAATCAAAGCCGCACCAGTCGGCAGCACAAATGCATCTAGTTGACTTTTAAGAGCTTGGCTGTATATCGATGGGCTCTCACAATAGCCTTGAGGTGCGCGTTTGAACCGGAAACTGCGACCTCCTAACGAAAATCCGAACAAATCACGACTTTCTTCAGCAATTGGAATGCTAAAGAACGCATTCTTCAAATCGATTACCGAGAACCATGATGCAGAGGCTGGAATCAGAGTCAGTAAAGCTGTAATGTCTGGAACCACAGGAAACTGCGGGACAACAATTTTATTGACTTCCCGTAAGTCAATAACTAGACGGTACACGGGAGGCTTGGACGGATCAGTTCGTTTCAGAATAGGCAACACGGGACTATTACTCACGTTACCTCGTGTCTCCTCGATAACATCTTTACCGATCAGATCATAAATGATCGCTAATAGTGCCCGTTCACCATCAAGGGAAATACGATACTGTGGTATGCGTGGTAAGCGCGCATCAACTTTCAATTTAACAACATAAGGTGGGATATCCAACAGGCCCACATCATTGGGACCTGTCGCCCACAAAGAAACCGGAAGAGAACACAATTCCGGTGGGAGCTTATCGATCGATAAATACATAGGGGAAATCACATGCTCACCCAACGTAAGCTCCACACCCGTAGGAGAGCAGTACAAAGTCGCATGTAACCTCTTCAACAAATCCAAACCCAAAAGATTCTCACCACAACCAGTAGTCAAAATCAAAGGAGCTTCTAACTCATGAGACCCAATCGTAAGGGGCAAGGGGCTGGAAACTGGATTGCTAACGGGGGCGCCAGAGAATCCAACGGAAACATTCGTTAAGCCAGACAAAGGCGCGCCAGGGAGTTTCGAATGCATAATGGAACTTTTTGCTGCACCAGTGTCCAACAGAAAAGGCTCAACGATGCCCAATGTAGCTACTTCAACATAAGGCCCTCTCTGATCAACCGGAACTGATACTTCTCCCTTCCTTCGTCTATGGCTGTCCTAGTAGATACCATCCGTATCAACATCATGCTCAACGTAATGGTCATCCACATGATACTGTGCAGATCTACCGGACGATGGTTCACGTCGATCGAAACAATTCTGCGAGTCTAAGGAAGTGGCAAAACGCTCGGCCTGATTCTGAGTAACTCCACGACCTCTACCACGTGAAGCTTGTTGAGGACCACCACGACCTCCTCGAGCTGACACACCATTATTCCTATCACGGAGAACCGGACAATTAAACTTCAAATGGCCCTCCCCTCGACAATACGCACATTGATTATATCCCAACACAAAACGAGGTGCGGGAGAGTCATTTCGCGTCTGCGATCTAGAGAACTGTGATTGCGATCGATTTGGTTGTTGCGAATCACTGAAATTTGAGCGCGGAGGATACGCTTGCTGCAATAAGACCTTGGTTTTAAGATCCTTTGTTTTCTTATCTGCACGTTCACTTTCCTCCTTGTCCCTATTTTCGTAATATTGGGCCGTAGCCAGTATTTGAGCAGTGGTAGAAACAGCCCATGAACTCTCAGAATTTTTCAACTTATTGCTAAGGTCGGGCAGCAGGTTCGATACAAACTTATCAACAAACAGCCGCTGACCACCCTCTGAGCCCATGTCCTGGCCACTATGATCGACAAATGCTTCCTCGAATCTCGTAAAGAAATCGGAAACGCTTTCATCCCTCTTTTGTTTGCACGCGGACAGCTTGTCCCAATTAACGCGCATCGCCGGCATAAGCGTTTTCATAAGGGTAATAATCCTCTGGGGCAAATCCACGATAAGCTGCTCAGGCTTAGCCCCACCGACTTGCTGAGCGTCTGCCGCTGTAAGGGCAGCCCAGTCACCGCCTAACTCGGCCGCGTGATTCTCGTGACGAATTTTCGCCCAAATCGGCTGAGGCACTACATTGCCAAACAACATATCAATATCAGCTAGATTCATAACAGTAGCATCCACCAATTGGGACAGCTCCTTATAATAACCTGCTGGATTTTTACGGGGATCAGGCAAAGTTTGCTTCACCTGTAAGACTTCCGATCGTTTCCAAGGGAGGTGTATCCATACTCTCTGAAAACGGCCTGGGACAGCAGGGTTAGCATTAGGATCGCCTGGCATCCATACTGGGGGAACTTCCCGCATCGGATATTGGCCAGGTTGTGCCATCCATGCTGCCGTCTCCTCCTTAAACAATGCTCGAGGTTGCACTGTACATCGAAATGATAACAGACGTTCTAGAGCTTCTCGAACCTTGTCACCTACAATCACACCAGTTGCGAACCGATGCTGGAGCTCAGAAACCTCAGACGGTACAGTATCCACCACATCATAATCCCACTCCTCCTTCAACGAGTTACACAATTCCTCAAACACGAATCGTTGAGTGGGCGCATTAAACTGAGAAAATGTGTCAAACACTACACGCGAAGGATATTTAACTGGATTACGAATCCATTTACGTGCCATTTTTACCAGCGATTCACGTTCTCTATCATCAGGAAGCTGGCTGCGCCTCTGAGCGACATCTGAAAGAGTCGAGCCGAGTATTGGCCCAAAAAGTGGAGAATAAAGAGAAGCAACAGCAGTCAGAAGACGACTACGAACAGAAGGAGAAGAGGAAGAAGATCCAGGCGCGGCGACAGTAGGGGTGGAGACAATAGAAGTAGACGCGGTACCAGGAGTAGCAGGAACAACAGACTGAGGAGGGACTTGAAAGGGCGCAGTAGGAAGAGAAACCGGTAAAAGAGGAGGAACGATCTGTGGCACAAGGGGATTCGGGAGAGCGGGAGGAACAGCGGGCGGACCAGCAGCCGCCAAAACAGCAGGTGGAGGAAGAGGTAGAATCACGGGACCCAGAGTATCGGGAGCATAGGGAGGTGGTGATTTCAACAGATAAGACAATAGCGAATCCTCTACCGCTTCTTCTCCCGACTTATCAACGTTAGACGGAAGCACCGGATAACATTTATCCACCGCCATATGATGGAGTCGAGCACTAACTTCCTGCTCCTTCTCATGTTTGTCTCGCTGATACTGTTCAGCATCTTGCATCACCGCAATAACGCCTTCTCTTTTATTTTTCTTACTCTGCTTGATTTCTTTCTGCTTGGCCTCTTTCCGCCACAACCGGAAGGAATCAAACATGGCCGGCCTAGCCTTCTTTTTAAACAGTTTAGCTTCCAAATTATCTAAAACGGCAGTTTCGAAACTACCATGAGATGGCCAACTAAGAACACCATCATTTTTAGTGTAGCGGACCCAATATTCATTATACACGATAGGACCCACGCCGTGGCGACTATAGAGCTCGTAAATTGGAGTTCCAACCGGAGGTATCGGACATGAATCCTCCAGCCGGGAATCCATTCTGCAACATTTGAGAAACCCAAACAAAGTACTACGGCTAGGCATCGCGCACACTAACCGAGTTTACAAACTTCAAGGGCTATCGAATTTATGATATCCTCGCAAAAAGTTTGCGAGACCCTCGGTTTTTGGCAATTTCAATCGTCAAATAAAACCCAACAACTAAGAACCACAAATGCTATGGTACCATGCAAACAACAAAGGAACACAGGGAGCGACCCACAAATACTTAACTGAAAGAACAATGGCGTCACCAGGAAGGCCCGTCTATCGTCTCGCCGTACAAAGGACTACGCCAGGCGCCAAAACCGGTCGACAGTCAGGGCATCAGTCCGTCGCAGCCGTCAGGAGGCGGGGATCTTCGCGGGAAAAGACGTCGGGCCACTTATTTCGACAACTGGATCGACGAAGCGGGGTGCACCTTCCCTCGGAGATTTCACACGAAGTTCCTCACGATCGTCGGGCTTTGGACTGGTACCGCTGATGTCGCCCCACGTTGGGCGCCAACTGAAAGAGTGGGTTTTTCTAAGACCCAGCGGTGCCAGGGAACAACACCTGAAACCTTCGTGGGTTACCTGTTCTGGCGTACCAAACACAGAGACACGGGACACTTCCAGCGACGTCAGAGATCAGCGTTTATTTGACTGCAGGGATACAGAGGTCACAAGAAGTACACAGCGTGTAGGTTCTCGGAGACTGCTTCAATTTGCAAAAGTGGATCGCTCCTTTTATACACGTTTTTCCCATAGAACAGTATGGTGAACAAAGATTACGACTCAGTTCCCACAATAAACTTCAAGAGGGTCGCGTTCATGTTTCAGGAGGCCGGAACATAATTACCACAGTATTGTCAGTTCCCAACTGTAAAAACATATCCTCTCTGTAATGAACACATTCCATCCTGCCCATAAACACATTAGGAAAAGGGACGAAAACAGATGCAAAGAAAGGACAAGGATGCACAACAGATTAAAGAAGAGTGTTAGGAGTAGTAAAGGAAACTTGATAACGGGATCAAAGACACCGTGTCTAATGTATGCATGACTGAAACAATAGACCGGAACGGCAAGATGAGCCTTGAGCGGGGCCATCTGCCTTTGTCGTGTCATTTCCCTCGTCATAAAAGTCATACTCAAAGGAACACGTGTCCCTCGTGTAAGCTTGAGAGTCCCAGGGTCATGAAGCGGACGAAAGTCCGTTCGCTGGCTACTTGAGGGCAAGAAACAAAATGGATGCCGTATCTAAAATGGAACCCGAGGGTTCAGATGAACAAACCCAAAAATGAGACGAACCATACGTGGTCGCGTAGCGAAACTGCGTACACCCGCTATACTCGTCATTTGCGGTTCGTAGATACCCAACTCATCCATATTCGTCACCACTCAAAAGTGTCGTTCCGTCCCACACGGAACCTCACCTGTTTAATTTAGTTATGTCCCAAACGTGCATTCTCAGTAAAAGCTGTCTCATGCTAGGCTTCGAGGTAGACTTCAAGAGAGTGCTTATAAATGGATTTGTTTTGAATTGATCCAATGAAGTTAACAATCTTATATAGTTGAGTTTATCAATAACAGATTTCAGTCTTGTACAATCTCTTATCTGCCTCTTAGAGATGGTAAATTAATAACGGAGTGGACAATTTCATACTCGGATAATAAAATGAGCAAATCTACATGCTATGGCTTACTGGTCTGGATGTCCTAGAGTTTATTAAGACACAAACATCTCACTTACAATTCATCTCCTTGCAAGAGGTTACAAAAGAATAGCAAATGTGCCATATCAATCACATTTAGATGTTACAGTTCAAGCTCAAGCAAACGATTTTCATGTACAGTGCAGTGATCTTTTCCAACACTTGCCATCAAGCTTCTCTAAATTAATAGTTAATAGGATAGTCTCACAGTAGGCAGCAGGACGCTTGAGTCCAGATTGAATTGTGTGATCAGATGGAGGAGACCAGAAGAAATACCCAATTGCGAGAGTTTATATCATAAATGTTCTCTACTCTGCCAAATGTGACACAGTAGTTCACAAAGCAAGCAAACAGATGGCCATTAGGTGTCACAGTGAACTTCCGTGCCAAGAACCATAATGCAGGTATGGTGGAGGGTTCCTATTGGGCAGGGTTGTGCTTGTTCGAGAAGAATCTGGCTTTTGGATACAGTCTAATCCTCCACACAGCTTCAGCACAAAAATGTTGGCACAGGTGTTCAACAGTAGCGGCTCCTGGATGGAGTACTGTTGGGCGGTGATGCAGTGCGGGAGAGGGTCAGGGTGGGGGGTAGTAAACTCTGGAGTATGGCTGATCGAAGGTAAGTATACAAATAAATAAATAAAACGTATTTTGTTGCATGCACTGCATCGTCAAATGCGATGCAGCACACACAATGACATTTGTTTTATTTATTTATTTGTCCCGGCAGCACTCCCTCCTGGTGTTCAAATAGAAATAATTTGATAGGATGCTTGGCAGGACAAGTCAACATTTTTACAGATGGTTTTAATGATACAATCTTTTCTTGTGTTTTGTAAAAACGCCTGTCTTTAACATATGACAGAGCAAAGAATGATAAATGCCTTCCTACCAAAAGGATCATCTTTTTGTAAACAAGCTTGGAACGCCATTATGCCCAGGTAGTAAGATAGCCTTTAACTTTTTAATTGTGGGTATTATTAATCCACGTAAAATTTGCTCTACAATGTAAGGTGAAGGGTAATATGGGGAGGAATACCTTTAGAGCTTAAAACATTTGGCTTTTCGGGAATCTTTACATGGCTGACTCACAAGTCTACTTAGATGAGAATCTGGTGAAGATTGAGCGGGGTAAAGGCAATGGTGTAACGAAACTTGAGGGGGCCCTCCTGCAAAATATATGGAGGGGCCCCCCTCCGACCACAGTCAATCAATCAGGGGAATTGTAAGCATGCTACTCACCCGTGAGGGTCTCAAGGCACTGGGGTGAGGGGGAGGTAAAAGCAGCTCTGCTCAGTCGAAGAGCCAGGTCTTGAGTGTCTTCCTGAAGATGTTCAGGGACGGGGCGCATCTGATGTTGATTGGGAGCTCGTTCCAAGTCTTGGCCACGATGTAGGAGAAGGCTCTTCCACCTTTTCTTGCTCGGCGAACGCGCGGGGTTTTGGCGAGGGCGAGGTCGGCGGATCGGAGGTTTCTCTTGGGTGCGTGGAATGTGATTCTCTCATTGAGGTATTGGGGTCCGATGTTGTGGAGGCATTTGTAGGCGTGGATGAGTATCTTGAAGGTTACTCTTTTCTGAACCGGGAGCCAGTGGAGGTTCCGCAGGTGTTGGGTGATGTGTTCGTGTCGAGGGATGCCAAGGACGAGTCTGGCTGCGGTGTTCTGTATGGTCTGGAGTTTGTGGAACAGGGACTTGATCCCGGTGTAGAGGGCGTTTCCGTAGTTCAATCTGCTGGTTATGAGTGCGTGGGTGACGGTCTTTCTTGATTCAGGGTGGATCCATTTGAAGCTGTTTTGGAGGAGGCAGAGGGTGTTGAAGCAGCTGGAGGCAACGGCATTGACCTGTCGGGTCATGGGGAGGGAAGAGTCGAGTACGATGCTGAGGTCTTGGGCATGGTCCATGGGGGTGGGAGGGCTGCTGTGGGCAGTGGGCCACCAGGTGTTGTCCCATGCAGAGGGTGAGGGTCCGAAGATGAGGACCTCTGTCTTTTCCAAGTTGAGCTTCAGACAGCTTCCGCTCATCCAGGATGTAACATCCTTCATTCCTTCCTGGAAATTGAGTCTGGTTGTGACCGGGTCCTTGTTGAGGGAGAGGATGAGTTGGGTGTCGTCGGCATAGGATACTATGCTGAGTCCATGCTGTCTGACGATGGCTGCGAGGGGGGCTATGTAGACGTTGAAAAGCGTGGGGCTGAGCGACGATCCTTGGGGTACTCCGCAGTTGATTTCCGTGGGTTTGGAGAGGCAGTCTGATCCTTTGGGTTCTGCCTGTGAGGAAGGAGCTGACCCAGTCGAGTGTGGTTCTCCGTATGCCGGCGTCGTAGAGTCTGGCGGTGAGTATGAAGTGGGAGATGGTGTTGAATGCTGCGGAGAGGTCGAATTGGATCAGAGCTGCGGTGTGTCCTTGGTCGAGGAGGGTGCGGATGTCGTCTGTGGCAGCAAATATAGCGGTCTCGGTGCTATGGTTGCTGCTGAATCCAGATTGGGAGGGGTCGAGGATGGAGTTTTCTTCAATGAATTTAGTGAGCTGGGCATTAACTATCTTCTCCGTGACCTTGGCCGCGAAGGGGAGGAGGGAGATGGTTTGGAATTTCTTGAGGTCAGTGGGGTCTGCTGAAGGCTTCTTGAGAAGGGGTCTGACTTCTGCGCATTTCCAGTTGTTGGGAAAGGTGCCGGTCTTCACGCTAGTGTTGATGGTGTGTCGTAGTTCTGGTGCGATTGCGGTAGTGGCTCTGTGATAGATGTGCCACGGTCATGGGTCCGTGGGGGCCCCTGAGTGGATGCCTTTCATGGTGGAGGTGGTGTCTTTGGTGATGATTGGGGGCCAGCAGGACATGGTAGGCTGGCTGTCGCTGCTGGCGGGGGAGGTGGTTTCGGGTTTGGAGCCAGGTGTCTAGTCGCTGAAGTGGTCGTAGAGGCCCTTCGTTTTCAGGTAGAAGTAGGATCCGAGCTTGTCGCAGAGGTCCTGGGAGGGGGTGATGTCCATGGTTTCGCTGTGGGGCTTGGTGAATTACTGGATGACGCTGAAGAGTTCCTTGGAGTTGCTGGAGTTGGCGAGGGTGTTGTTTTTGATGAAGGTCCTTTTGGTGGATCTGATGCATTGGTGGTATTCCGTCATGGCGTTCTTGTAGGTGGTGTGATTTTCTGGTGTTTAGCTATTTCTCCAGTTTTTCTTGAGACGTCTGCAGGTGCTTCTGGATTCTTGGAGGTCGGTGGTGAACCAGGTGGCCTTCCTGGGGTGCTGTCTGTCGGGGTTGCATAGGGGTGCGAGCTCATCAGCGCAGTTGTAGATCCATCTGTGGAGTTCTTTGGCTGCGAGGCTGGCATCGGTCTCAGTGGTAGGGGCGTCGTGTTTGAGGACGGAGTTGAGCTGGTCTTCTGTGATTTTGCTCCAGTTCCTTCTTGGAGGGCATGGTGCAGGTTTGGGGGTGGTGGGTCTGTCGACGCTGAAGTGTACGCAGTGGTGGTCCATCCAGGGCTTGTGTGGTGTGGCTGAAATGGACGTTGTTACCTCCTGCAAAGATTGGGTCGAGGGTGTGCCCTGCCTTGTGGGTGTGCGTGGTGACGAGCTGTTTCAGGCCGATGTTGGCAAGGTTGTCCATGAGAGTGGTGGAGTTGGGGTCACTGGGCTTGTCGAGGTGGAAGTTCAGGTCTCCAATGAGTATGTAGTCCATGGCGGCGATGGCTTGGGGTGCGATGAGGTTGGAGATAGTAGCGGTGAACGAGGCATGAGGTACGGGCGGTCTATAAGCGAGGGTGCAATGAAGTGTGGTTTTGGGGATGGTCTGGATCTGGAAGTGAAGGTGTTGGGTGGTGGAGAGGGAGTCCTTCGTGGTAGAGGTGGAGAGCCCGAGGGAGCTCTTGTGTGCGATGACAAGTCCTCCTCCTGGGTGGTTGGGGCAGTCTTTCCTCTGGATTTTGTATCCCTCGGGTATGGCGGTGGCGATGTCGGGGGCGGAGGAGGCGTTGGTCCAGGTTTCCGTAAAGAAGGCGACGTCTGGAGAGAGGGAGTCGAGGAGGTCCCAGATCTCAATGGCGTATCTATGCAGGGAGTGCACAGTCAGGAGATGTCAGGCCAGGCTACTGTCAGGCCAGGCTACTGCACTGGGGGGGCCCTTGGAGCTCAGGGCCACCCGCACCACAGGGGCTGATGAGGCCTTTGTTGCGTCACTGGATAAAGGCCCTTTGATGCAAGAAATCACAAGTTTCTATAATTCTTAGAAGTAATCAAATGTTCCATATCATAGCCTATGCAGGCCTTGTTTTCACCACTGACCTTTTTTGCCCTAAATAGCCTAAGAAACCATTTATACATGTTGGTGCACAATTTAAGATGCGTCAAATCAAAGTCAGGCATAGAATGGAGTTACATGCTGAGCTTGGATTGTAAATGACGAGGAAGATGAGCTATCTAATATTCTCTGTCATAGAAAGCTAGGCAGGTTTGCCTGTTCTTTCTGTAAACACCATTAGCAGGATACATTCAAAGCTAAATACAAAGAAATAGCATGTGACATAAAAAGACTGGGATTAGTAGAATTAACCAATAACTTCAAATCTGCATTCAGATGGTGCATATTGGCAAAACGGTCCCATCATATTTAATTTGACCCTTACGAGTAGCTAGCTCGTTAGAGTGTGGAGGGATACCAAACTGGAGATTCGTTTTGCAATGTTAAATTGGAGAGAAACTACCAGTTGAAGGTGTATTATATTTAGCCTCTGGAATTCCACATAGTACCCAAATAGTACATTCATCACCAATTATATTTAAATAATTGCAAACTTTTGAATTTCAATCATCATCTACATAAAAGTTATTAAAAGGAAAAATAAATTTGGAAGACTGGGTGACAGCTTTAAACTGAGCCAACAGCTTGCAATTACTTTCGCAACTAGTGTATCTGGGCAAGTAAACATTGAAGCATACCACATTCATATGGTGCTGTCCAGTACTTGTAGTCAAAACAGGTCCATGGCTTGAGATCACCTTACTGTAATCATTCTGGATCCCAGTACCAGTGAGGGTTAAATTAACAAGCCAATCCCTCCAGAAGGGGTTCCTCTATAGCTCTTGATATTATTGCATGAGAAGGCAGCACACCCTTCAAAGGAGAGAGGTTCAGGAATTCTGGTGTCCTGGAGAAACCAACCACATAGCCATTGAAACTAACGAGCCAGGAAACTTACAGCCATTTTCAATACTCCTCTGCCGTTTTAGAATTGTAGGAATAGTCATTAAACCCTTGTCTCGTCCTGCTCCAAAGTTATTAAGTGCAAAACTCTAGTCCTGCTCTGGTTAAATACATCATCTAAATCCTGTGAATTAGGATTGGGAACCATCATTTTGAGATATTGCATCTCATGTCACTGCAGATAAAAGGGGTCTATACATTTCAACATATGTAGACTTTGTCATGTCACCTGAGCCCTTATTCAATCATGGACGAGTTGGAATTTGCACAGAAGCATCAACTTTCTTGCCCAATCAAAGGCCACATCTGGTCAAACCACTTCCAAAACTGAGGCCTCCCACAAGTCTATTACAGTTATGTTCTACCTATCATTATCACAAAAGAATGAGACTGAGGAATTTTATATATCTTTACCTTGTCAAGTAGGGACATCGAAGGCAAAAGCCTCAATAGTAAGCCCCAATACAAGTGGGTTAAGGCAAAGGTATCTTTAGCATAAGGGATACAGTAAATCATATCTGATTGCTAGAGCTGGGCCTTTATTCCCTTGGGTCAATGTCAATACAGACACATGGCTTTGGTAGGAGCAGGTATTAAAGTTGTAGACAGAAAATATCCTGTTTTTGAGGAAGTAAAGGAGCAGCTGTAGGGAGCTGAGTCGATTGTGTGACTGCATAATGCACATTTTTACATTCTTATGCTAGGTTCTATCTTTTATCTTGTTTCCATCTTATTCTCCATCACGGTTGCTTCGATGCTCGGGGGAAAGGGTGCAACATAGATGCTAACAGTTTAGACGCCTTTGTGACAGCCTTCTTGAACACTGAATATGTATGTAGTACAGCATACTCTCAGCACGGGGAGGCTAGATGTAGAAAAAAGGTCTGTTTCTGAAGCCTCTTAGACAGCTCATACCTCCACAGGATGGAGTTTTGAGATGTGCATTGCATGTTAGGAGGCTAAAGGTTCTGGGTATGTGGGTGTGCATGACACAAAGCTACTCCTTCATGAAAATTACAGAGATCATAAAAAGAGTTGCTTCAAAAGGTGAGTCTAAGTAGGCCACTAATGTACACAGACTAAAACAGAATCCAACCCTGGATGGTGGTTTGGAATATTATCACCAAGCCATTATTGAGAAGTTTCCTCATTGTGGAGAGAGGACTGAAAACGGAGAGTTCGACATTTCTTGAGGGAACGCTCTTCATCCTCTGATCAGAAAACCAAAGTAAACTTCTCTCTCGCCAAGAGATATCCTGGTTCCAACGTAAACCCGGGAATGAAGCTAAATCTGCATTATCATGAAATAAATCTCTCTGAGGTCACTGAGCCCAAAAGATAAGAGGTGTCTGATAAGAAAATCTGGGTATCCAATAGGTGACTCAGTTCTAGTGCAGGTTTAGTCATAAAAACGGTAATAGGAGAGGCAGGTTCAAGTTGGACTCCGAATTCCTCATGCATATTAATATCAGCAATGATTTTTATATCTTTATTTCTAGCCTGGCTGCTATTTTGGCATAGAGACTGGCGGCTATGATCTCAGTTGTGGTTGAAGAATTTCTGAATCTTTGAAATTACCTTGGCTTCTGATTCTCAAATGAAAGCACAAAAAGGCTTCATTAAGTTTATTCCTTCGTTTGGAGAAAATGTCTGACTTTTTTAGAATTCAGAAAGAAATCCATGAGCAGTTTGGAAAATCTGCAAAGCCACAGATATCCAGGAGCAGAATTGCAACCAGATGCTCAATTCCTCATCCGAAAATGTAAAAAAAAATGTCCACTTGTTAATTTAAGAACAAATGTTTATATCCAAGTGGAAAACATGTTTGTGTCTGAAAGAGCCCCTTCTTCTATGCCCCAGTGAAGCAGTGAGACGTTCATATGTTGTCCCTTCACTTGCAACCTTGTGGCCTGAAAATGGTTAGTGCATACCCACAAATTCATAGATTTCTGTGTGATCATCAACATTTACAGATGGACCCACCCTGGAATGCCCACAAACCCACCTTACACATAGGTTTACAAATGTTCAGTTCAGTTCAGTTCAAAAATAATGTTTATTTAGACCAATTGGTCTTTAAACCACAGCATTTACAATACCATTTAAAAATGTCCACATTGCTAAATTATGTTCTTAAACATTAAGAGTCATAAAATCCTTAAAAAATAATTCTTAACAATTTTAAAACAGTTTTATAACAGATAATTTAATTTACAATTGAAAGGCACTAGCTACTCTTACGCCTCTAATGGGGCGGGGAGCTTATATATACCTTGCATATATTTCCCAATGGCTATTGCTATATCTAAATTTTCCATATCAGCAAGAAGCTCCCATGCTTGTAAGCGCGTTCTTACACCATATTTTAAGAATATCGGACGGAGGAATAATTTACGTAAATTTAAAAATCTTCGACAATCTAATAAAATGTGTAAAATGTTGCATTTCAATCCTATCTTGCACGTACACTTGCCATCAGGTTGCATTAAAACTGTTTTTATTGCGCAATTTATTATGGCTGGGTTAATGCCAATTCTTATCCTAAGTACTTCCATTCTTAACCAACGGTTCGGTAGTAAATCGAGATAGGGAAAGCTGATATCTTTCTCCCAGCTAGAACGCATGAATTTTACAGAATCTTTCCTAATCAAATACTCGCGATCTGTTACTCTAGAAAATTCTTTACCCTGCATTTTAAGTACACTCTTTATTACATTTATTTGTAGGGTCAGGGGGTCAATTTTCACATTCAAGTGATCACACATGGTCAAGAGTTTCCTTCTTGTGGCCTTAGCCCACTTTAACTCACTGGGCTGGATTTCTTTCATACACCATTGGGAAACCTTTATGACCTCCCCAAGACTCAAACGATTCCAAAATCTAAGAAAACTTAATTGCACCTGAATGTTCCATGCAGTTAGGCCTAAATCCATTCTAATTGCCTGAATCATTGCCGAGCTGGGAAGTGACAATAATGATTTCAAACATTTCCCTTCTTCTTTATCCCAGGAGCTTTTACCATCAATACAAATTACTTCAGAGCCATATTGGAATTGCGGAGGGATCATGGCTTTATAGGCCGTCAAAAGTGGCTTATGGGACATATCACCATAACTATGATTGAATCTTTTCAGCCCACATACCGCTTGATGAGCTTTTATTTTCTGTGCCTCCAGATGTATGCCCCACTTCAAGGAATTCGTAAACCATATTCCAAGGTATTTGTATTCATTTACAATCTCTAGTTTAGTTTGGCCCAAATACCATTTAAACTTCGTATTCCTCTTCCCAAAGCACAAAATTTTTGTTTTGTCCATGTTTACAGTAAGTCGTTTTGCCGTACACGATTCGCTGAATATATTCCGTTTTCTTTGAAGTCCTATCTCAGTTTGATCCAGTATTACTAGATCATCGGCATACAACAAACAGGACAAATGCTTTCCATTTACTTTTGGGCTAGCACCTCTGGCAGAGCCCAAGGTAAGAGGCAAGTCTGCTAAGAATATTGCAAAAAGAAGCGGCGCCAAGACACAGCCTTGCCTTAATCCATTGTTTATTGCTATCTCAGGAGTCAGGCCATCAGAAGTGTCTTTAATGACCTGTGCCCAGTTTTGGCTATGTAGCTCCTGGATTACCAACAATAGATCCGCAGGGACCTCATAATTTCTCATGGTATCCCACAAGCACTCCCTATCCACCAGATCAAAAGCTGCGCGAAAGTCCACGAAGCAACAATACAACTTGCCCTGCAGATCCATGGACTTCCGTGCTACAGCCCACAGGGCAAAGCAGTGATCGGTAGTAGAATGTCCTTCCTTAAAGCCTCCCTGCTCTATTGGGACTATCGATTGCTGCTCCACCCACTCCTTCAATCTACCAAGGATTATTTTTGAAAAAACCTTTTCTCCAATATCCAATAAATTAATTAATCTATAGTTCTTTGGGTCCTTCCTTTCCCCCTTTTTATGTAGGGGTCTAATGATGGCCCCTCTCCAGGATTTCGGGATACACCCTGAATCCAGAATGACAATGAACATATGGGATAGAAAGCCTGCCCACCAATCTAAATGAGTTTTAATTAAGATGGCAGGAAAATTATCAGGGCCTGCTGCGCGAGATAAATTCAACTTTTTTATTGTTTCTTTTACTTTCTACTCATTAAAAGCTGGTTTTAAACCTTCTACACAGGCAGTCCAACTTGGTTTTTCCTTGACTTTTCCCAAAATCCTACTGGCTTTATATAGATTTCCTAAATAATTTACCCAGGCCCCCTCTTCCACAACACAGCTCATATTACCCGGAGACCTTCCCGCGGCAACCTGTATCAACCTCCAGAATCCTTTTATATTTCTATTTTCTATTGTCTCGAGTAGATTTGCCCAACATTTTTCTTTAAAAATCCTTTTCTGCTTCCTTACTAGGGATTTATATTCTTTCTTCAAGTTGAGCAGGGTCTCTAAGTTCCCATGATCAAAACATTTCCTCTGACCTCGCTCTATTTTACGAATAGCCCTTTTTTTATTCAGACATTCAGGGTTAAACCACCTCGGCCTACCTTTACTCTCTTGTATTTTTACTTTTACCGATTTTTTTTCTTTTTTTAGATATACTCTAAGACATTGCACTGCCTGCGCAATTTTATCCACATACCATGCTACCTGATGACCTTCGGCACTGTCCTTCGTTAAATTTTGTTGAAAGCTTACCAATTTCTCTACATATTCTTCTGTCAATTTTGTAGTCAAGCGCTTTGGGTATTCCACATTTTGGGGGATCGCCCTTTCACAAGTACTTATTGACCCCCCTAAATATTCACAATACAAAGCATTGTGATCACTGTCCCTACGCTTAATTACCCGGAACTTTTTTACCATTGCATAGTTCCAGGCCTGAACAAAGATATAATCTATAGGACACTGTTGATTGCCCATTCTAAAAGTCTGTGTAGCCGGTCGGTCTGGGTCCTTCCTACCATTTAAACATATTAAACCCTTAGAGCCCAGAAACTTCCCTAAGGCTTCGTCATGACTGGTGGTTAGACATGAGGGGTATTTTGCTGCCCCTATATTATATGAGCTCAAAATGTCTTCAAACCAACGATCTAGCTTTCCAAAGTTTAATTTGTGGTTAAAATCACCCATTATCACCATTGTGTCCTTCCCATATATTTCTATTAAATCAGTTATATCCTTTTTGAATAACCCCATTTCTGTTTCGTATTCTTTTTGGGAACCCCATTGTATATATACATTTATGAGGATTAAATAATCAACCTTCCCTTCAATACATGGAAAACCACCAAACTGGTGGAAATTCCATGTTGGTAAACCCCATTTATGAAAATAAAGTTCCATTATTCCTCATTCTGTGAAACAGGAATGGCTTTCTTCATTAAACAATTATAATGGGTTGTGTTAAGTTGCATTTTAACATTTAGGCTGTACACCACCCTCCAAACTGGTAACCATTCTCCCTCGCGTATAGGTTCAGATCTTGCTAGTACTGTCCCCAAAACACTGCAGGATTACGCAGGGATTAGGCTCAAGGGCAGATGGCAAAGCCCATTGAATTTATGAAACATTGTTTTCAACAAACATTTTGGTTAAATTGTTTTATCACATGTAGGGTCCCCAGCTGACTTAAATAGAAATCTTTTGGGTATACGCTAGAATATTTTTAAATATCTGTATCCCTGCTTCTATCCCGTGGGATTTATTTGGAACTCCCACCACTGGTTGAGCAGTTTGAGATGGTATTTACCTACCTGAATGGGGAGAAGCTACCAATGAAGAAGCATGCCACAAAAGCTTGTGTGTGAGGTGTCCCCTTCCAATAGCTTTGGATATCTTGATGCACCACAAGATATCCATTGGCGTCCCTGGAGAGAGACCTATGTACCTTGGCTGTTTATCTGTGATTTTATTGAAGTTGTGCGCAGGATGAATTCCTCTCTCTCTCTCCCCTTGTGTATAGGGGATTGAATGTTGTTATAGGTTCATTAGCAACTCAGCTCAATGTCTTTTTAATTACAATTAGTAAATAGTCTGCAGTGGGAGAGACAGCCTCACTAGCTTCAGAGTCTTATGCCCAGGTACAGGATAAGCCCAGTGATTCAGCCGCGGCCCGTGGAGGGAGTTCCGTGGGGCGGTAAGGCGGGGCGGGGGTTCTAAAAACCGGAATATGGATAATTGCAGGTAAGTAAACAATTAAATAAATAAAACAAATTTCGTAGTGCATGCTGCATCGAATGCGAATACAATCGCTTTGTATTGTATTGTTTTATTGACAGCCATATTCATTAATTTGTGTGTATAATACTCATACTATACAATTGTCATTCTTTGATCAAAAAATATTTTGTCCTTGTGGTGTGTTCCGCGTATCCCAATTTGGTTCCTTAAATGTGACATTGAACCTTTTCCTTTCAATAAGTTTATAATGTTTACTATTAAAAAATGTTCATGCTAAATCAAAGGCATCCACAGTGGATCGGATTGGCTCCAGTACTGAAACTCAACAACACACAGAGTTCCACTACCATATATGTGATACACACCTTCTCCACATACACACATTCAATATGCACACAGAGGAAGGTTCTGTGTTGCACATCACAGCATAACTTTACACAAGCTGGTTTGGTAGATGCACTTTCACTGATATAGGACAAGGTCTGGTCACACAATAGATTCAACAACACTGTACTTTGCCACCACTGCTTTATGTGAGGCAGCCAGGGCCTGGACAGTAGCCTACTATCAGGGCATGCTTGGTGCACACATCCAGGTCACAGACCAGGTGTTAAACATCGCATTGTTAGGGACAGTCCTAGGCCTCAGAGCCTAGGCTAGATTAGTGTGATGCCATAGCCAAAATAAAATTCACTATGCTAATTTCAATTGCAGTTGAGCCCTTAGGGGAGGGGTATATGCCCATTTTACATGCTGGGCACATTCCCATCCCCATCCCATAAATTATGCATTTATGAGGGAACAATTTGTTGAATATGACATGCTTAGCCTTGAGACAAATGATGAAAGACATTATAGAGCTGAGCCAGAAGTGGCCAGGAGTGGACCTAAGAAGGACCAAGTTCTTTCCAAGCAGAGTTTTCAGGGAGCTGTGAAAGCAACAGCCCTGGACAGAGCCAATCAAGAGCTGAACAAGGAAATTGGGGGATTCTGCAGAGCTTTGGGCTTTGGGATGGTGGCTCATCAGGATATAGTGTACACATTACCTGAATTATTTTCTGAGGACAAGGTTCACATGCCCTTCAAAGGGAAACAGGCATATTTGATGGCACTGATTGTGGTGGTGGGGGAGTTTGTTAGGTCCAGAGGGAGTAAGACATTTAAGATAGGAGTGGGCAGAAATAATACCAACTGTTGAGGATTATTTCTGTGGCCCAGAAGAAAAAGACAAAATGGAGGTATCTGCAATGTTTAAGGAGCGTTTATGAATCTGTTGATGTTTCAGTTGCAAAGCAGGTGGTGCATTGAGAAAACAGATGCTGAGAGTCGATGCATGGATTTTCACTTGAAGATCGCCAGGTTATATTTCCAAATGCCCAGGATCTGGATTTGTCACCACTTGGCAAGTCAGAACTCCTAGCAGGAGAGTCTGGGCACTGGTTGGTGAAGTCTTTGATGGCCCTGAGACTTCTTAATAAGAGTCAAGCATGCACAAGCCCTTTGAGAACATTGGAAGCAGGATGTAGAAAATAAAGTCCAGTCCTTTTACTCCCAGGACAGAAGCAGCAAGCAGAAGGCCAGCACAATAAAACAACAGGCAGAGTAGCAGTCCCTCCTACACCACCCAGCACTTCTTAATGGGAGAATGTCCTCAGTCCAGAAGTGTTTTGATTTTGGGGTGTCAGAGGTCTGATACTTATGCCTCTTTCTGCCTTTGAAGTAGGTAAACTTCAAAGGAAATACTTTGTAGTGCACAAGACACAGCATTTCCCTGACCTGGCTCCAGACACACTACAGAGGGTGTAGACAGCTTTGTGTGAGGACAGGCACATCCCTATTCAGATGTCAATGACCACTCCTCCCACCACTCTAGCTCAGGAAGACCCATCAGCCTGGTGATGGGCCATCGGGATATTCAAGGCACACCTCAGCTCCCTTTGTGTGATTGTCTAGAGTGAATGCACAAGAGCCAAACTGTCAGTCAACCCAAACATGTATTCTACAGACAGGAAGAGACACAGAATTGTTAATCAAGATAATACCCACTTTCTAAAAGTGGTATTTTCAACCATGCACACTAAATGCCAACTTCACCAAAAGATACATTTTTAAATTGTGAATTCTGATACTCTAAACTCGAAATCTCCCTGTTCCCAATGGGAAACTACACTTAAAAGATATGTTCAAGGCAATCCCCATGTTACCCTATGGGAGAGATAATTCTTGCAATAGTGAAAAACGAAATTAGCAGTATTTCACTATTAAGACATGTAAAACACACCAGTACATTTCCTACCTTTTAAATACACGGCACCCTGCCCATGGGGCGCTATGGGTCTACCTCAGGGGTGACTTACTAGTAGTAGAATGGAAGGTTTGGGCCTGGCAAGTGGGTGCACTTGCCAGGTCGAAATAGCAGTTTAAAGCTGCACTCACAGACACTACAGTGGAAGGTCTGAGACATCTTTGCAGGGCTAATCATGTGGTTGGCACAATCAGTGTTGCAGGCCCACTAGTAGTATATGATTTACAGGTCCTGGGCACACCTGGTGCTTTTTTGAAAGGGACTTACTGATAAATCAAATATGCCAATCATGGATAAACCCATCAGCAATACAATTTATACAGGGAGCACTTGCACTTTAGCACTGGTCAACAGAGGTAGAGTGCCAGACTCCTAAAACCAGCAAAAATGAAATGCAGCACACAGTCAAAAACAGGTGTTCAGAAGCAAAAATACAGGGGAAATCATGTCAAAATATGCCAGGTCTAACAGTCAAGAAAAAGAAAATGAAACAGCGCTGTACCCGAAAGCAGACAGGCTGTGATGGAATGCAAAGCCTTGGTGGTATGGATAGCATTGGAGAATTATGCAGTGCAGTAGGAAGGGAGAATAATAACCCAAAATTGCAAGATTTTAAATGATGAAGATGCAAGTTTTTGTTGGCATGGATGTAGTAATTTATGTCGGCTACTTGCCTGAAGTAAAACGAACTTCACACAGCATTTTTGGAATTTCAGAGTCTCATCCTCCACCCTACCCAACGTGTTCCTTTCTGGAAGGATAATTTTTCAATAAAAAAATTCAACCGAACCAAAACTGGTGAAATGTTATTGGTAGGTGTACACAGACTAATGACATACAGTCAGTTATTCTAACACTCCCACAATTACATTTGTCAAGCTTATCTGAACATAGTGCACAATGAAAATGAATCAAAGTGCTGCAGATTTTTAGATACACATACACGTACCGAGTGTAAGAAACTAGAATTGCCCTGACTGTAGTGAGAAGGGTCTGGGTGTGAGGTTTCAAGGAAAAGGAGACATTTTTTGCCAAAGAAGCAGATGAGAAATATTCTTAACTCGCAGACTTCACTTAATTTTTGCATTTTAAATGCTAGCGAGTCAACACCCAAGCAGCACACAAGCAGTGGCGTAACTCAAAATGACAGGGCCCCCCCCTGCAGAATGGGATGCGGAGTCCCTATGTCTTCCATATTATTGGAATTCATTGGTCTTTGTCTAAATAGGGGACCCCTGAAGGTCTTGGAGCCCCCTGAAAGCCTGGGAGCCCCTGGTACCAGCAGGAGTGCAGGGGGCTGCGTCACACCCCTGCACACAAGGAAGATATCAAGCATATTCAGAAGTATGTTATTTTTAAATACGTGAGTTTGTGTATGTGTGTACAATTTCATATCCATTGGTTAAAAAAACACAAAACAAATGGAACAGACGTGCAGATAGATTTACCAGTGATCACGTTTTTAAATGTAGAGGTCACTAATCACAGTGCAACATGTGTTTCGTATAACCCCGACAAGTACAGTGGGCCATTGTCATCAGTCATATTGCCAGCTTTCATGTCATTCCCTTGTAACTAGTTGTGGAAATTGGGAAACATCACCGGGAGGAGGGGGCCTCGCATTCCCCCTGGTGTAAATCTGTAAATCTCATTAGTTTTTCATTTGAAGAGAGCAGCTAAGCTTCGGAAAGCACTGTCTTGTGTCAATATCACCCTGCGCCTGCACCAGGCTTACTGGGTCACATGGAATCGCTCAGGATGTGAGCACTTGAATCTCCACTTCTACCCTTTTGAAGGTTTGACTGTGGGACAAAAGTAATACATGGAAAGGGTTTTACGTGGACCCGAGGATACTTAAGACTCTGGCATGTGCCGATTAGATCAGGAGTCCTAGTTTTTTTTTTATAATCAGAAGCCCTGTGTTTGTTTAGTACTATTATTATTTTTACAAAATATGAGTATTCACGCGTTCTCCAGCAGTACATTCTGCAGAATGTTTCAGGCAACTCTCAAAAACACAACCAGGTGCTCACGTGGCGCAACCGTAGCGTGATTTACCATTCCCTATAAATATTGCGAGTGCCATGCAAAATTGTGTAAACACACACCCAAATGTATTTGGTCGGAACATGATAACTTCTTTAGGAACTTCAATAGAAAATTAAGCTAGCTCGACCTATATTGAGTGCAGTATGGGCCAGATGTACTAAGGATTTGCGATTTACAAAGTTTCGAATCTTATCGAATTGCAATTTGGAAATCTCAATTCCTAATGTACTAAAAAAATATTTTTAAAACCGTAATTCCTAGTAGGTTTGAAAATCCACCAACCTTATATATGTTAAAAAGGTCAGAATTTGTGACCCACTAGGAGTCACAGCAATCGTAGCCTGCTGGGTGAGCAGACCACCAGATCTGTGATTGTTTTTAATAAAGAAATTTTTTTTTTAATGCATTCTGTTTTCCTTTAAAGAAAATGGGATACGTTTAAAAAAAAAAAGAAATAAAATCTTTAGGTTTCATGAAGAGTAGGCAGAGTGCAGTCGGACCACTGTCTGCTTTTAAAAACATATTTTTTATACTCTCCTATTTGCAAATGGGTTACCACCTTCTTCGAGGTGTCAGTAAAATGTTAATGTTTGCAACCGGGATGCAGAAGCAAAACATTAACACATATAAATGCGAATCTTTATTGTTAAGGGACGCCCTACACAAGCCCCTTCGAAATACTAAATCACGAACCCAAATTGCCATTCAGTAACAAGTTACCAATTCACTATTTGGCTTATGTACATTAAAAAAAAAAAACTGTTTCGCTGTAGCAAATGGCTCAATTCTACAAATGGGGCTGTTTGCGACCCCAAAAAGTTTCATACATGGCTCTAAGCCCTTCCAAGATCTCGCTGAAAATATCATCCACATTCTATTAATATTTATGCCTTTCTTATGCTTCTAATTACATCCTAAGGAATAAAAACAGTAGGCTCTACAAAAAAGAGCCATGTTCAACAAAAAGATGTATTATAAGGTCTCTGATTCAGTGGATTAGACGGCTTCTTGTGAGAGTTGGAAGAACTTTCAGCATTATAAACTGGTTAAGCACCCCTGAGACTCTATGGCTCAGGCACAGCAGAGTTGCCTTTTGATAAAAGAAGACATTCAGGCCTCACGTGCAGCCGCAGAGTGCCTAGCAACCTCCAAGAGTGTTTATAGCTACTGCAGCATCACTTCTCTCAATATATCATCGCCTGCTGGTTCTGCAGCAGAGCATGATGGGCACATCCCCTTCCCGGGATTCCAAAGACATTCTTTGAGGGCTAACATTCGAGCTGACTAGAAGCAGCAACGTTTAGGGTCTGGCTGGGCTGTAATTACTTGGGGATTTTCGTTGATTGGTATTGTTCTCCTGCAGTCACTTTTCTTGTTATCGCTTGGCTTTCGTCCAGTTCAGTGTCCTGTTAGTGTTCCAGTTTTTTAATTTGCGTATCATCCCCTTAAGACTTTCATGGACTATTGTGCCTGCTCAGCGGAGAAAACCAAGTAACAATTCACACTGACAGTGTCAATCAGTTTAGCTTTTAATTGTGTAAGACATCATGGAGGTTTTGATTTTTAGCTGATGTTTAATTTAGTGTGGAAAGATGGCGATGCACTTGTTCTGAGTTCGTACTGATGTGTAGCCGTGTGATTATACAGTTACATATAAAATGCAGAACCTCATTCAGGTGACAGTCAAGCGAGGACAGCTGGAGAGGTTTATACCAACAATGAAAACAACCCCAATGCCTTTCATATGATTTCAATGCAGATCACTTGGGGGATTGCTGAATAGACACAGCTAAATGACGGGGCAGTCCCTTACTCTACAATCGCCTCCTCTCAGCTTCCAAACTGAGGGACGCAGCCTCTGCAGGGACATGAAGGGGGGTGACCTCAGAGGGTAGGAAGAACAAGGAATTGTCCATCGGCCGTGCATTGCCATTAACTTGAGCCTGGGGAACCATGAGTGCCTGGGCCAAAAAAAGACTACCAGTACCATTACTCTTGCTTCTACCAATAACCTCGCCAGATACTTGGGAATGAGTGGAATCAGAGGGAACGCATACAAGAGCTGATCTGTCCATGAAAGGCACAACACATCCACCCCTCTGGCCTCCTCCTGCAGACTTTGAGAACAGAACCGGGAACTTTCACATTGAGCTGGGAAGCAAAGAGGTATAGAAAAGGCACACCAAACCTCTCGCACAGCTGAAGAAATACAGCCCTGGCCAGAGACAACTCCTGGGAAGGAGGAAAGAACTAGCTGAGAGAATCTGCCACCCAATTGTCCATTCCTCTGATGTGGACTGCCACCAGAGACTGCAAATTGACCTCTCCTCATTGGAATAGCAGGGTAGCCACAGCATTCAGGGAACTGGACTGTATCCCCTGATGGCTCAGATAGGCCACCCTAACCTGGTTGTCAGATTGGACCACCAGTTTGCAACCCACAAGAAGTTGTTGGAAACCCATCACTACTCTGTAAACAGCCGTTAGTTCCTACCACTTAGAGGAGCACCTGCCCTCTTGCAGAGATCATTGTGCCTGCAGTGACCTTTCCCAAAGGTTGGCTCCCCGACCCAAGGAGCTGGCATCCGTTGTGAGACCCAAAGGAGGATCCAGCTGCAACGCCATGCCTTTGGAGTCCTGCTGAGGTCACCTACTCAGGACCTTGATGACCTCTGCAGTCACTGCAAGTCAAAGTTCCCTGACTTTGAGTCCCAAAATGAATGAAGATGAAACCACATTGGACGAAGATTAAACCGAGCCCGGGAAACTATAAAAACAGCTGCTTTCACATGCCCCTGCAGCCTCAATCACTGACAGACTGTAAGGGAATGGCAACCTGTTGTTCTCAAGGCCAAAGGCCTCAAGAAAACAGCCTGGGAGCAGGAAGAAACACCTTGTACAGATCTGTACAGAACGTGGTTCCTATAGCAGTCAGTTCCCTAGTAGGAATCAACTAGCACAACCCCTGATTGAGCAAAAACCCATGAACCTGGATCATTGAGCAGACCAAGGTCAGATTGTGAAGGAGCTGCACCTCAGTGGGAGCATAGAGAAACCAATAATCCAAGTACGGATACAAGTGAATGTCCAACAGATGAATAGCCAACACCAAGGCAACAACCCCCTTAGTGAATACCTTGGTGCCAATTTGAGGACAAAGAGCAGCATCTTGAACTGATAATGCTTCTCCTTGACACAAAATCTTAGAAGCTGCTGGAACTGAGGATGAATCAGAACATGGTAAAATGCATCCTGGCGATCCAATGCGCACTTCAGATGTCTTTTGATCACCAGTGGAACCCCTCTCTACAGAGGTTCCATCTTGAAGGGCAGGGCCTGCACAGATTTGTTGAGAGCTTTCAAGTCCAGCTCAATCCTCAAACCCCCCCTTGATTTTGCCACGAGAAAGATGATGGAATAAGAACCCCTGCTCCTCTACATACAAGGAACTTCCAGAATTGCCACCTTCTGCAGAAGAGAGTGGATGCCCTGAGCCAGAGCCAACCTCTTTTCACTTCGAGATGGCCAAAGAGTCAGATGGACTCCTAATGGATGAGGCAGATTTCAAAATTCTATCTGGTACCCTTCTTTTAGAATACCCAGCACCTAGGCATCTGTAGTCAATGCTTCCCAAACCTGGAGAAGCTGCTGCATCTGACCTCCTCCCACACATCCCTGGCCATTCACCATAAAGACAGGATTGTGGTTTTGGGGAGGCTTGTTTTTCTTGTCTCTACCCTGACGGATCTGAAAACGACCCTGAGAATGTGGATATTTTCTCCGAGAGGGTTGCCGAAACAGAGACTTATATTTGCAGGCTGCTTCTCAGAAAAAGGATGTTTCAGGGAGAATGAATGTTTCTTCCTAAACAATTTGTGGAGTTTTTCCTCCAGCTCCACCCCAAACAACTAGTTACAGTGTTGATTATTTAGAACTACCCCGGCACTCTAACGTTAAAGTTGCAATGTCAACCAGTGTTCTGAAACAATGCATAAACACAACCATAAGTAACTTTACATATGATTGAAATTGTCCCCTCAATGAGAGACCAAATGTGTCATAAGAAGCTTCCTTGAAAAAGCCGAAAAGAACATCAATGAACAAACATGATTTATGTAATTAATATCCGCACAGTTTAATGTAGTATGAGTGGTTATGAGACACAAAAAGTGCAGACAATAAGGTGATGACAAAAGTATTTACAATAAGATTTCTTATAAATACAGCACACTCTATATGATTTCAAACTGATTCTTCAAACACTGTACAAAATTCAGAGACACAATTTCAATATTCAACTGTCTCATTTGTAAAACACAATATACAGTATAATGACCCAATGTGGAGATCTGGTCTGAAGTTTTCTCAAGAAAGGTTTTTGAGAGAAGACCAGAGAACACAAAATCCCCGTAGGGGAAAATAATCCAAAGTTGCCACCCCGCCAGGGAAACAATCCAGGACAGCCAAACAATCCAGGACAGCCGACACGTGTTTCATTACAGTACGTAACTTTATCAAGGCTTAAATTCTAGATGAAGCGAATTGTAAATATCACAAATTTCAATTTGTTAGCCATTGCCCATTGGTCGACATCAAGTACTTAAACAATCCTGTATATATAAAAAAGTAGAAACAGACACAAGGTCTTAGCTATTTCACGAAAGGTGACTGGTAATATTGTATTCCAGTTTAAAAAGTCATCAGCAAAATGTATGCAACAGATAATAGAATTCAAGGCGCTGAGAGGACTATGATAGGTCCTTCTGAGCCATAAATGTGGGCAGCAATTCGGGCGTCAATCTGTGGGAACTAGTTACAGTGTAAAGGCAGAGAACAGATGCCTTCTGGGCTGAATCAGTATGGTAGTCCTTTAATACCAAGTTACGTCGGGCCACCACACAAGCCCCTACAGACAACGCTGAGGCCCTGACCACATCAAAAGAGATATCTGACATGAGGACAAGCATTCCCTTAACAAAAGTGTATTCATTATATTAGGGAAGTTCAACATTGTTTCTCAATTATACTCACCAATATTCTACACACAAGGCACCTTAGCGACACTTCTGATCTGATACAGCTAACACTAAAGTAAAAAATGCTAGCGAAGGGATTAGTTGGCTTCGAGCTGCGTAAAGATCCCTCTGGTACTTTCATCACAGACTGGCTTTCCTCTACAAAACCCCATCCCACTACTTCTTTTACTTTTGTCTATGGTGGACTGACTGGGTCTTGGGCCCCTATAAGTTTCTGCCGAGGCCATGAAAAACCAAGCCTTTAGAGAGCCAACAACCCTGGGTTCCCAAATCCAAGAGGGAAGGTCTCATGGAGAGTGATAGGAACTCCCTTGGAGGTCCTCAATACTAACCAGTAATTCATCAATTTGCTATCTTGGAACGTGATTTGGGTTAGAGTCAAGATGATTGACCCTGAGTGGAGAGCATTCATTGACTCTTTCAATGTGTGCCTCCTCCAGGAAACGTGGTGTACTGACTTCGTCCACAGGCCTGGGGTCGTCACCTTCCATAAACCAACTTGCCATACTGGGAAGGGCCGTCCATCAGTGGGGCTTCTGATCTGGGTTTGTATATCATTGAATGCGAAATGCCGCCTTTTTGAGATCGCGCCCCATGAATATGGTCACAGGGGCTGACTCCTGTCCGTGTTATATCTACAACGTTTACAATCGAGGGTTCAGAGGGGGCGGCAAATCCCCCACTATACACCAGATTGCTTTAAATAGGAATTCATGTGATTCGCCTTGATTCCCACGGAGGAGGCAAGATAGCGACTGCTTAGAGGTCGTTAGCAGCATCGGTGAGCCGGGATGGTGTAGGTGACCATACAGACCCGCATATTGACAGAAAGAGGGAAGAAAGTACTGAGTACGAGCCGCTAAGGAATGCATGATCTGAGATGCGGTTTAAAGTCTGGACGGATAGCACATCGATTACATTACGGATAGCGGGACGCCCGATTTGGAGGTTTCTCTCTCACCTGTTGGGAGTAAGGACGAGGATTGGACGAAGTATGGCTCCGAAGCTAGCAGCAAACAACCAAGGCGGCCGCTACGGCACGAAAGCCCCGAGGTGGAACCACTACGGGAACTACTACGGGCTCAACAGCATCGGAGTCGGGTGCAGCGGATCCAATGGGCTCTCGTCGGACGCCGATAGCGGACCCGGTGAGTCGGGGGAAAGGCGGTGCTTCGAGTAAGAATCGAATAGGCGGCACGTCGATAGCAGAACTGTTTAGCCGCGGAAAGGAGCCAAGGAGTGAAACTGCAGTAGAAGCAGCTTCGGAGGTGCCCGCAAGGGATGAAAACGGGGGTAAAGGTAATGAAGCAACCCAGACTTTAGCCCAAAGTAATATTACGGCTACTTCAGAAAAAGTAGTGAAGGTTATGCCCCCCCGTTTGTCTGTGAATGAAAATGAAAGCAACAATTCTGGAATGACTGTTCTGCCAGATACATCGATAGGGTCAGAGGCCTTACCTAACCTGTTGGTAAACAGTGGTATGAGGGAAAAAATACCTAAAACGACGGGAGAAAGTGCTGAATTAGGGCCATCTCAGCTGATTTCTGCTGTGGAGGATGGCAATCAAATGGCGGCTGCAGATATGGCTCCTGGAGATAAGGATACTCAGGATAAGGAAAAGGAGCATAGTGACTGCTTCTTTTCAGTCTCCGAAGGGGCAGAGTGGTCTCAGGATGAACAAAGCTCAATGTCGGGGGACAGTAATCCCGAATTCGACTTGGAGGAGAGCGATTTGGATCCACCCACATTTACCAAAAAATCTAAATCTAAATCACAGGCAGATGCTCAAGATCGGGGGAGTGGTAATCTAAAATGGGACTATTCATCCGCCACTTTACTTGCAGGCACTCCTATCTCGGAAACAGTAGAAAATACCACAATGCTGGAGGTCATACATCAAGCTATCCTTGCGCCTAGGGAAGAAACCTCTCAGGACAGTCGAAAAGCTCAAGCTGCCATGAGAAAGATGCAGGGGGTAGTAAGGAAGCTTTCCAAGGCATTTACCAATATAGGGGAGAGGGTGACAAGCCTAGAGGAGAGAATTGTAGAAACGGAAGCAGAAACAGCTCACACCTCTACTCAAGTGGAGGCCCAGAATGCGCAAATCAGTGATATCCAGTGGAAGCTGGAAGAATTTGAAAACCGACAGAGGAGGAACAATCTCAGGGTGCTGGGGGTTCCCGAGGGGGTGGAAGCTGGAGATGCTAGAGCATACATAATGAAGCTATTTAAATCCACCTTCCCGGAGCTATTAGAATGGAATTGGTCAGCTGAAATTCAAAGGGCGCACCGCACCCCGTTTAAGATTCGAGCAACGATAGGAGGCGAGGTAAAACCACGAGCAATCTTGGTATTCCTGGGGAATTTTCTCCTGCGACAGACTATCTTGGAAAAAGCTAGACCAGAAGCAAGAAGATCAAATGGGGAGTTTTCTTTCTTTGTCCGTCCAGACTTCTGCCACACAACGGTAGAGAGACGTTGGAGACTGAGGCAGCTAATTAAGCCATTTCAAGAGAGAAATACTCAGTGCTATTTAATTAATGCAGCGCAGCTTAAAGTGATTTATGAAGGACAGACAAGATATTTTTCATCTGAGATAAAGGCGAAAGAGTTCTTGGACACTCTGGGTAACCCTAAAGGCTGAATATTTTATCTCAGGTGTATTATAGAAGCTCTTCGGATCTACTAGGGCTGTGGGGGGGTACTGGTATGGGTATGGATATATTTGATGATTGGCTTAAGTACCACCCAGCTCGCCAATGCTGTTCACATCACATGCACAGACCTCGGTCTGAGCACCTCTTGGGGAGTGGGGGTAGGGGTAAGGGGAGGAGAGGGGGTGGAGGTGGGGGGGTGGGGTGAGAGGGTTGGGGTTGGTTGGGGGAAGGGAAAGGAAAGGAGGTGAAAAAACTTAAAAAAATAATAAGTCCAGGTGCCATTTTCAGGAGCGATATTTTTTGTATTTCTATAACGGTTTGGGCTCTGAATTTTGGTGAAGTCAAAGAAATATCTAAAAGATAGCAATGGGGAAACTTAAGATATGCACAGTCAATATAGGCGGTTTAAATGACTGGAGGAAAAGGCAGAGATTAGGGCATTTCGTTAGCTTAAATTCTATAGATGTTCTGTGTTTACAGGAGACGCATTTACCCTGGGAAAAAAAACATTTGATAAATATTAAAGGTTTTGATCTGCTGACCTGTTCCTCACAGACGTCTATTCTAAGAGGTGTGGCAATTTTAGCCAAATCAACGTTGGGAGGGGCAAAACGTCAAAGGGCCGATATAACGGGGAGATGGGCATTGGTAGAATTGGAAATTGGATGTACAATCTGTGCGATTTATGGATCTAATCAGGATGATCCTGAAATATTTGATTTTTTGGAAATAGAATTGGCAAACTGGCCTGGCCCAGTTATAGTATGTGGAGATTTTAATATCCATATTGATTTCATAAATAAAGGCCCTTATTTAGGGCGAAAACCTAGGGTATTTCGAGCTATTAGCTCCTTGGCTAAATCACATGGGCTGGTAGATGTATGGGGGAATAAAGAGCCCAATAATCCGGGCTTTACATATTTCTCATGTCCTTTCAAGAAATATTCAAAATTGGATTATTTTCTGGTATCAGCAACAGAATTGAACAAAGTTAATATTAATAAATTACCGAAAATTATGTCTGATCATAGTCCCTTGATTTTGGAATATGAATGCGAGGCTTTTTAAAAAAAATTCTCAAGATGGACCTTTGAAAGGAAATTGTTAGCGGATAGTAGCTATGTTGAACACTTAAGGAAATGGACGCAGGATTATTTTGATGCTAATCGTTTTAGCGCATCCAGAAATAATGTTTGGGACTCATTTAAGGCAGCACTGAGGGGTGAAACAATTAGTTACTCTGCTAAGCGTAGGAAAGCAGATCGGTCAGAGAACCTGAGATTAATTAATCAGATAACAGAAGCAGAAGAACAGCATATGAGGGAAATTGGCCAGGGAAAAGATGGTGTGGGGACTAGACAGAGGATCTCCATTATACAAGCAGAGCTTCATAAGCAGGTAGCCCAGAAAGCTGCAGGTGAATATCAGACCCATAGAGGTAAATTATATGAGACTGGAGAACAGGCAGGTAGATTATTGGCACTTCGGATCAGACAAGGGAAAACCAAAAATATTATTTCATACATATGTGAAGGCAACCAGAATTATTCTGAACCAAGTGATATATTAAAAGTTTTTAGAAACTTTTATCAGACACTGTATAAGGAAGAGATTGATTCAGAGACCGGAAGACATGAGTTTGTGGATAGTGGGCCTCAGGTAAGCACGACCGATAAAGGAGAGCTAGACAAGGATCTGGAAATGGGTGAGGTATTGGAGGCATTACAGGAGATGGCAGTCGGAAAGGCGTCAGGACCGGACAGTATCCCGCTAGAAGTTTATAAAAGCATTCAGAAGGAAATTGCCTCAATATTGTTGGATTTATTTAACGGGATAATGTGTACGGGAGTAATACCGGAGTCCTGGCATGAAACAAATATTATTGTCTTTCATAAAAAAGGAAAACCTAAAGAGCACCCTGGATCCTATCGGCCAATATCCCTCATTAATGCGGACAATAAGATCTATGCTAAGATTTTGGCTAAAAGGTTGGGAAGGATTATTGGCGGTCTAGTCTCCCCGTGGCAGCATGGATTTATTCCAGGCAGAGGAACAACCGATCATATTAGGCGAGCGATCACTCTGTTTGATGTGCAGGTGGCCTTGGGGGGAAGGATGGCCATGATCCTTCTCGACGCAGAAAAGGCCTTCGACCGTGTTGCGTGGAAGTATTTATGGGGGATATTGGACCAAAGGGGCTTCGGCCCTAATATAATTAAAGCTATTAGGGCCATGTATTGTGATCCTAAGGCTAAAATTCAGCTAATGGGTGAAAGCTCAGAACTAATTCATATCTCCAGGGGGACACGTCAGGGGTGCCCCTGCTCACCTATCCTTTTTGCGTTATATATAGATCCTTTGATATGCAGAATTATGGGTTGCAATGATATTAAACCAATAGTCTGTAATAAGATGGAGACCAAATTATCGGCTTATGCGGACGATTTGGCGATAATTACATCTGAGCCGATTAGGGCATTAGTAGCTCTTAAAGAGATAGCAGAGGAATTTGGCCGCTCATCCGGCTATCGTTTGAATGAGGATAAGACTCAGATAATTTGTACAGCTAATATTAAAAAAGAGGATATAAGATATACTGAGTCAGCAGTCTATTTAGGGGTTATGGTTAGCTCAGCTATAGATATGATTATAAAAGAAAATTTTGCCCCTCTGTTGAAATCAATAACGGCAGACCGTAAAAGAATAGATACCCTACATCTGTCTATAATAGGGAGAGTTAATGTGGTGAAAATGACTATGTTCCCTAAGATTTTATATCTTTTTCGTGCTATTCCATTTGCGATAGATGAGAGTCTATTAAGGTCAATAGAAGCAACTTTCGTGAATTTTATTTGGCAATACGGCAAAATAAGACGATCAATGAAGTATTTGTCCCTTCCACGGGAAAAAGGGGGGTTAGCAATGCCGAATATTAGACTGTATTATTGGGCGTGTTTGCTGACTAAGATGGCAATCCTATTTGATCCTGCCACTAACCTTTTGGAATCATCATTTGGGACTCAATATCCCCCCTCTATTTATGTACTTATGCTGGGCAGAGAAGCACTGGGGCTTCTGCTACGGAAAACTGAGAGAAGATATTTCAAAAAAATGAGATACAAGTCGCTTGAAGGTATTTGGCAAGTATGGAAACAAGTTCGAAAATTACTATCAATACCAAAAGTTAATGGGTATTCACCATTGTGGAATTCTAAGGTTTTCCCGCAATTGAGTGGGGATAGTATGGGGAGATTATGGGAACATCATGGAATTCAAACATTAAGTGATATTTTTGAAGGGGAGGTCTTGATGGAATTCAAGAATATCCAGCAAAAATACAATATTCCAGGGAATCAAGGGTTCAAGTTTGTGCAAATTCATAGTATTATAATGGCTATAAGATCAAGGATTATTATAGGGGACAGAATTAAAGTGATGGATTATTTATTAAAAGGAGGTAATAAGATTAAATTAGTATATAGATTTCTATTGTTAGAGATCCCAGATGATTTGGAAAAGATGGAAGCTGCCTGGGTATCGAGATTGGGAGACCCGGATGTTGATATTGACAGAGCACTTCAGTTAGCTATGAGGTTGTTTCGCTCAACAAATTTGAAAGCCCAACAATATAAAACCCTGTTTAATTTGTATTTTACGCCAGCGAAATTGTTTATTTGGGGTAAAAGGGAGAATGATAACTGTCCTAGGTGTCAGGAAGGGCCCGCAAATTTAGTACATATGTTTCAGCAATGTGAGAAACTAAATGTAATTCGTGGAGAAATTGAGAAATTTTTGGAGATGCTGTTAGGAGTTAAGATTAATTTATCCCCTACTCTTATGATAATGGGAACGGACAGTAAATTGGGGCTGAATAAAGAAGCAGAAGCCCTTGTTTTTATTGCTGTTTCGGTTCTTCGGATTCTTATCTCCGCGGGCTGGAAAGACACACAAGCGCCGGTGTTTCATATGTGGCTTGCAAGACTTTTGGGTATACACAATATTGAATCTTCCCTTTTTGTTCATTGGGGTAGGAAAAGAAGAGAAGTGGGACAGAATTTGTGGGCTCCATTAAAAAGATGGAGGGAATCTAATCTGTAATACTTTGCTCAGTTAATAAGATCCAAGTATGTTAACTACAGAACTATATTATTTATTTTGTATAAACTATTCGAATGGGATTGTAAAATGTAAAGTGTATATTGTTTCTGGTACCTGGACAAATAAAAAAATAAAAAATAAAAAAAAGGAATTCATGTGATTCACAGGATGGTCTCAATATCGCAGGCAATTTTAATACAACATATGAGCCCCTGGATAGCAGTAGCTCTACTATTTTTGATGCCCAGGACGAAAAATTGGGCATTCCATCTATTGGTGCTATACCAACAAGGAGTTGGACAGTTTTAGCCTATCAGCTTTTATTGTTCACTGTTATGTTTGGGCTGAGGGATTGCAATGGGTGTACCTTGTCGGACCGGAAAATGTCTCACGTCTTTAATCGCCCTAGTGCTACCAGTAGAATAGATTATATAATGTTAGCCCTTCCAATTTGACATCATCTTGTGGATATGAGGGTCCTCTTTAGATCTGACAGTGATCACAACACCTTTCATTGCTCTTTGAACATTTCCCTCATTCAATCCTCCTCTCATGTGATTCATATCTGATTCACTCTAATGATGGGAGGAGAATTTAATGGGCCAAAGTGGCTGTCCACCCTGATCTTAGGGACAAAATGAAGAGGGCGTTGCTTAAAGCTACTGTTGAGTTAGAACACCTGCATGCAACTGAAAGTAGATCTCATGCAGTGTCAACAATACACCACACTTTATTTTGTACACTGTGGGAGTATTTTACATCTAATTGCACCTGTGCAGGTAGTGCCCCAAAACAAATCTGCACTTGGTTTAATAATAACTGTAGCTGAGAAAAACTTGAACTGAGGTAGGCCCTCGTGAAAGGAGATGTCCCTGCAATTAGAGCTTGCAGGAAACAATACAAGCAGATCCAACATAAAGCCCAGAATGGCTGGGATTCTTTGCTTTGGGATGGTTTATATGATGCCATACCAAAAAGGACTCTAAGAAATGTTGGCAATTGGTGGCCAACAAAGGGCATAATCATACAACTCATCTAGCTGGCTCTATTCACCTGGAGACCTGTTATAAACAATTTTTAAACCTCTAGGGCCCAAATCCAGTCACGGTTTCTGGTGATGAAAGCCAACAGAATATTGCACTAGCCCCACTATCCTTCTCCATCACTATTGGCCTAAGTGAGATAGTGAGGGCAATTAAGTCCATAGCCGCAGTGAAAGCTGCAGGGCTTGTTGTAGTTCTGGGAGGCTTGTTTTTATCTGACATCGACCGTTGGGCCAAATAAATAAATATGTCAACCGTCGCTATACTATCTGGGATGGTAATCCTACAAAGTTGTAAGGCAGCAGAAATTGTCCCTGTATACAAGAAAGGACCAAGGGATTCTCCCCTGCAAATTACAGACCCATCAGTGTTAGAAATAGGGATTTCTAGTTGGCAATGGTTTGCAACTTTGTCTAAGTAGGGACCGTTCTTCCAAGTCAGGGTAAGGGGGGTACACTTCTGAAATAACACCTGCTCACCCCCTTGGTAGCTTGGCATGAGCAGACATGCTTATCTCAGAGGCAGTGTGTAAAACATTTGTGCACACATACAGTAAATCAGTGAAAACACCACAAATGGACATCACACCAGTTTAGAAAAATAAGTAATCTTTATCTAAACCAAACAAGACCAAAACAACAAAAATCCAACATACAGTTATCAAGATGTGACTTTTTAAAAGGTGAAAACAGCTCTGTTCATAGCAAACTATAGATGTGACACTTTCAACTCAAAGTACCTTGGATGTGTCAAAATCATAAGCAAAAATAGCAGCAGGAAAGGAAGCCACAGTGGCCACTGCCAGTTGTCAGTGATGAGACCCAGACCTTATGCCTCTCAGGGCGCTCCAACCTCTGTGGCATGAAAGAGTGGGGGGCGGTAGCACCTAGTGCCTCGTACCCATTGTCCACTCTCCCTACTGCCAGGTCAGGTATGGTAACCTGACACTGGCCCCTCCAACCCAGGGTCTGTACCCGGTGGATGGACAGGAGACTGGGGTGGGCTCTCACACACCCGGTCTTCCTCCCTGGGGCCCTGTACCATTTCATCTGGAGCGGTATCTCCAACTCTAGAATTATCGGGGCAGGTGTCATGCACAATTCGCCCACCAGTTCAGGTGTGTTATCCCGCAACTGGTATCCCAGCCTAGGGTCTGTACCCTTAGAATGGGCAGGGGTCAGGGGTGAGACTGCCCTCTCCCTGCCCCCCGACTGCGGCCCTGCCCCATCCCACCTCTAGCAATGTGATCCCCTGTGCCATTTCTCCCTCCAATCCACCTCAGGGACACTGCACACCACTGGAGCCACCTCATAAACCTGAACCCCCTGGTGTATTTTTCAATTCAGGAACCACATCTCTGGGTGTGTGTATTTTTCCCTCAGCACTAGATAACACCTTTTTGCTGCCACCATCTCAGCTGGACTCCACCTCCAGCCCAGCCAAACTCAGGGGCATATTAACAAGCCAGGCGATAAAATTATCGCCGCTTTAGCGGCAGAAAACTGCCGCTAAAACGGCGATAATGGGCTTGATAATATGCTCTATGGAATTCCAATTGAAGCCCATGTTAGATGTGAAGGACGTCTAACCTGAGCTTCAATTGGAATTCCATAGAGCATATTATCAAGCCCATTATCGCCGTTTTAGCGGCAGTTTTCTGCCGCTAAAGCGGCGATAATTTTATCGTTTGGCTTGTTGATATGCCCCCAAGTTCTTGAGCTACACATACTTCATTTTCCTGGGCTAAGGCACTCTTTGTCTCAGCCCTCTTGAGTTCCCAGCCAAAGTCTCTCCGCTTCTGCTCAACAACTAGAAGCCACTCATTTTTCTGTGTTTCTCCCTCACTATTAGAGAAGTCCTCATCCTCAGAAAAATCTAGTAGTGTTGCTTCCAAAAGTGTGACTTCATAAGAATACAGGCATGCCTCAAGATCCCTCCTTGTGGATCCTCTCTCCACAGGCAACCCCCTCTCCTTGCAAAAGGTTTTTATCTCCTTCATCGTGTAGATGTACAGGTGACAAAAGTTGATTTCCATTTTGTCAAGACTTCACAGGTGTAACAGCTAATCAGAGTCTCACTATCAAAAATACATCCAGGAGGCCACCAAAAAGCAGAAAAAAAGTATGTGATTGTGTAATGGTCTGCACTATACTAGTAGTGTACACCAATCACTGGATATGAGACACAAATGCAAGTCCTAATCCTCACCGCTGACCACCAATGTTAGAAATCAGTGTCTCTAGTTGGCAATGGTTTGGACCTTTGTCCACATAGGGACGGACCCTTCTTCCTACGGTAAGAGGGATGCACTTCTAAAATAACCCCTGCTCACCCCCTTGGTAGCTTGGCACTAGCAGACAGGGTTATCTCAGAGGCGGTGTGTAAAGCATTTGGGCACTCATACAGTAATACAGTAAAAACACTACAGATGGACACCACACCAGTCTAGAAAAATACGTATTTTTTATCTAAACCAAACAAAACAAAACCTACAAAAATCCAACACTCAAGATGTGACTTTTTAAAAGGTGAAAACATTCTGTCCATAGCAAACTATAGACGTGACACTTTCAACACAAAGTACCTTGGGTGCATCAAAATCATAAGTAAAGAAAGCCACAGGAAAGGTGATGCATCGGTTCCTTACGCACAGGGAAGGTCATGGTCGGTTCCTTGCTCCAGGGGAGGCGATGCTTTGGTTCCTTACTGCCAGCCAGGGGAGGTGATGTGTCGGTTCCTTACTGAAGAGGAGGTGATGCATCTGTTTTTTACTGTGCGGGGAGGTGATGCGTCTGTTTCTTACTGTAGCCCCGGCGTTGCTGTAGACTTGGTGCCCCGGTGCATTGCGTGGGGATTCAGGGATGCATTGGTTCTCGATGCGGCAGCGGCGCTGCGTTGATCTCTCCAGCCGTGGTCTCACGATGCGTCGGTTCTTGCAGTCGCACAGGAGGGCCTGCATCAGAGTCAGTGCGTTGATCTCAGACTTCAGAGATCGGGGTACTAGACTCGGTGTGTGTTGATTTCTCCAGCCGCAAGCAGGTGCTGCATCAGTTTCTTTAGCGTCACGATGGCTATGCGTGGAAACTTTACCCGCACAGTGGTGATGCATCAGAAACGGGTGCGGATGTGTCACGCTTATTTAGCTGCTTCTCTTTCCTCAGCTTCCAGCAGCATGAACAACCTCAGGAAGCCCAACACAGTAACAGGCTCCTCATGGCAGGTCAGAACACCCAGCAAGTGAGTTCAGGGGAGCTGTTGGTGAAGTCTTTGTGTCCCTGAGACTTCAGAACAGGAGGCAATCTCCACTTCAAGCCCTTGGAGAACTTCTTCAAGCAGGATACACAGCACACAGCAAAGTCGTTGTCCTCTACTTGGCAGAAACAGCCACTGCAGGCCAGCCCCAGACAGCACACAACAAAGGGGCAGTACTTCTCCTTCAGCTTTCCCAGCTCCTCACCTTGGCAGAGGTTCCTCTTGAGTCCAGAAGTATTCTAAAGTTCTGGGGTCTGTGTCCCAATATTTATACAACATTCTCCTTTGTTCTCTGGTGGCAGGGAGGCTCTGTGCTCAGTCAAACCCAGTTCTGTTCTCTCTGGTCCAGATTCCCAGCAGGAGGTGGAGACAGCATTGTGTAATGCAGACCAGGCCCATTCAGGTGGAAGGAAATATCCTCCCTCTACTCTAAATGGAGCCCAGGTCTATTCAGCTCAGCCCTGACTCATCTAGGATAGGCAGGACACACCTCACCCCCCGAGGCTGTCTACAGGGAATGCACATCCCCATCCCTTGTCACTACAAAGCCAGACAGTCAATCCACAACCCAGAAGAGGCACACAGGATGGCTAAGTAAGAAAATACCTACTTTCTAAAAGTGGTATTTTCAAACACAGAATGTAAAAATCATCCTTACTAAAAGATGCATTTGTATATTCTGATATTCTGATTTCAGGAATACTAAACTTCACCTTCCTCTCTTGTCCCACTGGCAAGTTATATTTATAAAATGTTATAAATAAACTCTCATTCTATCCTATGGGACCGATAGTCTTTCAATAGTTAAAAATCAAATTCCCTGTAGTACACTACCAGGACATGTTACACACATCAAACATGTCCTACCTTTCACAGACACTGTACCCTGCCCACAGGGGTACCTTGGGCCTACCTTAGGGGTGACTCATATGTAATAAAAGGGAAGGTTAGGGCTTGGCAAGTGGGTGCACTTGCCAGGTCGACATGGCAGTAAAAACTGCATGCATACACTGTAGGGGCAGGTCTGAGAACCTTTTACAAGGCTGCTTGTGTGGGTGGCACAATCAGTGCTGCAGGCCCAATAGCAACATTTGATTTACAGGCCCTAGGCACACACACAGTGCACTGTACTTGGGACTTAGTTGTAAATCAAATCAGCTAATCGTGGAAACACGATTGTATGATGGTACAGCGCGTGGTGTTACCACGCGGTGGGTAACAAAGCGGTCGTTCCAACGACCGCATTGTTACCACGTGTGGCTTTACATCGCAAGTCGTTTCTACGACTTGCGCTAGATGGCGCACTGGACTTACGAACAGTATAAATTACTATTCCTACTCCAGTTAGCACAACAGCAAGGAATGAGTTGAATTTAAAATCCAACACATTCCCTGGTGTTGCATGCCACCTAGCGCAAGTCGTAGAAACGACTTGCGATGTAATGCCATGCGTGGTAACAACGCGGTCGTTGTAATGGCCGTGTTGTTACCTACCTGCGTGGTAAAAGCAGCGTTGTAACCGCTGTTTCCCTGAAAACGTCAATCCATAATAACAATTTACACTGAGAGCATATGCACTTTAGCACTGAACAGCAGTCCTAAAACCAAAAAAAACAGGATCAACAACAGGAAGCCAATAAAACCTGGGGATAAACCAGCTGGAAAAGCCAAGGCTAACAGTCAGTCTTATTGATGTAGCCCAAAAAGTCTTAGTAGGCAGATTGTGTACCAGCTGGAGAAATAGATTGAAAACCACGGGCCTTTACCCTACCGACAAGTGGGTTCTAGAAGTCAGATAATTACTATTAGTTAGGTCTTCAGGTTCGCTTCTATTTATTGGAAGATCGTCCAACTCGAAAAATCGTATCTGTATTTAGTCTTCATGGACCTGAAGACTGCTTTTTACCTGGTGCCCATCCCAAAATTGTGGAAAGTCCTAAAAGCCAGTGGGATACCACTACCCCCTTTGGACATTATTAGGCGGTTACACCAGGACACATACGCAGAGGTCCACTGGGGCCCGAAGGGCAAGCTAACAGACAAGATTGCAATACAAAAGGGCATAAGCAAGAGGAGCGTTCTCTTTCCCAAGCTGCTTCCTTATATCTAAAAGGTGTGGTTGCCTTCCTGGAGGCCTGTATGTGTGATGCACCCAAGTTGGTGGGTAGGAAGATGCCCCTGCTCCTATTTGCTGCTAATATGCTCTTAATTTCAAAGACCCTGAGAGGACTCTAAACATTGGTCATTAGATTTAGGGATTTTTATCATGAACGAGGGCTGGTGACTAATCACTCTACAACTAAATTTAAATGGCCATCAGCCCCACAGGTCTTTCATGGCTCTATTACCCTTGATGGCATCCCACCTGAAAAAGTAATGGATTTTAATTACCTAGGAGTCACATTATGCAAAAACATGTGTTGGTCCATTCAGGTCAAGAAAAGTGCCCTAAACCTGTCACATCATGCTGCAGCCATCCTTAAACATTTTAAACTCTCCAAAACCAAACGTCTTTCACCTGTGTTAAGGTTTACAGGGCCAAGGCAGAGCACAAATCTAACAGAATTGAGTAAAGCTGAAATCAATTTTTTGTACACCCTAGTTAATCTCCCTAAGAGCACCCCACTAGTGATGGAGCAAGGACTCGTAGAAAAGAGACTTGCTTGGAGACAATCCTCTCATGTAACTCATAAAGTCATACTAATAGTGTATTGTGTAATTAATATGCACTACATTTCAAATATCAAGAATAGAGAAGCTTGCGTATGTGTTATATTAACAAGTAACTAAAGTGAAATCTAAGATGGCCGCTAACGCTGGAAATTGCGTTGCGCATGTCCACTACACCTACGTAGTATGACAAGCTTTTGCTTGGAGGGAATCAACTAGTTCAACTAATGATCCATTGACCAGAGGAAAGAACTTTTGATCTGTGAAAGATTGGTTAGAAATGTCACATAATTAATCTTAGTGAGATAAATATAAAAATGTACTCCAGTGGATTTAACTGGCCTGTGTGTGTGTGTGTATTTATGGGCCCATGGTGAGTATGAGGTATTAGAATATTTGAGGCTGGTTTACCGCTGGATCACTAGTACCCCTGTTGCATGACCTGGGCCTTCTGTCTGTGGCCTCCAGAGCTAGGCTACAATCTCTAATTTATTTACATAGACTTAAGCACACACCTGCATTTTTCGTTGTTATCAATCTTTTAAGGATATTGTGGCCTTAAAAAAAATATTGTACAGTTAAATGGTTGGCGTTAGTGAAAGACTTCCTGATGGAAATTGGCTTGGGTGAATACTTGGATGATGGCTTCCCTCCTCTTTCAAGGGAGTTGCTGAATGACCCTTTTTGAAAAAGGATGTGGAAGAAAGACATGAAAATGGCAAACTATAACTCTCTCACTGACACTTTTCTGTAATTTAAACCCAGAACACACACAGAATTTGATCCCTTTCGTGATCATTTGACGGAACGAGGAGTTAGAAATCTATTTCTTAAATTGTGACACCTTACTCAGCCTCTTTTATCTTTTACCACAAAATGGCATTCCAAACTAGTGTTAATTCTATGTGTCTCGTATGCCTGCAGGCTGAAAAGTCTCTACCATGCTTCTGTTTTTTTGCCCAGTGTACATTCACCCTAGGAAATATTGGATCATCCCAATCTGTAGAAAGCTGGGATGCAGGCAGTATTGTTCATCGCTCACATTACTTCACACTGAAACTAGGGAATCCAGGGCCAGATGTATCAAGAAAGCATTTTGCGATTCTGAAATAGTGAAATGTACCAATTCGCTATTTTGGAATTGCAAAATGCAATGTATGTAGGAATTGCAAAATATTTTTCGATTCCTTAACATTTCCTAATAGCGAATGGCAAATTATGCATTCCCATTCCTATAGGCCCATAGGAATGAATGGGAATGCATTCGCAAATTGGTAATCGCAATTTGTGAATGCAAACCCAAGGATGCTAGGGGGCCTAAGCCCCCCTGATGCACCCCCAAAAAAGGTAAGTGTGCACAAATGGCACACACCTATGGGCATGTTTGTGCGCCACAAGGCACTTTGAAAAATGCACTTCTGTGCATTTTTCAAAGGATTCGTAAATTACCATCAACTTGAAGTTGATGGTAATTTGCGATTCCTAAATGTAAAGTCGCATTTAGCGAATGCTACATGCATTGCATTTAGCGAATCGCAAATTGTGATTCCCTGAATGCATTCGCAGTTTAGGTAATCACAAAAAATTGTGAATACCTATATTGCGAATGCAAAAAGGTACATACATTGCAAAAGTCCTTTTTGCATTCGCAAACGTGCCGAGGCAGGCAAAATGCCTTCATACATCTGCCATTACTGTATATGCTTTGGCCAAATACCTGAAGTGGCACTGAGCCATCAGGGCTAATGTCTTGAAATAGTCTGTGTTGGTCCCCTCCTCTACTTCTCAAATGTCAAATTTGTCTATGTCTTTTCTCAAGGCTGTTTGCTTCTTTTTGTTTTATTTATGTTGCTGGAAATCTTTAACTCTAGACGAGGACTGTCGGGTTCCACCCAATTGTAAACACTAGGACCTGAAATGCTTTTAAAACATGTATGCCACTTAGAAATGTTATTGACTACGATGACATATGTGCTTTCATGGTCCTTTTTAATTGGTGAATGCAATTTTCAGATTGGATCTGTCATTTATTTTTAGCCTTGGAACTAGTACTCCAATTTTTAGGGGTAGGGACCTTGTAGGCCAGAGACAGTGTTTTATTCATACTAAGGTAAAAGAATGCCAATTAAGAATTTGGTGTTTTTTAAATGCTTCACTGACTATTTTTCAAAAGTTATGCAACATGTAGGCTGATCACTCTACCCTTTGGTAAGATAGCGGACCCTAGATAGAGGTTTTGGTTATAAAAATCTGGAGATAAAACCTGCTTGACTTGCATCCCCTTGTCTATATGAAACTTTTAGCCTACCTGCTCTTTTCCATTTCCATTCACCAGACCATTTCACTATGACAAAGACATCTATCGATGTTCTGTTTCACCTGGTCTCGCTGAATTTTGCATAACTGCAATAACATGTTAGTATTTTATTATGACTTTTAAGAAATAACAATTTACCATTGCTTACATCACACAGCTACCACTATGCGCTTTATCTATGTCGTGTACTAAGTGTATTCTTAGAATCTGTTTTGTATCTATTGCTTTTGTTTTAGTGTGGTAGATATAATACTGTCATCATGATGTATTTTATATACTATGGAACTGTATGTGTACTTTTAAATCCAAACCTAATAAAGTTTTTATGATGATAACCGACGTATACTACCTGACGTTGGATTTGTTCCAACAAACCCGAACAATCAGATGCATCATCCATAGACCATGTATGTCCAATATATCCCAGCCTGCAGAGCCAGATGCAAGCAAAAATATACTATATGCAGTGCAGCATCAATCTTTTTGTCAACTGGATCTTTGATGACTGTATCCTCGGCCAATGATGTTCTCCCCACCAAACTGACCACAAAAGAATCAATAGGGATTGAATCTGGAAATGTCCACTGCACATCCTGCAAGGAATACACCCTTTCCATAAATCTTGGGAGAATGATTTTGTCTGGGTCCTTCCACTCCCTCCTCAAGACCTCATTTATGTATAATGTACAGGGACATCCAGGGGAGCTGCACTCTGAAAATGGTGTAAGAGTGACCCCCACCTCTTTCCCCGAAAAACCCATGTTAGCCTTAACATGCATTATCAACCCATGCAAAATATCTCGAGCAATGTACTTGCCCTTTTGTTCCTCTGCCCTGGCACCTCATCCTCTGATCCAGAGGACTGAGAGGATCTCACCAGCAGGATGTCCCCCAGCTTAACTTTATCTGACCTGATCTCCAACAAAGTTTATTTAATGAGCCTCTTTATCCTGGCATCATCACTCTCCCTGCTTCTCTTTGGCAGAGGGGGAGAGAAAGAAGATTCAGAAGAAGAGTATGTCTCCACATGCCTCCTCTTTTTTGCATGCTTGCCCATTTCAAAAACTGCCAGACCCACCAACAGAAATGCCAAATATCACTCTACTGCCAAGGCATCCAAAAAAGAAGCTATGCAGTACTCCCCCGATCACCAGTATTTGAGGCTTTTCCCATTACTCCGATGACTCAGGAAAGTCAATTCGGCGTGAATGCGCTTACTGCAGTCAGGAAGTCAGGCACCCGATCTGACATCTTCTATGTCCATTGTCAATGTTGAAAGTCAGCGATACCAATGTGCCCAAAAAGAAGCTCCTGCATACTTACATGTCTCCCCTCAAACCCTGCAGGGCCGGGAGATATGGGATCCTTCCGACCGACACCCCCCTTGCTGAAATGCAGGCCAGTGAAGAATACGTTGATGGATTGCTCAAGCCCGGCAGAAGCAACCCCCATTCCTCATCCTCTCTCAAGTCTAAGGCCCTCAATACGACGCTGGTGATTCAAGTCCTGCCAGATTCGCAGGGGCGTGGCGGTGGCAGTCTTCCAGCCACCTTATTACGGTCCGGGGGTCACCCTAGGATCACCGCAACCACCAGGGGCGGTGGTGTAGTGGTCTTGAGGCCGTAATATGCTTGGTGGGGCCACTGTGGCCCCGCCAAGCATATTACAAGTTTTCCTCACTGTCACACATTTCATGGCAGTGGCCCCCTTGTGCCCCTGCACCATGGGTTGCTTGCAGGGAGGCATATGAGGTGTCCCCCTTTGACCATGCAACCCAGTACCTGCACGGCATGGACTGCAGTAGTTCATGCCATGCACGTACTGTTCTTGAGGTGCCCATTGCGATAGGCACCGCCGTGGGAACGCCAAAGAACCACCTTCCAGACAGGAGAAACTCCTAATCTGGCGGGCGGGTCAACCACGGGTACACAATCTGTTGATGTATCTTGAGGCCCATTGACAAAGAGCCTGATCCATCAACAACAAAGCAAGCCGACAAAAGTGACCCTTATGTAGAGGGTCTCAAATCAGTTTGTATTCAATATTGTGCTGGCTATTCAAAACTGCTAAGACACCAAAGAGAGCTTTCCAAAATTAAAATTTGAGGAATCATCCAATGAGTCCTGTAACTAAAAAAGAAAAAACAGCTTTAAGGTTTAGCAAAAAGTCTGAATTTGTAATCTGCTACATCATAACAAGTTAGCCACATCATGGATGTTATAACAAGAAGTAACACGTATAATGAATATGTTTGCTATGACAGTGATGCGTATGCTATATTGAGGCAGGAAACCTTTATACAGTATGAGGTAAATAGCAACTTCCTTTTTAATCTCCAAATGACCTTAGAACTCAAGACAAAGGAAAGGGCCATGTGTGTTCAACAGATGTGTTTCAGGCATGGTAAAATCCCCAAACTGTGCAGATTTGCATCAAGGAAATCTTAAATAAATACATATATATATATATATATATATTTTTTTTTTTGGGTACATCTAAAAAGCCGCAAGGCAAAACGCGTCTGTCAGTAAGCGGGGGGTCTGCACCAATCAATTGTACCTAAAAAAAAAAAATAATAAATAATATATATATATATATATATATATATATATATATATATATATATATGCGCACAACTATTTCTCTGCTTTACCGGGGGCCTCCAACTCTGCAGGGCGGGCTCTCATTTATTCAGGAACAGAGAATCCTGCAGAGAAATAGTTGTGCAGCAAATTGAGGGGGCATGACTCGCTTTCCTACCAAAACAGTCGAAAATGGATTGCCGTGACTATTTGTGAGGCTGGAAAGAAAGGGAGTGAAGGAGGCGGTGGCCTCTTTCTAGCAGTCTTCCTGTTTCTCTTTCAAGCATATACTCACCATGTGGCAGCGAGGTGCACTATGCTTTTAAAAGACATTTTCCTGAAAGCATCGTTGATTAAGAGTTAAACGCTGGACTTTGGCAAAATTAGTAAGCTACTAATGCTAAATATAACACTATGCAAAAGCCGGTCTGATATATTTGCATAATGGTGCATTTTGGGATCTGTGGTCTGAAGAAGAGGCCACATGACCACTGGGACTAAATACGACCAAATACAACTCACCTGTGACCAAGGCGCTGATGCGCTGAAATGCGTAAGGTATTTAAGAGTTGCTAAAGCTGCCATGTGATTCAGACAGAATAAAGATGTCAGTTTGAAAAGGTGCCGAAGCTGTGGGCTCTTCGTCTTTTTTGTGGTTTAACAAGCAGGATTCTCTGTTCCTGACTAAATGAGAGCCCGCCCTGCAGAGTTGGAGGCCCCCGGTAAAGCAGAGAAATAGTTGTGCAGCAAATTGAGGGGGCATGACTCGCTTTCCTACCAAAACAGTAGAAAATGGATTGCCGTAACTATTTGGGAGGCTGGAAAGAAAGGGAGTGAAGGAGGCGGTGGCCTCTTTTTAGCAGTCTTCGTGTTTCTCTTTCAACCACTTACTCACCATGTGGCAGCGAGGTGCACTATGCTTTTAAAAGACATTTTCCTGAAAGCATCGCTGATTAAGAGTTAAACGCTGGACTTTGGCAAAATTAGAAAGCTACTAATGCTAAATATAACACTATGCAAAAGCCGGTCTGATATATTTGCATTGTGGAAATATGGATTTTTCTGGTCAGTTATGTCCCCTATCTTGGACCCCAACGGTTCTGTGTGCATGTTACAAGTACATGTATGTTCCCTCCAGTTCCAGTTATGAAGACGCAAATACATGTGCGTCCACCGTTAACATGTCCTCTTTCAGATCCGCCATGAATGGGCCGGATATTCCATTCCTAAGTACAAAAGGCCACCGCCTTTATATGGTTCACTTATGCCATTTTTACAGTCCAGGCAAGTAGGCCCTGATTCTGTCATCAAGCTTTTCTTGCTTTCTGTCTCTGAAGCTCCAGTCCGAGCCTGCATCTGTGACCATGAACTTTGTCTCATTCCCTGCGCGGCTCACGAAGCCTGACATCAGCTTGCTGCCTGCCAAGAACTGTATTTCACCTTCGAAATTATCTGCTCCGATCCCTGCCCAATGCATTCCTGTCTAGTAGTTTAAGTAAACATTCTGCCAGCTACCGAGCAAAGGCCCGGCTTCTCTGTCTTCATGCAAGTAATTCATAGCCCTGTTACTATGGAAGATTCCTGCCCTCGCATCTAGTGTAGACACTTAGACGCTTGTACACGCACTAACAGTCAGTATAGTCAGTATAGAATAAGATTCTACTCTAAGAGACCTCTCTTTTGGATAACATAGTTCTTTAAACATAGGATGTTAGATATGATTTGGGATTAGGTTGACTTGACCCTCCAGACTTCTGTCGCCACATGTAGAGCTAAATGTCAAGTCCCCTCCACCCCCTAGCTGCACGTCAATCACACGTCATGCTGCTGCGCGCGCATCTCTGCCAAGTATTTCTGCTGACATTGCGAAATTATTTCATAGGTCCACCCATATGTGACATCATAACCAATGACGTTTTCCTTGTTACTCCCAGTTCCACCTACTTTTGCTACGTATGTATGTCTTATCTACACTATCAATTGTTACGCCTCTCGCATTTACTTCACTGTAATGCCTATTGTATAAAAGTGAATAATTATCAATAATGTATGTACTTCACTTCCTGAACCTCCGTGGTGATGGAACTTGGAGGCCACGATTTCGAAATCGTCCATTAGAATAAAGCCCATTCTGAACCTCTAATATCACGGATTTTGCCTCTTATTTACTGAGCTATTTTTATTATGTTCTGTATCAAATTAAGTCCCGGTAATTAAATTATTTACCACATAAATGGCGCCCGAACAGGGACACTTTCTCATCTCACGCGCCGGTGGTGCGTTGCAGGCCCGGTCTCCTGCCACAGCTGGACGGACAACAACGCGTACCAGCAGGATTTCCTGTATCTCCCTCCGGTCAAGCGGGGGCGACTGAGGCTGCGATCAACACCCAGACGAGGCGGTGAGAAGTGCGAAGTATCCCGACCAGAGCCTAGCTGAGAGAGCAAGATCCGAGGTATACAGAGGCCCACCAGGTTTCCGATGTCCTGACGTGTCCGAAGTGTTCGAGTCGAGTCCAGTCCGGTTCAAGTTCAGATCAGATCCGTTCCGAGGCCTTCCGTTCCGAGCTACCCGGTGAGTACCATTACTGGGGAGGCGTTCTGGCGTGCACATAAGTTGTGCCGGTCCAGACGGGTTTGGGTACACAAATCCGGTCTGCACTGTTTTAGCAGTGTATCTGTACTGTTTAGCAGTATATCTAGTATGTCAAGTATATAAATTCAGAATAATTCAGATAATGCCGAGTATTATGTTCAGTAATTAAGTTTCCTTAGATCGTATCATCATTGTTGCTCAGGAATGTTAAATGTTAAATGTTTTTAGTACGTTCTGCATATTGTGGTCTGAATGACTGTTCATTATTGTGATTACTGTATTAAGTTTGTTCAAGATCAAGTATCAGATCAATTCTCAATATGCCGCTCTTTTCGAAATTAAGACAGATCACAACTAGAAAAGGGGTACTCGAAGAAGCTGTTCCTATTCCTCCTAGGGACACTCCAGGGTACTTCATGTATCATAAACACGGCATAGACGCTATATTATTTCTTGATTTATGGGTAGACTACACCAAGGAATTACCAGAGAGTCAGAGGTGGCCCGCAGCTGGGACCTGGGATGCAGATTGCATCGTGAAAGTAGAGGAAGAATTATGGAAAAAGAAAGCTAGACAATCACAGAAAGACGCCATTGAATTATGGCGTAAAGAATCATATAGACGTACAGAAAAAGCACGTAGACAGGAAGAGAAGAGTAAAGAGAATTCAAATGAAGTCCGAGAAAATCTATTAATTGAAGAAGGTGCACGAGTGAAATCAGAACAAGTAGACAGACAAAGACATGCCCTTATGAAGGGTATGTATCCCCTTCTGGCCGAGGGATTACCTAAGGCTACTGCGGGGATACCAAAAGATTTGCCACCCCCATTATTTCCAATAAAGGCACATCCCAAGGGGCATCCTAGAACCGCAGAAGATGTTTTTCTTTCCTCATATTTAGATGACGCAGCTCCCGAGTATGCTCACCCCGCCCCACACAGACCGTCGGCCGGGGAGGTTCAACGCCAAGATCCTGTATCTGTATCCTTACAGCATCAAATACTGACACAAGTTCCGGCAAGCACGTCCGTTTCCACATCTGCTCCTACAGCTACTTCTATGGCTGTGTCCACACCTATAGTTGCTGTATCACGTTCAACGAATCCTTTCACGCCCGATACCCCAGACGGGGCTACGGGAGGGGCTACCAACATTTTTTCTACGCCACCCAGAATAAATAAACTTACCTTTCAAGAGTCAGCACATCCACGTACCCCCAAACTCATAAATTCCCGCACGCTTAAGGAACTTCTTGTAGATTGTAGATATGACCCTGTGCCCGGCAAAGAGGACGAAATGATCCTGGCATCATTACGTATCAGACGAGCCGCGGTGTATTTAGGGAAGTTACCAGGAATGACTATGCATCTAGATAATATATATCATTTTGTCCAAACAGGGCGAGATTCTGAAAGTATTAACAGAGCTATGGAATACCAGAAAGTGGAGATACAGGGGGAACTGTTACGTTTCCTCATAAATTGTGTGATCAGAAATCAAGACCGACCGGGGGTAGACCCGGAAACAATGGAAACTCTTACCAGATGGAGCCAGAACATATCAGAAGGGAGACATGACAGGCAAAAATGTATAATAGCCATGTGCAGAAAGATCCGTAAAGAAATAGAACGCCTACACGAAGAGAGATTAGCGGTAGACCAGTTTGAACAAAACGAGGAGGAGGAAGGATCAGGACTGTCCACAGGACAGTCAGAAACCATAGCCTATGTAGGTAGAGGAAGATCTTGTAATAGTACTAGATACTTTACTGACCCGATACGTCCGATATGTCCAGATAATAACAGGAATTTCCAAACACCTATAATAAATATGAGGTCCCCCGAGCATTCGTTCCAGGCCGCTGACAAATTACTGCGAGAACGAAGGGGTTATCATTTTCTTGATTCTATGGATGAACAAGAATTAGCCAGGTCAGCCGTTCATTGGATTGACAGTCCCGGAAAGTATGATGATGATACAGTAGCACACACATTTTTGAACCTCACCCCAGATGAACAGCGTTTAGCTGGGATTTATATGATTCAACAACTTCTTATACTATATAAAAGCCAACATTCAGATCCTGGTCCCTTACCTGACATATTGACTGAATTACTCACGAATAGATGGAACTTGGAGGCCACGATTTCGAAATCGTCCATTAGAATAAAGCCCATTCTGAACCTCTAATATCACGGATTTTGCCTCTTATTTACTGAGCTATTTTTATTATGTTCTGTATCAAATTAAGTCCCGGTAATTAAATTATTTACCACAGCATAATGGTGCATTTTGGGATCTGTGGTCTGAAGAAGAGGCCACATGACCACTGGGACTAAATACGACCACATACAACTCACCTGTGACCAAGGCGCTGGTGCGCTGAAACGCGTAAGGTATTTAAGAGTTGCTAAAGCTGCCACGTGATTCAGACAGAATAAAGATGTCAGTTTGAAAAGGTGCCGAAGCTGTGGGCTCTTCGTCTTTTTTGTGGTTTAACAAGCAGGATTCTCTGTTCCTGACTAAATGAGAGCCCGCCCTGCAGAGTTGGAGGCCCCCTATACATATATATATTACCTACTAGCGGTCGCCAGGTATAGTTAGAACCTAGATTCCATAGGAAAAGCATTTTTTGATTTGCTAATAACTTTGGCGTCGTTTGACGAATCTTCCTGAAATTCTCCCAAGAAAAGTCTATCCAGGTCAGCTCCTATCCTGAAAGTTTGGGGGTGGTTCGTCAAGCGGGGGCTGAGAAAAAGGGGGGTCCCAAAACTCGTTTTCTCCATGTTAATTTCCATAGAAATTTTGCGATGAGCTACAGCTTGAACTGCTGAACGGACTTACCTCAAATTTGGCAGAACAGTAGAGCTTGGTTCCGAAAGCGACCTTTTTTTTAAATGGTGTAAATCCGTTCAGTAGTTTTTGAGAAATTAAAAAAATCAATTTCCCATCGGAAACTTTGTGTAGGGCTACAGCCGAAACTACTGAACGGAATTACTCATTTGGCAGAAAGGTAGTGCTTGGGTCAGAAACCAACCTTTTTAAAAATGGTGTAAATCTGTTCAGTATTTGCTGAGAAATTAGAAAAATAATAGTTTCAATATCTGGGCAGAGCCTAAGCCGCGTGCAAGAGCTTCACTATGATTGGCTGCTAGCACTCCAAACCAGGAAGTGTTGGCAGCCATCTTGTGGCTCAGTAGAAGCGAGTCACCCAAAAACAGAGAAACAAAGGTATAAAACAAGAGAAGGGGGCAGGGTAGAAAAACCCTGACCCACTAGGTACAGGAGGATCCCCAGGGCCCAAAAAATCATTAAAAAAAAAAACGTCACAAATTCACGCTGGGGTTGCGGGTTTTCAGTTTTTATTTTAATGAGGCCCTTGGGTGGGCTAGGTTACGGGGGTATTTCTTAAAAAATAATAGCAGGGGCTCGCAGGGGTTGTGGGGGTCCGCTGGGGTCCGTGCAGCTTCACTTATGTTGGGAGGGGGGTTGCGCGGCCCCGCTCCTGGAGTCTTCTATGTGCTTCTATCTTTGGCATCATTTGACGAATCTTTATGAAATTATCCAAAAAGTTACTCTTTTTTTAATTAGCTCCTAGATTGAAAGTTTGGGGGTGAATGGTGTAGTAGGGCTGAGAAAAAAGAGGGTCCTAAAACGTGTTTTCTCCATGGAATTGCCATATGAAACTTTACATAACACTACAGGTGAAACTGTTGAACAGAATTACACCAAATTTGGCAGTGAGAAAGGTGATGGTCCAGAAAGCATGCTTTTGTTTAAATGGTGTAAATCTATTCAGTAGTTTTTGAGAAATATAACATTTTACAGATATCAAAATTTGAGAATTCTGACATGTGATTGGCTGAGGGGTTCCAAGCACCAGCTTACGGCTTATTGGCTGTGAATGGTGGAAACCAGGAAGTGTTGGCAGCCATTTTGTGATTTACTACGTCAACTCACATCTCTCTGCGTAGAAGCCATCTGGTCCGCAGTTTGGCAACACTGGCATCTGTGTCCGTGTGAGATATGCCTTTCACGCTGCCTCTCATCATATCACCAGGTCGCGGGTATGCCTTTAGAAGCCCGTCCGTCAGCTCGGAGCTCTATGAGTCAGTGTGCCGTCACAACCCTCTACACTACCCAAAGACTACCCAAACACCACTGCACTGTCGTAAACTCTAAAGCACTACCCCAGCACGATCCCCTACACTACCCAAACACCAGTGCACTACCCCAAATCTACCCCAGCATGACCCCCTACCCAAACACCACTGTACTACCCTAAAGTATAAAACAGTAACAGTCCGTCGGCTTGTATCTGTGCATCTGTGAGCCGTCGTGTCCCTAGCTGTACATGTGCGAGTCAGTCCGTTAGGTGATAGGTGTGTCTCTGCTAGCAGGGCCGTTGGCCCGTTGGTGTCTCTTTGCGAGTTAGACCAGAGCTCTCCCTCTGCGAGCCAGCACGCTGGTGTGCGTTTGCAAGCCAAAGCCCACAGCTCACACTGTGCGAGCCGACGGCCCGTAGCTCTCCCTGTGCGAGCTGAGCCCACGGGCTGCAGGTGTCCCTCTGCGAGGCTGCTCAACGGCCCACAGGTCTCCCTGTGCTAGCCAGATCGCAGCTGTCACTCTGCGAACCGATATTGGGAATATAAGGCGGCTCTAAAAAGAGCCCTTGTGTTTATTAGTTGGAGCTACACATAAGTGCGGATGCACAGCTTCAGGTTATTCAGAAAAACTCGATTTCCCTTATCTGTGAAGTGTACTCCATCACTTCTGTAGATATCAGCCATATGAAAACGTATGTTGTTGTTGTAGATCGACCCCATTCTATGGTCTCTGAGGTATGCAGACACAGCTTTGTTGACATTCTTCCTAGATTTTTCAATCTGAGGACAAAATTGGTTTGACCATTTCTACTTCTGTCTTTGGCATATATTGGAATGCACAAAGACAGTTTGAGGCAAAAGCAACATCAATTGTCAAAAGGTGTCCTTCATTATCATTTCCAAACCTAGCCCAGTCAATGTGCCTAGGTCGTTTACACCACAGTGCACAATCATGAGGTCAGGGTGTTGGAGATGAAAACAGGTTTTAACCAAAGGCACCAATTGGTGCCACTTCAATCCTCTCTGTCCAAACCATTTAATGTCCACATTTTGTAAACCTAGGTCTAAGTCAATACGTCTCTGTTCTGCATACCTCTTGCACCAGAAAACATAGCTATGTCCAACAATCCACACTAGCATTTTGAAGGTATGGCTGGGAGGAATGGATAGTCCGTTTGTTGAATCAGAGATATGTTTAAAGATGGGGAACTTCTTTTTTTGCCATACAAAACGATACCTGATTGGGAGATGAAAAGCATTGTTTTTTAAAAGTAGGGTGCACATTCGTTTTGTGGAAAAGCATCTTTGTGATTGGTTAAGAAAAAGCAGTTTAAACGTGGAGTACATATCATAGGATAAAATTTGCTCAGCTCAACCACACCTGCTACTTGCATTTGGAAGGCACTGTTCGAACTTAAAACAATTGTGAACTTTTAACCTGCATGTGCCGTTAAATGTTCGAGAAAATGGTGCAAAAAAATGTGGTTAGTTTTAAAAAATGGATTAACTTTTAACCTGCACGTGTTGTAGAATGTTCTAGAAAGTGTGTTGCTAGAATACGTTGCACTTCTGACTTCTATGTGTGCTTGAATATTAAAAAAACAGTTTACATGGAAAATTTAAAAAAAACAATAGAGAGAAGTTTTGAAACCAAAAAGAATCAAGGAACTATTCTAATTTGTTCATTACATGTATTTATGTGTGGAGCAACAAAATTACAGACACAACAGCACCAGGAAGAGGAAGAAGCAGGGAGTGGGAGGACGGGGGGAGATGGGAACAATGGCACACATCCAGAATTAAATACAACACAACTATAGACAAACCATGGCCAAAATGAAACACACCAACGGGGGCACAAGTCACACAACCCGCCAACATCACACCACTGAACAAGCATAGAAGTGAAAACCACACAGCTTGAACGGGAGAAGGGTGAACAAAAGCTCACATGAAGGGACATCTCACACACAATGCAGCACACACACATAGGAAGCACAGTACACCAACATAATGTTGTCCAAACACCAACATTCTCACAATCGAACACAGGACACAAATGCAATCGCCTGTGGCAGATAAGCATCCAAAAGCGTCAGTACAAAACAGGCACATGAGAACGCATAAGTACAATCCCACAGTCCGGATGGGGTAGCAATTCATGTATGGCAGGCAGCCAGAGAGTCCTTGACACACACATTGGCATACAAATGAAGACAGAACACATTTGGAGACAAGTGAAAATGTGGAAACATTATAAAGAAAAGTGTGAGTCAGTCCGTCCAAGAGTAGTGCCATGATATGCAGAGAAATGCAGCAGCATGCCTGAATAAGGAACGTAGGAAAATGTCCATGTTCACCTCGGGGTAGTCCATCACCAACACACGTCAGTGTCAAGCAGTGTTCGTTGTCCGCGCCTCTGACATGATTTGACGCCAATGCAGCCATGTCCACTGTTGTTTTGGGACATGTGACCAGATGTACAACGTGCAATGATGTGGGGGGACACGTGCAATATGGCACATCGAGTCGTGGTTGCAGGTACCTTGTCACTCTTCATGAACGTGAGTGCAGCTGCGTAAGTCACTATCTCTAATGAGTGATGGTTGGCCACAATATTTGACATGTCGTCGACGTAATCCATCAACTGACTGGGACAGATGTGCTGACTCCAACCACTGTACCCAATGTGCACCAAAGCAGAATCGGGAAGTGGGTCAATTTGCTCACTCCATACTACGACACATGCAATCTCCCAGGCCCAGTTATGAACATGCATGCCAAACATCCATGCATACCATAAACGGGCATCACCATGACACTCCTGGTCGTGGGCCAACAGGGGGCGCACACACCCGTCATAATCCATGTCAGCTACCCACTCGTTGGAGAGGCACACGTCCATGCACCACTCGAATAGGTACGTGTGACATTGCGATATAGGTTGAACTCAGGTGATGTCCACAATGCGGAAGCTTAGCCGGTAAGTGATCCGCAGTACTGCCAAAGGCAATGCACCCAGGACATGCAGCAGATATGCAAGGTATAGGTGGACGTGAATGGAGTCGACCATGTGTTCGGGATGCTCTGCCATTGCGTCAGTGGCTCTGCTTGTAGCTGCACTGGCTTGCAGTGTGCCAGTCTTGTGGATGAAATGGCACAGCTTGGTGCAATGAGCTGGGTCTGTGTGCAATGGGTGCAGGGTTGTGGTGGGAGTACGTGTGAAGGCCATTTCATGCACTCTAACTACGACAAAGGACTTTTGAGTGTGGGATGTGTACTCGTTGTTCTCAAATCGGGCAGTGCGTAGTGTGGGAGATGGATGCAAATATTATCGGATCTGTCAGGGTGGGCTGGCCACTTGCAAGTTCCTTCTTGGAGCAGCGGTGTGCTAGCGCAAGATAGCTCAGACAAAGAACCTTTCATCCCTACAGTAAATTCTCCAGCTGCATTCATACAGGATGTGTACAAAGGCCGGTCGTGGGTGTTGTGGGATGTCTGTGACCCTGGTCATCATGGATGAGATGCCCAGCACATGGCACATGGGCGGGTTCACTGTGTGTTTCATTGCCAAGCAGCTGCTCCTCCCTCCCACAAGTTCCCACACTTTTGTACGGTGCACTGTTGTATCCCATGCACTCCTATGGCGCACCATTGTAATGCCCATTCGCGCATGTCCTGCGGCATTCCAACCAAACCGTGACAATGCAGTTTGGAGGTGGTGCATGCCACTTTACAACATCGACTGCTGCGGCCCTTGTGGCAGCCACACCAGAACACAGAGACACACTTACCGCACTTCCTGAACACAGACATGTCCGAGACACCCCGTTTCCCTTGCCGGATAGGCAGACCCCTGTGCTGACAGCACACGCCACTTGTGCATGCAGGAGGATTTGTGCGTAGCTATATGTCCAGGCTCACTGCCAACACTGAGGTGACATGGTAACATCTGCTGACACTGTGATGTTGCAGGCCCCGTGCCTATCATGCTAACACAATGACCACAGGGACACACTTGCTCAGATGTGAGTTCGGGGGCGTTGGTGGTCCTGGGGTTGTTGCGATGAGTGTTGTGGACCTCATGAGTATCCGTGTATCATGCTCATTGACTCTATGGCACCTGTGGCTGTTTCGGTGTGGCTCTTGGCTGTGTTCCCTTTCATGCTGCAGGTAGTCGTCCTGCTTAACACCAGCAGAAAGCAGGTGTAAAATCCCTGGCGCTAATGCGGCTAATCGCCGGAATTTATTTCGCATCGCAGTTGTTGTGAAAGTTGTGATGTGTTTTTTTTGTGTACAGAAAAATAAACAAACTGGGCAGTGTACCCCGTCAAGATCCAGCACCTGACCCACTATTCCCAATCAATATAAATACAATGACAATTCTTCATTGATTTTGTGTGTACACTGTAAGTGCCCCCACTACTACAGTGCAAATCAATACAGGATTTTAGTATTTAGAATAAATCGCAAAGGTGCACCTCGTGTCTTTTTGCACGGGAACGCCTACTCTACATTTCATTATCAGCACTTTAATACAACTAAAGTTGAGATAAATCTAACACACTATTCAGAAGATGGTGCAAACTGCAGACATCACCAGTATTCCCGTGATAACTGCCCCAAAATTTAACACCATGGTGGACACCACGAATTAACAGTAATAAGAACGAGAAAGAGTCACACAGCACTTAAGTAATAACCAAAAACTTTATTGATTTTTTTTTCAAACTTTATTTTTTCGTAAACATATATTTTAAAGGATAAACTAAATTTAAAAGAATGAACACAAAACAACAAGGCGGAAGACTCCTGTCGGAACCATGAATGTCGACGACACAGCCTGGAAAATAAAGCACAATATATGGACGTGTGAAATGCGCATATTAAAGGAGTGAGACACAGAGAAGGAAAAAAAAGCCAGAGAGAAAAAGAGAGGGAAGGAAAGAAAGGGAGTGAGAAAGGGAGAAGGGTGATAGAGAAAGAGAAGGAAAGGAAGAGAGTGAGAGAGAGAGAGTGAAGAAAGGAAAGTGAGAGAGAAAGAGAGAGAGAGATACTGCCACCCCTGCACATCCATGAGCAAATAATTACCTGCTGCCACTGCCACCGGAGTGTCTACCAGTGGGCACTCCACATGCCCGTCAAAGCTCTACAGCCCGGCAGATCTCACAGATGTCGCTGAGTCCTGAGTCATCAATGGTGGGGACCACATCAGCTTTTGGTGCCGCTAACCCTCTGCAACGCAAGTCAGCACCATGTGGTGGTAGGCCACTGATGGCCATACAACTTAGGGTGCGACTAACTCTGTGCAACTCAAGTCCGCGCCACGTGGTGGTAGGCCCCTGACGGCCATATCAGCTTTGGGTGGCACTAACCCTGTGCAACTCAAGTCCACGCCATGTGGTGGTAGGCCCCTGACGGCCACATCAGCTTCGGGTGGCACTAACCCTGTGCAACTCAAGTCCGCACAATGGAGTGGTAGACCCCTGACGGCCACATCAGCTTCGGGTGGCACTAACCCTGTGGAACTCAAGTCCGCGCCACGTGGTAGTAGGCCCCTGATGGCCATACAGCTCAGGGTGCGACTAACCCTCTGCGCAACCTTTCATGGACTCTCAATGATTGAGACCCGTGAAGCGTCCGCCATCCAGTCACCACCGGCAATAAAGGATGTGACGTTGTCGATCCATTATATTTGCGTGGTCACATGGTCTGTGACGCATGTGCTGGATGGGTGTGGTGTGTGTGCAAATCTGCCCTCAGGGAGTGGCCGTGACATGTTGACAACTAGGCCACTGACCTGCACAGCAACAGCGAGTACGCCTGAGACAGGTAGCTATGTGGGGGGTGTTAAAACGTGTTTTCTCAATGGATTTTCCATAGGAAACTTTAGACAAGGCTACAGGTCAAACACTGCTGAACGGAATTACGCCAAATTTGGTAGAGAGAAAGGTCTTGGTCCAGAAAGCGCGCTTTCTCACATCGAGTGAAAATATAAAAGAAAGGTTTCGGGGGCAATTTAATATACCGGAGCTCTGTTTCTGCGAGATAACTCTTTCACGCTCCCTCTGCCCAACATCACCACTTCGCAGCTATGCCGTTAGAAGCCTGTCCGTCGGCTCGCAGCTCTCTACCTTTGCGAGCTAGTACGCTACTGTGCCTGTACCTCTGCGAGCTACTACGCTGCTGTTTCTTTGGGAGCGGACGGCTCGTAGTACTGCATTTGTGAGTCGAGCGGACGGGCCGCAGTTGTCCCTCTGCGAGCCTGGGTGTGAACTGTTCATAACTCACACTACATAAGCATTGAAAAACCATTTTGTGATTCAGTCCGTCAGCTGGCATCTGTCCGAGGCAGTTCTGAAAACATATCAGAGTTCTTTCTGTGAGAGATACCCCTTTCACTCTCCCTCTCCCCACATCAGCAGGTAATGCACCCTCTTCCCACATTACCAACATACCCCCGAAAACCTTCTTGGGCCCGGAAGTGTCCCTGTATGGTTGGACAAACAAGAACCTTACTCATGTATAGGTTTACATATAAAACATTTTATTTAGAGAAAACAACAACAAATAAAACTGAAGGGAGTCTGGTGCTGTGGTCGCTGCCATGGACTTGGGGTCACTGCCATTCAGGACTCAGGACACAGTTCCACATGTGGGATCGGCTTGTGTTTAACAGGGTTGGTGGCACCACGTGTCGCACCTTGTGTTGTACAGGGTTAGTGGCACCACGTGTCGCCGTCCTTGCATATGGAAATATGCATAACTGATTAAAGGGAGTCTGGTGCTGTCGTTGCTGCCACAGAATTGGGGGTCACTGCCATTCAGGACTCAGGATACAGTTCCACACGTGGGATCGGCTTGTGTTGAACAGGGTTAGTGGCACCACGTGTTGCCGACTTCTGTTGAACAGGGTTAGTGGCACCACGTGCCGCCGGCCTTGCATATGGAAATATGCCTAACTGATTAAAGGGAGTCTGGTGCTGTGGTTGCTGCCAGGGACTTGGGGTCACTGCCATTCAGGACTCAGGACACAGTTCCCATGTGGGATCGGCTTGTGTTGAACAGGGTTAGTGGCACCACGTGTCGCGCCTTGTGTTGTACAGGGTTAGTGGCACCATGTGTCGCCAGTCTTGCATATGGAAATATGCCTAACTGATCAGAGGGAGTCTGGTGCTGTGGTCGCTGCCATGGACTTGGGGTCACTGCCATTCAGGACTCAGGACACAGTTCCACACGTGGGATTGGCTTGTGTTGAACAGGGTTAGTGGCACCACGTGTCGCCGGCTTGTGTTGAACAGGGTTAGTGGCACCACGTGTTGTGGCTTGCATTGAATTCTGCCTCAATAAGGCCACGTGGCAATGACTTGTGGTGCAGTGAGTTTGAAGTACCTTTGGTGCTGCGATGATGCGTGGTCCGAGGGGGCTGTACTCGGACCAATGCCTTTTGTCTATTGAATTCTGCCTCAATTCGATTTTCGAGTGATAGTATGCCTCACTGCTGACATAAAACTGTTCACTCTTCCTTGCGATTACTTATGGTGCACTGAGTTAGTAGTACCTTTGGTGCTAGGCATGTGTGCAGCCTGGGATGATGCGTGGTCCGGGCGGGCCACACTGGGAGCAATGTGTCTTGCCTACTGGACTGCGTCATCTGCAATCGCCGCTCCATCTGAATTGTGAGCCCTGCTGTCCGCAGTGTAGATCGATGGCAGTAGTCTGTACAGATATAAGTCTGTGGTGCTGTGCCACTGGATTCGCAGGGGGCCTGTGTCGAGGGGGCCCGCGCTCATGGCGGCAGCCACGTGGCAGGTTGAGGGCCACTGCTCTGGCAGATGCTTTGGCCTTCCCACAAGTGAACCATACCCAGAGCCCCAGCCTATTTATTCATACTCCTATGCTGGAGTGCCGCCGTACGTTAGACCAGACCACTCCGCTTACGCTTCCAAGGGGGACAACACAGCTACATGACCGAGAACTTCCCCATTGCCTGAGGTAACATGGTTGCGTCCACTGTGCACAACACTACAAGTATTAGTAGTATATGTCCACATGGAGAGGTTTGTGCTTTGCATAGTGAGGTCTGTCCAGCACATCACCGCTACACTTGGTATTGTGTGCATTATTATTGATGGGTGACTTGCCTCCTTCACACATACTTTTTTCCCACATCTCCCAACATTCAGCTATTGTGCGGCCGATGGACCATGGAGTTTTGGGCAGGTCTGTTGTCCTGTTTTGCACTGCCTCTGTGGTAGTAGGGGGGGGTGTCTGGGGGGATTTCCTGGTGGTGGTGGCAGTGGGTGTTGTGGCCTTGTTGGGTGTCGGAGCTGCATGATCAGTAGCTGTATCACGTGTTGGTCTTTAGATGTGGCTGTGAGTTGGGTTCAATTCATGCTGTAGATAGTCGACCTCCTTACATCAGTTAAAGGCTGATGTTAATTTCTTACTGCTAACTTGGCTTATCGCCTGCTTTTTGGATCGCATTGCAGATTTGGCTGGTCGTTGAAAATATAGGGAAGTGGTGTTTTAGGTTTTTTCTTCCACGGGAATGCCTACTTTGCATATCATTAGCGTTAGTTGTGGCTCTCATTTGTGGCGATTGTTTTGGCGGAAGGTATCGATGGAAAAGTGGTGAGATTTGCAGTTTTGACCAGGTTGAGAATGGGATGATAATTTAAAAACACAGAAAAAAAGATAGGTTTAATGAACATTATAATTAGAAATTAGCATTTACAAAACCTTTGAAATTCACTGAAACAAACCATAGGTTTCAGGCACGTTATAGTTAGAAATTAGCATTAAAAAAACCCATTGAAATTCACTGAAAGAACCATAGGTTTCAGGCATATTATAGTTAGAAATGAGCATTTAAACAATCTTAGAAATTCACTGAAAGAAAACATAGGTTTCAGGGACCTTATAGTTAGTTGGACATTTCACTCATGAAAAACCATAGAAATTCCCCCGTTATAGTTAGTTGAGCTAACTATAACTCGTGCCCCCGCAATGCACTGCTGATGACGTCAAGAAGTGTTGGCAGCCATCTTGGAACCAATATACATGATAGCACCTCATTAAAAAGCATTGCAGTTAATAGAAGGTTTTAAGATTTTAGTTACATTATAGATCATTTGTTGGTGGTACCATGCTCATTTTAGGAATTGTGGTGTGTTCTAAGGTGATTTTACCATGTGAAAAAGCCTTCTGCTGGGATATCATCAATCATGTTTGAGAGAAACTATTTTCTCATGCTTCTCCCACAGAGGATTGGAAGGTGACCTATAAGCTAAACTGAGAGCATATTTTCTGTAAATTCACATTATCTTTCTCAGTCATGTGAGAATGAAGTCTGGCATTCTCAGTAAAACATGTACATCCAACAAGGGCAGAGACTGTCAGTTGATTCCTTTGTGTTCTACTGCAGCTTTCCAGAGTGTTCTAAAGTACAACTAGAGCTCTAAAAGTCCTACTTATGACAAACATTTGGCACACCTGAAGCCATCTTGATTGGAATAAAGTGGTAACTCTTAAAACATTTAATTTAAAAAGGAACAAAATGAGGGGGTTCATTTTGCCATAGAAAGTATGATTAGTGCTGCAGAAAGAAAAATTAGGGCACATTTTGAGTGACTTCTCAAATCCTCTTCTATTTCATAAAAACATTCTGACATGCAGACTGAAACATGCACTTTCAATACCAGCAGCAGACTTCCCCGGTGAGCAGTAGCTTTACTACAGTGATCTAATAAGCAACTAGAGTGCTAACATTCTGAATTTATGGCAAATGTGTGACACATCTGAATGCCTTCTTGATGGAATCAAAGTCAAAAACTGAAAGTATTTCCTACTGAGGAGACTGTAGTAAATGAGGAAATTAGGGAACTTCATAACAAATAAGTCTCCTAAAATGGCCACCAGAGACAAAAGAGCCCAAATGTAGCACAAATATCACCCAGATGTAGCCCAAGTATAGCCCAATGATAGAATGGCCCAGAGTGTTCTAACGAACAACTAGAGCGCTAACAGTCTTACTTATGACAAAAGTATGGCACACCTGAAGCCATCTTGATTGGAATAAAGTGGTAACACTTAAAACATTTAATTTACAAAGGAACAAAATGAGGGGGTTCATTTTGCCATAGAAATCATGATTAGTGCTGCAGAAAGAAAAATTAGGGCACATTTTGACTTCTCAAATCCTCTTCTATTTCATAAAAAAATACTGACATGCAGACTGAAACATGCACTTTCAATACCAGCAGCAGACTTCCCTGGTGAGCAGTAGCTTTACTACAGTGATCTAATGAGCAACGAAAGTGCTAACATTCAGAATTTATGGCAAATGTGTGACACATCTGAATGTCTTCTTGATGGAACCAAAGTAAAAAACTGAAAGTATTTCCTACTGAGGAGACTGCAGTAAATGAGGAAATTAGGAAACTTCATAACAAATAAATCTCCCAAGATGGCCACCAGAAACAAAAGAGCCAAAATGTAGCCCAAATATCACCCAGATGTAGCCCAAGTATAGCCCAATGACAGAATGTCCCAGAGTGTTTTAACGAACAACCAGAGCGCTAACAGTCTTACTTATGACAAAAGTATGGCACACCTGAAGCCATCTTGATTGGAATAAAGTGGTAACACTCAAAACATTTTATTTACAAAGGAACAAAATGAGGGGGTTCATTTTGCCATAGAAATTATGATTAGTGCTGCAGAAAGAAAAATTAGGGCACATTTTGACTTCTCAAATCCTCTTCTATTTCATAAAAAAATTCTGACATGCAGACTGAAACATGCACTTTGAATACCAGCAGCAGACTTCCCTGGTGAGCAGTAGCTTTACTACAGTAATCTAATGAGCAACTAGAGTGCTAGATGTCATCAGTGATGTCATGAGTGATGTCACTGACCATGTCATGAGTGATGTAATATGTGACGTCATCCGCAGTGCATTGCGTGCGTGTGAGTTATAGTTAGCTGAACTAACTATAACGGGGGAATTTCAATGGTTTTGTACGAGTGAAAAGTCCAGCTAACTATAACGCCCCTGAAACCTATGGGCCCGATTCACAGAACTAACTTAAGACAAAATCCTAAACTTACTACCATTTTGGTATTCACAGAAGGCACTTACTCATTTCAGTATTCACAGAAGTTAGGAGTCCTAACTTTAGGACTCCTAAATGCCTTCTGTGAATACCGAAAGTCTTAAAATTAGGATTTTTCTCAGTTTAGTAGTAGTATAGTTAGGACTCCTAACTTTAGGACTCCTAAATGCCTTCTGTGAATACCGAAAGTCTTAAAATTAGGATTTTTCTCAATTTAGTAGTCCTAAGTCTAAACTTAGGACTACTAAATTGAGAAAAATCCTAATTTTAAGACTTTCGGTATTCACAGAAGGCATTTAGGAGTCCTAAAGTTAGGAGTCCTAACTATACTACTACTAAACTGAGAAAAATCCTAATTTTAAGGCTTTCGGTATTCACAGAAGGCATTTAGGAGTCCTAAAGTTAGGAGTCCTAAATTTAGGACTACTAAATTGAGAAAAATCCTAATTTTAAGACTTTCGGTATTCACAGAAGGCATTTAGGAGTCCTAAAGTTAGGAGTCCTAACTATACTACTACTAAACTGAGAAAAATCCTAATTTTAAGACTTTCGGTATTCACAGAAGGCATTTAGGAGTCCTAAAGTTAGGACTCCTAACTTCTGTGAATACCGAAATGAGTAAGTGCCTTCTGTGAATACCAAAATGAGTAAGTGCCTTCTGTGAATACCAAAATGGTAGTAAGTTTAGGATTTTGTCTTAAGTTAGTTCTGTGAATCGGGCCCATTGTTTTTTTCCAGTGAATATATATATATATATATATATATATATATATATATATGTATATATATATATATACATATATATATATTCCCCTGTTATAGTTAGTTCAGCTAACTATAACTCGCGCCCCCCGCAATGCACTGCTGATGACGTCACATATTACATCACTCATGACATGGCCAGTGACATCACTGATGACATCACTGATGACATCTCAAATGACATCACTGATGACATCACTGATGACATCATCCATTGAGTATGTGTTTCTGAACAGTTTTAATATGTTTTATATATTTAGAGGGAAAGGCCTGTTGAAGAATGAGTGGGTGTACAAGTGTGTGAATGGATGATTTTCTAGATGCATAACTGACTCTATAAGTGAGTCATTAAATGTATCTTACTGCAGACTAGTGACTAAACTGTGTGAATTTCTGTATGTGTCTGTGTGTTGGTGTATAAGTGGCTGCATGGTTTTGTGAATAGCTATATGAGTGTCTATATGGGTTATTGATTGGTTCTCTGAGTATCTGTATGGGTGCCTGAGTGTTTGTGTGGGTAGGGTGTGTGTGACTCTGTGACTAGATGTGTGAGTGGGTGATTCAGTGGGTGCATGTTTTTAAGAGTGTATCTGTGATGGACTGTATGGTTGGGTGAGTGTATGTATAGGTGTGTTAGTGATTGAATGTATATCTCAGTGGTACATGTGTGAGTAACTACATATGTGAAAGGCAGTATATATGTGTGTAAGAGTATATAAGTGGGTATATGTGAGAGTGTGTGATTGTGAGAGTGGCTGTATGGATGAGTGTGTGCTTGTATATCAGTGATTGTATAAGAGCGTAAGAATGTGGTACTATTTTTATGAGTAAGTGAACTTGTGTGTGTATAACTGCATAGGTGAGTAAATGGGAGTGTGATTAATTATTTCCATGACTGACTAGGTGTGTGAGTATGTCTATGGATGATTGGTGGTGTCTGAGTGTCTATATAGGTATATAAATGCATATGATAGTCCTGTACTGAGTGACTGTAAGTATGAGTGACTCTACAGGTGAGTGAGTGGAGGTGTGTGTTGACCTAAGAGTCAATGAGTGTGTATATAGTTATTGGTATTGGAGTATCTATGGTTTTGAGAATGAAAGTCTGAAATTTTGAGTCGGTGTATTAAAGGTTATATTAGGGTGTGAGAAAATGCACTAATTTATCACATGGATGACGTCATCAGTGATGTCATCAGTGATGTCATTTGAGATGTCATCAGTGATGTCATCAGTGATGTCACTGACAATGTCATGAGTGATGTAATATGTGACGTCATCAGCAGTGCATTGTGGGGGCGCGAGTTATAGTTAGCTGAACTAACTATAACAGGGGAATTTCTAGGGTTTTGCACGAGGGAAATGTCCAGCTAACTATAACGCCCCTGAAACCTATGTTTTTTTTAGTGAATGTCTAAGGTTTTTTAAATGCCAATTCCTAACTATAACGCCCCTGAAACCTTTGGTTTTTTCAATGAATTTCAAAGGTTTTTTAAATGCCACTTCCTAACTATAACGTGCATGAAACCTATGGTTTTTTCAGTGAATTTCAAAGGTTTTTTAAATGCTAATTCCTATCTATAACTTATCTCTGAAGATATCATGTTTAATGATTTTGATTGGATTTCTATATTTTTCAAATTCAGTCTGTCATTTCATTAATTACATTTTTGTTAAAATACTTTTTTATCACCATTTTTTAAATGTATTTTTTCAAATAATTCTTTTAAAAATTAAAAAATATTATTTGAACTAATGGGTTTTTCAAACATATTTTTTTATATTTTTCAAAATATTTTTTTAACTATATGTGCAAAACTTTATTTTATATATATTTTTTCCATGTTTTTGGATCCGTGCACCCTAAGCGCACCGTTCTCGATCCCTACGCGACAGCATCCGCGCATGGTATGCGGCCGGTACGTGGTTAGTGCGTGATTTCAATGCGACCGGTACGCGACTCCTAGCCTATACAGGACACGTTCGATGCACGTAACGCGACGTTTACGCGCTTCCGCGATGCGTCATCTGCGTCTATGATGGGTGCGCGGATCCCGCGAAGTATTTAACATTAAAAAAAACATATTTATGTATTGCATGTGAATATTAATTGAAGACAAACTCTAAACTAGTCCTAAAACTAATATATTTTGACATCTAATCCTATATTTCTTTTGAATTCAATTTCGCGGATGCGCGCTGGGTGCGTGCTGCATAAGCGCACGGTGCGCGGATCCCATGTGACCTGCAAAAAAAGAGATTTGATTGGTTGATTACACTTCCTGTTCTAACTACTGAAAGACCCCACCCATTTCAATCATTCTTCTTTGAGCTTCTTTGGAGAACCACCTCTTTGGAGAGAAGAACATTTTTTAAACTAAGTTTACACTTAGCTCTAATTTTTTTCACCCATAAATGGCTTCAGGGCAGCAGGCATCACCTGCATCACCTCAAACTTCTGAGGATGAATTTTTGCCGGAGTTACCACGCAAAGAACGTTTCTCTTCAGTGGTATGGACATTTTTAGGTCTCGGCTCGTAGGCTGCGCTTGCGCAGTCTCGCTCCGAGATTTAATGTTTTGGAGAAGAGGGGCTTGAACCCGCCCCTCTTCTCTCCTCTTCTGCATTGGCTGGCCTCTTAAATGCTGGCCAGCCATTGGAGAAGAGGTTTGTCTCTCCGAACAGGCCCCATCCTTTTCGGATTCGGGGGCGTGTTTTTTGCTACTTTTCTCATTATCTCCTCCAGCCAATGGCAAGAGGAGAGAACAGAAAAACACGCTCCCGAATCTGGAAACGCCGCTGCCTTTCTCCGAGGCATTTCTGCTTCGCCTCGGAGAAAGGCCGTGGTGTGCTTGTTCGAGTGTGTTCTAAAAGCACAGCACAAGTTTTTGGGGGTAATTTTAAACCAGCACATCCGCAGAATCACCAAATCCCAGCAAATTTTGCCATATGCCATCTCTTTAAGTACTGTGTAATGGGAGCTTTCTTCTCTAGTCCCCTGGAGTGCCAGGCAGCCTTCTGGTGCCAGATGCGGTTCCCTTAACTGGGAGACCGCGAGAACAACATTCCGCAGGACTTTTTCATTGGGGAATTACAGACCCTCAATGTCTGACACGGGTTTCCAGAGCGGCGGACTTCCTAGCCAGTAAATTCATGGGTCCGTTAAAGGGATTCTGAAGTTTTCATTACAACGGTCTCATCTACATCCCGATTACTGGCATGTGCAGTATGCTGCTTTTCAGCCATTTACGCCCTCTGTAGTTTTCCCCCACCATCTGACAATATTTTCTCACGAACGCTAGTTGGAATTGAAAAAAGATGCCAATTTTATTCCCATCGGGATTGAACTTTAAATTGCGTTGTCTTGCGACTTTGAAAGTGGATGGGTGTTGGCTACCTTCTTCCCTTGAAGCAACTTAAGAGGAGCAAAATTCCCCATTTTAAAGTGAAAGTTCACACGAAGAAAACTGCGACCTATGAGCGTTCACTGTATAATTTATAATACATGACGCTCACAAGCGGGACATGCACATTTACACACTGATAGCACCTACAAACCAATCCACATGAGCAACATCGTGCAGCCGCTTTTCGAAAACCAGAACATGGTCAAGATTTTATCAGAGGGAAAGGAGAGCGAAGGTAGAGGAGCAAGCAGCGAGTGAGCTGTTAACACACACATGGAAAGCACGGATACCAGTGACGTGTCTATTACAGCGAAAGAGGCCAGTAAACACGCGGCCTCTTTTGTCGGTGAACTTTTCTTTATGGACTGCTGGAGATGGAGTGAGTGCAAGCTCTTTTGTGTAGCGCCGGGAGTAGGAGGATGATTAGAGCCACCCAGAGGGACTCGAATCCTCTTCACCGGCTATTGCTGTCTTTGTTCCTTTACAGACAATGCGCCTTAAGCTGTTAAGAGGGCTGGAGTTTTAGCCAGGCCTGATGCCTTCCAGTCTGGGGTGACGCAGTTGCTCCTCTGATTGGCCACTTTCCTGGGTGGTCGACTATCGCAGCCAATAAAGGAATAGCAAAGCCTATGGGTGATAGGGAAGGCGGGGGTAGTGGTGGTGAGGACCTTGCTACTTGGGGTGAAGGCAAAGAGGTGGGTGTCGGGTAACGAGCACATCTACGATTTCAGTGAATGGAGGAGGGGAGTAAAGCCTGTCACTGAACGGGGTCTCCTATTTGGGCTGCGAAGGCAGCCGCAACCTTACATTGATTTATTTGGGGTGGGGTGTGTGTGTGTGGGGGGGGGGGTTAGGAGCTGCACGTTGTGGATGAGCCGAGAAAGAGCTGCATTCTTTGCAGTGCTCGAGGTGTCGAGTGGCATGGGGTCGGTGTGTTAGGGGGTCCAGTCATGTGAAATGGGATAATTAAACGCTACTACAGGGTGTGTCCTGGGTTAATTGCATGGCAGGCTCAAGAGTAGTGCAGTCTTACACAGTTACTGGGTACTTACGATCATAATTGTCAGGCACAGCCAGGATATTGTGGCATTGATTTGAAAATTTTGCGGCATAAAAAGGAAATTTAGACCGAAACTGTTTTACTGTTCTATCGTTGAAGTAACAGACAGATGGGTATCCTATGTGCCCATTGATTAAAACACATCTATAGCTTGATTACAAATGTCCTGTTTGCGCAAGGATTACAGTCACAAGTATTGATGATGCACGTGATAGTTGAGAGGTGCGATAAATATCATACTTACCCTTTTGTTAAATTTTGGCTGGGAAATCCTGCTAGAATTTAACAAAGGGGAAAAGACTCCATATTTGGTGTAGCAAGTTGTTTTTGGAGCAGTAAGCACAAAAATCCACGCATTAGTCCCTAAAACATCGGAATAGGCTAACATTATGGCATCAGATGCATCTAAACACTTCAGTGCTGGAATGTGATAATTATCGCATTCAGCCCTACACGGGTCACTTCTAATCAGGACCATAGTCTCTAGCTTTATCTAACCTGTGTAGAGCTGGAGGGTCTATATTTCTTTTCCTCATGCAGCAGCTTTACATTGTAGTCATATTACTAATGCTCCACTGTTACATTGTATCCTATTCTTTATTCTGTTGCTTTGCCGTGTAGTCATATGCCTAATACTGCAGTGTTATATTAGAGTAATATTGAGGAGATGTTGCCTAGCCCTGCCTGTTTCCTCTCGTGATTGCATTGGCTCTCCGACAAGGCTCAGCCCTTTGAGACACCGAATCCTTCTGCAACTTTGGGCAGAGTACTCCTAGCCTCCTGCTTGCTTCTTAGGCTGCCTCCTTTTCTCTGCCTCACCCTTTGCCTCTCAGCACTTGCCTCTTTGTGCTTCTTCGGACTCTCTGCTCTTTCTCTTGCCCCTTTTCGCAACATTATCCACTCCTTCCTGTGCGCCTTTTTGCACTGTTTTCACTCTCCATGCTCTGCTTTTGCGACAACTTGTTGCTTTTTTGCTCCTTTTTTTGCTCCTTTTTTTGCTCCTTTTTCCCCTCACTATCTCCACTGCCTCACATTTGCGTTTCTTTTTACCACTTTTGACTGTTTTCACCCTTTCTCGCTCTTTCTCACCTTATAGCATTTTTTCCGATTGTGCTCACCCTCCTTCACGGGTTGCCTACCTTCACCTGCCCTCCACTGCCTGCCGCATTCTCCTGCTGCATGCTCCTGCCCAGCCCCGCCCACTGTCTCTATGATTTCAACCCCCCCGCTCCCTTGGACCTTCTTAATGGCAGCCACAGCTGACTCTCGCACATACGTGCGCCAATGGCCAGTCCAGCCACTGCACTTTTGGTCCTTTCTACCAGCATAACTACTTCGCCACAGCTCTCCACACTCTGAACCCCAGACACATCTCTCCACGCTGCTTTCTGGCCACCCTGGCCGGCTCCCAAGATGCATTCTCCTGCACCGTCTGCAGCTTCTTCTGTGCCCTCCTAGCATTCTGTTATGTCATCTCCTTTCCTACTGTCACACTCGCTTATCCGCATCTTGTGACAGACACACAACACCAGCCCCGATTTTCTTTGAGGTTGAACCAAAACTACTGCTGGAGACTAGTACAATTTATCTCCCTAATTCTCCCCAGGTGAATGATCACATGCGCACTGTTCTACGGGCCCAGCCGATACTGAACAAGCATTTACAATGCAACAGTCTCGGCATTGTTTAATTTAGAGCTATTGGCATTGTTCATGACATTTATTTGTTTATGTTTTTGTTTTTAAAACATGTAAAGAAACGGCATTGTTATGTGTGGGTGCAAATGCAATAGGTCTCGCATTTGAGAGTGATTACGCTATTGACATTGTAAATAACAATGCCGTTTCTTTAAATGTTTTAAAAACATAAACAAAAATAATGTCATGAGCAATATCATTAGCTTTAACTTTACCAATGCCGAGACCATTGCATTGTAAATGCTTGTTTACTTTTCCCGAGGGGCAGAATAAAACCAATGCCACCTTGGTCACATGCAAGATTTGCAAAAGAGTCCTATCGAGAGGGGATCCTAACAAGAAATACTCTTGCGGCACGGCAAGTATGATGAAGCACATGAGGACACTTCATCCAAACAATCTTGCAAAAGAAGAGTGCCGACGGATGAAAAACACTCCTGCTCCTGCGCCATCCACCTCATCGCAGCCGAGCACATCAAGAGTGCATCCATCAGACCAAACCTTGGACATCCGTCCTCAATTTCAATTTTTAAAAGTGCTCTGCACTAAGTGCAATAAGACTTTGTGCTATGGCGAGCAGTCGATCGATCTGATCTGCCGCCACCAAGAAAGTCATATTTGCTAGGATTTTTTTTTCTTTTTTATTGTTCCCTGAAGTTCATTCTTTGGTTTCTCCTGTTTTGTTTTTTGTTTTTGTTTTTTCACAAAAATCAAAAAAATCACAAAATTGTTCAGAAAACCCAAAAAAATATATAAAAGAAGAAAGAAGAAAAAAAAAGTTCTAGTAAGAACTAACTTTCCTGGTTTAAAAAAAGAACTAAATTTCTTTGTTAGTGTGTGAAAGTTTACATGAATGTATGTGTAATACGGAATTGACTGAATGAATGCATTAGTAGCGTATGGTGAATGTATAAGTGCAGAACTATAAGGAAGTGCTGCAGCATCACACAGTAACCTCTTTAGCTGCAGTGTGCTATAGTACTTCCGAAGCACAGGGATGCCACATATGTACATAAATATGTTGCAAATCTGACCTAGGCACTCTGACTGGGGTAGGTCTGGAAATGCTTATGAAGGACACCTTTGCAGAACTGATTTCACTTTTCCCTAAAACTGCCTTTGTGTACTCTAACATATGCCAAAAGCAAAAATGGAACTGGTCCGATCATTTTTGTCCACAGATTGAGAAAGCTAGGAAACATGTGAATAAATCTGTTTCTGCTTTTCTCCGAGACTATAGAATGGGATCCATTTACATAAACAATCTGCGCTTTCATATGCAAGAGATGTATAGGAGAGATGGAGTACACTTTACTGATGATGGAAACAGAGCCTTCCTCAACAACTTTAGACTCTGTATAGGTACTTACTTATAAGTACCAAAAACTCTCAATGAACACAACGGTTCTTTTTAGAGCCACTCAAGAACAAAACACTTAATCTTTATCTCCCAACAATTTCATTTTTTTTTCCCTGGATCCGCGAACCCACCGCGAGAGGATCCGTGCATCCAACGCGATAGGATGCGCGCACCGTGCGCGCATTTCGCCGTTTTATTTTTTTAAAAAGGGGGGCCCAGGGGGTCCTTCTGGGACCCCCTAAGCACCTCTAGAGGGTCAGAGTATTTCCACTCTGCCCCCTTTATATGTTTTACACACTTATTCCCCTTGCTTCTTCAGCCTTGCTTCTACCGAGGCAGAAAATGGCCACCAACAGTTCCTGGTTTCAAATGTAGAGAGACACTCGACAGCCAATTAGCATTCAGCGCGCGATCGGGAGGGTGCGCGCTCGGTTCGGGGAGGGTGCGCTTACGGTGCGAGTATGGTCCGCGGATCCTCCGCGGCCATAGATATCACTAACCTTTTTACCCTAATTTTCTCAGGAACTACTGAACAGATTCACACCATATATGCAAAAGGCACGAGTCTGAACTGAGGACTACCTCTTTGCCAAATTTGGTGTCATTCCGTTCAGCGGTTCGGGCTGTAGCTGCGACAACAGATCCTAGGGGAAATTGCATGGGGAAAACGCGTTGTGGGACCCCCCTTTTTTCTCGGCCCCCGCTTGACGGATCCCTGCAAAACTTCCCGGGTAGGAGCGGAGCAGAGCTGGCCAAAAGTTTGGAAACTTTCACGAGGATTCGTCAACCGGCGCCAACGTTATTCCAAATAGAATGTTGCGGATTTCCTATGGAAAATAGGTCCTAACTATAACTATCTACTGGCGACCGCCAGTAGATAATATACATATATAGATATATAAATATATATATCTATATATATATATATATATATATATATATATCTTACCTATAGTAAGATATATATAGGTAGTTATAGTTAGGGCCTATTATCCATAGGAAATCCGCAACATTCTATTTGGAATAACTTTGGCCCCGGTTGATGAATCTTCGAGCAATGTTCAAAACTGGTGGGGCGCTCCGGTCCGCTCCTATCCTGAAAGTCTTGGGGTGATTTGTCAAGTGGGGGGCCGAGAAAAAAGGGGGGGTCCCAAAACATGTTTTCCCCATGCAATTTTCCATAGGAACCGTTAATCGCAGCTGCAGCCCGAACTGCTGAACAGAATTACACGAAATTTGGCAAAGAGGTAGCCCTTGGTTCACACTCATGCCTTTTGGTTAAATTATGTAAATCCGTTCAGTAGTTGCTGAGAAAATCCAAAGTAAAATCATAGATATATCTGGGCGGAGCCTAACCACACATCTCGTCATGAGATCTGATTGGCTGTCAGCACTTCATCCAAGAAGTGTTGGCAGCCATCTTGGAACCAATATACATGATAGCACCTCATTAAAAAGCATTGCAGTTAATAGAAGGTTTTAAGATTTTAGTTACATTATAAATCATTTGTTGGTGGTACCATGCTCATTTTAGGAATTGTGGTGTGTTCTAAGGTGATTTTACCATGTGAAAAAGCCTTCTGCTGGGATATCATCAATCATGTTTGAGAGAAAACTATTTTCTCATGCTTTTCCCACAAAGGTTTGGAAGGTGATCTATAAGCTAAACTGAGAGCATATTTTCTGTAAATTCACATTATCTTTCTCAGTCATGTGAGAATGAAGTCTGACATTCTCAGTAAAACATGTACATTCAACAAGGGCAGAGACTGTCAGTTGATTCCTTTGTGTTCTACTGCAGCTTCCCAGAGTGTTCTAAAGAACAACTAGAGCGCTAAAAGTCCTACTTATGACAAACATATGGCACACCTGAAGCCATCTTGATTGGAATAAAGTGGTAACTCTTAAAACATTTAATTTAAAAAGGAACAAAATGAGGGGGTTCATTTTGCCATAGAAAGTATGATTAGTGCTGCAGAAAGAAAAATGAGGGCACATTTTGAGTGACTTCTAAAATGCTCTTCTATTTCATTATAAAATTCTGACATGCAGACTGAAACATGCCCTTTCAATACCAGCAGCAGACTTCCCTGGTGAGCAGTAGCTTTACCACAGTGATCTAATGAGCAACTAGAGTGCTAACATTCTGAATTTATGGCAAATGTGTGACACCTATGAATGCCTTCTTGATGGAATCAAAGTAAAAAACTGAAAGTATTTCCTACTGATGAGACTGTAGTAAATGAGGAAATTAGGAAACTTCATAACAAATAAGTCTCCCAAGATGGCCACCAGAGACAAAAAAAAACAAATGTAGTACAAATATCACCCAGATGTAGCCCAAGTATACCTCAATGACAGAATGTCCCAGAGTGTTCTAAAGAACAACTAGAGCGCTAACAGTCTTACTTATGACAAAAGTATGGCACACCTGAAGCCATCTTGATTGGAATAAAGTGGTAACACTTAAAACATTTAATTTGCAATGGAACAAAATGAGGGGGTTAATTTTGCCATAGCAATTATGATTAGTGCTGCAGAAAGAAAAATTGGGGCACATTTTGACTTCTCAAATCCTCTTCTATTTCTTTAAACAAATCTGACATGCAGACTGAAACATGCACTTTGAATACCAGCAGCAGATTTCCCTGATGAGCAGTAGCTTTACTACAGTGATCTAATGAACAACTAGAGTGCTAACATTCAGAATTTATGGCAAATGTGTGACACATGTGAATGCCTTCTTGATGGAACCAAAGTAAACAAGCATTGAAAATGAAATAGGTCTCGCCCTTGTTTAAGTTTTATCCTGTCCCCCAATCCATTAACATTCCAGGACAACAAGCACAGTCCCCTACCCCCCATCATAAACAGAAGCCATCACTCGTCCCCCAGAGAGCACTTTAGAAATAATACAACAATGTTTTTGCCTTGTGGTAGAAACGAACAACACCCCACCCCAACCCACCCACCCCAACAAAACTCCCCCCTCCCTGCACCCCTGCATGAGCCCAGACAGCCCCCCCAACTTGCAGTGTGCCTGTCGCCCCTATATAGTGAAACTAGCTAGACCCCCTAGAGGAGGAAAGAGCACCCCTTCTAGACCCCACACAACCTCCAAAAGAGGGGAAAGAACAAAGACAGAAGCTTTGGTCGAAAGTGGCATCATAATCGTCCAGAGTGAGATCCAATATCCACCCCTCAGCCCCGATCCAGCGGGCCGTCTCCTCCCGCCGCCCCCCCCCCACCATCCCGAGCACTACCCCCAGACAGAGTGTCCAGCCAGTCCCCGGCCGCCTCGGGACGATCAAAAAAGTGCGTGCGACCATCCACCTCTACCCGCAGCTTGGCCGGGAAGAGCATGGCGTATTTTAAGTTCATGTCCCGGAGCCGGCGCTTAACACCCAGGAAACTCAGTCTCTGTTTCTGGACCGCTTGAGTGAAATCGGGATAAAAGTTCACCTCCATATTTTCCAGCTTCATCGGCCCTTGCAGTCTGGAGGCTTGCAAGATCGCGTCCCTGTCCCGAAAGTTAAAAATCCGGGCAATGAGAGGCCGCGGAGGGGCTCCGACCTTCGACCTTCCCCCGGGAACTCTGTGGGCCCTCTCCACTGCAAAGAATTTACTCAGTCCCCTAGGCTGGAGATGGGTAACGATCAGGTCCTCCACAAAAAGATCCGCCGCCGCTTCCTCCCGTCCCTCGGGTACTCCGATGATGCGGATGTTATTCCTCCGGGCCCGACTCTCGGAATCTTCCAGGCGCCGATCCATAAGCACACTCGCCTGACGAAGTCGGCGCACTTCCGTTTGGAGGGCCGCCACCTCAGTCGTGAGGCCCGACGCGGTGTGGGCCAAAGAATCGACCCGGTCGTTGGTTTTGGAGAGATCAGCCCTCACCAGGTTGACATCCACTAGGATTGCGTCGATTTTATGGGCTAAGGTGTCAAACTGCTGGCCCACCGAGGCCTTCATCTCAGCAATGGCGCCCATGACGTCTTGCAGAGTCAACTCTGTGGGCAAATCCGGGGCATCCGGAGGGCACTCAGAGGATTTGTGCGGTCCACCGGGAGATCCTTTCGGGAGGGTGTAGCGGTCCATGATGTTGGCCTGATGTGCGGTGCCACGCCGGGTCGACTTGGCCTTCAACCGATCGCCATCTTGTTTCGTGGCCATCGTCGCGGGTCTCACCCCCTCACCAGCCACGCAGTAAAAGGCAAGCAATCAAGGCCACGGGGTCCGGGGGGTCACCCCAGGACGGCGGAGCGGGCCACAGCAGGCAGGCAGGCTGGGTCACCCAGCGAGGCCACCCCAACACCAAGAGCGCCGCGATCCCACTTGCAAAGACGGCAAGGGGGCGCGAAAGTGAAAGTGAAAGTGCGGGGTACGCGAATCGCCAGGCCCAGCCCGCCGTTGTTGTTCACTTTGCCACCGGGTCGCCCCCAAACGCGAGTCCGGGGTCAGGAGCGAAGGAGGCCGCAAACTTCAATCGGTGCTCACTCCGGCACCCGAGGTCCAATTCGAGAACGGGAAACGGGTACCACCTCGGCTCAGGCTCACCGACACAGTCCCCTCAACCGATGCAGGATGAAGACAGGATAAACGTAGGAGGTCGCGGAGGTCCTCGGGAGCCTCGCACCTACGCGGCCATCTTGGTTGCGCGCTAGGCTCCTCCTCGATACACCACATTTTCACTGTGAAAAATGACCCCTTTTTTGCAAAGAGTCTAGCTGTAGTTATTTAACCATAGCTCTACCGGCACCTAGGGAAACCTAGCAAACCTATACATTTTTGACAACTACACACCCAGGGAAATCCAGGAAGGGGTGACTTGACTGGCTCCCACCAGGTTCTGTTACCCAGAATCCCTTGCAAACCTAAAAATGTGTAAAAAAAAAAACACATTTTCCTCACATTACTGTGGTGGAAAATTCTGGAATCTGCGTGGATCCACAAAATTCAACCTACCTCGCGTTCCCCAAAGTCTTCCAAGAAAAATTGTACCTCACTTGTGTGGGTACGCCTAGTGCCCACGACAGGCAAGGGCCCAAAACCTATTGATGCAATATCAAAATTACCTATCACAAAACAACCTGGTTTTGCAAGGGGGGTTCCATGAGTTTTTGGCCCTGGGCACGCGAGTGAGGTACCATTTTTATTGGGAAACCTGGGGGAATGCGGGGTGGTAGGAAATTTGTGGATCCACGCATATTCCATAACTTTCCCACACAGAAATTTGAGAAAAATGTGGTTTTTTCAGCTAAACTGGAGGTTTGCAGGGGATTCTGGGTACGAAAACGTTGGGGGACCCACGCAAGCCATACCTCGCTGGAATGCCCTGGGTGTCTAGTTTTCAGAAATGTGTGGGCTTGGTAGGTTTCCCTAGATGGCCGCCGAGCCTGGGGCCAAAAGCTCATGTGATCCTCCTTGCAGAAAAACCAGGTTGGTTTGTGATAGGTAATTTTGATGTTGCCACAATAGGTTTTGGGCCCTTTCCTGCCGCGGGTACTTGGCCCACCCACACAAGTGTGGTACCATTTCTATTGGGAGACTTGGAGAAATGCTGGGGGTAAGGAAATTTGTTGTTTCTTTCTGAAGCATGAACATTTTGGCACAATAGTGCAAGGAAAATTTGACAGTCACAATTTGAGGTTTGCAGGACATTGTGGGTAAGATAACTTGTTGAGATCCACAAGAGAGACATCATCATGTACTCCCATGGGTGTTTAATTCACGACAATATCTACAATTGGTAGGTTTTTCTTAGATAAATGTACACCTTGGCAGAGAGACAAAAAAGACAAATATTACTGCTCAGCCATCTATTCCTCAAGCACACACATACTGGTTAGATTTGGCACAAGGGCGAGTGATGGTTCAGAATATAAAATGTTATTAACAAGAGATTTCACAAAATGAAATGCACTGTCAATAATTGAAAGGACAAAAAACTGAACCAGTGACTCGCAGCTCATGAACTGTAAAGCCATGTCAAGGCCCCAACCGCTTTACAGGCCATTCACACACCTTTCATACGTGATACACACAAGACCATTCACACCAACGGCACAACACATTACAACATTCACAAAAAGGGACAAGGTACATCCTGCTTGAGTAAGACAGAAAAGACAAATATTTCTGCACAACCACCTATTCCTCAAGTACACATACATACTGGTTGGATTTGGCACGAGAGTGAGTGATGCTTCAGTATATACAGTTGTATTAACAAGAGATTTCACAAAAATGAAATGAACAAGCGCCAGTCCACACACACTGCCAGCCAAGCGCCAGTTCACGCACACTGCCAGCCAAGCACCAGTCCAGGCACACCGCCAGCCAAGTGCCAGTCCACGCACACTGCTAGCTGAGCACCAGCTCACACACACCGCCAGCCAAGCGCCAGTCCACGCACACCACCAGCCAAGTGCCAGCCTACACACACCGCCATCACATTTAGGATTATTTTATACAAAAAATAAAACACACACCGTCAGCCAAGCGCCAGTCCACGCACACCACCAGCCAAGCGCCAGTCCACGCACACCACCAGCCAAGCGCAAGTCTACCCACACCACCAACCAAGTGCCAGTCCACACACACTGCCAGCCAAGCGCCAGTTCACACACACCGCCAGCCACGCTCCAGTCCACGCACACTGCCAGTCAAGCACCAGTCCACGAACACTGCCAGCCAAGCACAAGTCCACACACACCGTCAGCAAAGCACCAGTCCACACACACCGCCAGCCAAACACCAATCCACATACACCACCAGCCAAGCATCAGTCCACGCACACTGACAGCCAAGCACCAGTCCAGGCACACCACCATCCAAGCGCCAGTCCACGAACACACCCAGCCGAGCGCCAGCCCACACACACCACCAGCCAAGCGCCAGTCCACGCACACCACCGCCAAGTGCCAGCCTACACACACCGCCATCACATTTAGGATTTTTTATACAAAAAGAAAACACAAACAAATTGCAAATAGATACAAATCTACTAACACAAAATCTGAAACTAAATACATTGCACAAATGCCAACCTTGAAACAGAACAAGAAATATAAAACAATAGAGACTAGGCAGTTCACTTTACCACTCATGGATGCTCCCAAAAATGATTTTGCATGTGGTACATTCTAAAACAAGCAGGCACACACAGCCCAGGGTTTGAAGGACACTCTGGCAGTACATAAGACTCTCCTTCCGCGTACCTCTTCGCCAACAGACTCTACATCTCTACTGGGAAAGTCTTTTGAGGGTGTGGGAGGAGTGTGATCAGGAAAGTGGCAATCTTTCAATCTAGCCATATCCTCCACCACTCCAACTCTAGGAACACTTGCCTGTTCCACTAGAACAAGGCTCCCTATTACAGACTCCTGAAACTTAGCAAAAGTCATCTTTGACTCAAGACAAGAATCCTTGAATACAACAAAACCATTAAAGGTTGACAAGTGGAAAAGATGGATAGCCAACTTCTCATACCAAATGTAAGCCTTATCAAGAGCAGCGTAAGGTTCCAACCTCTGATCTACTCTATCAACACCACCCATGTGCCTATTATAGTCTAAAATGCACACAGGTTTGCTCTCTTCAGCAACCTGACCCCAAACAGTCACAGGTGAAGTGCTTTCATCATGGATGGTAGTCAGCATGTAGACATCTCTCCTGTCTGAAAACTTCACAGCTAGAAGTTCCTCGCAATGCACTGCACTGTCCCCGCACAAGCTTTTGACAGACAAGTTCTTTTGGGAAACCTTTACGGTTAGAGTGGATTGTGCCACAAGCAACAGTGTTCCTTTTGGCCAATTCCCTTAACAACCGCACACCAGTGTAGGAGTTATCTACAATGGTGACCTTTGTTAAAAAGTCCTCTACCAAGTTCACACACAATTTTCTCAGTCACTCCAAAGGTGGACGGACAACCAGGGGGTTAATCCTGGATTCCTTACCAGTGAACAGCCTGAAATTAGAGACATATCCAGTCCTACTGTCACACAGCATATACAGCTTAATTCCATAGTGTGCCCTCTTACTAGGAATGTATTGCCTACAAACCAAGCGGCCCTTGAACAACACCAAAGACTCATCCACTGCTATTTAATTCCCTGGACCATAGATCTCAGAAAATCGATCAACAAAGTGATCAATGACAGGCCTAATCTTAAAAAGACGGTCAGAATCAGGGGGATCTCGTGGCAACGCTAAACCATTATCGACAAAATGCAGCATTCGAAGCAGAAGCAAATACCTATCACAACTCATGACTGCCGGAAATATAGCCGTTGCCATCAAAGGACTAGTAGACCAATATGAAGACATTGATGGCTTCCTTAGCAAACCCATCAAAAAAGTTACACCCAAGAACTTCTTCATCTCTTTAAGATTTGTGGGAGTACACCGGGTAGCTCTAGAGTGGGGCCTAAGGCTGTCACTGTTGTCCCTCAAAAACTGTTCGGCATACAAATTCGTCTGCTCAACAATCTCTGCCAAAAACACATCGTCCTCAAACAACTGAAAAAAATGTATTGGCAAAAAATGTCCAGTATTCAATCTACACCCTGGAACGCCAGTAAAGTCTGGCAATGCGGGCTGCCCCATGCCTGGGGCAACCTAGAGTTCATCACTTCCAACTGGAAGCCTTGCAGCCCCAGGCTGCAGCCCAGATGCCTCTTGCTGCACTATCGGCACATCAATGTCTTCCTCTAAAACAGGCACGTCATCAGTACTAAGAGTACCTTCATCCGCACTGAGAGTAGCTTCATCATCCTATGATTCCATGTGGAGAGAAAACTCACTGCCTGAATCTTCCCATCCCTCCTCTGCCTCAGATGCAGAGTTAGTCTCTGAACCATGGTCAGAGGAAGACTCAAAAAGCATACCAACAACCTGCTGAGCAGTAATCCTGTGGCTAGCCATTATCCTTACTAAAAAAGGAGACTGCACAAACAAGTCAACAACAACCAACACTGTGCAAAATAAGTAAGTAAAAAAATGTGTCCCTTTATCACAAAGATCTATATACTCAAAAACTATACGATTCACTTGCAAGAGACAGCTACACTCACCAGAACCTACTCTGCAGCGAGACAGCAAAAACCAACGATATCCCACTAGAAAGAAAAAAACAAAATCAATTACTCACAAGACAACAAAATACACATCGAGCACAAATGCAAAACGTTTTTGACACTCAAAAACAGAAGCCAAACATACTGCTATTATTACACCATTTGCAAAAAACACATTCATGCAGGGAAAGGAAAAACATTTACATTGTACAAAAAAAAGTCTCTTACCAAACACATGCAACTACACAAACAGCAGAACCACCAATAACGAACCTGCAACTTGGAACAGTCTCAAGAGCAAAAGCCTTGAACTAAAACAAAAAGGGAGAAATAAAGCATTACAATTGCAATTCACAAGAAATAAAACAATTAACATTTGAACACGCTATGTCACTACCCAAATGGTCAATCTGCCAGATGAGCCTTCAAATAGTGCTGAGAAAAATGTGGGGTGATCTTTCCCAAGGGATTGGGTGAGGTTGTCTGCAAGGCCGATCTGTCCCCCAGGTGGGGCAGAAAACAGCAGAAAGAAATGTGCCCCCCTTGCTAAAGAAATAAATCTCTGGTGCCTAGTAGGGTTTTCGGCTTCCCTCCTCCTGCCTATGGTAGAAAGGCCAAAAAAGGGACAGATCTGTCCCCAGGAGGGGCAGAAAACACATTAAACAAGTGTTACCCCCTTGGAAGCAACCATGTTGCTGCCATTACACGCAAAACAAAATCCCTGGTGCCTAGTGGATTTTCTGCCCCCCGGGGGCAGAAAGGCAAAATAAATGGGGTGATCTGCTTCTAGGGGGGGCAGAATACACATTAAAAAAAATATGTCTCCTGTAAGCGACCCTTGCCCAAGGGTCGCTGCCAATTTATTTATTTTTAAATCCCTGGCTCTAGTGGGCTTTTCTGCCCTCCCTGGGGCCAGAAACGCCAAAAAATGCAGGCGATCTGTCCCCAGGGGGGGGCAGAAAAGTCTTAAAAATGAATAAGGCCCATAAGGAAGCGACCATTGCCCAAGGGGTCGCTTCCATTTAAAATTTAAAACAATCCCTGGTGTCTAGTGGGGTTTTCTGCCCCCCCTGGGGGCAGAAAGGCCAAATAAACAGACTGATCTGCCCCCAGGGGGGCAGAATTTACTTTTTTTTAAAAATAAGGCCCCTGGAAGCGACCGTTACCCAAGGGGTTGCTTCCAATATTCTAGTGGGCTTTTCTGCCCCTTCTGGGGCCAGAAACGCTCTAAAAATCGGGCGATTTGGCCTCAGGGGTTGCAGAAAAGTCTTCAAATTAATTATCCCCTAAGGAAGCGACTCTTGCCCAAGGGGTTGCTTCCTTTCATGATAAAATACATCCCTGGTGTCTAGTGGGGCTATTCCTGCTGCACGATTGTGACGCTGTCCGCGACCGTGCAGCAGGAATGCCCTGCATTGAGACATCAGGGGAGAGGAAACACTCTTTCCTCTCCCCGATGCCTAAATACTAACAGTTCTGGCCCCCTCACCCCACCGGAGCAAAGAAAACTTACCCTGCCTCCCTCGACGCCTGGAAACAAGTGGTTTCCCTGGCGTCCAGCGCTTCCTGATGACGTCGGCGCACGCTGTGCGCGCTGACATCGCAGGATCGCCGAGGAGGGGTCGGGGTGGCAGCGGAAGCTCTTCCGCTGCCACCCCCCTTTGTGGCACGATGTTGGGCTGCCCATGGGGAGAGCGCCAGCACTTCCCCCATGGGTGGTTGCCATGACGGAGCGGTTCCGTCATGAGCACACGCTCACCGTGGCTCATGACGGAACCGCTCCGTCATGAGCACTGAAAGGGTTAATAGCAATATTTGTGTTCTCAATACTTGTTGTTTTTACTAGTTAAGTATAGGAAGTCGATATTTTTGTTATCGATATGTAATTTCCGATATTTTTGTTTTTTGATATTGTATGCATAGATATTATGCCTTTAATCCAACACCAGTGCACAGCATATGGCGTGAAGCATATATCTTTGAGTGCAAACTTTTTATTGTGATAGAAAGGCAAGGTGAATATGTTTCCATATACACACCCTATTGAAATGTGTTGGTATGCTATGTTATGTTAAATAGTCTTATAAAGCGCAACAGCTACCCAGCAACGGGCCTCCCAGCACTGATAGAAGGAGCTAACTGAGACACAGACGTATCTATGGATATTATCCAAAATTATGTAAAAAGTTGAGTTTTGAGTTACTTCCTAAAACTTAACACATTATTGTTTGGCCTGAGCTGAACAGGCAGAGTATATATGCACATATAAGAAGGGGTGAGCAGTGTGTGTGCGAGGGCAGTGCTTGCAAGCATTCACTGTTATATGTTGAAGCTGGTGGGGACTAAATTGCACATCTATGAGGAAGGTTCGCCCATGTTATTGGCTACACAAAAACAGTACGGGGTGTGAGTGAGATCAGGTTATTTACTTAGAGGAAGTTGGAGGGTGGAGTCCGGGCCCTGCAGGTAATAAACACATGAGTCAGAAGCACGCCTTTGTCCTGCTCAATGGATTGGTCTGAATGAGATGCAGAACCTAATTAGGTTAGTTGATCTTCTTCTCACTCATGATCTAGAGATATTCCGTGTGCACGTCCAATGTGTCCTGCAGATGCTGACTGTGGGATCCCTAGGTAGGTGATGATGGAGTACATGGCTCCCTTCAGGATTTATAAAGCACAGCTACTCACCTGATAGGGTATCCAGTCGCTTGCAGGTCCCGGAGGCTTATTCGAACAGCCAGGTCTTGATGGCCATTCGGAATTCTGGAAGTGAGGTGATGGTACATGAGATGCATGAGGAGGCTGTTGCAGGTCTTTGTTGCAATGTGGGAGAAGGAGCGTCCTCCACTTCTGCTTCGGTAGATGCAGGAGATTGGGCAAGTGAAAAAGAGGCAGAGCATAGTCTTCTCGACGGTTGGTGGAAGTTCAGATGGTGGTTAATGTAGGCTGGTCCTTGGTTGTGTAGAGCCTTGTGTGCATGGGTCAGAAGCTTGAATTGGCATCTCTTCTTATCGGGAGCCAGTGGAGTTGCCTGAGGTGGGGTGTGATGTGGCTTCATCAAGAAAGGCCGAGGATGAGTCTGGCTGTGGGGTGTTCTTTATTGTCTATAGGTTCTATAGGAGGTGTGCAGCAATTCGTACGTAGAGGGTGTTGCGTAGTCCAGAAGGCTTGCTCTATGACACCTGTCCTTCATTAAGCTAACTCACCATGCTATTTCTTCTTACTCACCCATCTGGCAGGATAGGTGGGGCAGGAGTGACATAAGGGGTCGATGTGGCAAATAGAGTTGGAAGAGGCCCCTTACTCACTTAGGGAGTCCTATGTCTGAAATGCCAGAAAGAACATTGAACTTGGACCTCTAGGGATTTATCTGTAGTACCTGCTAGGTGAGTTGTGCATAGCCGGAAGAAGCACCTGTGACATTGGATCATGCAACCATGGACATGTAAGACAGAAAGTAGCCCAATAAGGGAGACTTGTGACTCTCAGTGATGTTGTAATAGGTATCTCATAGTGGGTAGGCCATCCTGAATATGCCACAAAATTATCCTTGTTATCAGTGATGTTGTGTACAGAAGATGCCTGCGGGAGCAGAGTTTTCTCTCCTGAGACTGAAGTTCAGACTCCAATAATCGTCAGAGTCTTCTCCCTCGGGTGTTGTGAATGAGACAGACACTTTTGGTTGTCGGTGGCTTTGGATAGGGTAACAATGTACACAAGCACATACAAATACGTTGCATGTAACTTGACTAATGCTAATGGGACAGTGGCACGGGCAATTTCCAAGAAAAATCAGAGAGACCTACATCATGATGCTTGTAATGGACAACAAAGTTTTTTACAGTCATTTGTCTTACCTCTCCGTGCTATAGCTGGTCTGTATGAGGCAGGACCACATGATATCTGCCACTCTCCCATTGTTCGGGCACAAGGTGAGGGACACGTGTACTTTAAAGAAGTAGCTATTGAAAAAATGAAGAGAAATAGGAAAGACATAAGGTACCCAACAAGCTTTCCAACTAATATTGGGGACATATGTTTTGTGTTCTTATTTCCCAGTGCACAGGAAGAAACCATGGATTGTTAAATAGGGCCCTGGGGCTACAGATGTACAATACACAACTAAAGAACTGGCTTATGTCCATTGTGCATTGCCCCCACTGCAGCCTAATGGGGATCAGCACTGATGTGACATGGGGCGTTGAGTTAATGCAGCTGTGAACCAACACAGATTGGTACATGTTAATAGTAAATGGCTCATATCGGAGGTGAAGGAACAATTTGGAGAGAGCACCAGTCCATGGGGTTTCCCTGTGGGCTGCCCTGCTTCGTGTATTCCGGCACAATTAGGCCATTTTCTTTAGTTGTTTAACTCCATGTGGCATTCCACAATGTCAGATTTGTTAATCTGAAACTGGCCGTTTCATTGGTCAGTACAGTGCTATGACAAGCCATGACAGGCATACATGACAGTTGTGAACTGGTAAACTTACCAGATATCCACATTCTGTAATGTGATATCAGGACAGCGCTGGCATTTCTAAGATTAACATCGGTAGGAAGTTTCATTACTCAAATACTGATCTTAAATCTTGCTAGTCATACTTTGAGGCCATCCTGAGAGAGACATATTTGTTGTTTGCATACCTAGGGTTCGGTGACCCCCAGAAAAAGCTCATGACAGGCGCATGTGTTGTGAGAAAAACAACAAAGCTATTTGACGCTTGCATTGCATAAGTTTACAATTAACTGGAAAGTTATGTCTGCATAATTTTAAGCCGCACAGTAATCCTGTAGCAACAGTTTTCTTTCACTTTTATGTTCTTCCATGAAGGTAGGTTCATGAGTATTAGAGCTACTGAATGGTGCAATGTCTGCCTACAGTCATCCAATTCGATACCCTTAAAACTTATTTTTCAGTTACTGCTGTTAGCAAATTTGCAAGGTATCTGTATCCAGCATTACTAACATGTTGCTGTACAAGGATCCACACATATTAGTGCTTCAGTGATAACAAAAGTCACAAGAGTCAATAGACGAGTCAATGGCATTGATGCTATCGGATAGGTACTGCTATTGCCTCCTTCTTATCTTCAGTGAAGGTGTGTGGACGCCGACCCTCCTCTGAGCACAGCAGTAAATTACAAAGTTGACCACAATGTCAGCCTCTGCTCAGTGAAATGCCTCTTCCTCTTCAGTGAAATGTCCGGCATCTTCTGTGGCGTCCAGGGAGTCTGGCTCCAAAGCAACGTGCAGCAGGAGAAGCGGGCAGGGCCATGAGTGTTCGGTGCTTTAAATTCTTATCGCTTTGTGTGTATGACTGGGGTCAGGGTGGGGTATTTTCCTGGTCCCCCATTCAGAATTGTAGGCAGTGTATGGGTGTGGTGCGGACAGTTCTGTTGACATGACCTAGATCATACGATCATATTGTGCGTTTTGTTTTACTTGCAGTAGAATTACGAATTTTCAAATGCCCATCTTACCTTGATTTGCATAATTTGGAAGGGGGCCCGTTGACATTCCTCTCTGCACAAACTCTTAAAATCTATGCTTATTGTTGTGGATATTCTTTGCTTCAAAAAAACGACATACAGTAGTATACATACCCATGTGTGTATGTGTGTATACATATATATGTGTGTGTATATATATATATATATATATATATATATATACGTACATTTCTATATACACGTACATTTCCTTGACTACATTTACGTATTTGTGAATTGGGGGTTTCAAGTTCGAAAACGCCTGCATATTTGCAAGGTATCTGGAGTCTGATGCCCCTTTCCAGCATTACTCAATTACAGCTTGGCCATACATTTTAAGTTAAAACTAGTATGTCAGTGGTAGAATTACCATGCTTCTATACACAAACTTTGATGTCCGCAGTATGAAAGAGATGCTGACATCAGGTTACATGGGAGTGAAAAAATGGCTTAATAGCATTAATGCCTTACTAACAAGGTTAGACAAAGCGGATTTTATGTAGATCTCTGGTCTGTCTTTTATAAAGACAAGGGGGGGCACTGCTGTTCAAAAACAGATTTGCTTCATACTGATGAGCTATAAAAGAAAAGAAAACACTAAATCGTCAGAAAACGCTAAAAAAAAGGAATTAATCAAACTGTGCTTATAAAAATAACTCCTCCAGCAAACATTACCTCACGTAGGGCCATATATAGGTAAAAATGAATTTGCGATTCTGAAATTACGATTTTCTGCAAATCGCATTTTGAGAATCGCAAATTCCGATGTAGGTAAAATATCGAAAAATAATAGCGATTCCCAAAAAATCACACAATTATATAGCGATTACTGAAATTGAGATTCCCTAATTGCGAGAACGCAATTAAGGAATCGCAAATCCAGGAATCTGCCAATTCAGGTGCAGAATGATGACATCACAACCAGGAAGTGTGACTGCCCATGCTGCACCTGATTGCCAGAAGCTGAGTGAGAGCCAGAAGCTGAGTGAGAGCCTGTGAGGAGAGTTGGAGATTTGTGCTCAGCTACTGAAAGCAGGAGAAATGGAGTCCCAGGGGACAGAGAAGCAGCAGGAAGAAACACCCAGAAAGAGGAAACAAACATTTTGCGAAAGGGAGCTGGAGGTCCTCACCCAGGAAATAGTCAGCAGCCATGACCTCCTGTTTGGAAAAAGTTCACTATGTGTGCCAGAGGCACGAAAAAGAAAAATATGGACTGACATCCAGCAGGAAGTAAATGCTATTAGCTTGACACACCGCTCAGTCGAAGACCTCAGAAAAAGGTGGTACGACATGCGGCAAAGGTCAAAGGAGAGGGTGGCTACAAGGTTGGTCGAGGCCAAAAAGACCGGTGGTGGGACAACCACAGCAATAGACCCAACGCCCCTGGAGAAGCTGGTGGAGGGCACCCTTCAGCCTGAGAGTGTGAGTGGAGTGGCTGACCTGGACAGCTCCGAACACCCAGACACCAGACAAGGTAAGATGCATGCCAAAACCCCCTGATACACACCCAACCCACTCACACCACCAGACACCCAACCTGAGTGCAACTCCAGTATATGTCCACCAGCACGCCCAGAAATGCATTATGGGATATGTAGTCACATGCACTGATACCTGAGCCAGTGAGACACTTCAAGGTGGAATAGGGATGAGTCATTCAGGAAATGAAGAAAACAGACAGATAGTACTCATGTGAATTTAAAATTGTAAACTGTAATGCATTACAAATGTGAGACAGGACACAGAATAAATGTGTGCATTTAAATTCACAGCACCACCAACAACACAGGAAACCGTGGCAGAAGGGGAGGAAACACCAGAAAATGAGGATGAGACAGGGCAGGAGGAGCAGGGCAAAGCGAGACCAACAAACCCTGCGCCATGCAGACGGCTCAACATAGTGCCACTGCTGGAGGCAGAGGCAACAGACACAGCAGGAGAGGCACAGCCAGTGCACAGGCAGCGTGCAGGACAGACAACACAGTCCCCTGAACAATCCAGAGAAGGGAGTGGGTCGAGTCGCAGGGCACGCCGTCTACCAGCACTGCTCCTGTCGAAGAAGACACGGGGTTCTCGGTCCTTGAGGGAAGCATGCTGAAAGCACAGCACCTGCAAGTCAAAGGAATAAGATCAATATAGCGCCAATTGGCTGCACACAATCATAACATGACTGAGTTGTGGGTTGGTGTAATGGCCATGACAGGTGCTTTGGAAGTACTGTGCAGGGAGATAAGGAGAGACAGGGCAGCCAGGTGCAGGGAGAGACATCGCCATCACACCCGGCTGGACTTGTACACAAGAGTAGTCAACCGCCACATCCCTGCTGGCCTGAAGATGTGTCAGTATGCAGCATGAGATGGCCCACTGCTGCCAGGACATGGGCAGGGTCCTGGTGCAGGTTACACATGCGGTGGCCCAGATGCGTGCAGCTGCGACAGGTGGCATAGGCCCACTTAGCACAATGGATACGGACGTACAGTCCAGCAGCAGCAGCATCACTCCACCAATCCCACCGGAGTGCGCGCCAGGGGAGAGTATATGATGACTCCAGGGAGGGCAGTGGGCAGCCTGTGCAAGGGGCAACAGGGCATGCACGTAGGAGGTGAAGGTACACCAGGGACTTATGACTATGTGTGAAGCAACACATTCCATGTGGACTTATTGGCTGATGGAAATACTTGCACTGTGGCACAAACATGTGCAAGCACTCACAATAAAGTCATGCTGTGTGACAGATGTATTCCTGCAACAAAGGAAATAAACATCACTGTTAAGCACCATTCTGTGGCATTGTGTCTTCGTTACTCACTTAGAAGTAGTTCTGTGTGAACTCATCTCGTCCCAGGCGCCCGGCAGCCGCCCCAGCCCCACCTGCTGGTCTGCGACGTGGAGCTGGTCCCTCCTAATCTGATGTGTCTGAATCTGTCAGATCCACTGGGGTGCCTTTCTTGGTAGCGATGTTTTGTAGCATTGCACAGGCAACCACGATTTTGCAACATGTCTCAGGGCTGTACTGTAGCACACCTCCACTCTTATGGAGGCAGCGGAAATGGCTCTTAAGGATTCCGAAGGTCCTCTCAATGGCACAGCGTGTGGCTCTGTGGGCGCTGTTGTACCTCTGCTCGCCTGCAGTGGCTGGATTCCGCTACGGTGTGAGGATGTAGTCACGTACAGCATACGCACTGTCACCTGCAGGGTATACGTAGATTTAAGTTCAATACTGTCCTGCCACTTCAAACCTTTACTGGTTGTGTGTTTGTAAGCCATGCACATACCTAGCAGGTAGGCCTCTCCAAACTCGCCATTTGTGAGTCTGCGATTTAATGCACAGTGGCGAAACATGAATGAGTTGTGTGTGCTTCCTGGGTATTTTAAAAAACACTATGTTATCCCTGTGCACTCTTATTTAAACAATTTCAGCGAAAGTTCAAAAAAATTATTTTGTTGGTGCTCCTTGTGTCACGTGGCGTCCTCCCACGTCTTTGTGAAAATTGTCGTATGTAGTGAGAAGAGTCACCTTCTCACAAAGCAAGGGCACTCAATAAACAACGAAACTGTTCTTCATCCATTTATTGACTTCATGGATTGAGTTACAACAAATTCATCCGGTTAAATCACTCGTTGAAAATATCATTTCCAAATATGATAGTACATAACAAAGATTATTCTTCTTAAGCTCATTAGACATCCACCCAATGCATTTCGGGTCATTGGTGTCTGACCCTTCTTCAGGGGTCTAAAAAATGAAATGAAACAGGACCATTAGGTTCACTGACCAGAATAAATAAATGCTATAAACAGTACAATCAAATACATACATAAGACGAAACATATGTACCAAATCCATAAAACTGCAATGAGAACAAACTGAGTAGAAAATTAGGCGTGAAAACAAGAAGTGAAGAGAAAAGAAAAATTAAAAGAAACGAAAATTAACAAAACGTGCAAGGGCTAACGAAGCGTATAGGTGGCATAGGATCAAAAACCAATTAGAAGAAACACGAAAATATCAAGCGAGTGAGAAAATTGGAGCGGGTGAAAAACGAAGGCTTAAAACGCGTGAAAAGATAATGTGAAAAATGATACTAAAGGATCCCATTAAACCCAGAGGGGAGCATGTTGAACGGAGACTTACTAAAAACCGGACGGTTTTCACATGTCTAAGGCTCTGCTGGCGGCGTGAAGGTTCGACGTCGGTTCAGGATCATCAATCTAAGACACCCCGTGATTGGTCAATATATATGAGTGAAAATGAGCCAATTGGTTACGTGATGACGTAATTTCGCAAGCCTATGGGCATCAAGTTATCAAAAATAAGGACGCTGGCGGCCAATAAAGCGGCCAGACAAATATAAACCGTGTGAAAACGAAGATACGAAAAAATAAACAACAAACCTCAATAAAGTTACAAGAAAAAAGAAATCAGTGAAGTTAAAGAAAAACAAGAAACAATAACATTAGAGGGAAACAAATTCAAGAGTCAAAATACAAACGTAATAAAGATACAAAAGTGAACATCATCATTCGAAAAAGGTTAATGGATTATGCATAGGGAATTTCAGGACCGGATAACACTGTTTGCCAATGGAACTATGTTTAATTGACTAAAGAAAACAAGCGTATTCTATACGATCATTCAACCCGATAGGGTGGGAACAATTAAGTTTTTTTATCCAAAAATATTCAGTTCTTTGTCTTTGTTTTGCAGGATCCATGTCTCGACGTTGTGTGATCTTTTCAAGTATTGTAAACCGCAACTGAGAAATTTGGTGACCAGTTTCAATCCAATGTGATGCTACAGCTGATTTTAAATTCTTGGTTCTGATGTTGCTTTTATGTTCTGAGATCCGAATTTTCACTTTCCTCTCAGTTTGACCTACGTATATTTTTCCGCAGGGGCATTTGATGGCGTATATACAATTAGTCGTATCACAAGTACTTGTATGATGTAAAGGTATGGAGTAACCTTTCGTGGGATGATTAAATTGGTTACCAATCATTACGTTACCACAATGGGTACAGTTTTGACATTGAAGCATACCTCGCCATGGTTTAGTCAATTTCTTAGGTGTATTCAAAATTTCCTTAATGTTTTTTGAACGTTGAAAAGCAAATGTGATTTTATTGTCAAAAAGATCAAGAAGATCTGGTTCCATAGAGATGATTCGCCAATGTTTACTTATGATTTTCTTAATCTGTGGTGATTCAGTAGAATATTTCAATACACATACAGTTTTGTTCTTGTCTTTTGTATCTGTGATTTTTTCTTGGAGAAGGTTAACTCTGGGTAACAGTGATACTTTGTCTGCTGCTGTTTTCAACACACTTTCTGGATAACCCCTTTGTCGGTACTTGGTCAATTGTTGTTCAATAGATTTAGTTAAATCATCATTGTTGGATACAATACGTTTTATTCTAATCAGTTGCGAAGTAGGTAGATGTTTTTTTAAAGTTTCCGGATGAAAACTCTGAAAAAGTAAGCTGGAATTTCTGTCAGTCTTTTTAATATGTAGCTGAGTCGAAATTTGATTCTGATCAAGTTTGACAATGACGTCAAGAAATGTAATGGTTTTCTCATCAATGTGGTAGGTGAATTTGATCCGGTCATTGTGTGTGTTTAATATCGAAATATTCTCTTCAAGTTGTGAACGTGATCCTTTCCAAATAAAGAATAAATCGTCAATGTACCGTTTGTACATGATGATGCCTTCTTTCCACATCGTATTATCAAGAATGTGATCTGTTTCAAATTTGCTCATAAAAATATTAGCATACGAGGGAGCCCCCCCGAATCCCATAGATGTGCCACTTGTTTGATTATAAAAGTTGTTTTGCCACTCGAAATAGCTGCAATACAAAGCAAATTGCATGAGTTCCATAATAAACAACCTTTGTGACTCCTCTAATTCACTTGTTAGCAGGCTCCATTCTAATGCCTCGAGGCCTTCATTATGGGGTATTGATGTATATAACGCTACTACATCGATAGTGCACAGACTGTAGGATGCATCATTTTCAAGTTCAACCAAATTCAACAAGTTTAAAAAAGAGGTGGTGTCTTTAATGTAGGTAACGCTTTTCTGGACAAGAGGCTGTAAGAATTTATCAACAAATTTACCAATAGGCTCAGAGATAGACCCACACGCCGAGACAATGGGTCTGAAGGGACGGTTATTAATATCCTTATGAATCTTTGGTAACATGTATAGCTTGGGTCTTCTTGGAAATTTTGTGTCAAAAAATTGTTTAGTCTTGGTGCCAATCCAATTCATTTCAAATGCATGTTTAGTGATGTTTTCTAATATTTGTTGATATTCCACAGTAGGATCAGATTCCAAAGGCAAATAAATGTCTTGATTTGCAACATGTTCATTGACGTTATTGATGTAGAATTCAGTGTCCATTATGACAAGGGCGCCGCCTTTGTCTGCTTTAGAAAAGGTTAGTTGTTTGTCAGCACTTAAATTTTTAAGTGTATTCCATTCTTTAGGAGATAGATTCAACTTTCTTGGTTTGACAAATTTCATTTCTTGTATGTCCGCTAGTACAGATCTCTCAAAAGTTTCAATAGTTTTGTGGGTGAAAGGCGCACAAAAGGTACTGGTGGGTTTAAAATCTTTATCCCATGTTTCTATGCATTGTGGTGTTTGAATATCTTTGAAGAAAAATTTAAGTTTCAAAGTTCTGAAGAATTTAAACAAAGCAATTTCCGTTTCTGCTTGGTTGGAATGGTAGGTGGGAACGAATGTCGTGCCTTTGTTAAGTAATTTAGTTTCTGCTTTTGTCAACTGTTTCGATGAAATATTGACTATGAGGTTATTTTCGATTTCTGACTCCTGGTCCTCTCTGCAATTGTCTGATCGGATTCTTTTACTCCTTCTGATTGACTTTCTGTTGATGGTGGAGCGTTGGCCGCGGGGCTGATATCTAAAAAAGCAGGCTGTTGAGTGTTATTACTTGTGGATGGTTTGGTGGTGGATAAGGTTGCTTTGTTTAATGGGCCTCTTGATCCTGAGATTTCTGAGTCTGATACCACACTCTCTTGAGATGAAGATGTAGTTGTCTTTTGTGTGGGTTGTGATTGCCATTTCCTTTGATTATAAACTTCGGCCCAAGTATAAACTTCTTCTAGTTTATAATCCAGTGTATCTCTGCGGTATTTTCTTATTTTTCTTTCATTGACTTCCTTTGCATATTTTTCCAGTTTCAAGTTGATGTCTTCAAGAGTTTTGGTAAGATCTGGAATTTTATTAATTTCAATCTGTAAAATTTTAATTTCCTCTTCTAATTCAATTAGGACTTTTGAAAGTTCTTCCACAATCAGGAGAATGAGGTCTAATGAACATTTGTTCAGTATCTGATACCATCTTTCAACAAATTTCTTGCTGTTTTTGCATAACATTGGCTTGAGGGCTATCCTAAGTCCCCTCGGTATTCTTTTGTTTTTGTGATAATGGATTAACGTGGTGGCATGCATCCTTTGATTAATTTCTTTTTTGCTTATATATTCAAACTGTCGCAAAAGTTGAGAGGTGGTAGTTTTTTGTGAAGTGAAGCTTCTGGTCTCCTGGATCAAATCATAAATTTCTTGGGCGGCTTCTACAGAGAAGCCAAGCGTTTCAGCTTTGTTGGTGGTAAATTGTGCAATGTCGTCTAGTTGCATGATTACTGGTGGTGCAAACAGGGATGAGAAGGACTGAAGCAACGAATAAAAAACACTATGTTATCCCTGTGCACTCTTATTTAAACAATTTCAGCGAAAGTTCAAAAAAATTATTTTGTTGGTGCTCCTTGTGTCACGTGGCGTCCTCCCACGTCTTTGTGAAAATTGTCGTATGTAGTGAGAAGAGTCACCTTCTCACAAAGCAAGGGCACTCAATAAACAACGAAACTGTTGAGTTTCTTCATCCATTTATTGACTTCATGGATTGAGTTACAACAAATTCATCCGGTTAAATCACTCGTTGAAAATATCATTTCCAAATATGATAGTACATAACAAAGATTATTCTTCTTAAGCTCATTAGACATCCACCCAATGCATTTCGGGTCATTGGTGTCTGACCCTTCTTCAGGGGTCTAAAAAATGAAATGAAACAGGACCATTAGGTTCACTGACCAGAATAAATAAATGCTATAAACAGTACAATCAAATACATACATAAGACGAAACATATGTACCAAATCCATAAAACTGCAATGAGAACAAACTGAGTAGAAAATTAGGCGTGAAAACAAGAAGTGAAGAGAAAAGAAAAATTAAAAGAAACGAAAATTAACAAAACGTGCAAGGGCTAACGAAGCGTATAGGTGGCATAGGATCAAAAACCAATTAGAAGAAACACGAAAATATCAAGCGAGTGAGAAAATTGGAGCGGGTGAAAAACGAAGGCTTAAAACGCGTGAAAAGATAATGTGAAAAATGATACTAAAGGATCCCATTAAACCCAGAGGGGAGCATGTTGAACGGAGACTTACTAAAAACCGGACGGTTTTCACATGTCTAAGGCTCTGCTGGCGGCGTGAAGGTTCGACGTCGGTTCAGGATCATCAATCTAAGACACCCCGTGATTGGTCAATATATATGAGTGAAAATGAGCCAATTGGTTACGTGATGACGTAATTTCGCAAGCCTATGGGCATCAAGTTATCAAAAATAAGGACGCTGGCGGCCAATAAAGCGGCCAGACAAATATAAACCGTGTGAAAACGAAGATACGAAAAAATAAACAACAAACCTAAATAAAGTTACAAGAAAAAAGAAATCAGTGAAGTTAAAGAAAAACAAGAAACAATAACATTAGAGGGAAACAAATTCAAGAGTCAAAATACAAACGTAATAAAGATACAAAAGTGAACATCATCATTCGAAAAAGGTTAATGGGTATTTTGCCACAATATCAGTGATTATATGTTTGGCGTTGCACACTACCTGCAATGTTCATGGAATTATATGACTTTCTGTTCCTAAACACATACTCATTCTGTGAATGGGGTGAGATTGCGATATAGCTCCTGTCTACGCAGCTGGAATTTTCCCATGAGGAACAGGGTCAAGAATGATTTACATATAGCTGTGTCTGAACTGGGGTGGCGAAGTGAGCTAAAGAACAATGATGGATTCAGCCCAGATCTGTGACTGGGGGTGAGTGTCTGAAAACTTTCAGCACTCTGTCCATCATCCCCTTGTGTTTGCTTTGTTCACCCTAAGTTGGCAGGGTATGCCCAAACGTGGGTCCCTTGCTCACTTTGCCACTGGATTCAAGCTAACCTGGCTGATGAGGGCTGTTAGCATGAAAACAGTCCCATGATGTTTGTTTCCGGTCCAGGGAAGACTTGGCTTGGCAGTTCTGGCTGGACTGTTCCCATGAGGCACAGGGTCAAGACTGATTTGCAAATAGCTGTGTCTGAACTGGGGTGGCGAAGTGAGCTAAATAATGATGATGGATTCAACCCAGATCTGTGATCCATCATCTCCTTGTGTTTACTTTGTTTGCCCTAAGTTGGCAGGGTATTCCCAGACATGGGTCCCTTGTTCACTTCGCCACTGGATTCAAGCTAGCCTTGCTGATGAAGGCTGTTAGTCTGAAACCGGTCCCAGGATGCTTGTTTCCGGTCCAGGGAAGACATGGCTTGGCAGTTTGGGCTGGACTGTTCCCATGAGGCACAGGGTCAAGACTGATTTGCATATAGCTGTGTTTGAACTGGGGTGGCGAAGTGAGCTAAAGAACGATGATGGATTCAACCCATATCTGTGACTGGGGGTGAGTGTCTGAAAAGTGTCAGCGCTCCGTCCTTCTTCTTCTTGTGTTTGTTCTATTATTCATTCCCAGAATGCTTTTAGACAGCTTGTCTCCAGTCACAGGCGAGAAATCCAGCTTTACCTCCCATCACTTTCAAGCTGGAATACAACTTTTAGCTGGGAGAGCTGACAACCCTGGCACAGTGGTCAATGGGTTTCTTCTGGGTCCTGTAAAGGGCAATGGGTCAGAGGCGCAACTACTATTGGCGTAGCAGGCATTGTGGTGCACCCACTTGCCATGCCCAAACCTTCCCTTTTATTACATGTGCGTCACTCCTAAGATAGGCTCAAGGCAGCCCTCAGCAAAGTGCAATGTATTTAAAAGGTAGGACATGTGTTTTTCCGTTTCCCAATTGTGAAATACTGCTAATTTTGGTTTTCACTATTGCAAGGACTTTTTCTCCCATAGGGTAACTTGGGGATTGCCTTAAAATATATTTTAAGTGTAGTTCCCATTGGGAGCTGATAGAGATTCGGAGTTTGGAGTGTCTGGACTCACAATTTAAATATACATCTTTTGATGGATTTGGTTTTGAATTACATGTTTGAAAATGCCACTTTTAGAAAGTGGATATTTTCTTGCTTAACCATTCTGTGCCTCTGCTTGTAGAATACACGTCTGGGTTCACTGACAGTTGGGCGCCTGTGCATTCACTCTAGACAGACATACAAATGGAGCTGAGGTGTGCCTTGCATCTCCTGATGGCCCATCACCAGGCCAGGCTGATGGGTCTTCCTGAGCTAGAGTGGTAGGAGGAGTTGTCACTGACACCTGAATAGGACTGGAAGGGGTTTAAGTAATGGACCTCTGGCACCTCAAAATCAGAACACTTCTGGCCTGAGGACATTCTGCGATGGAAAAAGAGCTGGATGCTGAAAAAGGGACTGCCACTATGCCTGTTGCTTTGTTGTGCTGGCCTGGTGTTTCTGCTTCTGTCCTAGGAGTGAAAGGACTGGACCTTGCGTTCTACCTTCTGCTTCCAAGGTTCTCCAAGGGCTTGTGTATGCTTGCCTCCTGCTAAGATGTCTTAAGGCATCATATAATTCACCTGCTGAGAGCCCTGACTTGCCAAGTGGTTCCAAATTCAGTTCCTGGGGCCTTGAAAGTGTAACCTGATGAGAAAACCCATGCATTGACTTTCTGCACCTGATTTCTCAATGCAGCACCTGTAATGCAGGTGAAAGATCGACAAAGCACCTTCTTTGCAGCTGAAAGATCGCCGCAGTGTGAGTCTTGAGCACTGTGTCATCGACTTCCATGGCACCCGCTCCAACTCCAATGCAGCACCTGCATCTCACCGCCGCATCGATGCTGTGTATCTGCACTATCAATGCATTGTCCCTTGATTCAGACTCTTCATTGACGCCGGGCTGCAGTAAGGAAACAAGGCTGCGTGTCCGGAATTTGAGCCATCACCTCCCCTTATAGTAAGGAATCGATGCATCACCTCCCCTGCCTGTCAATAAGGAACCGATGCGTCACCTCCCCTGTAGAGTAGGGAACCGACGCATCGCTTTGCTTTTCTAGCACCTCACCTCTCCCAACATGTTCTCGCCTATTATTTTTGACGCATCCAAGGTACTTTGAGTTAAAACAACCGCATCCATTGATTTCTATGGACTAAACTTGCTTAATCTTTGAACAGAGGGGGCCCGATTCACAGAACTAACTTAAGACAAAATCCTAAACTTACTACTTTTTGTATTCACAGAAGTTAGGATTTTGTCTTAAGTTTGTCTTAAGACAAACTTAAGACAGACTTAAGACAGTCTTACGACAGACTTAAGACAGTCTTAAGACAGACTTAAGACAGTCTTAAGACAGACTTAAGACAAACTTAAGACAGACTTAAGACAGACTTAAGTTAGGATTTTGTCTTAAGTTTGTCTTAAGACAAACTTAAGACAGACTTAAGACAGTCTTAAGACAGACTTAAGACAGTCTTAAGACAGACTTAAGACAGTCTTAAGACAGACTTAAGACAAACTTAAGACAGACTTAAGACAGACTTAAGTTAGGATTTTGTCTTAAGTTTGTCTTAAGTCTGTCTTAAGTCTGTCTTAAGCCTGTCTTAAGTTTGTCTTAAGTCTGTCTTAAGACTGTCTTAAGTCTGTCTTAAGACTGTCTTAAGTCTGTCTTAAGTCTGTCTTAAGTTTGTCTTAAGTCTGTCTTAAGTTTGTCTTAAGTCTGTCTTAAGACTGTCTTAAGTCTGTCTTAAGTTTTTCTTAAGACAAACTTAAGACAAAATCCTAACTTCTGTGAATACCAAAAGTATTACGTTTAGGATTTTGTCTTAAGTTAGTTCTGTGAATCGGCCCCTGATATCTTAACTTGTGTAAGTTGGGTTTTTGTGATTTTGGTCTTGTTGGCTATTTTTCTAAACTGATGGGGACTCCTTTGGTAGTGTTTTCACTGTATTACTTTGTGTTTTTGTACAAATGATTTACACATTGCCTCTGAGATAAGCCTGACTGCTCGTGCCAAGCTACAAAGAGGGGAGCAGGGGTTATCTTAGCTTTGTGACTCCCTTACCCTGACTAGAGTCAGTGTCCCTACTTGGGCAGGGTGCATACCACTGCCAACTAGAGACCCCATTTCTAACAGTGGTTTAGACTCTGGCATTTCACTCTGGTTGACTACTTTAATAAATATCACCATGGCACCCAGGTAAGGTGAATGTGCACTTCATAAAACTGGGTTAATATGATATTGCATGTGATACAAATTAATTTACTCCCCGAAAACGCATGAACCACATATTCAAAGACTAAAACTGTGTTTAAATGCAGGAAAAAAAATGTATTAGATCATTACATTATATATTTTGAACATATAAATATACCTCACTAAACCTTTGTATTTTCTCAGTTTTGCGTAAATATATGTGTGTGTGTGTGTGTGAGGACCATATTTTTATTATTATTATCATCATCATCATCATCATTATTATTATTATTATTATTATTATTATTATTATTATTACTGCATAGCATGGCCCTAACCCCAGAGGCAGGAGAGCCCTTTACATGCAACCAGATGAACATCATCATGAACAACAACATGAATTTAGTCAGGTCTTTTTGGGAACCCCTGGGAATGAGCAATTGTTGATGCAGCCTATTAGTACAGAGGTTGAATCGCAAATTGCATTTCTATTCCCAAATCAGTCACTGTGAAATTTCCTCATTCCTGGTTTGTATACGGGGATAGAACATCAGCGACTTTGCTACAATTAATGGGAATTAAGGGTTGTGGGGTTGTTTTTGCATTTGATGGATGGGCCTCCAAACTGCTATGGCCCTGCCTCTGCCAGTCTATGGTGACACCCTCACCAAATTTAGAGTTGTATGCAGAGTCAGCTGGGCATTTCCACATAAAATCCTTTAACCAACATAGCTGGAGCAATTTCGGCAAAAATGGAATGTATGAAAGTGAGAATATCTTTTTTTTTAATTTCTAAAAGAAATACTCAAAGCAGAAGATTGCTCTGATAAACAGAAGAATAGTGATTAATTCACTCAAACTAGCCACATAATGTGTTTGTTCCTTGGCTTACAAGCCCTGTGGACCTCTGAATAGCTAGCTGTGGTTCTACTGAGTCCTGTGAAACTTTATTTCTCCATACGGATGGAAACAGATCTGAGGCTCTGAAGATGTGCTGTGTTGTTGAAAAGTCACCAGAGACGTGCCTGTAAATTTGGAGTAATCCATGGTGAGGTGGAAACTCACATGTTTATGAGCCAGGATGTCAGGCAATGGTTTTTTGTCTATGTTGAGGAGTATTGATTAGAAACATGAATTTTCAGCTATCCAAAAGGCGGGTCATGCCCTAGGTTGGTTTGGAGCTACTGAATAGGTACTCCAGAACTATGAATAATGGCCTATCTGAAAACACCTACCACTGATACGGGAGAGGTGGGATCAGGGCGGATATCTTTAGTGGGTGGGTGACACGTTGAGGTTGGAGGTAAGTGTTCATGAGCGTCTGCGGAGGCAGGTTTGGTTACCAGGGAGTTTATACATTTCCTCACAGGATTTGTTTTAAGGTGAAGGTCTCATAACACGAGTGAATTGAGCAGGTGGACTAAGATTTGTAAAAACGTGGAGTGTGAAGAAAGGTGAAACCTCAGGCAGGACACTGCCAGATCTGTGTATCAGGCCGCACAGTTCAGAGAGAGCTAGGTATGAAGTGGACTGCTTCTTTAAGGTTTATTCTTAAGTGCTTTGAGCTGTAGCTTTTTGTCGAAAAATAAGACACAGCATGATGGTCTGCCCAAACAACACCCGCGTGCACTCATGTCCGTTCACTATACTAACCCCCATACATGTAGAGGTGTTTGGGGAAAGTGACGCCTACTGAACATTCCGAAGTCACCACCACTGGGGATGTGATAACGTCCTCTGCTCACTAGCTCCTTTACTCATTACTAGCGTCTGTACATGTCTGAGGATCTAAGTGCACATTTGTCTCAGAAATAAAAATAAATACGTAGGAGAAAAGTGTTCATGCTGATAGGCGGCTCTTTCATGTAGCAGGAAGTAAACGTGATGCCTGCTGGAAAAGCGCTGCCCAACGCGTGCCAAACAGATGGAATAAAATAAATATATGTTTTAAATAGAGTTCAAGTCACTTTCAATAGCCCGTGAAGAGGAAAAGGCCTGCCGGTGATCTGTGTTAATAGCTTCGCCACGGGACTGTAGGTCTCTCTTCCTCCGTCAAATGCACTGTAACCTTCCTGAAACGTTCCAGATGTCACTGCTGGGACCCGCGGGAGCTGAGGATCGAGTGACTGGCAAACGGCTACAGATTTAACATCAAAAAAAGGAGGATACACCCAGATCTGTGACATTGCTGCACACCTGTCTAGAGCTGCTTTCCTAGTTGTTCACAATTATTAACTCTAGCTATTATTGTTTTCGATTTTCACTATCAAAATATTTAATATCTTGATATTGGCTGAGCTAGGCACAAGCTTGAGAATGAAGTAATTTATAAACAAAAGCGCCTTACTTTGCTACACCATGTAATGGGAGCTTTGTGTCTTGTTGGCAATCACATAGGCCCAGCCCCACCGCAGTGTTCATAGATAGACACAGAGACCTGATTTAGTGTTATGCATGCACTGCCTGCGTGTGAAGGGTGCCTTATTTATTAATGGCGATAGGGACCTCACACTGGAACAACCCATAAGAACTGGTCTGAAGGGGGAAGCAGGGCACTCTTCCACTCACACCCACACAACATTCATCCCAAACTTTCAAATACAAACAAAACCAATACATTAATAACAATAAATAAAGGCAACAAAATAACAAAATACATGTCCATCATCTGATTCTGGGATTTCGAAATTTCAGCCCTTGACCTAGCAAATCATAAGATTCCCAAGTGCCACCTGTATGGCTGCAATGGTTGCGGCTGCAGTCGCAGGGAGTAATGGTGGAGTCCCTCATGCGGTTTTAGCTGCAGCTAGGAATGGTGGTGAAACCCCGGTTTGTACAGGCTGGGTGGTTGTGGGCCCAGTGGGAGTCTACATTAGTTTGGCAAACAGCCTGCACCTGGGGCTATCAGGTGCCACAGATGTTTCTAATAATGTGTTGTTAAAGTCGTTGCGAGAGTTGTAACTTTGTGCAGCCTGCCCAGAGACCTGCTTAAAAAGCAAAATGTCCCTGGTAATGGTGATGCTGCCTCTAGTGGCAGTGACTGGAGTTACTTTCACTGAGGACCGTTGCCACGGTTGTGCTTCAGACCTTGGCTTGAATGTTCTTCCACCCTGCCAGGACCATTCCACTGCTGAATCATTGACTTCTAATGGGATCCACTTGGCCTTTCTGTAGACACTCATAGCATCAATGTTCTTCCTTCGCTGAGCTTGAACTAGCTCTGCCTTCTCAACAGTGGGAACCTTCAACGAGTGGTTTGGGATGACCTCCCCGGTTGAGCGTTTGCTGTGGAAGGTTATGGGTGACACTTTAGTGCTGGCATGAGGGGTGTTGTGGTATTCTCTGAGGGATTTATAGATGGCCCACTCTATGTGGTCATTGTTAAGTTCAGCAGTTCAAATGACTTAATTGAGGGCGCTCATGAACCTTTCTGCTTTGCCTTTGGGGACATTTGTGAGTGAGTTCAAGATGCTGGATAGTCAATGACTAGAAGAATTCTGCCATTGTCTGTCTGGACTTTCTGCAGCAGCCCATGAGTAACAAACACCTTCTCATACTTTGGCTGTATCTCTTCAGCAGATGTAGAGGGAACCACTTCTACCTCCGGATATTTGCTCAGATCATCCACTAACACTAGCACATAAGCACTCAGTTTAGTCTAAGAAGTGGTGGGGACGTCTTTTGGTAGAACTGGTGCAGGGGCGTCCAGTTGTCCAACTACTGGCCAGCTTGCAATTATCATCTCAATCTGTTTGTCCAAATCAGGGAGCCATAACGTTTGCCACAGTCTGTTTTTTTGTCTTTACCATCCCTTTGTGAGTCTGAGGGACAGTTTACATCAGGTGGGGACCTAATCATGGGGAATCACACGCCTATTAACCTTCAGGAGCAGACCACCATCAGCTATGGGCAGCTCGTGGCGAACGTTGTACACTGCTTGAATCTGGCTTCAGAAGTTCTGTGGAGTTGTCCTTTGAGGACTGGCCACCAATTGTTCACTTCGAAAGTCTCCTCTACATGCTGGGAACACTTGTCAATCTAGGACACCCAGCTTATTTCTTCTACTGTGAACAGTGTAGGCCATGAGTCATTAATCATTGGGTCCACATATTCATTGCTTGCTCTTGTTCTATTATGGCTGTGACTCGGTAGTGACAAGATAACCAGTCAGCAGGTTTGTCTTGGCTGGACTTGGACACTACCTGAAATTAGCACTCTTGTAGTGCGAGCATTCACTTTTCAATTCTTGGTGGTAGTTTGGCTCTTGATCCTTGAAACAAACGTATGAGGGGCTCATGATCAGTGAATCTATTAAATGCGTTGCCATACAGATACAAGTGAAAGTGTCTGCAGGCCCACACCACAGCAATTGCTCTCACTCTACTTGTGTGTACATTTGTTCAGTTTCCATCAGTGCATGACTGGTGTAGGCTACTGGTGCCCACACATCCTGATGCTGCCTCTGCATTAGCACTACCCAAAGCCTGGTTCAGCTAGCATCTGCTACAAGTTCTGCTTGGTTTCTTGGATCGTAGTACTTCATGGTCACTTTTGCTAATAAGGCGGTCTTGGTATTTCATCTACTGTGGGTGTTATGTGGCGTTCTCAGCATATGGCCTTGTTTGGTATTCCCACGCCCATGCAAATTTGGACAGCTCCAGGCTGCTTCAGTTTCCTCTTCACAACAATGATCAACACCCATTGGGTGGGTTCTTCAACTTTTTCTATAATGCCAGCAGTTCCAATTTCTCCAGTCCCTGCTCCACTAGCAGGAATACATTAAATGTAATGCATATATGGTGAAGTATGGCTACTGACTGTATAGTAGGGTCACTGCAGAGTTTTACTGATTTCCTTTTAGAAAGTCAGTGCACTGGAAGGTGTTCTAAAATCTTCTAGCATCATCATTACCCTTTGTAGTTGACCGCAAAAGCAAAAGCAATCAGTTTGAATGATGACTCTGCCACATTGCATTTGCAACATGCAGAGACTGAATCAGTGTGGTGCACTATTCTGGTGGGCAACATGCCAACCAGGTCAGTGGGTGTTTAACTACTGTGGGCATATGTGTTAGTTTATGTCTTTTGTTGGGTAGAAGAGGGGCACAGCTTTTTATAGTCAGTTCTGGACATGACACAGACAATGGCTCCAGTGCCTATGAGACTAGTCATAGGGTAGCCATGAATGGAAAGTTCACACCATGCATCATAATCATGGGTAGTTTGCACCTGCATTTATTTTTGTCGTGTCAACATTTGGTCATTAGAAAGTGAAATGTAATAACATGTACAGGTGAAATGATAGAAATATTTCATGCAATGTGATGAAATTAACATGGCAGTTGCGTTCTGAATAACGTAAATCCTTGTGTTCGTTTATAACTGACTAATGAAGTTAATTTATTGAAATGTAATGCCTCTGATTTAAATGTGCACCATAATAATGTCTGCATATAGGCGTGTTTAACTGAAACTTTAACGTGTAGAATTCGTGTTGGTTGCTTACAGTCATTCATGTATTTGATATATTCACATAATGTGTTAATTTAGAAATGCTTAGTAAAATGGTAATTTGTGTGGTTTCAAAAGGCCTACATGCTATTTCCTTATGTTAGCTGATTTCTGCAGGCCTGAAATGCATTTTCCCTGGAAGCTCTCATATTAGACTCAGTAGTTAAATTACATGTACATGTTGAATTTGTTTTTTCTCACGTTTTTGTTGCGGGTGAAGAAAGTCATCGTTGTTAGTTAGAATAACTAAAACTAGCACATCAGAACTCAGTTTAGTCTAAGAAGTGGTGGGGACGTCTTTTGGTAGAAATGGGTGTGTTTTATGATTTTGGTGTTTGAATTAGGGACAGTGCCCCGGGGGTGGAGTTAGGAGAGGAGATCGAGGAAGACAAAAGGAGCATCTTAGAACGAGGTCTGTAGCTTTATGCTACTTGACCCGTAAAATGTGAGTGAACTTCTTAGGAAGTCCTCACACGCTGACACCTTTTTCCTGAAGTTGCCTGGGGAATGCTAAGTAGGAATGTCACATTAGTAGTAGTGTAGGGACAGCCTAATGCTTTCTACCCACAAACCTCAAATTAAGTCTGATCTTGACACGGGGGCACTTATTGCCTGCGTTCTGTTTTTGGAATTTGTCATTCTTTTCATGTTTCAAAGATTGAACATTGCACGCTGGTTCGGCTTTGTATTAGTTCCGATGTATTTCTACAACCTCGTCTTGAGGTGCCTGTATGTCCAGTTATTTTTGGCTTTGTAATAAACCCACTAACTTAGAACCTGGTGTCTGGGATTCTTCGGAGTCATGATTCTTTGAACTTGTGAGTCTCATCTAATGAGTTATTTCTCCCCACCACACTTCCAAGCAGGTACAAACGGTCCATTGATCGAGGGTTCCTTAGTACATTGACAAAAGGGAACCCAGTGCCATCACATGTCTTCTTTCAGAGCAGTCCTGGGTTGTCAGTGGCTGATACCATGTGAATATGTTCTGTGTTAGAGGGTATTGTCTCATCTGAGTCTTTCAGTGGATGCATTCTCATGTCTGGAGTGTCCATGTTTCTCACTCTCAATTTAGATTTTCCAGGTAGGTTTTCGCTGGTTAGTAGTTCAGGAATCACAGAACAGTGTATGTTTGCAAAGTGATCTTGCTTTGCAATGGGCAGAACTGGTTTTGCCTTAGGGGGACACTAGGACCCTCGGTGTTGCAGGTTGGCACAGTACCCGGAGAACGACCTTCACAACGTGGGCGTTACACCGCGGTACGTTTACATCGCGGGCATTACAACGCAAGTCGTTACGACGACTTGCGCTGGATGGCGCTCTAAGCTAAGGAATAGTATGATATACTATTCCAACGCCTTCCCTACTGTAATGTAGGCTGGAGTTGGAATAGTAAATCATACTATTCCTAAGTCCAGCGATCTCCAGAGCAAGTTGTTGTAATGACTTGCGTTGTAACAAACGTAATGTAAAATACGAAGTTGTGAATGTATGCGTTGTAACGTCATACATTCCAGTACCCACATGGTTTGTCTGACCTCTTCGTGAATAGGCCTTTTGGCTCCACTAGCGTTACTAGAGTCATTCCGCTCAGTCTTGATGACTTTGATAGCGAGCAAGGACTCAATGTGTGCTGATCTGGCGAGTTTATTGCTCCTCCCAAGGGTGAGCATGTTGGGTAGAGGCATCTTTGCAGTTTTTAATATCCCCTTTCATAGTTCAGATGAGTAACTGCCCTGGATTACTTGATCCCGCAACTCTTCATTGACATTGACAAACTTGCAAGTACTCTCTAGCCCACACAGTTAAGCTTAGAAAGCATTGATGGACTCACGTGGCCCTTGTTTCACTAGTCTCAAAATGAAACATTCATAATGCATGTTTGCTTGAGTACTGAACTGCAAATTCAGAGTGGCCATTGCAGCGGCATAGTCATTGTTTTGACTAATGTCAGCAAGGGTGAGAAGCGTTTTATGCACTCCTTTCCCCACTAAATGCAGTAAGATTGATCTTTTCATAGAGGGGTAAGTTTCTTTGGTGGCCGACAATTAGGTTTCAAAATGGATCAACCATACTTTCCACCTGGCTGAAACTGAAGATGAGGCTGACATCATGTTGAATAGTTTTAAGTAAAACAAAATTGTAAATTAAATTAAAATAATTATTGGTAACCTGAAACGAAGAAAATTTAAATGTCACAATACATTAACTCATTGAATTGAATACCTTAAAAGTATTTAAATAAAATATATTAATTCAATTTTTAAGGATTATTATTAAACAATTGTTTAAAAAAATACATACTCACTTTAATTTATATTTTTTATTATTAGTTAGTAAAACAAATTAAATTATTCAAAATATATATTCATTTTTACAATTATTTAAAAAAGATATGTTTTAACATTCGTTACTTAATAATGATGAAAAATATAAATTATAGTGAGGATGTATTTTTTGAAACATTATTTTAAATAATAATTAAAAATTAAAGGACTATATTTAATTAATTTAAATATTTTTAAGACATTCAATTTAATGAGCTAATGTAGTAGAATAGGGTGTCTTAGACTGTCAAACAGTGGAGTAGAGTGCTTTAGAGTGGAGCAGCATAAATTAGAGTGTCACCGAGTGGAGTATCATCAAGAGGAGTGTCATAGAGTACAGTGGAGAAGAGTAATGTAGACTGGAGTGCCGTGTCATACAGTGGAGTGGTGTATCGTACAGAAAAGTTGAGTGATCTGTCGTTGAGTGTTATGCATTGTAGTACAGAGGCGTAGAGTAGATGGGCATAGAGTGAAATAGAGTGACATAGAGTGTAGTGCAGTGTCATCAGTGATGTCATTTGAGATGTCATCAGTGATGTCACTGACCATGTCATGAGTGATGTAATATGTGAGGTCTTAAGCAGTGCATTGTGGGGGTGTGTGTTATAGTTAGATCAGGTAACTATAACTGCTGAATTTCTATGGTTTTGTACGAGTGAAATCTGAGCCTAACTATAACGTCCCTCTAACCTTTGTTTTTTTAAATGAATTTCTATGTTTTTTTAACCAGTAGTCGCGTATGCAGAATGGTGGAGAAAGGGGTGGGCCCTCCAACCAGCTCTCAGGAACACTGCTTGTCGGACTTACTGGAGTTAACAGGAGGGCTTCTTGGTCACCAAGCACCCTCAGCCTCCAAGAGGACTTCATCCCCCAACCAGTAGTGTGCCAGGAGGTGTATTTGCAGAATGGTAGAAAAAGAGGGTGGGCCTCTGACCACCTCTCGGCAATCGCACTGTGTGGGAGTTACTGGAGGTAACGGGAGGGGTTCTTGGCCCCCAATGACCCTCAGCATTCAAGGGGACATCATCCCCCAACCAGCAGTGCACCAGGAGGCGCGTTTGCGGAGTGGTGGAGAAAAGGGCGTGGCCTCCGAAGACCTCTAAGCAATTCCGCTGTATGTGACTTACTGGGGGTAACAGGAGGGCTTGTTGACCCCCAAGAACCCTCTGGAGCCAAGGGGACTTCATCCCCCAACCAGCACCGCACCAAGAGTAGCATTTGCAGAGCGTTTGAGAAAGGGGGTGTGGCCTGTGAAGTCCTCTCTGCAATCTTGCTCTGTGGGACATACTAGAGGTAACAGGAGGGCTGGTTGGCCCCCAAGGACCCTTTGCAGCCAAGGGAACTTTGTCTTCCAACCAGCAGTGCATCAGCAGGCACGTTTGCAGAGTGGTGGAGAAAGGGTGCGTGGCCTTCAGCAACTTACCGGTCGCACATTTTTATTGAATTTTATTTATTGTGGGAGGGGGCCACTTTCCTGGGACAATTTGGGCCCCAAGGATCCCATCCCCTAGGGCACAGACTTTTTAATGTTATTTTATTTTTCACATTAAAGGAGAAAGGCTGAGCGGTCACCCTCCTTGGCCAATTTTGGCCCAGGGGACCCCATCACCCGGGACCTGGACTTTATTATATTAAAAAAAGAGGCAGTGGCATCGCTGATTTAGGCCCTGGGGACTGCATCCACCTGGGGTCGGCCTCTCCGTTGGGGGCCGCAGGGGAGCCTCAAGGCCTACGTGGTACCTGCCGGCTCCCCTCCTCCTGTGGGAGCCAGCATTGCTTTGAGACCCAGGGAGCTGCTAAACATGCAGCTCCTTGGATCTCAAACCAATTTGTCTGTTTCCCTGCTCGCTTGACAGAAGGCAGGGAAACAGACAAATGCTCCACTTTCAGCAGGCAAAAGTATTTGTGAGCTCTCGTTTGCTGAAAGCAGGACACTTGCTGTGACTTGGCGGGATGCTCCTGCCAAGCCACAGCAAACTGCAGTGTCCTGGGGGTGGGCACCCTGAGAAATTTCAGGAGCCAGCCCTGGGGAGTGTCGATCCCCAGGGCCATGTATGGCTCCAGGAGAGGGGACATGCAGCCCCCCTTCAATGTTTACTTTATCCCTGAGGAGGTAATGGTCCCCGGGGGTCTACGATGAACCCTCTTCATTATTCTGTTACATTTGCACAGGGGAGGTGGTGGTCCCCAGGGCTGTGGGGTGGCCACCAGGCCCCCTCACATTTCTGTAAATATTTTGCCCTGGGGAGGTGGGAGTCCCTGGGGCTGCGGGGGCTCCATGCTCCCCCACACTATATTTAATTAAAGCCCCAGGTAAGTGGCAGTCCCCGGGGCTGTGAAAGGGTTCTGCATGGCCCCCCACACCATGCTCAATTAAAGCCTCTGGAGGTGGCAGTCCCAGGGGCTGCAGGGGGTCTGGTTGGACCCTCCTGGCATTCATGTGTATTAAAAACCTGGGGAGGTGGCAGTCCCCTGGGCTACTATAAGCCCTATGAGGGGGGCCCCTGTGTTCCCCCTCCTTTTCTAGCCCTGAATGCCCCCGGGACCTGGTCCACCCAGGAGCCAAATAAAGTGAAAGCGCGTGAGACCACATTCTTTTTAATCTCAGAAAAATTTGCCGATCCGGCTGCAGATTTTTCTGAGATTAAAAAAAAAAATGCTTTTTAACCATGGCGGGGTCTCTGAGAGGCCCCTCCACCATGGCCAGGGGCTCAAGGTGTGCCCCTTTTCTTTTTTGAAATCTTTTTTGTGTGGGACTCTGCTTCAAGCCGAGTCCCAACATGGGCGCCAACCCTTCCTGGTTGAAGTGTTGAAAGCCAATCAGATTTCAGCACGGCTCAGCGCATTCTCTGTAAGAATCTACAGCCCTAGATACCTATATGTTTTGCCCTTTAATAGCTCTAAAACTACTGAACATATTTACACCAAATCACAAAAGGCGTGATCTGCATAAGAAAATCTACCTTTATGCCAAATTTAGTCTAATTCCATCCAGGGGTTCGGGCTGTAGTCAAGTTCAAAGGTCCTATGGGAATTTACATGGGAAAAATGCATTTTGGGACCCCCCCTTTTTTCTCAGCCCCCGCTAGACAGATTCCCCCAAAACTTCCAACACAGCAGCAGAACCCACTAAAGTATAACTTTTGAAAATTCTGTGAAGATTCATCAAGCGGCATCAAAATTGTTGGCAAACCAAAAAACTCTCTTCCTATGGACACTAGGTCCTAGATCCTAACAATATATATATTTTCACTGAAAAAACCAAAGGTTACAGGGCTGTTGAAGTTAGGGAATAGGATTTAAAAAAACTTAGATATTCACTGAAAAAAAAGGTTACAGGGACGTTATAGTTAGGCTGAATTTCACTTGTATAAAACCAGAGAAATTCAGCAGTTCTAATTAGCTGAGATAACTATAACTCACACCCCAGCAATGCACTGCTTATGACCTCACATATTACATCACTCATGACATGGTCAGTGACATCACTCATGGCATCTCAAATGACATCACTAAACATCATCCGATAACTGGGAGTTTTTCTAAAAAGTTTATGAGTGTTAAATATATATACACCAAGGTGTATTGATGAATCAGTGGGTGCATGAGTGCCTGTATGGATGACTTAATGGGTGTGTAACTGACTGTTTAAGTGAGTGATTATATGTTTCTCAGGGAATGTATGGGTGGGTGACTAATCTGTATGGATGTCTGTGTCAGTCTGTCACTTGGTGTGTAAATGGCTGCATGGGTTGGTGAGTAGGTACATGAGTGCATAAATGGGTTATTGATTGGTTGTCTGAGTACCTGTATGGGTGTATGAGTGTATGTGTGGATGGGTGAGGGTGTGTGTGACTCCCTGCATGTATGAGTGAGTGGATGAATCACTGGCTGTAATGGTTCATGAGTGTGTCTGTGAGGCGCTGTATGGGTAAGTGAATATGCATTTGGCTGTGTCGGTGAGGAAATGGATGTGTCAGTGGTATATGAGTGAGTAACTGCATATGTAAAAAGCAGTATACGTGAGTGTTTGAGTATATAAGTAACTGTATGTGTTAGTGAGTGATTGTGAGAGTGGCTGTACGGGTGAGTGTGTGCTTGTGTCAGTGACTGTATAGGTGAGTAAGTATGTGTTAGTATCTGTATGAATAAGTGAGTTGGTGTGCATATAACTGTATAGGTGAGTAAGTGGCTGTGTGATTGGCTCTATAGGTGAGGGAGCAGGTGTGTGAGTAGCTTCATGAGTGTTTGACAGTGTGTGAGTGTCTGTATGGGTGTATGAGAAGATATGTCAGTGGCTGTTTTAATGTGTCAGTGGGTGTATGGGTGGCTGTATGGGTGATTGAGTGGATGTGTGTGTAGATCTATGAATCAGTGAGTGGGTATGTAAGTACTGGTATGGGTGTCTCAATGATTTCGAGAATGGTAGTGTGAAAGTTGGAGTGGGTGTATGAAAGACTACATGGGGTGAGTGGCTGTGTCAGAGATTCTGTGGATGGTGTCATGACTGATGTCATCAGTGATTTTATTTGAGATGTCATCAGTGATGTCACTGAACATGTCCTGAGTGATGTAATATATGAGGTCATAAACAGTGCATTGTGGGGGTACGAGTTATAGTTAACTCAGCTCACTATAATGCTGAATTTCTCTGGTTTTGTCTGAGTGACATATCAGCTTAACTATACCATCCCTGTAACCTTTGTTTTTTTCAGTGAATATCTAAGATTTTTTAAACCTATTTCCAAACTATAAAAGCCCTGTGCCCTTTGTTTTTTTAGTCAATTTCTAAGGTTTTTTAAATGCTAATCCCTAACTATAACTTTCCTGTAACCTTTGATTTTCCAGTGAATTTCCATGGTTTTATAAGTAGCAATGGTCTTTGCAGAATGGTGTGGAAAGAGGGTGGGGCCCTGACCAGCTTTCAGAAATCCCACTGAGTGGGACTTAAAGAAAGTACCAGGAGGGCTTCTTGGTGCCCAAGTTCCTGTAGCATCCAAGACAACTTTATTCCCCAACCAGTAGTATGCCAGGAGATGTGTTTGCAGAGTAGCAAAGAAAGGGGGTGTGGCCTCCAAATACCTTTTAGTGAACTGACTGTGTGGAACTTGCTGGTGGTAACAAGAGGAATACTTGGCTCCCAGATACCCTCAATAGCCAAGGTGACTTCCCCAACTAGTACTATTCCAGGAGGTGTGTTTGCAGGGGGATGAGAAAGGACGTCCTTGATGATTGCACATGTAGTGCCTGTATGATTCTATGAGTGCCATTGCCAAGTACAGACTGCAAATACTAGGTGTTTTTAACAAAGTTTAAAACACATATATAGACATATTTTACACAAGGTTTCAGTGTACCAATTTAGTAAGCTACTAATTTAACCCCTTTGTATTCATTTGTCGAAATAACTAAATCAAAAATACATTTTCCTTCTTCACAGCAACACCAGAGGTCCCAATGACATCAGTAGTCATACACAAATGACAAACTGAAAAACATGTATATAGACATATTTAACACAAAGTTTGAGTCTAGCTCTTTAGTAACATTTTGGTCTAACTTTATTTTAACAACATATTTATTTAAAAAAAGAGCAGTTTAAAAAAATAACTCAACATCTGACCTCACAAATAGAACATAACTACCAAACACACATCAAACTACCCATTGTTACCGAAACTCATGGGGAATTAAAAACAGTTGCCAAACTAGTGCAATCCACAATCTGAAAGCATTACATGACCAGGAAAGTAAGGAATATCATTGGATGATATACTGTTCAGTAAAATGAATAGGAAGTACACACCCACTCCTTCTTCTTAAATATTCTTTTCGAGGCGATTATTGTGAGTAGGTTGTAGATTTTGGCTGGAGACTTTTTTTGGACTCATGTCGGACAATTTTCATGGTATATCATCTTAAAACTTATCATAGAAAACACCTCTAACTGCTGATCAAGCAGAAGGAAGCTGGAGGACCATCTACATCAGTGGCAGCAACAACAATCCCCAGCCAAAAAGTCGCTTTAGAGATACAGACTACTACAACAGATATGGCTCCAGGGTTTTCAAGAATGTCCACTTATTACATGGACTGTAGTGTTGTTATAAAAGCTGGGGAGCCGTATGTTACAGCTATTCGCAATGCTGCCAAAAATCATACATGGTCATTTTTTTCCCCCTTTTATATTTTCTGCATATTTCATGAGAGGAGTTCATAGTGAGCAGCAAGAAGAGGCAACGCGAAGCTGAAGGACCCTCGACTTCAATAGCAGCACAACAACACCAAAGCAGGGAGTCCATTCAAAAGTCCAATCTCAACTTTAAGATTTGACTCCACAGTTTTCCCGATGGCTTCATACTGCATGGATTGTGGAGTTTTTGTGAGTGCTGGAGAGCAGGCCATACGGCCCTTCGCAATGCTGCAAAGAATAATAAATGTTGATTTAGTTTTTTGTTTTTGGCCCTTTATAAATTGTCTACATTAGCAGGCATTTTGTTATCTTACAAAATGGGTATCTAATATCTATGTGTTGTTAATTTTATCTTCTAATTTATTGTAACACTACTTACATATAACTTGCAGTATATACGAGTCAAGCCGTCCCTCTACAAATAAATACACAGGTAGCTTTTGCCAGTTATCATGATTTACTTTTTCGCTTTTTAAATATAAGTCAACAGTCTGTTTTTAAATCTTCTAGTAAGTGAATTGGCAACATATGCAAACATACTCTGTTTTTTTAGACAACACTGTATTACATTTTGTAATCTCTTTAAAACTATCAACTGTAACTGCATCTCCTCCTCTTAACAACTCTTCATTTTCCCTTGAATCATGCTCAGGACCAAAGAAGCAAAACTACAGCTCACTACAAACCTTTTCTACGTATGCCACACAACCATGCAAAAGTGCTCTATTCATTTTTCCTAAACATAAAGCAGGAGTTTTCACATAATACAGCCTCCTACCTAAAGTTCGCATTGTTGAGTGGTATAACTTATTTTGTGTTTCAAACTTTGCCTTGGAAAGATATGTAGGAATTTCCTTCATATATCAATGGATTACTGCCTAATACTATTAACACTACTGCAATTCCATTTATATATAGTACCCTGACTATGTCTTCCTTGTACTTCTTCTGCAATAACGTCTTCTACATTTCTAGGTACCATCACTTCTTTTGCTGTAGGACTATCATTCTTCATTTCATAACAGCGTCCTCTTTAATCAATAACATGAACTCATTTGTTCTCCTGGAGATAGCTTTCTTCATTAAAGAAAGGCTCTGTACAAGAAGTATATATCCATTCTCTACTATAAACAGCACAACAGTTACTTCTATTTACTAATTGTTTCTACTGGTTATGTCTGCTCATGCACAATACTATTTTGTCAAGAGTCTTCATTCTATTAAGAATCAAAATGAAAAGTTTCCTCTTCAAAGCGAAGGACTTATCAACTACTCTCTCAACTCATTCTTTCTGTTTCACTGCATCCCTCCTTCTTCTACACTTATTAAAAATGTAACACTAAATTTACAAGGCTGTACCTATGCAATCATTATAACAATTGTGCAGAACCTATGCAGGCATCTAAACACCCACTTACAAACCATGCAGTTATTGAAATTCTGAGGCACACGCGTGCACTGATCAATCAATCATAGAATTTGTAGAGCGCACTACTTACCCGCGAGGGTCTCCAGGCGCTGGGGACAAAAAGGGGGTGCCGCTACTGGTCGAACAGCCAGGTCTTGAGTAGCCTCCTGAAGGTCAGCGGGTCTTGGGTCTGTCGTAGGCTGAGTGGGAGGGTGTTCCAGGTCTTGGCAGCGAGGTGGGAGAAGGATCTGCCGTCGGTGGTTGTTCTTCGGATGCGTGGGACGGTGGCGGGGGAGAGGTCAGCGGAGCAGAGCTGGCGGTTAGGGACGTAGAAGAGGAGTCGTCTGTTGAGGTAGGCTGGGTCGGTCTTGTGCAGTGCCTTGTGTGCGTGGATGAGGAGTTTGAAGGAGATTCTCCTGTCGACAGGGAGCCAGTGCAGGTTCTCAGGTGGGGGTGATGTGGCTGTGGCTGTGGCGTGGTACGTCAAGGATGAGGCGTGCAGAGGCGTTTTGAATGCGTTGCAGTCATTTGATGAGCTTGGCCGGGGCTCCCACGTAGAGGGCGTTTCCGTAGTCGAGTCTGCTGCTGACGAGGGCCTGGGTGACTGTTCTTCTTGTATCTTTTGGGATCTACCTGTAGATCCTGCGGAGCATGCAGAGGGTGTTGAAGCAGGAGGAGGAGACGGTGTTGACTTGCTTGGTCATGGAGAGCGTTGAGTCGAGGATGACTCCCAGGTTACGTGCGTGGTTGGTGGGTGTCGGGGCTGCCCCCAGTGCCTTTGGCCACCAGGAGTCGTTCCAGGCTGATGGGTTGGAGCCGAGGATGAGGACCTCCATCTTTTCCGTGTTCAGTTTTAGTCAGCTGCTCTTCATCCAGTCGGCGACGGCCTTCATTCCTTCGTGGAGGTTGGGTTTGGCGGTGATGGGGTCCTTGGTGAGGGAGAGGATCAGTTGAGTGTCGTCGGTGTAGGAGATTATGTTGAGGTTGTGCTGTTGGGCGATGCGTGCAAGCTGGGCCATGTAAATGTTGAACAGTGTCGGGCTGAGTGAAGAACCCTGGGGTACGCCGCAGATGATCTTAGAGGCTTCGGATCGGAATGGGGGAGGCGGACTCTCTGGGTTCTGCCGAGAGGAAGGAGGTAGTCCATTCCAGGGCCTTGTCTTGGATCCCTGCGTCATGGAGACGTGCACGTAGGGTACGGTGGCAGACCGGGTCGAAGGTGGCGGAGAGGTCCAGCAGGATGAGGGCTGCGGTCTCGCCGTTGTCCATCAGGGTCCTGATGTCGTCGGTGGCCGGGATGAGGGCAGTCTCTGTGCTGTGGTTGCTGCGGAACCCTGACTGGGATGGGTCCAGGATGCTGTTTTCTTCGAGGTATCGAGTTGGCTGTCTGTTGACGATCTTTTCGATGACCTTGGCTGGGAACGGGAGCAGGGAGATGGGCCAGAAGTTCTTGAGGTCCCTCGGGTCCACCTTGGGTTTTTTGAGTAGGGCGTTGATCTCGGTGTGCTTCCAGCTCTCTGGGAAGGTCGCAGTCTCGAAGGAAAGGTTGATGACGTTGCGCAGGTGGGGAGCGATGGAGCTCCTGGCTTTGTTGAAGATGTGGTGCGGGAAAGGGTCTGACGGGGATCCGGAGTGGATTGTGCTCATGGTCTTCATGGTGTCATCGATGTTCACGTTGGTCCATGCTGTCAGGGTGTCGTGGTCAATGGTGGGCGGTGAGTCCGGTGTGTCGGTGTCAGTTGGGACTGTCTGGGTGTTGAAGCTGTTGTGGATGTTGGTGATCTTGCGGTGGAAGAAGGTGGCGAGGGAGTCACACAGGGCTTGCGACGGCAGGATGTCGTTGGTGTTGGAGCTGAGGTTGGAGAGTTCCTTCATGATGTTCCTTGCTGTTGTGTGCATTGTTGTCAAGGTGGTCTTTGAAGGAGATCCTCTTGGCGGACCTGATGAGGTGATGGTGGTTGCAGATGGCGTCTTTGTGGCCTGTGTGGCTGTCCTGTGTCTGATGAAACACTCATGCTCTGATGTAATTATGCAGAGAGTACCGTTGTAGTAAACTTATCACCCATATTGTCTAAAGACTACAAATTCAGTAAAATTTGTAAATACATGGGTTTGTGGTTGAACACATCAATACTCCCTGGATGATTGAATGAGTGCATAGATAGTGCTGATTCCTTGACGATACAAGTAGTGCCTAGATGATTCCCTGACTATGTCATAACTCCATAAGTCATTCCATATCTGCATACTTACTGCCTGCATGTTTGCATGAGTATATCTCTGGTATCTGGGTATTTGGATGAGTGCACGAGTAGAGCCTGAATGATTCGGCAAGTGTGTGACTAATGCTTTGATAATTCAATACATGCATAGATACTGGTAGGATGATTAAATGAGTGGAACTCTAGTGCCTGGATGATCGCATGAGTGCATACATAGTATATAGGTGATGTATGCAGTGCATGGGTAGTGCATGCACGATTATTTAAGCCCATGCATACCTACATAATTTCTCTAACACTTATTCGGCTTGTAAAACATATATTCAGCATATCTCAAACAAAAGTTACACTCGAAATGAAGCTAGCACAAGAACTCTAGAGGCAATCTGCACTATTAATACTTCTCAATTTTAAACAATCCATGTTTAAAGAAAAACACTACCCTCACCGTATACATGACATTTTCATCAGCCTTACTGAACAGAGATCACCATGTAAACATATATCCGTGTTCTTAATAGATGTACACCTTCAAGCCATCTTTCTCAAAATATATACCTCTCTGTATCTTTAAATAAACTCAAAAGTCCCGCCGTATATATAGCTATTTGCAAGCACAAAAACCGTATCTCACCATCTAAGCTTATGCAAAGCAGTCATAAAAGTTACAAACCACAATGACAAACACTTCCCAATACCTAACAAGTATTAATTCTTTCTAATTCATACACAGGCAGACAACATGTTCTCATCTTTTATTTCTCACTACATTATTCCTGTTTAATAATGTTACTAAAACTCCCAGAATGTAAATAGCAGATGTATCTATTCTGCACATGCTGTTTAGACATTTAAAACATTCTTGGATCCTCATTGCAACTTTCAGCAAGACTATACTGTTATTTTTCAATAAAAAACACAATGTAATAAAGAGGCACTACTTCATTTTTCTCCTACGTCCCAAAACATTCACCACTAACCTCTTAACACATACCCTCTAATAGATACAGTTCATCTTGCATATGTTTTCTCATTACTGTGATACTCTTTTTAATCAAACTCCCATACACATCTCCATTTCTAATTTCCATTTTAAAAATAATTACAAAGTTATATACATACCAGTGAATTCAGTTTGTAGATTATATTATTGTTGAGCTCTTTCTGGATAGTTGTGACATCGTTAAGATTTGTAAAAACTAAGCACAAAAATGGTACACCACTCTCATACAAACCAACTCTAAAATGGCAACCTCTTCAACTTTCCACTCTATCATGAGAAAGGCAGCAAATGAAATCATGTCTTTCATTTTAGAATGCTGCATCTCCATTTGTGAATGGTTAGCAACTGTAACCCTTTCCCTTTCTTTCAAAACGAGGTTCCTGTCCATTTTAACTGCTTTTCCTTTGGAAAACTACCTAATTCAGCTCCAGCCTTCTCCTGACTACTATTGCTCCTTCACTTCAAAATGCTTAGATTATGGATTATGGGCCACAGCTACATCTATTGGGCTAAAGAAGGTGCAAAAAGAGAGGTATTGACAGGGATTGGCCTTGCCAAATGTGCAGATTACTTGGTTTTACCTGAGAGGGTAAAAGTTGCATCAGTTGCTGGCTTTGGTTAAATCCATTGTGGATTCCCAAACTCCTCACCTCGTAATGGTGAACTGTGGTGGCAATGACCTAGGCACTTTGACAGGGGTAGGGCTGGAAATCCTAATGAAAAGAAACTTTTGCAGAACTGATGTCACTTTTTCCTCACACTGTCTTGGTGTACTCTAACATATGCCGAAGACAGAAATGGAAAAGTGGTCAAATCAATTCTGTCCATAGATTGACAAAGCCAAGAAACATGTTAATAAAACTTTTTGCATTCCTTGGAGACCATCGCATGGACTTTAGCTATAACAACATTCTATGTTTTGACATGCATGTAATTTATATAAATCTTGAAGTGCACTTTGCAGATGAAGGCAACAGGGTGTTTCTAAGTAACATTGAACTTTGCATCAGTCTTATTTGTAGAAGCCATATACACACAACCAATGCAACGGCTCTTGTCAGAGCCACCCTAGTACCCAACATATTGTGAAGTTTTTTTCTAAAGGGTTTTTTCCTTTAGTTTTGGGGGTTCTTTATGACAACGTTGCGATCTCCGTGGACATGTCGCAAAAACGGAAAACAAAAGCAGACATTCAATGGCCACCAAAACATCGAAAAAATATGTAAAACATTCCATTCTGAAATTTGCCCTACACATATTAGTAGATACATACTTCTTTCAAAGCATGTTTAAACTAATAATTTTGTACTCATTTTCTTTATAACCATCTTTCAGACCTTGTTCCCATTTTCGCAGTTATTCGTGACATCGCAATGACGTTGTTAACCGTGACGATCACGCTTTTTCAATAAAGTGAAAACACATATATGCACACATATTACAGTATTTTACACACTAGGGGTTTATTACTGTAGACATCAAACTCATGTTTTTCTAGTGTATTTCTAGAACAACCATCTTTAAAACATATTTTCTGTATTTGCGGTGAGGCCAGAGATTCCAATGGCATCGGTAATTGCGATCCCCTCAGACACGTCGTAAAAGGAGAGAGCAAAAGCAGGAATTTAATAGCCAACACAACATTAAAAAGTTATGACTATATAATTAATTCTAACAATCACAGTACATAAGTCACTATATAAATAACTCTATTAAAACATTTATCAATCTGTTTTTTATATTTTCACCAATATTCACGACAAGGTTGATAGTCGCGATGTCCCTGCGCTGGTATACGGGGGCTGCGCTGGCAGTCGCAGCGTCATCAGAAATATTGCGTGTGATAAAAAAATTACATTTTGGACACATAACTTGTGTTACTAGAACCTCCATTTCTCAACCATGGGGTCAGAGTATCTCCAAAGAACAAAGGGCAACCCCTAGTAGCGTAATATGGGTAGAGAAAAAGGGGAACAATGAGACCAAGCAACAACACTACCCCTATAATTGAGAGATGTACAGTGTATCATACATAAAATAAACAGAGAATGACACTCACATCGGATTAAGGTAATATGGCATACAAACACTTGAAGTCACCAAACTGAATAATACAACTCTTTTTTTTATTTCATTTGTTAATATCACTTTTTATAATACATAAATAGAATTTGTTGGATTTTTTTTACAAAAATAATCACAATGAATGAATCACATAGTGCATTAAAACAAAAAATAAAGGTGTTAAACACACACAATAAATATCTGGAATTTATACAAAAAGGAATATGCCACAGAATGGAGGACAAAAACAGGTTCCCAATCAGGGGAGAACAGAGAAGGAATGTTTTTGATCAAAGCTACATACACTCAAATTCGAACAGCACACATTCATACAACATTACATAATTCATTCAACAAAAGACCAAAGACACTCGTGGGCCCAACTCAAAGCAGTGGCATAGGTGATCCCAAGGTATTCTGGCCATTTTGAATATTTTGGTTTTGTCACATTTATTGGTTCGCTATTCTGGTCCTCGTTTATCGTTCTCCGTTAGCCTTTTCCTTTTAATTGTTTATTAGCCATATGCGTTTGATTTTGTTACTTGGATCCATCGGTACATGCTTGTCGAGTTAAATCACTCAGGCTTGTCTATACCAATAGATTTCTCTCTCCTCTCTTTTTTCAGTTCGTCTATAGGTTTCGCCATTGGTATATTTGCTTTGGCCTTTCTTACGGGCCCAGTCTGTTACGCCCTCTATTTTGATTCGCTAACTATATGGGAGGGGCCTACCTGGAGATCTCAAATTCGGCTTTTGCGATAGGGTCTCCCTCGCAACCACTCTCGTGAGATTCGCGCTATTTGGACTACGGCCGATTGAGCTCCGACTCTGAACCTAATTATCAAGGTAATTTCTGTGTGTGTGAGGGGGGGGGGTTTCGAGTCTGGCCCTCTGAGTTAGCTTTACATTTATAGCTCGGCTGCTCTTTTCGCGCACCAGTCTGGGATGTTTGGATTCGATTTATTTTAGTTTTCCCTTCTCTCTTGTTTTAAAAAATTTTCAGTTAATTGACCTTTATGGCCCTGCTACCTTGAAAACGCCGCTTGTATCCTGCGATTGTTTGCCTTTCTAAGCGGGCTCGTGGAACAGTTATCTGGGCTCAGGTGAGCTGTTTTTCTTTCATCAGGCGTTTTGCATTAATTTGATTATCTCCTTCGGTTTATAGGTAGGAATCCCCCTAGTGTATCAGCTTTGTGTCTGATTATGAACGTGCAGTCATTCTTTAGTGAATTGCTTGATTCCCACATCATCTTTTGTGAGACTCGCTCTTGATGTTGAATAACACTGCTCCACCCAATTAAGGACCTACAGTGTTTTTGCATTTATATCTACATTTTCGTTTCTGGTTTCCTTTTTTCTAGGTCCCAGGAGGGCATCCTTTTGGATTTGTTCCCCGTTTACCGAACCGAAAATAGGATATAAAAATAGGAGAAGTGGGGACAGCATTTAATCTATTGCCTGTCAATATTTGCCTGATTGATCTACTCCTAGAACCTTTAGCTCGTGTTGAATCTAGGTAATTCTTTTAATTCTTTTTATTGTTTCCTTTGCACTACCTGTGCTGCTATACCAACAGAAATGTTTAGGTCAAATGCAGTTATTTCTTTTTAAGTTAGCATCTTCTGATCCATCCCTTACGGATATCGAACAACGGGTGCTTATTTCTTTTATTTTTTTGTTTTTTTATTTTCAGTGAAATTTGATTTAGAACATATTTGCACGGAACATCCCTTTGCTTTTTGAATTTCAACGCAGGTAAGCTCTTATGTATCTATATACCTGCGCCCGTTTTTGTCTGTTTGTCAGTTTGTATAGTTCCTATATAAAGTTTAGATAGATGCCTTTGGATTCGTCCTTTTCATTGTTTCCTTTTTTTATTTTTTCATCTTTTCTTCCATTTTTTTCACCCGTTCTTAACCCTTTCAATTGCTGTTCTAGTGCCTGTTTATTATTTTCTAAATCAAATGGCATTAAATAGAAAAGTTTATCCATTTACTCTTAAGGGTTTGACACTCATGTTGGAGTTTATCATTTTTGGTCGCTATATGACATACATTTTGTCCGTTATGATGATCTTTGTGTTTTTGTATATATTCCTGATTTATTTCTTTGTCCTATTTTATTTTTATGTTTATTCTCATTTCCACAGGTCCCATTTTGTGGGGGTTTGTCCCTTACGCCCTGAAGAAGGTGGTACTCCTGAGCTGGAGTTGTCTCACCGAAACGCGCGTCGGCGTTGTTAATTAGGCCCTCTCCATTCCCATTGATTATGTACTCTAGATAAGTGTTTCGACATTTATCCTGAATAACCATCAGAATACCTTGGGATCACCTATGCCACTGCTTTGAGTTGGGCCCACGAGTGTCTTTGGTCTTTTGTTGAATGAATTATGTAATGTTGTATGAATGTGAGCTGTTCGAATTTGAGTGTATGTAGTTTTGATCAAAAACATTCCTTCTCTGTTCTCCCCTGATTGGGAACCTGTTTTTGTCCTCCATTCTGTGGCATATTCCTTTTTGTATAAATTCCAGATATTTATTGTGTGTGTTTAACACCTTTATGTTTTGTTTTAATGCACTATGTGATTCATTCATTGTGATTATTTTTGTAAAAAAAATCCAACAAATTCTATTTATGTATTATAAAAAGTGATATTAACAAATGAAATAAAAAAAAGAGTTGTATTATTCAGTTTGGTGACTTCAAGTGTTTGTATGCCATATTACCTTAATCCGATGTGAGTGTCATTCTCTGTTTATTTTATGTATGATACACTGTACTGTGGGCTTTTGCACAGATTTTCAGCCCCGGGAACAAATCGCGATAGATAAAATGGGAGCCACAACTTTCTATTTAGGTTGCGTCCAGCCAATCAGAGCATTCACATTGGCACGTGCATCCACGATTCAGCCCAAAACTACTGCAAATATCCTCGGCCAGAGCTATCACTATAATTTTAAACTTAAATGTCTCAACAACTACTGAACGGGTTTACACCAAATAAGCAAAGGGCACTTCCTTTAACTGACATCTACCTCACTGTCAAATTTGGTGTAAGTCCGTTCGGCGGTTCGGGTTGTAGGTGTTGCTAAAGGTTCCCATGGGAATTAGCATTACAAATACAACCTTATTTCGTGCCCCAAATGTTCGGTCCCCACTGCACGGTCACCCCCAAACTCTCCATAACAATAATACCCACTGTGACAATTTTTGGCTAAATTTCATGCAGATTGATCAAACGTCGCCACAGTTTACCCAAGTCAAAAAATGCTTTTCCTATGGAAACTAGGTCCTAACTATAAATACCTATATATATATATATATATGGTTTCCAAAGTCCTTCAGAATGCCCAATGATGCAAGCAGCAGGAACAGACCACTCCGTGGCTATCAGGTAAAGTGCTTTATTTTTCGTACAACAGCATGACGCGTTTCGACCGGAGAACCGGTCTTGATCACATGACATGTACAAGGGTCATAGAGTTTAAATAACAGTGAGTGCCGCCAAAACTACCAACCATGTAATAGAAATAGAAAACATACTATAAACTAAAATCTTTTACAGGTCGAGTTAGTAATCTTGATAAAAAGATATAGTCCATGCCATCAATCATAAAACAAACAGGCTAGAATAATAAATATAAAATACAATAATTAAAATGTAAAATTAATGTATTGAACCCCTATGATCAGTAAAAGCGGGAAAACATTAAAAGATATTATTTAAGTAAATAAAGAATCCTTTAAAATATTTTATGTCACGATATTGTAAATACTGAAAAAAAGAATAATAATCGGGGAATAAAGAAGACTCTTGGGCAAGTGCCCCTAGACTGTTGGTAAAAAAATGAAACATGGAAAACAACTCAGACCTAGAAACCAAAATTGGTTGTCAGTTGGACGAATAGCAGCAAATTCACATAGAAAATATACAGTGAGTAGAAAAGTGCAGATGCCTACAAGCACGAGAAAGTTAAAATGACAGAATGACAATACTACCCTGAGCTCTACATTGTGGTAATAATTGATGCAATAAAATGTGGGAATAGTCCAGATACCAGAGAATAGGATGAATGAATTCATTAATGTAAACATTGGCGAATGCAAAAAATTACAGAATAAATACTCTAAAATGAATTAGAATATTAAATAGTCCTAATGAGAGACATAAGGAACTGGACAGATACCTGTAATAAATCTTAGGCAAAAAAAGGTTTGGAGACAATAGTAGAATAGCATCAAGATCATAAAGATCACCAGCCATGAGGATAACATAACCAAAAGCACCCCACCAGCATCAGTCTAAAACCGATAAGATCAAAAGATAAAACCAGTTAAAACGATACACATGGAGTAAAATTGATCAAGATAAAAACATAGCTGGATAAGAAAAGTAGTATAAATACTAAAAATGACGTGGAATAATATAAGAGAAGAAAATGCAAGTAATCAAGGTACATCTAAAAACTCAATCAAGTAAATTCATCAGTTCAAACAACTAGCGCAATACAAATAGGTCAAGATCAGAGAATTATACATTATAGAAAATTATGGAGGTCCTCCCCAGTGTTCAGGCCATTAGGAATCTTGGTATCTAACAGAAGAATATAGTGGCTTTCCAACTGTCTAAGCCTCTTCTCTCTATCGCCACCTCTCTTGGAAATCGGGACAGCGTCAATAACAAAATAGTTGAGATCTTTTAGATTGTTCTGGTGAACTAGTTTGAAATGACGCGCCACAGGATAGCTAGGATCAGAATTGACAATAGCTCTGAGGTGTTGCAGGATTCGGTTAAACACTTGTAGTTTGGTGCTGCCAATATAACGGAGATGGCAAGTGCCAATCAGAGCATTCACATTGGCACGTGCATCCGCGATTCAGCCCAAAACTACTGCAAAATATCCTCGGCCAGAGCTATCACTATAATTTTAAACTTAAATGTCTCAACAACTACTGAACGGGTTTACACCAAATAAGCAAAGGGCACTTCCTTTAACTGACATCTACCTCACTGTCAAATTTGGTGTAAGTCCGTTCGGCGGTTCGGGTTGTAGGTGTTGCTAAAGGTTCCCATGGGAATTAGCATTACAAATACAACCTTATTTCGTGCCCCAAATGTTCGGTCCCCACTGCACGGTCACCCCCAAACTCTCCATAACAATAATACCCACTGTGACAATTTTTGGCTAAATTTCATGCAGATTGATCAAACGTCGCCACAGTTTACCCAAGTCAAAAAATGCTTTTCCTATGGAAACTAGGTCCTAACTATAAATACCTATATATATATATATATATATGTATATATATATATATATATACCAACACCTCGTCACAAACTCCAGCTCCTCGGAAGAACGAGCGTGGACCCAGATAAGTGCTGCAATTATTTTATTTCGCCATTGTCTGCCATTACGCGTTTCAGTCGAACAAGCGGCCTTGATCACATGACAATACTTAGGTTTTACCACCGCTTTTTAAAGTGCCAGTGCTTGACAAAAATCATGGACATAGAAAATAGACTTTACCACTTAGGTACATTTCGTGCTTAAATGCTTTTTTGTTGAAAAGACATAACATTGCAGATACCATACATAATTATCGTAAAATACCTTGGCATTTCAAAGCGATATACCAGACTTAAATGAACATAAAAAGTGCCCCCTCATATATGTGGAAATGAAAAAGAAAAAAGAAATGAATATTTAAAATAAAACAATAGGTATATGTTCACTATGTAACTTGGTGCTTCAGAATTGCAAATAATGGGATTTCCATATATTCCAGGATTTATACAATATTGAAAAAAATGCCTAACTCTATTGTATAAAAACTTCCTAATATATTCTGCGGGTTTTCTTATTTCCTGACCCTACAGTACAGAAACCACAATCATTTCCTTTACACATATAAAGTGACTCAGTGCTACAGTACCTAATTACAAAGTGCCTAGATACCATAAAGTGCAAAAGTGCTAGGGGATCTGGAGACTATGGATGTGCAAATGTTCAGAGACCATGTATTCGAATATCATGTATCCATTATTACAGGTACTACAGGGATTTCTAAACAATCGATTTCATGATATATGACATAGTGATTCTTGAAAAACATCAATAAATATGTTCATGATTTAATTAAACCATAAAACCCTGTCTCAATGATTAGAAATACGACACATAAGATAAAACAATACGCCCTAGACCAATCCTTAAAACAAAGTTAATATATAAATATGCACATAAATATTGATAAAAGCCCCATAACATTTGCTAACCTGGCATACAGAAAAAAACAAAATTACCAATTCATTAACTACTGCAGATTATAAGAGACCTTGACTGATATTAATTTGAAGAAGTTAAAAATTCATGAATATTATATAAAGGTGTGAAGGTCTTCTGTGGTGTTGAGACCACCTGGATGCTAAGAATCGAACTCCAGTATAAAACTGGTTTCCAGGCGTCTCAACTTCGCTTCTCTATCACCACCTCTTTTTGTAATGGGGATAGCTTCAATGACATAATATTTCAAATGTCTTGGATTACTGTCATGCATGATTTGAAAATGCCTTGCCACCGTGTAATTTTGATAATTGTTAGTTATAGCCTGGATATGCCGCATGGTTCTTAGTAGCCTCTTCTGTCTGGAATACGATAGGATGAGTCTGGTAGGCTGGGGGACTTGAATTTTGTTATTGGCATCACCATATATTGTTTTGACCATGTATGTTAAAAGGTCATCCCTGGCCTTCACTTTGGACCTTCTAATGGCGGCATCCACGATTTATGTCCTGTATCTCCCGGCCAAAAACCTGGCACGACTTTCTGCCCACATAATCTCAACATCCTCATTTTTGCTGCAGATGTGTCGGATGCGTAACATCTCCCGATAAGGGATGCTCTTGATTGAATGGGGAGGGTGAGCACTTTACGCATGCAGTACCGTATTTCCTGCAGTTGGCTTTCTAATAAGGGTAGTAGTTAAAACATTATTCGCAACCAAGACCTGTACATCTTAAAAGGTCACTGTGTGCCTGCTGATAGTAGATGTCAATTTTTAATTGATATCATTGTGGTTAATCTGATCAATACATTTCATGGCACTTTCCTCACTTCTTCTCCACACAATAAATAGGTCATCGATAAAACGTAACCAGGAATTAACTTTAGAGTAATAAATTTCCTCATATTGCCGAATGAGGATCAACTCCTCCCACCAGCCCATAAACCAGCAGGCATAGCTGGGGAGAAGCTGGCCCCCATTGCTACTCCCTGAATTTGCTGAAACATTTCGCTATTAAAAAGGAATAGATTGTTTCCCAAACAAAAGAGCAGCATATCCAATAACATTTTTGTATGCTGTGCATACATAATGGGTCTAGTGCGTAATAAGTATTCCACAGCTCGTAGCCCATCCTTATTTCGAATACATGTATATAAGGAGGATACGTCTAGGGCTATGAGCAGATACTCAGAGTTCCAGTTTAAGTCCAGTATCTTTTTCAAAAAATCACATGTATCTTGCACATATGACTTTAACTTTTTAACAAACACCTGCAAAAAATAGTCAATATCCCTGGATAAGTTCTCTAATGGTCCATCACAGGCTGCAATTATGGGCCTGCCTGGTGGTCTATTGATGTTTTTGGGAATTTTTGGTATAAAATAGATCACCAGGACCAGAGGATGCTCTTTTTGATGAACTTATACTCCTCCTGACTAAGGAGCCCCAGACTTTTCCATGCCACTAGTAAATTGATGGAAGCCTTGTTTGGAGTGCATTCTGTCTCCAAGAGTGGGAGTATGGAGATTGTAAATAATATTGGCGGCTTGCCCAAAGCCGAACAGGAACTGCACCACTCCATGAGACGAGCTACCTAACTGCCTGTGAAGATTGTGGGCGGCAGTCGCTCTAGCAGATTTACGCACTCATGGAGGCCTCTGTCAGCTTTTGGGAAGGCTGGATTTATTGACAAACAGGCGAATTTGATTATGAGAACATTGCGATCTATGGAACTAACTATACCAGAAGGCTTTGCTTATGATGTACTCATTTGAGGATAATCTCATGCTATAAATACTATGAATTAATTGGAGGATAATTATGTATTATAAATACTCACCTGCTGGTTTTATTTTTGCCGACAGTACCCGTGATCAAGGTGATTCCACCAAAATATTAAAATGATATTATAGATAGGTGAAAACGCTTTTGATACTAAATGGTATTTAGTCAATGCACATTCAGAACAAATTTTCTTTAGCTTCAGTATTGCCAATGAGTGTAAGCTTTCAACATGTTTAGCCTCCTTATAGGGCTTGTCCACAGATCAAAGGTAGTGCATACACCTAACAGGGTTTGAGAGTCTGTAGGTAGTGGGATCTTCATGAAGAATTGTGCAAACGGTGATGGCTGTGCATAGTAGGAGCTTGGAAACCTAATGGGGCTTGAGAATCTTCAAGGGTGCCTTCTTTGTAAAGAGTTGTGCACATGGTAGAGGCTGTGCATTGTAGGTGCTTGCCCACCTAATGGGTCTTGGGTGTCTCACCTTAGTGAGCTCTCCATGAAGAGATGTGCAGAGGGTGAAAGCTGTGTTTAGTAGGGGCTTGGCCACTTAATGGGGCTTGGATGTCTGCATGGAATGGGCTCTCCATAAAGAGTTTTGCACAGGGTAAAGGCTATGTGTAGTAGGAGCTTAAACACCTAATGGGACATGGGTGTCTGGAGGAGGTCTGGAAAAGTTGTACACATTGCGAAGGATTTGTGTAATAGTGGCTAGGCCACAAATGGGGCATGTGTGTCTAGAATGAGTGGGATACTGTCTAATGATTATATAAAAGAACACATGTTTATGTAATTTATGCTTTCTATGATTCTTTGTCATTTAATACTTATTTACGTATTTCAAGGGCTGTATCGGTTTGTTAAGTAAATTGAACAGAGGGGCGTGGCTTCGGAGCCGTTGGTGATGGCCGCTGCTTTCGGGAGCTCCGCGGCAACGTAGACAGTGGAGAGCTTCCAGGCTTCTTTTCCTCTGTATTGGGTCGCAGAAATCGGCATGTCCTCCGTCGGAATACCTCAGCTATCGGTGTGAAGAATAGCGGAGAGTTTCCATGCCGTTAAGGTGATTTTATTTCGGAAAATGCGGTCAGTCAGAACAACGGCCGCCATTTTGTTTTTTGTGACGATAGTTTCCTGATGCATTCGTTACCTTTTTATCAGTGCCATTCACTACGGGATTGATATTATATCATATGAACAAAGTTTTTTTTTCTTTATCCACGGTGTAATTTCCTGGTCTTCTTTGTGACAGTTATTGGAGTACCTCCTGCAGAATCTTTTTTCTTCAGTTTTTCGTTTTATTTTCATCATCGCTCTGTTGCGGATTTCCTCCAACTTTGACAAGTATTGTTATCTGAATCATCTTTCCTTGTGACCGTCTCTTCCATCACCAAAAGAGACTCTGTCTTCCTTTTCTTCATGGCAATGCCGCGTGGTGCTCGCAGTGGTGCTCGTGCTGGGGCTCACCAAGCTATCTCCCCGCCACTGGCTGATAACAACCCTTTTAATGTCCTACGAGATAATATGGATGAAGCTTCTCCGGAATCCTCTGATCCTAAATCCTCCTCTTCGGCGGATACTCGCCCCAAGCAACTCTCCAAACTACCAGCAGCTTCGCCCTCTGGCAAACGGGCAAAAATTAACCCTCCTTCTCCTACTAATCCACCCTCTTCAGTCTCTATGGAGCTTCTCCTTGATGAAATTCGTGCTCTGAAGCCTTATATGGAGGAAACTAATTCGCGCTTACAAAGCCTTGAAGACAACTGGTCTCACACCATCCAGAGAGTTGTGGCCCTTGAACAAAGAGTTGACGCGTCTGAGGATACTATACATCAGGTACCCATTTTACATACAGAAATTGATCGTCTTAAACAACAAGTCGAACAATTGGAAAACCGCAACAGGCGCAACAACCTGCGTATTTATGGTCTGGTTGAAGGCCTTGAAGGTTCTAATCCAATTTCATTTTTCCAGTCATTCTTACCGTCTCTTCTTGGTCTTCCTGAATCTCCTCCTTTGAACATTCAACGCGCTCATCGTTTGGGCCGGTTGTCTGCTTCTTCCTCCTCCTCAGCGAGACCTAGAGGTACTATCTTATATTTTCTGGAATATACGGACCTGCTCAAAGTACTCCAAGCTGCCAAACAAAAAGGAAAGATCTCTTGGCATGGCTCCAATCTATTTTTTACTCAGGACTATGCCAAAGTGACTGCAGATCGTCGGAAAAAGTTTCTGGAAATGAGACCTGCTCTTCGAAGTCTTAATGCGAGATATGGCCTTTTTCATCCATGCCTTTTTAAAGTGACATATAATAACAAGACTGTTTCTTATGAAGACCCGGCTGTTCTCCAACAGTTTTTGACTACTTGTCGTCATGAGTCTATGGATGTTTCCAGATTGTAACTGTTTTGTTTCCCTCATGTAGAATGTTTGCTGTTTTACTGTATATGGTTCTGTTGTTCCGCTTTGTTAACATTTGTATTTTGTCTTTTTCCCTTTAGTTTTGGATATTTGGGCCCCTGTTTGTTATCCTCTTCAATTTTCCTGGATGACGTCCTCCCTGCCGTTGTTGCCCTGTGGTTTCCCGTTCGGCGTTCCATTTCCCTGATGTGGTTCCAACACCCTCATCCTTTCTTGTTCTCCTGTGGTATGTCTTTTGCCATTGTGTTCTTATGTTTATGGAATTGGTTGTTTTTGCTTTGTCGTTCTCTTCTCTTTATTCTATTCTCTTCTCTTGCTCCTTATTTCTTTTTTCATTACCATTATTTCATTCTTTTTCCTTTTACTCTTATCTACTGCTCTTTTCTTTCTCTCTTTCTCTTTATCCAGTTACTTCAATCTATTTTTTACCCCTTTTTCTTATTTGTTGATTCCTATTTTATTCTCGTTTTCTCTCTGTACTCTTTGATTTCCTTCCCTTTTCAATGTAATGTGTTTATGGCGGTTCCTTGGTCGTATTTATTAAATTATGTATCTGCTTTTCTTTCTTGTACTTGATATTATCTCGTCTCCCTGCAATGCTTTGTTTTTCCTTCTCTTACTAGTGTAAGGATTACTATCCAGGTTTTCTCTACTTATGCTTTTCTTTTTCCTTTTATTTACATTTTCTTCCTTATCTGTGAATGACTTTGAATATTTTATCCTGGAATGTTAAAGGTCTTGGATCACCTATTAAACGCCAAAGAGTTTTATCTCATGTAGCAAATTTAAAAGGGGATATTGTTTTATTACAAGAAATTCATGTTAAAGATACTGAAATTCCTAAGTTGCGTCGTAATTGGGTTGGTCATGTTTTTGCCTCTCCTGGGTCTGGGAAGCGCAATGGTGTCGCCATTCTATGCCATAAGAGGTTAGATGTTCAGCTTGTCAATCAAGATAATGATGCAGATGGTAGGTGGGTAGCAGTTTCTCTGTTGATTAATAAAATTCCTCTGACTATTATTAATATTTATGCTCCCACTGTTCCAGATAAAGTCTTTTGGCCCCTTATCCTTTCCTTGCTCATGCAAGTCACTGATGATTATCTGATTTTGGGTGGTGACTGTAATATGGTTATAGACCCCTTTTTGGATAGAAGATCTGATTCCAGGTTCTCCCCCTCCCACATGCATTCTTTGTTTACCTCCACTATTTCCCAAAGAGCCCTTGTTGATTCGTGGAGGCTTTGCCACCCTACTCTTAGAGAATACACCTTTTACTCAGCTCCTCACTCCTCCCAGTCCCGGTTAGATTATATTTTCATTTCCAAAGCCCTCACTCAGCTTATTACTCATTCAGACATAGGTTCTATCTTAATCTCTGATCATGCTCCAGTCTCCTTAAGTCTGGAATTACTCCCCCCGTGAAAGGCACTAGGAGATGGAGGTTTAATAACTCTCTTTTACTGGACCCACAATTCACACCAGCTTTTATGGACTTTGCCTCTTCATTTTTTGTAAACAATGACTCGCCTCAGTTAACCCCTTCCCTTATTTGGGATACATTTAAAGCCGCTTCTAGAGACTTCATTATTACATTTGTTGCCCGTAAACATCGTAAAGCCTCTCAATCGACTCAGTTGCTTAACGCACAAATTAAACAATTAGAACACTCCTTTTACCTCTCTAAGAAACAATCCGACCTAGATAATCTTGTTAAGGCTAAGCTCTCCTTTAATAAAATTTCTACTGATTCTGCCAATTTATTTTTACTTAAGTCTAGTGCTAAGTATTACACTGCCCAAAATAAAGCCGGTAATCTTTTAGCTAGATACCTCAAAGTCAAGAAGGAACGTACTAAAATTGAATCCATTGTTACCTCCTCTAATGTTGTGGTTCATAAAGACGAAGATATTTTGGCTGAATTTACGGATTTTTACCAGCGTTTATATACTCCGGAATCCTCTCCGGTCGTATCCGAAATTACTCGTTATTTATCTTCCATTGCCCCACCTTCCTCCTCAGAGGTTGATTTCTCCCCTTTAGAGGCTGACATTACTCGCAAAGATATTCTGGAGGCTATTCAAGTTCTAAAGAGGGGTAAAGCCCCTGGCCCTGATGGGTTTACTATAGAATTTTATTCCCATTTCTCCTCCTTACTTCTTCCTAGAATTCACCAATTATTTTCATCCTTTATAACATCCCAAAAATCTGAAGGTACCTTTCAGGAGGCCCTTATTTGTCTTCTCCCCAAAGATGGTAAAGATCACACCTTCTGTAAGAATTATAGGCCCATTTCCATAATTAATTTAGATTACAAAATTTTTGCCAAGATCCTTGCACTTCGTTTAGAAAAAATTCTTCCAACATTAATCGCCAAAGAACAATGTGGATTTATCAAAGGGCGTCACTTATCTGACAATACCCGTCTTTTCTTTAATGTTTTAAGTAAATCTCATTCTCATAAGTCGTCATTGGCAGCTATTGCATTGGACGCTGAGAAAGCTTTTGATAGAGTCAACTGGCAATTTATTTTTTCCTCCCTTTCTTGGTTTGGTTTCGGCCCTAAGTTTCTTTCTTATGTCTCAATGCTTTATTCTTCTCCTAGGTCCTTTATTCTAGCCAATGGCCTTGTCTCCTCTTCCTTTCCTCTTCTTCGTGGTGTTCGACAGGGTTGTCCGCTGTCTCCGCACCTATTTATATTAGCATTAGAACCCTTTTTAACTAAAATTCGTATGAACGCTGATATTTCTGGTTTCCCTTATGGTTCTACACAGTTAAAGATCTCTGCATACGCAGATGATATTTTATTATTTCTCTCGAATCCCCATACATCTCTCCCGGCATTTTTATCAGAAGTTTCGAACTATGCATCAGTGTCTGGCTATAAGCTTAATGTAGACAAATGCGAAATCCTTCCTCTTAATAAATTCTGTTTTCATGCCGATTTCTTAACTTCTTCCTTTAACTGGAGCCCGAACAAAATCAAATATCTTGGTCTTTGGTTTACACCTTCTATTAAGGACACAGTGGCTTTGAACTTTAAAAATTTACTAACAGCTCTTACTGCCTCTACGAAACAATGGCATCCTTTGTTCTTATCTTGGTGGGGTAGATTAGATTCTATCAAGATGATGTTGGTACCTTTAGTCTTATTTCTCTTGTCAAATCTTCCGGTTCACATTCCTAAGTTTTATTACAAGAATATTTATTCCGTATTATCTAAATTTTTATGGCAAAACAAAACTGCCTGAATGTCTTTTTCTAGACTTAAATCTTCTAAACACTTAGGTGGTGTCAATTTTCCTGATTTTTCGTCATATCATACTTCCTTTTTTCTTACTCATTCTGCTTCTTTCATTTCTGATCATATTCCTGACCCCTCTTCTTGTCCTTTATGGGTAGAGGTTGAGACTTCCTTTTTTCAGCCCTTTACGTTTGAAGAATTTGTTTCATTGTCACAAGCTCCAAAGAAATTTTCTCTTCCTATTCTTCAACGTGTTTGCAAGACTTTTCAACCTATTATTTTGCATAACCTGGATGACCGTGCTCGTTTTTTACAATCCCCTATTTGGTATAACTCTCTTATCAAGATTAAAAATAGATCTATTTTTTGGAATGATTGGCTATCTCTAGGTCTTAAATGGACTCATCAACTCTTTCATGATGGTTCTTTTATCCCCTTTTCTGTTCTTCAGGATCGTTTCTCTCTCCCCCTCTCTTCTTATCCTAAATATATTCTATTAAAATCGGCGGCTCAAGCTACTTTTGATGCTCTTACGGGTACTTCCATTCAATATAATTCTTCTCTCATTTCCTTACCATTTTTGCATTCCTCTCCATCTGCTTCTCAAATTTACAAAACATTGCGAGATTCGTCTGCTAATCGAGTGAAATCTGCTGTGGAGTGTGCTTGGGAATCAGATTTAGAGGATTGTTTTCCTCTTATTACCTGGGATAATATTTGGATCAAAATAAGGAAATCGTCTAGAGCGGCAAATACAACCCAAACGCTTTTTTTTATATACAATCGACCTTTAATCACCCCATCCAAACTACACCACATTGACCCCTCTATCCCGTCCATCTGTTGGTCCTGTTCGGCCTTAGTGGCTGATCTTAAACACATGTTGTTTACTTGCCCTGCTGTTCACCTTTTTTGGGGCAAAGTTTGGCAACAAATCAATTCCATTTTTTCTACCAATTTCCCCTTTTCTTTTTCTCATATTTTTCTTGGGAGCCTCTCACAAATGTGGTCCTCCTCCAACACTGATACCTCTATTGTTGATCTCCTTCTTGCTGTGGCGTTTCAACAAATCACGAAAGCTTGGAAGGATACCTCCCTTATTTCCTACCAGGCATGGTTGTATGGGGTTTGTTATAACCATAGGCTAGATAGAGCATATGTCCACCCTATTTCCCTTGCGATTAAAAGGGACTTATTAAGGCTACCCATTACTTCTTTTCTAAATATGTCTGCCCAATCCATTCCCTTACATAACCCATGCAGGGAGGAAGTACCTAAACCTCCTTGATGTTCTTGTTTTTATTAATAATTCTGATAGTATTAATGTATGTAATTTGCCAATTTGTTCTATCTCTTGTTAAATACTAATTCCTGTATTATGAAATCATATTTTTTCTTTATACTGCCACTTATTTAATATATTGTTGTAATATGTTTTTGATGATATCCCTTTTTCTTTCTTTCTTTTCTTCTTTCTCTTTTTCTCTCGACTTCTTTTATTGTTCTGAAGTGTTTTACATTGTATTTTTTATCACAAGTGTATATTATTATTGTACTGCAACTTTTTTCGTTCTTCAATAAAATCCTCTTTAAACTGAAGAAAAAAAAAAAAAAAAAAAAAAGTAAATTGAACAGCAGTATGTGAATGATGCCATCATTGATATCATCAGTAATGTCAATAATGTCATTTGAGATGTCATCAGTGATGTTATCAATGATGCAATTAAGCTTGTTATGTGTGATGTAATATGTGAGATCATAAGCAGCACATGGTTGGGGCACATGTTATAGTAACATATAGTTAGTATGATCTTACTACAATACCTATCTATGACATCACTGGCTTGTGGTGGCAAGGCCCTGCACCAACAGTGTCAGGTCATGATTACTATAATGTAAACTCCTGTTTGACTGTCAGATCTTGTTTGACAGGTCTACAGGGTCCTTGGGGCATACTAGAAAGCCTATAAAACAGGATGCTGAGACAATTCTTCTGGATTAATTGCCTGGCTGCAGAAGGTCTTTGCTTTTATCCTACCAGACGCCTGTCTCTGGGTTTATTGTGGGTACATTGGCTGCCTCAAGAATGGATTTTAGTGTTAATTGTGGGAGAACACTAGTGTTACCATAGTACACTTCCCCGAAACACACACAGCTCTAGAGCCTGTGTTAAGTGTGGCCAAAGAATTTTTCCATCTTAAAAAATGCTCAAAGTGGGTAGGGTTTGTCCTTGGACTTTTACTCCGTTGTTATGTGTGCCCAGTCATCATTCCCACCCACTAACTAGTGCCAGGCATATATGTGGCACCTCCAGGCACCTACTTCCAAACACTTCCTGGAACTACGAGAGATCAGAAGAGGGCTGGACCTGCTGTCTGTGACCTGAGAAGAGTCCAGAAGTACTGGACCTGCTTCTTCTGGTATCCAGCACATAGAGGTGGACTCCAAGAGCCATATGGCTGACCGACTGCTTAAGCTGCAGTAATACACAAACTAAAATAAGTCTTTTTCTGAGACATTCACACTGGAATTCGAGCATATTCTACTTCATTGCTTTTCAGCACTATGCTCTAGCTCCTGCTTCATATGGATGACTTACTGCTAATTTAGTCATATTCCAGTTTTGTTTTCCAGTTTTTCAAGGTGGAGGACTGGTGCTGGTTCAAAGAGATCAACTGTTTGTTGAAGTCGACTTTACATGCAAATGGGCTGCACATTCATTGGTAGCTTCTCTGAGTTTAGTCAGGCACTTAATAATGTGTCTTTAATGTTAAACTGTGCCAGTGGAGCATTTTTCTTTATATAGAATGCCAAATAAGCACCAGAAGATAGTGTCATCTGATTAGATGACGGTAAGCATTCGGCTGGATTACTCAGAAGCCCCTCAGCAATTTCACATAGCCAAATAAAACATTTAGGAGCAAACAACCAACTGATGGAAACTGAACCTTTTCTAAAGTTATCTCTCTCCTTATTCTGAGCCTCCCCATATTTAAACTCCCTAGGCTTCTCTAGGATTAATGCAAAAGACTACCCTCCTAAATACCTTGCCATACTCCACCTAGGAATCACTGCTATCTGTAAGATGTGTATGTTTCAAAGGAGTCATGTGTTGTTACTCTGGAGCTCTAATCTTTACCAAGACTTCCTTTGTCATGGGTGTAAATGACAGAAGACATTAACAGTTGAGTATAATGCTGTCTATGTAGCACTTTGGTCAAGGCCAAACATTCCTTGACAGATATTTGTCACCACAGAAGGCAGGTCATATTTGCTAAGGCAGAAAATAGGATAGAATTAGTTGTCTAATGGGAAAAGCACCTATCCATGGAAGGGAATAGGTATGAAAGAAACTCATTACTTGAGACCAGGGAGACCATCTAGAAGCAGGGGGTTAATGTTACCTGCTCAGACTAAAAACGTACTGGCCAATGATTATTATTTTCTTTAATTAGTTATCTAATGGGAATTAACTTCTAATATTTTTCAAATCAAAATTAGAAATCAAAGGGCTTTAAAACTTAGCAATTTAAATGTGTGCATCTTCATTGGCAACATTGCAATTCACATTTATTAATACTATAAAATGTTATTTAACTGCTCAATGCACACTTTAGATTTAAAGACTATATAACTGGGCCTAGCTTTTACAATTGTAATTCTAATTACACAAATAGATTCCGTTTGCATTCCACAACTCAGCTCAGCTCTCGCCTGTAGTACGAAAGGGCTCCTTATTAGCTCAGATGTGATTAGCAGCCTGGTATGGACCTTCGCTTGAGAAGCAGGGTTAAGAGAATCAGTAGCCCAGTTGGGAGTGGACTTTCATGAGCCTTATGGGTTCCCCATCTGGAAAGAGACTTGGAACTTGAGAGCTTCCCTGTAAAAGCAATAGGACAGACCAGTAGTTTTTATTTTGGATGAACAAGATTTGGGAGTTTGTAAATTTTTGACATATGGAGGATTAGGAGAAGGCACCAAAGTGCCCTCAAAAAGGTTCATATTATTCAACTAAGGATTCCTGGTTTTGACTTTTCCCTCAAAATTGAAGGGTACTATAGGACTATCAAAAAGAATCATCGAGCCATAGAGAATGCTCACCAACTAAATACTGTCTTGCTCCATTGGAGATTTCTGGGAACAAAAAAACAGCAAGGTAGTGAGTCAACAAAGACACATCAGTGATAAAGCAACCCTGACAGCTATGAAAACCTATTTTGTCCAGCTTGATGCAAAGACTGTAGGCATCAACAGATGCTGAAGAACAACATATCTGGTTAGGATCACTGACAAAATATCGAAGGTCAAAAAATCGACTCACAAAAATATCGGAGCAAAAATATCGATGTCAAGAATATCGACATCCTATCTACAACATGGTAAGTACAAAAATATCGAAAATAAAATATAGATGTCAAAAACATCGTTATTAAAAAATATCGTTTTTTCTTTAGTTAAAAAAAATATGTAAAATAAACCAAATAATACTTATATATAAAATAAACATAATTAAATATATTTTATAATGTTTAAAATTAATCATTAATATATATAATTTAATAAAACATTAATTAAACATATACATATAATATATAATACTTACTTAGGGGCCGATTCCGATCCGTTAAAAAAAATTACCGTCCGACTCGTATCCGTATTTTTTTACGTACAAATTGTACAAGTCCCATACAAACGGCGAAGCACGATTTGTACGTGAAAAATAGATACGAATGACCTCGGGAAAAGCCCACGAGACGTCCCCGGACAGTTTTACGTATGAGTCGTAAAACTGAAGTCCGAGCGCACAAGTCCGATCCGAACCGGCGTCCCGAATACACAAGCGTATGGAAAACGTCCCGTACGGAGCGAACTTTGCACGACCCCTACCCCGGGTACACTTGTGCCCGGGGTACGAGTCATACAGTCCCCCCCAGCCTCCCACCCCTCCCGCGTACGTCCGCACCGTACCCCCCACCCCCCATGTGTACGGCGCGTACCCCCCACCTCCGTATGTACGGTGCGTACCCCCCGTATGTACACGCCGTACCCCCAGCCCCGTATGTACGCGCCGTACCCCCAGCACCCCTGTATGTACGCGCCATACCCCCATCCCCGTATGTACGTGCCGTACCCCCAGCCCCGTATGTACGCACCGTACCCCCAGCCCCGTATGTACGCGCAGTGCAGTACCCCCAGTGCATAGCGCTGGGGGTACTGCGCGCACATACGGGGGGTGCTGGGGGCACAGCACGTACATACGGGGCTGGGGGTACGGCGCGTACATACGGGGGGTGCTGGGGGTACGGCGTGTACATACGGGGGGTGCTGGGGGTACGGCGCGTACATACAGGGCTGGGGGTACGGCGCGTACATATGGGGGGTGCTGGGGGTACGGCGCTTACATACGGGGCTGGGGGTATGGCACGTACTTACGGGGGGTGCTGGGGGTACGGCGCGTACATACGGGGCTGAGGGTACGGCACGTACATACGGGGGGTGCTGGGGGTACGGTGCGTACATACAGGGCTGGGGGTACGGCGCATACATACGGGGGGTACGGCGTGTACATTCGGGGGTGGGGGGTACGCGCCGTACATACGGGGGTGGGGGGTACACGCCGTACATACGGGGGGGTTGGGGGTACGGTCCGTACATATGCAATGTTGGGGTATGCACCGTACATGATGACACGTACGATGATGGTGATAGCATGTACGGCGCGTACCGGGTCCCCTTTTCCTCGTGCATCGCGGCATACTTAGCTTTTCCGGCACTTTTTGGCTCCCGTAAAAATATAGCCGCGCGGAGTGCTGTGGGTACGAATCGTACTTGCTGGGCCGTAAAACGCTGCCTGACTCCGTGCGGACGTCGCGTACGCACTGTCCAGGATCGGAATTGTATGTATTTTTTAGCCGTACGGTGTTTTTTACGATTCGTACGGAAATGGTATTTCTGTACGAATCGTACTTGCTGGTTTGTACGGTGGAATTCCCGGGTACGAGTCGTACAGAGAAAACGCTCCGTACGACCATTTGTAACCGGGTTTTACAGGATCGGAATCGGCACCTTAATAATTAGTTTTAATAATTATTTTAATAACTTATAAATTATTAAAAATATTATAAATTACCAATACATCTATACACATAAAACAATAACATGAATAAAAAATAAATAATTACGTATAACAAATTAAAAAAATTACATTTAATTTGAATATTTTTAATCATTAATTATATATTACATTAGCTAAAATAATACAAAAAATATTAAATAGCAGAGAGAATAACACTACTACTCCAACTCCAACAAAAACAACAGTAAGGAAAATGTTGGATTGCGTAGGGCTAAAAATTACTATTTCCACTCCACGGAGTGTAACAGTAGGGAAAGTGTTGGATAGCGTAGGGGTAAAAATTACTATTCCAACTCCAAAGAGTGCAACAGTAGGGAAAGTGTTGGATAGCGTAGGGGTAAAAATGACTATTCCAACTCCAGAGAGTGCAACTGTAGGGAAAGTGTTGGATAGCGTAGGGGTAAAAATTACTATTCCAACTCCAAAGAGTGCAACAGTAGGGAAAGTGTTGGATAGCGAAGGGGTAAAAATTACTATTCCAACTCCAGAGAGTGCAACAGTAGGGAAAGTGTTGGATAGCGTAAGGGTAAAAATTACTATTCCCACTCCAGAGAGTGTAACAGTAGGGAAAGTGTTGGATAGCGTAGGGGTAAAAATTACTATTCCCACTCCAGACAGTGCAACAGTAGGGAAAGTGTTGGATAGCGTAGGGGTAAAAATTACTATTCCAACTCCAGAGAGTGCAACAGTAGAGAAAGTGTTGGATAGCGTAGTGGTAAAAATTACTATTCCCACTCCAGAGAGTGCAACAGTAGGGAAAGTGTTGGATAGCGTAGGGGTAAAAATTACTATTCCAACTCCAGAGAGTGCAACAGTAGGGAAAGTGTTGGATAGCGTAGGGATAAAAATTACTATTTCCACTCCAGAGAGTCCAACAGTAGGGAAAGTGTTGGATAGCGGAGGGGTAAAAATTACTATTCCAACTCCAGAGAGTGCAACAGTAGGGAAAGTGTTGGATAGCGTAAGGGTCAAAATTACTATTCCAACTCCAGAGAGTGCAACAGTAGGGAAAGTGTTGGATAGCGTAGGGGTAAAAATTACTATTCCAACTCCAGAGAGTGCAACAGTAGGGAAAGTGTTGGATAGCATAGAAGTTAAAAATAACATACTTATGAATAAAATAATTATTTAAAATAATTATTGATTTAATTATTAAATAACTCTAAATTATTTACAAATACCAATAAATAATTATTAAAAACACAACTACCAATGAATAATTAATTAGCAATAAATTAATAATAAATACCAATAAATAATAATTAATAAACATTAATTACAACATAATAAATATTGAACAATAAAATATTTTTCATAACAAAAAACATATTAATTATTAAAAAGTACTTACAAATTAAAATATATTGAACAATTAAATATTTGTTATACCCAAAAATAATAATTATTAAACATTAATTACCAATTAAAAAATATTGAACAAATACATATTTTTATACCAAAAAATATTAAATATTAAACATTAATTACCAATTAGTAATTACTTATTAATATATTTATTAGCAATTTCAATAAATAATATTAAATCATATTTAATTACCAATTAATGATTAATAAGCAATACATTATTTTTCATATCCAACATATTTTAATTTAAAATATTTACCAATTAATAATTAATGTCCAATAAATTCATTATCAATACCCAACAACAAATGTAATAATTACTTAATTAGATTTCAATTACTTCCAACACTATTCCCCTATAAACGCACGACACACTCCAATAATAAAATAATACACTTAACATAATTATCAATTAATCAATTAATAAAAACGAATTACCAATTAATACAAATTAATTACCAATTAATACTTAATTAACAATAATATAATTATCAATACAAATAAATGAAAATAAATTATTACTTAATTACAATTAAATTACTTCCCACCCTATTCCCCTTTAAACCCACAACCCGCTACAGAACTTAAACGCAAAAATTATTTAAAATTAATTAATAATTCCTAAAAATGTATAATTAATTTCATATAATTAAATTACTTCCCACCCTATTTCCCTATAAACCCACAACCCGCTACTGTACTAAAACACAAAATTGACTTAAAAAAACAGTATTAACATATAAAAATTGTATACATTTATTTTAAAACCAGTTGAACACTTAACAAAAAACATATAACACATACATATTAAATACATATTAAAATACATAACAATAATATAAATATCGATATTAGTAACATCAATATTAGTAACATCGATATATTTGATATCGATATTACTAACTTCGATATTACTAACATCGATATAAAAAAAATCGATATTACTTACCTTAGGGTCGATATTCTGTCCATAGATATTCTTAACATCGATATTATGTCCCTTCGATATTGTCAACTCGATATTAGTGTAGGTCGATATTTAATTTTCGATATTTTGACTGCTCACCATCTGGTTACAAGGAACACATGAGGGCTTCAGCATTCTGCCTTGTGCTGCTGAAGGAGTGTGACTCCAGAAAAAAAGGCTAAGTCCCAAGGTAAAACCTTTAAACTGTATGACTTACAAGTCTTTCCTGACTCCTACTCCATTGCAATTGGCCAGAAATCACAGTTAGGCCTCAGACTACAGCAAGCAAATATGCGGATTGGTGCTTTGTGTTGTTGGAGATTTTTGCCTGAAACGTTTAAAAATCCATATCTGTAGTTCAGTTAATCTATTTTGAAACATGTTGTTGACATTTTCTTCTAAATTTGTTTTTTTTTATTACATGGTGTTAGTCCTGGCATCCTTGCCATGATTTTTCCTCAAACTTTTTGCCTTCAGATGTCCTCTTTTGCAAACTTCATTTTTGCTGGCCTTAGGACTCTGCACACTTTACCACTGCTAACCAGTGCTAAAGTGGTTGTGTTCTCTCCTTAAAACATGATGAGATTGGCTTATACCCAATTGGCATATTTAATTTACTTGTAAGTCCCTAGTAAAGTGGCACTACCTGTGCCCAGGGTCTGTAAATGAAATGCTACTAGTGGACCTGCAGCACTGATTGGGCCCAATGTTCTCTCTAATTTATTTCTTCTGTGTGTGGCAGTATAAGGTCCCTGTGCGCTGCAGCCAAGGCTACATGCGCCAAGAACCTAACCGCACGTGTGGGTGCAGTGACAAATATCAGTGCAAATATCACTCAAACATTTGCTTAATAAAGTGAATAGACTGTATTTTTACACATACAGCACCACATGAAGGGTCTTAAGGCAGGTTTGCAGCATACAACAAACATAAAAAGGATACAGTATTCAAAAGCATATTCTCCATTAAAAGTCTTTTAATGTAACAATGTGTCCCTTACTATCACTTTTGTCAAATGTGAATGCTACATAGAGGTGGCGTTAAAATAATTTAAGTACCACTATTTTTTCTTGTATAGCCCTACTCATTCCAATGCAGGGTGTCAAAGTGCTTTACATCAACACGTGCATATTACATGTACAATCAATTATATACGTTTGTAAATTAATGTACAGGATGTGTAATATAAAACTGGAGGATTGCGAGGTGTAGAAGTCACATATCCTCTTCCATAGCTCACTGTGCTATTGTCCTTGCAATGCGCTCAAACGTACACATGATAGACCCGTTAAACATATATGTGAAGGCTTTAGATCTGATGTCACTTCCTGTAAAGTCATGGCTTGTGGTGCCACTTTCTATGATGTCAATTCCTGTGATGCCATGTGTGATGTCAATTCCTGTGATGCCATATGTGATGTCGCTCGCCGTGATTTCGTGCGCCTTGATGTCACTTGCATACTGCCTAACTAGGTTAGTCCCCCCGCTCCTTTTTTTTAGGACTTGTGCCCTAATTGCACTGAGATATTGAAAATGTCACACATCGCAATCTGAAATCTTGGCAGCTATGTGTAGTCCATGTTCTGTTTGTGTGAAATGTCCCGGTTTTTGGCTTTACAATTCTGGCGCACGCAGCAAGCCTAACAGCAGTTCACAATCCATAATATATATTAGGGATTGTGAAAGCACACGTCATGCTGTTAGGCTTGCTGCGTGCCTTTTGTTAATAGAGTGCAGCAGATTGTGTGCCTTTTTGAGAGTGTTCATGTTAATTTGCAGCTCCGGACATGCTTACACTAGGGGCTGCATTTAAACATAAAACTTTCAAAAAGGCACACAAACTGCTGCGCTCTGTTAAGAAAAGGCAGGCAGCAAGCCCAACAGCACGAGGTGTGCTTTCACAATCACTAATACATGTTGGTGATTGTGAAAACACACGTTGTGCTCATAGCTGCCAAGGTTTTAAATTGCTATGTGTGACTTGTTCATTATTTCAGTGCAATTATGAGTGACATTTCATCGACTATGAGTGACACTTTCTAATGATCAAAATCAAACAATGAAGACGAGGGAAATATATAAATATTAGAAATTAAAACCATTTGAGCAAGGAGAAACTCTAAGAAAATCTTAAAACTGGTGCAAAGCATCAGAAATTGAAGGTCACTTAGGTGTGAATGCATGAGGAGCTCGGCTTCTAAGCAACTGCACCAGTGTCCCCCAGGATCTCCAGCCCTCCCTGTCTTCAGGGGCGCTCCCTCCACCCTATCGTGACTCTCTCACGCACCAGGAGGACACCCAGGCTGCAGGCATACTTTAGAACGAATGTAGGGGCATATTATCAAGACAGGCGATAAATTTATCGCCGCTTTAGCGGTAGAAAACTGCCGCTAAAGCGGCGATAATGGGCTTGATAATATGCTCTATGGATTTCCAATTGAAGCTCAGGTTAGATGTGAAGTACGTCTAACATGGGCAACAATTGGAATTCCATAGAGCATATTATCAAGCCCATTATCGCCGTTTTAGCGCCGGTTTTCTGCCGCTAAAGCAGCGATAATTTTATCGCCTGTCTTGATAATATGCCCCGTAGGGTCTTGCCACATGTGTGAATGTGGGAGGCGCTCTGCTTCTAAACACACTACTGCCCCCCAGGACCTGTAGCCCTCCCTGGCTTCTGAGGTGCTCCGTCTGCCCTACCATGCCTCTTACACTTGTAAGAGGATGCCCAGGCTGCAGGCACAGGTGCAGCCTTGTGCTACAGGTGTGAATGTGCAAGGCGCTCTCCTTCTAAGCACCGCATGACACTGACCCCCAGGACCTGTGGCCCTCCCTGGCTTCTGAGGTGCTCCGTCTGCCCTACCTTGCCTCTTACACTTGTAAGAGGATGCCCAGGCTGCAGGCACAGGTGCAGCCTTGTGCTACAGGTGTGAATGTGCAAGGCGCTCTCCTTCTAGGCACCACATGACACTGACCCCCAGGACCTGTGGCCCTTGCCGAATCGAATGCCAGCTGTGCAAATCAACGAACAACATGCCAATGTAGATAAAATGAGTATGAAACTATCACCTTTACAATGACTCGAAACTGTGAAACTATAATGGTCCACATTGTTCAAATATAGCATTACTTAGATACCGGGATGCGCATGTCTTCTCATATAACATATTACTTGTATCATCTATACCCCACTCAAAATGTAATATTTTAATATTATTTCACCAAATCGAAAATGTCTATGTAAACCAGTTAAGTGTATACAATCAGAGAATAATGTAGAGGAGATGGTCTGTAGATAAGGGTCAGAGGCCGAGCCTCTCAACAAATTTAAGTACGGATTATGTGAGCTGTCCCTCTAGTGCTTACAGGCTGAGGCTAGAACAATCCAGATGCTCATCGAGACCGGCCAGAGAGGCACGGACAGAACTCTGCCTAGGAGCACTTAATACTCAATGCATATTGTGCTCGCTGATGTCCTAGGCAGGGCTTCTGAGCAACAGTACTGTAACACGCCCGGCACCCACTGACTGCAGACAGCTGCCTGCCCGCGCACGGCCTTTAAAGGAATTATTTAACAACACACACTAGGATGCACTGCACCCATAAAGCACTGACTAGAGACTCACTTACTTCAACATAGAACTTACGAGGGCAGGCTCACGCAAGACCCCTGTAATGTCGTGAAACGTACTGGGTGCTAGGACCAGCACAAGAGGTGGGAGGAGAACCGGGGATGGAAGAGGAGGAGCGAAGGCGGGGAAAGTTGGTTAGAGTAGGAGCAGGGTAAAGGAAAGAAGTAAAAAATAAAGTACACCAGAAATAACTACGTGTCAGTGTCGTGCTCTGCTGCTCTACGACACTACAACTGGCGACGAGGAGTGGCCATGGACCCTGCCTCACTTACCTGCATCCTGGTGTGCACTCCACTGCCTCGGAGCTGTGCTGTCACGCGGACCGGGAGCCCACCCCGGTCGCGTTGTGCCCCTGCCGAGTTGCTCTTCGGCTCCGCTGCCTCAGAGCTCTGCTGCGCCCTGGGGAGTCCGCCCCTGCCGCATTTCGTTACTCGGAGTGCTGCATTTCATGTCACGATCCGGGAGCCCACCCCGGTCGCGTGCGTGCCTGGGAAGGTGCATCTTGCTGTTCACGATCCCGGGAGCCCACCTCGGTCACGTGGTCTGGGCAGTGAGTGCCCATCTGGTTGCTGACATCGAGGGAGGAGTGCTGAGTCGCATGAGGTGCCCGGTAGCTGAATCCATCAGCGTTGAGGTTACCGGTGCCTGTCTGAGTCCCAGCTGCTGCCACCGTGTGAGTTGGGCTCGCTAGTCTCGCGAGGAGTGAGCTCTCACAGCGGCCATCTTTGAGTCAGGCATCTCCACCAATCCCCTTGCAAGGAGTGACCGGTGGCCATTTTGAAGTCAGGCAATGGCTGAAAATAGCATCAAGCATTGGCAAATGTTCTGCTGAAGAGGTACTACATGCTTTACACTACATTACAGGACCACATTAGCATACTACATGGACTGCATTTCTCTTGAGCTCCCTGCTGGTGTGTCTACACACTATCCAAGTGCGGATAAGCATCACATACATTGAGTTAAGCTGAGTGACAGGCACTGTGAGGTTCCGGTGCTAGACTGTCCATTACAAGGGAGTGGTTCCACTGTCGTCTACACAGTCGCATAGCATGTCTGGATCACCCACATCAAGACAGAGTCATGCCTCTGCGAGTACCAGCACTGGGCCGGAGTCGCCTACGTCCACCGCGCAAATAGGTGGACACAGACTTGGCATGCTCGGAGTCCCTTTTCTACGCCCGCCGGAACCCCTAGTCCTCATATCAGGGGGAGGCATGGGCCTTCGCTGGCAAGAATGGCTAGAGGACTTCAAAGACTTCATGAAAGGGTCACATGTGACTGAAGAGGAGCAGCAACTGATTGCATTACGCAATTTAATCGGGAAAAACATTGGTCAGATCATAAAGGAACTTCCGGCTGACGCTGCTTCGTCATATGTCAATGTGCGTGATGTGCTAAACAGAAAATGTCTTCACATACGAAACATTAATTATAAGAGGTACACATTCAACCTGGTATCTCAAGAAAAAGATGAGCCCATGAGTACTTTCATTACGCGACTGTGACGGTTGGCTCGCTACTGTGAATTTGACTCATTCACGACAGAAGACGCCCTTTGCCTGCGAATCATAGAGGGATTCCAGTCTGTGTCGTTATGTAGACGTCTATTAAAGAAAAGCTACTCTCCGGATGAAATCGAAGAAATGACGCATGTACATGATCAAGCAGAAGAACATGCCAAGAAAATGGAAGCTGGAAGAGGTGAAAAACGTGAACAGGCATTCAGGCTCCAATCTCGCGACACTAAAAGGTCCTCCACTGCAAAACCACAACCATCCAGATCCAAAGTGCAGTCTCATTATACAAATCGCCCTCATCGCAGTACTAGTCGTACTGACAAAAGACAGGAGCGCCAGCATTAACATGAAAATGTTCAAAAAGGCACATAACTGCTGCGCTCTGTTAAGAAAAGGCAGGCAGTAAGCTCAACAGCACGATGTGTGCTTTCACAATCACTGATATATGTTATTGATTGTGAACGCACACGTTGTGCTTTTAGGCTTGCTGCATGACTTTTCTTGATAGAATGCGGAGGGGGCAGATTGTCTGCTTTTCTTCAAGGATTCATGTTAATCACAGCACCCATCATGTTTCTACAGGGTGCTGCGATTAACATGAATACTTGCCTCTGGTGGTGTGCGCGCTACAAAGAAGTCACTTCGCACTCAGATTCAATAGGCACACAGACGCGCACCTTAAAAGGAACAGTGATTGGGCCACCTACTCAAGTAGCGCTTTAAACATGTGTAACACCTGCCATTGCAGCCTGTGCATGTAGCTTTAAACTGTCATTTTGACTTGGCAAAATAAACTTTTTTCCAGGCCCAAACCTTCCATGTTAATGCATACAAGTCACCCGCAGGGTAGCCCTAGATATCCCGGAGAGCAGGGTGCAATGTATTGTAAAAAGGCAGGATATATACTTTTAAGTTTTATAGGTCATTTTAGTAAAAAAAACTCTTAAATTCATTTTTCACTACTGCAAGACTTCCTTCTCTCCTAGGGTAACACTGGAGTTACATTATTACATTTTATAAGTATAATTTCCAAATGGGAATAGGAAATCAGTTCATATTTGGTGCCTCTGGAATCACAATTTAAAATCCTGACTTCTTGTGAAGTCGGATTTTAAATTTCAATTCTAAAAATGCCACTTTTAGAAAGTTGTCATTTTTTTTGCCTTAGGCATTTGTTTCCTGCAGCCTGTTTCCCGTTCACATGACTAGGTGTGGGTGACAGGTAGGATTTGTGTATTTACTCCTAGACAGCCACACACAATGGGGAGCTTAGCTGTGACTAGATAAGCCATCACTAGCAGGATGGGGGTAGGAGCTGGCCCCAGCCCCACTTACACTTGAATAGGCTATGTCCTGTCTCCAATTAGAGGGCTCCAGAGGCCCATTGTTAGTATGGAGCCAGGGCCAGGAAGGCAGGGCACGTACCCAGTTCAAAGGCATGCTTCCAGAAGCCTCCCCACTTCAATGACACAACTGGGTATGAATACTGGACCTCAGATACCAATTCTTCAGTACATTTCTGAACCATTGCATACTCTGCCGGGAAGAAGGACTGCTGTGCTGTGTCATGCACTCACCTGGTCCCAACTGCAGAGATGACACTGGAACCGAAGCTGGACCTCTCATCCCACCTGAAGATCATGCAAGTTAAGGAATGGAAACCTTAGAACACCCACTGTCATCCTGGGGGAAGCATGGTTGGGATAACATTAGAAAAGAGAGACTTGCGGTACTGGATCTGCTGAGCGGCTATGTGAAACTGAGTAACAGGATTTGTCACTTCTGAGACTGTCGACGTTTGCGAGGTAGATGTGCACCAAACCAGAACCTCTGACTTTGCGATGATGCAATGCCAAGTTTCGTCAGCAGCTCGGCATGATAGAAGAAATATCAAAATCACAGATTGGAAAGTGACACTCCTAGAAATACACTTTAAATACACATTGGAGTTTTCAGCACTCCTCAAGATACACTTCGAGCATCGCTTGGAATGACTCGCACTCCTAAGAATACACTCAAAACACAAAGTGAGGGTACAAGGTTGATGCACATATCAAAGACTCTGAAGTGCTTTCTCTTGGCATTACTGTTCATCAGAGAAACACAGGACTAAAGTCTTTAATCTAGAGCAGTGAAAGTTCTAGGATCAAGCTTCAGGGAGGGAGTAAAAACACGCAAGAAGCACTGGAGTAAATCCCACATAGGAAACAAAGGAAAAGTCTATGGTCTTTGAAGACGGGGATACTTGGTTCTGTTTAATACTGTAGGTTTAGTGCGCACTGAACTGATATCAAGTGCTAAGCCTAGTTCTTCAACTTGTCTGAAGTTTGAAGAATATCTCGAGGCCTTGACTCATGGTGACGCGGGGGTAGCTGTGCAGGAGGGAGCATGGAGGACGACGTCGATGGAGCGGATGCTACAGGAACCACCAGTTTGGATGGACTTTTAGGAGACTGGCATGCTTCTTGGTTCCATCAGGATTCTTCAGGTGAATGGGAAGGGTGAAGCTTTTTCTGCAGGGAGAGAAGTCAAGGCACACTTTGGGTTTGGGTGGGGTTTATATACCCTCTCGAAGGCTCAATGGATGTAGCTTGATTGCGTGCAGCACATGGGGCACATGGCCATAGGCAAGGTTCTCAAACCTTAGGGAAAACACGTTAGTACACTTTCAATGTTTCATTTTTGCTTGAACGTGCATAGTGGAAAACAACACCAAGGTGCGAGTGACAATGCGAGCAAAGCTTGCCATTGGCTCACGGACGTCTGGAGTCTGAAGTTTGCATAGATGTAATGGAAAACCATGCCAAGGCTCTAGGAATAGCAAGAGTAGTTAATCCATTGGTTCACCGGAAGTGGAGACTGCTTAAAAGGGTTCAAACATTAAGAAAATTACAGGTGCTAAGGAAGCATCGGTCATGAGGGTGCTGGGTTAGCATCAGTCAAGAGTGCGCTGGGGGAACACTACCCATGAGTGATGCTGGGGCGCATCAGTCATGAGGGTGCTGGGGGAGCAAAGTTATGAGAGATGCTGGGTAAGCATCAGTCATGAGGGAACTGAGGGAGAATAGTTAGGAGGAATTCTGGGGAAGTACCAGTTCTGAGGGAGCTGGGGGAACATCAGCTATGAGGGATGCTGGGGGAGCATCAGTCATGAGGAAGCTGGGGTACATCAGTTATGAGAGAAGCTGGGGAAGCATTAGTAAAGAGGGAGCTGGGGAGACATCAGTTATGAGGAATGCTGGGGAAGCTTCATTCATGAGGGAGCTGGGGTACATCAGCTATGACGGATGCTGGGGTAGCATCAGTCATGAGGGAGCTGGGGAAACATCAGTTATGAGGGATGCTGGGGCAGCATCATTCATGAGGGAGCTGGAGTACATCAGTTATGAGGGATGCCGGGGGAGCATCAGTCATGAGGGAGCTGGGGAAACATCAGTTATGAGGGATGCTGGGGGAGCATTAGTTAAGAGGGAAGTTGGAGACATGGGTGATGAGATGCTGGGGAAGCACCAGCCAGGAATATCATAGCATGCAACATGAGCCCTGTGTGGTCGACCACTATGCAGAGGACAGAAGAGGGGGTTGTGACAGTGAGGTAGCAGGAGGAAGTCATGGCAAGTTTCCTCCCACAAGTAATGACCTACAGGTCGTGATTCGTCTGGGTGATAGGCACAGAAGGAACAAACCAGATAAGGGGCATGAACATTGCTGGTGCTGAAACAAAATATTTTAAAAACATTTTACACAACACATTCACCGATTTAGACACAGAAATGTGAACGTGAACATTGCACGTGTTAAATGAAGTGATACAGCAATAGAGACATTTGAGGGAATAGCTTCATAAAAGCGTGCTTGAAAGTCTTAGAATAAAGGAAATCATTACTAAATGCTTATAATGCTCAATAATAGGTTTTTCTCTAACGAACTATGTATAAGATGATGTTTTATTATTAATTTACTGATGAGACTAATGATCTAATGGTATGGCTTGGCATTTCTATTGTCTTTTATTGAAACACATCGTAAACAGATGCAAAATGGCGATAAAAGTAGCTAAGAAGTTGAAATTTATAAATGTGAAATTAGGGACCATAAAAACATAACAATTAAGAAACTATTTTAGTAAAATTACTTTTAAGAATAAAATTACATGTATTGATATTGAAGAATTGTGGCAATAGGCCACAGCTAACATTAATCAATTTAGTGTAATAATACATTTTTCTCTTACTATGAAATATTTGATTTAACAGCATTATGTTTGATTCTAATTGAGTTCAATTCATTGAAAGCTGAAATATGCCTTTAAGGCCTTTTAAACATGTTCTTTCCTAAGCTGCATTTTCCCTTAGCCAAATACAATACATCTTTTGCATTTTTGCAAATGTTGCTTGTTTTTGTTCTGTACATGTATCTTCTAACATGTTAAGTGCATTCCTTTAGAGTTCACTGTGAAATGGTCTGGTGGGAAAATGAACTATAACCCGATTCCATAAACTGCTACACTTTATATTTCTAACCATTGACAAATCTATGAGGCCCAGAAAGCCAGTTCATTCTCATTTCATTTTCAGCATGGAAACAATGCAGGAATAACTAAAATGTATTTGGTGATTTCATACGTAACTAACCGTGTGATGGATTGACCATTGTGGGGTGATACTACATCACCAAAAGCGTCATAAAGACTATAAAAGAAAAAAAACATGGGAAGGGCGACGCCATTACTTTTTCTCTCTATGTGAGAGCAACGCTATTATTTTTCTTTCAATGGTACAACGCAACACATTCACTTTTACTTAATTTTCCTTGCAAGAAGAATGAATGTCTTCCCTATAATGTTAAAACCATCCTTAAACCTTTAATTTGGTCTGACTTTTGCTAAACTGCTGCCTCAAGCAGTGAGCTGGAGTCATTCTTTACTGAACTATATGATTTTGTCTTATTTTCCCTTTTTGCCCATGCTTATGGTCTCACCCTTAGAGGACTTTAATGTGATTCCTTTTTGCTCTAGAATCTTTGGATGCTGTTAGAGAAATAGACCATCCTTGTGTGTTTAATGGTGGTAGGTATTTGTAACCTTGTAGCAGATGACAGCTTTTAAACCATCCTCTTCGGATTTGCATCTTTAACATAGGGGGCGATTCCGATCCTGGAAACATTTTCCCCGTACGAATCGTATCCGGATCCGAAGTAGCGCACAAACTGCCAAGTACGATTCGCATGGGAAAAAGTCCATACGAATCGCATTGGGAAAAGTTCCCCACACGTCCTCGGGTCGTAAAATGTGTCCGACACATCCCCGGACGATTTACCGTACGAATCGGAAAAATGAAGTCCGACCGCGCAAGTACGATCAGTCCCGTCCTTTCGATTTTACAACCGTAAGGAAAAAACACCGTACAGACCGAACTCCTATGGCAACCATGGAGACATGTGCCCGCATATGCGCCGAACACCCCACCCCAGACCAAGCATAAAGGTACCCAAGCACACGTAGAAATAAAGTAGGCAAAGATAATAGTACAAATCAGCATGTAGCACAAAAAGTAAATCTTCGTCTTTTTCTTGTGAATATCTTCAGTTTAATCTTTTCATTTTCAAAGTGATTTCACAGTCTTCACAGTGGTTCCTGAGCCAACACGTGTTTCGTCGCCTTTAGTTATATCATACATGCGACTTGTTCACGGCTGAACACTGTCTTAAACACAAAATATCAGGTATGAGGGTAATTCCAGGTCATACATTCAAGCGACGGGCGGGGCAGACATCTGTAAGGTCTATGCTTAAGTCGTATCAGCTGTGCTCAGTATTTTAAAGTTCAATCCCCGTCTCCGGTTTAGAGGAGAAAGTCCGCGCAATGTTTAGCTGCCCCTGACCGCATCTGGCTCCAAATCCCACCCCAGACCCCGTATGTACGCGCAGAACACCCCCCCAGCCCTCGTTTCTACGCGCTGAACACCCCCCCAGCCCCTGCATGTACGCCCCAATCGCCCCCCGGCCGCAGATGTACGTGCCGAACCCCCACCAGTGTATGTACGGAGCGTACCCCACCCATGTATGAATGGAGCGTACCCACACCCCACAAGTGTATGTACGGAGCGTACCCCCACCCGTGTATGTATGGAGCGTACCCACACCCCACCAGTGTATGTACAGAGCGTACCCCCACCCGTGTATGTACGGAGCATACCCCCACCAGTGTATGTACGGAGCGTACCAACTCCCCACCCGTGTATGTACGGAGCGTACACCCAGCCCCCCCTGTATGTACGGTGCGAAACACCACCACCGATGGACGGTGCGGACCAACACCCTGCCCGTGTCTGTACGCACCCTACCCCAGGCCCCTACACCAGCACCCTCACCCAACATCGCGCATGTACGAGTCGTACTAAGCCATAGCAAAGGACAGCACTGTACAACAACATGGCCCATGTACGCACCGTACAGACGCAAAAAACACTCGTACTGAACCAGGACAAACCAAAACAACACAAGGAGAGTCAATTCGATGCACACAACACCACAAAACATGTCCAACAAGCCCAAATACATCCTATACACTGACCTGCAACTGCCAAACAGCTAAACAGAGGCCCAAAACACAACCACTCCTTATAACACACCCACCCAAAGTTCAAACACAGCCACACCCACAAATGGACCAATAAAAAGGCCCAACACACACAAACCATGATCCTTTGCAACAGATCCACTACTGCCAGACCACAGAGACAACGCACTGCAGCATACTACATCCATCAATACACCTTACACTTGCACTCCTTCACACAACCACCATCACAAACACCCCCTCATCACATTCACACACACACACCTTCACAACCACACTCACACACCCACAACCATCCACACCAACACCCCCACAACCATCCACACCCACACCCCACACCATGCCCACTAACAAGAATCCAAAGTTCACAAAGGAGGAGCTGGAGGTCCTTGTCGACGAAATCGTCAGAGTCGAGCCACAGCTCTTTGGAACATTGGTCAGACGGACCAGCATATCCGAAAAATCAGCCATGTGGGAGAGGATTGTCAATTCTGTGAATGCTGTTGGGTCCACCAGAAGGACCAGGCATGAGTGCCAAGCCAGGTGGTACGATCTGCGGAGGACGGTCCACCGCAAAATGACGGACGATCACAACCAGGGGAACATCACTGGAGGAGGGCCGCCCCGCAGACCGGTACACTACCATCCCTGGGAGGAGAAGGTGATGGCCACGCTGCCGCCGGTGGGAGTAGATGGAGTAGAAGGAGTCCGAGAGCCTGGTGAGTACACAAACAACTCACCTCACATGGGGGGAATGCCATACACAACCAAAATACCAATCATGCACGCAACCCCCCCAAAGCCAGCATCGGACACAACCACACTCCAAAAACACACACATGCCACTGGCGCCTCCATGCCCCACGCCCCAAGCAAGGCCATGCCAAGTCACAGGCCACTCAAAACACCAACACAAGACAGGATGTCCCCGATGCCGGGAGGGTGGGCCTCAAAACTAACATAGAGCAACTCTGAAGCACACAACAATGCCCTCAGCCCATATGGCCTAGGGCACAGCCATACAAACAGTGTGTCCCCACACAGTACTGTGTTGCCTGCAAATGGTGGCTGCGTTGCAGGATGACATGGGTATGAAGGCACAATCTGCACATAATAGCAGCTAATGAAGACACATCACTCTGAAAGAGTGTCAGCACACACCGCCACAGCAGCAGCGCAGACTCAGACACTCCGCCCAATGGGTGCCCGGAGATAAGAAACACACCCACATGAACAAGCCAATGGCCTTTGAAAGACCTGCAAACTGTGTGTGCCCAGGAAGCTGGACTGGGGTGACAGAGGGTGACACACAGAGGGAGGGAGAGGGGGAGAGAGAGGGAGGGAGACAGAGGTGGACACAGGGAGACAGACAGAGGGAGGGAGGAGGCTGACAGAGGGAGGTAGAAAGGGAGACAGAGGGAGACGGACAGAGGGAGGAGGTTGACAGAGGGAGACGGACAGAGGGAGGAGGCTGACAGAGGGAGGGAGAAAGGGAGACAGAGGGAGACGGACAGAGGGAGGAGGCTGACAGAGGGAGGGAGAAAGGGAGACAGAGGGAGACGGACAGTGGGAGGAGGCTGACAGAGGGAGGGAGAAAGGGAGACAGAGGGAGACGGACAGAGGGAGGAGGTTGACAGAGGGAGACGGACAGAGGGAGGAGGCTGACAGAGGGAGGGAGAAAGGGAGACAGAGGGAGACGGACAGAGGGAGGAGGTTGACAGAGGGAGACGGACAGAGGGAGGAGGCTGACAGAGGGAGGGAGAAAGGGAGACAGAGGGAGACCAAATCACCCTTGGGTGGTGTGGCCATGTCCGCTCGTCAGCAGGTGGACTGTGTGCATGTAGACAAGGTTTGGCAGTGCGTGAACCCCCCCTTTAACCTTTGATAAACACTGGGCCATGTGTCAATCTGTGCACGAGTACATCCGTGCTGCAGGCACAAACCTAACCTTACACCCAGTATACCCACCCATTGTGTTTGTCAGAACCCTGTCACAAATGCTTAAGTTACCTACCTGCATTCTCAAATAGCAGGGAAAAATCACCATTTGGCCACGTACAGTGCAACACGTAAGGCGGCTCTGCATGGCTTGCTACGCCCGCTCACTACACTGCTGACAGCATTCCAAAAAGATGCATCAACTAAGATTGTATCACACATAGGTAAAGTGTCGAAAGCTGTGGCCAAGGGACATACCCATGCACAAGTGCACTGTGATAGGAATGCAAGCCAAATCCAACCACCCAGAGGAACTGTGCCAACTCAAAAATGAATGAAACATGGATGTCGCATGTAACACAATTAACATTGTCTCTCTCACACACAGGTCAACGTCGTTGATCTCCCCCCAACACTGGGGGGGAAGACTCACAGGACCAGGCTCTGCGTGAAGAGGACCCCACCGGCAGCGACGACTCTCACCACTCCGTGGATGACCCAGACCAACCTGGCCCCTCTGGTGTCCAACCACCTGCAGCACCTGCGTCAGGTACAACTGTGCCAACCACCACCCCCATTCCTGCCACATCCCAGGAGACACCCAGGAGCCCTGCCCGCACACAACAACACAGCCAGTCTGTCCAGGAGGGACAAGGTTCTCCGGGCACCCAGGAGGAGGCAGGCGACACCGCAAATGCCATCCCTCAGGGGTCCCGGAGACCTGATGTGCCCACAACGGCAGGCCAGGCGCAAGTGGGCAGGGGTGGTGGGAGTGGAGGACGGCGGAGGCGCGAACCTGACCAGTTGGCTCAGGAACCGGTAATGTCACACGTCAGCAACATCCTGGACACATACCGGCGTGACACCAGGGGCATGGTCCAGATTGCGTCCACCCTCACAGACATCAAGGAGACCCTCGAGGAGATGAAGACCCTGCAGGCCGAGCAACATGCCTGTCAACAGCGACACCAAGGACGGATGGCGGCAAGACAGGCTGAGCTCGTGGCGGTGCAAACGAACATGACCCGTGTACTCCGTCGGATTGCCGAAAACATGGGCAACCCTCCCTGTCCCACCAGGCGAAGAACATCACCTCCCACAGGGAGGGATCAGGAGGAGGATTCATCCGACGGAGCATCACAAGCATCGTCACGGCCTGCTTCTGAGGGTCCCCGCAGGAAGGTGGGTCGTCCACGCAAAAGACCGTGAGAGTCAGCGGAACATCACCATCTCCCAGGTCACCTGGCCTGGCACCTGGCCCTCTGGCCCAACAGCAGCACATCAGCAAATGACATTCTCTGCCACATGGCATTGCTGGTCACTGTCTGACCAATGTAGACAAAGACTGTGGCATAGACTCTGATGACTTCCAATGGCAAGGATACCAACTCCCCCTGTGAACTTTGGATTCTACACTCCCGCAAAGCACCTCTTGTCATCCCCCCAAACACGTACCCCACCACAAATAAAAATCATCACAATCACGAGATGATGCCGTCATTTTGCATTATTCCACTACATGTGTGTGTTGTAAAGTCAAACCATGCCTGATTTCAGAAGTAACTCCAACCATCCATACCCTGGGGTCTGAGTCTGGCACAGGACACCCATGGGTCACAATGTATCATCCAATACAGACATGGAGCACCATACTCACCCGTGATGGGCCCAACCAGCTGAGGGGGTGCCCGCAAAACTGTGCCTACAGACCTATTTAGAAGAGCAACAGTCATGCGCAGAGGTCAGGGATCATGTGGAGTGTCCTGGGGTGCTACTCCCAGGTATGTGTAGACATGTGGCAGAACCATGTCCTGCATGCTTGAGTCAGGTGGATGTGGAGAATGGTGGGTCGGCCAAGGTTGGATGCATGGAGATGGCACAATGGGGTGTTGGATCACAGTGCCACAAGGTTGTGTTGTGGTTGTGGGCTGCATCCTGAGTGTGTGCGTGGATTGAGAAGGTCATCCTGCAGCTGGCAGTGATCCATTCCCCCCATCTCTGTTGGACGTTGATGTGGCCTAGTCGCCGGATGTAGAAGCAGAGCTGTGCAGATGCACCCTGGATGTGGACAAGTATCATGGAAGTTGTAACGCACATGTCCGTAGAGTGCAGGGTAGGATTAGACACGGATGTCGTAGTTGACCTGGGGGATGGTCTCTCTTGCCTTGAAGTGGATGGAACTGGGGATCTTGCGCATAATGCAGAGTGTGCTGCAGCATGAGGCACAGATGCTGCTGATCAGCATTGCACATGTCAGCAAGCAATCCATGATGAACACCAGCTCGTTTGTGTGGACACTGGGTGCCCTTGCTGCAGGGCCTGCAGCAGCATGCGCCATGTCAAGAAAACAATGCCACAAGTAGCACACAAAGACAAGGATCTCAGGAAGGAACTATGAAACAGGTGTATGTCAAGGAAGGAATGTCTGGTTCAACATGGCACACACACACACACTGGATGCACATGCAGCACAGTGGCCGTCGTGGAGACTGACATGCCACAATACCTACACAGCCATGGACATCATGCACAATACAGATTCTAATCCCTGACAAACAGCTTGCATCTTGCTACTCTACACATAGACTCATATGCACCATCTCTGATAACTATGCCAGACATGCCGCATGCACAGTGGCAACAGACCACCATTGACAGAGATGAGGCACCTTGGAGGCAGAGGGACACCTTTATTAGTCATGTGTGTCGGAATGCTAATGCAACTCTGTCAACACATACACAGGTCATGTGGATGAACATGTGGGACCAACACTGGCACCCCCCTTTGCACCACAGATGCTGGAAATCCATAGAACTGGCACACAAGTGACGGGTTACAGCTAAACACCCCCTGCTGCTCACGGAGAGGCTGCTATACACCATTGAGCCTCTAATGGGGAATTCACACACCATGTCAACCCAGTGCAACCCGTATGTTTCCGAGGGCAGTGTTACACACATTGATGGCTTCATCACAATCCACAATCCCATTACAGATGACTGTCACCAAGTCTGACCATCAATTCAGGTGAATTCAGTTCCATGTCATGTGCCCCATGGTGATTCTACATGTATGCAAAGTATCCAAACATGAACAGGAGCAGTGCACACACATTCAAAACAAATACCACTCCCAAAAAGCCGTGCTGCATCCCTTACCCTAAGGAGATTTTCAAACTTGTCCGTGCATGTAACGCTGATTCAGCACATGTTGCTGTGTTCATGAGGAATAGCAGGAGCACAACAATGCCACCAGCAGAAAGCATGCGCAAGTACCTGTGGATGAGAGACACACCAGAAGTCAGCCAAAAGAAGCATATCCGCATGCATGTGCATGTACTCGACACGTATAAGGTTGTCAACATGCTAGGTGACAATGATGACTCTGGAAAAACATTCTTCTATTGCACCATCACTCGAGTGACACATCCAAACACACCTCTGACTCACTTGGCAGACATGCAGATGGACACACACATTGCAACACATGCCACACACGGCCCAATGCGTGCACACTCAGACACTGGAACTCACCACTAAGCAAAGAAGTTGCATATGAGCCGACTCCGGATGTCCTCTACCGCCTCCTCCTCCTCCACATCACTTGCCTCGTGACCAAGTCCTTCATCCACCACGGGTGGATGGTCCTGCTCATCCGGATCCAGGATGAGTGGCACAGCTTTCTCCACTGCCATGTTGTGCAGCATGCAGCACACAAGGAAGATCTTGCAGACCTTCACCGGTGCATATGGGAGTGCGCCACCGGTCTTGTGGAGGCAACGGAATCGGCTCTTCAGGAGGCCAAACGTCCTCTCTATCACTCGCCTGGTCCGCCCATGGGCGTTGTTGTAGCGGTGCTCGGCAGCCGTGCTGGGGTTGCGGAGAGGCGTGATCAGCCATGGCATGTTGGGATAGCCAGCGTCCCCTACATGGAAACATCATGGACAAAAGTGGGTCAGGAGAAGCAGTAAGATAGGAAGATGACGTTAAATACAGGAATGCCAGAGTATACCCACCAACAATACATGCTCGTTCGTTGCGCAGTTGCAGCATCATTTCAGGCACCCTGCTACGCCTCATGATGTAGGCATCGTGTGCTGATCCTGGAAAACGAGCACAGACATGTGAAATCACCATGTTGGCAAGACACACCACAAGGGCATTAATGGAGTGGTAATGCTTGCGGTTCCTATACGCTACCTCCTGTGCCTGTGGTGGTACCAAAGCCACATGTGTTCCATCTATGGACCCAATGACATGGGGCATCCCTCCCAGGGAATAGAACTCACGCTTGACACCTGTCAACTGCTCAGGAGTTGGGAATTTAATGAACTCATCCAGGTGATCCAACATGGCCTCTAAAAAATCATGCAGAACACGGCTGAACATGGTTTGGGACATGCCACCAACATGAGCAATGGTATATTGAAAGGTACCCGTGGCAAAGAAATGTAGGGCTGCCATCACCTTCATCTTGGGTGTCAGTGCATTAGGATACCTGTGTAGCGGTTGGAGGTGTGGTGCCAGCCGTGTCGTCAAGTCCTCAATCAACTGTTGGGGAAGCGGTAGCGGCGTATACAGTCATGTTCCCTCAGGTCAGCCAAGTCCGGAATTGGTCGATGGAGAGGCGGAGCCCTGCAGTGAATTTGAAGGGACAACGAAGAGTGAGTACAGTACACCACCAATGTCAATGTACTGAGCACATGTTCAACAGGCAATACGCATATGCTACATACAGAGTCAGGTCTGTGCAATATGCCCTGGACACGTATGCCAGGCAGGTGACACTCCTACCAAGAGCCAGCCACAAACGTGGATTCTCAAGCTCAACATGACATGGCATGAAACTAGCGGTGGGCCAGTGTGAGTGAACAGGCATACGCATCACAGGAGTGCCAGACATCTGCATATGTGCAGAATAAGTATGTTAATCATACAGACAGGTTGCGGAACACTAGAGGCACAGGTCACATGTCATATAAAAAGGACAGACCACACACCTTGCCATGAAGGAGTACATGTCAAGACTGATCACACATACATTGAGAGTATGCAGATATGTCCTTGTTTTGAAACTCCGTGTCGATGCATACATACACACCTTACGCCGGATTACACATGTGGGCTGGTGTGCGTAACAGTGTGCCATGCCCATCTTCACACAGACACATGTTGGTTGCAGCACCTGCAGATGCATTTGACCAAACACCTACAGCAAACCTATGGGAACACATGACACACACATGACATAGTTACAGCATGCAACGCGGGCATTCACATCTCAGGTGTAACATTCCGTGTACCTACCATTAGGGGACAGTTGCGGGTGTCGGTGACTGTGCCATGCCAGTGACGCATGGCTCAACAAGTCTGTACTACATGCACACATGTCAAAGGAGTGAAGGGGGTGTGTGGCACATAGTGCACCATCACACATGACATGTGTACACAGCTCATCATACATATTTGCTTCACACCTCAGGAGTAATGTGCCACATCACAGCCTGACACACCTGTGCCCGACACATGTAGTACTGCACAGACAATGCCTTGATGTCCAGCCTTGGCCAAGTATGACAGCTCTATTCCTGTCTGTGTGGCGCCTTTCACCACTGTCAGGTGTGAAACGCACCGTACATACGCACTGAGGGCGTGTGTACGGTCCCTATCACAATGGGAGTGCTGGCGTATGCGTACGCCATAGTGATACGGACCGTACACACGCGTGTACGGTCCCTATCACTATGGGAGTGCTGGTGTATGTGTACGCCATAGTAATACGGACCGTACACGCTTGTGTAGGGTCCCTATCACTATGGGAGTGCTCGCGTATGCGTACGTTTAAAGTTTGCATTTTTGCATCAGGTTGCCAGCAGAAGTCGGTTGGAAACAATATACTTTGTTGCAAAGTGGTTGTTGACTTGACATCATGCTCAATTTTTAAACCATGCAAAGCCACTCACTGGGGTAGGTTTAAAGGGATTGGAGGAAACGTAGGATGCTAATGTGACTGACCAATCACTCTGTACTCCTGTAAAGGAAACAGGCCAGCAAGGCAGATATAAGGCAGCCAGGCCCCATGAGAGAGTACTTGCCTGCACATCCTTTCATTCCACAACACTGCTGCTGCTCGTGATTCCTCTGGCACCATGTCCAGGTCTGTGGAGAGGGCCCAGCCATTCACCATGGAGGAGAATTTGGCGTTGGTGGATGTGTGTGTACGGTCCGTATCACTATGGCATACATATACGCCAGCACTCCCATAGTGATAGGGACCCTACACACGCCTGTACGGTCCGTTTCACTGCATTTGGGGTGCCCTAGGGCCGTGGAACGCACCGTACCTGTGTGTCCTTGTTCTGAAACTCCGTGTCGATGCATACATACACACCTTACGCCGGATTACACATGTGGGCTGGTGTGCGTAACAGTGTGCCATGCCCATCTTCACACAGACACATGTTGGTTGCAGCACCTGCAGATGCATTTGACCAAACACCTACAGCAAACCTATGGGAACACATGACACACACATGACATAGTTACAGCATACAACGCGGGCATTCACATCTCAGGTGTAACATTCCGTGTACCTAGCATTAGGGGACAGTTGCGGGTGTCGGTGACTGTGCCATGCCAGTGACGCATGGCTCAACAAGTCTGTACTACATGCACACATGTCAAAGGAGTGAAGGGGATGTGTGGCACATAGTGCACCATCACACATGACATGTGTACACAGCTCATCATTCATATTTGCTTCACACCTCAGGAGTAATGTGCCACATCACAGCCTGACACACCTGTGCCCGACACATGTAGTACTGCACAGACAATGCCTTGATGTCCAGCCTTGGCCAAGTATGACAGCTCTATTCCTGTCTGTGTGGCGCCTTTCACCACTGTCAGGCGTGAAACGCACCGTACATACGCACTGAGGGCGTGTGTACGGTCCCTATCACAATGGGAGTGCTGGCGTATGCGTACGCCATAGTGATACGGACCGTACACACGCGTGTACGGTCCCTATCACTATGGGAGTGCTCGCGTATGTGTACTCCATAGTAATATGGACCGTACACACGTGTGTAGGGTCCCTATCACTAAGGGAGTGCTGGCATATGCGTACACCATAGTGATACGGACCGTACACACGCGTGTACGGTCCCTATCACTATGGGAGTGCTGGCGTATGCGTACGCTATAGTAATACGGACCGTACAGGCGTGTGTAGGGTCCCTATCACTATGGGAGTGCTGGCGTATGCGTACGCCATAGTAATACGGACCGTACACGTGTGTGTACGGTCCGTATCACTATGGCATACATATACGCCAGCACTCCCATAGTGATAGGGACCCTACACACGCCTGTACGGTCCGTTTCACTGCATTTGGGGTGCCCTAGGGCCGTGGAACGCACCGTACCTGTGTGTAAATATTGAAATAACATAGGGGTCACATGAGGGACAAGTATAAGGGCCAAAATGCATGCTGGTTGTCATGGAGACCGAGTTTAAAGTTTGCATTTTTGCATCAGGTTGCCAGCAGAAGTCGGTTGGAAACAATATACTTTGTTGCAAAGTGGTTGTTGACTTGACATCATGCTCAATTTTTAAACCATGCAAAGCCACTCACTGGGGTAGGTTTACAGGGATTGGAGGAAACGTAGGATGCTAATGTGACTGACCAATCACTCTGTACTCCTGTAAAGGAAATAGGCCAGCAAGGCAGATATAAGGCAGCCAGGTCCCATGAGAGAGTACTTGCCTGCACATCCTTTCATTCCACAACACTGCTGCTGCTCGTGATTCCTCTGGCACCATGTCCAGGTCTGTGGAGAGGGCCCAGCCATTCACCATGGAGGAGAATTTGGCGTTGGTGGATGTGATCCTCCCACAGTACACAATGCTGTATGGTCGACCAGGGGAGCAGGTGGGTGCTGACTCCACTAGCTTAGACTGTGCCACTTTTTTGTGACTGTGACTTCTGGCATTGTGTCCATGTGTGACAGACATGCAATGTTGTTTAGAGTGGGTCCCAGGGTGGGGTATGCCTCATGTCTCCCATGCAGAGCATGCTGTAGTTCCTGTGTGCACTCCTCACTTGCATAGTGCTTACTGTGACAATCAATGCATGGTGCATGCCACATTCAGCCTGGCTACTCCTCCTGGGAATGTTGTTTCTACAGTCCTGATGTGATTCTGTGGTCCCCCCAGTGTGACAGGTGACAGTACCCATAGATGTGTGTTTGTTTAGTGTACCTGTGCTGAGAGTGTCCAAATGATGTGTTCGTCCCCTGGACATTGGTGTGTGTGTGTGTGAGTCCCCTGTCATGTGGTTGATTGCATATGTGGAGTGTTGCACGCCAGCTGCATGAGGGATGGATATACCCTGCCCATCTGATGTGAGCAGGGAGCAGTGCTGTGTGACTGCCATGCTGAGCCAGCCCCACACCTGTGACACCCCCCAGTCTAGTGGCACATGGGCAGAGTGAGGTTTGTACCCGCAGTTGGCAATGGCAGGTGATTGTCCTGTGCCTGTGTGTGTCTGTGTACTCTGCTGAGGTTGCGTCAGTGGGCTGGGGCATGTGACTGCTTTGAGGTGCTGTACATAATCCTTGGTGTAGCTTGTGATGCACAGTGTGATCCAGGATAATTGGTTGTGTGGCACCCCTCATGCCACCTGTGTACTTTCAATGCCACGTAGTGCATTTGGCCTTCCCCAGAGGATAATGTCCCTATGACAAACGTGCAATGAGTTGCCTGCATACCATGGCCTGTTCAAACAAGACAAATTATTAATATGTGTGTCTCTGTGTCATTGCTCAGGTGTATTAAAGTATTCTCACTTTTGCATCCTCACAGGTAGGTGTCCATGCCAAGGGGGAGATATGGAAGCAAGCCGTCAGTGCCGTGAGGAAGACGGAGGGTCGGAAGCGGCGCCTAGCCCAGGTGAGGAAACGCTGGCAGGATATCCGGTGCTGGACGAGGAGGATCGCACGAGTCCTGCTGGGGGACTCACCTGAGAGCCACAAGAACCGTGGGCGCCGGTGTCTGACCCACATCCAGAAGCGTGTGCTGGCGGTGGTCTTCCCCGACTTGGATAGGCGCTTACGGGAGAAGCAGCAGCAGGAAAGGGGTTGGTACATGTGTGTTTGTTGTGTGTCACCAGCTTTTGGAAGTGCGCAGTTGCATGGATACACTGCCAGGGTTTAAATGTGCAGTGCATGACCTGTTCCCCAAAGTACACCGGTGCTGTTCTTCCTCCCTTCCCCTCCTTGCCATGTGTTCCCTGGTCTGTGTGTAGTCACTCTTGCACAAGGTTATCTAGGCTGGCAGTTAATCCAAGTGCCCAATGCTTGCAGCATCATGTGTGGGGGTGGTGTGTAACAGGTTTTGGGACCTTGCCTGTGCCCTGGCCAGTTCAGTCATTGTGGGGTCCATGTCAGTTGGCACTGATGGTGAGTCCCGACATAGGAGTGTGTTTTAAAAGTGTACTGCCTTACAGCATGCATGTCCACTGTTGTGCCCTCTGACATGATGTGCATGAGTGGGAGTAATGCATAGTGCAGGGACGGTTGCTTCAGTTCCAGTCATATCCAACCAGGACCATGGAGGAGTGTGGCCACTACCGTGCCCTAGGGCACCTTTTCCTAGGTATCATGTGTGTCATCCAACAATGTGGACATTCTCTGTGTCTTCGGCATAGGTTGGGATCTGTGGCATTGTACCCTGGCCTCATCTGTATTTACGTAAACTGTGCTACATGTGTCCACTGTACAGTGTGACCCAATTTTGTTTGTGCATACTCACAGTGGGCAGTGCCTGTGTGTCTTGGTACGACAATCTGATGATGGTTGATTGTCAATGATATATGTGGACAGGCGCACCAGGGGTAGTTTGTGTACAATCAGGATTTAGTGCAGGCCATGTGTTATTATCCTAGAGTAAGAGGTGTAAGTACTTCCTCTGCCTCAATCACATTGTCTCAGGTAGGGGGTGGTTTGTGCGGGCAAGGCCTACATGTAAAAATCTGAAGTCTCCTTGCTAGGTCTGGCCTGTGTGTGATGTTTGTCTGGACATACACTCAAGGTGCAGTGACCCAGTCATGTTGGGCATGGTTTAATGTATTAGCTTTGCAGCATGTGCAAAAAGTTAATAGACATGGTTCCTGCTCATCCCTTTTTTAGCAACGCTGTGTGGTGCAGATGCTGTGCACGATTGTCCCCAGAGCCTGGCTCCTCTGTCCAATTTGATATCAAGTAATTTGCTGTTGTGTCATGCTCTCCATTGTTTCTCAGTGGCATGGTGGGTCAACCAACTGTGTGTTGCAGGGCCTACATATGTACCTTGTATTGTAGATGTTACTCATGTTGCTTTTCAGGCTATGCACTGTGACCTATGTAGATTTGACTAATGTGACATATGTACACAGGTGTCTGATTATTTCCTGTCTCTTCACCTTGCCCACAGCATCATCGGGGGACTCCGAGGGAGACACTGGCACAGACCGTGAGGAGGGATCGAGCACCATTGCTGTCTTGTCTGGCGCATCGAGTGGCACGGAGGCCGAGGGGAGTGAGGCGGAGAACCTGTCCAGTCCCACCACCGACTATGACGCTGATGGGTCCGAGGCTGAGCTCCCAGAGGGGGCGGAGGCAGCTCCCACAGCTGAAAGCAGCACTCAATCTCTACCCGCCCCCTCCATTACCATCACCGGCCTCCCACTTGCTCGGGTCCCTTCCCGCCGTGCTAGGTCACCACGTGTCTCCTTCTTGCCAGGCACCGTACCCCCTGCAAGTTGGTCTGACTGCGATGCTTAATGTCCTCCATGGCCACACCCGTGTGCTCACCCAGATGGATGCATACATGGAGGGCATCTCAACTGCGCAGTCTGACCAACGCCAGTTGCTTAGGTCCATAGACTCGACACTGACTGCAGCAGTGGATCTCCTGCAGCACTGCGTCCCCCCCCCACCCCTGCACCATCCACACTTCCCACTCCCATGCCTGTCCCACGCACACACAGAAGTCACCATGCACGCACCCCACCAGACACAGGCACCACACCACCAGGGAAGGCCAAGCGCACACCTCCTCTCACGCACACACAGGGTGAAGTAGGCACACCCACTGGGTCGGGGGGCAAACGGAAGACACGCAGCCACAGTGGGAGTCCACATTCCTCACAACCCACTCCCCCCGAATCCACTCCCCTCAGCTCTCCTGGCCAAGATTCCAACAAAGATTCCTTCATGGCTGCTCTGTCCCTGAGCCCCAAAGTGACACCACCCCGCAAGCGGTCAAAGGAGTCCCCGGTCAGGGTGGTTGAGTCCCCCCCAGTCCACACCCTCCCCCAGTAGCGCTGCGACCCATCCCTCCGACCCCCCCCTCCTTGGGGCCTGTGGTTCCTTCGGGTGCAGGGGAGACGCTGGGGGACCTTGCAACCGTGTGCAGCACCATTCTCACCACCACCTTTGGCGCTGCCCCACCCCCTGTGGTGGAGTCCTCTGCCCCTGCACCCACAACACCTACCCTTGCCCCTCCTGTCCCTGCGGTGCGTGGTCCTTCCCCCCCACATGATGCCCCCCCTGTGGAAGCAAAGGAGGTATGAACTGCGCAGGCAAGCTAGGGGACACGCGTCCCTATGTGTCCCCCACCAGGAATTGGACTATGGACTGCCCTATGGGCCTTGTACAGATAGAACTTTTAATAACAATTTTTTATTTTCATGCTGAATAAAGCAATGTTTTATTTTTCCTTTGTACACTACTGCTTTTCTGGTATGGCTGTTGGTGGTGCTGCTCCATGATTTGGGGTGGTGATAATGTGTTAGGTGTCTGGGAAATGTTGTGGTGTGCTGCTCATGGGGTGGACCCTGGTATTCGTGTGCCATCACAAGGGCTCTGCAAATAATCTTTGGTCATGTGTGTTCTTACTGTATGGTGAAATTGTCCCAAGGTGTGTTCCTTCCTCTGTGGACCCTGACATCTTCCCTGCAGGGTGTTTCCAATATGTTGTGCTGAGCTGTGTCTACATTTCTTTGGTGTGTGACGGATCCGTTCAACTTTGGCCATGCATGCTGGGCAATGTCTCCACCTGCATCATTAGTGGCATCCTTGGTGGTCACTGTACTTGTGTATGGAGTTTATTGACATTACTTCATGTGGACATGTTCCCTTTTACACACTATGCATGTGTGTTCTCCCAGCCTCGCACACATGTGTTACGTGTTCTCAGGGTCTTTGGGCACCGGACTGACATTTGTGGCCATTGTATCTGTGGGTACTCCACCCTTTTCTTTCCATGGGCACTGCTGGGAGGACTCTGCACCCACCCCTCCTATGTCTGGGCACTGCTGGGAGGACTCTGCACCCACCCCTCCTGTGTCTGGGCACTGCTGGGAGGACTCTGCACCCACCCCTCCTGTGTCTGGGAACTGCTGGGAGGACTCTGCACCCACCCCTCCTGTGTCTGGGCACTGCTGGGAGGACTCTGCACCCACCCCTCCTGTGGCTGGGCACTGCTGGGAGTGATAGGCACCAACCCCTCCTATGTCTGGGCACTGCTGGGAGGACTCTGCACCCACCCCTCCTGTGTCTGGGCACTGCTGGGAGGACTCTGCACCCACCCCTCCTGTGTATGGGCACGGCTGGGAGTGATAGGCACCCACCCTTCCTATGTCTGGGCACTGCTGGGAGGACTCTGCACCCACCCCTCCTGTGTCTGGGCACTGCTGGGAGGACTCTGCACCCACCCCTCCTGTGTCTGGGCACTGCTGGGAGTGATAGGCACCCACCCCTCCTATGTCTGGGCACTGCTGGGAGGACTCTGCACCCACCCCTCCTGTGTCTGGGCACTGCTGGGAGGACTCTGCACCCACCCCTCCTGTGTCTGGGCACTGCTGGGAGGACTCTGCATCCACCCCTCCTGTGTCTGGGCACTGCTGGGAGTGATAGGCACCCACCCCTCCTATGTCTGGGCACTGCTGGGAGGACTCTGCACCCACCCCTCCTGTGTCTGGGCACTGCTGGGAGGACTCTGCACCCACCCCTCCTGTGTCTGGGCACTGCTGGGAGAACTCTGCACCCACCCCTCCTGTGTCTGGGCACTGCTGGGAGGACTCTGCACCCACCCCTCCTATGTCTGGGCACTGCTGGGAGGACTCTGCACCCACCCCTCCTGTGTCTGGTCACTGCTGGGAGGACTCTGCACCCACCCCTCCTGTGTCTGGGCACTGCTGGGAGGACTCTGCACCCAACCCCTCCTGTGTCTGGGCACTGCTGGGAGGACTCTGCACCCACCCCTCCTATTGTCTTGGCACTGCTGGGAGTGATAGGCACCACCCCTCCTATGTCTGGGCACTGCTGGGAGGACTCTGCACCCACCCCTCCTGTGTCTGGGCACTGCTGGGAGTGATAGGCACCCACCCCTCTTATGTCTGGGCACTGCTGGGAGGACTCTGCACCCACCCCTCCTGTGTCTGGGCACTGCTGGGAGGACTCTGCACCCACCCCTCCTGTGTCTGGGCACTGCTGGGAGGACTCTGCACCCACCCCTCCTGTGTCTGGGCACTGCTGGTAGGACTCTGCACCCACCCCTCCTGTGTCTGGGCACTGCTGGGAGGACTCTGCACCCACCCCTCCTGTGTCTGGTCACTTCTGGTAGGACTCTGCACCCACCCCTCCTGTGTCTGGGCACTGCTGGGAGGACTCTGCACCCACCCCTCCTATGTCTGGGCACTGCTGGGAGTGATAGGCACCCACCCCTCCTATGTCTGGGCACTGCTGGGAGGACTCTGCACCCACCCCTCCTATGTTTAGGCACTGCTGGGAGGACTCTGCACCCACCCCTCCTGTGTCTGGGCACTGCTGGGAGTGATAGGCACCCACCCCTCCTATGTCTGGGCACTGCTGGGAGGACTCTGCACCCACCCCCCCTGTGTCTGGGCACTGCTGGGAGGACTCTGCACCCACCCCTCCTGTGTCTGGGCACTGCTGGGAGTGATAGGCACCCACCCCTCCTTTGTCTGGGCACTGCTGGGAGTGAGAGGCACCCACCACTCCTATGTCTGGGCACTGCTGGGATGACTCTGCACCCACCCCTCCTGTGTCTGGGCACTGCTGGGAGGACTCTGCACCCACCCCTCCTGTGTCTGGGCATGTACGCTCGGGACATACACAGGTGGGGGTATGCTCCATTCATACACGGGTTGCGGTACGCTCCGTACATACACCGGTGGGGTGTGGGTACGCTCCTTTCATACACGGGTGGGGGTACGCTCCGTACATACACTGGTGGGGTGTGGGTACGCTCCATTCATACACGGGTGGGGGTACGCTCCATACATACACGGGTGGGGGTACGCTCCGTACATTCCCGTACCCACGATCTGCAGGCCTGGGTACGGCCCGTACCCATGCCTTTGGAACGTGGCTACGGTGCGTACCACCATTGTTGGGGTGCCGTAGGGGTCCGCATCGTACCCAGGCCTTAAGAGCGTGGGTACGGGTCATACCACGCGTACCCCTACGTCACTCCAACAATGGCGGTATGGCCCGTACCCACGTTCTAAAGGCCTGGGTACGGGCTGTACCAGCATTGTTGGGGTGATGTAGGGGTACGCGTGGTACGGCCCGTACCCACGTTCTAAAGGCCTGGGTACAGGCCGTACCAGCATTGTTGGGGTGATGTAGGGGTACGCGTGGTACGACCCGTACCCACGCTCTTCTGGCCTGGGTACGGTGCGTACCTCTACGGCACACCATTGGGGGTCCGCACCGTACCCAGGCCTGAAGAGCGTGGGTACGGGCCGTACCGCCATTGTTGGAGTGACGTAGGGGTACGCATGGTACGACCCATACCCACGCTCTTAAGGCCTGAGTACGGTGCGGACCCCCAATGGGGTGCCGTAGGGGTACGCACCGTACCCAGGCCTTCAGAGCGTAGGTACAGGTCGTACCACGCATACCCCTACATCACCCCAACAATGCTGGTACGGCCCGTACCCAGGCCTTTAGAACGTGGGTACGGGCCGTACCGCCATTGTTGGGGTGGCGTAGGGGTGGGCGTGGTACGACCCGTACCCACGCTCTTAAGGCATGGGTACGGTACGTACCGGAATTGTTGTGTTGCCGGTTCGCATCAACATCCACTTCCGTTGTGGCGGACGCTTGCGTTGCTGGACACGCCCCCACCTCCTCGAGGTGACCAGGTCCTGCAGGTCAGGTATGTCCAGGGCATGTCTGATTTGGGACTTGGGTGGGGGTTATGTGTCCTGCCCCCCCCTTTGCCCCTGGGTGTTGTTCTGACCTTCTGCGGCGTCTGCGTCGGTTCCTGTAGAGCAGGTGGACTGCTATGAGGGCTGGGATGACACGTAGGTTCGGGTCCATGGCTGTCCATCGCGTACAGGTGCTCCTTGTGCGCGTCGTCCTGATTTCCCAGCAGTTTTTGGCAGCCGGAGAATATAATCCGTGCGGGGTGACGTCGGTGCGGATCGTACTTCCTGGTTCGTGAAACGCAGCCTGAATGCGTCCCGACGTCACGTCGGCGCTTTCCCAGATCACATTTGTATGTATATTTTCGTCGGTCGGTGTTTTGTACGATTCGCACGGAAATAGTGTTTCCATGCGAATCGTACTTGCATTTTTGTAATGTTTTTTGGTCGGGTACGAGTCGGACGGAGAAAATGCTCCGTCCGACGGTTCGTACCCGGTTTCTCCAGGATCGGAATCGGCCCCTAAATGTATAATCTTGTACTATATGCTGTAATATTTCTGACTGAACTGCTTAAGAGATTACTTATTTGTATTGATTTTGGATCATTAATACAATAATTAAGCTATCTAAATTGTCTCAGACTGTTTTTGTTTACTGATGTTCATTAATTGAAGTGTGCTATTTTCCATTTAAATAAAAATGTGTTTGTTCGGAAACAAGGCAGTATCTGTGAGGCCTGCAAAAATAACAAGACTACATTTGCACTTCTCTGGGAACCAAACACCCAATTGTAGCGCCTGACTCTCAGAGGGTAGCGTTGCAGAACAGTCTGAGGCTTACTCAAGGGAGGCGGTGTGGGCTAGTAATCGTCATTTGCAGGTGCGCAGAAATAACACCCAATAATTGATTGTCCAGTCTGTACTTTGCTTTATAAAAGTAAGAGTACATTTATTAAACACACACTACTCAATACTATGCAACAATTTACAAATATACATAAGCTGTTAGAATTACTTTGTGACATTGCATAACATCTCCACCCCTCCCGCAGGGGGGTGGGGTCTAGTACCACCACTCCCACGTATGCACATCATCTTGCCCCCAATGCAGGTAGTTGAACATAACCTGGAGCGAGGGCCCTGCGGACTGGCACAATCCCAGTGGCGACCCACCCCATTATCTCAACAAGAATTTAAAATAGGTAACCCTGCCTTGATGACACATAACCCTGACTGAGCATTTCCTACTGACCATGAAGTATACACCTCTACATCTTAAGGGCTAGCAGTCTGGGTTCTTCACCTAAGCGCAGCAGCAGGAGTACATGTGTAAGCATCACTTTAGAATGACAGTACTCATCACATTTGTGGATCATTAGAATGTTTTGCAATTACAGCCCCTAAAGGCATCACAGATAAAATCAAAGGATTATGCATATACAGCTAGACACCCTAGCAGGAATGTCTGGCAACATAACCCCACTTTGCTTATGACATCACCTTACACAGTTACTTCACATTACACATGTGACTTCCAGTCTCTTTAAAAGAAATACCTTTAGTAAATGCACTTCTGGTGCAATTACACCTCTTGGCCTCCAGGTGATGCCCTTCTCCAGACATCCCCAGCTCAGTCTTTCACTCCTTGATGCACTTTTCAGTACACCCCCAGCTGTAGACAGAAAGTTCCAGCCCAGGAGGTGTTAATGCCTGAGTTGAACCCTTGAGGGGTTATTCTTTTAGGTCCCCTAGAAACTTAGGGTGAAACTTTTATTTGGGGTGCTGGGGGAGACTGTGTTGCTCCTGCAGCTCCCCCTGCACCTTTGCACACATGTGGTGGTGACCCCGTCCTCCTGGGGCCACCACAAGCAGGGAAAAGCGCTGTTTGCCCTTGCAGGCCGGTCCGGGCCTGCAAGGCATTATGGTAACTTGTGCATTTTAGAACAGCGGCTCCCCACTGCGCCGGGGAGAGCCGCGATGTGGGCCACCGGCTGTGTCGGTTGGCCGTTGGAGAGTCCGGTCCCACCTGGACCCCCAGGTGATGGAAACGGCTCAGGGAGCCCACCCCCGGCCGCGTATGCCCATTTTCAGGGGCCCGGTCCCACCCGGGCCCCTTGCCGCAAACTCTGTTCTTTCACGGCCCTGGTCCCACCCAGAACCCCTGCATGCCTTCTCAGTGGAGGGCAGCCCAGGGAGCCCACCCCTGGCTGCCCCCACTGGCTCCCCGCCTGGCCAGCACCCTTGCGTTCTGCCACGGGAGCCGTCACTCCTCTTCTGGTCTGCCCGCTCCGGCGGGCAGATGTGCAGACCTTCGCCGGCTCCTTCGGCTTTCAGGGAGAGTGCAACGGCACTTTCCACCTGCCTTCCAGCACTCGGGGCCCAGGAATGGGATCCCGGGCCTCGAACATCTTCGGGGGGCGTGACGGCTCTCCCCCCATCCAGTTCACTTCAGGGCCTGGAGACGGGGTGCCGGGCTCCTCCTCCTCTTCACGGGGAGTGCGACAGCGCCCGCGGGCTGCTCCTGGCCCCCCGTGGGGGATATCTTCATGGGGAGCGCGACAGCGCTCCCTGCCTTTCCTTCGGGCCCAGGGATACAGTCCCGGGCCCCTAAAGACCTCTCTGCGGGGGGCATGACGGCACTCCCCACATCCTCATCACCGGCATTTTCGCCGTCGCGCTCCCCAGCTTCGGCGGGGCCCGGAGTTGGGATCCAGGGCCCCTCTCCCTGTTCCCAGGGAGCGCAACGGCGCTCCCCTGCCTCTGGTTTCGGCGGGGGCCAGGGTGGGCATCTGGCACCCCGCGAGGACATTTTTTACGTGGAGAGCAACAGCGCTCCCCAACTTCCGCTTCTTGTGGGGGCAACCCCGGGGACTTGACCCACCCCGGGGGCACCTTCAAGACCAGCAGCGGAGTCCTGCGCGCTTCGTCGTAGGTCTTCTTGGAGGTCAAAGGTCGCCTACCTTCTGGGGGGCATATCCCAGCCCCCAGGATACCGAACTGCGCCATGCTCGCCTCCTCTTGCTCCTAGTGGCGCTCCCCAGCCACTGGGAGCACTCTCCTTCGTCCTCTGGGTCTCCAAGGGGGTGAACTCAGCAGGGAGCAGTCTTCACTGGCTCCCTGCACCAGCCTTTCACCTGGCTCTCCTCCTGGACCTCTCTTCTCCCTGAGCAGATCAGGATCCTGGGATAGTCGGGGGGTTCCTCATTCCAACTGCCCATTGTGCCAGACTCCAGCACCTTCTACCTCAGCAGACCACACCCCAGAGAGAGCTCCTCTTCCTGTGCAAGTTCTTTTAAAAAGTTGGGGAGGGGACTGGCAGGAAGTCTCTGTTTGCCCTATCACACAGGGACACATCACTTCTCTGCCTCTGCTCCCTCCTTCCTGCCCAGGCCTCTGGGTTGGTTCAAGATGGCGTCGTCCAGGGTCTCATGCCACATGGTCTCTGAGAGCCCCTTCCCTCCAGGCTGCCTTCCCTCCAGAGCGGTCTCGTGCCTGGCACCAGGTGTCAGCTACTGATGGATGATCCTGTTGCTCCACCCATCGTCACTTCTTGGCATGGAGGCTCTCACCCTTGGAATGCTTGTTGTGCTGGGTCTCTGAGGCCACGGCTTGGAGAAGAAGGTCATTAAATCAGCCTGTCAGAGTTAGCCACCAGCCAGGCCCTGGTTATGAGCTGACTCAGAGACATATAACATTTATGGATGACCCAGAAGCAGTACAAATATGACTTTGGACTCTGCAGAATACTTCTTCTCACACAAGTTACAGTGGATTTTAGTGCGTGTCTGGAATTTGTAAGCCCTATGAAAGTAAAACTAGCCCATCTGCTCCCTATCACCCTAAGAGAATAATGGAATAAACACTGTAAAGCAGACTGACTTTCCATGGCATGTTTCTTCCCAGTATAGAGCCTATTCCATGTCACCACCCAATTCTGCATAGGTCCTGCCACACCATTCACTTTGTATCTCCTCGCTAGGAATCTCCCCTGCGCAGCCCGTACACGTGTGCACACGCATGTACACATGTGTCTGCATGTAACTAGCCCGGTGCCCCTTACTCCTGCTGCTGCGCAGCAGCCTGGTCAAGCCAGGAGGGCACCAGTAAAATCCCCATGCAGTCTCTTTCATTATGAGTTCACTGTGGGTAAGTCAAAACTTATGAGGCTCCCCCACAGGAAAAGCTCAACAATTAGGTGCTCAAAAAGCGAAAAATCCGGGCGGCCCATAGTGTCACAACCACCTTCTAACAGTGTTGTAGAGAGAATCAGTGAATATTTTTAGAGTATCAAGTTCTGCTTCTTTTATTCTGTGCTGCAGATCTCCTAATGTGCACAATTTATGATAAACTTAACCTCTTTAGGATGTTGAGTTTCCCCATTGCGATGTTTTATTTCTATAGCATGGTCCTGAAAGTGGTGTATTTGAACCTGATCTCGAATTTGAGAGTTGGTCACCAATTAATGGCCTTCATTGGGTGGCTAATGTTGTGTTTTTGACATCCTACTTCTCACCCCTCCTATCAGCGGAGAAAGATCCATCAGAGGACAAGTCACCTCTGTTGTAAGGGTAATGCTGTGATTCATTTAACTGTAGAGGGCTCAGTACGGTTAGAGGGATAAATGAGTAAGTAGCTGAAGTAAAAGATCAAATTAAAAACTATTATAACGCTTCCTCTGGACCCCTGGCTAGATCCCAAAACTGTTCTTCAGGACCATACACTTTCCAAGGAATAAAGTAAAACAAAGCGTTCTTTCTTACGCTTAGAATCAATGATTCTCTGTACATTGAATTCCAAATACTCATCCAGTGATATAGGTGAAAGACGGGGAATATGTATGGCCACATTAGGGCTTCAATAGGGACACAGGAAACACTGGATGAATGGGTAAATCTTCTGACAGCTATAATTTTATAGCTACTGCGGTAATGACTCATTCAAAAGGAAAGGGACCCGCATATCTTGGTGGCAGTTTACGTGGCCCATTAAATCCCAGGTGTATAGTGGACAGCCAGACTTGATCTCCAACATTATTGTCTGACATATCTTTCATAAACAACTTAGCCTGATGTAAATGTGATAACACCTGCTGTTGTGGATCAGCCAGGAGTTTTACAAAGTCTTGAGTATCAAGTACATTTTCAGAGTGCATTACAATATTTTAGGGCAACATACACGTATGCGTACCAGTTAGATAATAAAAGGGTGAAATCCAAGTGGCTGAATGCTGTGAGTTTCTGTAAACAAAACCCTTTTCTAAGAGAGTTCAAAAGACATTGCAATGTCTGTTTCATAACCTGGTATACCCACTCAATCTGCCCATCAGTTTGTGTATGATAGACAGCTGAGAGTCAAGCATCAATGTCCAATGATGTGCAAAGACTGCACCAAAATTGGGAAATTAATTGTGGTTCCCCATCAGAAATGATGGCAGAGAGGAGTCTGTGCAACAGCATGATTTGTTGAATAAACAGCATTGCAGGGTGTTTGCTGTGGGTAGTTATTTTAGAACAATAAAATGCAACATCTTTTATAAAGGGTCTACTCCCATCCAAATGGTAATAGCCATTAGAGTTAGGGAGGTCAGTAATACGCTCCAGGCTTTTGGGATGACATGGATGTGGAGGCACTGGCAAAGTTCGTATATAGCCAGCTGGGGTGGAATGGGAAGTCTTGTTTTGAGAACATATTGGGCAGTCTGAAGTTCTGAACATAGTAATGCACATTCTTAGACAATGTGGGCCACCAAACCCTTTGCTGGCAGTTCGTTAAAATCTTTTGGATTTCTGGATGACCTGCTAAGGAAGTGTCATGACACAAAGTGAAGTCTTCCTGTCCAAATTATTCAATGGGGACATATAAGGTATTACGCATTGGGCACATGAGTACCCTTTCCAGGTACCCAAGAGTCCATTTCTTCTTGACTCATTGTTAAGCTTGGCTTTTTCAGTGGGTTTATCCCCAGACTTTTTGCATTTTGGTCTCCTGTTTTTGACCCTGTTTTTGTTGGTTTTAGGACTCTGGGAACCTTACCACTGCTATTAAGTGCTAAAGTGCATATGCTCTCCATGTAAATTATGTTATGGATTGATGTTTCCATGATTGGCATGTTTGATTTATTGGTAAGTCCCTAGTCGGCCTGCAGCACTGATTGCACCACTCACAGAAGTAGTCCTGTAACGGTATCTCAGACCTGCCACTGCAGTGTCTTCATGCAGTTGTGACTGCCATGTTGACCTGACAAGTGCCCCCACTTGCTAGGCCCCAATCCTTCCCGTTTCTATATGTAAGGCACCCCCTCAGGTAGGCCCAAGGTACCCCGATGGGCAGCGTGCAAGGTGCAGTGTATGTGAAATGTAGGACACATACTGGTGTTTGTCACATGTCCTGATAGTGAAATACAGTATACTTTGTAACATCTTACAAGTAAAACTTTCCATTGGGACAAGATAGAGAAATGGAGTTTAGTATGCCTGAACTCAGAAAGTAAAAATGCATCTTTAAGTAAAGATCATTTTTATGTTGTGTGTTTGAAAATACCACTTTTAGAAGGTGGGTATGTTCTTGCCCCTGTTGGGTTGTGGATTGACTGTCTGGCTTTGGAGTGATAGGGGCCGAGGATGTGCATTCTCTTCAGACAGCCACTAGGGGTATTGAAGTATGTCCTACCTTTCATGGATGAATCAGGGCTACATTTAGAGTAGTGGGAGGAGGTTTCCTTGCACCTGAAGAGGCCTGGTCTGCCTTGGACAATGCTGTTTCCACCTCCTGCCAGGAAGCTGGGCCAGAGAGGACAGAACTGGTTTGGACTGAGCACAGACACTCTCTGCCACAAGAAAACAGAGGGAAATGTGGTATAAATACTGGGGCCCAGACCCAAGGATTTTATAACTCTTTTGGACTCAGAAACCTGTTAAGAAGAAGAGCTGGAGAAGCTGTGAGGAGGAACTACCACTTTGCTGTCTGCTTTGCTGTGTTGGCCTGCAGTAGCTGCTACTGTCTTGGGCGTAGAAAGGACTGGACTGAATTTTCTGCAACTTCTTTGAGTTTCTGTAGGGGCTTGAGGTAGAGCTTGCCCCCAGTTCAAGAAGTCTCAGAAATAGCACAGACTTCAAGTTCAACTGATACCAGCACTGGGAACTATGTGTTTTGTGCTGCAACAGAAGATAAAGCACCCCGACGCCATCACCGACACCGCTGATGGCTCCGTGTCCTGAATGCATCGCAAAAGGCACCGCAGCCCTTTGCCCTGCAACCCTGGTCTCACTGATGATGCTGTTCGACGATGCCACCGACCCGCTGTTTGCACCGTGACCCGTGTGCACCACACTTCACACTGTCTCGCTTCACGCCACTGCCTTGTTATCCCTGATGCCACCGCTCCATGCAGACATTGACATCTCTGCTTGCACCATGGTTTGAGGACAATGCTCGTAAGTTATAAGACACACCACCCTCATCCCACACCGCAGCCTCGGCCTACTGACGCCGGCGCCATCGACTCCAGTTCATCAGCCGACTACAACGTTTCTGCAAAAACAACACTGCTGCTTGCTCCTTGACCTACTAACACCACGACGAGCCCTGCATCACTTTGCACCGCAGCCCTGGTCTCACCGACGCCACTGTACGACTGCCACTGAGCTGCTGCCTACTCCATGACCTGAGGGCACTACATGCCGCATCGCTGCACTTTGTACCGCAGCCCCGATGCCTGCCATTGCTCCAGACTTCAACTGCGAGGCATTCGATCTGCAATGTGTGTGACTTCAAGGGGCCGATGGCTCTTGCACCGACTTCCTGAACCGACGCTTGCCGATGCCAGCTCTTCGGAGCTCAACGAGAGGTCGCCGACGTCTCGCATTTCCAAAGGTACAGTTGTGCGGGTCTTCCTGACATCGTAGCTGGCCCCCGATACCGCAGTCAGCCAGAACTGTTTTGATTTGTTGTTCATGATGTCGTGATAGACCCGAACTGAGCTATCGACTTCTAGGAACTGTATTTTAAGTCTTTTCTTGCTTATTGATATTTCTGAGAACTGTGTGGTGATATTTTAAAATAATTTTTGGTCTTGATTGCACAGATAAAATATTGTTTTTCTAAACCTGGTGTGGTGTCCTTTTGTAGTGTTTTCACTGTATGACTGTTGGTTATGTGTAAATGCTTTACACACTGCCTCTGAGATAAGCCTGACTGCTCGTGTCAAGCTGCCAAGGGGGTGAGCAGGGGTTATTTCAATAGCGTATCTCCCTTATCCTGACTAGGAAGAAGGGTTCCTACTTGGACAAGGTAACAACCAGTTCAAACCTGGCTCCCGCTCTGGCACGAAACTGAACAAAGGACAGGGGAGATCCCATCCTCCCCCTTGTCCAGCCTTCCTTTGGGAGGGACCCCCTGAATCATCCAAACCCTTTCATTAGGGTACTTAAGGGCTTACTTGTGGGTGGGTCCCTAGATTCGTTGTGGGACCAGATTCATTTCAGACACCACTTCTTCTTTGACAGTCTGGGCATCAAGTCTGCAAGTAGGAAGACTCCTGCTGCTCCTGATCTCATTGCCCTGCTTGTCTGCTGCAACATCCATGCCTGTACACCATACAGGAACCTTCCAAGACCTGTGGGCATCCAAGACACCTGAAGGAATTTCCCATGAAGTGTAGTTGTCACTTCCCTGCATACCCAGGTACCGCAACTAAGCTGACTTGTCTGCTGATCCCAAACTTCCACGGACTCCAAAAGGCTCAGCAACACAGGTTGTAGTTTTTCACATCCCTCAAGGCCTGTCCTGTCCTCTCACCAAATTTGAGGCCAGTATCCCTCGTCGGAGCCGCAGGGACTGAACCCCTGTGCACCGCGTTGACTTGCAGTAGCAAAGGCTTGTTGGCTTCCTTCCATCAAGATCTTTGGGCTCCAAGTGACCCCAACCTCAAGCATCTCCAGTGACCAAGAACTTTGTCCTCACCACATCACTTGCATCGTGGGCCTGCTTCTTTGGTGACCTGCTCGAGGTTCTCTTGTGACTCCAGTGCTTCCAGTCTGTAGGTCCTCTTGAGCGTCATCTTTGTATTCTTTGGGCTCCCCTGATTTCTCAGGGCCTGCCCTGACTGCCCTGCTTGTGGTGAGTCTCTTTTACCTTGCTGGTCCTGACATTGCACTTTCTTCTACTTCTACGCTGGTTGCAGTTGCCAAGGCTTGTTGGTGCTACCACTGGACACTGACCCCTCAACTCTCGACATCCGACATGGGATAGCTAGTGTACAGCTCCTGATCTTCCACAGCACCACCTTGTCCACACAGCTGCAAGTCGCAAGTTCAAGGTTACTGCCAGCTCTTCTGCATCACTCAACATTGGTGGGCATTCGTCTTCCGTGCCTCCTGGTCACTTCTGAGTGGCATAGACTCTGTCCCCTCTGCTTACAGATTCTTCCCATCTGGAATCCACCTTTGGGTTCTACCGGACACTTTCTCCTTCCCCAGCAGTGGCATCTTCCTGTACTTCTCCATTGGGTTCAACGGCTGTTTCTGATGCCACTTCACACCTATGCACCCGGCTCCCCTGGGGCAGGCATCCTGGTTCCTAAGGTATCCACGGGTGGGGTGACTCTCCAACCTTCTGTCTTCCACTGGGTGTCTTTGGTGTTCACTGGGAAGGGTCCTTCTTCTTTAAAATTTCAACCGCGACTTACCCGTTGACTTGCATTGATCCTACGGTCGTGTTCCCACTCTGCACATGGCCTTCATGGGGCTCCTAGTTACTTACCTTGGGTGGTTACTTGGGTCCCCAGCACTTCTATGTCTTCTGGGTATAGTATTAACTTGAGTCGTGGTTCGCATACCACTATTTTAGTATATGGGTTGGTCTCCCCCTGGTGACCACTGTGTATTATGTGCTACTGACCTGTTTCTATTGAAAAGTATGGATTTCATTGGGTGTTTCTCCAGCTAGGAGATACCTGTACGTGTTAGTGAGTTTTTTTATAATAAATATATATTTTTATAAATACTTGGTGTGGTTCTTTTTCACTTAATCTATACTATAAGATTGCATTCTGGTAAAACAAGCTGATTTACACTCCTTCTAGACTAAGCCTGAAGCCTGCTCTCCACAGCTACCACTTAGAGAGCTTTCTAAGGTTGTCTAAGACCACTAAAATCACCATAAGGTTTCTGTGGATTGGTGCAGGGTGCCCACTTACATAAGTGTACACCATATACAAAGCCATCTTCTCACACCTACGATGTTCTTTGAGTTTACCGTGTTCTGTGATGTGTGCCCTAGAGTGTCCGTATTAGTGTAACCCCCTCTAAATAGTAGATCAGTCCTAATCTACTGTGTCTCTGGCTGGAGGTAGGGTTGCCGTTCTTGAACGCATAATTTAATGGACAATAACTCTTGTTTGGTATCTGAGTACTTTATTCTGTTTTGCTGGCAGTGACCTTTTGATAAAATGGGGAACTGGGTGTATGTATTCTGTTGTGCTATCATGTTGTGATAACATACCACCCACAGCTACCTGGGAGGCATCCGCCTCCACAAGAGTAGACTGCGTGGGATGTGAATGTCTAAGTGCTGGGACCATGGTGAATCCCTCCTTAACTAAAAGAAAGGCATTCTTGGTCTCCTGGGACATTTCAAACTGTACCTTCTTACTATCCAATTTGGCAAAAGAAAAATGTTCTGTCTCGAGCTCTGGGGACAATGCATCTGACAGTAACGGGATCCCAAGGTGAAAAGATGGTGGGACTAGTCAATAGAGGGACTGTGCAATGGAAGCCAAAGGGAACCCTAAAATAGCACCAAAGGTAGGTGTGTCAATGAGGTCAAAGGACAAGGTTTCATTATGCCCTTTCTCACATACTAGGTATAGATGAGTAGTTTGGTATATAATCCTCCCTGAAGAGAGCTGAAAGCCATCTATGGCTCTAACAGGCTCTGGTTCACTTTTTCTAACCAGTGGAATATGTAAAGAACTGGCCAAGGCTAGATCTAAGAAGTTTCCCGTGGCCCTGGAATCTACAAGCATGAGTAATGCCTGCCTCTGTTGGTGTGCAATAATAAAGGTGACAATTTTTGTTAAACTGCATGGAACTTTATGTGAGGTATTAGCCAGGTAAATGGGGTCGGTTCAAGAACAAAGCAAACACAAGGAGATGATGGATGGAGCGCTGTAACTTTTCAAACACTCACCCCCAGTCACAGATCTGGGTTGAATCCATCATCGTTCTTTAGCTCACTTTGCCACCCCAGTTCAGACCCTGCTATATGAAAATCAGTCTTGACCCTGTGCCTCATGGGAACAGTCCAGCCCGAACTGCCAAGCCAGGTCTTCCCTGGACCGGAATCGAGGATCCTGGGACTGGTTTCGGGTAACACCCCTCATCAGCCAGGCTACCTTGAATCCAGCAAGAACCACACCGACTGAGTTACCCGTGTGCCAAATTAGCACTCTGTGTTTTGTTTTTTTTGCTGTGTGCCAGGGCACTAGCCTTCCGAATTCCCTTTGGTTTGGCAAGATATCCTCATGCAAAATGCTCCGCTTCACTTCAATACTAACACAGATTTAATTTCTTTCTTTGTTCTTCTTCGTCAGCGGTCAAAGGACAGCACAAGTCCCATATCTGCATGGGTTTTCTGTAATCCTGATACTTAGACTCTGACTCTTTCCAGTCAGACTGCACAACTAGCAGTCTGGTCTTTCCTCAGGGAAATTCCATTAAACTCTGGTCAAGCCTGACAACTAACTTAATGAACTCTGAACACTCTGAGGATAAATCTACAATATGCGCTAGGAAATCTTTTGAGTCATCCATTAATCTCCTATAAAAAAGGGCAGTCCTCTGGTCACTGGGTTTCCGTAACTAGTTTACAAAAAGCTGATATGTAGGTAAGGAGGTCCTTATTGTCCTGACAGAGTTTTAACAACTCATTTTCACTGGCATGGACAAAAGTGTTCATAGCAAAGCGTGATGCACAGCCTCCTTCAATCTTCCATTATGATGTAAATCCAGGTCTTTACTTTCAATGAGTAGATTAGCCCAACCAGGAGCTGTACACTTGAGATAGGATATAATCAAGGCTATTCTAGCAGTATTTGAAGGAAAGGTTCCTGGTTTACAAAGAAACTGTAACTGGCACTGATTCCAAAATGCATGAAAATTGTGACTATTCCCAAAAACGTGTTCAAGGCCAAGAGCACTGGAACTGGAGTGGTAACTGACATGAACAGGATTAGCACTTCTGATAGCGGAGGTGCTTGTTAGATTCCCTATGGACGAAACACATTGGCTACGACCAGACACGAGGAAATGGTTTTAAAAGCAGTATTTTTTTATATTTTTTTATTGAAGAAAGAAGAAAGTCGGGTAAACCAATGATTACAGAAAATAACACTATTACATTATAATCATACTTATCATCTCTGCCAAAACCCCATACTTTACATAAAACGTTAGGTATTTACATATTTCACACATGCTTTACATTACTTTACTATTCCACCATAGTGATAGGGATTCCCAGCCTTCTTCTTTGCTTTTCGTCCTTTACATTTATACAATGACATTTCCTGCATACTGATACTCAGTATTCAATGTAACCATAGTTGATAGGTGGGTGGCTCTGCATCTTTCCATGCTGTAGCTATCAACAGCCGAGCTATAGCTACTGTCATAAATACAAAATCCCTCTGTGCTGTATCAAGATTTGCCCGGCTGTTGTACCCTAACAGCATTAACACTGGAGTAATCGAAATTTCCTTATTAAGTGTCTGTACCCAAAAATCCTCAATACCTTTTCTGAACAATGAAAGCTTGGTGCAGGAATAAAACATATGTACAAGGTCTGCCAGGCCTGTCTGGCATCTTGGGCATTTGTCATCCTTCCTCTTCCCCCACCCATAAAGCTTGTCCGGCGTGTAATATAAGTTAAATATGGTTTTATATTTCTGGGCTTTTAGAATGGCTGACAGAAAGATTTTTGCTCCTAATTTGATTGACATGTCCAGATCGATATCCCCATCCCCCAGTTTTTCTACCCATTTTGTTTCTGTTTTTCCATGTCGTCTGGGAGAGTCTTAATTAGCTCCTGATAGTATTCCCCTATCCTACTATCATGTCGCTTGATGATTTCAAGCAATGGGATTTTCTCCAAATTGTTAGGCTCCTGGAAGAGGTTTTTTAAACTCCTTTACACCGGCATATATTCATACTGTGTACTATTCTTAACTCCAGATCTCTGTACGAGCCCTGCAAATGAGATATACACATTGTTCTGAAGTAGATCTGCCACACTGTTTATGCCGGCCTTTTCCCAGCTCCTAGCCATGCTATCGTAAATTGCTTCCGGCAATACAGCTGATCGCCACAAAGGGGTATATCTATTCTGTCTGGGGATCTTCAAGATCTTACTAACTTTGTTCCAAACCTTCCAAGCCACGTTGATATACTTGAACCGTGTTTTCTTATAATAGCTTGGTTCAAGCTGCCTCAAAAAAAGCCCTTCTTCATTGTTTCCAATTGATAGCTGATAATTGTAGGTAAACCCGTGGCCTCAGTTCTGCCTTTCCCAGGTAGAACTAAACTACCCATCTGTTGCAGAGCGATAGCCCAATAATAAAATAAAATATTGGGGGCTCCCCGTCTACCCTGCTCTCTTAGTAGGGTCATAAACTTCAGTGCACGTCGGGTTTTCTGATAACCCCAGATGAAATTGACAAACCAGACATTTTTTTATTTATCTTATCTTCTGCCAGTTCGAGTGGTATCGCCTGGAGCAGATACAATACTTTGGGAAACATTTTTATTTTTATTAAGTTAATTCTGCCTATTATTGTAAGATGCAATTTATCTAATTGTTTAAGTTCAGCATATATTTTATCTATTACAGTGTCTATATTGGCTGCCCATAGAGTATCCAGATGACTTGTAATGTTCACCCCTAAATACATAGGGGAATATTATCAAGCACAGTGTTAACATTATCGCCGCTTTAGCGGCAGAAAACCGCCGCTAAAGCTGCGATAATGGGCTTGATAATTTGCCTCAGAGAATTCCAATAGAAGCCCATGTTGACACCAGAACATGGGCTTCTATGGGAATTCTCAAGGGCATATTATCAAGCCCATTATCGCCCCTTTAGCGGCAGTTTTCTGCCGCTAAAGCGGCGATAATGTTAACGCCGTTTCTTGATAATATGCCCCATAGTCTCTTCACTTTTTCGGGGATCTTGTAACTGGCACTGGGAAGAGCAGATCATTTGGGTTTTTCCCTTATTCAGTAGATAGCCCGATTTCTTACTGAATGCCTACGCCATCCTTTCTATTTCCCTAACCGCCACCACCGGTTCTGATGTTATTATTTCGACATCGTCTGCATATGCTAAGATCTTAGTTTCAAATCCCATAGTGGTTACAGGTTTAATTGCTTGATTATGTACAATTTGCATGATGAGTGCATCTATATAAAGGCGAATAAAACTGGGGAGCAAGGGCATCCTTGTCGTGTCCCTCTGGCTATCTCGATCCTCCCTGACGTATTGACCATTATTTGTAGCTGAGCATAAGGTTTATAATACATCGCTTGGATAGCTCGCACCATCCGTGGACCGAGTCCCCTTTCTACCAAGGCACCCCATAGATATTACCATGATACCCGGTCAAATGCTTTCTCGGCATCCAGGAGGACCACAGCCACCTCACTAGATTCTGCTTCTGTTATATCAAGTATTGCAATAACCCGCCTGATGTGGTCTGTGGTTCCCCTGCCCGGGCCAAAGCCATGCAGCCAAGGGTATACCAGTACCAATATAATCCCTTGTAATCGTTTGGCCATGATTTTCTAATAAAGCTTAGCATCGGAATTCATGAGAGAGATTGGATGGTAAGAAGCAGGTAGTTCTGCCGGTTTACCCTTTTTAGGAAAGACCACCACGTCAGTTCCCTGCCATGATGAAGGCAGTAACCCACTGTACTGAACACCCAGAATCCTATCGTGCAATATTGGAGCAATTTTGTATACCAATATTTTGTATATTTCTAGCAGGATCTTACCTGGGCCCGCTGCCTTCCCCGGAGAGAGGGTTTCGATAGCCTCCTGTTGGACTTGGCCCTTTTTGCAGGGTCATCCCTTGACTTTTTGCCTTCCTCCTATATTTTTTCTGACCTGGTGTTGGCTGTTTTATAACTCTGGGCACTTTGCCACTGCTGATCAGTGCTAAAGTGCATATGCTCTCCCTATTGTAAATTGATGTATGAATTTGTGATTCCATGACTGGTTGGTTTGGTTTACCTGTCAGTACAGTGCACCAGGAGTGCCCAGGGCTTGTAAATCCAAATGCTGCTGGTGGACTTGCAGCACTGGTTGTGCCACTCACAGAAGCAGCCTGTTAAAGTGTGTCTAAGGTCTGCCATTGCAGAGCCTGCGTGCAGTCTGGTACTGTCATGCTGACTGGGCAAGTGCACCCACTTTCCAGTTCCTAAACCTTCCCTTTTCTTCATATCAGACACCCCTATGGTAGGCCCAAGGGCAGGGTGCATTGTAAGGATAAGGTAGGACATGCCCTGGTGTGTGTGGCATGTTCTAATAGTGAATTACAGCCATTTTTTTTCGTTTTTCACTATTGCCAGGTTACCTGTTCTCCACAGGCCAGAATGGGCAGTTTGATTATTACATCTTATAATCCTAACTGACTCAGGTAACATGGTGGAAATTCGAATTTAGTATGCCTGAACTCAGAATGATAAAATACATCTTTTAGTGAAGTTGGTTTTAACATTCTGTGTTTGAAAATGCCACTTTTAGAAAGTAGGCATTTTCTTGTCTAACCATTCAAACCTGCCTCTGCTAGGCTGTGTATTCCTTGTCTGGAGTTTGAGTGACAGGGCTGGGGAATTCCAGGAGACAGGGTGAGGTGGCCCAGTGGTGAATAGAGAGATCTGCATCTAGATGGGTGGGAGGAGTTGCACCTGGGACCTGAATAGGGCTGTGCCTTCCCTCCACAATGCTGGCTCCACCTCCTGTGGTACGTCTTATGTCTCTGCCCTGCACTCTGAAAGGAAAGAAGGAGTCAGGCAAACAAAGTGCTCCAGGACTGACCAGAACCGGTTTGAACAAGGCAAAGGCCCCTCTGCCCTCGGAGGACAAAGGATTTTGGGGTATAAGTATTGGGACCCTGATCCCAAGAATTTTGATCACTTTGGGAAAACAAGAAGAAACCTCTGCTGAGGAGAGGAACCAAGAAGGAACTAAGGAGAGACTATCCCTGAAACTGGGGGATTGGCCTGCAGGGGTTGCCTACTGCCAAAAAGTGGAGAAAGCAACTTTGTGTGTACTTTTGCTCAACTTGTGAACGATCTCCAAGGGCTTGGAAAAGAGCTTGCCTCCTGCTGAAGTCTCAGGAACAAATGACTTCAACCACCAGCTCCCCAGATTTCTTTGGAAGTGCCTGCTGCTGTTTTGGGGCCTTCTAAGGGACTGCGTGTCGCAAGAAGTTGGAAGCGCGACTCATGAAGGAGAAGCATGCCGCCGTCGGAGCTATTGTTGTCGCATCGCATAAAGTGTTTCGCCGCTGCAGTTGTCGCATCGAGCGGAAGCATCTTGCATCTTCAAAGAAGTGTCTCGCAACGGCGAAGAAGCGTGTCACATCGCAGCCATCGTAGCTGACGCATTGCACCGCATCAAGAGAAGAGTCTTGCATCGAGGAAGAAGCATGTTGCCGTTGCAGCCGCTGCCGTCACATCTTGGATGACGCCGCTGTAGCTGTCATATTGCACCGCATCAAGAAAAGCGCCTCGCATTCAGAAGCGTGCCGCCGTCGGAGCTGTTGTCGTCGTATCGCATAAAGGGGCATCGCCGCTGCAGTTGTCGCATCGAGCGGAAGCATCTCGCAACATCGGAGAAGAGTGTCGCCGCCAAAGCCGCTGTCTTCGCATTGCGTAAATGGGTGTCGCCGCTGTAGCTGACGCATCGAGTCTTCTCGCAACATCGGATAAGCGTGCCGCATTTGGAAGATCTTCACGTCTTTATTTCTTTGCACCAAAATCTTCAACTCATCATCATCTTTGCAACACTTTCCGTTGCCCGGCGTGTCGCATCTAAAGGTACATTGACTTAAAGTGTCGCATTTAAGAACTAAAGAGAACTAAGCTAAATTCTACCATCTTAAAGTAACAGTATTGTGGATTTTTGTCGTTTATGGTCTTGTGGTAAATCTATATAAAGAATACTTATTTTTTATATAAAACCTGTGTGGTGTCCATCTGTAGTGTTGTGACTAGATTACTGTATGTGTTCACAAATGCTTTACACACTGCCTCTGAGATAAGCCTGTCTGCTCGTGCCAAGCTACCAAGGGGGTGAGCAGGGGTTATTTTAGGAGTGTACCCCGCTACCCTGACTAGAGGCGAGGGTCCCTATTTGTCACAAGTGTATACCTGTGCAAAATAGAGACCCCCAAGTCTAACACCTCCTGAACCTCTTTCAGAGTAACTTCTTTTTCCAGTTCCTGAGCTGTGCCTTCATCTATTTTTGTTAATGCTGGCCACCTATCGTCCTGATCCGTCATGCTTGCTTCTAAAGAATCAGCCTGATATAGCTTCCTATAAAACTCCTCGAAAACATCTGTAATTTTTTTTTGGGCCGTTCACAATTTGGCCCTTGCTATTCCGAGTTTTATGAATGTTGTTCCTGACGATTTTCTGCCTTGAGCGCAGTGCGAATAGCCTTCCTGCTGTCTCACCATACTCGTACATCTCCCCCCGATGTGCTTGATATATTTGGGCCAGTCTTTCCTGAAAGAAGCTATTAAATTCTGCCTTTGTTTGTGCTAGTTTCAGCATGTGCTCTCTAATTTGATCTTCCTTTTCCCCCTTGTTGATCAATTTAAAAAAAAGTTCTGCCTCCAATCCTGCTAATTTTTCCATTAATGAGTTGACCTCGGCCTTTCTTTGTTTCCATGATTGTCCCACATAACTAATTACTTCTCCCCTCAACCCAGCCTTAAAAGAGTCCCATACTATCCTATGCGAGGCACTATATCTATTAATATCAAAATACTATAGTCCAACTCTTGATATGAGCGCAAAACTCTTCATTGGTAAGCAGTTTTTTATCGAAGGACCAGGCGCCCTGCTTCCTGTCACCGCTAAATCCTATTACCTCCAACATAAGCGGATTGTGATCTGAGAAAAGTTGAGGCAATTCCTTAATTTCAACCTTATCCATTATTTTACTTTTCGGCTAAAAACTAATCTAGGCGCACATACATCCTATGGGGTGAGACTAATTGGTATATCCAGGGCCACTAGATTTCTTCTCTTCTCATACATCAAACAGCCCATGGCTATTTTTAAAGGTAGTCAATGCCCTATATACCCTGGGCTTTCATCCTGCATATTTCTGGGTCTGAGTTTTAGTGGTCTCTAAGTGTATATTCAAATCACCACACACTACCATTGGCTCTGGCCAGGAGGCAAGCTCTACTTAAAGTTTTTCCCAAATTTCAGGATCGTTCTGGTTTGACACATATATAGTTGCCACTGTTACCCCCATAGCTAGTCTTGCATTTGCCCAGCGTCCCCAATTATCAGCTGCTACCCTCTTGGCCATTCCCAAATATTGTTTAGTATATATTGCTACTCCTCTAATCATAGAGGTTTGGGGGGAGCATACAACCAAGTTATAACCCCTAATCTCCAGAACGCCTGTATTGTTCCAGGGGATATGCGTTTCCTGAAAGCACATTACATCTGGGTTGATAGTTCCAAGTATCTCATAAGCTCTACCTCTCTAGTTCTTATCGTTTAGCCCACCCACATTAACTGTGCAAATCTTAAGCCTACCCATATTGACTTGTAGCTGCCCTCATTGTTGACCCTTGTTTATAATCTTCCACATTTAATTTTGTATTGCTTATAATTTTTATACCTGACTTTTCTTTTCCATTTTCCCATTTTTCTGTCCCCCCTGCCCCCCTGCCCCTCCACCCCTCCCTGGTCCCCCACTCCTCCCCCACCCCCCATTGTCCCCCAGTGGTGGCTGGTGACATTTGAAAGTGGTGAGCCGCAAAATAATTGTCGTATTGCACTGTGGCGAGCAAGCATAGCGAGCGAGCCAGAACAACCTACCGGGAGGTGGGGAGGGGGGGTTCATCCCCCTAAGAAAATTTTGAAAAAAAGTGGACAAATGATGCATTTTAAAGCACATTTGAGAAATTCAAATAATAAGACACTTAAATGAATTTACACATGAAGTCAAGTTGGAATAAAGTCATTAGAAGTAGCAATTAGGAATAGAATTATCAAAACTTTCCACGGTGCAGATGTTAAGATATTAATTCAATCTACTGTACGGATGAGACTGGACTATCAAAATCTCTACTGATAGGAATTCCCTACAGATGTATAAAGATTAGGCACCCACTCCTCCCTCTCCAACCCCGCAGATGTACAAAGATTAGGCACCCACTCCTCCCTCTCCAACCCCACAGATGTACAAATATTAGGCACCCACTCCTCCCTCTCCAACCCCGCAGATGTACAAAGATTAGGCACCCACTCCTCCCTCTCCAACCCCACAGATGTACAAATATTAGGCACCCACTCCTCCCTCTCCAACCCCACAGATGTACAAATATTAGGCACCCACTCCTCCCTCTCCAACCCCACAGATGCACAAAGATTAGGCACCCACTCCTCCCTCTCCAACCCCACATGCATCATTTGAACAAAAAGATTTCCTTTAAAACGGAGACGACATTTGAAAGGGGAAAACACGGCTTGCCATCACCTTTAGCCAGTCACGGCCGGCAATGCATGACGGGTAGGGGGGTGGAAATGGGGTGGTCGCGGGGGTGGTGGGGTAACGGGATTGTATTTCATCGGGGACAGCAAATATTATTAAACTGGGCCTGGAGTATGTGGATTCTCTGAGGTTTTGAGCTGTGAGGAAGCTGTAACATGGACTGCTGAAGGAGGTCGGGAGGATCGTTTGTGGAGCAGCCCAAGGATAACGACATTCTGTGAAAATTGGGCATGAGAAATAACAATTCGACCCCCTACTATCAGAAGGGGAGCTGAGGTGAAACAATTCCAGGAGCGCAGTATGAATGTGACACAAACCCAGGCGTGCGTGAGAGGTTCATAAGGGCACTGAAACCATTGATTTGCTGCGTGGGTATAACTGATGACACATGCTGCTCGTGACCCCCCCGAGACTGGAAGTTTGCCCTATGTCAGCTTTATCCCGCAAGGCAGGTTCTACAAGGGGGCAGGAGAGCTCCCTGGCCTACCCAATGCCCATTCAAAAGTAGTGCATTTGTTTTTAATGGCGTTTTACCGGTGCCTGAGGTACTCACGCTCTAACCGCCTCACTCGCATGACAATGTGGGGTACAAAAAGTTCCTTTGTACATAGCTGTGAAGTCAGCACAAATGCAAACTAAATAAATTCAAATGAAATATAAAAGTAACTCACTGTGCCGCGGCCGGGTCCCGACTCCTGCCGTCCCGCGCGTTTTCCTGCAGCAACTCTCCTCTGGAGGAAAGGCACCCACAGGCAGAGCTCCCTCCCCTCCGCCAATCACAATGCTGCAATGGCAGCGTTATGATTGGTGTGGTGCAGGCGCACAGCGCCCCACCCGGGAGCCTAATCGGAGGCCCTTTTCTCTATGTAGGATGCATGCAGCAGCCTACATAGAGCAAATGGAGAGTGCGCATGACTGCTTTGGTCAGCCCCAGGCCGACCAAAGCAGTAAGGTTCCACAACAGTGGGGAAGCCACTCCCCTGCTGCTCTCAAGCGGGACCACCCACCCTCCCTCCCACAACCAGGCACATTCTGCATTCTCGCAGTGCGAGAAGCAGAAACATAAAATGGTAGTTTCACCATTATATGTTTCTGCTTCTCTCACTGCGAGAAAGCAGTGGGGCGACGCACCCACGCCCCAATGGGGGAGCCACCACTGTTGTCCCCGTGCCCCATGCTCACTCTCCACCGTGGAAGCTTCCTGACCGTAGGCTTGCCATTAGCTCACGGAACTCTGGGGGAAGCTTTCAGGGATGTAATGGAAAACCACACCAAGGTCCTAAGGATAGCAAGAGTAGTTCATCCATTGGTTCATGGGTTCAAGTGCAAAGGAAATTACGGGTGCTGGGGAAGCATCAGTCATGAGGGTGATGGGATGAATCGATTATGAGGGCGCTGGGGGAACACCAGCCATGAGGGATGCTGGTGGTGCATCAGTCAAGATGGCGCTGGGGGAACACTAGCCATGGAGGATGCTGGTGGTGCATCAGTCATTAGGGTGCTGGGGTAACATAGTTATGCAGGATATTGGGAAGCATCAGTCATGAGTGAACTGAGGAAACATAGTTATGAAGGATGCTGTGGAAGCTACAGTTATGGGGAGTTGGGGGAAGATCAGTTATGAGAGATTCTGGGGGAACATCAGTAATGAGGGATTCTGAGGAGCATCAGTTTTGAGGGAAATTGAGGGACATGGGGCATGAGGATGCTGGAGAAGCATGAGTCAGGCATATCATATTCTGCATAGGGCACCATAGGGGTAAGGTAACATGAGCCCTGCCCACTGGACCACTACATGAAGCAACGTGAGCCCTGCGTGTTAGACTGCAATGCAAATGACACAAGAGGGGGTTGGTACAGTGAGGGTGTAGGAGGGGGTTTGTGACATGCTGCTGCAAGGACTGCCACTCTGGTAGACAGCTGCTCTGAAGGAACAGCTGCCCTGCTGTTCTGACCTGCTACCTGATGCCCTCTTGACTGGGTGAGAAGGATTGTACCTACATCTCTTGAACCCAGAAAGACTCCAAAGGCTAGTTGTCTGTCCTCCTACTCTTAATTCTCAGAGATATAACAGGCTTCCAACAACCTTGCATCTGCACCTGGACTCTGCCATCTGTGAATCTACCCTCCATGAGGTGCCACCCCAGTCATGAGCCCTTGGAAATGGGCTTAAAGTGTTCTGCCATCTTCTGTGGATCCAGTTGAATGGATGCATCTTTTCTGCTGCCCGGCACAACCCTGGGCAGAACTGACACATCTCCACTGCTGCGTGGATTGGACCCATCACAGAGACCTGCATCACTGCTGAAGCCCACATCGCCTTAGGAACAGCTGCGGTGTGTTGCATCCTTGGCTCAGACTCTCGCATGTCTTCTCAAAGGCAGCCTCGACTATGAGGCTGGACTCTGCATTGCTGCCTTGCAGCTCCTCGGAGCAGCAGATGCATCGCTAGGCTGTGTGCCACATTTCAACACTGAACTTTGCATCGCAAACCGGTCAATGGATCCACGATGATGATGTGGGCCGTCGCATCACAGCCTCACTGTATCTTGGAAGAAATGCATTCTTCTTCATTAGTGTGTGAAAAGAAAGAGGTTTGTCTTTCTGGCTCGTGCATCACGAAAACCCGTTTTTGTATAATAATCCACTTATGAGATAGGTGTTGTATGTATTGCCTCAAACCTCCCTTTTTTTGTCAAACCTGAATATTGCTGCAATTTATCATTCAAACAGCCCATTACCTTCCTTGCACTAGGGCCCATATCACACTGAATACACCACTTGTATTCACTATACTTTTTGTTGATGTGTGTGACATCACAAAAAGCGAATGCTAGTTTACATCAATGCTTTTGTTTACGAGGTATGTTTTTTCAATTTAGCTAATCCAAACAATAGTTCGCTAATTTTCTGAAAAGGCTATTAATTTAGCTTTGCTTAAGTCAGTGACTGGCCTGTTTAGTGGCAATGCCCTCCTTTGTGAGATATTCTACAAAGGAGATTCCCCAGGGAGCATCTTCTTTTGTTGATAAGGTCCCGCGAGTTGGGGGGGGGGGGGGTTACCTTGCAATTCTCTGTACTGGTGCATTACCAGCTACAAGACACTCTGCCTATTTTAGGGTAATTGCAGTTGACTAGCAGTCTAGATGTGGTATTGTGGACTGTTCATAACCAGATCTGACTATATCGTTGACTAGAGACACTATTTTACATCAGTGGGTGCAACAACTTCACTCACTCGTCAAGGGCCTTTTCAAGAGCAAAATGCTTGCCTGTGTTAACAATGGGAGAACTCTGCATGCAACTAGTACACTGAGAGACATCTTGACAGCACACGGTCCTCCTGGAGATGCCTTTACAGAGCCAAAGATCCTGCTCGGCCACTGCTGTATCTATTGGGCCATACTTGTGATGGGCCACTGAGGCCCTATGGGTATGACCTGAGGGAAGACATTGTTACACGCTGACATAAGCTGCCGGATGCTGTATTTCTGCTAAAAGTGAAGCATCCAATAAGGACGAATCCGTCCGTGGGCCCGTGCATATTCTACACATGTATAGTACACATATATCACTCCACACATATGTTACAACACACACATATATATATATATATCACTAGACATATATTTCTACACACTTTTACAACTACACACAGGGGATCCGTTGCTTTTAAATCTGCCTCTCAGGTAGGATAAAATGTGCGTCCTTGAGCTGCGTCCTTTGTCATCGCCTGCCACTGTAATCGCAAAAGTCCCTTCCTAAAGGGGCCCCTCTGCACTGCGGGGCCAACTCGTGCTGAGCTAAAGTAGACAAAGCATTGCATGAACACATTCGCACTGTATGTGTGCGAGAAGATGCGCCCTCCAGGTACACTAAGAATGACCTACTACACATATGGAAAAGCACATGCCAGTCATGTGTTACGCGTTACACGATTACTGTTGATGTGTACTGAAAAATGCACGCACGGTATCAAAATATGGGAACTGTTTCCGCATTGGTTTCTTTTGCCCATAATATCTAAAACAGATTCTTTAAAAATGGGACCCGGGGGGACCGCGGCTCGAGCCAGGTGTCCCCCTGGGAAGGTTCGCGCGATGGTACAGACCACGCAGCGAATCACGTGTTAGGTAGGGGGCGGGGCTTAGGTTTTTCACCGTTGGGAAGGTTTTAGGCGGGAAACGATCGCTGAGGCAGGGAGACGGTCGTTTTTTGTGCCGTTTTTTGCCTCATTATTTATTTAATTGGTATTTAACTAAAGTAGCTGGTCATGGCTGACGACCCAGCTGTTCAGAATGCGCTCCGTGTTCTGTATGAGGCAGGCCGGGTGGACTTACTGGCCCCTGGTGTTCCTGACTTAATGTCTTCAGCTGTGAGGCGCCCGAAGAGATTGGCGGCGAAAGGTGTGAGCGACGCAGTGGCAGCTTGTCTTCCTGCCAAAGGACGTGTGCAGGAGATGGCCACCAGAGGTGAACTCGCCCCTTTTTCAGCTAAGGATCCACGCGGCAGGCCTGCTCGTTTGAGCTCCCATTCCCGGCTCCTGACAGCGCGCTGCGCCTCTGCACCAGCAGTCACGGTGAGGGAGTCTGGGGAGGTCTCTGTGTCTCGGGTGGGACGAGCCCGTCGTCGAGTCAGCGCCAGGGGAGGCGCGGTTTCTAGAAGCCTGCCTGCATCATCACGTAGAGGTACAGGTGGGAAGGGGAGGGGAATGTCTAGTGAAGGTGCTGACATTATGTTTATTGAGTCCCCTTCTCCTGCAAAACGGGCGTCTTTGAGGGGCGCAGAGTATTTTTTGAACAGACCCGGTTACTTTTCTGGGCACAATATTGACATTGCTCCTCCTGTTTTGTCATTGGGACGCTCTGCAGCTTTGGTGGACTATCCTAGCGATAGTGGTGGGGAGGAGGAGGTTTGTCTAGACAGGTCATCTTTTTCTATCCCTTCTGAGGCTTGTGGGGGACGCCTAGAGAAGGGAACTTATTGCAGTAAGCGTTTTTCAGTTTCTGGGGTGTCCCCTTTACCTAGGGGCCCCCCTGGGTCCAAAGGTGTGTATGCTCTCACATCAGCAGTTGGCTTGGAGCAAGTTACTCCTTCTTGTCTCCCTTTGGGTGAAGATGTGTCAGAGAATGTGGCTACGGTGATACAGAGGTCATCGGAAGATGCTGGGCCTTTACAGGAAGATACTGTTATTAATTCTTCAGACATTGTCTCCATTTTCCCGGCTTCTCGCCCCCCTCCTTGTCACCCGCAGGTGGATTTTGATTCTCCTTTTGGTCCTCAACGTGGTCAATGGATTTGGGTTGAGCATGCTGTTCCTGACTCTTCGGAGGCGGATGCTATTAATCATGTCTCTGGTCATGGTAAGTTATCGCATTCTGGCACGAGCGGCGAGGAGGCGGTAGGTTATTCAGTCCAGCAGACACCTCAAGTTTTTCCTCGAAAAGCAATTCAGAAACAGGTTTCGCCTTTTGGTAACGTGCCATTTTCGTCAAGCGGATCAGGTGCGGATCTTAATATAGCGGCCGGGCTCTCTATTCGGAGGCCTGTGACCAATTGGGAGTTTTACGATGGTGGGGTGGGAGATGGCGAAATGCCAAGTACAAGCAAGGATGTTTGTGAAGCTTCAGAGGTGCAGGGTATTCAAGGTCTGGGTTATTTTGATGGTACTGAAGATGTTTTTTCAGAAAAGGATCGTGGGGGTAATGATTGTTGTTCCGAACATGTTCCTTTCGTGCCTTCAACGGGTGCGGGGGCAACCAATTCTGCTAGTGTCTTACAGAAGTCAAGTGCGGATTTCACGGCGGACCAAGAGCGGCATCGCGATTATCAGCGTCGTGATGATCCTCGGGAATTTCAGAAGCGTGCTGCACAACTAACGTCAGGTAAGCCTCATTGGTGGGCTGCTTGGTCTCAACCTTGGGTAGGCAAAATTTTGCCGGGCTCAGTGGGGGTGGACGAGTCAAATACATCTAAGGTGTTGGGGGTTGGTTTTGGTGGGGATACAAGGGACAAGGCTTTTCGAACATCTATTTCAGGTAATGTGGATAGATCCAGCAAAAGGTCTTCGTTGGGTAGTGGGGTTGCTGAGGTTGGTCCTGCTGGTTCAAGTCAGGTGAAGGCTACTGCTGGGACTCGGCAGAAGCTTCCTTATATGGGTCTTGCCATGCCATTAGGCATACATCTGTCAGTTAACACCAAGAATAAGATTTGGCTTCATGAATTTGTCGATATTTTTAAACTCCTTCATAGGGATATTCAAGCCAGAGAGGGGTCCAAGGAGGAGGAGTGGGAACTTTCTAGGCGGCCCAGGGTCCCAAAGTCTATAGAAAATTGGACTGCAGCTTTTTTGATATATGCTAGCGTGTATTGTGAGAGGTATCCGGACAGGGCTATTTCATTGTTTAAATACATGGACAACATTCGTAAGGCACATTTGCAGTTTGGGGGCTATGCATGGCTTAATTATGACGAAGAATTTAGAGCGAGGATCAGTATGTTTAAAGATAAACCGTGGGGTGAAGTAGATCAAGAGCTTTGGCTGCAGTGGATGTCCTCTGCTCAGCCGGTTGCGTCAACGCACACTGCAAGTGGTCTGCCGATTATATATCGGCCCTTTCTGCCTCGCCCCGCTCCAGTCGGGGCGGGGGTTACAGGAAGGGGTCACTTGCCGATGCCAGGGGCCTGCTGGAATTTTAACCGGGGCTCATGCACTAGGCAATTCTGTAGGTTCAAACACGAGTGCTCCCAATGTGGCGGTAGACATGCCATCACCCAATGCTTCGCTAAACAGCCTCAAGGGGGTTCAGGGAGTTTTCCAAGGGGTGGAGGGGGATTCCCTCAACTTATGTCAAAGGGCTCATACCCCAATTAATCTGATGCGTTTGCTGCCTTGGTTGGAAGCTTATCCTGATTATGAAGCTGCGTCCAAACTGTTTTGGGGTTTTAAAGAAGGTTTTCGCATTGGCTACCAAGGGCCTCGTGATCACCGTTGGGCTGACAATCTAAAATCTGCTAAGGAACTGCCTCAAGTGGTGCAACGGAAATTGGAGGCTGAAATTCAAGCTGGTCGTGTAGCTGGGCCTTTTATTCAATGCCCCTTGGAGAATTTGATAATATCTCTGTTGGGGGTAGTCCCTAAAAAACGGGTTGGTGAGTTCAGAATGATTTTACACCTGTCATGGCCGGAAGGCCAATCTATTAACGATTTCATTTCCCCTGAGGATTCCAATGTCTCTTATGCGTCTGTGGATGACGCTTTGAGATTGGTACGGGAGGTAGGGGTTGGTGCAGAATTAGCAAAATGTGATATTCAATCGGCTTTCCGTTTACTTCCTATCCATCCATCGGATTTTGAATTGCTAGGTATGTTTTTTAATGGAGCTTTTTACGTTGACAAGGTACTTCCTATGGGGTGCTCAGTGTCTTGTGCCTTGTTTGAAACGTTTAGCACGTTCCTACAATGGTGTTTTTCGGTGAGGAGTGGCCACACACATGTCTGTCATTACTTGGACGATTTTATGTTCATTGGCGATGCACAACTAAAACAATGTCTTAGAGGTCTCGAATTCTTTCAGGACTTGGCTGAGGAGTTTGGTGTTCCGCTGGCTCCTGAAAAAACGGAAGGTCCTTGCACTAAGCTCGTATTTTTGGGCATAGAGATAGACACAGTAGCTATGATGGCTAGTTTGCCAACTGCAAAGGTAGAAGAGATCAGGTCTTTTCTGTTGGAGGTGCTGGGTAAGGATAAGATTGAGCTTAGGCAAGTCCAACGGCTGTTGGGCTATCTGAATTTTGCTTGTCGAGTTGTTAGGGCAGGCAGGACTTTTTGCAGAAGGTTGGGTTTTGCGATGTCCGGAGCCTACCTTCCTCACCACAGAATTCGTCTTACCAAAGCCATCAAGGAAGATCTTCGGGTGTGGTTAACCTTTTTGTCAGATTTCAATGGAGTTTCTTTATATTTTCTTGGTGACAATACTATTTGGCAGATACAGATTTTTTCGGATGCCTCTGGAGCACACGGTTTTGGTCTTTTTTGGGAGGGTCGTTGGTGTGCGGAGGCATGGCCACGCCATTGGTTATCACAAGGGCGCAGTATTGCTTTCCTTGAGTTGTTTCCATTAATTGTGGCCCTGATGGTTTGGGGTGTGGAATTCAGTAACAGATGTGTAATGTTCCACATTGATAACATGGCTGTGGTTCAGCTCATAAATAATCAGAAGGCCAAAGATCTAAGGGTGTTGAGGCTTTTGCGTTTTTTCATGTTGCTCAGCTTAAAATGCAATATTGTTTTTCGTGCAAAGCACATTCCAGGTGTCAATAATTCAATTGCAGACGCCTTGTCTCGTTCTAATTGGCAGAAATTCCACAACTTGGCGCCTGGTGCAGACACCTACAAAACTCCAATCCCGCAAGACATCTGGGTGCTGGGGGAATGAGAATCATCGATTTGGTCGAGAAATCGATAGCCCCTGCTACTAGACGCACTTATCTGCAGGCTTGGTCTGAATTTTTAACTTTTATGAGATCACACTGTTTTGAAGGTCCTTTATTGGATTCCAAGTTTTGTATGTTACAGTTTGTTTTATCTTTAGTCAATAAAGGTTTATCACACACAACCATTTCTGGCAAATTGGCTGGGATTTCTTTTTATGGTCAGCTATGGTGGGGTCAAGATTTAGTTGGGGATGTTTTGTTGCGGAGGATGCTCAAAGGTTTGAGCAGGGAGCGGACACAGTCCGGGCCTTTACGAGAACCTATTACTTTTGGATTGTTACAGCAGTTACTAGTTCAATTGCCTTTTTGTTGTTATGACCATTGGGAAGTGTCGCGCTTTCGTCTATGTATGATTTGGTTGTTTTTTGGTGCCTTTCGGGTTTCAGAATTATTGGGGCTGCGAGGACAAATGGGGATTCGGTCCAGTGAAATTGATTTTCAACGTGGGGTGTCAATCAAGTTATTTTTGAAAAAGTCTAAAACTGACCAGTTGGGTAAAGGTGTTTGGGTTAAGTTGAGTGGGAGTGGGGTTCAAGGATGTTGTCCGATTGGGGAATGGGATTCATTTGTAGGTTCCCCTGAGTTCATACATGGGCCCATATTTTTGCATCAAGATGGGTCAAAAATTACTGATGCTCATTTATTGGCTGTTTTACGCAAATCCTTGAAGAAGATTGGGAGGGACCCCTTACTTTTTGGGACTCACTCATTTAGGATCGGGGCAGCTACGGAAGCGGCTAAATTGGGCTGGGACTGGGAGGACATTAAGAGGATTGGTAGGTGGAAGTCTGCATGTTGTTCTCGTTATGTCAGACTATGATGGCTTATCCGTTTGCTTTGATACAGGCTAATTTTTACTTTTCTACCTAGGTCGTGCCATCAATTCTTTTTCCTCAAAAATGCGTACTTGGATCATAGGTCATTCCTTCGTCAAGTGGTCTGCTGTTTTTGCAGAACGTCAGATCTACGGCAGGTCGCTCGGACTTCCTAGCAAAGGCCACGAAGTTCTATGGAAGGGTAACGGTGGGATGAGGTGGAGCAAGTTGTTTTCTACGCTATCTGAATTATCAACTGATAGAGGTTTTCCAGACTTGTTAATCATACATTTAGGTGAGAATGATCTTGTACCTTTATCTGGGTTATCGCTCTTGAAACAAATGCAATTGGATCTAGCAGTCATCAAGAACAATTGGGTGGGTACGTCTCTGGTGTGGACCGAATTTATTTATAGACAACAGTGGAGGGGGGCCCGCAATCATTCAGCCATGGAAAAAGCTCGCAAAAAATTAAACCGTGCGATGAAGATTTTTTGCAATGCAATGGGTATTCAGGTTTTGTCTCATGATAACATCACCAGTGTCGAGTATCATCTTTTTCAGGAGGATGGGGTTCATTTATCCCAGTTAGGTCAAGCCTACTATATGATGGAATTACGGGACTTGCTGGCGGGTTTTTGGAATGAGAATCTTTGGTGTGATCATCTTTTAAAGTAGAGTATGTTGTTTTTTTTTTTGAGCATATTTGTTTTGGGGGTGGGCCAGGAAAACTCTTTGGGTTTTCCTGGGTGGCGGTTTTTTGAGGGTTTGGATAGTCTGGAGCGGGCTTATCCTTCCCTCTGGGGCGGGGGGAGGGTGGAGGAAAAGCTGGACAGGTAAACCAAAATGGTCAAAAAGGAAATGATGCCATTGGGGCAGTACATGGGGTAATTTATGGTAAATTTTGGTTGGGGTATTTTTGGAATTGTTTGTGGCAAAAATGTTTGGGAAGCAATTTGATAATATTTACATTGTATCAATAAGTGGTTCTTAGTTACCTGTCCTAATAAAGTGACCTTTTTTGCTAAGTCAAAATTTGGTGTGGTCTGTCTTATTGCGCGATGGGACCCGGGGGGACCGCGGCTCGAGCCAGGTGTCCCCCTGGGAAGGTTCGCGCGATGGTACAGACCACGCAGCGAATCACGTGTTAGGTAGGGGGCGGGGCTTAGTTTTTTCACCGTTGGGAAGGTTTTAGGCGGGAAACGATCGCTGAGGCAGGGAGACGGTCGTTTTTTGTGACCCTCCCTCCCACCCTCTTTTTTCTGTATAAATAAAAATATATATATATATATATATGTATATAAAAAAAAAAATAATAATAAAAAAAAAATAAAAAAAAATAATAAAAAAAAAATAAAAAATAAATAAATAAATAAATAAATAAATAAATAAAAAAAAATATATATATATATATATAATATATATTGATGAATTTTTTGATCTCAAGTCACGTTTAGGACAGGTGACATTTTGTTTCTGTTCATGTGTTTTTCTTTCATGCGGTTTTTTGAGGGTTTGGATAGTCTGGAGCGGGCTTATCCTTCCCTCTGGGGCGGGGGGAGGGTGGAGGAAAAGCTGGACAGGTAAACCAAAATGGTCAAAAAGGAAATGATGCCATTGGGGCAGTACATGGGGTAATTTATGGTAAATTTTGGTTGGGGTATTTTTGGAATTGTTTGTGGCAAAAATGTTTGGGAAGCAATTTGATAATATTTACATAGCATCAATAAGTGGTTCTTAGTTACCTGTCCTAATAAAGTGACCTTTTTTGCTAAGTCAAAATTTGGTGTGGTCTGTCTTATTGCGCGAACGCACATTACGCACCCGCTGGGAACATTTTCACGAGTACCTGTTGCGCATGGAGTTTTAAAGAAACTCACATTTCGTGAACACATATTTACCGTGAAGTGGGTGTGCTCTAAACACTCAGAAATCTAAGTGCTTCATACAGTGGTCTCCATTCTGTCCATGAGTCGAACTACACAAGTAAAGCAGGGAAATTCGTACAGATTTAAAACAACTTAAAAATCAGGGTTTCATTTCTTTTAGCAGCCGAATGGGTTAAATATGCTTGTTAAAATATGCTTGCCTTGCCGGCTCATATTACAATGAGAAGCCTCTTCTTTCCCAGCAGGGCTGTGCTCACACGAGCCCTCAGATCTACCGTGAGGGGGCCAGTACGTGTGTGCCAGCCAGAGGTGGATACTGTGGCAGTGCAAGCAGAGGAGGGCTGGGCGGACCTGCAGGGCACTGTCTAGGAAGATCAGAGCCGGTCCCTAAGCAGGGGCGGCGTTCACGGAGGGGCTGAAGGAAGGTGTGCGCGTGATGGACACGCTGTGGGCTAACTGCGCGCTGCAACATCAAAGTGCAGCTCGGGACCAGTGAGGCGCGCTGCGTCTTTGAGAGCGCGCGAGTGCGCAGCGGCAGCACGAGCGGCAAGGTACCACGGGAGTCACACAACCACTTGCTCCACTCCCCAATGAGCATGCGTGCTGAAATGTAGGTACTATGAAGGGGCACTGGCAATCCCTTTGAAAAAGGAATGTTGACAGTTTGCACTTTTACAGAAGGGATACCGTCACAAGCGATGTTTGACGAGATGAGCCAATTGGAGACTATGCTGTCCTGAGCAGCCGGCACACCTGTCTGTGGCTGGAAGAGTGAGACTTCTGCAGGGCTGAAGGTGTGAAGGGCCTGCCAGGGTTCGAGCAGAGGTTCGTGGACGGAGATACGTGGGTGATAAAGCATGAAGCAGGGCAGGTTGGTTCTCCAGGGCATCGTCTGGTTTCTCTGGAGTTGCTGGACTCTGCCAGGACAGGGCAAAGGCGGTCTGGGGGACAACCATGTGCACTCGAGCTTCATCTACCGGCGGCTGAGGAGCCATGAGCGGAAGGAGATCCAGAGGGAGATTCTGTCCATCCTGGGCCTGCCGCACCGCCCGCGGCCCTTCTCACCTGGCAAGCAGGCGTCCTCGGCGCCGCTCTTCATGCTCGACCTGTACAACGCCATGACCACGGAGGAGGCGGCTGAGGAGCTGGGCTTCAGTCTCCGGGCCGCGGCCCCCGAGAGCAGAGGACTGCGCAAGGCGCAGCCCGCAGCGGCCAACGGGTACTCGCGCCGGGCGCAGCTGTACCGGGCCAGCATCCCGTCCACCCAGAGCCCGCCTCTGGCCAGCCTTCACGACGCCAACTTCCTCAACGACGCCGACATGGTCATGAGCTTCGTCAACCTCGGTAGGTGCCACTGGGCCTAGCCTTTTGCGCAGGGACGATGTTGCCTGATATGCCCCCCTTATCTGATGGTTATTCCAGCTGACAAGTGCCAAATGGATTTCAATTGTGTTCCAAAATTGTCACAGATGTTCTTTTCAGAGTGGTTCTACTGGACCTAGTCTCTGCAATAGGACTGTTTAGCCATCCACTGCCACGAAGAAGTATTTTAGTTCAAGGAAAGACTGGTTGGTACAAGCATGGGTTTGAATCCAGGCTCGGGTCCACTCAGCCATTCATCCTTCCGTGGTTGATAAAAAAGAATACTAAAGTCATTGGGTAACACATGCCTTAAATGTTTAACCCACGCCAGGTCCCGAAGTGCTGCTTTTAAACTAAAATGCACTGAAGAAGCTGGTATTTCTGGCTGCATTTTGGAAATGGTTTCCGAGTCTTAATTATCCATATTAATTTTAGTCCTTGTGTTTTTTTCCCTTGAAAAAATAATGTTTTCTTCTAATGGATTTATATAGTCTACTTTCCAAAAATCACACGATAGAGCCCGCGTGCCACTGTTCCGCTGGAATGTCCATCCATGTTAATTTCTAGGTGTTGGCGGGCATACTGTGTCACTTGTTTGCCACTGTGCGTCCCCCCTTTGGCCACCGAGGCTTATTCTGCTACATATTGTTGTAAGAGAAGTTAATCCCTGGGGCTGCCTCTCTCACTGCGCCCTCACGAAGTTAAATGAAACACTTGAGTTTCTCTGCTTCGCCTTCAAATATAAACACCATTAGCCATTCTGGCGAACGCTGTGCGCGCCCCCCAAAGCTATCGGAGAAAAGGTCAACTCTTTTCAAGAATTATGTGCATTTTACATCTGATATTTGATTCAGGGGATGCTATTGTCTCATATATACACAGCAGGAAAAATGTCGTTTCTTTTCCTCAACTAGATTTCAACTCCTCCTACATGATTTGAAAATATTGACTCCAGGTGCAAGTATGAAACAACAGTGAGTGATCTCAGAGCTATAATTTCTGAAGTCGCCGGAATAGTGGTAGCTGTTGACACGACGCCTGCTTTGCTGAAAGGCAACACGCTGTCAGGCACGGAAATAATGTCTGTGTTGGCCCTGATACTGCTTCTTTACGCCCCATGAAATAGTGGCTCACACTCTCTGCGCCCATTCTGTGCAAGGGCCCCTTTGTTACGAAGTTACTTGTTATATTCAACATGTTTTTGCTGTTATAGTAGAAGCGGTGTTGCGCCTGTGTGTGGTCAAGTGGATTTTAAACGTGAGATTGACAATGTAAAGAGAGGAAAGAGGTATTTATGTCGACTGATCACCTGGTCTGTTTTAGCGTTTCTTTCTTTAAGCACATCTACGGATGCCGCAAAGTGCCTTGTTCCTGAAATGGCGTTGGGGATAAGCGCACAGACACTGGTTGCTGCTGCCGTTAGTAAGCTGGTGGCGTGTGAACCAGAGAACTGCCCCATGCACATTGAGACGAAAGATGCACGAACGATGACACATCTTGTCTGGAGGCACGGGGAAGAGAGTAATTCTGACAAATGGCTGCTAAATTTTGAGTTTGAAATGCATGTTTGGAGTAATCCGTACGAGCAATATTCTGAAACCCTCACTTTCACGCTCTTACACGCGTTGGTAAATATCTCTTTGGGAAATATATGTTCCTGAAAAAACGGGCGCCAGACGCGTGTGTACAGTTTTGCCGAAAACGTCGTTTGTTTGAAAGGAATTACAGACATTTTTGAAAATTATGAACACAAATACAGCTGTTTCCTTGACTTAAGAAAATGAAGGCGGTTTAAATTAATTTCGGTGAGCGCCGAGGTGCATTTAAGAGCAGTTGATTACAATAGATGTATGCAGTGAGCAGCTGAATGACAATCCTCCAGTGAGCTCGGTTGTGGGTTGGATCAGTAAGCCTGCGCCCACAGAATGTGGTGCTTCATGGAGAGCTGCCCACCATGTGTGATCTTGGGACGATGCTCACCAGCCTTTGCGTCTGCATCAGTAGCTGGAAGTTCTTTGAAAATGTTCCTTCAGTGGCAGTGCCTTGTATCCCTGTGCCCCGACATCCACCTTTTCTCCCGGTCTTGCTGCTGAGGCGCGCGTACATTGAAACTTCACCAAAGATACGGGTAGATTAAACTCGGAAGAGTTGACCCTTCCCAGCTCAATGACTCAAAATATTAGACCCAAAGGAGGCCTCGCATGCCTCTTAATTTCCATGCTAGATTGGAATTCGTAAGAGCATTACACTCAACATAAGTCTTGTGTCTTTAATTGATTGACTGTGCTATATATTTCCCCTTCGAAGCCTGCTCCTACTCTGGCCATAAGCATGGCATGTGTATGCTGTTCGTCAGGCCGGTATTTCGTTAGTAAATGCTGGGAGCTTTTCACGTCCTCCAAATCAACAAACCTACTGTAGCGCACTGACGCCCCATGCGATCCTGCCCCTGCATTGCCCCCTGTGCTCGGTTGTGGGTGAACGGAAAGACGCCTTGTGTCCGGCCCCGCCCAGGAGGGGCCGCAGCTGCGTCACATACCCGAGTCCAGGAGCCGGGTTCCTGGTGAAAGTTGGAAACTGGGCTAATAATGCTGAAGACATTTTTCCATCAGAGCTTAGTCAAGAAGCATCATCGTTTAAGTGTCGCGCCCAGCCGCAGGGCTGGAAGTGGAAACATCGCTCGAGAGCGGCTGCTGCACCGTAGGTTGGCTTGAAGCGTAAAGCATCTTCGCCAAAGTGCAGCTCGGGAAAAAAAACGATGGTTCGTGAATTCAGCCACTGGTGTGTATTGAAGGGACCTCTCCGTGCCCAAAGGAGTTCACGTTTCGCATCTTACTGTGTTACTATGTAACAAGCGTGCTGTTGTGCACAATACACGTTAAACGGTAAACAGAAATCTATCTGTGTTTCTTTGCCGTCAGTTTATCTGCGTCTCATATCGTGATATTATCCCAGCAGATGTGACACAACGACAACCCAGAGTCCATTTTGTTGTTTAAGACGCTGAAACTCTTTTGAAGAGTTTTCATAAAGGCGGTCTCGGTACTATGATTGATCCCAACCTCTTTTTTGCAGCTAAATCCGCGAGTAAGTTAACTTGCATTTTATATAATAGTTCCAAAAAGGTCCCATGTGCCGATGAAAGTCAATGGGACAAAATGTATTTTGGGTCTAGCTACACCGTGCCCCAAGTGCCTCTGATTGCCTGGGCACTTCCAGGCACATTCCTCGCAGGCAGCGAAAACGTTCACGTGCTTTACTCGTGTACCTGGGCAGCATCGGTTGGTTTTATTCTTTTCGAGAGTCTCTGGATGCTGTTAAGAAGGCGTGCGAGAACAGCGTCAACGACAAACGAGCGGCTAAAACGAAAAGCGCCTTGGGGACGAGCCGTTAACATTCTCCGTCTAACACCGAATCATCCGGACACTCTGAGATTGAGAGGGTCGTGTGGGAGCCAGCCTCTCGTTGATTACTCATACTTAGGAGGGCTCAGAATGCCCGCTTCCATTGCTCGCGAGGCCGTGTTTACAAACCAGCGGGGACAGCCTGTGACCCGTGAGTCAGGAAGGAAATGTTTAGGCCACGCATCATGTGGGGTGGGAGCGCGCGGCGGCCCGCGAGGGAAGACAGGCTTTCCAAAAATATTATGATATACCGGCCGAGAGCGAGGAGCGTCAGCCTGGGCAGAGATTGGACCAGCCAAGCCCGGCGGCTGAGAAAAAACACGTCCGTGCCGGAGTCAGACGGGGACCCCTTCACGAAAGCACCATCCATCGGCCCGCAGATACGGCCGTGCAGCTAGCATCCGAACACGCGCACGGTTTAATTCTGCAAGGATCTGTTTTTGGCTGCAGATGGTATTGTATCGCCATAGGCCAGGTACATCAATGCGCGTGTCCTTCATAGGAAGCTATGTTGGTGTCGCTTCTTTATGTAAAGCAATCTTTTCTATTTGTCCGCATTGCTGGTGTCACAATGTCTACCAGGGCTCCTGTACCAATACGAAAACATATTGCGTTGGTGCTTTGAACTTCACTCTACAACTGCAGTCATAAAACCGGAGCAGTCCGCAATTAGCATTTCTAATTTTAAATTCAAATATGGTTAACTCTATTTACCAAACCATGTTGAGAGCAGCGTCTGGCCAGATAGTCTAATAAAAAACAGGATATATTTTGCTCTCAGATTTAGGATCTGGCTCCCTTAAAATTATACTTCACTTCCTGTTGTAAAAAAATAATTACTCATGAAATCATTGTCCAGTCAGTGGATTTCTTTGAAAAAGTACATTTACTACACACACACACACATACACATACACACACACTACTAAATACTACACATCAATTTACAAATATGTACATCAGGCAGATGGAAATTCCTTTGGTGACAATTTTAGGGGTTATCGCTCTGACCTGTCAGGAGGGCAGGCTGCCGGGGCTCTGCTTTAGCAGAAGTCTGCCTGGTGCACCTCTGGTGTACCAGCCCTGGGTTGCGGCCCGAGGACCCTTGAAGTTCTGGCTTGCCAGTCATTGGTTTGGGTGGTGAGTGCAGGACCCAGCATGATGGTGAAGCAGGCGGCTGTGCCTGCAGCGGTACAACCAGGTGGTCAGATGGGGCCTAGCTTAAGTGAGGGGACCCTTTCATCTGTCTGGGTTGGTGATAGATGCTTCTCTATGACTGTTGCACTGAGCTGCCGGAAGAGCAATTTGCAGAGGACTTTGCCCGGCAGACTTCTGGTGGGTGCACTTTAAGTGTATGAGTTGGGGGGATGTCCATGTTTAAATGGTGTAGGAGGAGGGTGTGCCTGCAGTGGCACAGCCAGGTGGGCAGCTGGGGCCTATCTTAAGAGGAGGGCCACTGTGCATCAGTGTGGGTTGTTGTTAGACTTCTGGATGGGAGGTTGCTTTAGGCTGTCAGAAGTGAGGTAGTCGAGGACTTTGCATGGCAGACTCCTGACTGGTGAACTTTAGATGTATAGGTTTTGGGGTGTGTCCCTCAGAACCCTCGGGAGTCCTGATTCACCAGGTAGGGACTCAGGAGGTGGGGTTGTCCCCTCAGCTGAGTGAGGTAGAAGGTGGCACTGTGTGCCTTCAGGGTGTCCTGTCAAATATTATTGGGGATCTTAAGGGTTGTTATTTGGTCTCCAGCTGGACCACTTGGAGGATGGGAAGTGGTCCAGAGTGGGGCCTGGTTAAGGCGTGGACTGCATAGTGCCCAGTGGCACTTCCAGTTGACCTGGTGGGGCTTGAGAGTCCCCAGGTGAGGGGTTCCTATGGTGGCAACAGCCTAAGGGTATCTCTTTTCAAAGGAGCACTCTGTGATTGGGCTGGGTTTTCCTCACTCACCCTGAAAAAGTGTGGTGGCAGCAAAAGACCACAGAGTGGGGTGAGAGTCAGAGGTCCTCTGAGGGGTGTTTATCTTTGTGTGCGGTGACCAAGATTAGCAAGGGTCCTGGGTTGTGTATTCCCTAGAAGGAGAATGGTGAGTGACCTGTGGGAAAGGATTCAGATCTCTCTGTTGTGGTGGCATCAGTGCAGAGGCACCGAACTCTTGCTAAGAACGGTGTGGTGGGTGCAGTGTTGGGAGACCCAGGGCAAGGGTGGATCTAGACCTGCTCAGGCATGAAGGCTTTTAGTGGTCTGGATGGATATGACCTAATACCAAGAGAGTTCTTAGTGCAATCTTGGTTCCTTGTGGGGAGAGGTGGCCTCATGGTTGAGTTAGGTGGGTGGTCTTACTTTAGGAAGGCCAGCATACAATAACTGTGGTGGTGGGCAACTGCAGAGAGGTGGGTGTGTCTGGTGAGAAAACATTGCCTCTAGGGGCGGGCGGAATTTTAAATTCCACTGACAGAAATGGAGGGATATAGCAATTCTGCATTACTCATGTGACATGGAATTACTAATAAATTCCGCTTCTCCACCGGCAGAATTAATCAGCACTCTAATTGTTTTTTTTTAAACAGGGCTGGGAGAGTGGCAGCTGTAGATTAAACTTTAATCTGCAGTGATTTAAACATAAAGGGACTTCTCTCTCTTCAAGCTGTGTTTAAACCACTGTAGCGCTATTCATACCCCTAGGTGCCCTTACAAACTTATGTAAGGGCACCAAGGGTTATGCACTGCAGTGCAGCGCAGCACCACACATACACATCATTGCCCGTACATAAGTATGTGAGAGCATTGTGGGATAAGCACTTCACTGGAGTGAATATCCCTCAGTGCCCTTACATGCTTATGTAAGGGCACCAAGGGTTATGCACTGCAGTGCAGCGCAGCACCACACATACACATCATTGCCCGTACATAAGTATGTGAGAGCATTGTGGGATAAGCACTTCACTGGAGTGAATATCCCTCAGTGCCCTTACATGCTTATGTAAGGGCACCAAAGGTGATGCACTGCATATTGTGGTGCCCACTCTGCCCTTTCGTGGAATTCCACGGAATCTCATGGAATTTTAATGCCATTCCATGTAATTCTGTTGAATAAAACTCTGCCTATTCATCTCACCCCTAATTGCCACTTGTTACCCCTGACTAGGCAAGAATACCCATGAGCGATGGCTAGTTCTTCCCCATGATTCCGCAGATGGCAACATGTGTTGCAAATGGGTTACGCCAATATAGTATGTCAGGAGGTTTTGCTTTTTGATCGCCTAGTTTTTGGACCTTTATTGTGGGTGTGACTTACCACCTGAGTCTCACCCACAGTAATGGCACAGAAATTGCTCTGAACATAGTTACCACCAGTGCTTGGCTTTTAAGATAAGGCCACTGCAGCGCAGGTAGCGCAAGGGGCATTGGGCTGGTTACATGTAAACTTGTGTGCATGTGCATATGTGGACTGCATGAGTGAGTTTATCGTCAAGTGCAGCTCAGTAATTACACACAGGTATCCTGGTGCAGAAGGGACCCTACCAGGGTAGATGCTGACTTGGGGAAAGCTTTATAATACCAGTGGGCATTCCTAGATAGGTAGTAGGATTTACTGACAATGACGTCCGCTATGGGCGAAGCTGAGGCTCTCAGAGGAACTCTGCACAGAGAAAACTTGATTGCACCTTTTTGGATTGTCCCAGAGTGCTGCACAGGAGGGTTGGGACAGCAGTGGCGGGAGGATGTGGCATCTTAGAATAGGCCAACGGGTGCATGGCATCTAGAACATTCCAGTCACACTTAAAATCCCTTGCACAAGAGAAAGACAGTGAGCATGATTCTGGTCCTGGATGGTGACAACTCCAGAATGATGGCCAGCAGGAAGGGCAAGCCACCTGATGCCCCTGATGGACTAAGGACTTTGCCTACAGCTGTCCCTGGGGTCTAGATGGGTATCTCCAGGGCCAGTGGTGCTGTCCTCCTTGGGCCGCCTAAGGTCCAATTGGGGGAACACCTAGCTTCCTCTGCCCTCCCTTCCCCATATGCCCTGCAGGATGGCTAGGAGGTCATGGGATCTGTAGAGGGCAAAGCAGAGGAGAAGGCTGGTGCAAAAAGCAAATGAAACCAGCTCCCTGCAATGTACGCCCCTTTTGATACAGGAGGCCTGCTAAAATGCTCCTGGTGGCTAGAGCTTGTCACCAGATGTAAAATGAGCCCAGGAACATTGAAATTAGTCCATCAGGTCTGAGTTATGCACCTTGAAAGAATGTGATCTCCCATCACAAACAGCTCTGCTGCGATTACCAAGATTACCCCGGGTAAGGGCCAAGCACCCCGGGGTCGATGCAAGGTTCCTTAATTGTTCTTTCCCCTCGTGGGAGTGTGCATGGGGCCCTCTCCCCTGACTCATTCTTGGCACAGGAACCCATCCCCTGGGCTGATGCTGCTACAGCAGGGTGTTCTTTTGGATGTAGCATATAGGCAAATGCTACCTGCTATATCTGGTGCCGCTTGTATTGCATTTCTCACAGAAGATCCCTCTGGCAATGCTTGAATGTGTTCATCGCAACCTGCCTCCCATCTTCTTCTGCTTTGTTATCACTCTAGTGATACTGTTTGCTGTCAGTTATTGATTGTAGTTTCTCTGTTTAAGAGCTTCCCTTCACGTCGCCACGTCTGCCTTGCTTCTGGTCCCACCTAAGATCCTGGAGAAACACCTCAATCCAACTCTACTGGATGCTTCGCAGTATGGCTTTTGTAGCAATCACAGAATTGAACCTGCCTTGGTAACAGACAGCATCAGACACTTGGTCGATGAAGGGAAGGCCGTGGCACTGATCCTGGTGGTTTCTCTGCAGCTTTCGACACCATCTCTCCCTCATTGCTGACGGAGCTCTTGAGGAAACTGGGTATCAACAATAGAGCTCTGAACCTTCTGTCCTCCTTTCTTTCAGGTAGATCACAGAGGGTCACTTTCCATCATTTCCATTCAGAATCTTTTTGATTGCCTTGTGGGGTTCCTCGGGGCTCCTCTCTGAGCCCTACATTATTTAATCTGTATATTTCCCCACTGGTCAAACTCATTTGTTCTTTTGGATTGAAGGCTGTGTCATATGCTGATAACACACAGATAATTGTGTCTGTCTCCAAAGACTCTGAGGAGTTGGCAGCTAATTTTAATAATTGTATGACGGCGGTAGCCGCATGGATGGTCAAAAACTACCTGAAACTTAATGGAGATAAGGAGGAGGTCTTGCTCTCTGGCTGTCAATCTTCAGTCTGAAATAGTACTTGATGGCCTGACACTTTAGGTACCCTACTGAAGCAAGCAGAAGCAGTGAAGAATCTGGGCATTATCTTGGATAGCGAGCTGTCATTGAACAGCCAGGTCAACCTGTTTTTGGACGATTATAAGGTTGAGGAAAACTTTTCCTTACATGACCCGTCTGGTTCGTAAACAGGTCGTGTTTGCTCTGGTTACCTCTAGGATAGACAACTGTAACACACTCTACCTCCAGGCCAATAAGACAACTGTGGCAAAGCTGCAACTTGTGCAGAATGCGGCATCTAGACTCACGCTGGACATTCCTCAGCAACAGTCGGCATCAAAAGGTCTTGGGGACCTGCATTGGCTTTCGGCAGAGAAGTGTATATCGTTTGAGTCACTCTGCATTGTTTCTAAAGCCCTCTACTCAGCAAGTCCAGTGTACATTAAAGCCATGTTCCAATGGTATATACCAGCTAGAAACCTCCGCTGTGCAGCTTGCAAGCAGGTATTGTTCTCACAGCCCGTAGGAAGAAATGGGGAGGCAGAGCCTTTTTGGCTGCAAGGCTGTGGAACAGTTTATCCCTCTATCTTGCCTCCATAAAGCCGCATCTTCCTGTTAGCAAGGTGTTAAAAACCTGGCTCTTTAAACTTTAGCAAGGCATAGGAGACATAGGAACCCTTTCTATTCCCTTTTCTTTTTTCCAGTTCTTGCCAAGCAGCGCAGTAGGACTACAGCTCCTTGACGCCTGCCCATGGGCATTTACTGCGCTCTAGAAATCATGATTCACATCATCATCATACTTTCCATTGTCCTGACTGCCAAAAATAGTGAGGGCAGGTGCATGCTGTTCCATTGTGAAAGCTCTGCCTTGGCTTATTTGAGAGGAGGGACAACTCCACTGGCTCCATCAGATGCCAAAGGGTTCTTGTCACTAGTGTCTTCATAGCATCAAGCACATTGAGCACTCCTGTGAATACCCACTGAGAAGAACACAGACCTGAAGTCCACCCAAAATATGTGAGAGGAAAGAGCATCTCACAGACTAGCGTTTTCCCTCAGCCCAGTAAACCTTGCCCCTGTCTGCCTTTGTTTCATTGAGACTGTTTATCCCTGTCTATCTTTCAGTCTAAGGGGCAGATTTACAAGAACTGATGCATCTCTGCATATTAGCAGAGATGCGTCAGTTCATTTGCGTCACGCAAAAAAACCCTTGCGCCACCATGGATGCAGCACATTTACAATGCGGCGCACCGGGGCACAAGGATTGACGGATGCGTGATGCATCTGTTGGCTTAAAGGCAACGCATTGCTTGAGTCATGTCGCAAGCACAACGCAACTCCAGCAATGCTCAGGAATGCCTATTGCTATTATGCCATTACAAAAATGGGGTAACCCAATAGCCGAGGGCCTGGGTGCAATTATGATACAAAAAACAATGGTCCTAGACCTTCATTACCAGAAGGGGCTATAGGCCCTTACTCAGTGATATCATTCACTTAATTGTGAGCTAAAATGAATAGGTTTGGTAGCTCTCTGTATTAGATACAGTATTCAACATAAACAAGGAGTGCAACAAAACAAAATCTAAATCACCATACATTTATTTTCTTATAATCTTTAATTTTGACAATTATTGTCGTCAAGGGTGCTCCAGAGGGAACGTGCATGTAGCAAGGGTGCTTAAGAGTGAATGAGTGAAGGAAGAGAGAAATCAGAGGGTAGTGACATAGGGAAATTGGGCATAATTCAATATTGGACTGGTTATCAATCACCGTCCTACAGGGCCTGGTCACATTTCAAAGTATGCAAACTGAATTACACATTTACAAATTAAACTAGAAAACAATTCTAGTATAGCACGTGGGGGAGTGATGTGTCCCAGGCAAATAAACTGGGGGCATCGACGTTTCGACCCGTCTTTATGGCCTTAAGGGTGGTTTAAACCTTGGCCGTGCGGATCTTCATCAGGACAGATGGGGCAACCTGGATAGGTGTTGGACCTTTTCGTGTGCCCGCTGTCGCTCGTGGGGCGGGACTGATAAATATAGGACTTAAGGGATAAGGATCATAGTTCCAGTGTCCAAGCGTGATAATCTGCTTATGGATACATATTGGATCAGTGGCTGAAAACGTAAGGTAGAAGAATACAGGATCCTCTTAAGGACGTGTAAGTGTCTCTATAAGCTGGATGTCAAGCCAAGCTGGGACCGCTCTATTTCGGCATCCGTGTTGTATCTCGATTCGCTGGCAGCAACCTGTATTATTCTACCTTAAGTTTTCAGCCACTGATCCAATATGTATCCATAAGCGGATTATCACGCTTGGACACAGGAACTATGATCCTTATCTCTTATGTCCTATATTGATTAGTCCCGCCCCATTAGCGACAGCGGGCACACGAAAAGGTCCAGCACCTATCCAGGTTGCCCCATCTGTCCTGATGAAGATCCGCACGGCCAAGGTTTAAACCACCCTTAAGGCCATAAAGACGGGTCGAAACGTCGACGCCCCCAGTTTATTAGCCTGGGACATGTCACTCCCCCACGTGCTATACTAGAATTGTTTTCTAGTTTAATTTGTAAATGTGTAATTCAGTTTGCATACTTTGAAACGTGACCAGGCCCTGTAGGACGGTGATTGATAACCAGTCCAATATTGAATTATGCCAAATTTCCCTATGTCACTACCCTCTGATTTCTCTCTTTCTTCACTCATTCCCCCTTAAGCACCCTTGCTACATGCACGTTCCCTCTGGAGAAACCCTGACAACAATAATTGTCAAAAGTAAAGATTATAAGAAAATAAATGTATGGTGATTTAGATTTTGTTTTGTTGCACTCCTTGTTTATGTTGAATACTGTATCTAATACCGAGAGCTACCAAACCTATTCCTATTATGCTGCGTCACTCCTTACGCCTGCTTCTAGCAGGCATACGGTTTTGACGCAGTGGCGTCGTAGAAGTGACGCAGTGAAATCTTGTAGATTTCACTGCGTCACTTTTACGAGGCTTTCTTGCATCGGAACGCCCACCCTGCTTACATTATACCTGACACAGGTATAATGTAGCGCAGAGCTTTACAACATGACGCATCTCCCTAGAAATGTCACGTTGTAAATGTGTTGCAACGTGGTACATTGTTTACGACGCCGCTGCATCACAAAAGTGACGCAACTGCGGCGTAAAAGTGTTGCAAGGGGCTTGTAAATCTGCCCCTTAGTCTTTCACTTGCCTGCCCTTCAGTCAGGCTCTCCATCTCTTTCCATTTCTGCCTGGATATTGTTTTTCCAGCCTGTTACATATTTTCTTCTGCAAATAAATGTCATATATGCTGCGCAAACTAAGTTATATGTGGAAAAAATTCATTCAGGAGTAATCTTACAGTTCTCACTGACCCCAGGACAGAATTTGACTTGTACACTAGGGGGCTTCAAATAAAAGACATCAAATAAAGAAAAGTGCAAAAACATAAGCTGTGGCAGCGGAAGCTGGAAACGTAGGGAACAACAAAGAAGTTTGGCTCCATTTCTCTTTATCGTAGTGAAAGCCTCATGTGCAACATGCATTTCTTCCCAGTATCCTGCATGGTGAAATAATTCAAACCCCCAGACAGCTCTTCCAATCTGCCGACGTGTAGCTGAAGGCCAAACATGGCATATGCATGATTGAATGTGACTTGAGCAACCAGATTTAAGTAAGAGGAGCACTGCTTCAGATCTCAAACTATTCGGGAAGCATGTTTTCGTTTGTCACAGAATGAAATATGCTCTTTTCACCTAAGGTGTGCAGCGTTTTGTGCATATACATCTGCTTAATACAGTCTTTCGGCAACATCAAAATCATTGAGGTTTTTCACTATTTTGTATTTTTACTTTACTTTCAAATAGTTACTATTCATTTATGAACAACATTTTGAAAGTAAGGGGTGGCAAAGATGCAAAATGTGTCTTTTGTGAACTTAGTGTATTTCTTGCAAAAAGTAAAACAGAATATGGACAGGTCTGCTAGTCCTACATGAGTTAAGAACAATTGTGTAAAAGCCATTTATGCAGGTTGTCCCCAAACGTTTTGCCTTCCTCCTACTATTTTTCTGATGTTTTTTTTGTTGACTTTAGGACTCTGGGCACTTTACCACCGCTAATCAGTGGTACAGTGCACATGCCCCCCGTAAAAACATGGTATGATTGATTTACATCTGTTTGGCATTTTTAATTTACTAGTAAGTCCCTTGTATAGTGGCATTACATATACCCAGGGCCTGTAAATTAAATAGTACTAGTGGACCTGTAGCACTGCTTGTGCCACCCTCAGATGTAGCCTTTCAACCCTGTCTCAGACCTGCCACTGCAAAGCCTTCATGCACAGTTTACTGCCACATTGACTTAACATTTAAAACTACTCGCCACGCCTTAAACTTCCCTTTTACTATATAGAGGTCACCCCTAAGGTAGGCGCTAGGTAGCCCTATGGACAGGGTGCTTTGTAAGGGAAAGGTAGGACATGTACCTTTATTGTGTGGCATGTTCCAGTAGTGACAAACACCCTATTTTGTTTCTCACTACTGTGAGGCCTACTCCTCTCATAGGCTAGCATTGGGAATGCCAATGCATGTGTTTAAGTGGTAATTCCTGATCTGAAAGGAGTAGTGTTGCCATGCTTGGTATGTTTAGAATGGTAGTGAACAATCCTGCTTACAGGTGTAGTTGGATTTTACATTACTATTTCAGAAATGCCACTTTTAGAAAGTGGTCATTTCTCTGTGCTTATGACTCTTTCTACTTTGCAGCCTGACTCCAATTCACATTTCAGCCTGGTTGACACCTACACTTTTTGCATACTTTTCAGACAACCATCACACAGAAGGTGACAGGGTTACATCTGCATTCATCTGCATACTGATGGTCTTTCTGGGCTTGGAGAGAGAGGGTTATTAACACTTTACATTTGTATATGCTGTGTCCTGCCAACATACACAGGGCTGATTTAACCTATACTGATGACTGTAACCCAGGATGAGTTGAGAGGAGGAGTTTTGTACTTCAAATGTTTCTTTTTAAGTTCCCCCTTGAACAAAGACAATTTTGAGTATAAGTACAGGGGCTCTGATCCCAGGGTTTCAGAGCACTTTTGGAACTGGAAATGAACCTCTGCCGGAAGGACTGCTGCGCTGCTCAAAGGACTCACCTGCACTGCTCTTCTGCTGTTACCCTACTGCCTGCTACTTGCTGGGTGGCTTAAAGGACTCACTGGATTGCTTTTCTGTTTGTTGCCCTGCTGCTCCTTGACTCTCTTCTACCAATGCCCTATGGTGCTGCCGGGAGAGATTGCCATTGGAGCTTCTTGCTTTGTTGTGCTGGTCTGCCTCTCTCCTGCTCCCTGCTTGTTCCCCCAAGTGTTCTTCTTGGACTGGTTGGCTTGCCCCCTCCCTATTTGTGTGGGATCTGAAAGGGGACTCCATTAAACAGCCTAGAAAAGGCAGTGGGACTCGTAAGTCCGTCCCTCACAATCTTGTTAATCAGTGCATGGTGAGTGCTGTGGCATCATCGAGGCCTCAAGTGTTGGAAGCTCCTCATTGCTGTTTCCCCAGTGCGTGTGGAGCACTTTGCTGTTCTCTAAACCAGCGAGTGTTGAGTGCTACTATCCTTGAACCCAGCGCTTGTGCCACACTCAGAGCATAGTGTGCATCTTTTCCAGGAGACCAGCATCGGAAATCCAGAGTGGCACATTCGATCGCATCTTGCCTCTGCCGACATGTTGCTGGGTGACCGAGTGCTTTCAAGATCACACTTGTTGTGTGGAAGTGCATGAGGAGCAGTGCGTCGCCCAGTAGCATCGCTGGAGGCTCTACTGGCATGTGCATTAGCCCCACCTTCCCCTCTGCATAGGGCCTCAGCGTTTCTCACCAGCTAGTGGATGGATTTACCCACCTAGGCACCAGGGGGCAGGAACCTGCTGTCCTGTGCTGACTGCCTTCTTCTCCCCCATTGAAGCTATTACAGGATCTGTTGAGTCCTGGCTTTAAAGCCTGAATGTGCAGTGGCTTGCTATCAGCCCACAGCTATGTGTGCTAAATGTCTGATTGGTTTTCCCTGTTCGAACCCGAACAGTCTTGGGGATCGTGATCAGTTTTACACACAGAGGCTTTTTAAGCATTTCTAGCCTCAAGTACTGTGAATACATTGCATATATCCTAAAAATTGTCTTGTGGCATTCCGGATACCACAAGGCCAATTAGAAGCCTCCCTGGATCCTGAGGCTAAGATGGTTGAGAGAGGAAGTGGCTGCATTGTTGAAAATGAGCTGATTCATTGAAAAAGGTGCACCGGTGCTTTTGTGCCCCATTATCTTATGCTTGTGTCCCATATAACATTTAGGAAGAGCTCAAGTGCACTGTGTCGTATGTTTCAACAGCAATTCATATGTTTTGCCTCCAAACCGGGTTGTATTACTCGCACTCTTGTGTTAATCATGTACTTGTGGTGACATATGGTGATTTATGTGATTCCACTAAACCTAACCTGCTGCATTTCATGCCCTGATGTTCTAATGTATGTCGTTTTGATTCTTGCACAGTCAGGATAATGACTATTACTTCAGGGGATTTGCTATAGTATGCACAAAATGTATGATTTGTGTGGTTTTGGTCTCTATGTTAGTACAATATACTATATATATTTATATAATCCTGTGTGGAGTCTCTTTTGTGGTGCATTCATTGTGTTCCTGAGTGAGTGTGTTGAGCAAACACTTTACATATTGCCTTTGATAATAAGCATGCCTGCTCTGTGCCAAGTTATCAGAGGTTGAGCACAGGTTATCTTTGGTGTGTAATTTACTTACCCTGACTAGAGTGGTCGGTTCTGCCTGGCTTCGGTGCATTCCCTAGCCAACCAGAAACCCAATTTTTAACAAGATGCAACATGCAGGTGGGGGGGTTGGAGGGGAAGAAGTGAAATGGACAGGGGTGTAGGAGGGGAAGAAGTCACACTAACTGGGATGTGAGGGGAAGAAGCAACACATGGGGATGGGAATAAGCAGCTCGGGATAGGGGATGGAAGGGGAAGAAGCTACAAGGACGGGGAGGTGGAAGCGGAAGGATTCACTCACATGGGGATAGGAGGGGAAGAAGCAACAGACAGAGCGATGCAAAGGGAGGAAGCAAGAAATAAACCAAGCATTTGCAATGCAATAGGTCTCGCATTAGTGAAAGTTAGAGCTATTGGCATTGCAAATAATAATGCAACGCCAACAGCTCAAACTTTCAGTAATGTGAGATCTATTGCATTGCAAATGTTTGTTTGACGAACGAGAAGCAAGATGGCGGCTAGGTAAACATCCGTTGCAGAGATGCAGTGAGAGCTCGGATGTACGAGGCTGAGAATAGGTCGCGTCGATTCGTTTCCCTCGCAAGAACAAAAACCTGAAAACAGCTACAATGTCTGGAATGCAGAGGGTGATTTTATTGACTTGTCTGACCTGCCGTGGCTCCGTGAAGCAAATCGCTCGGGCTGTGTCGGCGTTTGTTGCTTACGCGTCTGGCCATAGACACCACGGTTGCTTGGGAGGGCGGAGTCCAGGCTCAAGGCTGCAGAGTGTTGCGGGATCCAGGTGGAGCGGAACAGACTATCGCTCTGGGCTGCAAGCAGAGAGAGCCCAGCGCGACGATCAGGCTCCACTGAATTGGTTTGCCAGGAGGCAGAGGAAGGTTATGGCTCCTAAAATATAGCTGGGGTGAAAGCTTCAACTCAAAGGAAAAAAGCCCTACGGGAGGATACCTATGCAGACAATGATGACTCCCATGCAGTGACTCGCCCTACTGGTTCTTCAAAAAAACGGCAGCTGAATACTGGGAGAACTCGACAGGCTACCTCCCCGATCGCCTCAATTGCTGATATCTTCCCCAGAATGGGTAAGGAAAAGGAAAATGAGAATGAGGGTGCAAAGGTGAAGGAGGTGGTTAAAGAGGTGGGGGTAGCATATCCCCGGTTGTGACAGAAAGCTCTCAAAAGGATCAGACTAAGGCCGGTAAAACCATGGGTGGGTCCCCCCTTAATCTTGTGGAACTTTCGGAGCGGATATCACCTACGGTATTAAGCTTGGCTATGGAGAAAAGCTCTGGTGGTCCTAATGCTGGGGGTGAGACGATTAAGGTGATATCTTCGGCTGAGAATTTGCTACCTTTGGATTAAGTAATGCCGGCCAAAGTAGGTGGACCTGCACAGGGTGCTGATATGGCTGATGGCCGGCTTCAGCCACAGGAACCTTTACAGGTACAGCCAGATCGCTCGCATATGGGTTCGGGATCCGGAGTCCCTTTCAATGATAAGGAAAAGGATTCAAGTGAATGTTTTTTTTCTGTATCTGAAGGGGCGGAATGGTCCGAGGACGATGAGCATAGCTCTTATTCAGATTCAGAGAGTGACTCAGAAACAGACTCACCGGCTATTACATCTAGGCCACCGGCAGGCCCGGCTATGAGGAAACAGACCCAGGTTAGCCCCCAACACGAACTTAGTTGGGATCACCCTCCTGCTTTGGCTTTGCAGGGATCCCCTAATATGGATACTACCCATCTCTCAATTTTGGAAACAATTCATAAGGAGATAATTTCACATAGAGAGGAAACCCGCCAGGACGATCGTAAGGCTCAGGCCGCAATGAGGAAGATACAGGGCGTGGTCAGGAAACTTTCAAAAGCTTGTACCAACATAGGGGATCGAGTATCAAATTTGGAGGAGAGAATTGTGTCAACGGAGACTGAGGTAGCTGCAGCCACTATTCAGGTGAACTCTCATTGTGCACAGGTGGTAGACATGCAGTGGAAAATGGAGGAGATGGAGAACAGGCTGCGCCGGAACAACTTGAGGGTTTTGGGAATCCCAGAGGGAGTCGAGGGCTCTGATATCAGAGCCTATATAATAAAACTTTTTGAGCAAGCATTCCCAGAACTCTCTAACTGGAACTGGTCTACCGAGATACAACGGGTTCAGCGTACTCCGTTCAAACTTCGTAGAAATACCAAGGAGGGTGACAAACCCAGGGCTGTGCTGATCTTTTTTGGCAACTTTATTCTGAGGCAAGCTATCGCAGAAAAAGCGAGACCGGATGCTAAGAGAAGCATTGAAGGGGTCTCTTTGTTTGTGCGCCCGGACTTTTGCCATGCGACTGTGGAGCGTAGGTGGCGACTGAGGGAGATGATCAAACCCTTTCACGATAAGAAGATTCAAGCATTTTTGATAAATCCTGCCCAGTTAAAAATTATCAATGAAGGCAGAACTGTATTCTTTGCCTCAGAAATTAAGGCAAAGGAGTACTTGGATTCCTTAGGCAAATAGATTTATCTGTCAAATAGTGTTGGGGCAGTATCCACTTTGTTCTGCTTCTAAGGCTGTATTCGATTATTAGAATCTCCAGAAGGGGATCAGGCCATATACCTTACATTGGTTAGAATGTTGGCTTTAGCCTCGATAACTGATTTGGATTATTTTGTTTTGTAATAACAGTCTGTTCTCACTGTAATCTCTGCATCCCATCATACGCACAGACTAGATCTGAGCGCTTCTCAGAAGGGGGTGTGGTGGGGGAGTTGGGGGGGTTGGGGTTTCGGGGTCAAAAGGGTGGTGGGGTGGTGGTATCAGAAAATAAAAGGAAAAATTGCAGCTTGGAGTATGCGGAGGATCTCGTATACTTTTTTCTTTTTTGTCGGATTATGATTACAGTAATGGATAATTTGTTGAAGGTTCAGGCGATGTTCGTTGTGCAAGTAGATTTCTGGGATGGCGCGCATTAAAGTATGTTCGCTTAATATAGGCGGGATGAATGATTGGAGGAAACGTAATAAATTGGCACAGTATGTTAAATACAATAACTTTGATATCCTCTGTCTACAAGAAACCCATCTCCCTTGGGCTAGAAGGAGTCTGATGTTTTTGAGTGGCTTTGAGTTGATAGCATGTACAACGCAATCGTCGACAATTAGAGGGGTCGCTGTTTTAGCTAGAACATCCCTGGGTGGAGCTAGGCGGATAAAAGTAGATAGCGGTGGGAGATGGCTTGTAGCGGAGATGGGAAAGGGTTTTACGCTGTGTGTTGTTTATGGGTCAAACTGTGATGATCCTGAGATTTTTGATATCCTCGAAATAGAATTGGTGAACTGGCTATCTCCCATAATATTCTGTGGGGATTTAAACATTTCGGCCGACTGGTGTCGTCAGTCAGCATATCTGGGACGGAAACCGAGAGTCTTTAGGGCCATTAAGGCTCTTATAAGTTCACATGGGATGGTAGATGTGTGGGGAGTCAAGGAGCCGTTAAAATCAGGCTCTACATATTTTTCAAACCCTTCTCAAAAATATTCAAAACTGGATTATTTCTTTGTATCATCCGCGGAAATAAACAGGGTAGAAATCACCAAACTTCCGAAAATTCTATCGGATCATAACCCTCTGGTGTTATCATATGAAATTGAAGGGCAAGAAAGGGCTCGGACAAGATGGACCTTCGAAAGGAGGCTATTGTCGGAAAACCGATTTGTTGAACATATAAGGAAATGGGTGGTGGAATTCTTTGATGCCAACAGATATAGTACATCACGAAATGGGGTCTGGGAGACATTTAAGGCGGCCTGTAGGGGCGAATCAATAAGCTTCGCAGCAAGACTTAGAAGGGAAGATAGGAGTAAGGTCGAAAGACTTACAAGGGAATTATCAGTTGCGAAGGAACAACATATTCTTGATATAGCGCAAGGTCGGGACAGTAACGAGAGTTATAGGATAATGTTGGTAGCTAGGGCGGAACTACAAAAGCTGGTAATGCAGAGGGCGATGTCTGAATATCAATCATCTAGGGCTAAACGCTACGAAACAAGTGAACAGGCAGGTAGAATTCTTGCTTTACAAATCAAGCAGGGGAAAGCAAAGAATATTATCGCTAAGATAGAAGAAAATGGGATAGAATATTCAGATGCCAAAGAAATCCTACAGGTTTTCAAGAATTTTTATCAAAATCTATATACCGAGGAGAAATTAGATGACCCCCAGAGCGAAATGGTTGTTGATAATGGCCCTTGTGTAGGAGACTCAGTAATGGAAGAATTGGAGAGGGATATTAATAGGAGTGAGATCTTGGCTGCCTTGCATGAGTTAGCTATGGGTAAGGCAGCGGGCCCTGATGGGATCCCTTTGGAGGTTTATAAATGTATGGAAAATGAGATCACCCCGCTTCTTATCTGTCTTTTTAACGGTATAATTGGTACAGGAGTGGTCCCAGAGTCATGGAGGGAAACCAATATAGTTGTCTTCCATAAAAAAGGGAAGCCTAGTGAGAAACCGGGATCTTATCGTCCCATCTCGCTAATTAATGCGGACACGAAACTATATTCTAAAATATGGGCTAAGAGGTTGGGCAGGATCATTGGCGATCTTGTCTCCCCATGGCAGCATGGGTTTATACCTGGGCGAGGTACTACGGACCATATTAGGAGGGCAATAGCTTTGTTCAATTCTCAGGCGGCGGTGGGGGGAGGGATGGCTATGATCCTGCTCGACGCGGAGAAAGCTTTCGATCGAGTGGCTTGGAACTTTCTCTGGCGGATTTTAATTGGGAGAGGATTTGGTGAGAAATGTATTAAGGCGCTTAGAGCGATGTATGTCGATCCAGTGGCGCGGATCGTGGTTATGGGAGAGAGATCGGATAAAATCTATATAAATAGAGGTACGCGTCAAGGGTGCCCATGCTCCCCAATCCTCTTTGCCCTCTACATCGACCCACTCATTCGGAAGATATTAGAGAGCCCAATGATAAGTCCCGTAGTGTGTAATGGTTACGAAAGCAAGATCATGGCGTATGCAGACGATTTGGCAGTAATTACTACTAACCCTCAAGAGGCACTTGTGGTCATCGCCCAATTGGCTAAAATGTATGGTCGTCAATCTGGGTATCTGTTAAATGAATCCAAAACGCAAATCATATGTACTCAAAATATTGTTAAATCAGACTCTAGATTTGTGGACTCTGCAAGCTATCTGGGGGTCAGAATTAATGTTTCAATTGATAAGATAGTAGCGGAGAATTTTGTCCCATTAGGCAAATCTATAGAGTCTGATCTGAGGAGAATTGATGTTTTACATCTATCATTGATCGGGAGGGTCAATGTTCACAAGATGACGATGTTCCCTAAGATCTTATATATGTTTCGTGCTATACCCCTTTTAATCGAGGAGAAAGTAATTAAAAACTTGGAATCGATTTTCATAAGGTTTATATGGCAGTATGGGAAAATTAGGCGTTCTACGAATCTACTTTCACTTCCGAGGGAAAGGGGTGGGCTGACCCTACCAAATCTGAGGCTTTATCATTGGGCCTGTTTGTTAACTCAAATGTCCATCCTTTTTCAGCCACAGCCAGGTTATAACTCAGGAGATAGGGATACCCAGTCGCCACCCTCAATCTTTGAGCTACTAGCTGGGAGAAAAGCATTAGGTCTTCTGTTGTGTGAAATCGATCGTAGATATTACAGAAGGGCCCGTTTTAAGATCTTGGAAGGGGTATGGGGGGTTTGGAGGGCTACATCTAGACTCTGCAAAATCCCTAAGATAAACATGTATCTCTATCTCTGCAACTCTAGTCTATTTCGGAGGATGGGTTTAGATAGAAATCTCCGGGTTTGGAAGGATTTTGGAATTAGGACGCTAGGGGATATAGTGGGGGAAGATGGGATAAGGGGGTTCGATGTCCTCCAGTGTAGAGCTGGTATCCCTTTAAGTCATTGGCTCTCTTATGTCCAATTAGTAAGCACAATAAAGGCTTTAAGACCGAGGTTACCACTCATGGTAGAATTCCCCTTGTTAGATATGCTGGTAAAAGGGGGTCTGAAAATCAAAACTATCTACATATCCTTATTGGGCGAAATACAAGATGAAATGGAGAAAACGGAACATTCTCTTGCACTAAAATTAGGGAACCCCGACGCCGATTTGGATAAAGCTCTCTTTATGAATAAAAAAGTTTTTCGCTCTACGAATCTGAGGGCTCAGCATTACAAGACTTTGTTTGACCTTTATTATACTCCTGCCAAGCTTTTTGCAAGGGGGGTTAGGGAAGATGATAGATGTCCCAGATGTAATATGGGGCATGCAGACCTATTGCATATGTTTTTTAACTGTGGCTCGTTAGCAGCTATTCAGGGAGAGATGGTCAAATTCTGGGAGGAATTACTAGGTCAGAAGATCGATCTATCTCCTTCCCTGATGGTATTGGGAATAGATAATAGGTTAAATCTTGGAAAAGCTGAGGAAGCCCTGGTTTTCATTTCTGTAGCCGTACTTCGGGTTTTAATCTCCTCAGGTTGGAAGGATACAAATGCTCCCTCCTTTCAAATATGGATGTCCAGATTATTGGGCATACATAACATTGAGTTATCTATGTATGCTCAGAAGGGGAAGAAAACCGGGGATTTTGGTAAATCTATTTGGTCCCCCATCTCTGATTGGATAGCGGCGAGACCGTGAGAGGGAGAAAAACAAATTATTGTAAAATGTCTATCTTTCTCGCCGCTCTGACCTTCTTTTTGATTGTTAAGTATGTGAAGTGAAAGAATATCTGTAATGTTGTCAATATTTCTTTTTCTGTTCTCCCTTATTTCCAAGCTGCATAAATAAAAATATTAAATAAAAAAAAAAGCAAATGTTTGTTTGAAGAACGCAATCTTGCAACAAATACTCAAACTTACAATGTAGGAGATGGGCAAATACTGTGTTTTGTTACTTGTGAAGGAGGTGGAACAATGACTTAATTTACAAAATATTGTCAGAGTAATATGGGGACCAACAACCCATGAAAACCTGTTAGAGCGATGCAGTGTTAAAAACAGATACATTATTAACAGCAACTATGTATATATATTTTTGATGTACACTATTATCGAGCATCTCTCCTGACTAAGACTGGAATATGTCTGATCAAGCCCGGGGTGAAAATAAAATGAAATTGACGAGAACGTTTTTAAAGTCACACAATTCCATGAGGCTGCCTCTGATCGGCCTGTAGATGCATGAACACAGTAAAAAAAGGGCACAATGATGATTAGTGAACAGCCTGGAAAAAAACAGTCTCTGAAGAGCAGGGGACCGCATGCGTTGCAGCAATATCTGCTGTGCAATCATCTTGAGAGAGAAGACAGCAGAGGAGCCGAAACTTTGAACATAATCATATTTGATAAAGTTTCCACTCTAGCAGCTGCACAACAAACCCTACACGAGACCGGTACAGTACATGGATGCGTCTCGCATCCATGCCGTGTTTGTAATTTGAAAGTGCGCGTTCTGGGGGTGTGAAACATTGGAACTCCCACTATTAGTGATGGGTGTGTGTGTGTTTAAACTCCCGAATACCGAACTTTAGAGGGTATCATTTCATAACCCAGCATCTATGGGATGCTTTAAAGAAATTATCCAACTCCGGAAAACGGAATGTATGACTTCCAGCACGTGTATGTGCATTAAAAAACAATACCAAAACGGTGAATCAAGAACACGAAAAAGGAGCGAGTTATATATCACAAGGACACAATCTTTTAAATGTTTCATTGTATACCATTCTGGTTCTTACCCGCCTTATACACTGGCCACTTACCAAGGAACTGTTGGGCCAATCATGTTGGACTCTAAGTTGCAATAGAGGTGTATTCATTGCACTCTCTTTCCTGCTCAGCAGGACTCGGACTCACTCTGTGGACGTCACTCACAATGCTAGCAGGCTCAGATCTCTCTCTTACCCCCAGGCTCCTCAGGGGGTGGAACAGGCAGTCTAGTGCTGCTGCAGTTGCGGTGAGATCATTGAAATAAATGATTCCAGTTACAAAAGCTAGCCCATGGGTACTCACAAACTTTCTCTCAGGGGCCAAATATACAGTGTGGTTTCTGGCCGAGGGCCGCACTGGTGGGGGCGGGGTCATTGGGGGCGGGGTCAGTGGGGCGGGGCTATAGGGGGGGAAATATCACTGCCTTTTCAAAACATTACTAGACAATGCTGTATTTCCAAAGCAGATGTAACTACATGGAGCACATGTTTATAATGTTTTTTTATTAGCAGTCAATAGCAATCTTAAGTAGGATTGCATGGCAATTTGCAGTAACCGGATATTCAGCACATGCCCAGTGCAGCACAGGCTTCAGAGTCCCAAAAATAGATATGTTAAAGACAAACACTACAAACTTATTTTACATTTCATGTCACCCATTAGTTTTCTTCCACCCATCCACCCTTTCAGTCATCCATCCATCCTCCCTTTCTCTCTCTATCGACCCTTTCACTTAGCCATCCTTCCTTCCACCCACCCATCTACTCATCCACTCATGAATCCATCCATTGACCCTATCACTCATCCATCCTTTCTCTCATCCATTTATCTTTTCACTCCTTCACTCATCTATTCATCCTTTTGTCCACCTACCCTTTCACTCACTCATCCATCCTTACATCCTCCCTTTCACTCATCCGCCCAACCATTCACCCTTGCACTTATCAATTCATCAATCCATCCATCATTTCACTCATCCACCCACTCACTCATCCACCTTTCCACTCATCCATCCTTCCACTCATCCATCTACCCTTTTACCCATCCAGCTACCCTTCCACCCATTCATCCAGCTATTTACCTTTCCTCTCATCCATCCTTCCACTCTCTCATCAATCCATCCATCCTCTCATTATCCATCTATTCAATCGTTCATTCATCCATTCACCTTTTCACTAATTCATCCAGCCATCCACCCATCCCTTCACTTACTCACTCGTTCAACTTTTCATATTAATTTTGAGCTGAACCTTTTGAGAAGAGGCCCATCAAGAACTTCACCCTTGATGCAGGAGCCATTCCAGGACTGGGACAGAAGCCACCCAGGGCGGAGACAGGATCCACAACAGGGGGGACAGGAGCCATCACAGGCGGGGTGTGGGGTTACAGGAGCCACCACATGGGGGGGGCAGGAGCCATCACTGGGGGGGCGGAAGGGCAGGAGCCATCACAGGAGGGGGAACAGGATCCACCAGGGTGGGCATGCAGTATTCTAGTATCTTGGTCTCTTCCAGGGTGGGGTAGGGCTCCTCACCCACTCCTGGACAAAACAATGAGAAGACAGGCTCTCTTTCTAAAATGTTAGTTTTGCCATCCCCCACTGTGATGTACAGTACTTAAAGGAGATACTTCAAGAGAACTGATTTAACTGATTGTCCGCCATACTTTGTTAATCAGTGTGGGTGTGATTGTGCCATTTCTTTTTTTAAATTACATTATAGACTGCATGTTTGAAGAACCGAGGTTTGCTTACAATTTAGTGACAGTAATTAAGCTCTGTGAAGATAAGCACATGCTGCCTCGGGGTAATCCGGGCCTGCTCTAGGATGTTTGGGGCCCTGGGCAGAAAAGGAATGTGTGAGGCCCCTCTAAATTGCAGACACATTACGCATTCAGGGCTGAATAGATGTCCTTGCTCCTGAAGCGTCAGCCCCTCCCGCTCAGTCACCTTCAAGCACCTCTTAACAGCTCATCAAGGGCGGAAGGTGCGAGGGCTGCCATCCCGCTGTGCCTCTTCAATGCTGCTGGGGATCTGAGCTTTGGCACTGCATGGAGTCTGTTACACCCGACCTCAACAGCATCGGAGTGAAGCAGGGAGGTGGGTGGAAGCTGTGCCGGCGCGATCGGTGCCCGGTTAAAATTATGGACAAATGGCGTCTGGTAAAGAATGCTTCAAGAACAACGGACCGCGGGCCGCCAATGAAGGCCGGGCGGGCCGCCAGCGGCCCGCGGGCCGTACTATGAGTACCCGTGAGCTAGCCCATGAAATCTGCTGCTGAAGTTTATTTTGTCAGGTCTCAGCAGCGACGTAATTCTCAGCAGATCAATTATTTTGAGGGCTACTCGAACGATGCGATAATTATTTAGTGCCAACAAGAACATGCACTGGAATCCATATTTTTAACCTCCTCATGCCGTGGCAATTCACTTGAAGAAAACGGCCTTAGTGTGGAAATAATGACAGAGATGGTCATTTCGCTTCAGTTGTTTTTAATAAACACAGAAGTGAAGAGTCCAAATCAATTATTTTAAATTATAAAATCATGTGGCCAAGTGGTGAAGTGGAGTAATTACTAAAATAACTCAATTGTTTTGTTGTGAGGGAAGTGCTCACTTAAAAGGAAGCCTGGTGGCTGTGGGCCGGGTTGAGTTACTGAGCAGAGGCAGGCACGTATACAAATGAAACAAAAGAAAGGCTTGCAAACCACGCCTAAGGCCACCCAAAAAAAGAAACACTTATGGGAAATACGCACTGAGCCAGCGATGAGCTGAAAGCATTCATAAAGAAAAAAAGTTCTCCCAAACAGGAGATAAAGACTGAAGCTTAAGTACACTGTATATATATTTTTTTTGCATATTTATATAGCAAGAACTCAACCCAAAGGTATTGGAGTGCTTTACATGAGCACCGTATTTACATTACACATTCAGGCACGGGGAGATTAAGTGATTTGCCCAGAATCACAGGATGTTGACGCGACCCCAAGGCTCGAACCCTGGTTTCCGGCACCAAAGTCAGCAGTCTAGCCGACGGACTACATACTATGCTGGTGCTCCTCAGCCTTGAAAGGAAGTGAGGAATCGGCTGTGAGAATGAGTCATACGACTGCAAAGAAGAGGGACGCTGGAATGCACCGACGGTAAGCAGGAGGTAGGAATAGATTGGTTTTATTCATAACAGCAGGTCTCGCAGCAGCGCATGCATGCTGACAGGCTCAACCTAAAAATGAGTACCCCAATCACAGAGGCAGTGGCGGAAGGACCCTAATCGAGATGGACCAATTAGTACTTGGTCCGTGCTCCAGCTCAAAGAATCGGAAGTGAAGCCAGTTGGTGCTGCTCAATTAGAAGGCAGCAAAGGAGAGTGACAATGTAACCCATGAATGGTAAGCAATGGGCAGGCTCCAAGCCCCGTGAAGAACACAATGTCTCTTGCTGGCAAGGCCTAAAAAGGGGGTGCTTTAGATTTTTGCAGAGTTGGAGCATTGCCATCAATCAGTGATGCTCACACACCACTAATCTTACAGTTTCTTCATTCTATTTAAACCAGGGAAAGAGCTAGATTTATATTGGAAGGGCCTCAGCTGGCTCTGCCAACATAAACCATTTACCTAGTGCCTCACTTGCCACTGGACTACCAAGTCACGATGCCACTTGCCACAATCAGTTGTTTTACCTATCAGAGACCGCCATGTGGGCATGGTGGTCCTTGTTAGGAGAAACACGCAATGGCCCCATGAGAAAGGGGGAAACTCCATGTGCTCTAGTGCCATTCATTTTTTGGTTTCTGAAAACAGAAATATGTTTATAGCAAGCAGAAAGCTTTACTGATTGGGCACATCAAACATGGTGCCACTTGGAAAACAATTAGCATTTTCATTTGAGCCAAATTTAAGATGTCTTCTCTGTTGGCACCAAGATCCCCTTCTGTCTGATAAGAGTCTCTAAATATGGTAGTCATCTGCTAGGGGAGGAAAGCTATGGTCTCCAGTGACATGGTGATAGTGAGTTGTTAGCCAATTTCTAATTGAGCTCAAATGTGTCTCATACACATGCTCACATAAAACTTTCTCCTACACTCAAAATACTGTCAAACACACAATGTTCTTGCACACAAAATACATGAGAATGTTCTGGTAGTCCTGGTAATAGTGGTGTTGGTAGTAGTAGCGGGGGTAATTGTGTCTGCAGTGGTGATGGCGGTAGTGATAAAAGTGGTGATGCTAGTGGAGTTGGTGTTAATAGTGCTTGTGGTTGTTGTGATGGTGGTGATTGTGCTGGTTATAATGGGGAGGAAGGTAAAAGCAGTAGTGGTTGTGGGAGTAGCAGTAGTGTTCACGATAGTGGTCATGTTCATGATAGTGGTGATGATGGTAGTTGGGACAGCATTGACTTTTATAGTGGTATTTTTGATGGGGACAATGGTGGAGATGATGATTGTGTTGGTGGCAGCAATAGTGGTGGTGTTAGTCGGGGATGTATTTGTGAAAGTGGTAGACATTATATTGATGATGATCATTGTGGTGGTCATAGTGGTTGTTCTTTTGGTGATAGAGGTTGTGGTGATAGTAGTGGGCTCAAGATGCTCTGCACACTGTGAGGGACCGTCATTTGTTTTTACAAGGTAAATGGGAGGGAGTCTCCTGTTAAATGAAGCTTTAGATGCACATTTTCAGTCGTACTATTAACAAGAAAGGAGAACACTTGCAAGAAAGGGCCATGAACCAGTCAAGAGTGACACCCTCACTCTTATACCTTCCTGGCCGTTTTTTTATCGGACAGCAGAGAGGCGGGGTAAAACTTGTGGCCTAAAAATAACTGAAGGCAAGCTTTTATGCAGCCGCGGTCGGTAGTAGGAGTAACTGCAGGGCGGTGACGTGGGGAGGGGGAGGGGCAGGGTGGTGGGTAGTAAACTATGGATTACGGAGGTTTACAGGTAAATTAACATATAAATTAATAAAACGAATTTCGTTGCGTGCACTGCATCCCCAAATGCGATGCAGTGCACGCAACGAAATTCGTTTTATTAATTTATATGTTAACTTACCTGTAAACCTACGTAATCCATAGTTTACTACCCACCACCCTGCCCCTCCCCCTCCCCACGTCACCGCCCTGCAGTTACTCCTACTACCGACCGCGGCTGCTTTTATGTGTGCCACTGTTGGGCTCGCTGCTCAGGCCTTGAGAGCACTCCACCTGGGCGTTTTGTGCCAAATTTCTGTCAATAGGATTATACTTTTTAACACTTCATCACTGCCTCTTGGAACATTACTTATTTTGTTAAGACACTTGGGTAAAACAAAAATGAATCTTAGAGGAATAACCTACAGTTGTCGCTCTGATGAAGTAATCTGTTTTGTCTGTACCCACCTTATGCTGGTATGCACATGGCTGTAAGTACCATGCTACCAGTTTCATTGAGCCCCCCTGCTCTGGTTGTTTATAGTCCTGAAGATAAATATCTAAATATGTATTTATTAGGTCTCGCCTGACCCAGCGCATGCGCTGATCTGGCGAGACTTATTGAGAGGGCTCCAAAAAGTGCTACCAGGCCAGCCTAGAGCTACAGTGCATGTGCGCGGGCGCGCGCGCTGCGCTTTACCGCGATTACTTTCACTTTCGCGGCCGCACGGCCGCTTTGATGTTTGATCGTGATCGCGATCAAGATCACTTTCACTTTCGTGGCCGCACGACCGCTTGGCATAGCCAATAGGTCTCGCTTTTGGGACCTTATAAGTATTTAGTTATGCAACTGTTGCATAACTAAACACTTATAAGGTCCCAAAGGCGAGACCTATTGGCTATGCCAATGCTTGTTTATTTATTTGCTGAGCACGCTGCTTACTGACTTATCAAACAATTCTTGCTCCCCAATCAAATATAGGGGTTTAATGCGATTTTTGTAAAGATCTGTGAATAATCTGCATATCACAGGTTAAAATGGGATGTGGCCTTTTTAGCCTTTCATTTTTCTAAGGTTGAAAAAGATACTTTTGACACAGGTATTGATGACACCTAATTGGTCCACAATAAACTTGTCCAATCTGCATTACATATAGGGATTATTACCGAGATAAACAAGTATATTTTATCAGGACAATACATTCTGTATTTGATGTGCATAGATTATGCAGCATAATTCATGCTTCATTTAGTTAATGTCTGAATAATTCATAGAGAGAATGAATGATGATGAATGAGAAGGAACTAGACTAGAAATTATTGTCCGATCTCCCTGCTCCCCTTCGTAACCAAAGTACTCAAGAAAGCCATCAACCAACAGCTCACCGAATTCCTGCAACAAAACCACCTACTGGTTGCCTCACAATTAGGATTCCATGCCAACTACAGCACTAAGACTGCTCTGATTGCCACCACTGACGACATCAGAACACTCTTCACTCACAGAGAAACTGTGGCTCTGATCCTCCTCGACCTCTCTGCGATGTTCAACACCATCTCCCACAACACCCTCATCAACAGACTCTACAACATAGGCATACAGCAAGCCGCCCTCAAGTGGATAGCCTCCTTCCTTACAGGACACACACACATCCGGCTGCCTCCCTTCACCTCTGCCTCCAAAGACATCTTATGAGGCATACCACTAGTATCATCCCTCAGCCCCACCCTGTTTAGCATCTACGTGACCCTCCTCACAGACGTCATCTGATCCCAAGGACTCAACATAATCTCCTACGTAGACAACATTCAACTGATTTTCTCGTTCACTGAGGACCCCTCCAAAGACAAAACCAACGTTTGCATCGCCATGAACAATGTAACCAAATGGATGAAAGACAGCTGACTTCAGCTCAACTCTGACAAAACTGAAGTACTGATGTTCGAGAAGTACACCTACACATGGTACCACAGCTGGTGACCTGCAGAACTCAGACCTACACCCACACCGAGCGACCACAGGCGCAACCTCAGCATCATCCTCGACAGCCAACTGACTATGAAATGGCAGGTCAACACAGTCGCCTCCACCTGCTTCCACCCATTTCGCATGTCCCGCAGGATCTTCAGATGGATCCTAACCAACAGCAGAAAAACTGTCACTAAGGCCCTCGTCACCAGCCGCCTTGGATGCAGCAGTGCCTTCTACTCTGCCATCACCACCCAGCTCAGAAGACTCCAGACCATACAGAATGCTGCAACTATCGCACTCCCTGACACCAAAACGCATGTAAATAATGCTTAATCCCCCAACGCTGCCGAAATTCCAGGATCGGAAGGTTCACGGAACCTGAGGGTCTGCAGAATACGTCGGAAAACCAACAAATGAGGCCAAATTAAACACCAATATATCGGAGCTCAGGCAAACAAGATGGCGGCCACCAGCACCGAATAGAGGACCAAAGAAAACACCCCGTGCATCTTCAAGCGCTCATGAAGAGAGGCAGCATCCAGCGCGCTCACTGGAAAGTGTTTCGCCGCTCAACAGGAGGAACTGAGCACAACAGCCCCCCACAGGAATTGGACTCAAGTCTGTGTTCAGCGCTGGGCAGGGCGGCAGAGCCCATACGCGCTGAGCTGCGGACGTCTTGATGAAGGTGAGAGACCTGCGGGGCGTTTGTCTGGCGGGGGCTCTTGAGAGCACAGCGTGGGTGTGAAGAATCGAGCTGCTGCCTCTGCAACTGCCGGAGCCTGGGTGCCCTTCGGCCATGTGAATAGGGTGCTGTAAGGGACAGTGGGTACACCGCGGACTCGCCCACACTTCTCTGGGCAGAGTCATAATTCACTAATTTCGCTGCACTACAAGAATTGAGGTGACTCACTCCATAACTTGCAGCAAATGTTAAGCAGGCTGCCTTGAGGGCGGCAAATGCCCATAACGTGACACTGAGCTGGAGTACAGCCCGGGGCTTACAGACACTGGCACATTGCACTGGGGCGCCCATCCCCCCCTGGTGATAAGACAGAGCGCCCCAAATCAACCCAAGGGGCACCGCCAGAGAAACTAAGGGGCAAGGAGTCTTTTGACCAGCAGGACCAGTCACTGGAGGAGCCAGAAAGGAGATCAGCATGCCTGCTACAAAATAAGCACACACTACTCTACGCTTTGAGCCATCTATTGCATCACTAAGAGCTACCCGACCAGAACTTACTACGCCTGGTGGGAATGGTGCGTAAAGATCCCAAGCAAAAAACATCTCAACTTCGACCCCATTCCAAAGACGACAGCCCGCCAACCCACCTTAATGGCGGCGGAATCAGCAGCTGGCGCATCCAGCTACTCTGTACCTCCGAACAACTCAGCCCTGCTGTTAGAACTGCGCTCCGGATTCAAGGCGCTCGACACCAGATTTGACTCCCATGACAAGCGTCTTGATGGAATGGGTGAGCGCATCGACCGTCACAACAAGAGACTGGACAATGTGGAGGGCCGCACTTCGGACTTGGAAGATGGAGCAGCACAAATGATACTACTTCCCCTGGGATCACAGCTTACCGGACCTTAGATGAGGTTTTTAACCGTTTACCGGTTTGTGCCCCCTTCACCCTCCCCCCCTTTCATGCTCTCTCTCACCCTCCCCTACCGCTTTCCCTCTTTCATTCTTTGTCTACTTTCTCTGCCCCTATCCCCTCTCCCCTTAATCTCTCCCCTTGCCTGCTACGTCACCTAGCTCCCTGTCCCTTGTGCCCTTTAACTAAACACTCCTTCTCCCCTTGTTGGGGAAAGATCCAATTACTTATACTCTGGAGTCTCAGTGATCCCTCTGAGAGAGTCCACAGCACTAAGGGAGCCACTCACAGTTGAGGTATGGTATGGCGCCCCTTTCCAGAGCACTCCCTCTCCCCTTTTTGGGGAAGGATCCAGTATGTAGGCCTTGGAGTCTCAGAGACCCCTCTAAGAGAGTCAACTGCGTAAAGGGAACCTCTTGCAACGGAGTTGGGGGAATGATACCACTTCCCCTGGGATCACAGCTTACTGGATTTTGCACACAGCTATTACTCGTCTACCGGTTTGTGCCCCCGTCACCCTCCCCCTCTTCGTTCATGCTGTTTCTCTCCCCCTCCCCCTCCCCTTTCCCTCCTGCATTCGCTGTCTACTTCCCCTGCTCCTACCCCCTCTCCCCTGAATCTCTCCCCTTGCCTGCTTTTTCCCTTACGCATATTGTCCTTATTGTTTGTCTCAACCTAACATGTAACTATGTAGCTATGCTTTAATAACTGTATAACCTTTGTAACGATGTAACCTGTAACTATGGTCTGACACTCATGTAAATCACTCTGATACCTCTGGGTCTAGCCAGAGCTATATAAAACCTTTAAAATAAATAAATAAAAAAATAAATAAACTAGACTCATCCTGGACCTCCCAAAATGAACCCACATCACTCCCCACCTGAGAGACCTCCACTGGCTTCCCATCAAGACGAGATACCAGTTCAAGATCTGCACAGACACCTACAAAGCCCTCCATGGCATAGGACCTGCCTACATCAACAATCGACTGAATCTCCACCAACCCTCTAGAAACCTTCACTCCTCCTAACTCACCCTCGCACACACACCCTGCATCTGTCGCAGCTGCAGCGGTGGCCTCTCCTTCTCCTACATCACTCCTAAGACCTGGCACGACCTTCCCCTCCAGCTCTATACATCCCCCTCGCTGGCAGACTCCAGAAAGAGACTAAAGACCTTGCTCTTTGACGGAGACACAGCGCCCAAATACCCCATAGGGGTGACAGGGTTGCACTTTACAAATGCTGTTGATTGATTGATTGATTGAGACAGAGTGTGCTGGAGCAAGAGAGGGACAGTGAATTAGGATAAAAAATGAAATATGACATTTGTGAAGTGTTTGAAAAGGGTGTATTGAGAGATATAGATATGGAGAGTACGAGAAACAAAGAGATCATGTGTGTCAGAGAGGAAAAGTGTAAGAGTGAATAAGCATTGGAGAGGTCCATTGAAAGAGTGGCACAGACATTAAGAAGTAGTGAGCCCTTGTGTGTGTATGAAAGAGGTTGGATGAGAAACAATAATGAGGGAGTGAGAGTTAGCGAGTATGGGTGACAGAGGAAGAGGAAAGGAGAGAGACATAGAGCAACAGGCAAGACAGAGATCGATGAAGACAGATACAGCAAGAGAGAGGCCAGATGTTAATGACCCACTAAATGATGCCCAGGCATCCTGTTGACTTGGAACTGATGGCTGGCATCTAGAGACCAAGTAACTGATTGTCAATCGACTGCCAGTGAGTACTGATTACCATTTGTTTACCAGCAACTTATAGCCAGGGACTCTAGAGCTAAGTAGTTGCTGGGCAGGTATCATGTGCACTAATAACTCACTGACATGCTTCACCAGGCTCATTAACTGGTGGGCAGGCATCTCGTGTCCCAGTGACTGCTAGACATGTATTACAGTATCTGATGGCCAGGTATTTTGCAGGGTAAACAGCCTTTAGTGCGCGGCTGCTACTGCGCACACCATTACTTCGCAAGCGTTACTACGCTTGCGATGTTACAATGCATACCATCAGTACGCAAGTAGTTACATCGCAAGCGTTGTTACTACGCATGCGTTGTAGTGGTATGCTTGAAAAAAAAACGATCCATGTCGTTGTAAGGAAACTGAGAAGGTTTCCTCACAACGACGTGCACCGTCCCTCGGAGACGACGTGAGGAAGGTCCCAGGAGGAGAGAGGAACCACGAGGAGAGTGAGGTAAGGGGGATGTAGTGTGTTTTTGTAGCGTAGGGGGTCGTGCTGGGGTACAGTTTAAGGGTTGAGGGTAGTGTTAAGGGGTATGTGTAGTGTTTAAGGTTTGAGTGTAGTGTCGTGGTGTGTGTGTAGTGTAGGGGGTAGTACTGGGGGTAGTGTTTTAGGGTTTAGGGTAGTGTTGTGGTGTATGTGTAGAGTAGGGGGTCGTGCTGGGGGTAGTGTTTTAAGGTTTTGGTTAGTGTTGTGGTGTATGTGTAGTGTAGGTTAGTGTTTTAGGGTAAAGGGTAGTGTAGGTGGGTCGTGCTGGGTAGTGTGGGAGTGTAGGGACAGGAGTGGGGCTCGTGGGGGTCATACTGAGGTATAGTATGGTTTAGGGGTTTAGGGTAGTGTTTTGGTTTATATGTAGAGTAGGAGGTCGTGCTGGGAGTAGTGTATTAGGGTTCAGGGGAGTGTTGTGTTTTTGTAGTGTAGGGGGTTGTGCTGGGGGTAGTGAGTTGTATTGAGGCATTGCTTTTCAGACTTGCATGGTTTCTCCCAACACAGCACATGTTTGTGCATCTTAGTGTTCTTGCTGTGAATAAGAAATTATGCTTTTGAAGAGTGCTTTCATTTAAGATATATCATCTTTTTCTGTACTGTGATTGGTATTAAACCCTAGAAATGTGAGGAGCTCTCCATCACTGGCATATCTAACCTTATTTCTTGTATGGCAATGTTATTGTAAAAATGCATTTTAAAATTGCAGCATTTGGCTCAGTGTACTAAATAAAGTGGGGTGAAGTGGAGGTAGAACCCCACCTCTTTCCCTACGCATAACTGGTAGCTGTTTTATATGCATGTGAGCAACCCTCATCACAGAGTTTCTCATACAACTGAGAAAAGGATACACACAAACACTCCTTTGCTACTCGTTGAGAAAAACACCCTAAAGAACATTGTTACAGGTGATAAATCAGTTATGGTTCCTTTGATCGCTCCATCAAAGACCTTCCTATTTTTGTAAATCCCTCAAACTTGGAATGGTGTGCACTAGCAGTGGGATGCCTCCGGGTAGCCATGCGCTCTAGATATGTATTTTCATTCATAATAATGGTGGCGTAAGGATTGTGGCTGTAGTGATGGTGGGCCTAAATGATGTGGTGGTCGTGGAGGGGGGTGTAATGTTGTTGATAGTAATGGTCCTGGTGATGGCTGTGGTAATGGTGGTGAGGATTATTGTGTTATGTTGTTGATAGTAATGGTCCTGGTGATGGCTTTGGTAATGGTGGTGATGATTATTGTGGTAGAAGAGGTAACAGTGATAGTGCTTTTCTTGGTAATCATTGTGTTGGTAATGGTGATTGGAATGGGAGTGGTGGCAATGTTCGTAATGATGTTGGAGGCAACTGTTATGGTGGTAGTAGTGAGGATGGTGGAAGTAATACCGATAGAAGTAATGATGATGGTGACAACGGCATGGTGGTATTGTTGGTGACTGTAATGGTGGTGTGCAGCTTCACATAGCATAAACTCGACCTGAATATATTGGGGTGCTTTACATGAGCACCAGTTACATTACACATGGTCACATTCATTTTTTAGTCACAAACTAATTAAATAGTTTGCCCAAAATCACAGGATGTCTGAGCCGACATCAAGACTCAACTCTGATTCCCCAGTTCCAAAGTCAGCGGCTTTGGCAGTAACACCACATCCTCTCCCATGGTATCTGTGGAGATACTTGGAAATGTGGTTGTACTAGTGATGGTAGTGACTGAAAGATGGTGTGGGTAATGGTATTTTGTGGCAAGAATACTTTTGTTTGGAACGGTTATGGTTGTAATGATGGTGGTATTGGCAGTGGATGTAATGGTGGTGAGGTTGTCTGTATAGGCAGTTGTGGTGGTAGCGTGGTGATAGTGGTGGTGACAGTGGTCATGTTGGTAATGTGTGTGGTGATAAAAAGGGTTGTGTTAATGGTGTTCATAGCAATGATAAAGGTGGTGATTAATTTGGTTGTAGTGCCAATAGTAAAGGTGATGTAGGTGGCGAACATGGTGGTGAGATGGTGCTGGGAATAGTGGTTTTATAGTAGTGGTGTTAATGTTTGTGCCAGTGGAAATAGGGGTGGTGTCTGTAGTGGCGATGGTGGTATTTGGAGGTAATGTTGCTGGTAATTAGTGGGGGAATTGTAGAGGTGGTGGTATCAGTAATTGTAATGGTGGTGATGGTACTGATGGTGCTAACGGTGATAGTGATTAAAGTAAAGGAGGTATGCTGATGCTGGTGATAAAGTAGGTGGTGGTGGTAGCAGTGGTAGATGTGGTGATCGTTGTGGTGATAGTGGTAATGTTGGTAATGATGGTACTAGTGGTGGTAACGGAAATGTTGATTATACTGGCGATGGTCATGGTGTGATGATGATAGAGGGTTAATGGTGGTGGAGGTATTAATGGTTTAGGTGGTAATGGTGTAGTAATGGTGGTGGTGGTAATTGTGAAGATGGCAATGGTGGCAATTGTGATGGTAGTTCTGGAGGTATTAATGATGCTAATGGTAGTGATAATGGAGGTGGTGCTTGTAATGGGCTGGTGGTAATGGTGCAAATAGTGCTGATGGTAATTGTTGTTGTGGTGCTAATTTTTCTTTCATTGGTAATGATATTATGTTAGTGATGGTAATAGTGGTGCTGGCAATGCTGGTCATTATAATTGTGTTGGTGGTAAAAGTAAGTTCAGCGCTAATATTAATGGTGGTTGGTGGTGGTAATGTTAGGGGCAATGGTGGTGATGTTAATGGTGGAGGTGGGGAGGCACCTATTATGGTGGTAATGGTGGTGGTGGTGGTGGCAGCAGTTATGGTCATAATGATAGTGCTAATGGTGGTCGTGCTAAAGGTAGTGGTGGTGCTAGTAATGGTGATGGTGGTGTTAATGGAAATGATGATATTAATATTGGTGACAATGACAATTATATTGTATTGTGTCGTAATGACAGTCAAGGTGTTACTGGTAGTGGTGCTGATGGGTAATTTGCGATAATGGTGCTAGCAGTGGTGGAGGTGGTAATAGTAGTTGTGATAATTGTAGTGATTATACTAGTGGTAATGGTGGGGTGAAAATGGTTGTGGTGATAATAGTGGTGGGAGTGGTGATAGTGGTAATTGGCATTAATGGTGCTGGAATTAGTGGTAATGGTAATAGTGTTGTTAATGTTGGAGGTAGCTGTAATGGTGGTGTAGGTAATGAAGGTGATGCTATTGATATTAGCCGTGGTGTTAATGATGCAGCTGCTTGTTGTAATGGATGCGATAATGATGGTGGTTCTTATAATGGTGGTTGTGATAACATTGGTGTTGTGATCATCTTCAGAGTGGTGGTAATTGTGATTGAAATTAGGATGGTAATAGCAGTGGTGACAATCTTGGTGATGATAATATTGGTGGTAATGATGGTAGTAGAAACAGTAATGTGGTGATGGTATTGTGGTGGTAATGGTGGGGATGATGCTGGTGCTGTTAATGGTGGTGTTGGTAGTGGTGGTGGTGGTGGCAGCAAGAGTAGTAGATGGTGTAGTAATTGTAGTGGTGGTGTAGCAGAAGTAGTGGTGGCAATAGTAACATTAATGTGGTAATGGTGGTGCTGGTATTTGTAGTAGTGGTAATGGTGAAGGGGTTGGAGGTGGTAATGTGATATTAATGGTAAGGGTGGTGTAAATATTGTGGCTGCAATTATGGTGGTTCTAACTGCTGTAAAAGGACAATTGATGGACAGAATGCAGAACAATGTCATACATTCACTCCAGTGCAGGGATCTGGCCCTAAATCCATTGTTGTATTGCTCCTCATGCCATTCCAGTTTAGACCCACCATATGCAAATCAGTCTTGACCCTGTTTCCCATAGGAACAGTCCAGCCCGAACTGCTAGGCCAGGTCCTCCCGGGACTGGAAACAAGCATCCTAGGACCAGTTTCGGGGTATCACCCCATATCAGCTAGGCTAGCTTAACTCCAGTGGCATGGAGAGCACGGGACCCATGTCCCACTCAAGGCGACAAATGCAAAAAGAACAATCGATGGACAGAATGCAGAACAATGTCATACAGTCACCCCAGTACAGAGAGCTGGGCCTAACTCCATTGTTTTTTTGCTCCCCATGTCATTCCAGTTTAGACCCAGCCAACACTAACTGCTGTGACTGTAATTGTGGTGAGTGTAATGTTGGTGATAGCAATGGTGGTGGTGATGACAGTGGTAATGGTGATAGTTAATGTGATTCTTTGTGATAACTGTATTGATAATGGTGATAATGGTGGTAATTGTTTCATTGGTGTTGGTAATTAAGGTGGTGGTAATCATTTTGGGTGCATTGGTAGTAGTCTTGGTAATGGCTGCAGTTGTGGTGGTTATGGTGATAATGGTGGTAATAATGGAGATGAAGGTAATGATGGTGGTGGTAATTTGCGAAGGTTTGTTGATCATGGTTGGTGGTATTAGAGAGTCATTACCTTGTCAAGTGCTCAAACACTTTTTAATTTCTACTTTAAACTTTTGAACAACATTGCAATGTAAGATGAGTGCAGGATGCTCAGCACTGGGCAGAAATGAGTGTCCCCTTGGCACAGCCAGGGTAGAGCTGACGTTTAGACTACTGTGACCCATAGTAACAAGATAGTGTAGAAGAGCAAGAGCAGAGGTCGGGGAGGCTGTGAGTGGAAGTGAAGGACTGACAAGGAGGTTGCTACTTCCACATGTGGGGGAAGAAATACATTAGGTACAGTGTCATCGCTCACCCTGCCTAGCAAGCCAAACACAAAATGATTTTCCAGTGACCTGATAAAAAATGTATTGATATGGCCTGGAAATGGCCAAAGGGGTCTTACACAATCTCCCTCTCTGTGTCTGCTGACCTATGGGATAAATTAAACTATGAATGACACTCCAGTAGAGCAATGACTGAAGGTTATCTGAAGCCCCTTTTTTCATTTAGTATTACTAAGAATAAGATATATTTATAATTTAGGGTACAATAGTCTGGTGGGGGTTAATGCTGTTTCCAATTGTAACCTTAAAGACTACTCCTGGACACAGGCTCAGGCAAAGGGAAATTGGGACTTCTCCACTAATTGAAGGTCTTCAATTTGGATTTTTGCAAAACTTCACCCGTGTGGCAAAAATATTGCACAGCCGAAAAGGTGTGATATTCTTTCCGGCGTTATTTTACCCGACTAAACACCTACAATGCCTGAAATGGCAAAGGCCCCTACTATCTACAAAAGAAGTTTACCAAACAAGTATCGGGTCGTAATCTCAGATGAAATTCCTTAGCGCTCCTAAAGGTTCCCCGAATACGTCTCTGTTGCACTGGTGGAAAGGCTTTCTTGTACCTTGCCCCACGCTATTGGAACCAACTGCCCATTGCCCTGCGCGAATGTACCTCTTATAGCATCTTCAGAAAACAATTAAAAGCCTGTCTGTTTTGAATTCATGTATCACTCCGACTCTGACTTCCTCCATCAGCCCTATTACTAAGTAAGTGCCGAGATGCCCCCGGGTGAGTCGTGCGCTATAAAATTGCACCTAACATAACATAACAACACCCAGACTGTCCTCCTTGCCAAAAAATTGTGTGAAATATTTATTGAGGTAGAATTCTGCATGATCAATGTTACTCATTCTAGAAATACCTACTACCTGTTTTCCCCTGGTATCCAAATGACTGAAGTTTACAGTTTCACTAGAAATCTACCTTTCTTCTATTTCAGTCAAGAATTTGAGGACTTCTCGTCTTCACTTTTAGCTGCTACATATGAAAATTATGTGTGAGTGTTCTCCTTTAGCCCCTGTTTCCTAAAATGGCCCTATGGAGGTGTGGTTGCTGTATAAAATAATTTTTGCTGAACTACACTGTCTGCATTGGCTTGCTGCACATGTGCATGACACAGCAGGCTGTGACAGCTATGTAAAGTGTGTGGTGTAAAGAAGCCTATTTGCTTCTATATGTGCCAGGTTCAAGACCCAGGTGCGATTTCACTATATTCCTTCAAGTTGACCATTTAGGTGGACCTTTGTGGCATTGGTGATTCAACCAACTTGATTGTTCGTTTATATTACGGTTATATTCTGTTACTGCATATTTATATATATTCATTGGCTATTCCCTTGGCATCTTGGCAATTTCTCCATTCATCCTCTGTCAGTTGGCATTTATCCGGTTGCGGGAATTCCACTCCTGAAACACATTGGCATGTGTGGGTGATCTGGAGGGTGTGGGTTATCTTCACCGAGATGTACCATATGGGTTGCACCTAACCTATTCTATGTGAACGTCAAGTGCATATTAGGTTAAGTATGCATGGTACTTGGCAAGGGTGGTTCAGATCTTGAGACTCTCTACCTCACCTGTGTTAACTATGGCCATGTTGTCATTTATGGAAATGGATCTTGTGCTGCTCGAAATGACCTAAGTGGTTGTATTTCTGAGTCTTTATACAGCAGTGTTAGTGAATCTTCTTGTTATTTGGGGTGTAGTGTCTGATGCAGATTCTAAAGGAGATATACCACCCTGGCGTCTCAATTATCAGTTGATCTGCCAAAGCACCTGTGTCTGTCATAAGAGACAGATAGTTTTGCTCACTATTGCACACAAGGTAAACTCAATTGATCCATAGATAATGGATCATGAGAAACTAGCCTAAGTCAACAGACAGTGGGTTCACCAAATTGGTGAGCCTCAACAATTTAGAAAAGAAAAATGCTTTTCTAGAGTCCCCTCACTCACCCAGGGTTGCCCCTAGGTGACATGCTTCATCATTGGGGCCATCCCATGCATCTACTGCTTGGGGCGTGCTACGACTTGCGAGATTTACGTAGGAGCACTTTTTTGTGTGAAACTATGTGTTGTGCAGTGTTGGGGGAGTGGTGTTTGTGTTAGTTAAAAATACCTAACTAGTGAGTTAACAATGTATTCCTACTCCTAGCTGGTAAGATAAAAAGGGGTTAATAACAGGAAAAATATAACTTATGTGGTTATATTGCCTATTATTTTGTCAACATGTTTCGAGGTATCCCCTAACCTCTTCTTCAGGACAGCATGGGATCCAACCCCACGTGTACCACTCCGTGCAGAAACCTAAATTAAGGTGAAAAATTAGACTAATAATGTGCGCCTATTGAGCGTACTTGGTTATAGACATACGGTTATTGATGAATACGTAGTATTTATATGGTAGCACTAAAATGCCCCATGGTCTGTCTGGGTGGAGGGGCCTGTAGGACCTGTTCTCGGCATCCCTCCGTCAGTGTGACCTGTAAGTCCCAGGCTCGACAGCATATTGAATATGTGGTCGAGCCTGGGACTTACAGGTCACACTTTAATGATATAGGAGGACGAACCTAGCCTGAACCTCCTTCTCCCTCTTATTCTGACAAATATTGCACACAAGGGTCAGTTCTGCCTGCTGTAATAGATGAGTGGAAGCTCTACCATCTGCAATGAAAGAGAAATAGGTTAGCTTAGCAATGGATGGCTCAGCTCATAGGGGTAGGTGAGCATATAGGGGATTGCATATCTCTTTGAAGTTGATTGTCTACCTCCCGCCTTGCAGCTGCTTCTAACTAAGTGAAATATTTACCTGCAAGTACAGGCAGACCTCTCTGCTCCTTCTCACTTATTGATGCATGTATCATTAATGCTCAGGACCACAGAGAGAGGTGAAAGGAGGAGGATTTAGGGATGTTCCAGTTGCTCATTTCCCTAAAGAGTTTGAAGTTGTGGGACGATGGTTCCCACACCGCTAGAGCTCTAACTTCGAAAATAAGCTGCTAATATTATTTCTCTTGCAACTTGGAAGTTGTCTATGTACAAACAGAACACACAATCAACTAAACAAGGCCCATTATCTCTGTGGTCAATATTGAGAAATTCCTCCTTGGTCACAGTTCCCATACAGTGGCACTCATGCAGGGTTCTCAAAGGACTCTCACCGCGGTTTATCTGTGGCATGCTTCATCATTGAGTTCCTCATCCAGAGTGATTGTACATCTGGATAGGCTCAACCTGTTTGAGGGACCTCTTGTTATTGCTATGGATCAAATCCAAATAAAATTACCAAGAGAAAAGGATCCTAAAGTATTTCTATTTATAGGTTTCCATGATTATGTTAAAAGCAAGGGGTACGGAATGTACCAGTCAAAGGGAGTTTATTAGTACCCCAGTATCACAAATTAGGTCTACAAGTTATACCTATGTCAGTGCCACAAGGGTCAATCAGCCTTCATCAGAAGCAGAGGATCCCTGCAATGTAGTCTGGATCCTGTTGTGATTCAGTTTGCAATATTACCAAATCGCCATGCTTACATGCGTACGTTCCAGTTTGTGGTCACCAGGCCTCAATCTATGTTGCAGAAGAAAATCAACACAAAATGATGTCATAGTTTGAATGCATAAAGACCAACATGCAAGTGAAATACTTATTGTGGTCCATACTCTGTGTTTGCACTGCACACTTTGCATATGTTAAAAAGTTAAGCATGACATAAAAATACAAGACAAAACCTAGACCGACATATTTAGGTTTCCAAGGTTTATTAATTTGTTCAAAACAGTTGCCATTCTTTTTATACAAAAAAAAACAACAGTTCCTGAGTGGTTGAGTTGCTGCAGAAGAAAGGGTAAAAGAAGGTGTTACTCAACCTTAAGTGAGAGATGGGCGAAGCATTGAAGAAGAAACAAGTCATCTGTCCAGAGTGCCTGCTACCTGAATGAAATGCAAATATGGGCAACTGATTAGGAGCCAGTATAGAACCTGGAATTGGTCTTTTTATTCAACGGACACCAATGAAAAGGGTTTGCACTGGATGCAATCAGCGTATTACTAAAAACATACCTTTTGAATGATAAACTTTTAAAAAAAACATACCTTTTGAAAACACTATAATAAAATCCTTTTGCTCATTTTGCGTCAACCTATTTACATTCTGGGGAAATCCTACCTCACACTGCATGTAATCGTTTTTTAAACTAATGACTTACTTGTTCACAGTGCTTTCTGTCACATGCTTGGAAGTGGACTTCTTAGAAGTATAAAAACTATCAATATTTCCCCATAGCACCCGGATTTAAATAAGTGACCGCCCTGTTACAGCCACAGACATCTGAAGTGATCGTATTAACCAGCCGAACTGTCCTAGCAGCAAAATGCATTCCCTACAGATAAATTTAAGTTGCATTATTGTTTAAAAGTCTGTGCAGTATAGTTTATATGCATTTACCTGTAGGTGAAAGACCAACAAAGAAGTTACAGATTATTTTGTTCTCTGTAGCCATGTCTCTGACCCTTCCTTCAGATGGCCGCACTCTCATTATACCCAGGATCACAGTTCCCATACTTTTATTCAAGCACTTTGACCGTTGATTCTAATTTACATTTGTGAGGCTTTTAATCATGGGGCTTGAATAATTAATTGTCTGTAATAAAGGACTTTTTTTTCTAGAGTTTAATAGTATTGTTTTTATAAATTGTTTCGTTTTTGTAAAATTTTATTGTTTCCCCATTTTTGTCAGTTGAACTATTTTGTGACTAAATTGGATTGGCTTACTATTTAAGACGAGGCTAATTTGCCCCCCCCCCTCCCCCCCACACACGTCCCCTAACTGGTTATTCGATGTATTTGGACGAATTACATTAGTTTAGAAACATTCATCCAGCCCTAGTGTTCAAGGGCATTAATTTATTTCATCGAGTAATATGACGTGTGACTCTTGGTGAGTATTATGAAAGAGCTCAGTGGAACACTTTCTTCCTAGTATTTCGAGAATGGCTTTTAGGAAAGTTATTTATTTACTATTTTTTTTATTTGGCAAAGTGTTCTGAAGTGGTCCATCTGCAAATGGTGTGACACGGAAAGTCTCCTTCACACAAAGAGCCTCCTTGGGGTCTTCCTGAGGGGGCCTCCGCCACGCACGAGAAGGCTGAAGTGAGTGGTGTTGAAATCTCCCGTTAATTATAAGGCACCGCGTCTTCGTTTGAAACGCTTCAGAGCACATCTCGCGCCACCTCCCTGTCCTCGGGCAGTCTTGGATCAGTCTCTTTCTCGTTTGCTGGCTTCATTCTTCACCCCGCTACTGTCTCAAAGGCTAGCATTAGCTCCGAATTGATTGGTTCCAGGGAGTCTCAGGGGCTGGGGGTTGTAATTTCACATCCAGGGCTGTGATTGCAAAGAGCTGCAAAACGAGCAGTTTATGAAGTGTCAATTGCGGCCTCCTTCTAAAGACATGCTCCACAGGGTTTCTAAGAGGCGAGCTGTTGCCGTGCCCTGTAATTGTTTCCCACACTCTGTTTTCTTTTGCCCACCCTCCTCCCTTCTCCCAATCACTGCCCACCGCCCCCTCGCAGGCAGATATTGGCAGGGTGTGGAGTCTTTCATTAGAGGCTCTTTCTGCTGGCCTCGGGCTGGGCATTTCAAACAGGTGGCGGGGGTGGAATCCCGCACACAGCTAATCCACAGAAGCTCACATCGTGTTACTCGTACGTGTGCCCTCTCGTTGCAGGCAGATTAGCGAGTATCACATTGCGGTGCAGGACAATTGGCTCACATACATCCACCCACCACTCTTTAAGTGTACAGAGTTTTTATCAGCTTGTGGTGTCCTAAAAGCAGTTCCGTGGTACTATTTGCAATGCAACCTGTATCGTAGACACCTGTACATTAAAAAATACACTTGCAGAAGGCAGCCACTGTTTTCTATCTAGTGTCAGAGTAGGTCTCCTTTGGCACAAGTTCCATGATAATGTAGGTAATTCATTTTGCCACTTTGTGGCTAAAAGCGTACAGTTTGTGTCGGCTTATTTTTTTTTACTTTGACTGCCTTTTTCAAGAGACACCATGGCTCTCAGTTTTTACATCTGCCCAAGGGCATCCGGGGGTCTCGGAGGGCAAGGTTCATTGATAACATGGAAAGGACTCTTCGAACAGAGCACTGGTTGCGTGCAGCCCCGCCCCTCTCTCTGGTTCGTAGCATAATTTGGCAATCAAAGTAATGCTTGTGGTAAATAGTGAGAAATATCGAAGCCAGCCTGTTAGCCCTTTCTAGCCTAAAAGTAACGTCGCCATTAATTCAAACAAGTAGCCTTTCTGAAGCTTTTCTTCAAAACTAAGTAGGTTGAAGCTTCACTCAGGACCTAAATGGCTTAGCCATTTTTTTAACCAATGTGGTACAACTTCCCAGGCGCTGTGCAGCGTAGCCAAAGTAGAAGAAAAAAGGCAACGATGTGATCGCCTGTCTCATTTTGTGGGCACCTGTTCTCCAAAATAACAAAGGCGCTTTTGTCTTTTTATTTACGGATTAGAGTTGGATTGAAAGTGAGACAGTGTTTGATTTTTAAAGAAGGGGGTGGGGGGGAGCAATACAGGGCATGTGTGGGAAACAAGGGGTGTGCAGGTGGGGTGGAGAAGATCAAATGTGTGAGAGAGATCATGTGGGTGGAGATGCATATCTGGCAAAAAAGCAAGGAGGGGGAGAATCAGACGAGGGTGAGTACGTTATAGTGGAGGGCTTGCGGATAACCACAGGGGATGAGATAGTAGTGCAGAAGGAGGAAGAGAAGAACATTAGGGAAACGTGAAGAGTGCTTAAGTCAACAACGTGCTTTCCCAAAAGTGAGCAGTGGAAGGACTCGAGTAAATTGAACATTTTCCTGGGAGGGAATGACACAAGATGGACAAGACTAGCCATCAAATAAGAAGCAGGCACATGAGAGTGACAGAAAAGCCTCCCTATGCTATTCAATGGATGGGTTGCAAGCCTCTCTTAATTCTAAGTAAGCCCACAATATATATTTTTCCACCAGATATAACTAAAAAGCAGTATTGAATCACAACTTTATGAGAAAAGCATGGGAGGAAGTGTGTAATGTATGCTTTTTTAACATTTCCCCCTAGCAAACTACTCTCTAATGGGAGATTGGAAATTGAACAAGGCAACTGAAATCAATCATTTTTTTAAATTGTTTCAGCATTAAGCAATAATACACGTACAATTTGACACATTAAAACTAAATGACTCAATAATACCATTCTGTATAAATTTCAGTTAAAAACTACATTCTAGACAGGCATATACCCTTCTAGCTAAAAGCGTCTAAAAACTATACCAATAGACTTTTATAAAAGTAACACCGAACTCTGGATTCCTTTTCTAACTAGAGTGTTCAATGCACTATGTGCCACAGCTATCCCGGAATCCTGGAAAACATCTATTCTTGTCCCGATCTTCAAGAAAGGGGACAGGAATTTAGTTACCTGCTACCGCCCCATCTCCCTCCTGGATTCAACAGGGAAGGTGATGGGTCGAATTATACTAGATCGTTTGCAGGAGTGGGCAGCGGAGAATAACATCTTATCCAACCTACAATATGGGTTCCGAGAAGGACTGGGCACCATAGACCAGGCCTTAAACCTATCACTTTTGATAGATAAATACGTTAACATCAAGGCCGGAGCACTATATATGGTCTACGTTGACCTATCATCCGCATTTGACTGCGTAAACCACGCTAAACTTTGGTCCATCCTTTTAGATCTAGGGATGGACCAAACCGCAGTCACCTTTCTAAGAGAACTTTATGCGGATGCAAGTGCCAGAGTAAGATTCAGAATAAATGGCGAATTGACTGTACCCTTTGGGATAGAAAAGGGGGTGAGACAAGGTTGTGTCCTGGCTCCATTCCTCTTCACCCTCTATACAAATGGTCTGGAGGGTGAAATGTTGAAGGGAGCTCAGGACCTTCCTATGGTGGCCAACCGTCGTATTCCGGCACTTTTATACGCGGACGACGCGGTTATTTTGGCCCGCACCCCAAATGAACTCCAGGGGGCTTTAAATAAATACGCTTCTTTTATGTCCAGTCTGAACCTTAAGGTCAATATAGGGAAAACCTTCGTCATGAGGGCAGGTGTTAGCAAGAGTACTAAAACCAGATCAATATACTTGAATAAGGAGAGTTTAGCAAGTACGGATAGTTATCCTTACTTAGGTGTCATGATCGACAAAAAAAATTAAACTGGAAACCGGCAGTTGAAGTAAGAAAACTGCAGTTTGCTAGAACCACCTCTGCACTTGTGAGTTTCTCGAGGAAACTTGGGAAAAAAGCACCTGCAGAGATAGTAAAGATCTACAAAGCCAAATGCATATCAGTGGCCTTGTATGGTGCAGGAGTATGGGGATACGTGTCTGTGGCAGCCATTCAGACGTTAGAAAACAACTTTCTGAAATATCTCCTTGCTCTACCAACATCAGCCGCAAACTATTCCTGCCACGTAGAATTAGGTCTTCCATATGTTGCCGACCTGGCGAAAATCCAGCCTCTCCTATTATGGCACCGAATATGGACATCTGATAAATCTCTCCTTACACAAACTATTATTCGAGACTGCAAGGACTTAGATAATGCTCATAGATCTGGGTGGCTATCCTATCTTAAACATTTTTTTACTGATCTTGGCCTAGGAAAATATTATAATGATCCCCCTACAATCCAGGAGTTAACAAGAAAAGTCTTTCACGATCTTTGCTATAGACATCTCGAAGACTTAAGACTTAACTCGGAGATCATGAAACAAACGGTCAGACAGAGTCTAACAGTCCAGACCGTCTTTGGGATACAACCTTACCTGATGTACAACATTACTTCTTATGAGTTATACCTTCTTGTAAGGTTTAGATTGAATTGTTTCCATCGACTAGTCACTTTTCCATTGAGAAACAACTGGGCCAAAATAATTCCATTCTGCCCTTGTGACGGGAGTTCTTCCCAGTCCACAATTCACACTATCTTATTTTGTAAATACTACACAGATCAGCGGAAGAAATTATTAATCCCCCTTTTAAGACGCACGGGCTTCCGTACCTGTCGCCCGGCGTTATTGTTTTTACAGTCGCTTGAGGGGGAGGGGTTGGTCCACACTGTTTCTAATTTCCTACAATACATCATGCGCCATAGACAGAATCTAGGCTGACCTAACCCAGACCTGTTCCTATTTAAAGAAACTGTACCATTTTAATTGATGCTATACCCAGAGGTGTATGCTATAGTTTACATCTTGGAAAACTGCCATTATTGTGAATATTTACAATCAGACATGACCTTTAAACACAATGAATTTTAAATGTGTTTCTGAAAATGTATTTAAATGTGTAATTTTAAAAATTGTATCTTTTATGACTCTCTTTGGCGAGCCGAATAAAGAAATTTTTGATTTGATTTGATTTGGCTCAATAATACAATTCTGTATAAATTTCAGTTAAAAACTACATTCTAGACAGGCATATACCCTTCTAGCTAAAAGCGTCTAAAAACTATACCAACCTAACTCTGTGTACATGATATGGCATTATCACACTCTACTATTAAACTTTCATCATCCAGCTTAACATTGCATGTTCTCTCTAGCAGCATGTACCCTTTTACCTTAGTTACAGTACAACAGTAGTTACACCAACTAAAATACAGATTACATACACTGCATAAGCTGAATCTCGTACAGATTAGATTCTAAAAGTGTTAATAGTAATCTACATTATTTACCATCTTTGCAGTCATTAACTGTGGTAGGTGGCTGCAAAATTCTATGCCTCAGTACCAGCCTAGCTCCTGCATATACTTAAAATCAAACTGAAAGAACCACCATTGTACCATGGCATACATGTTGCCACAACTAGGAACTATAAAGCAGTAGATCCCTGTATCATTCTAGTTATTACAACCATGGTGCCAGAATCACCTTAAGGTGATGGATGGGCACTAGGCCTCCAAGGAGAGCCCTATACGAGGAGCAGTATTATGCCACAGATATGCTTCGTTGGACCATGGATGCATGCTATATGATAGGAATTACCACCATTATACCAAGGTCAGCATTATGTCTGATGTTGACAACATCCTAACATGGATGTCCACAAAAGCACAAGAACTGCCACCATCCTGCAAGTATCAGCATGAAAGCTCACAAGTGTCAAGAATTGCCACCTTTGTGGCACGGCTAGCATTTTACTAAGAGTGAGCATTATGCCATTGATTACAAGTTTCCGAAAATGACCACTGTTGTACCAGGTTCAACATTTTACTGTGGGTGAATACTCTGGCACATAACTCATACATATTTACACACATGCACACACACACACTCACAAACACACATGCACACACACACATACACAAAAACTCACCCACAGACAACTGCACTTGCACCCACACATGCACACACTCACAGCCACACAAGCACATACCCAAAACACACCCACATACATTGACGGCTCCTCCACTATGCTCAGACTCAAAACTTGAAAAATAGAACAATAGTTAAGCAGGTTTATTATAATTTTATTTTTCAAGTTCTAGTCTTGGGGGTGAGGCCATCGTGGGGCAGTCAAAGAGGGGAGTGGTGGGCACTGCTATTAGTGCTATTCAATATGCTGATTGGTGAAATTGCGACAGACTGGAGAGCTGCAACGTCAGCGACTTCTAAGACTGGGTCCTTCAACCAGACCACGAACTCTCCTCATCTTCGCGCTTGGCACTCCACCCCACTCCCTGCGCCTCCCTGTACATCCAGGGGCTCATTTCTCCCGCAGAGTATTCATGACTCTTACACTTACCTGGACCGAGAATCTTCTCCGTCTCTGCTCTAAGCCTCGTGCCGAGTTCAGTCCCAGAACCTTTTTCGATAGGCAGTCGCCTCAAGCACTATTTGTCTTGTCCTGAAAATTATCCCGGCATTAAGTTAGAGGGATCGAAACGTCGCCAACTTCTCACACTGTGACATAACTGATACTTTGTATTATTATGTGCTAGGTGCTCTAATATATTCTTTGTTGGCCTAATTGTTGTAATTTTTCTGCCCATACTTTTTGTATTGCCTGCTCTCTTTTCGTTCTAATGATATATATGTCCTCACCTGTATGTTTTCTTTTACTTTTACACTAAATAATTATGTGCGGTTGGACAGCCAAATATAGATATATTGCATTTCTATATACATGAATTTTCGCAAAAGCTTTTTTTGTATGGACCGTTGTTCCTTAAAACATTCTGTACCCAAGGTCCTCGATCACTATTTGGGTTCCCTTGTCTTAGTAAAACGTGCTTTATGTTTCAGCACTGCGCCCGCTTTCATCCTTACGACACAGGCGCCGCACATTATATTTCAGCACTGTGCCCGGTTTTCTGTTTTTAAATCCAGTAGCTGTAAGTCTTAGAAATTCGTGACCTATTGCATTGTAAATGATTGTTTAGCAACATCTTCTGTTTGTATTTATAGTTCTGGCTGACTAAATTTCACCTTTCCCTGGTGCTCAGAGGACATGGTGAATGTTCTACATTTTTCTTACCTAGATGGCTGTTATTTTCCATGGAATGATTTGGGTTGTAAACCAAAGCCACCAAATAGAAGCAGCAAAAAAACAGACTTTGTTAGAAGGTGTTTCTCTTCAATAAAAGATAAAGTGCTCTTCTTTGATGAAGGGAACAAAGAAAACAACTAAAGATTGCATATTTCTTGTTTTTATAAATCATTTCTTCTCAATGCATATTTTTTTCACAGGCATATTGTTTTCTGTGTAATAGTACCATCTGTTATTATTGCATGGAAAAACTGCGGGGCAGATTTACAACCTCCATGCCCCACATTTACGGCGCCGTTGCGTCATTTCTGTGACACAGCGGCGGCGTAAACCATGCGTCACGGTGCGCCTTATTTACAACGTGACGCATCTAGGGAGATGCGTCACATTGTAAAACCCTGCGCCACATGAAACCTGCGTTAGGTTTCATGTGTGCGTTCTGGCACAGGGTGGGCGTTCCGTCGCAGGAACACCTCGTAAATGTGACGCAGTGAAATCTACAAGACTTCCCTGCATCACTTTTATATCCATGCTGCGTCAAAACCCTGCGTCTGCTTGAAGCAGGCGTAAGGAGTGATGCAGCATGTTAGGCATAGGGCGCCCCTGAGCATTGCTGGAGCCACGCCATGCTTGCGACTTGACTCCAGCAATGCGCCGCCCTTACGCCACAGGATGCGACATGCATCACCCCATCCTTGCGCCACGGTGCGCCACATTGTAAATGCAAGGCATTTTTGGTGGCGCAGGGAGGGAATTGCGTATCGCATCTTTTCTGGCGCATCCCTGCTGATTTGCAGAGATGCGTCAGAACTCGTAAATCTGCCCCTGCATGCATAAAAACCATGTTAGGAATTTATGATCAGTAAATTTGATATTGTAGGAGCTGAGAAAAAAAATCATAATTGCAGGGCCCATGTGCAGATTTGCCTCTCAGAATCTGTATCTCTGGGTGAAGATTTAATGTACTCACACACCATTTCACTTGTAATAGTACTCATATTCTGGTCACAAATGTATTTGATCGACGGTGATCAAGAGCCTAACTACTACTTGAAGGATGTCCCTTGATGTCATCAAGTTAGGATATTTTGTTGAGTGAAGGGGTCGGTTTATCACTGAAGCTGTGGAAAGAGACACTGAGTCTGTTGAGAGGTAGAACATTGTCCCCCCCAGGAATACTGCTCTTCCTGACTTGTTATCAGCTGTTTATGGTGTCGAAACATTTTCTGCCAGTCAAATGGCACGATTGCATAAAATTTATATTATTGATACACATTCCATAACATGCATGTAAACATCGTCAGGGTCACAGATAGTGGGATGCAGCTGTTATTTTATGCATACACTTACATGACTGAGAGAGTGTTAGAATCTGTGACAAAAATATATCTCTCACTGATTGCGTGCAATGGGGATGTGTCGATACAGTGGGCGATCAAAGAAATATATACATAGTGTCAATGAATCGGCACAACGGAATGAGTCATTTAGTGACACAATGTATTTAACACTTTCTAAACATGGGGCCTATTTCATGAGTTGGAATAATCTGTTAATCCTCATACCTTTTAATAGATAAAAAGGTTACAGATATTGCAATTGATCTGCCTGAAGATTTACTGTCATCCGTCTCTTGTCTGTGCCCAGCCCACGGGGCAGATTGATCAAGTCTTTGCACCACTGCAAAGTCTCACAAAACAATGGAAAGTGACGCGCCCTCTTGAGTGTGTATTTACTTTCCAGCACATAGCGTACTTTCTGCTGCAAAAGTGTCCTCTTTTTCAGCACAAAGAGCGCTTTGCACTCCTTCGTGTCAAGGGGGAATTGCATGGGTGGTTCTTGGACATTTCAGCGTAAGGACCATGTTTTTTAACGCAAAGCTCTACCTACTAAAGTTGTCAGACCAGTCTTTCATCAAACATAACACCTCCTTGAGGCAGGCACGGTAGGAGAAATATTTCATTTCTCCAAAATGTTCATACATTGAATGTGTGCTGGTCTGTACAGCATCCAAACAATATTAAAAACTGTGTGGCATATGATTTTGAAGTGTAAGTGTATACTTACAGTACCCAACCTGTGCTAGATATCACGCTCAGCAGCCAGGCATAATTAGTAAGCATGGCTATGCCTTCTGTCTCCCCTTGCACAACACAGTGCAGCAACTTATGTTTCAGCATTAAGTTGGACTGTATTTTAGTAAATGTGTCCTACATGTTAGTGCACCGGCTGAAGCACAATAAAAGGTGGTGGCAGGCAGGGGATAGGTGGACAAAGCATCAATTATTTTCAGTGTTGAGGCACAACAGAGACATACACATTTCTTGCTTGTGTTAGTAACATTTATGGTTGGGACTAGTTTAAGCAGATGACATGGTTGTCACCCTGCCGCAGTAGAGGCTACTCCTGCGCCAGCTCTTGTTACCAATGTATATGATATGGGGATTGTATAAAAGAAAGAGTGCATGAAGATTACTATAATCGGTTTACACTTGAAACAGGGTGGTAAAAAATGTGTGTGAGTGACATGTATGAGATGTGTGCCTATGAGTGAGGAGATTGTGACATGAGTGGAAATCTGTAATGTAATGGAAAACTAGAGGCATTTTGGTTCTAACATGACCTTTCAAGGAACAGGCAGGCTATATAGCATGTCAGGGTGCATGGTGGAGAGAATACGTTGCTCGAGAGGCGTGAAATAGAGTTGGGGTTTGAGGACACCTCTAGGAAGAGCCTTTGGCAATTTAGGGGCATATTATCAAGCACGGAGTTAAAATTATCGCTGCTTTGGCGGCAGAAAACTGCCGCTAACTCGGCAATAATGGGCTTGATAATATGTCGCAGAGAATTCCAATAGAAGCCCATGTTGACACCAGAACATGGGCTTCTATGGGAATTCACAAGGGCATATTATCAAGCCCATTATCGCCGCTTTAGTGGCAGTTTTCTGCCGCTAAAGCGGCGATCATTTTAGCGTAGTTTCTTGATATTATGCCCCATAATCCTTTCAAACAACTTCATATGCACCCTTTTGTCTTGCCACTTCTTTTTGTGGTTTCCCACAGTGTATACCTCCACCTCAATTGCATTGACAGACTCTTTCAGTTCCTGCCACATGGCCACCATCTTCACTCCACTAAGGATATATGGAGGTAGACCATGTAGCTCTCTGTAGTGATCATAAATTCATAAACAAATATAACTGTAAAGCCTGTTTCCATCCTCTTCCTCTTGGGTAGGTGGTATGCATCTTGGAGGACAGAGACATCTCTGTGCCATCAAAAGGGAGGGTGTTGGTGTTTCCCACTAACCAGGATCCTTAAGGGGGTGATTTAGAGTTTGGAAGAGCGGGTACTACAGTGCAACAGTGATGGAGTACCTTCTACAATAAATTCAGTCTGCCTTCTCGATTTATGGCTGGGTGAACTTAAGGATGTCAACGATGGAGCCTACTCCAACTCCATCACCAATATACTCCTCAGATGGCTGGCTGTCAAAGGTTACTCATCCGACCATCTGCAAAATTTAGAGTGGGCGGTCGGATATCTTTTTGTTATGACTCTACGTCAGTGCGAGGTAAAATCTGGAGGTGAGGGACAGTAGAAATGAAATAAATGACACACACCATGGGAGAAAACTCCAAAGAAATGGGGGTCTTTAGTTTGACATTTTTCAAAAACAAACTCCTGCTTTTGTAGTTTGTTTTTGAAAATGTAAAACTATGCAAAAGTTTGATGGACAGCCATCCCGTTTGATGGAGCCCTCTGTCAAACTTTTACAACATTGACAGGATTCACTGTGGAGGGGATGGTGGACAACTTCAGATTTGGGGGACAGGATGTGCTTCAGAATGATGAAGTTATTTAAACTGTTGCCCTGATGAACATCCAACTATCCTCCAAACTAAATCAAGCCCGAGTACTTCATGTGTGATGGAAAGCTAGCATCCAAAGTTTCTTTGCCGTGATGAGTACCCAAGGCCTAGATAAAAAGAAGCAGTCTAATGTTGAATCTAAGGTACAATACAGCACAATTATCATATAAGTAGGTGTTTAGTAAGCAGAAGGAAAGCTCTAGTCTATAATACAAATCATGAAAGACGAACAGCAGTGAACCTCAAATCAAAGTCTGTACATATTCTTATTTCAGAAATCTTAACTAACCATGCTGGAGAAGATTTTCTCTCCTCAAACAGTTTTTACGAAGGGCGTCCCTACTCATTTCGTAGAATCCATTGTGGTGGGAACTGCTTAAATACAGCTGGCTAGGTGCAACCTCCAGCTGCCTCACTGGAAGGAAACCTTGTATTGCAAGCTATTTCCCACACACACGTTCCAATATTCACAGACATTGCAAAACCTGTCCATATGATGTATAAAAAATATGGGGTGAATGAAATACTGCAGGATCATCCCTTAATATGGCATTCACAGAAATGGATGTCACTGAAAAACATCAGATTTGCAGTTTAAGTGATCCTCAGAATCTGGGTGCCCACAAACGTTTGCCAAAACCAGATAAAAGAGAGAGGAACATGCAGTAACAAAAACAACATAGTTGGTATGGTACAGCTGTGGACAGCTGCAGCGGGGAAGTTTGTCCTTTCCATTTTTATTCAAACAATTTAAGTAGAACATGTGATGAACAAAAATCATAATTACACATTCAAAGACTGGAAAATGACCATTAAAGTACCTACATTGACATTTATTTCTGCTCTCTGTCTGAAAGGAGTAAAGAATATGATTCTGCTTGTAAATGTGTGTCTGTTATGTTTAGGATAACAGTTAACCAAATAGCATCAGCCATACTCTCTCTTAACTGAACAGCAAGACAAGAATCTCCTATCTTCCTTGCTGTGGGTGGGATAAATCTTTCACATGGAAGAAGACATCAGAAGAAATATGTCTTTAAGACCATTTTTAGGAAATAATTTACACATTAATGAAGCAGTATACTCCAATGACACTGTGACACATTCTATGGGTTAAGTAGGAGCAAAGTCCATTGATTTTATATAGTTCCTGTGATGAAGTAGATCGGGAAGAAATGCATGTTATGAGATAGAACCTTAAGGAGGTTCTTTGCATGCACATGAAACATCTCGATCTTTCCATTTTAATAATGATGCATTACAACAAAAATATATTTGAAGAGCCTGAATTTAAAAGTTTGTGAAAATGTTTATTATACCTGGAGTTTATTTCCATCCTTTACAATGTGGGTCATTGATTTGTTTGGCAACTTTTACTATGTTACAATGTTCTTCGATAATTTGTGCAATAATATATGAAATAATAAAGAATTCCACAGAAAAGAGACCAGAAAAGATGTCTTGCAATGTCACTTAATTAACTGCCTGCAGAATGTCATACTAGGAGACTGCGAGTTAATCAGCAGTACCAGGTGCATGCACAGAAACATGACTGTAAAAAGAATGATAGAAAATAATTAAAATGTAGAGGGGCAAAACTGATTAAATAACAACTATAATAGTACAAACACTCACAAGACTGGAAGAGAAAAGTAAATATCCCTATTGTGAGAAATTGGGTTGTTGGTTGACTGGGGTGTAAGCACTCATCATGCAACAGCCGCAATCCCTTGCAGGGTGAACAACAAAAAGTCCCTAATTTAACCTAGGTAGCTTGGCACAAAAAGCAGTCAGGCTTAACATAGTGTAACGTATTTATGCAGCACACAAGCAATAATAAAGTGAAAACACAACACAAGAAAAATCCCAACCTAATTAAAAGAAATAGAGTACATTTAAATAAATTATGACATCAAAACAACAAAAATCCAATCAGTAGAACTGGAGATATGATTAAAAAATATTTTTAGTAAAAACTAGCGCCGAAAAGATCAAAGCGCCAACCGTGGATATCTAGTCGTGAGACACAGGGTAAAGTTGAAAAATATGGCCGACCGTTATGGAGCGCAGTTTGGATGCAAGAAGCGGATTGGGTCTGGTCAGCGCTTTGTGTCCTTGGAGCTCTGAAGAGGAGGCCAGCAATCTAGCCCTTGTAAGTCACTCTGGAGGTCCTGAGACAGCTGAAGATCCAGTCCTAGTCACCAGGCAGAAGGCAGCAGGGAAGCAGCACAATCATGAAAGAAATCCAAAAGGGCAGCAGTCCTTCAGTGCAGCAGTACAGCAGAGAGGCAGCCCTTCCAGCAGCACAGCAGTCCTTTCTGGCAGAGAATCCACAGGTCCAGAATGTACTAAAGAGTTGATGTCTGAGGTCCTCTTTTTATACCCTGGTACCCTGCTTCTGGAAGGAGGGAGAAACCGCTAAATAGTGCCTTTGACATGCATGGATTTTCCTAACTCCCCTGCCCCAAGGTGGCTGCAGGGACAATGTGAGGTTGTTAACCAATTGGGTGAAGGCAGAGCATAGGCTTTTCAGCTGCAAATGGGGCTGTGCTCTGCCCCGCCCCATCCAGCCAGTATATGGCCAATTCAGGCACCCCTAATTCCTCTATTGTGTGACTGTTTGGGAGGAATTCACAAAGTTTAACTATAAGTTACACCCAGTCATGTGATCCAGGCCAGGCTACAGGCACAAAAGGACTAAGGGTAGGAAAATGCCAACTTTCGAAAAGTGGAAAAGCAAACCAGCTATGTTGCAATCAGTATTCACAAAATAAACAATGTACACAATATAAACCAACAGAATTCAATTCCTGTGAGCACCCTCTGAGGTGGCACTACCCAACTGCCTATAAAAGTAAAAAAGAAAACTAGGACAAAAGTCTTAGACAGGGAGTGCACTACAACCAACACTCAGTGAGTGTATCACAAGCTTTTAACTTCACTTAGATCAATTTATGAACTGTACATATTTTTGAATTCTGATATAACCAACAAATTCAAAAAGTGTAAATCCCAAACGCTTGTTCATAACAACATCAGTTAATTTATTCTTGAATCTCAGTTTATTCGGAATGGGGTCTTCTCGAAAAAAAAATCCTTTATATATCGTTCATATGTATCAGGTGTGGGTACATAAATCCCAATGCATTTCGGGTGATACATCCACCCTTCTTCAGGGGATTCTACAAACAAGTCCTTACCCTTCCTCTCACATGTTCAGGTCTATCGCACTTTGCTTGTATTTGTGTTCGACAGATTTGGACCAGACTTGGGCTTTTTTTATCTATCTGATATTTCTTCTTAAGTACCTCACAGGACTAAGAGCCTGACTAAGTACAAATATTTATGTTACTGTATTTTGATGAATATTGATTGGCCTCATCATTAGCTGTGATGCATCCACTTTCTAGGGCGAGCATTATTGACTCTGTGGTCCACGTTGTGACTACACAGATTGACTCTGTGTCCAGCAGTAAAGAAGTGGATAATCTTCTGGTGAAGCAATACGAAACCTTGATTGCTGGATAAGTCGTAGGCTTTTGTGCCACCTTATACCGGTTTGGATTCTAATAACCATAGCTACTCTCAATATTACTGAAGGGTCATTCAACTGTAATTTTTAAATTAAGTCCTGAAGATGGTCTAGTGGATGCAAACAGTTATAGACTGAAACGTCGTCATTTACACCAATTTCACAGATCACTATATCAAAGGCAAAGTTATCTGCAAGATTTGGTTATATTGCCTTGTAAATACTCGAAAAACAGTGTACACAACTGTAACAAAGATGGATATAAATTATTGTAACTTCTTGTTGCTTTGTGTTTTGTATGATCTTGTACCCTTTTTAAAAGAACATTTTATTAATAGAAAAGTCTATTCTTTGAATATATACACCAGTGTGAAAAATCTTTCTTTGCCAATTTTGATTATATGTTAATTATAATTTGACTTTGAAAATTGCAAATTTCAAACTACTTTGATAGAGTTTGTTAAACATTGATTGGAATAACTATTCGAAATTCAATTTAGCAAATCTCTTGTAGGCACATTTACCTACCAATATTTGTTTGCCCAGGCCGTCAAGGGTTAATTGGGTTCCCCATTTACTTTTAAGAACCTCCATGAGTCTGGCACTTCTTCTAGTAGCCTACATTCTGCATACAATGGTGTAAGTGTTGGTGCCCAGAAGTTTCTGTCCTCTCTGAATAGGAAGCCTGGCAGGCCGTTTGGGCCTTGGGTACCATCTGTTCTAATCTTTTTTAAAACAGAGCTCACTGTAATTTTACTTGGTCCAGCATGTGGCTCAGTTCCTGTGTCTGTAGATGTGCTCCAAGGACGATGTTCCTTTAGGCCTGTGGTTTCATGATCACTGATGTAGAGTGACTTCACATGTGTGACCCATGTTTCGACTGGAACCGAATTGCCTCTGTTAGTCACCCTGTAAGTTAGCTTGTTCAAATATTGCCAAAATTGTTGGGATTTAGTGGGGACCAGGAGCTCAAAGATTCGTATCCATTTTTTGTTGTGTTATTTTCGTTTGAATTTCCAAATGAGTAGTTTATGTTGTTTTGCTGCTAAATTCAGCTGTCTTTTTGTCGTTTCACTTTTTATTTTCCTGTGTGCCTTTTGCTTAGATTTTAAGAGCTGCTCACTTTGCTTACTCTCCGGGAATGTGCTGAATGTGTGTGTAATTTTTGTTTTTAATCTCGGGCTCTTTCCTCTGAATAGCGTGCCTAGTACTGAAATCAGCTTTACCAAGGTCTCAATGATGACTGTTTTGATGAATGCTGATGGTCAGCCTTCCCAGGTAGATTTCCATCTGTCATTTCCGTTCATTTTATTCTCTGCAGAAGCCTATGTTGTTCCTCTCCATTTGACCTCTCGATAGTGGAAAGGATGGATGTGCCATTTCCCTGATGTTGCCTCCAGAACGACCAGCACAGCTGCGTGATCACTTTCATCCCGTTGGAGCACATCAAAGTTTAACATGATGTTGCCTATGTGCTGGCTCAGAAAGATGTAATCAATGGTTGTTTGATTGTTAAATGTGGGTGGGTGAACCGAACTCGAACCAGCCTGGGTTGACAAGGCTCAGCTGATTCTAAGTTGTAGGTCTGTAGGAAGGTGTTGAACCTTGCCTTGACTTCGGTGATCGTACTGTGGTTGTTCCATGCCCCAGTCGGTGCATGTTAAAGTCTCCTATGATTATGACTTACAGGGTCGCGTGATGTGCTATTAGTGTTTTAATTTTTTGGATTAGTCGGTCCAGCTTGTCGGGGGTCCTAGGCCCCCGGGGGGTTTTGATATACATTGATTAGTAATGTTGATAATGGGCCTGCTATGTTTTTTAGGCCTTTTAAAATGCCGGCTAGGAGCATGTCAGAGGTGGTTAGTACTGTGAAGCTCAACTTTAAGGAGTGCTTGATGTATGTGGAAATTCCTCTTGAAGGTTACCCAAATAGGTTGATTTTTCTAGCGGGTTTGTGAAATTCCTCGTATCCTGGCAGAGGGGTTGAAGTAAGTCCCCATATTTCTTGTACTCCAATGATATCTGTGCCCCTCGAGAAATGCAATTGCCACTGAGCTGTGAAGGATCCTGTGGATACCTGCGACGTTCCATGACATGATATTGAGGGGTTGTTTGCTGATTTCCCTTTTGTTGGCATGAGGATGCCCTGTGCTAGGGACATGAGTTGGTTTTTCCCACCAGGTTAGAGGAGGCCCAGCTTCAATAAGCTGTGTTGGGGAAGGAAGTGGGCAGGGTGGATGCGCTAGGTAAGTTAGTAGTAATTACTTGCCTGCCCTCAATCTGACCAGTCAGCCTGCACCTGATGTTCATGTTCTCCTGGTCCGTTCTGGTCCCACCTCAGCTGGTCCCCTTCAGGATACATGCTGTAGAAGTAATTTTTGGGGGTAGTTGTAGAATAAAAGGGTACTTTTCTTTGTCGATAATCTCTATGACATTACCCCAGTCAGCAAACTGCCCTTTTCTTTGAATACTCTTTCTGCTGTGCTGGCGTCATGCCATGTTATGGTTGTCTGCTCCTTTTCTATGTCCAGAGCCTGTGGACCAAGCTACACCGTGATGATGTTGCTGCTGGTGATGTTGGATAGTGATACAATATGTTTCACCAGGTTAAGTATGTTTGCTCTATTGAGAATGTCCATTTTGCCTTTAGATGTAAACAGCGGAGTCATGCTCATTCTTGATGTATGGCCATTAGCTTGCGTGTGATTGGTTGGCCATGAGCATGGATTGCTGTTTAGGGTGGTTTGTAATATTGAAGTTAGAGGAACGAGCGAATCGATGCTCTTTGGATCTATGCCATGCACTTGGAGTGGTCTTGGGGGTTCTATTGTCTTGGCCTTCCTCCGTGTGTCACCTGTGTCAGCAACCTTTTTTTTGTTTGGGTTTGTCGAATGTGTTCCCCAAATCGGGTTTGATTGAAAAAAGGTGAAGTGTGTCAGGGTGTTGGTCATGCGGGGTCGGGCTTAGGTTATTATCAGTGGCGCAAAAGGTATTGCCTTGGGGGGGTGCCATTTAAGACCTGGGGAAGCATATTGCCTGTTGTCTGTTCATGACATTTCCACGCAGGTCTGTTTTGTTTTGTCCCTTTGTGAAGTTATATTTGGCTGGCCGTTGGATGCCTAAGCGTGTGGATGTTCGTTTGGTGTTTTTGTGCTCATAAGACATTGAGTTGATGGGCCATGTTGCTGACCTGTCTTGTAAAATATGGTGTAAAGTGCTGCGGTGGATGTGTTAATCCTCATGGTGATGGCTTGATTGGCAGCTTCATTTTTTCCTTTTGTGTAATGTGAGATTGTGAATGCTGCTTTTGTTGACAGCCATTTTGCATGCTGCAGTTGTTTTTTAAGGTGTTTTTTTTCTCTCCGAGTCAGGTGTGACGCAATATGGGAGGTGACCCCTCTGATGTTTTCCTCAGGCTTCACCGTTTGATCTTTGTCCATGGTGGTGGATACGAAGCGTAGGGCTTCTTTGGATGTTATCGGAAGGGAGTTTTGACTATTTGTGAGGTCAGATTCCCAGGTTAGCTTGGTAGGCGCCCTTATTCCGCTGGCCGTATCCTGGTCTGGGAGTTTGGTACCAGGGTGGTTTTTATAAGTTATCTTCAAGTCCTCAACTAGTAGGGTGAGCGCTGTCGGAAGCGAGGCCAATTTATCTACTTTCTTCAGGCACAGGCAGTCCAATGTAGGGGTAGCATAGTTCCTATCCTCTGTGAGCTTGTGGACTTTTCTGGCTATGTCTGCCATGGTGTGTGCCATTACTTGGAGGGTTTCCATCTGTATCTCAAGTTTTTCTGATTGCCATGTTAGGGCATTTGTTTCTGCAGTCAGGGAGAAGTTGACAGATTTAAGCAGGTTATCCTGTGTGTTTGAGAGCTTGAATGGAAGGAGGGAGGGTGGCGTCTGCAAAGAGTACCTTAAATCAGGCTCAAACGTGGAGTCTTGGGAGGTGCTTGTTTCATTGATGCCCTTCCATATGGTTGCATCTAAATGTGGCTGGGCCCTTGCTGCAGATCTTTGTGCAGCCGGGATATCCAGTGTGGTTGTTGGAGTGTCGGATGGACACTTGTTGTCTTCTGGTATATCTTGGGGGATAGCTGCATGATCTAATGAAGTTGAGGAGAGCTCAATATTTGAGTCCATGATTGAGTCACAGGTATCCCCTAGGCTAATACAAGAGTGGTTTCTTTTTTTTCCAGGGGCCAATTGTGTCCGTGTTGGGGGAGGTAGTTCAGTTGCCAGCACACCGAGAGCAGTGCGGGCTCTTGTCTGTTTTGTTCTTTAAAGAAACCTTTGGCTCCATACCCTGGCTATGTTGGTTGTGCGAATTTATGCGGCCTTTTGTATGACCGTTCTTTCTCCGGCTCTCTATCAAGTTGGGGCTCAGTGACCATGCCCTGCTCCGCAAGTTGTACACCTTGGTTGGTTTGACGGGGTTTGTGGGTGGCCCTTCAGCATTTACTGATGTATTTTCCAGATTTGCTTTTATTTTCTGTTTTGGCTTGGGTTGTTACCTTTGCTGGCATCGTAGGGCCCTGGTAGAGTTGTGTGGGCTAGCTCTGCGGGAGTTGGAGGGCTTCCCAGCCCGGAGGCGGTGGGACTTAAGGCAATGGGGCTTGGTTGTTTCCATAGAACTGAGGTTGTAATAGAAATGCTGGGTGTTCTAATGATTGCCGCCCCCGACTGTGAGGGGCCTGTCACAACCCCCTTGATCTTGCTTCTTTTTTTTTTTTATCTTTATCCCCAGGATCACTTGTCCAGAGTCATCCGGCCTTAGAGAGATAATTAGCTTTGGCAATTACTTGGCTATTGGGTTGTACTGTTTTTAATGCTACAGTCCCAGGCCACGTATTGAGGGGTGGGTCTCCCTGGATGGCAGATTCACTTTTCTTTTTCTCTCACGCTATTGGTGTGTGGTGGGTGGCCAGGTGTAGCCGCCTGGGCCGGCTGCCACCGCGGGGGCCCGCAGGCCTACTCCTGCAGCAGCACACTCTCTGCACACTCTCTGCTGTTCGGGGGGGCAAGGACAAGGGGGCGCCTGAATATACTCGTTGGGTGGTGGGATCTGGCTCCTTGGTGTACATCGCTGTCCTCACCCTCCGCTTAGTGTCACTGTCCCCTGTGATACTGACTGGCTGGGCCGATGTGTGGCACGTGTTAGAAATGGGATTTCTGGGTGGCTAGGGCTTGCGCCTAAGCCAGGCAGAATCCATCCACCACTCTAATCAGAGCAAGGGAGTTACACGCTGAAGATAACTCCTGCTCACCCCCTTGGTAGCTTGGCACGAGCAGTCAGGCTTATCCCAGAGGCAATGTATAAGGCGTTTGCGCAACACACACTCACAGCAGCAACACACTAGGCACACTACAAAAGGAACTACACACAAGGTTATATAAATAGCCTTTGTTTTGTTATAAACACATTAGAAACATAATCACACATTTACACTCTGCCAACTGGCACTAGGCAATATTCTCAGGGGACTATTTACAGGACCAGGCCAATCGGCCCAAGGTCAGAACCATCAGAACAGTAAAATGCAAAACACGATCAGTGACTACTGGTACCATAATGGCCTAAGCATTATCACATTAGCATTGACACCCTCCTAAAATATCATAACATGACAGTTGCATTATGCCTAAACCATATTAGGCATAACTCCCACATTACGCTTAAATCACATTACACATTAAACACATTATGCATAACTCCTATGGGCATAAATCAGTAGTGCACCACAGTACACTGACCAGGTGCATACATCGCCTTAGGGCCTTGCGCCCACCAGTACACCCATCAAGTGCCCACAGCACTTGATAGGTGTACTGAATTGCCCCCTCCAGGCCAACCGGCCATACACTGGGGCTCCAATGCCCTATGTCCAACAGTCAGGGCGCTAGGATAGGGCTTCTCAAGTAGCCCTCTGGCTGCTAATGCAGCAAAAGCAAAGTGCGCAATTGCGCTGGGGCAGGGCAGGAGTCCTTTCTCATCACAAAAACAACAATGCCCCCTTGGTTGCAGTTGCCTTCTGTCCGTGGGGCAGCTGTAGGGAAAAGGACAATACTGGCACTCCTGTGCCCTGAGTCCTCCACTGGGACTCTACACAAATGCGCAACGTTGCAGCTGCCCGCTCTCTCGCGGTGCAGCTGATGTAGGAATGGGCAATGGCACCTCTGTGCCTGGGGGAGTTCCACTCTGGGACCCTTAGAAACAATTGTCCCCAACGTTGCAGCTGCCCACTGTTCAGCAGGGCAGCTGTGAAGCTAAATAGCCACTGGCACTACTAGTGCCGTGGGAGCACCGACAATGCTCAAAGTGCGACCTGCTCACCTGGTTCTTCTACCTGTCAGGGGGAGACACCGACAATGTGCCTTGGTAGTCCCCCCCACAGACTGCCAGCCTAGGCACAGACAAAGCCTGCCTTCAGCCACACTCACCGGGCTCTTTCGTGCTGCTGCGGCTCCGTCTCCTCAGCCCTGGGCAGGACTCTCCTGACTTCACCCGGGCCCCTTCCTGGGACCCGGGACTCCTACGGGATGCTTGCTGGGCAGGACCACGAAGGCGGGGTGGGCTCCCGCTGCACCCACACTCTTCTGCTGGCCGGCACACGTGGGGCTCTCCTCGTTGTTCTGGGAGCCCCGCCAACCACAACCGCACCTCTCTGCTTCCGGTCAGTCCTTTTGCGCTCATCGCCAGTGTGGGGTGGGCTCCTGCCTGGCTTCAGCTACTCGCGTCTCTCTTGACTTTATTTCCAGGCTTCCACCCTCCTGTAGGCCCCACGCTGCCGATGTTGTGCTTCCTCCTCCTCTACCTTGTCCACAACCAGGCAAGGCTACCTGACTTCCGGGTCGCACTGGCGGCACACTTCCTTGTCAGCTCCTCAATGCGGGGTGGGCTCCCGCTTCTAAATAAAAGCAATTGCGGGGTGGACGCCCGCTCAAGAGCACAAATATGCGGGGTGGGCACCCGCTCTTGAAAATACACATACAGCGGGGAAGGCTCCCGCTTGGCTTGGCAAAATGCGGGGTAGGCTCCCGCCGAAGAGAACAGTGCAGGGGGAATCCCACACGCCGGGATTCCCTCGGGCACGTCCCAGCCCCACGCTGCCAGGCCAGACACTCCTCTCTTCCTCAGCAAATGAAATACAGCGCTCAGAGGCGCTAGGAGCCCAAGCTACTACAGCAAAAGCATTTAGGGATCAAGGGGCATAGCGGGGCCCAAGGAGGCCAGCACACAGGGCCCTCCAGCAGGGAGGCAAACCATCGTGGCGGTTTCTCCTGGGCCCCCAGCCGCAGCAAGCCCTTAGTAAGTCCAGAACAGCACATTTTCATGGTGTCACAGCACCAGTATTTATACACCTTTTCTCTTTGTTCTGCAGAGCACAGGGCTTGGGGGAACCAGTTCCACCTGGTTCTGGGGGGTGTTGAAGCACTTTGTGTACAGTGCTCACATCCTCCTTTGTCAGGTGGGGGCTCGTGATTAGACACACCGCAGGGGGGTGGAGCCAGCATTCACTAGGGCAGGCACCATCCTATTCAGGGATTAGGGACTTCTCCTCCCACCACTCCATATGCAGATGTCCCATTCAGCCTAGCGCTGACTCACCCTTCCCCTCCTGGAGCCACACACACCTGCCGGTCCCTGCCACTCAAAAGCCAGACATGCAATTCACATCAGGCAGGCAGACACATAGCACACAGAAATGGCAACATCTAAAAGTGGCATTCCTAAAATAGTTATAATAAATCTGCGGACACCCTCGAGTAGCATTTATTATCACTATTCCAAGCATTCCAAACTTGACCATGCTGCGCCTCTCATATCAAGGATTACCACTGAAACTCTAATCAGGGAATCCCCAATGCATTCCTATGGGATGGCAGCCCCACAGTAGTGAGAAACTAAAATGGCTGTTTATCACTATCAGGACATGACACATACTTAAGGTACATGTCCTATCTTTTATCTACAATGCACCCTGCCCATAGGGCTAGCTAGGGCCTACCTTAGGGGTGACTGACATGTAGTAAAAGGGGGGTCATTGACATTGCGCACACTTTTGGTGCCACGTCACAGCGGCAGTCATACTGCGCGCACAGGCCCTGCAATGGCAGAGGCCTGAGATAGGTTTGAAAGGCTAGGCTTGGTGGATAGGTTTGAAAGGATAGGTTTGATGGATGGCGCAATCAGCGCTGCAAGCCCACCAGTAGTATTTAATTTACCAGCCCTGGGTATATGAGATACCACTTTACAAGGGACTGACAGGTAAATTAAATAGACCAAACAGCTGTAGACCAATCTTACCATATTTAACAGAGAGAGCGCACATACCTTACACTGGACATCAGTGCTAAAGTGCCCAGAGGCCTAAAACCAACAACACCATGTCAGAAAAAATGCTAGGAGAAAAGCAAAAAGTTTAGGGATGACCCCACAAAAAGGGCCAAGTCCAACAGCATGCAAGATCATTTGTGCTCTGTGGCCCGCTCACAGCTCTGTGGACTTGCAGCCCTGGCCCTCCACGACCGTCTCTAGTTGTGATGGGGCTGGAGGGGCGGGAAATTGGTGATCTTGGGCCCTCACAGGCTTGCAGGGTATGGTGGCCTTTGGAGTGTGACAGAGGACCATACAGGATCCCGGATTGCTGACTTGCAGGCTGGTGCGCCGGAGGGCTGCGGCTCATGGCTCCCAGCAGCCGCTTCAGTCTCTGCATCGCTCCGCAACAACACAGCGTCTCCGTTCACCTGGAAACAGAACCAGTTCTTCCTTATATGTAATAAAAGGGGAGTTTATGGCAAGGGTGGCTCCTCCATTTGAGTGTAGGTGTGTCACCCCACAAGCCCCAGAACTGAAAAATAAAATGGTAATAAAGTTAATTTGTTACCGGTTTATTTTTCAGCCACCTGGCCGGAACTGTCAAGACGAGGCACAGCCAGTGCTGCCAAATGGCAGGAGCAGGGAGCTATGAGCTATGAGCTATGTTTCTTTGGCCGTCCATCTTGGGCTGGCCAGCCAGACATGCACATTTCAAACTTCTCTAACCTAGCTTTTTTACACAGCTGGGTTAGAGAAGACACAGGCCTCCAATGCTCTTAGGAGCACTGGGAGAGCACACTCTATCCAATCCTGGCACTGCTTTCATGCTGTGAAAGCAGCACCAGGATTAGGTAGTGCCGTTTCCTGTGTCAGAGCTTCCTGTGAATACGCCCGAGGGAGGAGGACAACGTGCTGCAACTCAGCCAAGATACGTCTATTTTAATTCATTTTTTTTGTCTCCCCTGCTCAATTACCCTCGGTACAACCCAGCCACCACTGGTTTTAGACTTGGCAAGGGGATGTTAATGCCAAGTAGACATGGAAGTTTAAAACTGTATTCAGCCTGCAATAGCAGGCCTGGGACATCTTTAAAACACTACTTAAGTGGGTGGCTCAAAGAGTGCTGCAGGATACTCGCAGCATGAGATTTACAGGCCCTGGCTATATAGGATACTGCTCTACAAGGGACTCATAAGTAAATTAAATATTCCAATAAGGTATAAGTTAATCAAACCATGTTTAGGGGAGTGAGCACAAGCAGTTTAGCACTGGCTAGCTGTGGTAAAGTGCACAGAGTCCTAAAGCCAAAAAAATGCATTTTCAGGAACAAAGGTCCCTATAGTCAATGAATTAATAACAATGCTCTGGAGACATAAATGTTGTCCAGGAGTAATCAAAAATGGATATGTAGTACACTTTTATTCAATCATATATAGGTGTGGAAGATTAACACCACTGGGGTAATCCTCAATGGGTGTTAAAAACATACTTGAAAACAAAAAGGCATGAGACATTAAATGACCATCAGTTGTATCCACAATAGGGGGTCACTTATTTACATCAAGGAGAATATTACTGCGCACAGAAGTCATATACATATATTTAAAGGGTCAGAGTGTTTAAGGTAGATGACGTTTCGATCTGTGATTAATGTAGGCTCATAATCAGGAGTTCAAAATACATACCTGATTACATTTATTGGTATGCAAAGAATACATGTAATCTTATGTATAACTGAGAACACCTGTGGAGGAAATTGGGATGAAGAAAAGATGAAAAATAGAAAAAGCAGAAATCAGACGTATGTAGCACTTTGAGCAAGAAAATGCAGTTGTACCAAGGTAAGCATGATATATTTGATAAACATGTCTATAATGGTGTAATTGCCCTATAGGCAGTGAAAAAGTCAATAAACCGTACCAAACCCGGAAAAGAAGGAGAATAGACTGCATGCTAGGTAAACCAAAATTGGTATTTTATCATGCACCGTGCATAGAGAGGCTGATAATATCATGCGATAAGAAAATTATATATCCACATACCTATCATAGCATCAAAAGGGTGACATGACAAGGTTTAATACACATGGCCAAACAGAGGTCATAAATCTGAACGCAAAATAGAAAAGCCGAGTTACGCACCATAACAAACGGACAATTTACAAGTAAGCCAGTGGTAAGCATTAAAATATACCAAGGTAGTATTTATATAGGCTAATGTAAACGCAATCCACAATGCGGAGAAGTATATAGCCTTCACGGGGAATGGTCCCTCAGATAGCAATCCTCAATCCCAGGGTTGGGAAATCTACAGGAGGAGGCACAAGGCTTAGAAAAGGGAGAAATACTCACTAACCTGTGGAACAGCGAGTAACACTTACCGGCAAGTATCAATGCCGTGATAAGATGGCGGGAGCCTCCGACCCCAACAGTGAGTCGATCGGAGGAGTGAGTCAAACTGGCTTATATGTGCGAGAATAGAGGAGGGACTAGATCACTAATGGTGATGGTGTAGGCCATATTAAGCAGTGCATGAGTCATAACATTATGTGACCATACGACATGCAAGTGACAAGGAAAGAAAACACAGAGGAAATTAGGCATAGAGTTATGTAATTTCCAGAAGAAAACATGTAGGCAAGTTAGCCTCTCAGTTAATATAGGATGGTGGAGTAATATTTTTAAAAAACAATTGTAGGTGAGGTGAACAAAACTACTAAGAAGCCAAGGCGTGGCGAATTATCAGAAAACATATCCTCTCAATGAAAAGAAAAAGTATACGGCAAGGAATAATTTGCAATGATTAGATCTGGCAAGCTGCTCATATCTACCAGACAAAGGTGGTTCACAAAATAAATCCTAAATCAAGGCTGTTCAGTCTTCCATTCTGTTCAATTCTTTGTTTAAGCTGTCCGTTTTAAGGATCCATTTAAGTTCCACTTTGTTCAGAATTGTGGTGATGTCACATCCTCATTCAAGTATTTTGAAACTTCATTCGCTTGCCACCTGATGTCATTTTCACTATGTCCAGCTGTGTTGAAATGTTCAACCAATGGTGCGGTGGTCACTTTGCACCTAAAGCGGCTGCGGTGCAGGCAAATCCTTATCCGCATTTTCGGAGTGATTTGGCCAATATATATCAAATTACATGGACAAGTGATAGCAGAAATTATGTTAGGAGGTATTGCAGTTGGATACATCTTTCATAGCAATGCATATTGTATTATACATAAATTCTTTTGATTAAATCGTGTAGTCACACACACTGCAATCACCACATTTGTAATGACCCACCAGTGGTGTGGTTTCCCAGAAGTCATGTGGTGTGCACTGAGATCTTGATGATGGTAGCCCTGCTTTGACCATGTGGTCCTTAAAGTTTGTGGCCCTTTTGAAGGTAGAAAGGGGGCGTTCTTATGTCAAGCTGCTCGTGTTTAGGGTGTGCCAATGTCGAACCACTATTTTCTTTATAGTTTTGGAAATTGGTGATAATGTGGTAACACAGACAATTTTGTTTGTCTTTTCCTTTGGTTTAGTGGAGAGTAATGCCTCTCAGGGACTATACCATGCCCTCTTAAGGGACCTGGTAATACGTTTCTGGAGATACTCCCTTGCCATCAGATTTCAGTATTTCAGCTTCTCTGAAAAAGTCTTTTTGAAAAAACAGTTTCTTCTAATCCTCAGAAATTGAGAATATGGTATGGAGTCCCAAAGTGCCCTGGGGTGGTAGCTGAAGCAGGCCAGAAGTGTGTTGCATTCTGAGGTTTTGCGAAAGAGTGTTGTGTAAAGTTCACCCTCTACATTGAGAGGATATATGTTTTTTGATAATTTGCCATGCCTTGGCTTCTGTAGCGGTTTTATTCACCTTACCTACAATTGCATTTTAAAAATATTGCTCCACCATCCTATATGAACTAAGAGGCAAAACTGCATGTTTTCCTCTGGAAATGACATAACTCTATGCCTAATTTCCTCCGTATTTTCTTTCCTTGTCACTTGCATGTCATATAGTCACATAATATTTTTACCCCCCGCACTGCTTAATATGGCCGTCACCATCACCATTACCGATCTAGTCCTTCCTCTATTCTTGCAGCCATAATCAGTATACCAAAATGGCCAACACCACTGCCGACGTATTCCCTCCTCTATTCTTGCACGTATAAGCACAATATCACTCACTCCTCCGTTTGACTCACTGTTGCGGTCGGAGGCTCCTGTCATCGCATCACGGCATTGATACTTGCCGGTAAGTGTTACTCGTTCTTCTAGCATTGTGCCTCCTTGTGTAGATTTCCTGACCTTGGGATTGAGGATTGCTTTCCGTGGGACCTTTCCCCATGAAGGCTACGTACTTCTCCGATTTATGGATTGTGTTTATATTTGCCTATGTAAATACTACCTTGGTACGTTTTAATGCTTACTACCTGCTTACTTGTAAACTGTTCAATTGTTAAGGTGCGTAACTTGGCTTTTCTATTGTGGTTTCAGATTTACTACCTCTGTTTGGGCACATGTATTAAACTCTGTCACGTCGTCCTTCTGACGCTATGATAGGTACATGGATATATCATTTTCTTATCTCATGGTATTTTTAGTCGCTCTACGCATGGTGCATGATAGTATTCCAATTTGGTTATACATAGGACACTGTCTATTCTCCTTCTCGCCTGGTTTTGGTGCGGTTATTTGGCTTTTTCACTGCCTATATATTATTTGCTCACAAATAAATTTAATCAGGCATGCATTTTGAAGTCCTGATGATGATCCTGCATTACTCACAGATAAAAACGTCATCAACCTTCAAAACTCTGACCCTTCAAATATGTGTATATGACTTCTGGGTGCAGAAGTGTTCTCCTTGATGTAAATAAGTGACGCCCATTGTGGATACAACTGATGGTCATTTAATGTCTCATTCCTGTTTGTTTTCATGTTTTTAACACCCATCGAAGATTACCCCGGTGGGGTAAGCATCCACCACATATATTCGTAATTAAAAGTGTACTGCATATCCATTTTTAATTACTTCTGGACATTATTATCGTCTCCAGAGTATTGTTATGTATTCATTGACTGTAGAGACCTTTGTTCCTGAAAATACTTACTACCCTTGGTCCCTATCGATTCTTGGGATCCCTTCTACTTATTAACAACAGAAACAAATGCAGCAAAAAGTGGTGGGTAAAAGGCAAAACGTTTGGGGTGACCCTGCAGAGAGGGCCAGATCCAACACCTATTATATCCTGAAAGTACTTTCCTCAGTAAGTAGGTTTTTCCTCTTAATTTGAACACTTTCCATTTGGGTACATTGAAAAACGTTATGGTAGAAACAATGCTATTGTAGAACTAGGCATTCTAATAAGAAATACGATTTTTCACAGGGAAATAGAGATGTGGTACAAGAAGACAATTATGAATTAGTTTGGCTGTCTGAGCATACATGAATGAGGTATTTTGTATAGAGAGGACACGTTTTAATATGTTTGACAAGAGAACTACTTGCAATATGACTGTCTTAAGAAGTAAACAAGTTTATGGTTTATTGTAATTACTATGAGAGTTTAAAAATGGAAGTCATTTAATATTGTCATATCTTTACTCAAATATGCGCCTTCAGTAAGGCCTCATAGCAATGTTGCAGATGTAACCTTGACATAATTAATTTTCTTTTTCATTCTTCATTCAGCAGCAAAATACTGATTATTTTTAAATCAAATAGCACAACTCACTTTTTACTGGTGTAATCTGATATCAAGGTCTTTCATTTTTATTATATCTGTTCAACTGAGCTTTTCCTTCATTGGTGGTGCTGTACTCAAGTACATGCTCAAAGGAGCAAACTTCTGGTGCAGACCACTGGTCCAGAAGCAGCAAGTTGAAAAGATATAAACACAGATTGGGGTAGCATTACAATAAATCTGCACAGAAAATTTCACAGATGTGCGGCTTTAGCATTGTGGTACATGCCATTGTTACATCTTTTATTTTCTTTTTCAGTCTTCATTTAGTAGTAAAATATTGAGCACAATTCAATGAGGTAATTTCATTTAATTGAAACAGTTAGTACACTTCCTCTTTCACTGAGGTATTACACAGTTGGGTCATTTAATGGATTGCACTGGATTTTGACACAACATTAACTGTCTACACATTAATTCATAGGTAAACATGATATACAGCCACTTAAATCTGATGTGAAGGTGACAGAGCATGGACTAGATTGAAGGTATAAAAGAATTGCCTCTTGTAGAAAGGCCTCTTATGTAAAGCTGGTCAAACAGAAGCATCTGGGTATTGTTGGGAGCTAGCAACAAAATCTCTGATTAGTCACAGAGACAAAATACATTTTGACCTATCCATTCTTGCACTTGTGGGAGACACTAAATGACTGAATATCCATTACTAGGTCTTCTAGTACTATCTAGTAATCATCTGCATATATGTAGTAACCCATAGTATAATTTCAAATAATGGTGGGTAGTGGTGCTATGTTAGTATTGCATAAAGCTTGTTCTAAAGAAGATCCTTAGGGCACACCATAGGTTACCTTTATGATTGTAGTGAAGAAGGGATCATTGTGATTTGGGCAGAAAAAATTGGTCACTGGAGTATTGGTTCAATAGCTTCCCAGGTAGCGTACAGCAGAAAGAAGAGGATATTATGTTATTCCGTGTGAAAGACTAAAGGTGAAGGATTGCTGCACAGCTATGGTCCTGGTCTCTGGCGGAAAGCAGTTCCTCCCCAAAATTCATTAAGGTGATTTGGTTCACCTGACAGCATACCACTAATGCTAGAATAACATGACATATAAACACAAACGTATGCAAAAGCACACCTCTCTTCCTATTCAATTGTGTCACAGAAAAAGAAAGATTTGAAATGAAATGACGGAAATCTATAAAACGCACAAATACCGAAAGAGGCAACAAAACACTAAAGCAGGACAAGCTCAAGAGAGAAAGAAAGACCAGAAGGGACAGATCAATATGAAGAGTACTGCCCAGAAATTAAAGAGTAAGAAGTCAAGTCTTCCTTGCCTTCCAAAAACTGTTATGTTCGTGCAGATCACTGATGTTGCGTGGGGGCAAATTCCCAAGTTTTTTTGCTGCCATTGAAAAAGCCCTACTACCCCACCTGGTCTTACAAAATTTGGGCACAATTACAAGATTGTAGCTAGCCGAGCGAAGATGTCTGGTAGGTTGCCAAAAATGAAAACCTCAGGTATGTCCCCATTCAGTCTGAGGTAATCAACATTCATCTAATTCGCTACTGCTTGCATGCAATTATTAAAGTTGTCAGCCGTGGCCTCGATGTCCTTAGTTTTGAACATGATAATGTGTGTGTCATCTGTGTAGGGTAGAGCCTGCAATTCAAAAGACCCTATCAACTGAACTTTCAGCCAGTAAATGTAGAAAAAGTGACATGTAAATTGGATAATAAAATATCTGGATAATTCTGAGATTTTGCAATACAGGCCATTCAATGCCCAAAAACAAGTTGGCTGGAACTTCCGTACTGTTTTATTTGGCTTTATATTATTTAGGCATATATCTGCAGATCACTTATAGTAGCCATGGAGCGCTATAGATCACATACATTGGGACCACAGTTAATTATTAAAGGGGATCTGTTATTCAAATATCACCACTGCTGCAAAGACTTCCTACTCATACTCGTACTCATCATTATATGTGACCCATCATTGTACTTGTTGTTCTGAAATTTACAGTCACATTTCATGAAGACTTGAGATTGTATTTGTTTGTTTCTCTCATTTTATCACTATTTGGGTTTACCACAAATAAGAGGAAGAGGGCAGTTTTGTCAAAGCGCACTTCATTTTAGGGAGAAATGCCATGAATTAAACTGGAAAATGGACATTTGGTCTAAGTTGTCTTGAAAATCTTTGCAAGAGTGGATCGGGCAATATCTGCCAGTTGTAATATTCCTGTGAAATGCTAATGGGCAAAAAAAAAAAACGAAAATCTGCACAAAGGCAAATGAGAGGAAAAAGGTACTCTTGGAGAATGCACACTATCTGCATATTGGTTTCTCATTATTATGGCAACATTTTCACAATCACTTTCCATCCATCCGTTGAGCATCTCCTATCACTAACCCCGGGCGGTGAACTCCGCTCTGCTTGCGGAGTTTGCAGAGTTTTCCGCACTCCACGTTACACGGAGCTCGCAGAGTTCCGAAAAACTTTGCTCAACATAGCAGAGCAGAGTTGTTTTCCACGCTCGCGTTCGTCAACGTCAAGTTGGCAACCGCGAGCGAGGAAAATCAACCTCCAGGCAAGATTTTTCCTCGTTGCCATCATCAACATCAAGTTGGCGAGCGCGGGTGGAATATCAACATCCCGGTGAGATTTCTCAACGCGGGGCGTTTCAGGTTTCTCATTGCAAGTGGTCGCGCATGCTCGCGACAGCTCGAGTTGAGAAACTGCCCATTCGCGTTGAGAAAGCTGCAGCTCCAGCAAAAATCTACTCGAGCATCAGAAAAGGAAAGTAGGGACCGCTTGCACTGTGCATGGTTGCGTTTGCAATGATTGCACAGTGTGGACAAGCATCCGGCACTGTGCAATCAACACGCACGGCATTTTCTAATGTACTCGGCCACTTGCGGTGCTCCGCGTAGTGCGGCGGCGTTTTTTTTGCACTTCGCAGACTTCACCGTAGTGCAACTCCACGAACTCTGCCCAGGGTTACCTATCACAAGAGATATGTGAGTTACCATTGTGCCAATTATGAATATTCCGTGAATTGTGCGGTGTCGGATCTCTGCATGGAATTTGTGCATCAGGGATACCGTCGTGTACAGAAGTGTTAGATCTGTCAGACTTAGGTTGGTCTTCCTCCCGCTTTTTTCCTTTCTCCTCCAATTTTGATTATCTTGTTTTTGCTGGTCTTAGGACTCTGCATACTTTACCACCGCAAACCAGCGCTAAAGTCATTATGCTCACTCCTTAAAACGTGGTAACATTGGCTGATCCTTAATTGGCATATTTAATGTACTTGTAAGTTCTTAATAAAGATGCACTACATGTGACATGGGCTCGTAAATTAAAAGCTACTAGTGGACCAGCAGCACTGATTATGCCACCAGCTTAAGTAGCGCTTTTAACATATCTCAGGCATGCCATTGCAGCCTGTGTGTATGCAGGTTTAAACTGCCATTTCATCCTGCCAAAATAGACCTTTTGCCAGACCTAAATGTTGTTTAATGCATATAAGTCACTCCTAGGATAGACCCAGGACAGCCCAGAGAGCAGGGTGTAATTCATTAAGAAAACCAGACATGTACGTTTGAGTTTCACATGTCCTGGTAGTGAAAAACTCATAAATTCATTTCTCCCTTCTGGATGGCCTTCAAAGGGAAATCTCTAGATGCCTCTCCCCCCCTTCAAAGGCACAACTGGGTATAAATACTGGACCTAAGACACCACCACTTCAGTACATTTCTGGCCCTATGGATACTCTGCCAGGAAAAAGGACTGCTGTGCTGCTTAACGACTGCCATCCTGCTGGACTGCACTCTTCTGAACTACTGCGTTGATGTGCTGCTGTTTCCTCTGAGCTGAGCCTAACTGGTCTGTGCCAAGCTACTTGATGGTTGAGCACAGGTTATTTTAGGTTTTACTTGTGACTTCACCCTGAGTAGAATTGTGGTTGCTGTTTGAAAAGTGTATCACCCCCCAACCAGTAAATCAATTTCTTATAAGAATTAACTTAAAATACTTGTTCAATGTATTGGGCTATTTTCTGTGTGAAAAATGCACTCAAAGATATGTCCTCGAGTGCAAAAGTCATACAGTATACCTGTGGAATGTACGGAGCTGCTCTTCTCATGCAAATAATATATGAGGTATGTCTGTGGGTGCAAATATCACACAAGACACCTGTTATGTGTATTCAGTGATAATCTTCATCACATATTCTATACAAACAGGTCTTTAGGATACAGAAAATTACACAAAAAGTATATACAATATATAAAAAAAAATTAAATTATGCAAAATACACAATGCACAACAGGATTATGCTAGATTAGGATACATAGAAAATGTCTGGGCCATGTACTGACCACAAGGGGCCTGAGGTCTGAGTTGCAATTTTTTTCATAAGCTAACTCATCCAGCTAGCCTGCCAGCTTCATAGCGGAAACTGAACTGATCAGTGTGACCGATTCATCAAGGGGGGAAGGGTTTTATGGAAGTGGGTTCCAGAACTGTTCAAACAATAATTTTGCAGTTGTCTGTGAACTGCTGTGAAATTATAATTAGCAGTTCGCCTTTTTAGGTTGAGCCAACCAGACAGTACGGTGTCTGGTTGCAAAGGCATTTTGTGGGGCTCCCAAGAGCTTAATTGTGCTTAAAGGTTACCTAGTGCTTACCATTGTCTTGTTTCATTGTCGCTCTTGGTGCTTAGTTCATTCCAGAGATGGAAAACAAAAGCTCTGAATCGATGTGCTGTTGAGAATCTAACAAGTTTATGCTAGCAGTTTGGCCTAGCTTGAGCTCAAGCTGTGAATTGGAGTGTCCGTTTAGATGAGAGTCTGTAAATACATTGGATGTTGATGACCTCTTACTTGGAAGACATTGAGAAATTTTAACTTAGCCCTCTTTGCCAACAGGAGCAATGGTCTATATCAGGGTTGGCAGGCTTATGAAAGGCTTTTTAACCCCTAAGCTACTCAATGCAATATGAAATATATCAGCTGCAGTTTTTAGTTGCTACCTATGAATAACATAACATGTCATCAGTGATGTCAGTGATGTCATTTGAGACGTCATCAGTGATGCCATGAGTGATGTCACTGACCATGTCATGAGTGATGTAATATGTGACGTCATCAGCAGTGCATTGCGGGGGCGCGAGTTATAGTTAGCCGAACTAACTATAACGGGGGAATTTCTATGGTTTTGTACGAGTGAAATGTCGAGCTAACTATAACACCCCTGAAACCTATGTTTTTTTCTGTGAATTTCTAAGGTTTTTTAAATGCTAATTCGTAACTATAACGTGCCTGAAACCTATGTTTTTTTAAGTGAATTTCAAAGGTTTTTTAAATGCTAATTTCTAACTAAGCCTACAGAAATAGGACATGTGAAGAAAGAAGAAAAAACACACAGATAGAAGAAAAAGAAATGCAGAAAGAAGCTACAGAAGTCCTCAAAGACAAAGAAAAGTGCTGGAAGAAGGAAGACGTGCAGAAAGAACAAACGGAGGAGGAGAAAGAGTCTTTGATGCAAAATCATCCTGTACCCTCAACTTTTTCAGATGGGTACTGGTGGTAACTGACTCTGACTAACCAGTCCTAGAGCCAGCACTATGCTAAAAGACACTTAGAATACAGTTAAAACACCTACATACACTAGGGAACACTATGCGTTGGGGTACCCCTGTTATTAGCATGACCTCCTCTGTAAGCCCCTAGTATATAATAGGGCAGGGGGATTAAAACTACCTCTTAAAACGCGCCACAGGGCGCGTTTGCACACCGGTGAAGGGGGGGGCTGAGCTGACGTGTGCAAACACGCCCTATGGCTGTTTTAATTTGGTGGATAAAGTCCCCTTGAATCCTGAGCGTCCCTTGGGTACAACTAGCCCATCAGGTATCTCTAGTTAGCACCACAGAGCTTTGTTCCAGAACACCTGTCTGCAACGCAGCTCCCTGGCTCACACTGGAGATACCTGTTGGGCTAGTTAGCCCTTAGGTTCCCTCAGTATTAAAAGAGAGTTAATCCCCCAACTTAAAACGCGCCACGGGGTGTTCTGAGGCCACTCCCCTTTTTACACCTCTCTGCAACGCACCTCTGTAGCTGGTGGGGTAGTTGCACCCCAGGGACCCTCAGGGGGTGCGTTTGCACAGTGGTGAAGGAAGGAGGCGTGGCCTGAAGTGACATGTCTGCAAACACACCCTGTGGTGCCGTTTAAGTTGCCACTAATAGCCCCGGGGACCCCATCCCCCGGTGCTGGCCCTCTCCGTTGGGGCCGTGGGGGGTTCCCAATCCCCCCACAGTCCCGCTGCGGGAGCCGACATTGCTTTTCCACATGGGGAGCTGCTAAGATGCAGCTCCCGTGTGGAAAAGCAATTTGGTTTGAATTTTGAAAGAGAGAGCAGGTTTCCCTGCTCTCTCTTTCAAAATTCAAACCAAGTTTGCTTTGGTAGGGCGGGAGCCATAGCAAACTACAGTGTCCAGGGGGTGGGAACCCCGGGACACTACAGGGGCCGGCCCTGGGGGGTGGCAGTCCCCAGGGCCATCATTCAATCAATTAATCAAATAATTTGTAAAGTGCACTACTTACACGCAAGGGTTTCAAGGTGCTGAGGGTGGGGGGGTTGCTGTTGCTACTGGTCGAACAGCTAGGTCTTGAGTGGTCTCCTGAAGGTTAGAAGGTCTTCGGTTTGTCGTAGGTTGAGGGGGAGGGTGTTCCAGGTCTTGGCGGCGCGGTGGGAGAAGTATCTGCCTCCGGCTGTGGTTCTACGGATGCGTGGGACGGTAGCCAGGGAGAGGTCTGTGGAGCGGAGATTCCTATTGGGTACGTAGAAGGAGAGTCGACTGTTGAAATAGGCTGGGCTGGTCTTGTGGAGTGCCTTGTGTCTGTGGATCAGGAGCTTGAAGGAGATTCTTTTGTCGACGGGGAGAAAGTGCAGGTTCCTCAGGTGGGGGGTGATGTGGTCGCGGCGTGGGACGTTGAGGATCAGGCGTGCAGAGGCATTCTGGATTCTTTGCAGTCTGTTGATGAGCTTGGTAGGGGCTCCGGCGTAGAGGGCGTTTCTGTAGTCGAGTCTGCTGCTGACTAGTGCCTGGGTGACTGTTTTCCTTGCGTCTGTCGGGATCCATCTGTAGATCTTGTGGAGCATTTGGAGGGTGTTGAAACAGGTGGAGGAGACAGCGTTGACTTGTTTGGTCATGGTGAGTTTCGAGTCGAGGATGACTCCCAGGTTGCGTGCATGGTTGATAGGTGCGGGGGGTGTCCCCAGCGATGCGGGCCACCAGGAGTCGTCCCATGCTGAGGGGTTGGGCCCGAGGATGAGGATCTCCGTCTTGTTCAGCTTAAGGCGGCTATCCTCCATCCAGTCGGCGACGGCCTTCATTCCCTGGTGGAGGTTGGATGTGGCGGTGAGGGGGTCCTTGGTGAGGGAGAGGATCAGTTGCGTGTCGTCGGCGTAGGAGATTATGTTGAGGTCGTGATGTCGGGCGATGCGTGCGAGAGGCGCCATGTAGACGTTGAACAGCGTCGGGCTGAGGGAGGATGCCTGCGGGACGCCGCAGATGATCTCGGAGGCTTCGGATCGGAACGGGGGAGGCGGACTCTCATGGGTTCTGCCAGAGAGGAAGGAGGAGGCCCAGTCCAGGGCCTTGTCTCGGATCCCTGCGTCGTGGAGTCATGTGCGTAGTGTGCGGTGGCAGATGGTGTCGAAGGCGGCGGAGAGGTCTAGAAGGATGAGGGCCGCCATCTCGCCATTGTCCAGTAGGATCCTGATGTCGTCTGTGGCGGTCTCGGTGCTGTGGTTGCTGCGGAATCCTGACTGGGATGGGTCCAGGATGCTGTTGTCTTGGAGGTAGCGGGTGAGCTGGATGTTGACTATCTTCTCGATGACATTAGCTGGGAACGAAAGCGGAGAGATGGGCCGAAAGTTTTTGAGTTTGCTCGGGTCCGCCTTGGGTTTCTTCAGTAGGGCGTTGATTTCGACGTGTTTTCAGCTCTCAGGGAAGGTCGCGGTCTCGAAGGAGAGGTTGATGATGTTGGGCAGGTGGGGTGCGATGGAGCTGCCGACTTTGTTGAAGATGTGGTGTAGAAAAGGGTCAGACGGCAAGCCGGAGTGGATTGTGCCCATGGTCTTGATTGTGTCTTCGATGCTCACGTTGGCCCAGGTTGTCAGGGGGTCGTGGTCGGTGGGGTGTGGTGGGTCTGGCGTGTTGGGGCCTGTTAGGGTAATCCAGGGGTTGAATCTGTCGTGGATGTTGGCGATCTTGTGGTGGAAGAAGGTGGCGAGGGAGTTGCACAGGGCTTGCGATGGCGGGATGTCGTTGGCATTGGAGCTGGAGTTGGAGAGTTCCTTCCCGACGTTGAAGAGCTCCCTGCTGTTGTGTGCATTGTTGTCGAGGCGGTCTTTAAAGGAGGTCCTTTTGGCGGTCCTGATGAGGTGGTGGTGGTTGCGGATGGTGTCTTTGTGGGCTGCGCGGCTGCCCGACGACTTTTCGCTGTGCCATATGTTCTCCAACTTCCGGCAGGTGCCCTTTGACACTAGGAGTTCCGGGATGAACCAGTTGGCTCTCTTGCTGGTGTCTTTGAGGGTTTGTTTTTTCAGCAGGGCTAAGGTGTTGGCGCAGTTGTCCATCCATCGTCTGAGAGTGCGCGCACCATCGTTGGGGTTGGAGGGGTTGGTCGGTGGGTTGAGTGCGAGGTTTGTCTGTAGTTGTACTTCGGTGATTTTGCCCCAGCAGTGACGGGGGATCTGTAGGGTGTGGATGTGCGACGGGTTTCCGGAAGGTGAAGTGGATGCAATGGTGGTCGGTCTAGGTGGGTTCAGAGACGTGGCTGAAGGAGACGTGGGGGCTTGAGGAGAAGATGGCATTTAGCGTGTGTCCGGCGATGTGGGTCGGCGTTGTGACGAGCTATTCCAGTCCGAGGTTGGCGAGGTTGTCTATCAGGGTAGAGGAGTTGCTGTCATTGTTGTTCTCCAGATGGAAGTTCAGGTCTCTGAGGAGGATGTAGTCGGTGGAGGTCAGTGCGTGCGTGCTGATGAAGTTGGCTCCAGGAGGGGCCACGTGGTCGCGTGGCCCCCCTCCCACCAATTTCGAAAGCCCTGGGGGGTGGTGGTCTCTGGGGCTAGGGGGTACATCACGGACCCCCCAATTTACATATTTAAAGCCCTGGGGAGGTGGCGGTCCCCGGGGCGGGTGGGGGGTCTTGAGTCTCACCACACAGGGTATTTTTTTTTTTTAAATACACAAGCCCAAGGGTTGGCGGTCCCCGGGGCTGCGGGGGGGGGTGAGCCCCCCCCGCAAATGTTTTCACAAACCCCGGGGGGTGGCGGTCCCCAGGGCTGGGGGGGCAGAGAGCCCCCCACATATTTACATAAAGCCCTGGGGTGGCGGTCCCCGGAGCTGGGGGGGCCCCTTTGGGCCCCCCAACCCAATACATAAATAGCCCCCAGGATTTGGCCCGGAGCCCGCGCTTCATTTTGTTTTTTTATCGACAGGATCCGTGCACCCAGCGTGGATTTTGCCGATTTAAAACATTTTTTTTGTTTTTCTTTTGGGCCCTGGGGGTCCTTGTAGGACCCCCTGAGCAGGCCTAGGGGGTCAGGGTGTTTCTACCCTGCCCCCTTTTTGCGTTCTGCGCATTTCTTTCTTAGGTTTCTTGTGCCTTGGTTCTACCAAGGCACAAGATGGCTGCCAACACTTCCTGGTTTGGAGTGTTGACAGCCAATTAGCATACAGCTCGTGCTCGGCAAGGTGCTCGGATCCACCGCGCCCATAGATATATATGTGATTTTACTTTTGATTTTCTCAGGAACTACTGAACAGATTTACACCATTTAAGCAAAAGGCACGAGTGTGAACCAAGGTCTACATTTCTGCCAAATTTGGTGTAATTCCGTTCAGCAGTTCGGGCTGTAGCTGCGGCTAAAGGTCCTATGGGAAATTGCATTGGGAAAACACGTTTTGGGACCCCCCTTTTTTCTCGGCCCCCGCTACACGAATCATCCCGAGACTTTCAGGATAGGAGCGGACCGGAACTGGCCAAAAGTTTTGAAAATTTTGCGATGATTCGTCAACCGGCGCCAAAGGTTTTCCAAATAGAATGTTGCGGATTTCCTATGGATACTAGGTCCTAACTATAACTACCTACTGGCGACCGCCAGTAGGTAATACATTCATATTAATATTGCCCTGAATGGGCTAATGTGCTGTAGTCATCTGCCATTCATTTCATAGAATATAGATATCCGCTGATTGACCAACAATCTAGCCCTGAATGGGCTCAAATATATAACAGCTAACTGTCATCTAGCAGTCCTACTTTATGTTCATATAAGCCGTTCCTGATGTGTTCCAAATCAAATCAGTAATGACGTGAAAATAGAGAAACATTTTATAAAAGTTAAAGAAATTGAGAAAGATTGAGAAAGATAAGATATTCGAAAGGAATTAATTTGAAAGATATTAGGGAGCTCGATATGGGGCTACGAAACTTGGAGGGGGGAAGGAAAAGGAAAAGGATAAGGATAAGGACAAATTTGGAGTAGAGAAGAGAAGCGACCAGTGTTACAAATGGAATATATACAATGGTAGTAATGGGTAATCGTTATGAATATATCATAGGGCTATTCAGTATATATCCAATAATATCCCTATTACATCATATATCGATTCACATTACTATAATCCTTATAGTCAATTGATGATAAGTGCTTCACATAAGATAATTAACCTACATGTACCCATAGTTCTTCTTCACAATTGAGGCCATAGGGGGCAAAAGTTTGCATATCAACTATATATTGAGACTCCAACTGTCTTAAGAGTCTTATTCTGTCACCTCCTCTCTTCAAGGGGGACACCTGGTCGATACAGAAGAAGTTTAGCAGTTGGCTGTTGCTTTTGTGGTTTTCCGCAAAATGCCTAGCAACAGGGTAGTTGCTGTCTTTTTTAGTTATAGCACGCTTGTGCTCTAGGATTCTCTTTTTTGTCTGGTGTATCTTGCTTCCCATGTAACGCAGGTTGCACGGACACAGCAGACAGTACACTGTGAAATCTGAGTTGCAATTCAATAATTTTGTAATGCACTTGGTCTGACTCCTACCCCGGACTTGGAACTCTCAGTACTGCTGCTCTTACAAGCCTTACAAAAAAAAACAACAAAAAAAGCCTTACATTTGAGGCATGGGTAGAATCCCTTTACATTGTTGAAGATGACTTCTGTCTTACTAAAATGACTATGCACCAGCATGTCTTTTAGGGAGATGTTCTTCCTATACGTTATGCTTGGATGGTGTGTTATAGTTTTGCCTATCACACCATCAGATTGGAGGAGGTTCCAATGTTTTCCCAAGATCTGGCGAATTTCTCCAGAGTCTGTGGAAAATGTCAATATCATTCTAGTGACATCCTCATCTTGTGTTCGAGGTATTTTGTTCAGGAGTTCTTCTCTCTTTCGTAGGTTAGCCCTTTCTTTGGCTGTCTGTAGCACTTTTTGAGGGTAGCCCCTTTGGACAAAGTGATTTACAACTTGGTTAGTAGCTGTGTCATAATACTCTTTACTTGCACTATTCCTTTTTAAGCGCAACAGCTCCCCATACAGGATGCTGTTGACAAGACAGCGTGGGTGTTGGCTAGTATGATGTAGAGTGGCATTGCCCGCTGTAGGTTTACGGAAAAGCTGATTTTCAGTTGACTATTTATATATACATATATATATATATCTATATATATATATTATCTACTGGTGGTCGCCATTAGATAGTTATAGTTAGGACCGTGTTTCCATAGGAAATCTCCAACATTCTATTTGGAATAACTTTGGCGCCGATTGATGAATCCTCGCGAAATTTTCAAAATAGGTGGGGCGCTCCGCTCCGCTCCTACCCAGAAAATTTCGGGGGGCTGAGAAAAAAGGGGGGTCCCAAAACGCGTTTTTCCCATGCATTTTTCCATAGGGAGCTTTAGTCCAAGGTACAGCCCAAACGGCTGAACAGAATTACTTTAAATTTGGCAAAGAGGTAGTCCTCAGGCAGGGATGTGCCTTTTGCATATCTGGAGTCAATCTGTTCAGTAGTTCCTGAGAAAATTGCAGTTAAAAGTACATACATATCTATAGGCGCGCACGGAGCGCGCACGGTGACGAGCGCAAGCGCAATTCTGATTGGTTGTTAGATGTCAGTAAACATTCGAATCGGTCGAAATCAGGAAGTGTCGGCCGCCATTTTGTCTCTCGCAGTCTGAGGCAGTGAAAAACAAAGGTGGAGAACGTGAAAAGGGGGCAGGGTGGACAGTTCCTGACCCCCTAGCCTTTGTCAAGGGGTCACTGAAGGACCCCCAAGGATGAAAAAAACATTTTTTTTTTTCGAAAAAGTGCGGGGTGCGCACACCGTGCGCGCACGGCACGCACCACGCATCGTGGGTGCTCGGTGCGCGCACGGTGAAGAACCTGAAAAAAATCAATATTAATAAATACATAACTTAGCATTTAAAAAACCGTACAAATTCACTTAAAAACCATAGGTTTCCCACACGTTATAGTTAGGAATTAGCATTTAAAAAACCTTGCAAATTCACTTAAAAAACCATAGGTTTCACAAATGTTATAGTTAGCTGGACATTTCCCTCGTAAAAAACCAATGAAATTACCCCGTTATAGTTAGTGCAGGCAACTATAACTCACGCGACTGCAATCCTCTGCTGATGACGTCAGATATTACATCACTGATTACATGTGTGTCTTTCTGAAAAATAAATATTTGTAATATATGTATAGCTAAAGATTAATGGAAGAGACATGGGTAAATAGGTGTCTAAATACAGTGATGTAATATCTGACGTCATCAGCAGAGGATTGCGGTTGCGTGAGTTATAGTTGCCTGCACTAACTATAACGGGGGAATTTCATTGGTTTTTTACGAGGGAAATGTCCAGCTAACTATAACATGTGTGAAACCTATGGTTTTTTAAGTGATATATATATATATATATATATTTATATATATATATATATATATATATATATATTCAATGAAAAAACCACAGGTTTCAGGGGCATTATAGTTAGTCTGACATTTCACTCATACAAAACCAGAGAAATTCAGCCGTCATAGTTAGATGAGCTAACTATAACTCACTCCCCCGCAATGCACTGCTGATGATGTCACATATTACATCACTCATGACATGGTCAGTGACATCACTGATGACATCTCAAATGACATCACTGATGACATCATCCACTTAATCTCTGATGCACCTACTCACACCTAAGATATCTTATCAATACAGCCACTATTACATGCACTCATACACCTATGCAGACACTCACACACCGCCATTCACCCATAGATTTACTCACACACCTAGTCAGTCACCCAAAGACTTAATCACAATGTAATTTACCCACCTATACAGTTATACACACACCACCTCACTTATTCATACTGTTACTAACACATACTAACTTTCTTATACAATCACTGGCACAAGCACACACTCATCCATACATCCACTCTCACAATCACTCACTCTCACATGCAGTCACTTATATACTCCAACAATCACATATACTGCTATTCACATATGCAGTTACTCACATATATGCCACTGAGACATCCATTCACTTACCAACACAGCCATATGCACACTCACTCGCCAATACAGCCCCTCGCAGATGCACTCATTAACCCATACACCCAGTAAATCACCCACTCACACATCCATGCAGGTAGTCACACATCACATAGACGCTCAGGCACCCATACAGGTACTCAGACAACCAATCAATAGCCCATATAGACACCCAGTACCAATTCACCAACCCATGCAGCCACTTACACACCAACTGACAGACGTTTACAGACATTCACACAGATTAGTCACTCACCGATACATTCACCCAGACATGTATAATAACTCACACACTGACTGAATCATTATATATATATATCACTTTTTAGAAACACTCACAGTCACTGGATGATGTCATCAGTGATGTCATTTGAGATGTCATCAGTGATGTCACTGACCATCTCATGAGTGATGTAATATGTGACGTCATCAGGAGTGCATTGCAGGGCGTGAGTTATAGTTAGCTCAGCTAACAATAAGGGCTGAATTTCTCTGGTTTTGTATGAGTGAAATGTCAGACTAACTATAACGCCCATGAAACCTGTGTTTTTTTTAAATGTACAAATTCCTCAAGTTGCCAACATTAACAAAGGACTACATATTAAATTAATCCAAAAAGCTGGAGGCTATATTGGCCTGGAAACTATGTGAACATTCAAGAATTCATACAATAAAGAAAATAAAACAAGTGTCATTTCAGCATATCTTACCCCGTGACCGTCTTACCTGTATGTTCGTCAACGTGACTTGTTCTTAATAAACTTACTTACGATTGCAAACATCAAGATAAACAATGGACTACACATTACTTTAAAGTGAAAGGCTATCGGCCATATTGATCTGGACACTTTGCTTATTATAATGGTTCTTACACGAAAGAAGACAAAAAAATGGGTGTTAATATACACACGCTATCCCTAAATAAAGTTCTAGCGATTATAGTTCCATTCTATTCACAGGTCATTTGAGATGTCATGAGTGATGTTTTGAGTGATGTCACTAACCATGTCATGAATGATGTAATGTCTGAGGTCATAAGCAGTGCATTGTTGGGGCGTAAGTTATAGTTAGCTCAGGTAACTATAACTGCTGAATTTCACTGGTTTTGTACGAGTGAAATCTGAGTCCAACTATAACGTCCCTGTAATCTTAGTTATTTTCAGTGAATTTCTAGTTTTTTTTAATGTTAAGTAAGATGCCTATCACAATGGATGGTGGGGGTTGGAAGCAGGGCCTGGCCTGGCATTGTGCTGCCCCACCCAAGCTTGCTGCTCCTGCCTCCCCTCCTCCTTGCCATCCATTGTCCAAGTCCATGTCCCTGCTCCCTCATTACAGCCCTGTGTGACCATTGTTCTGCCACTGGCCTTCCTGCCTACTCTGAACAGTTAGCTTGCTGCCCCATCCACTTCCTCCCTATCCTCTGTTGTCTGAATCCATGCACTAGCCTCCTCCCTCCTGCCATGCATGGTCTGATGTGCTGCCAATGCCCTCCATTTAGCATGATGTCCCAATCCACTCCTCCTGCCCTCCATTGCCTAATTCTATGCCCCATCATTGACCTCCTGCTTAGCCTCTGTGCTTATATTGCCCCTACTCTCCTCCCCCCTGCCCTCCGATGTCTTTGTGAATGCCTCTGCTCCATCCTCTTTGCCCACCATGTTCCATGGAGCTGCCCTTCCTACCTACTCTGAGTGTTCTGTTGGGCTGCCACTCGCCCTCTCACCTGCCTAGCATTGTCAGATGACTGTATCCTGTCCCTGCCACCTCCACCCTGCCTGTCCATGTTCCATGCCCCTATTCCCTTCCTCCTGTCCTCTATGGGCAATTTTACTGTCACACCCTTCTGGCCTCCCTGGTTTGGTGTGCTGCAACTGCTCCTCCTGCCTGCCTGTGTGGTCTGTTGTGAGACCCCTTCCCCTGAGCTCTCTTGTCTGTGCCCAGCTCTCCCCCCCCTTATATTCTCCATGGTCCTTTGTGCATGCCCCTGCCCCCTCCTTCTTGCCCATCACAGCCATTGTGCTGCCACTAACCCTCCCGCTTGCCATTCATGGTCTTCTGTGCTGCCATGGCCTCTCCCACCTTCCCTGTGTGGTCAGCTAGCTGCCCCTAACCCCCTACCACCTTCCCTCCGTGTTCAGTGTGTATGCCATTATAGTGTCACTGTAGCCCTCCAAGGTCAACCTGCTGCTTCTGCCCTGCCCCCTAGCCCCCTGCCCTCGGTTTTCCATGTGCAGACCCCTATTCCCTCCCTCCTAGCTTGTCTGTTCCATTGTAATGCCCCTGATCCCTCCCTTCTGCCCTTTATGGTCCGTTATGCTGCAGTTTTCTCTCCTGTCTGTCCATTATGGTCAGCTTGCTGACATTGTCTCTTTACCGTCTGTTGTAAATCTGCATGGTCCTGTCCCCTCCCTATTGCTTTCCATGGATTGTTGTGCTGCACTGCTGTCCTGCATGCACTGTGTGGTGTATTGTGCTGCTGCAAACCCTGTTGCCTGCCCTGAAAGGTCAGTTTGGTGCACCTGTCCATGTCCCTCCTGTCCTATGTTTTCTGAGTCCATGTCCCTACCCCAGTTCCTCCTGTCTTCCATGATCCAATGTACCATACTTGCTAAACATTTTGAACTTCGTAAGAGGGAGATTTTGAAAAAGAAAATGGCTAATTGATTTTCCCCATTAACTTACATTGAAAAAGAGGGGATTGTAGACAGGAGACAGATAAAAAAAAGCCTGTTTGAGCTTAAAAACTTTGGGCGTTTCCTGGCTGAATCGTGTCTGTTGTCATGTATGGTTGTACTACCACTGCCTCTTCCTTCTGCCCACAATGGTCTATTATATCGCCACAGCCTCTCTTGCCTGTCCTGCATTGTTGGTTTGTTGCCCCAGCCCCCCTTTCCACTGTCATCCATCGTCTGTTGTGCTACCACTGCCCTTCCTGCCTGCCTAGTGTGGTCAAATTATTGCCTCTGCACCCTCCTACCTGCCTTCAATTTTCCGACTATGTGCCCCTGACCTCTGCCTCTCAACAGTATCCTAATGAACAACTAGATTGCTAACATTCTATATTTATTACAAAGTATGGCACGCCTGACGTAATCTTGATGTAATCAAAACTGTAATACCTAAAGCACTTCCTTTAGAAATTATAGAAATGAGAGAGTCTTATTTGCATCGAAATTATGGTTAGTGCTCTAAAAAACTAAAACGAGGACATATTTTGTGAGTTCTCAAATAGAGAGAGACAAAGCACTTTTAAATTATTTGGTATCTTGATGTTTTTTTATCCAGTTAACCACTTGATTAAATGTTGCGGTTAGGGGAGAGGATGTGGTGTTACTTCCAGAGCTGCAGACTTTGCAACTGGGGAACCAGGTTGGAGTTTCTGCTTCAGCTCGACATTCTGTGATTCTGGTCAAATCTCTTAATCTCCCCAGGCCTACAACCAAAATAAATGTTGCCTTGTGTGATGTAACCAATGTTCATGTAAATCACTCCAATACCTGACCAGTCTGCACTATATCAAATTGCAAAAAAACAAAAAATAAAAAGTGTTTTCCACACTTCTGTCATTGGACTATATGTGGGCTACGTCTGGATGATATTTGTGCTACATTTGGGCTCCTTTTTCTCTGGTGGCCATCTTGGAAGACTTTCAATTCAATAAACTTTATTTGATCTTATTTAGAAACATAGATCATAAATGTGTACATGAAAACAGTAAATCCTCTTTCTCAATACAATACAATCAGAATTAATTAAAACCAGTAGGTAAAAATGGGTGTTAAGAAGCACGGCTCAGAGCAACTTTAGTTTAACAGAATAGTAAAGTTCAATGTTTCGCAAGATCAATCTCAAGTACTTCATGCAAAATACGCAATAAGGGGTCCAAGTAAGATGCAACGCTCCAATACCTGACCAGTCTGCACTACAAAAAACTAACCCTGGGCGTAGTTCGCGAAGTAGCGCTACGCGTAGCTACGCAAAGTGCACTTCGCACTGCGCGAGCTACGTGTAGCACTGCGTAGTACCCTGTTCGCACTGTGCAAGATGCCGTTTTCAATGATTGCACAGTGCAGACAAGCATCTGGCACTGAGCAATCATTGAAAACGGCATCTTGCACAGTGCGAGCTGTAGTTTTCTGCCGCTCGAGTAGATTTTTACTCGAGCGGCAGCTTTCTCAACGCGGATTGGTAGTTTCTCATCGCAAGCGGTCGCGAGCATACGCGACCACTCGCAATGAGAAACCTGACCTCCCTGCGTTGAGAATCTCGCCGGGAGGTTTATTTTCCACGCTCGCGATTGCCAACTTGATGTTGCTGATCGCGAACGCGGAAAAAGTCTCGCCGGGATGTCATTTTGCTTGCTCGCGGTCACCAACTTGACGTTGAGGACTGCGAGCAAGCAAAAAATGACAGCTGCTCTATGCTACGCGTGTTTGCACTGTGCTACGTGCAATTCGTGTAGTGCGAAGTAGCGCAAACTTCGAAAACTACGCGAGTGTAGCGTAGTGCTTTGCCCAGGCTTATAAAAAACTGCAAAAAAAACAAAAAATAAAAAGTTTTTTGCACGCTTCTGTCATTGGGCTATACGTGGGCTACATCTGGGTGATATTTGTGATACATTTGAGCTCTTTTTTCTCTGGTGGCCATCTTGGGAGACTTATTTGTTATGAAGTTTCCTAATTTCCTCATCTACAGCAGTCTACTCAGTAGGAAATGCTTTCAGTTTTTAGGTCGAGCTTTCGAGACCTCTTGCATATACTTTAGTATATACTTATAGATATACTCATATATATACTTAGATATACTTCTTTGTAGGATTACAGTCCACCACTGCTTTCATTTGTTTGTTTCACTGTGCTTCAAAAAAACTTGCTTGTTAGTGGTCAATCCTGCCTCTAGTCTCTCCTTCTTTTGTCTTTGTTTCCTCCCACAGAGCAGGGACTAACTACAGTATCCTTACACCTTGGTTGTTTATCTGTTCTTTAGCAGACTATTTTAGCACCTCTGTTCCCTGGCTAAAAAATCCTCCTGTCCATGAAAGCTTTTTAACTACTCATTTTGCCTCAGCAGTGCTGCCCTATTACCTAAGGCCTCAGCCTCTGCTCAGACTGGGTGTGCCTGAGTCATTTTGATGCTCCGATCTAGTGCGCATTCCACCTTACCCCCGGGGTATACGCAGGGACCTCCTTGCAGGCTTCCGGTTGTTTGTGCACTCTTTGGTGCACCCGGGGCAAAAGCAGGCATCCACATCCATGTGCCTTTGTGGTGCGGAGGGATTCCCTGAGACCGGCACACATGTCTACGAGTGCATGCGGTGTTTAAAAGAGCAGCATTCTTTAATGTTGCCCCTGCACTTGTTATCTAGTGTGAATGAAGTGAGCGTGCGGACACTTTAATATTTTCTTAGCTTTCTTGGTATATTTTGAATCCGATGCCTGCTACATCATTACTTCTGCTTCCGTTTCGAGACCCACATAAATTGCCACTACGGCTCGCTCTTCCACAGAAACTGTATGTGAACATTTCAGTGTCTATATACAAATTCCATTTATCTGCTTAAATCAAAAATCTCTCATTTTGCATTACTCACTCTGCTTTCAAGAGCTTTGTAGGCACGGGAAGATTAAACACGCAAACACGCCACGCCCTTAATTGCTTAGGCCACGCCGCATATAGAGATCTCCCTCCCATTCCTGCGGCCACTTTTATCATCCAATTTAAAGCACTCATTATAGTTAGGCATATATAAAACAAATGCAATTTATTGTCTACGTGTAGTCCTACTTTTATGTCTGTTCTCGCTGTGTATGTGCTTTTCAAAATTTGTCACTTTAGCAGAGATGTATACCATCGCAGGAAGAACAGTGCGTTGTTTACAACTAACATCAACTATTGTGCAAGGGCTGGAAAAATGTAATCTGTAGCATCGTCACCCATCACTGACTAGCCTTCCCAGCATTCAGAGCGTGACATGCCGAGAACGCTGCTCAAAAATAGGTGGAACTGCCCTCCAGGAATAACTACTGCTACCATCAGGCTCCGGTAAAGGCGCCCCAGTGTCTTCTCTCACCAGTTTTAATCTAAGTAATCTATGATTGAAAAGTCTGCGAGCTCAGACTTCTTCTAAAGTCAGTGACGTTGTGTGTCTAGCAGTGACCACAAGGCAGTTCTTTTGCACTCGGTGTGCTACTAAAGATGGTTTAGAATATGTATAGTTTGTTCATATTTACTGACTTAAAATATTAAAAGTGATGGTGATAACATTAATAATAGGTAACAAATATCAGGTCCCGGAAACACGCTTTTAAAGTAAAATGTGGTCAGAGTAAACATAAATGCAGCAGCCCCATTGTCCTTGATAGGTGTAGAAGCGCAAACAAGAATTTTGAAAAAATGTGACGTAAGACTGTGAGATTTCAAAACGAGGAAGAATATGGCAATGATAAGCGTATAAAAAGAGACAAGATATCAAAAATCAGAGAACACATATAATTATATTTAATGTAACTCAGGAAGTTACCACGTTTCAGTAAATAAACAAATAAATAGAATAGAAATCATTAAAAACTCAGAAAAAAATGTTGTTTATTGGGTACACAATGTTTTCAGGTTTCAAACTTGTACATAAAGAGATGTAAGTTTCTTTAGAGTAAAAGCATCTGGTTCCACCAATATTTGAACTCGGATCAAAGTCCAGAGTGCTGCTAACCATTAAACCATAAAACCTTACTTCTAGGGAGAACAATGGTTGGGCTTTTGCAAGACAGTTACTATTCATTCACTACTTTCTGCTATGACTTTTTGATGAATATTTCCCATGCTCGTTCAATAGTTGGAGATATTAAACGTTTCATTTTCTGTCTGAACTGAAGTGCAAGGTGCAGATGTAAGGAGTCCTAAGGGCCAAGAATCATGAAGGGAGAGGAAGGTCTGTCCTACTGGAAATAGAATACTAAATTACTGTATATGCTAAAGGCAATAGTGCTGACTTTTAGATAGGAACGATTTGCTTTTCCAGAATTAGTGATAATTACAGAACAAATACACTCAGTTGCAGCTGCAGTTCAAGCTTCTGTCACCCAAGAAAACAAGCACTGGGAAAACCAATAGGTGTCGCCTATGCAGAATCTATTGGCTTTGTCATTCTTTTTTACATTTTGCACAGAAGCGCAGGCTGCGGTGCAACATGGCTTAAAGTTTTTTTTTTAAAGCAGTATGATGCAGCTAGTCTTGACTGTGTCATAGCAATTGTTTTCCTTTAACCCCTTCGCCGCGGCACGAATTCCGCCGCTGCGCTGGGGGGGTTCGAGGTCAGCGCGGCGCCGCCATGCTCGTGAAGGAACCACACCGTCATGAGTCACGGGCGAGCTGTGCTCATGACGGAGTGGTTCCGTCACGACTCCGCCCACTTGCATTGTTCGCCCGCACAGGTGGGGAAGCAGTGCCGCGTGGGCGGAGCGGCCGCCAACGGCCGCAGCATGACGGAACCACTCCGTCATGAGCACAGCGCGACCGTGGCTCATGACGGAGTGGTTCCATCATGAGCAGGCAAGGGGTTAAGCACAATTGCACTGCATTCCACGCTGTTGTGCAACATGAAAAAAAGCATTTGCAATGCAATAGGTCTCGCATTGGCGATCGTTTGAGCTATTGGCATTGTAAATTCCAATGCCTTTTATTTATGTATTTTAAAAACCTGTAAGCGGTACATAAACACACACTTTGTACTTACAGTCGTTGCTTACTAGAAGCAACAATGGCAGTTACTACACCTCTTTTACTGACAGCCTTGCTTCTCGTAAGCTAGGACTATAAGTACAAAGTGTGTGTTTACGCACCACTTGCAGCTTTTCTAAACACATAAATAAAAGGGATTGTCATTTACAGTGACAATAGCGCAAACTCTCGCAAATGCAAGACCTATTGCATTGCAAATGCTTGTTTACTTTGATTCCATCAAGAAGGCATTCATATGTGTCACACATTTGCCATAAATTCAGAATGTTAGCACGCTAGTTGCTCATTAGATCACTGTAGTAAAGCTGCTGCTCACCAGGGAGTTAACTGGAAGTCTGATGCTGATATTGAAAGTGCATGTTTCAGTCTGCATGTCAGAATTTGTTTATGAAATAGAAGAGGATTTGAGAAGTCACTCAAAATGAGCCCTCATTTTTCTTTCTGCAGCACTAATCATAATTTCTATGGCAAAATGAACCCCATCATTTTGTTCCTTTTTAAAATTTAATGTTTTAAGTGTTACCAGTTTATTTCAATTAAGATGGCTTCAGGTGTGCCATACGTTTGTCATAAGAAAGACTGTTAGCGCTCTAGTGGTTCTTTAGAACACTCTGGGAAGCTGCAGTAGAACACAAAGGAATCAACTGACAGTCTCTGCCCTTGTTGGATGTACATGTTGTCCTCAGAATGTCAGACTTCATTCTCACATGACTGAGAAATATAATGTGAATTCACAGAAAATATGCTCTCATTTTAGCTTCTGGACACCTTTCAAACCTCTATGGGAAAAGCATCACAAAATAGTTTTCTCTCAAACATGATTCATGATATTCCAGCAGAAGACTTTTTCACAGGATAAAATCACCTTAGAACACACCACAATTCCTAAAATTAGTATGGTACCATCAACAAATTATTTATAATGTAAATAAAGTCTCTTATCACCCTTTATACGTTCTCCTTTTGGTGACCCTCAAAACCTTCCTTTCACTACAATGCATTTTATTGGGGTGCTATCATGTATATTGGTCCCAATACTTCTTGAATGAAGTGCTTACAGCCAATCAGATCTCACGATGAGATGTGTGGTTAGGCTCCGCCCAGATATATACATTTATTTTTCCTTTAATATTTAAAAAACTATTGAACAGATGTACATCATTTAAAGCAAAGAGTGCACTCTGGACCAAGAGCTACCTTTCTGCCAAAGTTGGTGTAATTCTGTTCAGCAGTTTTGGCTTTAGCTGCGACAAAATTTCTTATGGAAATTAACATGGAGAACACCCGTTTTGGGACCCTCCTGTTTTCTCAGCCCCTGCTTGATGAATCACTCCGAAACTTTCAAGGCAGAAGCTGACTGAAGCTCCCCATTAGTTTTGAAAATTTTGCGAAGATTCGTCAAACGGCGCCATAGATATTGGACAAAGAAAAAATGCTTTTTTAATAGAAACATTGTCCTAACTATAACTTCCCCTGTGGTAGGTGGAAGGGGAGTAAGAACTGCCATAAAGTCTTAACCTATAATGTACCAGGGTTAAAGGTACCAAAGAGAATTAAGAGATTCATGAACTGCAATACCAGCCACATGGTGTACTGTTTGGTATGTCCGTGTGGCTTGAGGTATATCAGCAGTACTATACATCAGACCAAGGTGCGCATTTTAGAACATCAAAGGGCGATTGCCAAAAAGGATGCAACATATCCGGTCGCAAGACACTTTGATTTGCACCACAATAGTAACAGGGATCTGTTGCAATTTTTCTGTATGGACCATCTACCCCCTAATGTGAGGGGAGGTGATAGACAGTTACAACTTTGCAGATTAGAATCGAGATATATCATCGACATCCAAACTAAGATACCTAATGGGCTGAATAGTGGGGAGGAGATGGTGATACATCTGTAGCTGTAACATTGTTTTAGAATATAGTTCTTGCTGATTTAATGGGGAATCTAGTTAGGCATTAGAAAAACCAACAGCAGTGAATAATAACATCTCTTAAAGAGTATGAGGGTGGGATATAAATATCCAATAACCCATACAGGGTAGGATAGAAGAAAAACAGAAGGACTAGTAGCCACCAATTACATGTTTGAACAAATAGATTGTTGCATGTTGTTTGCCCATTTATGGCGAGAGTAATATGAAAGTATTTGACTCTTTGTTGTTTACTGCTGCTTTACGCATTTGCATGTTTAAAGATGACCGACACCATTGGACAGAAGAATGTCCGGTGTCATTTGTTTTTGTCAATGACTGTGTATTTAAATGAGCTGTTTGTTTGCGCAGCTCCTTATTGATAAAGGCGATAGCCGAAACACGTCTAAACGTACTAAATACCCATTAAACAACTGGGCATACTGCTCTTGTGATTACTGGTAATTTACAACCCCGCAACTGTGATATATATATATATATATATATATATATATATATATATATATATATATATATATATATGCGTTAAATTCCATACACCGCTGCAGCTTCTGGCCATAAACACCAATGGAGGACGGACCACAAGTACGTGCGAAAATCAGTTTATTGTTCTTTCCCCTTGCTCCCTCGCCTGACGCGTTTCGATCCTCTAGGGATCTTGATCACATGACGCGCTATGCAGTGCTCAATAGGTTTAAATAGTTTGTTCCATTTTTTTGTGTTTTTAAAGTGACAAGTGCAAATAAAACGCCTCGTATTCACAACCATGAACATAGAAAATATACCGTATTAGTCACAATGCAGTAAGAGAAACTTGAGGTTAAAACCAATATATGTTTAAATACACTGTAAAAACATTCAAATAGTTTCCCTATGTTTCTAAAATATAATATATTGGAATTAGGGTAATAATGTGAACCCTACTCGTTGTTGAATAGCTGCCATTACTTGTGCAAATGTACAATTGGTAGAGATTATACACACAAATTTCAAATTTCAAATTTCAAAGGTATATATATATATATATATATATAATAACCAGTGCTTTAAATGGTTTAAATGGGCTAGTTACGGTACTGGTTGCTAGCTCTTTTCTATTTTGAGATGGAGAGTACCTGCACTTCTTGAGAGCGACTTCTAATACGTTTAATTGGAGAGGCACTTCTCAGAACAAGCAGGTACCCTGACACAGTGTCCGCACTTCTATTTTTCCATTTCAAGCACTGATTATGAGTACCCAGCATCAGGGCCGCGTTGTTTATTCTGCTACACGACATTTTCCCAGTAGACTATGTTGAAGGTGGCTGCTTTCAGAACTGGATGGGCTGTCATGACCTGGCCATGGTCCCATTCTAGTTGCGGCCCCGTGCAGTATGGGGTTGACTGAGGCAGGCCGCCTGCTCATCAGTGGTGTGGGTGGGAGAGAACAATGCGGTGGGTGTATTCGCAAATATCTTGGAATGGTTCACACTGTGAATAAGCAGTGGTCATAGAAGAGGAGCTGGTGGTACAGACAGATTTTGATTAGCGAGTACTCAAACTCAAAAGCTGGCACACTGCTCTTCGACCCTTCAGGTCAATCTCTGCCCCTGGCCGCCGAAGGAGATGATGAGTTCAGAATCAGAACTCTGTAGCTTCTGATGCACATTGTCAATGGGCAAAAGTCCCAGGCAAAAGTAAGTATTGCCACTCCAAAAAGTGTATGCTGTGTCTTTAAAACAAAGGATGCATGCATATTGTTCAGCTGGAAAAACGCTGTTCCTGTTTTTCATCTGTTTGCTGTCAACATATTTGTTTAGAAAAGGAAAAGTGGGAGCTATGTTCTGTGAAACGACCCAATTTGTAGACATGCGGCTTGTATTACCGAGATGATAATCTTGAACGTGGCTTTCATTTGGAATTGCAACGTGAAAACAAATTCCATTCTTTATGTTTTTTAAAACATGGCGTTTCCGTCAGTTTCCTTTAAGCCGCCGCTCGGGTGAGGTCAAGATAGTTGATCCTTAAGACCTCAGCCCTCGAAGCGATCCTTAGAGACTAGACCGTGCTTTTAAATACCCCTCTCCTGTTGGCAGCTCTCTGTGCTTTATATCGCCTCAAATTTATGATCGTGTTTGTTTTGTCTCCAGCATCTTGCAACCTCAGTGGTCCTGACCTTTAGAGGGCGCGTTTTATCAGATGACCATCTGAACTCCCTGTTAATTGCTTTTAATTGCTTCCTGTTGCAGGATTGCCAAATTGAGATAGCAGTTTATGTATTAGTGCCTTCGGCAAACAGCAATGTGAGGGTAGCCCAGGTTGCATGCAACCAATAAACCGACAGCAAGAGAAATGCAATATAATCTCGTTAACTATTAACTGTGATTCAATAAAACGAGGCCCTAGCATCTCCTGAAAGGAAGGCCAAAGAGCAATTAAATATCACATAAATTGTCTGCTTTTGTGCCTGAGAACAACAGCATTTCTTCTAGACATCAGCCTCCTTCTAAGCATTTCTTCTAGACATCAGCCTCCTTCTAAGTAGTCACTCTTACACCCTTACGCAGTTTAAATAATGGAGAAACCTAATGTTAAGAGTTCCACAAAGAGAGAGATGTTTTGTAAACTTCTTTGCTGAGAGCATGTTTTCTGTTTGTTGGCTTTTTTCATTGCTTCAAATCTAAAGCAAGCACTGCCATCGCCAGATTTTTCATCATATACACTGAACAGGATCAGTAAGACATACAGAATTGGTACTGTTGGACCTGGCCCTTTTTGCAGAGTTTGCTCAGATCTTTGCCTTCTGCTGCTCTACCCGTTTTAGTTGGCATTAGGACTCTGTGCACTTTACCACTGCTAACTAGTGCTAAAGTTCTTGTGCTCTTTCCTTCAAACATGGTAAACGTGGCCTCCAAATGATTGGCACAATTAATTTACTTATAAGTCCATAGTAGAGGTTGGGTCTGGTGGCTTAGTAGACTAATGTGTCCACTGCAGGGGCATGTGTTCAACCTCAAGGTCACACGTTGAAATCCTGGCAGGTCCACTCAGTCTTTAATCCTTCTGAGGTTGATAAAATCAGCACAATTGATTTGGGAAACAATATATATCTGTTATTCAGCACCATGATACCCTTCTGGGTGAACGTGCAATTTACAAATACACGTTATGTACCCAGGGCCTGTAACATAAATTATACACAAAAGGGGGCTTGGTGTGGGCAGGATGGGCCATCCTGAAAGGATGACTGGGGGTACCTGCTCCACTTACACTTCATAGGGCTAACTTCCAGCACACACAAAAGGACCAGACTTTAGCCCTTTGTCACCCCAGACCTCTTGGGGCCTTGACAGAGGAATGGAAGAACTTTCCAAAACCAGATGCGGGGATAGGACAGGGTGTTCCCACGCAAGTCACACACGTGTGATCCAGCAATTAAGATGGGTTCGCTCAGCTTCTGTGTGTGCTAGCTGGAAAAGGCAGAAACAAGCAGGTGTTTGCAGGACCCATTTCTGTCCCTAGCTCTAATCTGAGGAGCAGATCACAGTACCTCTGAATATGAAGCCTCAAAAACAGCTATTCACCCCATAAAATAGATGTGGTCAGCTGCATGGAGGTGGAGAATCATTAAACTGGTTGCTCAATATCAACCTGTGCACTATCAGAATGAAGAAACCAGAAAAAGTAGAATTTGGGCAATATCTTTAATAAAATCATGTAAACTTAATTCTGTACGGAGAAAATAACCCTCAGGCAGGGACAGGTAAAATATCAGAAGTTAAAATAAGATTCTAATGTCCCATTTGAATATTTCACAAGCATAGACATGGCCATAAATAATTTATGTGTACATGTAACATCTTCCATGAAACCTAATTTCATTAGGAGAGATGCCTCATGCCCATGATAAGAGAAGGAACTTAATATTTACATATATTGCCATGTTCTCCTCACTTTACAATACATTTTTCTTTTTGCATATCTCTTTCTTATCCCTCTTTTCAAGTTTCAATTGTTGGAAGGTTGCAGGAGTCACGCAGCAGCAGACTGACATTCTGCCTCCAGAGGAGTGTGAGGGTGGGTTAAATCTCTGTGAAATGAGTTCATATTGTGTTATTGCTGTGGACGGGGAACAATGTGACAATGCAGATTGAACAAGGCTTTTGAGTGGGTACTTTCGCATTCACATTGATGCAACACCTTGGGAGGTAAAGAGAGCATCTTGGGTGTGTTGCTTTAGAGGATATAAAATAACATCCCTTTTTTTGGCTTGAGTAGGTGCTGGGTCATGGATCTGTGCTGTGCGGGCATATCTCCTTTGTGACCCGATGGTAGTCACTTGCTGGGAGACTGAGCTTATGAAGAGATAGAATGGGATGGATAATTGCTGCTGCAACTGGTGGCTGGTGAGAGTAGGCTACATGGCATATTTATCCATGTTGCGTGTGCCTCTAGCGAACCTAAAATTGCCACATGATCATATGCTAAAAGTCTTATAAATTCTATGTTTGAATACATCATGTGGCGTATTGCCCATCTTTTCTGTAATTGTTCAGCTAGATCTACTATGCGTTGAATTTGAGCTGCGAGCAAATCCCGCCACAGCTGGATGTGATTTCACATGGCAGATCACTGTTTCTTTTGCTGGGTTATGATGAAAGTTTGAAGTTGATTGCCAGCCCATTAAAATGCCCTTAATTGTCTCTTTGGAATTGACCAGTAGCCGAACATGACCATGCTCCATTGCAGAAATTGTGCCAGACCGTAGTTACAAAGTTTCTGCCACAGAGTTACTACTGCTACTACCAGTCGCATGTGCTGCTGTGGTTGGTGTTTGTGTGTCTTCCTCTGCAAGCAGACTCCCAGAAGAAGCATCTAGCCATATAGGAGGAATTGGTATATCTTCTTCCTCCTCATCCCCTTATGGCATGGGCATTTCAGCCATTGTTTGTGTGAAGGGAGCTGATGTAATTGCCAATGCAAGGGCCATAGTGACTGTGGTAGATGATCCACTTTCAGGACATCCTTAAGGGTACACAAGATCAGTGGTTGTAGCAGTAGCAGTGACGTCAATAGAGACCGCTGTTACAGTGAAAATGCTTTCTGCAAGCACAGTGGTTGTCACTGTGGTTTCTGTTGAACAACAAACAGCTAAGGTTTGTTGGATGCTCTGACCTTTGATCTCCTAGCAGGTGGTAGAGCACAGCTAGTATATAGCTGCTCCATGTTCTATTCTGCTGTGCTATCTGCAAGTACAGTAGATGTGTATAATAAAGGTTTGTTTAATGTAGAAATGTTTGATTTCACAAGTTATTTAAAAAAATATGTGTAGCCTAGATGAAACATCAGAAAAGCATAGTTATAGATGTACCTTTGCACAGTATATTTTACATTTTTTGTGAAGTTTCATGGAATAAGTTGACCATTTCTTTTTTATGTTCTTATTTTTTGTGCTGGACCTTTCTACCTTCATATTTACTTAGCTAATGTGAGTCATAGACTCACAAACCTTATATTAAGGTCTCAGTGTTACACCTTTGGATTAATAACCTACTACATTTCTATGTCCTGTTGCAAAAAACAAAACAATTGAGATAATTATTCGAAGTCAATTATTTTACAAAACTATTTTGGTTGGGTGGGTGTGTATCAATCTAAATCTTATTGAACTTCTGCTCATGTTGACAGCAACATGTGTAATGAACATAGTCATGGGTATGAGAAGTGTGTGTTATACACTTATTATGCTCCTCACCTCTACCAGCTTCTCCTCTACTCTCTATCCCTTTTACCATTTTTGATGCTCCTGATCTGCTCTTTCTCGGTTGAGTTGTGGTGTTGATTCTCCTCTTTTGGCCAAACTGTCACACCTGTGTTTTGATAGTAATTGTCACTATTCAGGCCAGTGTACATAGTGACCATAACCCTTTGTGTGTTTATATTAATGGGCCCCTATTGGCACATAGAGGGGAGGCCGGGCAGAGGGGGGCGGTGAGACCAACAGATGGTGGAAGAAGGTTAAAATGGGCCCATATATTTCCAGAGGTATTTACGAATCAATAACCATCACATGTACTAACGAGTTAGCATTGTGCACCACCCCACTAACGGCCCTTGTAGAGGTCATCAGTGCCTTTAAGACCATCTCCGGTAAAATTAGTGACTTTCTAAGTGCCCTGTCATTGTGACCCGCTACCCAGATTCCTAGAAGGTTTGATTCTCATTGCTCCAGGGCGGCCAGGAAGCTGAGGGAAGCCAAGTCAATGCTAAAGGAGGATGTCTTTGAGAGAGTTAATTGAAGTTAGCACTCTGAGTGACAGTTCTAGGTTTTGGAGCATAATAAATAGTCCCTTCTTGAATCATGAGAAAGGAAGTGCAGTGGGTGCCCATATTACTGAGGAGCAGTGGGTACTTCACTTTGAAGCTCTGTTCCAGAAGGTTTTAAGGATGGTATCGTTGGGTTGTCAAGCAAAAAAGCCCCGGGTCCTGAAGTCATTCCGTTGGATCTTTACAAATCGTACCCAACATTTTTGGCCCCCTTCCTTACAGCAGTTATGAATGTGTCTGCAAAAACTTGTTGTCCAGAGTCATGGGCCACTTCCACCATAGTGCCTGTTTTTAAAAAGGGCAACCAAGATAGCACCCAATGCTATAGACCGATATCCCTGCTGGACTTGGTGGTTAAAGTGGTGGGTCGAGTCCTTCGAGACAAGTTGACCAGCTGGGCAGAGGAACATGACATTCTATCGGACATCTAGTACGGTTTCACCCTGGGCAGTCCACCGTGGCCCAGTGCCTTTATCTATCTATGATTTTTAATAAATATAGAGTTGCCTGCCCTGGTACTATCTATCTGGCCTTCATAGATCTATCATCCGTGTTTGATCGCGTGAATAGAGCTAAACTCTGGCAGACTATGTTGGCTACCGGGGTGAATGGCAATATTGTTTATTTTCTGGAAGACCTCTACAAAGCAACAAAGGCTCAGGTCACATTCTCTCAAGATCTAATGGTTTCCCGCCATTTTGAAATACAAAGGAGAGTACGTCAAGGGTGTATTTTAGCCCCCTTTCTGTTTAATTTATATATTAATAATTTGGAAAAAGTTTTAATGAAGACAAAGGTAGATTATTATATACAGATGGCGCGGTCCTCATATCTTGGACCACTAGGGGGTTGCTTAATCCCTTTTCCTCTTTCATGGTGGACTTGGACTTATCAATAAATGATTACAAATCCAATGTGATGCAGGTGGGACTCTGTCCTCTAAAGCCCTTTCAATTCATGGTTGGATCCGCTCAGGTTCCCTGTACAGATGCCTTTTCGTAACTGGGGGTTCTAATAGATGAACAAATTAAATGGGGTCCACTTAAACAGAGAAAGAGGGGAGACCTAGGGCACGCAAACACAGCCGTTTTGAATTTTGCCTCCAGATTGGGTAGGAGACCGATTGTGACACTTTTAAAGATATATCATGCAAAATGTGTCACTAAAGCCTCCTGTGGTAGCAAAATATGGGGTCATGTCACTATGGACAAGCTACTGAGAATACCTTTTAGAAATGTGTTAGGTGTGCCCCGGGGAATGTCTAACGTGGTGGTACATGAATAATTGGGTGTGCCCTATCTCTCTGATTTGTTGGCTCTTCGCCCCCTAAAATTTTGGCTGAAAATCTGGCTGAACAAAAGATCATCCTTGAGTCGATTGATCCTGAAGGAGTTTATGGCTCTTGATTATGCCCATCACATTCCTTGGCTTAGATATATAAAGAGCAGCTTTGAAAGATTGGTAAGAGTTGAATTATTCAAAAATCCAGAATCAGTGACTAAGAAGGATCTGGGGGGGGGGCTAGGAAGTCTTTCTGTAGCTTGAGGAGATTAGAGAGGGAAGAGTTGGAACTAAGGAAACCCAGTGTTCGTAATTCTTTTATCTTTCAAACAACACAATCAATTGAGCCATATCTCATGGGGCCTTTTAGCACATATGAACGCATTTTATTGTCTAGGTTCCATATGGATCTTTTTCACCTCCTGTTGGCCTTGCGACGGGGGAGTAGTAACAGTCAGATCTTAGAACCCTGTGGCTGCGACGGTGGGTCTCCATAGGACATGCTTTAATATTTTGTAAGCAGTATGTGACCCCCCGGAAAACTTTTATTATCCCTATTTTAAAGAGGTTGAAGTTTAACCAGGTGCGACCAGCCCTGATTCATTTACAACTGTTGCATGGAGATTCTATTTTATTTGTTATTGATTTCCTAAAATCTGCAGTGAAGCTTAGAGCTTGCCTCGATTAAATGATAGTGGCTTTAAGAACATGTTTCCAATCTGGCTACCTTGATGATATATATAGTCTAGAGGAGGTCCTTGGACTCATCCTCCTTTTCCAATGATTTATGGTATATGCTCTTTATAATATATTTTATACATTGTATGAGATTTTTAGGGAAGACTTGTCTTTCTTGTGACATTTGTATAAATACTTTTATACCATGTATGGTTTTTCAGAATACTTTTATGGTTTTATATGTAAAAACCGAATAAAGTGCGTTTGATTGATTGATTGATAGCGAACGTCTTACATGATGTTTAAGACCATGAATGCTTTTTTAACAACCCATCACCATATGTGGGCATGAAGACACAGCATTAACGTTTGTAGTAGGTTTGCAGTTCTGCCCCACTAAAACTCATCTTTCTCCAGTGCTGTGAGGCCATGGTGGACGTTTCTAAGATTTTCCTACTGGATGTGTCTTTTGCTTTCCAAGAATTGCTTTTGATTTGAAATCCAAAGAAGGCAGCCAAAGAGAAGCAGCATAAGCCAGACTATGTAAAATAAATGTAAAATCCTGCTTGTCACCAATAAAAGCTACAGATCACACTTCTATGATGGGAAGGCGGCACCTAGAAATTACATATTTCCTGTTTTAATATGCCCTTTCCTGTTAATGGACAATTTCTGAGGGTGTATGGTTTTTCTATGTGGTAATACTGACCGATATTACTACAGTGAAAAACTATGGAGGTCATTACTATGTCGGGCGGAATCACTTCCACCCCGACACTGCATCAGTCATGGGACCAACCGACACCAGGTCGGTGGTCCCGACTGCCCCATTAGGATGCAACAAAACACTGTTCGGTCGCATTCCTACATTTTACTATGAAAGCATGCATTCTGGCCATAAACCAGCCGGAATGCATGCTCCCATAGTAAAATGGGAGGTGCACCATAGATGACCCCTCGGCCTCCAACCAGAGGCTGTGCACCCACGGTGGCCCTGCTGGGGGCCCCCAAAGTTGAGACCTGATAGCCTTTCCGTGTCGGAAAGGCCGGCATGGAAAGGCTGCCAAAACCCGACATTGTAATCTCATCTAGGCAGCCGAAACAGTGCCATCGCGGGAGAAAAGGCAGGAATGCACCTTATTCTTTTAAATATGGCACATTTCTGCCCTTTTCCTGTCATGCATCACAGCAAGGTGACTTGCTGCACTGTGTGACACTTCTATGTTTTTCTAATCCAGGGCATCACGAAAGCTCTACTGAGGGGCTATCAGCCTGTTTGTGAAAGCCAAGATATGTAGATTGTTGTGCCTTCGACTTCCTCAACCCCCACTTCCAATGAATATGTGGTTTTCTTAAACTGAATAATCTTGTTGCGCATTCTAGAGACATTGGCGGTGATAGTTTCAACTGCATCTACTATACCAGATGTTATTTGCACCTATTTTTAAGTCTGTTGTGTCTAGCCTGGAAGCCCAGTCACTACTATGTAGTGAACTATTTTGTTGCTTTTCATTTGTTTATGAAGCTATTAGCTCAACATATTCATAACAAAGACCCCCATTTGTTAAACAAGATGTATCATACATTGCCGAACTAAATCACACTCTAATTCAAGTCTCTCCAGGATCTGGATCCAAGCAAAATAATCATGTTGGTCAATGAAAATGGCATAGCAGTAATTCCCACTTCAACATCCCCACTGTCCATAGCCAGATATTTAGTCTGCAAATCAGCCATACAAGAGCAGTAGCAGGCTATTTGAATCTCAACGGCCTTCAGACAGCCAGCTCTCTGCTCACCTCTAGGGATCATAGAGTGGAATGATGATCTTCTTTATTTGTTTGCACTGGGAGATCTCAGGCAATTTTGGGATGAACAGATAGGCCTGCAGCCATTGATAGCATTTTTGGTGGCTGGAGTTGGCCATAACTCAAGCAGACATGGACATCCCTTTGCCGCTGTTTCATTCCTCATCCTAAGGTTCCTCTCCTCCATATGCAAGGAGGTCATTGGGATAACACGATCGCCATCTTCAACAGCACCACAAGTGCAGGATCACCCAATGTTGTAACTCAGTTGTATCAAGAATTGCCAGTTGCACAGGAAGCTGCCTGATAAGTGGGGTTCCATTTGAAGCTTCAGCAGGATGTGTACTCGGCCACATTCCCCAGCAAAGTCCCATAGACTCAATTTTATTTAGAATATTCTTTTCCATAAAAATCATAGTTTAAAACACATATTAGGGAATGTTAAGAAATACTGAAAAGATTGACATGGCTGACCCCAATGTCATGAAATTGTGACAGATTAATGTATTGTGTGTGAGATCGATTTTGAGTCCAATACTACAGTCATATTGTGTTCTATAACTGATAATGTTATAATCACTCTAAGTGAATAGTTAAGGTAAATAATAACCAAAGGGTATTACATTTTGTAAGTAAAGCAATAATAAATCATCTCTAAAGATATGAAGACATGTTTTCAAGATTTGTGATGCATCAGATAGCTTAGATTATTGAAAGAGTAATTAAAGTGAAAATGCACCAAACATTCGTTTTTCAAAGTGCCATGAAGCACACACATGCCCATAGGGCATATGTGTGCTTTACATGTGCACATTTGTTTTTGGGTGCTTCAAGGAGGCCTTAGGCCCATGGGCACCCTTAGGTGTGCATTACCTAATTTGCGATTACCAATTAGGTAATCGCTAATTAGGTCAAGCAAAACCATTCGCACCTATGGGCCTTTAGGCTCATAGGAACAAATGGAGCTGTATTACCTAATAGCGATTACTTAATTGTGATTGCGAATCTTTAGGAATTGCTATTAGGTAATTGCTGTTTTCTTACATACCATTTTGCATTACTTAAATAGCGATTACTGAAAATTCACTATTTAGGGAATGCAAAATGCATCTTTGATACAAGTGGCCCTTGGCTTTTTAAGTAGAATGGCATGTTTTGGTGGAAACATTGTTGGTGGGTCAGAGAGCTTTGAACTTAATTCTTTGCTGTGTAAGGATGGCTTGACTGCAAAACATCATTACCAATTCCTCAAAGTTTTTTTGATGCATCATTCCAACTTCTACGTGGTGCCTCCATCGAAATTCATGAGGTACTATATTATATCAGTAAAGTACACTAAATTTTCAAGCTGTTTGTCATATTCCATTCATTGTATTCTGTTTTTATTCTATACAGAAAGCAAACCTCTATTGTAACCTTTTCACCAGTAGTGGCAAAGTCAGTAAAACAGACTTTAAAGTGATAAACAGCATTTGTGCATGTAAAAATGTTTGTCTATGTCTATCTGCATTTTCACTTTAAAGACAGACGTATTAGCTCTGCCGGTGCTTACTAACCCTGGAAGCGATGTATGAATTGCAGAGAGGATGATGAGATTTAACTAATGGTCATCTTTGATTGTGTCTTGAACTTTCACAGTCTTGGTTGCAGAGGTATAGCAGATCATTGCACTGTTGCAAATGAGCCTGATTAGCCTGGTAAGCGTTCGAGAGGCACTGTTTTTTCAATAATTCTAAAAAGTAAAAACTGTTCCCCCATTCAGTCAGATGCCTTGCATATTAATGATGAAAAGTAGTATAATTTTGTCATGATTTCTGCTATACTCTATGGTATCTTCATATAGGGAACTTGTGAGGTATTCTGTCTCATTAAGCCCTACATTTTCCCCCCTGTAAATTTAAGTTTTAGCCTTTATTTTCCAGGTGTACTAGTTCCAGGTTTAACCATCTGCTTGCTGCCTTAATTTTGGGCTTTGTTTTCCTCAGGGTGTAAGAAATTGGGTTGCTGGTTGATGGGGGTGACACCCTACTCAAGCAGCAGCCACAATCCTTGTCAAGGGGAATTCATAAGCATCCCTAAATTGACTTGTGCTTAACCCTTATGTATCTTGGCACAGTGCAGTCAGGCTTAACTCAGAGACAATGTGTAAAGTATTTATGAAACACCTCAACAGTAACACAGTGACAATACACCATAAAAGAATCCCACACCAGTTTAGGGACATAGAGCCATTTTTAATACATAAAACAAGACCAAAATGACAAAAATCCAATCAGTAGAACCGTAGCTATGTAGGTTTAAAGATTTCAGGTAATATAGCGCCAAACATCAGAAAGTGCCAAATGTGGATATCTGGCCATGCCGTACTGAGGCAAAGTCACAAGTTCAGGCCGACCTTGATGGAGCACGGGCCAGCTACAGCGACCCAATTAGACTAGCTGAACAAGAGTACCTTAAATCGTGGTTGCAGAGCACTGCAAGGTCCCACGTAATGGATGCATTGCGCAGCTGAGGCAACGCGTCAGTTCCGAGGAGCTGCAAAGTTGCAATATGAGGTTGTGCATCGTCTTCAAGGATCCCATCGATGAGTGCTTGCGATGCGAAGTCTCACATCGAGGATGCATCACGTAGTTAAGGTGATGTGTTGGTTATGAAGAACTGTGAGGCTACATTGAGCTTGCCATCATCAGATTCGCAATGCAAGGGCCAGCGTCGGGAAAGCTGCACACAGGTGGCAGTTCAAATACGGGTTGTGAGGTCCATGCAGAGTCCTTGCATCAGCGGACCCTCACAGCAGAGGTGATACATCTGTTCTGCTCAGGATTATGCAACGCAGCAGAGGAGATGCATTGGTTCTACTGAGTCCACTGATGGGCTGGCAGAGCACCTCTAGGCCCACTTACAAGGGACCAGGACTGAAGTGGGACTACTTGGCAGTATAGACCCCAAGACGGCAGTGTCCAGGTGCTGGATTCAAGGTGGTTGGAGCCTTCTGTTCCTGAGGCTCTGGTCAAGAGGTCAGCCAACTAGCCTTTGGATTCACTCTGGGGCCTGGGGTTCAACAGATGCAATTCCAATCATCCTCACCCAGGCAAGAGAGCAACAGGAAGCAGGTCAGCACAGTAAGGTAGCAGTCCTGCAAGGCAGTAGTCCATCAGGTAATCAGTCTAGCAAAGTGTCAGTCCTTTCAGCAGCAAAGCAGTCCTTATTCCTGGCAGATTAGCCACAGGTCCAGAAGTGTACCAAAGAGTTGGTGTCTGAGGTCCAAGATTTACAGCTCTGCCTTCATTTGAAGTGGGAGAGGCTTCTAGAGGTTTCCCTTTGAAGTCCACAAGCATCCTGCCTTCCCTGTCCTGGCTCCAAACTAACTACAGGGGGTGTGCAGCCCTTGGTTTGGAGGCAGGACATAGCCTATTCAAGTGTACACAGGGCTTTGTCCAGCTCCGCCCTCTCATCCTTCCATTGACGGCCAATCTATGGACACCTAATCACTCTATAGTGTATGGCTGTTAAAGAGGAATGCACAAAGTCCAACTGGCAGCTATACCCAGTCATGTGACCCAGAGGCAGGCTACAGGCACTAAATGGCTAAGGCTAAAAGTATACAGAAAATGTTTTCTTGGAGGAGTTGTTTCAAAATTACTTTTCAGTTTCTTGGTAAATCAATCCAACACTCTAATTAATATCCAAAACACATTATTCAAAATGTAACCAAAAAAGTATAGTAATGATCAGACTTCAGACTTACTGATCTAACAAGACTTTTCTTATTTAGTACTTACAATTTGTCTTGATCATACAAAAAAAATATAAACAATATTCAGGGTCAAACATACATTTTAAACATATTAATGCAACAACACTGTCTCCCCCACAAGATCTAGCCACAAATTGTACAATAATTCTCAAAAATAGATCATTGGGGAGCAATAAACCCTCTTGACTGCATATGTTCATACCAAAAACCGTCGACAGTTCTCCGCTCTAACATCATTCATAGTGATATTGTGTTTATCAGTCCTTGTAAAAATTGGAGAAAAGAAGACATAATCTAACTCTGAATCTATGAACATATGCAGTTAGGAGGATTCCTCTATTCTTGTTGCAGGAATCATTGGCGTTATGAGGTAGCAAATGCACATGCACATTCCTCTTGCCCATGTGCAGTGGCCACGTTAGTATCGTGTTGACATAGCCACGTTTTATTTCACTAAAGGCATGCCTAGTGCAAACCTGTCCAGGCCCATCAGGGATCATCTAAGCTGCCACTCTTTACTTTCAATTGCCACCCGGACACAACCATTAATGTGAAGCTGCTTTTACTCCTTGCTGCCCTTAGAAATTATTGTGTCAATTTCCATCTAGCCATTCTCCGACTCTTTAATGGACTTCAATAAGTATGTCTGCTATACCTCATATTCAGGTTGGGTACATTAATGCTCATTGTCTTGCTATGCATCCTCTAAAATTAACAACCATATCCTGAATCTTGGATCACACCATCTTCTGGCTTTGATATAGCTATAGCCCTGCCAATATTATATCTTCCACGGTGACTGTTTCCCTGACTGTGAAGGGAGGCGATTGCAGCTATTGTTAAAGTTCCAAGAACTGCTTTATATATTCTGCCTGAGTTATACCCTTTTCCAAGCTTCTCTTTATTCAATCTATGCCCCACATAATTTTCAGTTTTGCCATCCTTACAGTCTTTTGCCCTCCAGGCTCCAACTCTGCTTTTCTCGAAAGCATCATTGAACTTGAAGCAGCTTTAGGACCTTCAACCACAAAGTTCTTATTGTTGGCAAATTCAGTTATTGAATGGACCAGTAATCTATGCTGCCAAAGCCCTTATTGAACTTTTTGCCAACCTCACCAAGGCCCAAAAGTTAATGTCCCAACTCATCAGAAATGCATTATGCTGCATATGGTCTGAGATTGGGAGCTTCCCAGACTTACTACCTGTCAAATAGCATGGTCTATTTAGTTCTGTATTAATTTGAAATTCTTCTTTTTCCATCAAGAAATCTATAGAAATAACTATTACCATTAACTTGGTTAAAGTCTCCATCATTACCCTCCCTAAGAACCTTTTTAGCTATTTTATTATGCTTATATATTCTTAACCCTCTAACTAGTACGCCTCCTTACCTTAATAGGCCATGCAGTTGTTTCATGCATGAAAACAGTTTCTTAGCAATTGCAATTAGGAAAGCACCCCGACAACAGCAATATGTGCATGCTGAGATAATAACAAAACAATGATTTTCAGAGCCTATTATCTGGCCTAAAGAAAAGGAAAACAATATTTGAATAAACAATATATGATTGTTCCTGCAATGCTTTGAGAAAATAAAAGGGTTTGAAACATAGAACATTTATTTGTCAGTTGCTAAACATATCCAATAGCATGTCTGTCATGTATTAGGATGCAAAATGACCATGGAAGGAGGGACAATGCCCTGTGTTTTCAGGGGAGCCAGAATTGGAATGGCAGGAGTTGAAAGAACATTTTAAACCTATGTTGAGGTCATTAGCATTGACATATTCACAGACAAAAGGAACTAGCATTATTAAACCACTGTTTGGACACAAAATGAAGCTGAGTGCTATAACCTTTGACTCCAATTCTAATGGACGATATTGATGAAGAAGATTTAGATGAACATGAATTGTCTATGAATCAACTGGGTGAAATTATTGGAAAAGATTGAATGAAGTAGTAGCTAGACTTAAATGTTTAGGAAGAGCTCAACTTGCTAGAGAACCTGTTGACACCGTTATCTGTGCTTTAAGAACTCTGACAGCTACATGCAACTACAAAGCGTTTCACAATAAAACGATTGAAGATTATCTCATCCATAAGATGTATAACATGAAAATTCAAGAGAAATTGTTATTGACAGAGACATAATCTTAGACAAAGCCATTCAAATGCAGAGGCAATTAAAATCAATGTCCCAGGGGGTGAAACAGTTTGCTTGCAATGATAAATATGCTATCTAGGGTACAAGTAGTAATTCACATGGCAAATATAAAGAGCACACCTGTGTATAGTAAGGTAAAGAATGTGCCACAAAGTATATGTATTATAGGTGTGACTTCTAGCATGGTTTAGGAGGGCTTGTAGCAACAAGCAGTGCTGCAATAGGGCAAACATGCCATAAATGTAGAGCAAAGGAACAGTATGTCCACATGTGCAAAGGTAAAGCAGGGAATAAGGGTGGAGTTGGAAAATATAAGGGTCGGGCCACAATAAGAGAGGCTGAATAGTTTATTCTGAAGATTTGCGAACAGGGGGTTATCAGATATGGCTGGACTCTATTGGGACATTTTCATAGGTGAAAATGAAGTACAAAGTCTTGCACCCTTAGGGTAAACGTATACACTATAAGGTAAGGATACGTTAGAACTGTTTGCATGTTAGGGTAAGCCCACCAGGCATTCTTCAAATAGTTATGGGACAAATCGATACCTGTTGTTGGATTATTGTAAAACTAGTTTGGATTTGAAGGTTAAATGCATTCAGGCAAAAGTTTACATCCTTAATGATGGCTATCCATTCCTATCAGGACCAAAAGAAAGAAGATATTTCCTAAATTGTTAATCAATTCTGTAAAAGAATTTGTGCATTGCTAAATTATAAAAGAAAATGTCATACTAAAAAGTTCATAAACATAACATGAGAAATGTACCAGAACCAATAAAAGAGGATTTAAAAAAGGAACTCACATCTTTATGTCAGAAAGGTGTGATTTAAGAAATAGAGTTCTCTGAATGCTATCAGCATTGGTGGTTGCTGGGAAAATGAATGGCAGTGTAAGGTTATGTGTAGATCTGAGAGACTGGAATTAGTGTGTTTGAGTGGACTGTCATCCACTGCCAAACATCAGTGTGAATCTAGCCTTGATTAAGTGTACAACCTATTTCTGACCCTTGATCTATAGTCAGCATATAACCTGATTGCATTGCATAAGGAATCCAATGCATTGACATAATTTATAGCTCCTTAAGAAACATTTTGGTACAAATTCGTGCCTTTTAGGTAAGTGTTAGCAGTCTTTCAGCATGCAATAGACCAGCTGTTTTTAGATGCACGTTATGTCCAATTTTTAGGACTGTATCTTTGTTTTTGGTCCAATGTGTTCTGAACACAGCAAACCTTTATTCGAGGTATTGTCTATATTAGAGGGAGAGGTCTAACCATCTCCGAAGTAAAGTGCAAAATTAATAGTGACAGTGGTGATTACCTGGGCCATAAAATAAGAAAAGAGGGAATTGCCCCAAAAGAAAACAAATGTCATTACAATTATGGATGCCACCCCTAGATATTTCCTTCAACTAGGAGATTTTATTCAAAGATTATTCCATGTTTTCAGGTAAGACCAAACCGGTGCTTAATTTGTAAAAAAATAAGTGCTGGGGCCTTCGTCAAGAGGCCACTGTAACTTGCCCCAGACCATTGGTCCTGTCAGCACTGCCAATGACAGTACCAACACAAGGTATTGTCTATATTAGAGGGAGAGGTCTAACCATCTCCGAAGTAAAGTGCAAAATTAATAGTGACAGTGGTGATTACCTGGGCCATAAAATAAGAAAAGAGGGAATTGCCCCAAAAGAAAACAAATGTCATTACAATTATGGATGCCACCCCTAGATATTTCCTTCAACTAGGAGATTTTATTCAAAGATTATTCCATGTTTTCAGGTAAGACCAAACCGGTGCTTAATTTGTAAAAAAATAAGTGCTGGGGCCCTCGTCAAGAGGCCACTGTAACTTGCACCAGACCATTGGTCCTGTCAGCACTGCCAATGACAGTACCAACACAACTATTAAGCATCACACTCCTCCGATTGCCACAGTTCAGACTATTCCAGGCCCCTAAAGCTATAAGAATTGCTTGGGCGACAGGCATTAGCTATTTTGAGGTATATTGAATTAATAAATAACGGTTGTGTTGTTGTGACAAACAACGACACCATGTGGTAGACTGAAGTGCCAGTGTTGACAATTAAGTTCCAGTGCAGAGCACCGGAAGCCACCGGCTCGTGTCTAATGAAAACAAATCAGATTTAAATGGTGTTATGAATGCGAGAATGAGTAACTGAAACATAGGAAGGAGACTTGAAACAAACCCGCCTTTGTGCCATTTCAAACCAAATGAAAACCTGTAATTTTTTGGGATGACAGCAATGTGGGGATTGCTGTCCTTCTTCAAGAAAAGACCACCTAGCTAGGCAGGCGGCGGCGATTACTGGGACTGGTTCCGGGAAATATAATCGATCTCCACATGCTGCGATCTAGAAATGGCCACGGGCAAGGGAACCAAAGTGAATGCACATAACAAATTGGCCAAATTTGCCTGGAGTAAATCAGGGGAAGAGCGTGAATCATCGCAGATAGAGACACCAGACGCACAGAAAATTCCAAAGCCACAGAGTGACCCTACACTCCACGACATCATGGAAGCCATAAGTGGATTGCGCACATCCCTGGACTCGGTCAATATTGAAGTGTCCCTCATACGAGCAGACTTTCGTAAAATGGATGAAAAAGTAAATGACCTTAAGAAAGTCATGACTATACTGAGAATGGATACGTCCCAACTCCAGACACAAGTAGCCGAACTTTAGAACCAACAAGCTCAAATGGCGAAACAACTAGATGAGTATGAAGGGAGAGCTCGGAGGAATAACATACGTATACTGGGTGTGCCGTAGCGGGCAGAGGGGCCGGCAGCAGACTTATATGTTGAAGATTTGATCTTAAAACACTTATAACCCAATAGATTATCAAGCTATTTTTTCATTGAAAGAGCTCACTGAGTGCCAGGCTGTCGCCCAAAACCGGGAGCTCCCCCGCGGCCACTTATTGCCCATGTTTTCAATTATAGAGACAGAGACACGATCCTCCAAACAGCACGATCCAATCCCCCCTTAACTTGGACAATAACATGATCACGTTCTTCCCAGACTTCACGGCCAAGGTCCAAGCCCAACGGCATAGCTTTCAGGCTGTTAAAAAGGAGCTACGAGATCATGAGGTAAAATACGCCATGCTGTTCCCAGCAAAACTCAGAGTGGAGTCAGAAGGTAAAACGTGGTTCTTTACCTCGCCAGAGGACATATGGGAATGGCTCGAGAGATGGTGCCGAGTAGAAGGCCAATGCAGAGCTCGAAATGGAGGATAGAGATCGCACACAGCTAACCATGGGATGCAACCGGGTAACAAATCCAGCATGGCGGAAGGGGGAGAGACAACACGCAGCTAAGAACACTTCATCTGTGGTCTTGGACTGCCCTGGGAGCTGCAAAGATACGAGATCCACAAGAATGGGTGAGATGGTTACAATTTAAGACTGAGATTACTAGTATAAAACTGTTGTAGGTCGGGACATATTGACCTTCTAGATATTGGGCTGGAAGCCTACGAACTTGAATCATAAAGACATAACTGTGAGCGAGGGTGGGAGGACTGCCAGCCCGCACCTTTCAGTATTTTTGGGAGGGAAAGAGGCACTCTGCCTAGTTGGGGAGTGGGTAGTTTTAAATCGAAGGGCAGGGGGGCTGGGAGGGGGGCGAGGGGGGGCGGGGAAAGGTAGTTTGTTATTTCAGAGTTTGTTGAATATACGAGTCACTGACCATAAATCGTCATATGCATGTTCCGTTGCTAATACCAGTTGCAGGGAGGAGTCGAATGTCAATGAGATTGGTGCAAGAGACCATACCTGCAGTGGGCCAAAGGGACACGGCAAACCAGATAGACAGGTTGGGACGGCCGAGCCCAAGACAATTTTAACTTGTCACTACTTGATTGTCCTCACTCCGGATGATGGGGGTAAAATGGAGATGTCACTCTCTGTGCTTACTTGGAATGTGAATGGGATGGGGGACAAACTTAAACGAGGAATAGTCCAACAATATCTAAAACGTCAGGCACCTGATGTGGTGTTACTACAGGAGACTCATATGGTGGGTAATAAAAGTAAGGCCCTCACACAGTGGGGTTACAAACTCCTAGTACATGCAGATTACACCTCGGGATCTCGGGGGACGTGCATTCTAGTAAAAAAAAACCTGGCACTTATAGTGAAGCATACATGGGCGGACCCGGGTGGCAGGTTTGCAGTCCTGGAGGCACAATGGGAGGGGCGGTCTTTAAATGTTATTTCATTGTACATACCGTCAGCACTGGGCAAGGCGGCACTGACAGACCTGGGCAAGATATTAACAGACCTTCCGGTAGGCACTCTGATCCTGGGTGGGGACTATAATATGACCATGAATGACCAAACGGACAGACACCCACGAAGGGTGGGGGCGAGGTCAAATGTGTTAATGGACGAATTCACCAAAGCTATGGGTCTGACAGATGTGTGGCGTACACTGCAGCTAGATGGAACCTAATACACTTATTTCTCAAACGCACACAAAAGTTCATTCCAAATTGATTATTTTCTAACATACGCAGCCAGTATTGGTAACTTTTGTAACCCTCGCGCCCAACCAAGGGGCATTTCTGACCACTCTCCAGTTGGAGTTGACTATACACACTGGGAACTACAACAACCAGGGGGCCACGATTACCTTAAGTCCCTGGCTTTTAAAAATCCCTGATATTATAGAGGAATTACATGCACAGAACATCAACTACTTTAAAGAAAACGTAGGTTCAGTTGGTTCAGCGCTAACCATATGGGCTTCAAGGTGGTCTTGAAGGCACAGGCTTTATCTCTCCAGACCGGATATATCAAGAATAAACACAAACAACTAGTCCAGTTAGAAAACGATCTCCAACAATTGGAGGTCAACAGCATAAATACGCCCTCAGATGACGCTCTTCACGGCCTCACACTTAAACAGGAGGAATATAAGATTAGGGCTAGGGAAGAAACGATGGCAAAACTCCTCCGTACCCAACGCAGAGTGTATGAACTCAGAGACAGGGCTGGTAAAACCCTGGCTTGTTTAGAGAAACGCGACCAAAATGAGAGATTGGTACCACGACTGACTTTCAATGACGACACACTCATCACACATCCCAGGGACATAGCGGAAGCCTTCGCAAATCATTTAGAGGAAATATATTCCCCCTCCACTACTTACACGGCGGAGGACTCCCACCAATTTCTATCTGATAGCGATGTATCAATGCTCTCAGACGCCGACAAAGTCGCCATTGATGAAGACTTGACAGATGAAAAGATCCAAAAGGCCATAAGTCATATCCAATCAGGGAAGGCGATGGGACCCAATGGAACTCCCATCGAATTTTTAAAAATGGTCGCCCCTCAGGTAACACCGCACTTACGGGCCATGTATAATGAAAGTTACGAACAGGGGATTCTGCCAGAGGACCAACGCTTGGCGTCCATAGTTGTGATTCGTAAGCCGAGGTAGCCTGCTGAGAACTGCGGCTCCTATAGGCCGATCTCGCTAATTAATATAGAAGCCAAGATCTTAGCAAAAGTACTGGCCTCACGATTGGTAATGGTCATCTCCTCCCTGATTCACCCAGATCAATCTGGCTTTATGTCAGGAAGAAACACAGCACTTAACATTCGACGCCTCCACAACATACTCGCACGACGAGAATACATAAAGGAAGACGCAGTGATACTGTTCCTAGATGCCTCCATGGCGTTTGACTCAATTGAGTGGCCCTACTTATTCGAAATCCTGAAGACGAGGGGCTTTGGCCCAAAGTTTCTGGGATGGGTGCACCTGCTCTATACAAATATAAAGGGTCAAGTGCGAGTCAACAACTGCACGTCTCGTACATTCACATTAAAAAGGGGCAGGCGACAAGGTTGCCCCTTGTACCCATTGATTTTTTCCCTTATGTTAGAACCGTTGGCTGCTTGGGTACGGAGAGATGTAATGGTGAGAGGCTTGAAATGGGCGGAGGATCATGACAACGGCATTTCTCTTTATGCGGATGACATCCTGCTTTACCTTGCCTCCCCATATAGATCTATTCGTGGGGTATTAAACATCTTCACAAATTTTGGGAAATACTCCGGATACGCCATAAATTGGAGCAAGTCGTTGTTATTTGTGCTCCAGGGTCCGGTACCACGACTTCCTGAAGAGTGCAATGTAGAAATAGCCACAGAGGGCTTCCGATATCTGGGGATATATATAACCTTAAATCCCACCCTTTTTTATGACCATAACCTGGCACCACCGCTGACCAGGCTGCGGGCAGATGTGAAACATTGGAGAGCTCTACCGCTTTTGTTGGTGGGCCGAGCTGCCCTTTTTGAGATGTTGGCCCTCCCACGCTTTCTTTACATCCTGCAAAATTGCCAGCACTGAGTTCCGGATGCCTACTTCTCGGGAGTATAAAGTGAAGTCCGGATGCTACTATGGGATGGGGGTGCTCCACGTATTACAATGAAAAAGTTGACGAAGGGGTGGTATGATGGGGGAATTGCCCTCCCAGACCTGAAGCTCTATTACTGGGCGTCGCAACTAGAGGTAGTAAATCACTGGATATATCGCTCCTCGATTGACCCTGCTGATGTACTGGATAAGTATCAAACAGGACAAACAGGATATTTGGGGACACTTTACTCAAAAGTTAGCAAAAGGCGATATTTTGGGCCCACACTTTAATGATTTGGCATCAGGCAAATTACCGTCTGGGATGGTCAAATATAATTACAAATGCCACGCCCCTGTGGTATACACAGAGTTTGGGGCACTTGTGTCACCAACCTGGCTTTGATAAGTGGGATACTATAGGGATTTCCACTGTCGGGGATTAAATTAAAAAAGGTTCAATCCTTAGATTTGAGGATCTCCGTAAAAAATATGACATGGCCCAAGAGAAAATATTTAGATTTCTGCAAGTTAGGCATGCCCTCACCACTGCCCTACCTGATCTCACAGACATACCGGAGTCGTCATTGTTAGAAGATCGACTGTCTTAGGAAGGCTGGATTGACCCTCAAGAAGGAGAAATGCATGTTCGCTGTGGAGGAATTGAATTACTCCGGGCATTGTATCACTGGACATGGTGTTTTCCTAAAAAAGATTTAGTAGAATCCATTGTTAAGATCTGTGTGCCTTCCAACAAAGAGGAGTTGCTCTCTTTTCTTGGTATGGTGGAATTCTATAGTAAGTTCATACTGGGATATGCTGACAAGACTAGGAGTCTTAGGAAACTTACGGGAAAGAGTGTAGTTTTTGACTAGAGTGATGAGTGTGCCAGGGAGTTTGTCTCCATCAAAGCAGAATTAATGAAAGCTCCCTCTTGCAAGCTTTTGTGCCAGGTGAAGAAAGTCTAATTTTGACAGATGCTAGTGCTAAGGGTTTAGTAGCTGTGTTACTTCAAAAGAATTATGGAATTGAACATTTGATTGCTTGTGCGTCTAGGTGTTTGAGGGGTTCGGAATTTAACTATTCTGTAATCGAAAAGGAGGATTTCGCTATCTTTTGGGCACTGAGCAAATTCAGAAACTTGATTTGGGGTACTAAAGTGAAGGTTCTGTCAGACCACAAACCTCTTAAGGAGGTTTTTGGAAAAAAGGGTTTAGACTCTATCTCCTCAAGGATTAAGAAATGGATTATTTCACTTCAGGAGTTTGATTTTGATGTAGACTATATTCCAGGTATTATTAACAAGTCAGCTGATTGTTTTTCTCGGTTCCTCGATGTTTATGTTGTGGATTTGGATGATGTGAGTCTTGTAGATGATATTGTTAATGTTCTGAAGTCACGTTGGGTGCTGTGGAGGAATCAGAGTGGAAAAATGAAATTGGGAAAGTCCAAGAAATCGTGAAAGTCATGGATTTGCTTAGGTTGGGAAAAAACAAGTATCTTGAGAAGCCTTGGTCTTTAGTTTGTGAGGAATTGTCTGTTATGGATGGAATTCTTGTTAGGGGTGCAAAACTTGTTCCTCCTTTGGGTGTGCGAAATAAATTACTTTGTCATGCACACTCTGGTCATCTTGGAATTGTTAAGACTAAAGAGTATTTGAGAATGCAATCCTGGTGGCCAGGGATGGATAAGGAGATTGAAAGAATGGTTTGTGATTGTATGGAATGTTGTTGCAGTGATAAGATACTCAAAACTAAACAGAGGCCCATGGTCTGCAGAAAATTACCTGATTACCCTTGGGATGAGATTGCCATTGATACTATTGGACCCTTAGATGGTGTGTCTGGCACTCATTACCTGATTGTACATCTGGATTTGTATTCCAGATGGATCGAAGTAAGTTCAGTCAGGGATATCTCTTCAGCTAGTGTCAAGAAGTTTCTGGAGGAAGTTTTTAAGAGAGAAAGTTTCCGTAATTGCATTCTCTCTGATAATGGTCTTCAGTTTTGTTCCTCTGAATTCCAGTCTTTCATGAGAGAGTGTGGTATAAAACACAAGTGCAGATATGTGTATCACCCAGAAACCAATGGGGTTGTAGAAAGGGTCAACAAAACTCTTAAATAGAGTATACAAGTAGCTAGAGCGAATAATTTAAACTGGAAAGTTATTCTACAAGATAGGATCACGGCTTATCGTATGTCACCTCACATGACTACAGGAAGATCACCCTTTGAGTTGTTCAAAGGTAGAGCTTCAAATTCTACGCTCTGTCCAGGGTGGATGAGTCTTGACAAAGGTTTCAAAGACAATCAGATAGGAGATTGGAGCTGTATGGAGTATGATAACCAATTATCAAGAAAAATGTACTTTGATGAGAAAAAATGTGTTCAAAATAATGATTTGAGTGTTGGGGACCATGTTAAGATTAGGGCGCCTGTTGAATGTCAACCCTGGTCTAAGTTTACAAAAGTGAGAGGAGTTGTAAATATCTTCCAAAATGCTGTGAAGACTGAAGATGGAAGAATTTGGAATAAGAGTTGTGTGGTGTTAGTTAATTTCAATCCTAATTCTGTTTGTACTAACTCCAGTTCCTCTACTTCTGTTGCCGATCCTTCTTTTGCAAGGTTGGGTTCATTACCTGCTACTGACAGGAAAAGGAGTCAGAGGGTGCACAGATTTCCATTGTATATGAAAGACTATGTTACTTGAGTTTCAGCTAAAGCATTGTCATTTGTTTTCACTTATGTCATGTTATGTCACTTGTTTTTGTTCTTCTCTCTCCTTTTCTCTTCTTTAATTTTTTTAAACATATTGTTGTTGTAAAGAGGGAAGATGTGTGACATCATGCCTGGTTCCCTATGGAATCTGGTTGTAGGTTCTTTGTAGAATCTCAATGTGAGGAGGGTCTTTAGTTGTCATTTATGTTTTAGCTGTTGATGGCTGAGGTGAATAAACCAGACCTGCTTTCTACAGTCTGCGTGGATCCAACTTATTTGTGCAGAAGACACCACATTTTTCAACCTCATCTCCGAAGAAGAGGTCATCAAAATGATTTCCACCTCCAAATCCTCAGCACACGTCCTGGATCCCATACCGGCCCAATTGACCTAAACACTCAAATTCTCATTAGCCCCACACTGGACTAAGATCATAAACAGCTCCTTGAGTACTGGAGTCATGCCGGACTGTCTCAAAAGTGGCCAAGTCACACCTCTACTGAAAAAATTGGGCGCAGACTCAAATGATCTAAACAACTTCAGCCCCGTCTCCAACCTCCCTCTCCTAGCGAAAATCCTGGAAAGATGTGTTCTCCTCCAACTCACCCAACACCTAGACAACACCAACGTCCTAGACCCTCACCAAATAGGCTTCAGGAAAGGATGCAGTACAGAGACAGTGATCCTAAACATAATAGATGATATGCACAAATCTCTTGATACTGGCCAATGTTGCCTACTCATACTCCTGGACCTTTCGGGAGCCTTCGATAAGGTTGACCATAAACTACTCATCAATTCACTTCAAGAAAGGGCTGGAGCTGAACATATGGTACTACAAAGGTTCACCTCTTTTCTACAGAACCGCACTCAAAGTATAAAAATCAAAAACATCCCATCAGACCCACACCCAGTTAGCAGGGGCGTCCACCAAGGATCAGTACTCTCCATGCAGCTTTTCAAAATATACGTGGAACCCCTCACCACCATACTCAAAAAACCCAACATTCCCTTCCACCTCTATGCAGACGATACTCAGATCTATCTGGAAACCTCCTCCATTGAAGACATTTAGAGACTGAACGGCACTCTTAGAGATGTCCAACTCTGGCTATCACGCAACCACCTAAAACTCAATCAAGACAAGACAGAAATCCTCCTAATCTCCAATGATGAGAAAAAAACCAAATCTCAGAATGGCTAAAAGCCGACTCTGCTAAATCGCTAGGAATCACCCTGGACCCCAAATTAGACATGAACAAACACATCAACAACACCGGAAAGAATGCCTTCCTCAACCTGAAACTACTCAACAAAATAAAACCCTTCCTCCCTCAGAACGACCTCAAACAAGCTACTCAATCCCTGGTGCTGTCCAGTCTGGACTACGGGATTGCAACCCTCACAGGATCAGCTAAATCTCACCTTGCTCCCCTCAGATCAACTCTGAACACAGCAGCCTGAATGGTCACTGGAGTAAAGAAATATGAACACATCTCCCCTGTGCCCAGATAGCTCAAATGGCTTCCAATCGAAATGAGGACCAATTTCAGAACTGCCTGCCTCACGCACAAAGTGCTGCACACAGGCAAACCCACCTACGTGGCTGCCAAACTCCGGAAGGCCGATCAGACAAATAGCCTAAGGAGTACCAACACCCTACTCCTTATCCATCCAAGAACTCACAATCAAAAAACCGCATCCTGATCCTTCACAGAAAATGCTCCTAAAATGTGAAACTCCATACCAGTCCACATCAGGAGCAACCCCTCCTACCTACAATTCAAAAGGCAGCTCAAAGAACTCTTCCTCAACCGATCCCTCCCGTATGGGTAGCTACAACCTAACCATCGAAGCAGGCCCACAACAGCTGACAAGACACTTTGACATTAAGAACTCTACCTCACTATCCCCTATACCCCCCCCCCGGGCCAATACCGTCACGAGTCACTGTGCTCTCTCTGACGACAAGGCCGTGTACATACTATTGTGATAACACACCCTGCAAGTGACATTGTGCGCTGTACGACGATATTACTATGATACGTCTGGAGCCATTGTATTTACTAGTATATCTATGTATCTTACGAGTGATCATGATGTAAAGCACTCCGATACCTTCAGGTCTGGCAGCGCTATATAAAACTCCTAAATAAATAAATAAATGTTGTTTAATGGGGAACCTTGTATCTCTGCTGCGAATCCTTTTTATGGTAGGAGGTGGGACTGCAGGTTTCCCAATTTGCCAGTTATCAGCGAGCACAGGTTGTTTTAAACACTGCATATCTATAATTCTAATTTATTTTTGAGAGAAAAATGCCACCTTCGCTGAATTTTCTTTAGAATTCTAAATTTGACTTGGCTAGATAGTTGAAAAACTAGAGCATGAATTTTTTAGGGCTTGAAGTCAGTGATAAAAGTGATTTGGAGATTCCTGGAAATTTTGAGGAAACCTAAGCCACAAAAAGGCAAGATAAAAGAGGGATTACCCAGCGGCGGCTCACACAAGTAAATGCTGTGAGGCGGTGAAGTGGGGTGTGCGGGGTGGCATCCAACATACGACGGGAATGTGAAAACTAACTAAATAAATAAATAAAACCAATTAGGTTGCGCTCGCCGCATCGCAGACTTTGGCGATGCGGCGAGCGCACGGAAAGTGGTTTTATTTCGTTAGTTTTCACATTCCCGTCGTTTGTCGGAAAACATTTAAAAAGTCTGCTAGAGGCTTTGCAAAACCAAAAGAATGATTGCTTTCTGTTTCGAATGCATGTATGAGGGAAAAATAATATATCCTGTGTGATAATTCAGTTTACTTTTCAAAGGATTCATAGTCCCTCATGTATTTTGATGCTAACAATCCATGGGAGGCGGAACGATACAAATAATTCTCTGGCAGAGACCAAGTCCAGTCTCTGAAAATTTGAAAGAATTGGAAAAAGTAGGTAGTGATTGATCTCTGCTGTGAATCCTGACCTATTAATCTGTTGCTGAGCGAAATTGCCCTCGTACAAGTGGCCTACGAGGTGGGTTCCTTGACACATACCTAAGTACAATGCTCATTTTAGTTAACAATTAAAATTAAGGCAAAATAAAGATGTCAGTGGTATTACTGAATTGAATGTAAAAGATTGTATTCTGTATTTACTTCCATAATTAGCAAAGCAACATTACGTTAGATAACACATGTCTCTGTTTGTTAGGTCTGCAGTTTCCTTTCATAGAAGCTCTAAATTAGGCATCACAATTAAACAGGCATTTGCAATGCAATAGGTCTCGCAATTTACAAACTTTTACCTATTGGTATTGTAAATGGCGATGCCTTTCATTATTGCAGGTTTTTTAAACAAATAAATAAAAGGCATTTTTACTTACAATGCTAATAGCTCAAAATATCGCAATTTCGAGACCTATTGCATTGTAAATGCTTGTTTAGGGCCTGCTCCAGGTACGCCAGAGATGGCGGGTGACCAAGGAAGGGCTTCTTGCTTACGCAGGAGTGTCCATTATCTGTATAGTCTTCAGGCATAGCCTAACTGCTGATGTCTAAGTGGGCCTAGATATTACCGAGTATCAAACAAAGCCACATGGAGAGGAAGCCTTTTGCCTAGAATCACACAATGTGGGAGTATGGGAAAGCCTGATCCGGACTGTGGCCTCTTAGGCCAAAGACTACAATTTTGTCACTAGGGCTTGTGGACCATAGTTTTGTTTGTCCTGGTTGGGAATACCAACAAGGATATTTTAATATTCAGTGGAGAATCAACTAATTTGTTGAGCGAGTTGGGGTAACAAACGGCACCGGCTTTCCTTTTTAAAACAAATGTTTTAACGTTTATAGGCACGTTCATAAGTGTACGGGTCAGTGTTTCTTTTATTACTCTAATTTTCAGCAGAAGGTCTGTGATTATATTATTACGTTTTTGCAGTAAAACAACATGTTGCTACCGGCCAACAGTTACATTTCAAGTGGTAAACAAGCATTGTGTTAAGTTTCATGGAAACGTGTGCAACACATGAAGGAGCATTTCATGTGACGTGCATTGACAGAGCAGTGTGTTTGGATGACCTCCATATATAAATTGTAGAAGCTACTAGTGGGCATTGCAAAAGAGAGCCACGCTCCATGTGAGAAATGTTAGTATAACTGTAGCAAAACATAGTGAAGTAAAGTGAGGCACATTGACTGAGCTGCCTGCGAGCCCAGTTTATGCAGCAGCAAAATGTACAGCTGGGGGTTGCATTGTCCGAGACGGGAGAGGTGGCGCAGGGCGTGTCGGTTAGTGGAGGGGAGGGTTTATGATGGCTGGTGACTTGGGTGAAAGCTGCCTGCCTCTCTCTAGCCCATCCCAGACTCAGACTCGCCCTGCTCCTAGCAGTGAGCCCAGTGGGGTCCAGGGGCAGCTGGGACCAGGTTGGACCGAGTGTGGCTTCTGTTTGTTCCCCACGCCACAGATGGCACAGTGGGAAATGCTAAGCAACTCAGGCAGGAACAGGAGAATCCCCCTTCCCCCTCCTGGAGTGTCGTGAAATGGAAGTGGGGACACATGGCCCCGGGTAAACACTCCAAACTGTGGCCAGTGTGTACATCTAATAACTATGGGAGAGCCTCTGCACATTAAAGCAGATGCCATACTGAACATGGAGGGGAGCCCATGTATATACAATTTGTGCACGTGATGGGCTTGCTGAATGATGCTGGAAAGCATGCTGTGCCTGCAGTAGGAGAAACACATTAAAGAAAATAGTGCTTGCAGAGTAAATAAGACGTACCGTGTAACAACAGAGGTAAAAGCGCCAGTCCTAGTGGGATGTTACAAATTAAGGCAAGGCTTTTCAAGGAGGGACTAACAAGCCTAATAACCAATCGGACGTCAGCATTTATGAAGGACAATGACACAAGCCAATGAAAAATATAGGCGGCGAGTGGGTTGGAAAAGCGTGTCAATGTAGAAGAACATTATTTGTAAACAGTTATAAATGATGTTCACTGGTTGCTCATTTGTATCTCAATAAAGCACACGCAGGATATACAACATTAAACAAAGTCTATTTGCTCGTTGGAAGTTCTTGGACATAAACGGCTGTGGTTAACATAAATCATTATAATTAAGCATTACTGACAATACAGCATTCATTTGTTAGAGAAAATGTCTTTACTTTCGATTCATGCATTCATAACCGAAGGGTGTGGGCACTTAATTCAGCCGAAGGTCAATCTCTCCTAATGACTCCCTCTTATGCAGTGAGTTTTTAATCTCTCTGAGAACTTTATCAGTAGAAATATCCTGCCTAACTTTGTGACGATTCTAGACTCTAATTGAGCTTTGCTCTCTAGATTGTGTTAGTGCATACTTCAGTACCATTTCTGAATAGTTGCAGGTCGAAGCCTACATCTCGGGGACATTCAGAAAGATTCCCTGGGGATGCATTCCGCCCTCTGCTTACCATTGGCTTTGTGGTTTGTAACTCCCATTTTCTGGCTTTCTCTTGGTTGGCTTCATTTGTTTTAGGCTGTCCAGGGTGAGTTCATCCCTCCCAAGGAGCAAAGCCTCTTCCCCCTGTATTCTTCCACAAGTGCTTTTTTCTGCAACAGGCCTGTAAATCCTATTCTTATCTTGTCACATTTGATGTGCATTCAAAGACAGAGGTCAAATGTCAGCCTCAGTCTTCCTAGGGAGCTTGGTGTTTTCTTTTCTGTCGTTGACTTCAAATTGAGAGGATTTATATAACAATCTTGTTGGATACTGGGGGTAGGAAAGGGGTTTTCACTAGCGCACAACATTTGAATGAGATGTGCAAGTATTTCAGAATATTTCAGAATTAGGAACTCACAAATGAAGCAAATGTTTTGCTAATTCTGAACTGTGTTGGAAACAAATACTTTAATGTGATCAAAACAAATCAATACACTAGGTGATGCCATTTCCCCACATTATCATATCTATAGTTATATTAGTAAAACTGTATGTCTGTGCAATTTTGATGGTAATTTCAATTGTAAACGTATTGTCTGTATTGGCAGTGTGCTACACCATGCATACACCACTTTACGCCACTGCACTCTATCCTTCACCACTCCAGGTCACTGCACTGTACTCTGCACCACTCTCCTTTACACCACTTCATGTTCTGCACTCTGCACCACTTTACTTTACGCCTATCTACTCTATTCTGCAGCACTCTACATCACTGCGCAACTCTGTACCCTAAGCCCCTGCACTTTATGCCAATCTACTGTACGCTGCTCTAATCTACACTGCATCACTTTACTCTATACCATTAAACTCTATGTTTCTCTATGCTGCACCACTACACTCTACATCACTTCACTCTATGGCACTGCACTCAACGCCACTCTACTCTAAACCACTGCACTCTCTGACAATGTACTCTGAACCAATACACTCTACACAACTACACTCTATGCTACTGCACTCTACTCTTCACCACTGTACTCTAAGCCACTCTACTCTATGCCACTGCGCTCTACACCAATGTACTCCACACCTCTGCACTCTATGACACTCTATTCTGCAATACTGCACTCTGCGCCACTGAATTCTATGCCAATCTACTCTGCACTACTGCACTCTATACCACTGCACTCTATACCACTGAACTCTCTGCCACACTACTCAATGCAACTGTACTCTACTCTACATCACTGCACTCTATGCCGTTCTACTCTGCACCACTGCACTCTACTATGTAACACTCTAATCTACTTCAATGCATTCTACGACTCTGAATTGTATGCCACTAAATTCGATACCGCTGCAATCTACACCACTAGACTCTACTCCACTGTACTCTGCAACACTGTACACCAATGCACTCTATACCAGTCAACACTACTCTACGCCACTCTACTGTACGTGACTCCACTTCAATACATGATGTTCTATGCCACAACACTCTACTCCACTCATCACCATCTAGGTCTACAACACTCCATGCCACTCTACTCTATGCCATTAATTTTAAGGCTATGCTAGTGTACACCATGGCTAAAACACATTGTTTTGTATAGTGTTTAGGAAAATGCTAACTTTATACCTTTGTCATTCTTTTAGATTTGGAGACAAACCAAACTCCACCAATCTTTTGGGACATTAGTATACATGCTTAGTATTGAATCCAGTATTAAAGAACTTAGGCCCACATGCATCAAAGCAAAAACCGGTCGCAAACGGGCAGATTCTCAGAATCTTCCCCTTTGCGACTGGTATTTTTGCATTTGGGATGCATCATCCCAAATGCAAAAATCGCAATTTAAGGAATCTCTAAATTGCGATTACTTAAATTGCGATTGCATTTAAGGAATCTCAAATTGAGATTCCTTAAATGCAGTGCATTAAAGTAAAAATATTAGCGATTTCGCTAATAGGGGGAGCAAATTACCATGAAGTTGAACTTCATGGTAATTTGCAAAAACTTTGAAAAATGCACTGAAGTGCATTTTTCAAAGTTCCATTTTACACACACACATGCCCTTGGGGCATGTGTGTGTGCAAGATGTACTCATATGCAGATTTCAGGGGTGCAACAGGGTGTCCTTTTGACACCCTGGCACCCTTGAAATTGCATGAGCAATTTGCGATTCTCTAATTGAGAATCGCAAATTGAGAAAGTCTTCCCATTCATTCCTATGGGCCTCTAGGCCCATAGGAATAAATGGGGAGGTATTCCTTAATTGTGACTCACAATTTGCGAGTCGCAATTAAGGAATGTTTAGAAATCGCTATTTTGTAAGCGATTTCTACATGCATTGCCTTTTGCTATTCCTTATTAGCGAATCCTTATTTTTCGCTCATAAGGAATCGCTAATGGCATTGTTGATGCATGTGCCAGTTAATCAATACACTTGACCGTAATTGTTAAAATGCATGTCAAGTTTATTAAATCAATCAAATCACAGCCCTTTTTTAAAGGAAGCAGAATTCAAAGACAGTATTTGATATGGTAAGGATAGAGCTAGAAAAGAGCAATACATCAAAGTAGTACAAAATGAATCATCTGATTGAATCAGTTTAGCACAAATTAATGTGTAAAGCATTCAATGAAACAAATACTGGGGAACTCTACGAAAGTACTAGTTGTGAAGGGTATTGGTCCTTCACAAGAAGTAAGTCCACAACCTTCTGTCTCCTGGGAACAAAGTACCCCATTGTAGCACTTGACTCTTTCAGGGTAGCGGGGAAGAGGAGTCCAATGCCTACTCGGGAGGTGGTGTGTCCTAGCACCCCAGTTCGCAGGCTTGTGACAAACAACACCCAATAAATCATTGTCCAGTTAGCACTTTCTCTTATAAAAAGGAACAATATACTTCCTCACTCACACACTACTCAATACTATGCATTCATTTACATTTGTAAATATACATATAATGGTAGGTGAAAATACCTATTATGACACCCTCTTAACAGTTTACACCCTTAGCAAGCCTTCAGCCCTTGATTCTCCCCACATATATCAGCCACAATATAAGGGGAGAAAAAAGTATTTCAAAAGATTGTAATGAACCTCATTACATTTTTGTATGTTTGACTGTTAACTTTGTGTTAGGCAATAAAACCCTTTCATGACTTCCAATAAATAAAGAATGATTCACTGCCAAAATTGCCATTGTCAATATAGCATGTACATTTCAATAAAATATATTCATGAATTTTTCTTTAACTTTTAACATGATGTCAGAGCAGCCTTAGGACCCACTAATAATGGTGTCTATACTCCAGAGCCTTTAGGTAAAACCTCAAGCTCCAAGAGTGTTTACTAAGAAAACCACTCCCTGGGTCACTGATACTAAGGCAACCATAAAAAAGTTGAATTGGGGGTTCGTAGGGGGAGTGCTACTCTCCTGGCAGCCCCAGCAACAGGATCAATAGTATATGAGCTTCAATTCAGGATCAAAGGTACATGGCCACTTCCCTATATTGCAGTAATAGATGTTTGTCAGGACCAATTTTCATCGGATGAGATGTCTATGACAATGAGGCTAGGCATCAGAAACACAAGCTAAATCAAAGGCATTGCACTTGATAGATTCATCATGCAACCACTAATGTGACTCCTTGGGCAATGCTTTATTCCAAAATGTACCCTGGAGATGCTTGCAGGGTTGGAGACTTGTATGTATGATAAGCTGCAGTGTGGTAAGGAAATAGATTGACAGCATGCAGAATGAATTAATGAATTAATGAATTGTGAGATTTATAAAGTGTGTGGATACTACAAGAGTGTCCCAGCGCTAGGATATCTGCCCTGTAAGGAATGTGACATCTAGTCCTGGAATAGGTAAGTTTTTATTTATTTCTGTAATAGGTTTTATCTGCAATACGCTTGAGGGTGAGTGGTAACTTGTTCCAGTGTCTAGCTGCCAGTACTGAGCAGGCAGAGCCACCCGATTTTTTCTTTTTTTGTAGCAGGGATAACCAGCAGATGTGCTGATTGTGAGCAAAGGGATCTCCGAGGGCAGTAGTTGACAAGATGTTTTGGAGATAGAGAGGCCGATTTTGTAGAAGGCAGCGTGGGCTATTGTTAATGCTTTAAAAATTATTCTTGTTTTTATTGGTAATCAGTGTAAATGTTTGCGATAGGGAGTCAAAGAGGTGTGTTTTGGAAGGTTGAATAGCAGTCGTATTGCCATATCTGGGCAGGATCCAATCCGGGCAAGATCAGTGCCTGTACCACTGTCTTCTGAGCACTCCATGGGAGGAGTTTGAGAAATGTTCTTAGCATTTTCAGGATCCAGCATGTTTTTTTATTACTGCTGCGATCTGCGGTTGTACTAAACCTGGATTTCTATCAGTACCACGAGGTTTCTGGCCAAGTCTGTGTGGGGGTGGAGGCTCATAGCTGGCAAGCCATTCAAGCAACAACCGAACTCCCGTCCGCCACCACCTGGGAGGAATGCGCGTTGGGGATGACCCCGAGGAGCCCCGAAGCGACAGGGGATACAGGCGACCCATAAGGCAGGTAACATGCCTAGGCACGAGGGCAAGTATGAACCCGATCCCCCCGCCTCATGCCAAGTAGCGGGCCCGCCGCCCCCCCCCCAGGGATCCCCGGAGCACACCACACACACCTACCACCAGTCCATACATAATCTACCACGAGATTCTCTCGTCTGCCGACCCCGCACTCTCTCCTCCCCCCATACTTCCCACACTACCTCCTTCCCTCCCCTACTCTACCCAGTTCCGAGGCCCCTCCCCTACTCAAGGGCCCTTCTCAAGCCGCCCCGTAGGCAGCAAGAGCCCCAGTTAGCGGTTTACACACCGTTGTTTGTAGTTACATGACATGACAGGGAATCCGGGAAGGAAGGAACCGCAGCTCGGACCACGGTGGGGAGGTGCAGATGACCCCCGACCGAGACGGAAAATGTAGGCACGACCAGGACGATATACATGGGGGCCAGATAGAGCCGACCACTGGGAAGACGAGTCTCTCACGACACCACAGGAGATCTTAGCCACTGACGGACTACAGCACACGCACACGCTAACTTCCTTAAAGGTCCATGATGTTATGATGTGCTATGGTACAATAACTTACGCTTATACTGATGATTGTTACTTGTAATGCATTACATGAAAAACCCTAATAAAAACATGTCAATTATCTCATAGCTGGCAGGTCAGACCCCTAACTTCCCGGCCACAGGGTCCTTACTGACGAGCAGGATGTTGGATTGTTAGGGATTGAATTGGAGCGAGTTGGAGTTGTGCCATTCCATGGCTGCTATGCTACATTGCTACATAGGAGGAGTGGAATGTTTGCGGTCTGTCACATTCGAGACAACACTAAATATTTCCTTTGCGTTATTATTGGCTTTTACAATACAGTTGGTGTACAAAGTGGGTTTGCTGCTTTCATATTGCCATGGTATATTCTAATGGCCCTTTTGTAGTGTATCTTATCAGCCTCATTGCAGTGTTTTCTCCAAATGCGCTCCAAATGTTTTCAACTTTTCCTCTCATCCACGAGTTGAGGTGTAAGCCAGCGGGCAGAATGGAACTGTTTGGTATCCCTGGGTTTAGGCACTGGGGTAACTATGGTGGCTGCCTGTGAAATCTAGCCCGTCACTAAAACCTAATCTGTTGAAATGTTACCTGAAAGTGTGGGCTTAGTGGCTACAAAGGTTCCCTTCAGGTGAGATATATCTGTGTTATTCCGTGTCTGGGTCTTTTGGAGAGGTGCGGTTCAACTTGAGTTTTTTGGGGGTGTACATGCTAGGTGTAAGTAGAGGCAGGAGTCCTCTGTAAGCCAAGTCTCTGTCATAAAGAGCACATCTAATATTTCCTCTTCAATTAGATTATATATGTCCAGAGCATGTTTGGGAGGGGAGCATACATTCATCAGAACAGCTTTAATTTTGCTGTGGGTTGTAGATGGACTCTTAGTGTCCCGGAACCTTAGGTTTAAAGGATGAAAGAGTTGATGGCAGGTAAGGAAGCTACAAAGGCCTAGGAAGACTCGAAGTATGGGAGCTTCACAATGCTTTGCGCTGGGGTTTAAGCTATGGAGATCATCTGCAGTATAATTGATTAGGGGTCTTACCTCTAATTTAAAACCAGCAACGCTGGCTGCAGTCAGGATGCAGACAGCACAGACTGGCTTGCCTTAGGCGCGCTTTCAGCAGGTAGAAGTTGTAGTCACTCCCCATGCTCTTTCACTCTTCTAGATATCTGGAGCAGCCAGTGATGAGCCTGACCTCCACTCAACTCTAGGTCTGGGTGCCTGCGCATCCCCAGAAACTTGGAAAGATATTCCGTAGTTCTAATACTTTAAAGTCTCTGATTGGGCAAGACAACACTCAACAATCTCATATAGCAGCATTTGTCTTCCATGCAGTTGATTCCTCTTTTTCACTTCCATCATACCTGTGACGAAGACAGACTGAATTATTTTACACAATGGATATGTCATTATGTGCATTTGCATTTGGTACAGTACTAATTAAAAAAGTCCTTTTGAATAGCATCCTTGCTTCAGCTAATAGTTGTGCTATTCAGTTTCCACTAGAAAAGGTAGGACTGTGTTTTAGGATGACAGAACCTCAGAATCTAGTTTCTGAGTCAATCTACACCATCAGAGACTGTTGGTCCAATTCCTAGCTAGCTCACAGTGCCTCTTCCAAATCCCTAACCTTCCTGGGGTGGCGGTGATTTTGGCAACCTCGAGTATGAGACACTGATCCCCATAGGGAGCAGGGTCAAGACTGATTTGCATATGCCTGGGTCCAAACTGGAGTGGTGTAGCGAGAAGAAAAACAATGGATTAAACTTAGATCTGTAATTGGGGTGAATGTTTGATGTGTCCATTGTCTTTTCTTTTTGCATTTGTTGCTCTAAATGGGAAGGGTATGCCCAGATGTGGGTCCCATACTAGCTATTCCACCAGATTCAAGCTAGCCTGGCTGATGAGAGATGATACCCTGAAACTGGTCCCAGAATGCTTGTTTCTGGTCCAGCAAGGACCTAGCCTAGCAGTCCGGGTGGGACTGCTCCCATGGGGAGGTGGGGAGGAGAGTCAAGACTGATTTGCATATGGCTAGGCCCAAACTGGAATGGCGTGGCGAGCAAAAAAGTGGAAAGGGAGTGCTCATACGTGGTTCCCATGCTCAGTATGCCACCAGATTCAAGCTCGCCTGGCTGATATGGGGTGATACCCCAAAACCGGTCTCAGGATGTTTTTTTTGGTCCAGGGAGGACTTGAACTCGCAGTTCAGACTGGACTGTTCCCATGGGGAGCAGGGTCAAGAGTGATTTGCATGTGGCTGGGTCCAAATTGGAATGGTGTGACGAGCAAAAAAACTATGTGATTGGGGGTGATTGGGGTGATTGTTAGATTTGTTCTGCTCATCATCTTTTATTTCTTTTATGTGTGTTTAAGTCATCATCCTTTAGATATGTATCATCAACATAGGACAATGCTTCATGGCCAATATCATGTAGAATTGATGTTATTAGGGCAGCAAACAATCCTAGACTATCCTTATACACCTGAGTCTGCAAAAGTGATGTTATGATCCGAGCGCAGAAAATGCTGCCAGATCTCTGCTTTTAGGTGCTATGTTTTGGCAAACTGTGGAAATATCTGAGGTTGTTTTGTATTTCTTACAGACAATATTGTTCATGAAAGCCGTACTGTGTGAAATTTGAATTGGAAGTTTGCATGTATAACTGCTTAAATGTCTATAGTCTAAGACTATGCAATAAGAATGATCTGGTTTAGCTACCAGAAATAAGGGATTTTTCATAGGAGATATGCAGAGTTCCATAATTCCCTGGTACTTGAATTGTGAGAGAATTTCTCTCACAGGATCTTTCACTTCATGTTTAATTGGATATTGTGGTTGCACATGCAGACTGTGATTTTGTTTTTTTCTTTATTTTTTTGTTTGTCCTTGTGTTTTTTAGAAGACCCCAGTGTTAGTTTGATATTGTCGTTTTTAGGTCTCGCCTGACCCAGCGCATGCTCTGGTCTGGCGAGACTTTTTGAGTGGGCTCGAAAAAGTGCTACCAGGCCAGCCTAGAGGTACAGTGCATGTGCGGGGGCACGCGCGCCGTGCTTGACCACGATTACTTTCACTTGTGCGGCCGCTTTGATGTTTGATCGCGATCACTTTCGCGGCCGCACTGCCGCTTGTTTCAAGTTTGTGTTCCTGTTGATTGAAAAAACGTCTTGATGGTAGCACCTGTTTGCAAGGTTTACCCTTTTTCGTTTGTCGTCTTTTATCTGCACAGACAACTGAGCTTGCAGATGTATGGGAGCTGCACATTTGCCTAATCGTTGGCCCTTAATAGGGCACAGGTTGGATCAAACATTGACGCCAGGAAGGATACATAGCTAAGGCAAACACACCTTTTTTAAAGATATTTAGTCGGTCAGCCTCCAATCCACCTACAGCTTTCAAGATCAGGCTTTTGTATTGTGTATTTTGCAGATGGTTCTTTCATAAATCTCTTTACGCTCGGCACCCTTATCCTTTCAAGTCAGGGGGAGATTTTTTAACAGTCGAAATAAAAATAGTATGAATGTATTGCCCTAGAACATGTCTGGCTGCAAATATAGAAGTACCTCTTGGGGGGAAATGGTCTGCTGCTTGGGAAGAAGGCTGCAATCTCACGCTGCTCCAATATCAAAGGCTGTAGTGTTCACAAGTGAGGTGCTGCCTGCAGCCCTAGGACTCGTGTGATGACTTGGATCCCCAGTAGCTGATTTCCCTCGTGGGACGATCTTAATGAGTGACATCTGCTCCTCTGCACCAGTACTAAGAGGAAACTCTAGCACAGACTCAAATGTGATAGTGTGAAGCAGCCTGACATGCTTGGGCTCCAATGCACTGTCGCATCACCCGCGCGTGTCTTCGTTTTGTGACTCACTGCTTCCCCAGTACTCACCGGGTCCAACAGCCATGTTCCTGCTTCTTTCCTGGAAAGGAGCCCAGAAACCAGTCTGAGAGGTACAGCATGCCTGACATCGATGAAGCTTGAGGAGAAAATCAGTGTTTGAGTCAGAACGAGGAGAAGGGGCTATGGGACTTGATGCTTGGTTTACTGAAGTTGTTGTTAAAGTAGTGTCACAGAGGAAGACGCCTGGGGAAAGCTTAAAGAATATTAGCAGGGGAAAGGGAGGATGAGAGTGACAGGGACTTATTGGCCCCCAATAACAGGAACAGGGTGTAGGCCATGACACTGCGGAACAGGCACTTCCTGCGAAGGATCCAATTGAAGAAATGCATACACCTTTCATCAACCACTGTTCATTAACATATTGCGGCCTTGGACTTCCAATAAAGATTGTCTAAAAAATATATATTGAGGCATCATCGGGGGTGAAAGGTCCTGCTATGTCACTTCCAGTGATGTCCTGGAATGGCAGTGGCCTTGTGAAGCTTTATTGAAGAAATTTAAAGGACGGAAGAAGTTTCTTTCGTTTTGTGCATTCCAAGAGTTAGACACATAATTGTGTAGTAGCTAATAAACAGTGAATTTCATACATGTCCATGTATTAATCTATTTCCAGCCCGTTTCCAAAGACTCGCCTGCCTTTACTTTCCTACTGCCCGAAGAGGAACTGTGCCTGACACTGCTACCTCCCACCTCTGTGGCTTTAAATCTGATGAGTGCTCATTGGGGGTTTCCTCTCAAATTTAAGGCCTACAGCTGGAGGACCCTTGGTAGCACTGACATGCTTACAGTCATGAGACATGACTGCAAATTAGCAATAGCTGCAGGTAAGCCATGATTGCCTAGGCATTGACGTTTCCATGCGGATTCAGGTATGCCTGCTCTGTTATACTGATTCTGCTGTTTGGCTTCAGGGAATAAATTCAGACAGCCAGGAGTAATGCGTGGGAGAAGCCCTTCTCAGCATCATTCTTTTGTTATTGCATATACCATCATGTCACCTGTGTGTGCCACCACACAGAAACAAGGAGCTGCTGTGAGCAACCAGCCCGGGACCTCTGGACCCCAGGATATTCTGTCTGGCACATAAAACCATACAAGCATTGGCATAGCCAATAGGTCTCGCCTTTGGGACCTTATAAGTGCTTAGCCATGCAACAGTTGATGTTGTTGCACCAAGGATATTGTGCTGCATGACTAAACACTTATAACGTCCCAAAGGCGAGACCTATTGGTTATGCCAATGCTTGTTGGAATTACGTTTAAGCTGTGGCTTATTTGGTCTGGCCTCCAAATTATCCTGACCTACAGATGTATAGGTTTTTGCAATAATGTTAGGTGATTTGGGCTCTTGGTTTACCACTGCGACTTCTGTGAGGCGTTGGCATATTGATTAATATGATTGAGGATACTGTAGCAAAATTGCCAATTAATTTCATCCCCAAATCCAGGGAAGGGGCAGCCCATATTCATTTTGAATTTGTTTTAGCACTTCAGGCAAAACAGCAAGTGATGGTGTACCATGAGATATGGTATAAATTGCAGCAAAAACTGTTCCCCAAGTGGCACAGTCATCAAGGGGGGGAACCATTCCAAGTGTCAAGCACATTGTGAGAATGTTATGTTTACCATGGGGTCCCGTATGGAGAAACACTGCTTTTATGTGCAATTCAGAATGGAATTTCCTCCCGTCTGGTGGGAATCTTGCCCATAATACCATTGTAAATACAGGACTAATCGCAGACACAGCTAACTGTGACTGGACAGCTTGAGCAGCCGGTTCTGGGGCAGTTGTTATTGTGTGCATAATCAATTGTGTTAAATGTCTCTATAGTCTAACTAGACCAGTACAGAGAGTGCATAACTAACCCACATTAAGTGGTGCTAAATTTGGGTATGGTGTGTAGCCAGCTAATGCTGACCATGTAGCCCAGTCATTGCTGAGGGGGCCCAGTCGAATGTAGTGTAATACATGTGGTAGCAGACCATGGAACCATTTTGTGCGTTCCTGAAATGTTAATGGCATTTCTAAGTCATTATAAGCTCTGTATTGTCCTGGTAAGGCAGCTTCAATATATGTGTGAAATGTTGGTGAATTAGCGTCTATTTCTGGAAAAGTGACCCATGAGTAAAATACTTTGGTTCTATAAGCTTCATGAGCATCAACCATTTGAGTCTCCACCTCTGTACTCCATGTGAAGTTAAATGTGCTGTAAAAGCAGGTCTGCAAGTTGCAGGGATATTAACTACATTCAACATGGTAGTGAATGGAATTCAGAGAGGGAATAACCATAGTGGGGTATCCTTTTAAAATTCAAGGTTGACCAACCTATTGGCAAAAGTTGGTGCCTCCTATGATGTGGAGGAGGATTTGTCCCTCACACCATGAACGTCTCTATTTGAAGGTAAATAGGGTTCCTTGAGCACACACAAGAACTACTCGGGAGACCCGTTAAATAAGTACCGGTCCTAATAACATTGGTGGCACCATGTTATATGGATCCCACTAGAAAAGGTAGGACTGCCTATTAGGACAACAGAATGGCAGAATCTAGGGACTGTGTCCACCTACACCATCAGAGACTGTTGGCCCAATTCATAGCTAGCTCACAGTGCCTCACCTGAATCCCTAACCTTCCTGGGGTAGCAGGTGATTTTGACAACTTTGAATATGACACTCTGATACCAAACGGAATTGTGGAAACAGATCTTACCCCATTCGCTGTTTAATATGCATGCCCATGGTAAACACACATTCATGCACATAAACAATCATTCTCCACAATGTAGGCACCCTTGCACTATGGTGTAAGGGTGCCTTCGTTGGCGCTAGACAGCTACATTTAGCATCAGCGCTGGGGTAAACGCAGGGCTGCACCGTATTGTTGCAAATACGGTGCAACTCTGCCTTTTAGAAGTGGAGAAGCACGTCATTAAGCCAAGAAGACCAACACCGTGCTCCGTCACTTCTTTGTAAATATGCCCCCTAGTGTTTAATGCACAATTTGCATTTTGCTTAATTTTGCAAAATTTAATGTAATTTTTCTGAAATTTTACATGATTACATAAAAGGAAATTATGCACATTTTGCACAACCCTAGTGAGGATCATCCACCTACTTTAAAGCTTTTAGTCTTGAAAAAGTATATAGTTTGCAGTAAGCTTTGCGAGGCAGACAGGAGATATGTTGTGAATATCCTCAAACACTAAAACGGGCATGCACATTGCATCCTGTGCTGCATTAAGAGCCAGCCTGGCAAATGACGATAGTGACACTACGTTTGGTTGGACGCACCAATTCTCTTATCTTAGACTAAACAGACAAATTGTCCCTGTCTAGTCTATGTCCCACCTCCACATTCAAACAACAGTTAGTATCAGGAGTAGGGCATTCTGATTAGCTCAAGCAATGTCAGCATTCAATACAGGGTGCTGTTCTTCTTTCTTACCTCCTTCTATGACTGAATATCATGTTATACTGATCCAGCAGAGCGGTGTTTTCATGAGCAAATTGCCAATGCATTGTCATGTCATACATCTTATTTTTTAAATAATGATAATGATTTCTACATTCTTCCAAAAGCAGTAGCGACTTCTTTCTTTTATACTCAGATCTTAATTTGTCAACTACACCTTGTATTGTTGCTGTGAATGTAAGGATAATTACTTACATAATGCTGCCATTTGTTCTTGAATATGAAAAAGCTGTGTGTTCCTCTATGTCCATTTATCAGCACTGATTTCAAAGCTCTGTTGTATTTAAATCAATTCACAAGCCTTAACATTTTAGATAAGTCATTCTAGTAGAAATCATAATGCCTTAACTTAGGATAGTAGCTTAAAACGATCCTTTATGGCTAGTTGTTGAAACTGTTTCCTGTAATAGTTTTCTTTCTTCGTTGGTCAGTCCAGGAACATTTTAGTTAAAGTAATACTTCTTGTATAGAACATAGTGTGAGACAAAATCTGTGACTATATTTTCAAATGTATAATTTATTATAGCCTTCAAGCTCAACCTAGCGGGCTCTATGGGTCAGTAAAAGCCCATTCCAGCATTCTGCAAGGGCCTTTAACAAGGGATCAGGCTTCAACAGATCACTCAACATTCAAATGTTCTAATACATTGTGTGTCACTACTGTTTCTTCTCCTTTGGACCATGATCAGAGATATCTTTCAGCCATTAATCTCCTTCACTCTTTCTGTATTTCTTTGACAAAACATCTGGAGCTTTATATAACAGTTAACAATACTTCCTTTCTTACATCAGCACATTTGATATCAACATGAAGTGATGTTCATTAACTATGTTGTCATAATCTGTTAAGGTTGCTTTTCTTAATCATTGGCTAAGACATGTTGATAGTCATCTATAGATCTAGGGTATTAATGGGGGTTGGATATTGGATTTGGTCATATTTTGGATGACACCAAAAAACCAAATTAATTGGATAATAACATTTCATCAAAGAAGAGCCCAATGTTGCTGATCAAGTCTATAATGTGAGTACAAACCAAGAACGCCCTTAATTAAATTCATGCAGATTGTTGTCCGGGCTGAAGGACGTAATTATTTTTGTCTTGTTTCTACGGTCGCATTATTTGGTGTTGTCTATTATTATATAGAATGGTGTTCATTTCTGTAGCTCATGCTAGAACACGGGGGCTTCCTCTGCTTGGCGCTTTGGGCCAGCTTGTCTCAACTGCCTTGTGAGTTTAAGTTCTGGCCACAGTTGGCTGGGCGGATCACATGTAAGTCATCTTGGCATTTCTCCTAGTTGCCGACTCAGGGGTTCCATGCGAAGTGCTGAGCCGGGATCAAGCAAACCTTTTCTTAGTATTGATTAACTGTAGCTCATTTTAGAATCTGTCCATAGTGAATCCAGATCCTTTCCTTTTAGTTTGATTATGTTGCATACCATATACTTCATTAGGAAGCCACTTAGTTTAGTGCCTGTTTCTATTGTGGCCTTCCCAATCCATTATAGCAAAGTATTACTTCCTTTTTTCTCTCTGTCCTGTTCCACATCAGGTCTATCTGAGAGTATAAAAGGGAACTGTCAGTCTGATTGGTGTGCTGTAACTGTGCTCTCGACTTGTTGCTTGAGCCAGAAGGATTCAAGCTCCTGCTCTCGGTCTGCCTCTATTCTTGGGGAGTTCTTTTTGCTATTGCTTTTACCCTCCAAGAGCAGAAGCTTTCTTCAGCCTGCAACTACTACTCTCATTATCCAGTTACCATTATGGACTCAGAAGTGGAAGTAGGAAGTTATAGGACTAATCTTTGGACTTAAAGGTAAACAAAGAATGTCTCTGAAGAGCTGCGCCTAAAAAGAATGTAGCCCCAAACCTTTAAATATATGTTTATAACCTGCTCCCTAGACCAATCCTTCATACCGAGCCTTCCCAAGAGATCTAAACTTTATGGTAGTTAAAAGCAACATTCCAAGCATCTACACCTTTTCTTTTCGTGACCCTACTCTGGTCATCCTGCCATTTATATGGAACTTTTTGATGCCAACTCCTGAAGTACTATTCTTTACTCTGTAAATAATTTATATATAAATGGAGAAAATATCCAATTTAAAAATGTGACAATCTCTGTTTTGGATGTTTTCCTTTTTTATCTTCAGTATGTTATTATCTGAATCACTTTCATGTGTTGCTTTGTTAAGTGCTCTGTTGATCTGTTGTTCTGTTAAGCACTCTGGTGCACTTTGTGTCTCAAATGTGCGATGCAAAACCACAAAATAAAGTACAATAAATACAATTAATGCCATTAACATAGTTGGTACCCTCAGAAATCTTTACACTGCACTGACATCATTCCCTCTGCAGCTATCACACGCAAGTTCATGTTGTCACTCTGCAGCAGAGCACGAACCAGCAACGAGCTGATAGACAATCTTCCTTTCATTACAATAGTTCTAAAATTGAAACCACCAATTCCTATTAAGGTATCATAACATGAATAAGATATTCTACTGAAGTATGCAAATGTGCTTTTGCTACAGGTGTTTTTTCCAAACAATTTGTCAGGAGTTATCACAAAGTAGCCACGGGCCGAACACCATCAATCATTTTGGAATAATGGGACAATCCATTAATGTATCCATGTGTCGAAACAGTGCTGTCAAAAAGGCCAACATCAATTTACTGTAAACCCTTTTCTAAAATATTTATAACACTGAAATAGAAACAGATTAAAATTGAAATAGATTTACTCAATGGAAATAGAAAGGAAAAGGAAAAGTAATGATTCATCCTTGGCTGCAGAGGAAATGAAATCATTGGATCATTTATAAATATGGCATGGTTAAGTGCTCCTCTCAAAAAAGGCCTTTTATTACACTTCTGTTCGCAATAATACATTTATCTCTATTCTGTTATGGACTTGTAAAGTTCCAAAAGAGATTACCAACACTAGTGCAGCTTGTATATAAAAACGTTTTCTACAATTACACTGCTCTCAGGAATGAGTGTAGGTGATCTAGTTAAGACAAACACCTCACTCCTTAACCGTAAGGTAAATTGTATTGTTTCGAAAAAAAACTGCCAATTTGTGTTGGTTTGTGAAACGTTTCAAATTACTGCTAAATAGCTAAGTTACTGCAAATTTGTGCAGTTCTCACTATGATACATTAAAGGGAAAATGTGTGAAAGGAAAGTTTGATGATGAAAGGTTATAGTTCACGAATTTAAGGCATTCATTTTGAGCTGTCGGAATTACTGGAGATAGCAGTATACATGTGCTTAACATTACAGCAGAGAAATGTATGAATTGTCCCTGTGAGGTTAAACCAGGTCTGAAACTGTTAACATTCGTTGCACTTTCCCCTATAGAATCTATCACTTAGAGACATTATGCTGTGTTACCATTACAAGAACCACATGGAGTCAGCTTTGCTTCTCATAATTATCCAAATGTAAATGTCACCTTGTAATCTAGGTTGAATACTGTAAACCTGGAGTTGTTATAAGTAGTAACTGCTGTAATTATAATAATGTAAGGGATAAACTGAGAGATGTCATCATTTGGCGTCTGACATGTGGAATAGATAGACAAGTTGTTCTGTTGTTATGGCTACATCTCAACTGCATGTTCCTGTGATGCCATTACTCTATGAGTCCTGTTCAAACAGTATTTTCCTCTGTGGAGAAAGATGCAATGCAGAAGATAGGGAAAAGGAAAAACAGAGTGTGTGATGAAAGGAGCTTTGTAGGTGATTGTGAAGAGGCTGCTAGTTTGAAAGTTAATGAATGCTTGTTGTCAGAGGGCTTTGGGCACAACAATTGTTTTGATAGAAGTAGGGAGAGTTTGGAGAAGTGTATCTGAAAAAAGGCATTATATGACTGATGTAATGGCTGGAGAGACAGCGTAAAAGACAGATTCCTGTTGACAAAATGGAGAAGTAGTAACAAATGATGTGTAAAAGGGCATGGTAATATAGACTTGATATTTCCTTTCACACTGTCACATAGACCCTGGGAAAGTAGAGAAAACATAATGTCTAGATTTAGCAAAAAATGAGACACTTGTGGTCTACCATTGCCGTCCCACCCTCTCACTGAATTATATTGATGTGGGGACGATTTTCTAAAAATACTTGGGTTAGAAATTCTGTGCTGGCATTGGATGTTAATGGATGAATGATGTTCATTTGTATAGTGCACTAATCACCTGAGAGGGTATCCAGGTGCTTGGGCAAAGTGTGCATGAATGTGGAACTCAAGAAGTGAGCAAACGTTTTTGGTGTGTTGAGGGAGGTCGTTCCATCTTGGATGCAATGCAGGAGGATGAGCAGCCTTTTATTTTCCGTGTCCAGATGCGTGGAGTATGTGCAAGTGAAAATGAGGCAGAGCGTAGGTGTCTGGTGGGTTGGTAAAAGTGTATGAAGATATTCTGGTCCTGAGGTGTGGTGTGATGTGGTTGTGTCATGAAGGGAGGATGGTTTGAAGTCTGTTTAGGAGTTGTTTGGAGATTCCGGTGTTGAAAGTTTTGCCAAATTCCAGCCTGCTGGTGATGAATGCTTGTGTGATGATCTATTTGGTGTTCTGAGGCAGACATTTGAACATTTTTCACAGCATTCGTAGAATGCTGAAGCAGGAGGTGCATACTGCATAGCCTTGAGTTGTAATGTTGAGCTTGCCATTTAGGATGATCCCTAGATTTCTTGTATGGTCTGTGGGTGTGGGTCTTGCTCCTAGGGCCAGTTGAAATCCCATGTGGAGGTCTTGTTGACAAAGCCCAATTCTTCCTTCTTGTTGGAGGTGATCCTCAGGCAGTTGGTTTGCATCCACTCTGCTACCATGGACATGCAGTTGGTGAAATTGGTTCTTGTGGTGTTTGTCTTGTCTGTCAGGGAGAGGATGAGTTAAGTGTCATTGGCATAGGAGATAACGGTCTTTGATCCTTTGGGGTCTTCCCATGAGGAAAGAACAGAGCCAAAACATGGAACACCCTCCCACTGAGCCTACGACAGACCCAAAACCTGCTGACCTTCAGGAGAACACTCAAGACTTGGCTGTTAGATCAGTAGCAGCCCTCCCCCAGCGCCTTGAGACCCACGTGGGTATCTAGTGCACTTTACAAATGACTGATTGATTGATTGATTTTAGAGCGGATCCTTTTATGCTAATCTTGTGGAGTCTTCCGATGAGGGTGTTGTGGGAGACATTGTCAAAGGCTGCGGAGATGATGAGCAGGATGAGGGCCAGTGTTTCTACTCGGTCCAGGATGTTTCAAATGTCATCAGTGACCATGATGAATGCTGGTGCTGTGGTTATTTCTGAATCCGATTCTGTGTTGTCTAGAAGATGATGAAGTTCAAGGTGGGCTGTGAGTTGCTTGTTAATGGCCTTCTCAATCACTTTGGCTGGGTAGGGAAGCAGGGAGGTGGGTCGGAAGTTGCTCAGTTGATTCAGGTTGGCTATGGGCTTCTTGTGGAGGGAGTTAATTTCTTCAAGTTTCCATTCATCCCGGAAAGTGGTGGATGTGATGGAGGTGTTGATGATGTGGGTCAGGGTAGTGCTGATTGGTGATGTTCTCAGGTTTTAGTTGTGGTGAAAGCATGGGTCCATTGGGAATTTTGAGCAGATGACCCGCATGATTGCCACTGTGTTGTTTCTAGTGAGGGTTGTCCACTCCGCCAGGTGGCTATCTTGGTTGGTGGTAGGTAGGTTAGCAATGAGTTCTCTAGGGTTGGGTTGGTCTTCGAATTTGCTGTAGATGTTTGCAATTGTCCTGTGGAAGAAGTAGGGTAGGTTGAAAGGCAGCAATGCTGTTGACAGTGGCTGAGGGTGAGGTGAAATACTTGATGATCAAGATCTCCTTGCAGCTGTTGGAGCTTCCTTCAAGGCCATCAGCTAGAGTTTTTTTGGTGTCTCTAATTTGCTGGTGATAGCGTCTGAGTGCGGCTTTCTATGCAGTTCTGTTGGTGGTATCTTGACTGGCTCTCCATTTCCTTCTAGCTATTTCTAGTGTTGTTTGGTGGCATGAGGTCTTCTGTGTACCTGCTGGGCTGCCTGTTTCATCTACTATGCTTGTTGGGTTTGATGGGTGTGAGAGAGTCTGTACAGTTCTTGATCAAGTTGTTTAAGTTGTTTACATTCTTGTTGAGGTTGTCTGTATAGCTAAGCTGATCAGTGCTGAGGGTGCTGATCCAGTCTGCTTCTGTGATTTTGCCCTAGCTGCAGATTGGAGTGCTGAACCTCATAGGGCTGTTGACTTGAGGTGTGTTGATTTGGAAGTGGGTGATGGAGTGGTCAGTGCATGTGAGCTGTGTAATAGAGTTGTATTTGATGCTGTCGCTTGTGGTGGAGATGGGGTCCAGTGTGTGTCCTGTGCTGTGTTAGTTCTGTGATGAGCTGCGTGAGTCCAATGTTGCTTAAGCTTTCAAGGAGTGCTGTGGAGCAGGGTTTTTTTCAGTCTTCCAGGTGAAAACTGAGGTAAATAAGGAGAATGTAGGCTCTGGAGTCAATGGTGAGCAAAGCAGCAAAGTTGGTGATGAGGTTGGTAAAGGTGGCAGCTGGTTTGGTGGGTCAGTAAGTGAGGGTTCTGTTCAGGGTGATATTTTCAGAGATTTGCTACTTGAAGTGCAGATGTTTCATGAATGGGGTGGCATTTTCTGTGGATGTAGCACATTTGATTGATTCCTTTTAGAAGATAGTGAGTCCTTCTCCTGGTTTATAAAGGTGGTCCTGTCGAACGATCTTGTAGTCCACTATAATTGCCGTAGTGATGTCGGTAGCCGATGAGGGGTTGAGTCAAGTCTCTGTGAAGAAGAAGATGTTGGGTGCGTCGCTGCTGAGAAGGTCCAATATTTCAGTTGTGTGTTTGCTGAGTGATCATGTGTTGAGAAGCATGCATGCAAGTGAATGTTGACTTGCGGGTTTGCTGTGGTGTATGGTGTAGGGTGGCAGTGTAGGTGTTGTTGGTGTTTGTGTGGTGTGTGTTTCGGGAGGGGATGTTGAGGGCATTGTTAGTATATTAATGGGAAGTGTGGGTGGCTGGCTGCTGGAGAACTGGCAGTGAGTACAGGTGAAAGGTCTTACCATGGTGTGAAGAGCATCATGGCAGCAGTTGGGGGAATGACGTCCTGAGTCTTGCAACCAAAGGAAAACTGGTGAGTATCGCTATGGGGTGATCAGACCAGGATTCTTTGCGCTGGGTGCAATCTAGGTGTTGATGAGTGCGGACGGCTTGCTTTTGGTGCACCTATGGCATTGCAGCAGCACACCCGCTCAGCGTGTCCGCCGTGCATCTATGTTGCAGCTCTCATTACCTAGATTTTGGAAGGGGGGGGAGGAGTCCAGGGTGCCATGATGTCATTTCCTGTGCTGATGGGTGATCGGAAATGAAGTCCTCTTGCTTGGCTTCTTCTTTAAAAGACGGTTTTGGTGGGACAACCAGTAATGTCACTTTCTGTCAAGATGGATGATGAGATATTCAGTGATTTTTTTTATTTTTTATTTTAGGAGTTTTATATAGCGCTGTTCGGACCCAGGGGTATCGGAGCGCTTTACAGCAGTTTATTGCAAGAGTTATATAATAGAGCACTGTTATACATCATGGTTTGGAAGTCCAAGTGTGTTGTGCAGTATTGAGGTCGTGGTGACTACTGAGGTAACCTCGTGGATTGCACATCGTCTTGGGTTGAACTTAAGTGGTCTTTGTGATACAGAGTCAGAGAGCAATGGAGTCGGGGTTTGCGTTAAGGCCGTGGTTATCCATTTGGGAGGGAGCGGTTGAGGAAGAGGACTTTTAGGTGTTTTTTTAATTTTGTGAAGAACGAGATAGTTCTGATATCTGCTGGGATGGAGTTCCAGATTTTTGGCGCATTTCCGGCGAAGGTCCGTGCAGCGGGTTTTTGTTTGTGGGTTTTCATAGGAATGAGAAGTAGGGTGTTGGAGCGCCTGAGGTTTCTTGTCTGACCAGCCCTCTTGAGTTTGGCAGCCAGATATTCCGGTTTTCCTATGTGTAGGGCTTTGTGCATGAGGTTCTGAAATTAGCACGCTGTTCGACTGGGAGCCATTTTAGTTCTCTTAGTGCTGGTGAAATGGGATCATATTTCCTGATTCCAGTGACCATTCTGGCTGCTGCTTTGAGGGTTGTTTTTAGGGGAGCTAGGTGGGAGTTTGTTGTACCGGTGAGGGTTGCGTTCCCTTAGTCGAGTCTGGATAGCGCCAGTGATTGGGTGGCTTGTTTGAGATCTTTGGTATGGATGAATGGTTTAATTTTGTTGAGTAGCTTCAGATTGAGGAAGGCACTCTTTGCAAAGTTTTTAATGTGATTGGCCATGTCGAGTTTAGGGTCTAGGGTGATTCCTAGTGATTTTACGGCGTTTGCCAGAGTAAGATTACCGTTGAGCGCATCCATCGCTTTAAGCCATTCTGCAATTTGAGGGTTCTCTTCTTTGTTGGAGATGAGGAGGATCTCAGTTTTGTCTTGATTGGGTTTCAGGTGATTAACAGACAGCCAGTGTTGGATTTCTTTTAGAGTGTCATTTAGTCTGAGGATGTCATCTAAGGAGGAGGTGTCGAGATAGATCTTGGTGTCATCTGCATATAGGGGGAAGGGGATGTTGGCATTCTTAAGTATGGTGGTGGGGGGTTCCATGTATATGTTGAACAGTTGTGGTGAGAGCACTGAACCTTGGGGTACGCCCCTGCTGATGGGGTGTAGGTCGGAGGTAAAGTTTTTGATTTTTATCCTTTGCGAACGGTTGTGTAGGAAGGAGGAGAACCAGCGTAGGACCACCTCATCAGCACCTACCCTTTCTTGTAGAGCCTTGATGAGTAGTTGGTGATCGACCGTGTCAAAGCTGCAGATAGGTCCAGGAGAATGAGTAGGTAGCATTGATCGGTATCAAGGGATTTGTGGATATCGTCTGTGATGTTGAGGATCGCGGTCTCGGTGCTATAGCCTTTTCTGAAACCCGATTGGTGGGGATCAAGAAGGTTGATGTTGTCCATGTTCTGAGTCAGTTGAGAGAGGACACATTTTTCGAGGATTTTGGATAGGAGGGAGAGATTGGAGACGGGTCTGAAGTTGTTCAGGTCCTTGCAGTCGTGGCCTGTTTTTTTTTGTAGTGGTGTGACTTGGCCGACTTTGAGGCATTCAGGTATGATGGCGGTTCTCAGTGAGCTGTTGATGATCCTGCACCAGAACGGGGCTATGGAGAGTTTTAGTTTTTTGGTCAATTGGGTGGGTATAGGGTCAAGGACGTGAGAGCCGGGTTTGGAGGTGGAGATTAGCTTGAGGATCTCGGCTTCCGGGATGGGGTTGAAGGACTTCCATGTTTTTGTGGGGTACAAGCACGTACTTTCTATAGTCACCGGAGGCAGGCTTTTGTAGATGGGGTTGATGTTGATGTCTAGTGAGAGCTCAATCTTGGTGAATTTTCTTCGAAGAAGTTGACAACGTTTTTGCACAATTCCTTGGACGCCTGAATAGAGGATCTGGAGGGCTTGGAGGTTTGTTGCTTGATAATTTTAAACAGTGATGTCACTTCCTGTGCATGTGGATGATGAGAGATCCAGTGATGTCACTTCCTTTGCTGATGGGTGGTGGGAAATGAGGCCCTTTTGCTTGGTTTCGTCTTTTAAAGATAGTATTGGCAGGAAAACCAAAATGATTGTATCCAGGCACCAATCCTCTGTTTAGTGTCAGAGATTACAGGATTGCAATTAGAGCTAAACTTTCATGCCTGTGGCCCTTCATTCTTTCAAAGTAAGCATATATATCATTCTTCATTACCCATTTTTTGTCTCATTTACTGTCCTGTTAGCATTTCCAAGCTATAAAACCAGAAATTACTTTAATGTATTTATTTAAAAAACATTGACACATGATAGTTCAACAGTACACTTATCATACATGCACAATAAAATCTGTTGGACTTGTTCTTTTCTGTAGGTCCATCACCAAACCCTTTGCCTTCATCCTCCTGTTTTCTGAACTCGTTTTTGCTGACTTTTGGACTCTGCAAATGCTAACCAGTACTAGGGTGCTTGTGCATTCTCCTTAAAATATGGTAGAATTGGCCTATACCCATTTGGTATATTTAGTGTACTTATAACTCCCTAGTAAAGTGGTATTATATGTGCTAAGGCCATTGCAACCTGTGTGTGCAGTTTAAACTGCCATTTTGACCTGGCAAAATAAATGTTTTGCCCATCCCAAACCTTCCTACATATAAGCAGGTGTGGGCGGAACACGCGGAGATTTACTCCACGGTATTCAGTGCAGTTACATAAAAATGTAGCAAGATTCCTCAGAGTTCTACCCATCCCTAATTAATTAGCTTGGCACAACAACTAAAGGCCGCAAATTATGCATGACACATACATACTTCTCTTTCTAGTCCAATCACAAAGCTATAAGACACATACCGCCCCTTGTTCACCTATCTCTAAAAGATTTGACTCCAGATAATGGTGCAGCAGGTATTAAGCCAAACCTTAAATGGTATATATTTCCATTTAGATATTAGTTTAGTCTTCTAGGGAAGCTTTCGACCATGACTGAATCTTCCCTTCTCCCACTCTTGTATGCCGCATGATCTTACCATCTCTATTTCCTATTGAGGCATGTCCCTCCATTGCAGTCTTGCAATTATTCCACAATGGTAAAAGTTCTGCACATTGATCAGGCAGCACTACCCTGAAACGTGCTCCTTACTAGCACTGATCACACCAGCGTCATAAGAACCCAATCCCAACCCTAAACAGAGCCTAGATACAACATGCCTGATCTATTATGGATTCAAAACAAGAGCCACTAATTACCAAGGCATGCTCAGACACCCTGGAACCACAGAGCGAGCACAACTGTAAGCCACTTCTCATTGTTTCATTCACAAAAACAGCGCATTTAATGAGCATGCATAGAAATGAAATACTTTTACGACGGCTTGATTAATTCCCTGTTACAGAGCATGCCTAAAAGCATAGTGGACTTCATCGTAATATGATAAAAAAATCTAGCAGTAATACAGTGGGGGATTGAAGAAAGCACCAGTGAGGGCATTTGATTTATAATAAGTGTGACCTGGAAAAAAAGAGCAGGCAATGCGCTGACCAGTAGAGACAAAGCTGTCAAATTCTGCATGTTATTCATAACACCTTTATCCAGTCCATGCTTCTTTGGCTTTAAAAAAATTACTCACCTAAAATATATTTCGCAGACAATGCATATGTAAACGTGCGAGTGCAAAGTATAATATTGAATGTCATTGCCACATGCGTTATGCACTTCAATAATCCATCATGTCTGTACAAGCTGGGCATTTGGAATCGCTCCTTATGTGTCATAAACTCCATGCAATGTATTTATTTATCTCATTTTATGTTGGTTTTTAAGCCAGGTTTTAAGGGGTTTGGGCACGGAGAGCTAGTGGCAATAACTACTATTGTTTCACTCTTCACACATTTGGCTGACACAAGCTGTTTTAACATCTCTGCAGTAATTGAAGGGACATTATTTCGAGTTAATTTTGCCTACAATGTAGGTGGTTTTTGGGTAGCACGCACACTACTTGTTTGATTTAAAATGGAGGTCATATTTCTAACAGTTTGTGATTGCTCTTTGAAACTGTTTAACACGTCTGCATTCACTTGGCGGGAGCTCTCATCATGAACTTGGCACCATCAGAGGGCTCTCCAGTTGCCACAAGCATATTGCATTTTTCTTCTCACTCCTGAGCAGCAGCAGTTTAATTTTACAAATCATACTTCGGTTACTTCTTTGCCGTCATTTAACTTTTGTGCTCCCAAGGCACAGTGCACACATTGTACAGAAAAGTCGGGATGGGCGCCGTAAACTCCTCCAGGCAGAGTTTTTGCCAAACTCCACGCTCCAAGCGGAATGCAGAGTGGTAAAACTCCTTGAACTCCGCTGGCGGAGCAGAGCTTACTGCCCACCCCTACATATAAGTCACCCCTAAGGTAGGCCCTGTATAGCCCAGAGGACAGGGTGTAATGCATTTAAAAAGTAGGGCATGTGCTTTTGAGTTTTACAAGTCCCGGTAGTGAAAAACTCTTACATTAATTTTTCACTACTGCAAGGCCTACCTCTCACATAGGATAACATTGGAGTTACCTTACTACATTTAAGAAGCTGTAATTTCTAAATGGGATCAGGTAGCCAGTTCATGTTTGCAGTCTTTGGATTTGTAATGAAAAATCCTAACTTATGGTGAAGTTTGATTTTAAATTACTATTTTAAAAAGCAATTTTTAGAAAGTTGCAAGGAGAACAGTGGATGGACAGAATGCCGAACAATATCAAGCAGTCACCCCAGTACAGTACAGAGATCTGGCTCCAAATCCATCATTTCTTTTGCTCACCACACCACCCTAGTTAGGTCCCAGCCATATGCAAATCACTCTTGCCCCGCTCCCCATGGGAACAGTCCAAACTGAACTGCCAGGCCAGGTCCTCCCTGGACTGTAAACAAGCATGCTAGGACCGGTTTCGGGGGATCCCTCCGCACCAGCCAGGATAGCTTGAATCCAGTGGCATGGCGAGCATAGACCCACGTCTGGGCACACCCATCCTGCTTGGGTGACAAATGTAATAAGAACAATTGATGGACAGAATACTGAACATTGTCAAACACTCTTCCCCAGTACAGAGATCTGAGCCTAAATCCATAGTTTTCTTGCTCACCACGCAATCCCACTTTGAACCCAGGCGTACGAAAATCACTCTTGCCCTGGTCCCCATGGGAACAGTACAGCCCAAACTGCCAACCCAGGTCCTCCCTGGACCTGAAACTAGCATCCTTGGACAGATTTACGCACATCTCTCCTCATCAGCCAGTACAGCTATATATATGTATATATATTATCTACTGGCTGCCGCCAGTAGATAGTTACAGTTAGGACCTATTTTCCATAGGAAATCCGCAACATTCTATTGGGAATATCTTTGGCGCCGATTGACGAATCTTCGCAAATGTTTCCAAACTTTTGGCCAGCTCCACTCCGCTCCTACCCTGAAAGTTTTGCGGTGATTCGTCAAGCGGGGGCCGAGAAAAAAGGGGGGTCCCAAAACGCGTTTTCACCATGCAATTTCCCATAGGATCTGTTGTCACAGCTACAGCCCGAACCGCTGAACGGAATGACACCAAATTTGGCAAAGAGGTAGTCCTCAGTTCAGACCCGTGCCTTTTGCTTAAATGGTGTAAATCCGTTCAGTAGTTCCTGAGAAAATTAGAGTTAAAAGAACATATATATCTATGGCCGGGGAGGATCCGCGGATCCTCCCCGCACCCTCCCCGAACCCTCCCGAGCACGAGCTGAATGCTAATTGGCTGCCAACACTCTGAATCAGGAAGTGTTGGCAGCCATCTAGTGCCTCGGTAGAACCGAGGCACAAGAAAGCACAAAAACAAAGACGCAAAACGCGACAAGGGGGCAGGGTAGAAACACCCTGACCCCCTAGGCCTGCTCAGGGGGTCCCACAAGGACCCCCAAGGCCAAAAAAAAAATGTTTGTGAAGAAATAGGAAATCCGCAAAATTCTATTGGGAATATCTTTGGCGCCGATTGACAAATCTTTTTTTTTCTTTAAATCGTGGGATGCGCGTAGGGTCCGCGCATCTTGCGAATGAAAAACAAAAATGAAGCCCGAGCTCCCGCACTTCGTTTTTGTTTAGCCCCCGGGGGGGCCAAGTCCCGGGGGCAATGTTTTTATCATAATGGGGGGCCCAGAGGGGACCCTCAGCCCCGGGGACCGCCACCCCGGGGCTTAACTGAATGTATGCGGGGGGCTCATGGCCCCCCCGCAGCCCCAGGGACCGCCACCCCCAGGGCTTGTTTTAAAAAAAAAAAAAATACCAGTGTGGGTGGGCTTGAGCCCCCCCCACACGCCCGGGGACTGCCACCTCCCCGGGGCACTAAATATTTAAATAGGAAACCTGCTCTCCCTTCCAAATACCAAAGACGATTGCTTTTCCACACGGGGAGCAGCATGTTAGTTGCTCCCCATGTGGAAAAGCAATGCCGGCTCCCGCAGGACGCGGGGAGCCGGTGGGGCTGTGGGGGGATTGGGACCCTCCCCACGGTCCCCAACGTGAAGGCCAGGCCCCGGGGATGGGGTCCCAGGGGCCAGTAGTGGCCCGGGAGGGGGGCCACGCGGCCCCTCTCCCAAAAATAAATTTTAATTTTTTTTTTAAAAACGGCCCTGGGGATGGGATCCCCGGGGCCAAAATGGGCCACAGGAGGGGGGCTACGCAGCCCCCCTCCATAAATAAAAAATAAATTAAAAGGGCCATGCCCCGGGGGATGGGGTCCCCGAGGAAAATTATGGCCTCGGGAGGGGGGCCACGCGACCCCCTTCCCGATTTCTTTTTTTTTTTTTAAATAAAAAAAACAAATTGGAGGCAGGCCCTGGGGGATGGGGTCTCCAGGGCCAAAAAATAATAAAAAGAAGGGGGGCTACACAGCCCCCCTTCTTAAAAAGGAGAAATATTTAAAAAACGGGATCGGGAGGAGGCCACGCCCCCTCCTTTCATCACTCTGCAAACGCACCCCCTGGCGCGTTTGCAGAGGTGGAACGAATTCCCCTTCAATACTGGGGGTCCCTGGGGGCCAACTAGCCCACCAGGAACCTCCAGTATGTGCCAGGGGGCTGCGTTGCAGAGAGGTGTAATGAGGCCACGCCCCTTTTTACACCTCTCTGCAACACAGCTCCCTAGCGCTTACTGGAGGTACCTGGTGGGCTAGTTGGCCACCAGGGGACCTCAGGATTCAAGGGGACTTAATCTCCCAACTTAAAATGTGCCACGGGGCGCGTTTGCACAGTGGTGAAGGTAGGGGGCGGGGCCTGAGGTGATACTGTACAAATACGCCCTGTGGCGCTTTAAGTTGGGCTATTCATTCCTCTTCAATCCAGAGGTCCCCTAGGGGACAATTAGCCCATCAGGTACCTCCACTAAGCGCCACGGAGCTGCGTTGCAGAGTGTTGTAAAAAGAGGTGTGGCCTCTGAGCACCTCTCTGCAAGGCAGCTCCCTGGTGCATACTGGAGGTACCTGGTGGGCTAGTTGGCCCCCAGGGGACCTCAGGATTGAAGAGGAATTAATTCCCCAACTTAAAACGCGCCGCAGGGCGTGTTTGCACACGTCACCTCAGGCCCCTCCCCCTTCCTTCACCATTGTACAAATATTCCTCTAAAATTAGCCGAACTACGAATTCCGATTTACTCACCTGTTATCAGTAGAGAACCCAGGGCTGCATCTTTTAGCCCAGCACTGACCCTGAAAAGTAAATTCTAAGCGTACTTACCAGTAACTTGTATTTCCTTCCATAGGAATCCATTGTGTGGTTTTCAGCAGAAAATTTTCTAAGTGTCCATTTATGAAATGTACAAATATTCCTCTAAAATCAGCCGAACTACGAATTCCGATTTACTCACCTGTTATCAGGAGAGAACCCAGGGCTGCATCTTTTAGCCCAGCACTGACCTTGAAAAGTAATTCTAAGCGTACTTACCAGTAACTTTTATTTCCTTCCACAGGAATCCATTGTGTGGTTTTCACCATAAAAGTTTCTAAGTGTATATTTTCACAAACTAAAAATATTACTAAAAAATCGTCTGTATGACTTAAACACATTCTTTCAACTGTTTACAGGAGGTTGGCCAGTGCTGGATCCAGGATCCACCACTGAGTAAGAAAAAGTAACGATAACACTACTTACCTGCTAAGTGAATTTTCTGCCATAGGAGAACATTGGTGATTCTATGGGAAAAAGTTTCTAAGTGTCAACTTTTAAAATACAATAATATTCCTTAAAAATAACTACTGTAACCAAAGCGCTTTTACTCAACTGTTTACAGATGTCCAAAGACTGAATCTAGGATCCAGTGTTGTGGTTAGAGAAGTAATCCATAAAGTAACTAATTGCATTTAACTAGAAATTCACATTGAGCTCAATGTTGCTTTGTGTTTGAAATTGTGTTGCCCATTGCAACAACTGTAACTACTGTACTTAAAAGTCTGTTGCCTATTTGCCAAGTATTTAAACTAAAGTAATTCATTCTGAGAAAGTATATTTTGTATTGTAATGTATAATGTAATTATAATGTAATTAAAAAAAATATATCTAAAAATAAATAGTTTAAAAAATGTAGTAAATCAGTATCAAAAAAATCAGTATAACAATTAATACATTCAAAATTGTCATTTAGAAAACCTTTGAAATTCACTGAAAAAACCATAGGTTTCAGGCCTGATATAGTTAGGAATTAGCATTTAAAAAACCTTTGAAATTCACTGAAAAAACCATAGGTTTCAGGGGCATTATAGTTAGGAATTGGATTTAAAAAACCTTAGAAATTCACTGAAAAAACCATAGGTTTCAGGGGCGTTATAGTTAGCTGGACATTTCCCTCGTACAAAACCCTAGAAATTCCCCTGTTATAGTTAGTTCAGCTAACTATAACTCGCGCCCCCGCAATGTACTGCTGATGACGTCACATATTTCATCACTCATGACATGGTCAGTGACATCACTGATGACATCACTGATGACATCTGAAATGCCATCACTGATGACATCACTGATGACGTCATCCATGTGATAAATTAGTGCATCTTCTCACACCCTTTGATATACTCAATCAAAATTTCAGACGTCCATTCTCAAAACCATAGATACTCCAATACCAATAACTACAAACCCACTCATTGACTCTTAGATCTACACACACATCCACTCACTCACCTGTACAGTCACTCATACTTACAGTCAATCAGTACAGGACTATCATATGCATTTATACACCTACATAGACACTCACACACCACCAATCATCCATAGAGGTACTCTCACACCTAGTCAGTCATGCAAATAATTAATCACACTCCCATTTACTCACCTATGCATTTATACACACACAAGTTCACTTACTCATAAAAATAGTATCACATTTTTACGCTCTTATACAATCACTGATACAAGCACACACTCATCCATACAGCCACTCTCACAATCACACACTCTCACATATACCCACTTATATACTCTTACACACATATATACTGCCTTTCACATATGTAGTTACTCTGAGATATACATTCAATCACTAACACACCCATACATACACTCACCCAACCATACAGTCCATCACAGATGCACTCTTAAAACCATGCACCCATAGAATCACCCTCTCACACATGTATGCACAGAGTCACACACACCCCACCCACAAAACACTCAGGCACCCAAACAGATACTCAGACAACCAATCAATAACCCATAGAGACACTCATATAGCTATTCACAAAACCATGCAGCCGCTTATACACCAACAGACAGACAGATACAAACATTCACACAGTTTAGTCACTAGTCTGCAGTAAGATACGTTTAATGACTCACTTATACAGTCAGTCACACACCTACTAAATCATCCATTCACACACTTATACACCCACTCATTCTTCCATAGGTTTTCCCCTATATATATATAAAACATATTTAAAATTTACAGAAACACACACTCACTGGATGACGTCATCAGTGATGTCATCAGTGATGTAATTTCAGATGTCATCAATGATGTCATTAGTGATGTCACTGACCATGTCATGAGTGATGTAATATGTGACGTCATCAGCAGTGCATTGCGGGGGCGCGAGTTATAGTTAGCTGAACTAACTATAACAGGGGAATTTCTAGGGTTTTGTATGAGGGAAATGTCGAGCTAACTATAACGCCCCTGAAACCTATGGTTTTTTCAGTGAATATATATATATATATGTGTATATATATCACTTAAAAAACCATAGGTTTCACACATGTTATAGTTAGGTGGACATTTCACTAGTAAAAAACCAATGAAATTCCCCCGTTTTAGTTAGTTGAGATAACTATAACTTGCGCGCCCGCAATCCTCTGCTCATGATGTCACATATTACATCACTCATGACATGGTCAGTGGCATCACTCATGACATCACTGATGACATCATCCTTGTGATAGAGTGGCGGTCGCGCGAGTTATAGTTATCTCAACTAACTATAACGAGGGAATTGCATTTTTTTTACGAGTGAAATGTCCACCTAACTATAACATGCGTGAAGTGAATTTGTACGTTTTTTTAAATGCTAAGTTATGTATGTATTATTATATATATTTTTTTGAGGTTTTTCACCGTGCACGCACCGCGTGCGCACCCCGCGATTTAAAAAAAAGAAAAAAAAATTTTTTTCACCCTTCGGGGTCCTTTAGGAACCCCTGACAAAGGCTAGGGGGTCAGGAACTCTCTACCCTGCCCCTTTTCACGTTCGCCACCTCTCTTTTTCACTGTCGCACCCAAAACAAACAAAATGGCGGACGACACTTCCTGATTTCGACCGATTCGAACGTTGACTGACATGTAACCACCAATCAGAATTATGCTCGTGCACGCTAGGGTGCGCGGCTATAGATATTTATGTACTTTTAACTGCAATTTTCTCAGGAAATACTGAGCAGATTGACTCCATATATGCAAAAGGCACATGCCTGACCTGAGGACTACCTCTTTGCCAAATTTCAAGTAATTCTGTTCAGCCGTTCGGGCTGTACCTTCGACTAAAGGTCCTATGGGAAAATGCATGGGGAAACGTGTTTTGGGACCCCCCTTTTTTCTCAGCCCCCGCTTGACGAATCACCCCAAGTCTTTCAGGGTAGGAGCTGAGCGGAGCACCCCATTAGTTTAGAAAATTTCGCGAGGATTCGTCAACCGGCGCCAAAGTTATTCAAAATAGAATTTTCAGACTCCCTATGGAAACACGGTCCTTACTATAACTATCTACTGGCGACCGCCAGTAGATAATGTGTATGTCTGTGTGTGTGTATATATATATATATATATATTCACTGAAAAAACCATAGGTTTCACACACGTTATAGTTAGGAATTAGCATTTAAAAAACCTTAGAAATTCAGTGAAAAAACCATAGGTTTCACACATGTTATAGTTAGCTGGACATTTTACTCGTAAAAAACCAATGAAATTGCCCCGTTATAGTTAGTTCAGCTAACTATAACTCGCGCGCCCGCAATGCACTGCTGATGACGTCACATATTACATCACTCATGACATGGTCAGTGACATCACTCATGACATCACTGATGACATCTCAAATGACATCACTGATGACATCACTGATGACATCATCCAGTGAATGTGTGTTTTTCTGATAATTAAATATGTTTTATATATGTATATCTCAAGGTTGATAGAAGAATAAATGGGTATATTACTGTCTAAATGGATGATTTCTTTTTGAAAAATTGATTGTGTAACTGACTGATTAAGTGTATCATAGTGAATACATGGCTTAGTGAGTAATATTTAAATATGTAAATATCTGTATCATTTTTTCACTTTGTGTATAAGTGGCTGCATGGGTTGGTGAGTAGCTACATGGGTGTCTATATAGGTTATTAGTTGGTTTTTTTGAGTATTAGTCTGAGTGTCTGCATGGTTCGGTGGGGGGTATGACGTAGTGCATAGGTGCATGAATGAGTGACTCACTGTTTGTATGTGTTGAACAGAGCATGTGTGCAGGACTGCATGGGTGGATGCGTGTGTGTATTGGTGTGTTAGTGAGTGAATGACTGTCTCAATAGTGTCTTTATGAGTAACTACATATGTTTTAAACTAGTATATGTGACTATTGGTGTATATATGTGAGTATATGTGAGAGGGAGAGATTGAAAGAGTTCCTGTATGAATAAGTATGTTTCTATAAGTGATTGTTTAAAAGACTAAGTATGTGTAAGTTTCCGTAGAAGTAAGTGTGGTGGTGTGTGTATAACTGTATATGCAGGTGAATGTATGTTTGATTCTTTACTAGCATGAGTGACTATGTGTGTGAGTAACTCTATGGATGAGTGGCATTATGTAACAGGATGTATAGGTGTATGAGTACATATGATGAGTGAGTACATGTATGAGTGACTGTATAGGACTGTTGGTGAATGAGTGGATGTGTATGTTGATCTTAGAATTACTGAAGAGGTTGTTGTAACTGGTATTGGTATGTCCATTGTTTTGAAAATTTTAGTCTCTATTTTTGAATGTGTGTATCAAAGCTTATATTAAGGTGAGAGGAGGTCTGCCACTCTATCACAAGGATGATGTCATCAGTGATGTCATCAGTGATGTCATTTGAGATGTCATCAGTGATGTCATGAGTGATGTCACTGACCATGTCATGAGTGATGTAATATGTGACGTCATCAGCAGTGCATTGCGGGCGCGCGAGTTATAGTTAGCTGAACTAACTATAACGGGGCAATTTCATTGGTTTTTTACGAGTAAAATGTCCAGCTAACTATAACATGTGTGAAACCTATGGTTTTTTAACTGAATTTCTAAGGTTTTTTAAATGCTAATTCCTAACTATAATGTGTGTGAAACCTATGGTTTTTTCAGTGAATTTCTAAGGTTTTTTAAATGCTAATTCCTAACTATAACGTGTGTGAAACCCATGGTTTTTTCAGTGAATTTGCAAGGTTTTTTAAATGCTATTTTTTTTTTTTATTCTTCATTTTTTTCAAACATATTTTTAATTTAATTTTCTTACCTTTTATAAAGACTATGCTTAAATTTTTAAAATCATTAAATATTTATTTTATATAAATTTTTTAAAATAAACATGTAAAATTTATTTCCAGTTTTTTTTTTTTTTTTTTTTTTTTTTATAGTACGCGTACCGTAAGCTCACGGTAAGCGTACGGTTTACGCAACGCCCGTAATCTATCTACGCTGCTTGCGTATAGTTACGTACTTTGCGTAGCCGCGCGTACTGCGCGTGGGTCGCGTGCGCGCTTACGCCACACGCGCACGTTACGCGGAAGTGCCGGGGAGTGACTGTTATGCGCATGCGCGCAAGCGCGTGTCTTTTTTACGCGCATGCGTACTTTTTGCCGTAAGCGCACCGTAAGCGCACCGTAAGCGTACCGTAAGCGTACGGTAGGTCATGTGATCATGAAACACAACTTTTGATTGGTTGAAAGTACTTTCAGTTCTAGAACTCTCCTACACCACACCCATTCCCCTCATTTCTGCTTGTGATCCCTTGGGAGAAGGAGCTGGTTTGTCTTTGGGATACGATGGCAGAACAGCAGAGCTCTTCTGAGAGTGAGGCTAGCACCAGCAGCACTGTCTTGAGGCAGAGAGCGAGGAAAGTAAAGCCTTCTTATGTTTGGGATTATTTTACTTTTCCAGAAGGCCAGCAAAAGGTGAATGCACCCTTAGTTACTTGCAAGCTGTGTCAGCGTGTACTTTCTAGAGGTAATCCTAACAGGAAGTATTCCTTTGGGAATCACACCATGAAGAGACACCTCCAGGATGTACACAGAAGGACACATGGTCATCTTTTTGGAGGTAACTCTTCAGAAAGACGAGCCAGTACATCCACAGCAGCTCAGCCTGGACCATCACCTGCAGGGCTTACTCCTTCTTCTGCAGGTCAGGTGAGCCCTTCATCTGTGGGGGGAGAATCTCCTTTTGCTGGCCCTCTGGAAATGAACCTTCGATTTCGGAAGGTTGATATTCATTGCACATTTTGTAAAGGTCTAATTTGTCATAGGGAGACCAGTGTTTCCCTAGTAAACAACAAAATAGATCAGCACATTTGTAGCTTTGAATGATTTTCCCATGCTTCCTTTCCTCTGTCCCTGCATGAACACAACGGTTCTTTTAAGAGCCAACCTTATCTTCCATCTTTTTTTTACTTGTTTTTAAAAACTTTTTTTTTTTTTTTTTACCGTACGCGTACGGTAAGCGTACCTTTTTTTTATTTTTTAAAAAAAAACACTAAAAATCATTTATCACATTATAAAGTCCTTGAGAGACTACAATTTTTATTATTGACTTACCATACTCACTCAAAAAAATATTTATTCATTTGTTTTTTTAAAAAATAGTTTTTAAAATGGTTGTAGTTTCCGAAAATTTTCTATATCGATCTGAAAATAAAGAAAAAAGTATTAATATTTTTAAACCATTTAATAATACAGTACACATATTTACATTTTTTACCCAAAAATATTTTTGCCTTATTTTTGCTGTTTTCAGAATAAATTGCATTTCACTATTAATTGTGAAAGCAATTGCATTCATCATTTTACAGCGGGCAAAAAAAATTAACAATCACAAAGATTGTATTAAAAAAGCCCAGAATCTCTTCTCACTTAAACTTATCATTACAGAAATGCATATTATTCTAAAAAAATATCATCTAAAAACAATACTTTTTTCTTTAAAATACCGTCTGATATGTTTGTTTGAGAAGTATAATCACAATATTATATCTCAAATAACTCCAAAATGCATCTGATTTTATTTCCTTTAGGCCAAATAGTATTTTTTTTTTTTTTCCTGGAATAAATTTCCAAGGGAAATCCATTAAAATTCTAAAGTTTAATCTGTCCAGATCTCACCGATTCTCTGTAACATTTTGGTTCACGAAAATTTTTTGAATAATTTATTTAGTCCACAATAGAATTGCTTACTTTTCCACATGGCCAAATAGTAATTTTTTAAATCATTTTTGAAAAAAATTTCCAATGGCAGTTCAATAGCATTCCAAAATTTAAAATGTGCAGAAGTTACCGATTATCTCTAAATTATTGGTTTTTCAAAATTGCATTAAAAATTAAAAAAGTCCACATTACAATTGGTTATCTTTCCTTTAGGCCAAATGATAATTTTAAAAATATTTTTTCTACAAAATTGCAATGGTAATCCAGTAAAATGGTAAAATTATTTTGTCCAGATCTTGCCAAGTCTCTCTAAAATTTAGGTTTCAGGAAGATTAGATAGGAATTTGCTAAATCAAAAGGCAAACGTTGTTTGAAAATCAATTGGGAATCATTACACAGTGTCCAGCCTTTTTCACATTTTAGATAAACTGTGTAATGTCCAGAAGTAACAGTAGGTCCATCATGGAAAATTATTGCAACAGTTACAAAAGTTTTTCCTGAAATTGATAATTGCTGTCCTGTAAACTTCTTTATTAAAGTATCCAATTTTGATCCATCAGCTCTACATCGTTGCATCATTAAAATTACATACTGTCCGTATTCCCTTAAAATTAATGTTGATAACATGTCAGAATTACACTCACCACATTTCATGCTATGATTAGCATCTTTAACTCATTTTGCAAAAGTGACTGTTTTACTCTCTGGCAATGTCAAATAAATAAACCTTTCATTATCAACAATAGAGCCACATATATTATAACAATTATCACAACTATGTTCCCATTTATAAGAGAGACCAAAAAAAATGTCAATGGGAACTCCTTCTTCTTCCACTACCTGAAGAAAATACATCAAAAATTCGTGTGCATCTTGCTGTTCATTTTGAGAAAACTGTGTTCGTCCTGAACATACATCTAAAAGTTTTCTAATGTCAGTAGCACTTTCTATTTGAGTTTTATCTTTACTCAGCTTTTGAAAAAGGAGACTCAGCTCTGAACAGAATCTTTTTCCCTGATTTACTATTATCTGCTCTTGCAAACTTTCCAGATAAAATGCAACATTCAGCACTACATTTGCATAGCAGTTGACACCAGAGCTATTTTCAAAATGACATCCTACAACCTGTTCTTCATTTTCCTTTTTCTTTTTGCTTGCAATTACATCACTCCTCTTTTTTTTCCTCTTCTCTATATCTTCATTACAGATATTCTCATTTCTCCTTTTACGAGAAACTACACGTTTCTCCAACACAGGATACTGACCTAAATGAGGAGCATAGCTTCTTCTTAATCTATTATACTCCTTTACACAGTTTGTATCAGCACTAACTTTTGAGTCATCAAAGTCTATCATGAATAAACCTGATAATGTTTTGACTCGTGACAAAGCTACATATGCCATACCTTCTTTGAACACAGTTGAACCAATGTTCACAAATGCACAATCTACAGTCAATCCTTGAGACTTGTGAATAGTTACAGCATATGCTAGAGAAAACGGAAACTGCTTCCTACGTACATATAAGTCTTTCACAAGCATAAAACGAACTGTACAACGACAAATATCTTTAACTTCTTCTATCTGATCAAATTTTATTTTTAAACATTCAATTCCTTCTTTTTTCTGATAATTAATAAAACCCACAACTCTTCCCATTGCTCCATTCACTAAGCCTTTCTCAACATCCAAATTTCTCCTTAAAAACACTCTACAGTTCATGCAAACATATAGATTTTTTTCTAATCCTGCTGTTTTGGAGATGTTCTTCTCTAGTGAGTCCAATTTATTTTTCAGTTTGCCTGTTACTGTGACAGTAATTCTTCCATCCTCAATTTTGTCCACTGCTTCCAATTTCCTGATGTCTTCCTTTTCCAATTTCAAAAGCTCCTCATTAAATATTGAGCATTCACGTAGAGTTGGCATTAAGCAGATGACACTTTTGTTTTCTGCAATATTCTTGTATATTTTCTCTGCAACTATTTCTTCCTTTGGAAATAAATTATGTAGCAGCCGACTCTGTAATGCTTTTTTCCCAACTTCTGTGAGTATTCCAATCCTGATATCTTTCAGAATACTTCCATATTCTTCATCGTTTGCTTGCCTCATATTAGTTGTAAGTTCCTTGTACTCAAAGAAGGACCAAATATTTGTATTTCCAATGCTTCCCAATGACTTCTTCGTGTCTTCATGTGTCACAGTATTAAACACTGGTTGTCCTTTAACTGGAGTAAGTTGCAAAAGATCCCCAAAAACTATGACGTGTTTTCCACCAAATAACACGTCATAGTCTGTCTTCAAAATTTGCTGCATTCTTAAATGCACAAAGGCAAGCATTAAGTTCGATACCATGCTCACCTCATCAATAATGAGAACTTGCATCTTCTTCAATACTCTTGAAACTTCCAAGGATGCTTCTCCAGTTAGCTTGTTGAATTGTATTTTGTTCTCATGCTCCACTGGTAACATTAGCAAACGATGTAAGGTGATTCCTTTTATGTTATATGCTGCTAACCCAGTTGGAGCAGTAACCACACAAGACAAAGTAGAATCCGTTTTTTGCTTTAGGTAGCTTCTGATGACTTTAATTAGGAAACTTTTTCCAGTGCCAGCTTGTCCGCTTACATACATCCTGATTGGATGAAATGATGTGCATGAGCACTCTTTTTTGATATGTAGAAATCCGTGATCAATTTTGTTTTTGATCTCTTCATAAATTTGTTGCTGCTCTTGATTCAGTTGTCTTTCCAAATTTTCTAAGTCTATAAATTCTTCTTGACCTTGATTCATAGCCGTTTCCACTTCATTCATGGCTATTGATGCTTCATTTTCAACGATTGGTTGTCCTAGGGGATCTTGACTGTATGTTCCTGAACTTTGGCTGTCCTGAGAACTGTCTCTAGCTATTTCTGCTGCAATTGTAGTTTCCTGTTCAATTTCTTCATTTAACATTTGCAGATAAGTTGAGAATGTACTGCATTGTATGCTGTCTTTACAAGCATTAAAAGAATCTTCATAGCTCTGGAATTCTCCCAGTAGTTCATCCTCTGTACGCCATGGTTTAAACAACTGTAAAAGAGCCAAGTAGTAAAATTCTTTCTTGTCGGTAGTGTCGCAACTCAGCTTCCGGTGATTTATCAAACTTCCTTTGGTTTGCTTCACCAAACATCCTTCTTCACCAACAACTTTATATTTTCCACTGTTGATGTCTTCTGCAGCTTTCCGTGAATAAATGTAGTTCTGTAACACTTCATAGAGACACATGTTCTCCAGATGATGACTTCTCTTGGGATAATATGTGTCCAACATGTTTGTTTTCAATATATCTGTACTTTCTGGGTCATTCTCAGCCAAATATTCAATTTCTCCAACAGATTTCAGTACCCGATTTCTCATTGCTGCAAGGCCTAAACTTGCCCAAATTATTCTTCTTGACTTCGAGTAGAGACTTGCAGAAGATAACCTATCTGAACATTCGTAGGATCCAATTTCTCGATGCGATAACATCTTCAAACTGAAACTGTACAGCTTCTTACTGACAGTCTTCTCGTGAGAAATCTCTTCCCACATTTCCTTCAATTCTGTTTTTTCTGATTTTGTAATGTAAGACGTTACATATCGAGCAACAGCAATGGAATTGTCAGCAACATACTGTATATCCATGTTAGCGTTCCACATGGATAAAATGACTGGGTTGTAGTCATTTATATTTTTAGATTCTTCTTTTCTTTTAAGGTTGTAGGTATTCTTAGGTGATTTTCTTGTGATAGTATGTCTCACAGCTGACATAAAACTGTTGACTCTTCCATTTGAAAGAACAGGTCTAGGAAATCCAAATCGACATTTAGTGTAGTATTTTTCTTTGCTCTTGTATTTCCGTCGACAGTATTTTCCACACCGATGACTTTGGAAACGTAGAACTTGCTCCTTTAACTTGTTCTCTTCTGTGCTTTTTGGTATAGCACATGTTGCATATTCTTCAATGTAAGATAACACTGCTTCATCAGTATCTGTTCCAAACTTTGGGGCATCCTTGATCCACAGCAGCATATGAATATGAGGAGCACCTCTTGCCTGGTACTCTTTTCTCCAAAAGAAATCCACTACTTCTCCAAGGGGTGGATTTTTTTTATTGCAGATGAAGGACATCATAGCCTCAAATCTATGATTGAAATATCTGCAAACATTAACCGGATCCAATGAGCACAGTTCTCCTGCTGTCTTGTATTCGATGTTTTTAATGTTTGAATTGGCCTCTCGTAGAAAATCCAGTAAATCATCCCAAGCGTACTCGGCACAGCTTAGGGTAAGGAACCATGTTGGTGTTCCTAAATTGCGTAACATGCATTTTAGTTCACCATGGCGTCGGTACCAATATTCATTTGTCCCACGCTGACAAGCCATCAGATTGATCAGTTGTGTTTCCAAATGATCATCTCGGTGCTGCACTTTCTCCATGAAATCCTTAGCAGACACATTTTGTAAATGTACTCCACTTTTTAAAATGTGATTTACTGCATAAGACAGTGCAGACAAGTCGCTTTCAAATAAAAGATGGAACAAATAAGGAATACTTTGTCGAAATCTGGGATCTTCAGCATATAGTCTTGTAGTTCGATACTCTGAAGCTGGAATCTGTTCTGGACGTTCATCGTATCGTCCTCCTTTTCCTTTAGGAAACAGCTGGGGAAAACATCGAGCTTCCAAGCTCTCCTCCCATACACTCACGGGATTTCCTTTTGCTTTCTTCATCTGAAAGAGATCAATATTGTCTCCCATAACTTCTTTCGAATGGAGAGGATGTATGCTAAAATGTTCATAAATTTCTTCTTCCTTTGACTTGTCCACTTTTTCAATTTGTCCAGTTGGTGTTTCTGTGTCTCCTTGTAAATCTTCTTCTTCTTCTTCTTCTTCTATATAAATTGATTCATACCATTTGTTATTTTTTTTCAAATACAAATTTGCTCTTTGTACTTTCCGCACATCTACCAGCTCCTGCCAAATCTTCTTATTCTTTGTAGGTACACCATTAACCAGAATAATTAATGGTTCAGTTTCCAAAGTATCCGCATCAATAGTTTCCATATTTTTTTTCAAATCCAAGGGCAAATACACCACTCTACCTTTTAAACCTCTCAGTAAATCTGAAGGAGGTAATTTACCAGTTTTGGGCTCCATACGTACTATGGTCTGGAACGGATGAACACATTGAATGAGTATAGACTCATATGTATTTAATTCAGAAAGTTCAGCAGGAATAGCATCCAATTCTAAATTATTATGTACAGCTCTGGTCGGCATTCTATTTTCCTCTAACTTGTTATAACAGTATTTACAAATACGCTGATCTTCACCCAATTCAAAACAATTTTCTAGAAATATATATGTGGCAAAATCCTTCCACTTATAATTATCTTCATTTTCACTCTTTCTGTAGAGATCAACATTCCTAGTTTGTTTTCTATAATGAGTTCTGCGGCAACAAATACAAGTAAAATTTGGTCTTTCATTAGAGACTATTGCAAATTTTGTTATGTGATCATTAAATGTGTTACTTACAGAGGGTTCTACATTCTCTTCCACTTCTTCCTCATTTACTGTGTCCTTCTCTGCACTGTTTTGTTCAGGACCAAAGTAACAAAACTGAATTTCATCAACAACCTTCTCTACATCTGATACCGTTCCTCGGAACAGAGCCCTATTCAATTCATTTAACTTTATTGCTGGACTTTTGGCAAAATACAACCGTCTCACAAACTTTCTCATTTCAGTATGATGAACAGCCAGCATCCTAAAATGATGGAAAACACTATTGCACACTTTTCTAGATAGACAAGCAAGATAATGACCCTGCAAACCAGTATTCTCTCTCACTCTGCATGGATCCAGACTTTGAAGCACCTTAATCTTTTGTTTTACACTTTTTTTTACTATATTCTCTTAGAAACTCTCGAAATCTGTCAATAGATTCCTGACGCACAGTGCAAATACTACTACAATTCCAAGTGTACACTGGGGCTTTAGGACGTCTCCCCATTGCCTCATCTGCCATCACTTGTACCTCATCTCTTGGAACCATTATCTCCTTCTCCATTATGCAACCATTTTTTACTTCGTATGAACGACCTCTGGTGTCAACTGCATGCAGCAAACTATTACTTTGAAAATAGCTTTCTTCATTAAAAAAAGGTTCACTACTTGAACTATGCATCCACTTGCCTAAAAACACTTTACAAAAGTTTGTTCTGTTCACTACTCTTTTCCTTTTGCTATGTGATTTCAGTACATTAACCATTTTGTCTAATGTACGCATCCTATTCAAAATTAATATGAATAGTTTCCTTTTTAATTCTAATGCTTTTGCTGCAATGGCTTCAATTTCTTTTTTTCTCTTGTAATATTTAGCCTTTTGCTTATATTTCTTTATATCCTTTATCAAATTGGACATAACTCTTCTCTGAAACATTTTTCTACGTATCTCTTTAAATGCTGTTTTTCTGTTTATGTTAAACTTTTCAATTGCAGAAGGTATATTTGCATTAACTAAATTCTCAATTTTTTGCTGTTCTCTATGTTTTGTTACATTTTTCCGAGAACAGACATTTTGTACATTTTTCTTTGTTTTAAATATTTTGTTTAGGAATTGTTTTTTTTGCTTACCAGAAGATTTTTTCTTTTTCCCAACATCAGCATCTTCTACTAACTTTGGTCCTCCAGTTGTCTTCAAATATAGTTTTTTTTTTAGCGTTTTTTGAACTCGAGATTTTGTAGGCATCTTAAATTTTGTTCACTGTTCTTCAGCAATACCTGAAAAAAACTAAAAAAAAAATCTGTTATTGTATTTAAATATATTACTACATTTCTTTTCACAATAGTCACAAAACGAAATTTCTTTGCCAATTTGAATGCACACAAACTGCTCTTTTTTTTGGGCAAGTGAAAATCTCTTTTACAAACTGTCACATTATGAAACCACTTTTCAGATTTTTTAAAAAGCCCATGTCCACAGTGCTACACTCCACCAAGGGCAACCAGCCTTAGTGATGCTGAATGTATTTGCATTACAGACTTAAACCTGAAAACCCCACTGGCTTGTAAATACTGTGCATGACTATACACGGCAAGGACATGGGTGTGTGGTAAGCCTCTGCTTCTTCCCCCAAAAATTCGCTCCCCCTTTCCATCTAATGCAACTGTGAAATCACCAGAGCAAGACGCAATAAATCTCTGCCTATAATTCTTCTATGCACACAGAGTCATGTTTTCACATTAGTCCCAAAACGAAATTTCTTTGCCAATTTGAAAGCACACTTACTGCTCTTTTTTTTTCGGGCCAAGTGAAAATCTCTTTTTACAATTTGAAATCACTTTTACAGATTGACACATTATGAAACCACTAATTTTGATTTATTTAATTGCACGTGTCCAAGCTGTTTTTTTTTCAGACCACCACCATGTGTATTCTCTGTGACTGCCTACACTCCAGCAAGGGCAACCAGCCTTAGTGATGCTGAATGTATTTGCATTACAGACTTAAACCTGAAAACCCCACTGGCTTGTAAATACTGTGCATGACTATACACGGCAAGGACATGGGTGTGTGCTAAGCCTCTGCTTCTTCCCCCAAAAATTCGCTCCCCCTTTCCATCTAATGCAACTGTGAAATCACCAGAGCAAGACGCAATAAATCTCTGCCTATAATTCTTCTATGCACACAGAGTCATGTTTTCACATTAGTGCCAAAACGAAATTTCTTTGCCAATTTCAAAGCACACTTACTGCTCTTTTTTTTTTGGGCCAAGTGAAAATCTCTTTTTACAATTTGAAATCACTTTTACAGACTGACACATTATGAAACCACTATTTTTGATTTATTTAATTGGACGTGTCCAAGCTGTTTTTTTTTCAGACCAACACCATGTGCATTCTCTGTGACTGCCTACACTCCACCAAGGGCAACCAGCCTTAGTCATGCTGAATGTATTTGCATTACAGACTTAAACCTGAAAACCCCACTGGCTTGTAAATACTGTGCATGACTATACACGGCAAGGACATGGGTGTGTGCTAAGCCTCTGCTTCTTCCCCCAAAAATTCGCTCCCCCTTTCCATCTAATGCAACTGTGAAATCACCAGAGCAAGACGCAATAAATCTCTGCCTATAATTCTTCTATGCACACAGAGTCATGTTTTCACATTAGTGCCAAAACGAAATTTCTTTGCCAATTTGAAAGCACACTTACTGCTCTTTTTTTTTCGGGCCAAGTGAAAATCTCTTTTTACAATTTGAAATCACTTTTACAGACTGACACATTATGAAACCACTATTTTTGATTTATTTAATTGCACGTGTCCAAGCTGTTTTTTTTTCAGACCACCACCATGTGCATTCTCTGTGACTGCCTACACTCCACCAAGGGCAACCAGCCTTAGTGATGCTGAATGTATTTGCATTACAGACTTAAACCTGAAAACCCCACTGGCTTGTAAATACTGTGCATGACTATACACGGCAAGGACATGGGTGTGTGCTAAGCCTCTGCTTCTTCCCCCAAAAATTCGCTCCCCCTTTCCATCTAATGCAACTGTGAAATCACCAGAGGAAGACGCAATAAATCTCTGCCTATAATTCTTCTATGCACACAGAGTCATGTTTTCACATTAGTGCCAAAACGAAATTTCTTTGCCAATTTGAAAGCACACTTACTGCTCTTTTTTTTTCGGGCCAAGTGAAAATATCTTTTTACAATTTGAAATCACTTTTACAGACTGACACATTATGAAACCACTATTTTTGATTTATTTAATTGCACGTGTCCAAGCTGTTTTTTTTTCAGACCACCACCATGTGCATTCTCTGTGACTGCCTACACTCCACCAAGGGCAACCAGCCTTAGTGATGCTGAATGTATTTGCATTACAGACTTAAACCTGAAAACCCCACTGGCTTGTAAATACTGTGCATGACTACACACGGCAAGGACATGGGTGTGTGCTAAGCCTCTGCTTCTTCCCCCAAAAATTCGCTCCCCCTTTCCATCTAATGCAACTGTGAAATCACCAGAGCAAGACGCAATAAATCTCTGCCTATAATTCTTCTATGCACACAGAGTCATGTTTTCACATTAGTGCCAAAACGAAATTTCTTTGCCAATTTCAAAGCACACTTACTGCTCTTTTTTTTTCGGGCCAAGTGAAAATCTCTTTTTACAATTTGAAATCACTTTTACAGACTGACACATTATGAAACCACTATTTTTGATTTATTTAATTGCACGTGTCCAAGCTGCTTTTTTTTCAGACCACCACCATGTGCATTCTCTGTGACTGCCTACACTCCAGCAAGGGCAACCAGCCTTAGTGATGCTGAATGTATTTGCATTACAGACTTAAACCTGAAAACCCCACTGCCTTGTAAATACTGTGCATGACTATACACGGCAAGGACATGGGTGTGTGCTAAGCCTCTGCTTCTTCCCCCAATAATTCGCTCCCCCTTTCCATCTAATGCAACTGTGAAATCACCAGAGCAAGACGCAATAAATCTCTGCCTATAATTCTTCTATGCACACAGAGTCATGTTTTCACATTAGTGCCAAAACGAAATTTCTTTGCCAATTTCAAAGCACACTTACTGCTCTTTTTTTTTCGGGCCAAGTGAAAATCTCTTTTTACAATTTGAAATCACTTTTACAGACTGACACATTATGAAACCACTATTTTTGATTTATTTAATTGCACGTGTCCAAGCTGTTTTTTTTTCAGACCACCACCATGTGCATTCTCTGTGACTGCCTACACTCCAGCAAGGGCAACCAGCCTTAGTGATGCTGAATGTATTTGCATTACAGACTTAAACCTGAAAACCCCACTGGCTTGTAAATACTGTGCATGACTATACACGGCAAGGACATGGGTGTGTGCTAAGCCTCTGCTTCTTCCCCCAATAATTCGCTCCCCCTTTCCATCTAATGCAACTGTGAAATCACCAGAGCAAGACGCAATAAATCTCTGCCTATAATTCTTCTATGCACACAGAGTCATGTTTTCACATTAGTCCCACAACGAAATTTCTTTGCCAATTTGAAAGCACACTTACTGCTCTTTTTTTTTTCGGGCCAAGTGAAAATCTCTTTTTACAATTTGAAATCACTTTTACAGACTGACACATTATGAAACCACTATTTTTGATTTATTTAATTGCACGTGTCCAAGCTGTTTTTTTTTCAGACCACCACCATGTGCATTCTCTGTGACTGCCTACACTCCACCAAGGGCAACCAGCCTTAGTGATGCTGAATGTTTTTGCATTACAGACTTAAACCTGAAAACCCCACTGGCTTGTAAATACTGTGCATGACTATACACGGCAAGGACATGGGTGTGTGCTAAGCCTCTGCTTCTTCCCCCAAAAATTCGCTCCCCCTTTCCATCTAATGCAACTGTGAAATCACCAGAGCAAGACGCAATAAATCTCTGCCTATAATTCTTCTATGCACACAGAGTCATGTTTTCACATTAGTGCCAAAACGAAATTTCTTTGCCAATTTGAAAGCACACTTACTGCTCTTTTTTTTTCGGGCCAAGTGAAAATCTCTTTTTACAATTTGAAATCACTTTTACAGACTGACACATTATGAAACCACTATTTTTGATTTATTTAATTGCACGTGTCCAAGCTGCTTTTTTTTCAGACCACCACCATGTGCATTCTCTGTGACTGCCTACACTCCAGCAAGGGCAACCAGCCTTAGTGATGCTGAATGTATTTGCATTACAGACTTAAACCTGAAAACCCCACTGCCTTGTAAATACTGTGCATGACTATACACGGCAAGGACATGGGTGTGTGCTAAGCCTCTGCTTCTTCCCCCAATAATTCGCTCCCCCTTTCCATCTAATGCAACTGTGAAATCACCAGAGCAAGACGCAATAAATCTCTGCCTATAATTCTTCTATGCACACAGAGTCATGTTTTCACATTAGTGCCAAAACGAAATTTCTTTGCCAATTTGAAAGCACACTTACTGCTCTTTTTTTTTCGGGCCAAGTGAAAATATCTTTTTACAATTTGAAATCACTTTTACAGACTGACACATTATGAAACCACTATTTTTGATTTATTTAATTGCACGTGTCCAAGCTGTTTTTTTTTCAGACCACCACCATGTGCATTCTCTGTGACTGCCTACACTCCACCAAGGGCAACCAGCCTTAGTGATGCTGAATGTATTTGCATTACAGACTTAAACCTGAAAACCCCACTGGCTTGTAAATACTGTGCATGACTATACACGGCAAGGACATGGGTGTGTGCTAAGCCTCTGCTTCTTCCCCCAATAATTCGCTCCCCCTTTCCATCTAATGCAACTGTGAAATCACCAGAGCAAGACGCAATAAATCTCTGCCTATAATTCTTCTATGCACACAGAGTCATGTTTTCACATTAGTGCCAAAACGAAATTTCTTTGCCAATTTGAAAGCACACTTACTGCTCTTTTTTTTTTTCGGGGCAAGTGTAAATCACTTTTACACACTGACACATTATGAAACCACCATGTGTAACTACAACAAAAACAATTCCCATTTCTATTATTCATTTCTTAAGTTACCACATACATCCCCTCTCAAACTGTAAACTCACCTTTAAAATTAGTTAGTTGTGAAAGAAATGTGACACTCAAACAGCAGATTATCAGAGCCAGGATCTCTGTTCTGTTCACCTCTCTCCTCTCAGCAGAACCAGATAATGGCAAACTTTCCCTCTATTTTTCCACACATATACATGTAAGTTTCAAATCTCAGTGCTTCCCCCTTTTTTTCACATGTATTCACACATTTCTATTGGTTGAAAACCAACCCTTTTCCAAAAGTACCCTGCCCCCAACTTGACTTCTGCCTAGTACCCTTCCCCCAACTTGACTTCTGCCTGCTACCATAGCAACAGCTCATGGAACACTGCTGTGTGCAGTTAGGTCAGAAGTTCGACACACAATGTTTCAATTCCACAGAGCAAGAGTGCTTGACTTTTCAAACCTTACAGCAAATTCATAGTACTGTTCTTTGGTTACACATTTTTTTGTACCAATACAAAACATGCTTCTATTAATTTTCACATACAGCCTAGTTTTTATTCTAGAATGGTATGAAACAGCCAATCAGTTCTTTTTGTTTTAAAAAAATATGTATGCCTCCATTTCCAAACTGTCTTTCTTTTCTTATTGCCATTCTACTGAAAGACACCTCCTGAGTGCATCCAGTTCTCCTTTGAAGATGTTCACAGTGTGGATTGTAGGGCACAGCTATGTCTTCTGGAGTGAAAAGTTTGCAGAGAAAACAGATATGGTGAGAGACCTTGCTTTGCCAAATGTAGACATTAAATGGATTGGTCAGAGAGGGTTAAAGTGGCACCAATTGATGCCATTGGTGAAATCCTTCATTCAAATCCAACACCCTGACCTCATAATAGTGCACTGTGGTGGCAATGACCTAGGCACTTTGACTGGGGTAGGTCTGGAAATGCTTATGAAGGACACCTTTGCACAACTGTTTACACTTTTCCCTAAAACTGCCTTTGTGTTTTCCAACATATGCCAAAGGCAAAAATGAAACTGGTCCAATCATTTCTGTCCACAGATTGACAAAGCAAGAAAGCACGTCAACAAATCTGTTTCTGCTTTCCTCCGTGACTATGGTATGGGTGCCATTTACCACAACAACTTGCGTTATGACATGCAAGACATTTATAGAGGAGATGGTGTGCACTTCAATGATGAAGGGAACAGAGTCTTCCTCTTGAACCTTAGACTCTGCATCGGTACTTACTTGTAGGTACCACTAAAAAAATGACTTCATAAACACAACAGATCTTTTTAGAGCTCCCTAATTTCTAAACTCTTAAATCTGCTTTTCATTTATCTTTTTTTTTTTTTTTTTACCGTACGCTTACCGTAAGCTTACCGTACGCGTACCCCGTGATTTTTTTTTAAATCAATAAATGTTTTTTTTGTACTTTTCTGTCCTTCTTTGACCCCCTTACAAATGTTAGGGGGTCTGTAACTCTCCTCATTGCCCCCTTTCCTTGTTTTCACTCTTTTTTTTCAGAGTGAAATACACAAAATGGCGGCCGCCGCTTCCTGGTTTCGACCGATTCGAATGTTTACTAAGATCTAAGAGCCAATCAGAATCGCGCTCGCGCACGCCGCCGTACGCTTACCGTAAGCGTACGGTAAGCGTACCGTAAGCGGGCTCAGATATATATATTGATTTAAAGGCTATTTTCTCAGAATCTACTGAACAGATTTACACCAAACCTACAAAAGGCACTTCCTTGACCTGAGGACTACCTCTCTGCCAAATTTCAAGTAATTCTGTTCAGCCGTTCGGGCTGTAGCTCGTTCTAAAGGTCCTATGGAAAAATGCATGGGAAAAACGCGTTTTGGGACCCCCCTTTTATCTCAGCCCCCGCTTGACGAATCCCCCCGAGACTTTCAGGGTAGGAGCGGAGCGTAGCGCCCCACCTATTTTGAGAAATTCGCGAGGATTCGTCGACCGGCGCCAAAGTTATTCAAAATAGAATGTTGAGGTTTTCCTATGGAAACGTGGTCCTAACTATAACTACCTACTGGCGACCGCCAGTAGGTAATATATATATATATATATATATATATATATGAAAGCTCCCAAAAAAGCGCACCAGTAATTCTAGTTGTGTTTGGAATATTTTGGGATCTTGAACATGACTGCAGCCCAAACTGCTGTATGGAATTACACAGAATTTGGCAGAAAAGTAGCTTTTGGTTTGCAGATTACACTTTCAGTTATTTGGTGTAAATCCATTCAGTAGTTTGTAAGTTATTAAAGGAAATCCAAATGTGTATATCTGTGGCCGCGTTGACTTAGCGAATAAGGATGAGCTCTTGCAGAGATCTGCAGTTCTCAGATTGGCTGCCAACACTTCAACCAAGAAGTGTTGGCATCTATCTTGGGACTCAGCTTCAGTCACGCCCCCCCCAAAAAAAGTGAAAAAAAGAAATGGGGGCAGAGTAGGAATACCATAACTCCAAAGCCTTGTTCTTGGGTCCCCAGATGGACTCCGGCAGGGCAAAAAGCTTTTTTTTTTATTCACTGCTAATTTCGAGAAATATTTGTCAATATCGCCTTGATATGAAAAAAAAACATGTGCAGTCTACTGTGCTCGGTTTTGAAAAAGCCATCCGGGTGGACCAGGTCCCAGGGGCATTAGATAAAAAGGAGGCGGGCACACAGGGCTCCCCTCCAGAGGCTCTTTCAGACATGGGGACCACAACATCTCCAAGGCTTTATCATTAAAATGGAGGAGGCCACGTGGACTCCCCCCTCAGTGTGCTCTTTAGAGCCTCAGGGCCACCGCCTCCTGGGGCTTAACACCAACAAATAGTGGGGCCACACAGACCCCTTGCAAATATATGTTGCCCCCCCTTCTGTGCCATATACAGCCCTAAGGACCTCTACCTTCCCCTCGGTGGACCCGTGAATTGTAAAAAAGGGGGCCCACACTCTGGAGTCATTATTGGCCCTAGGAACTGCAACCATCCAGAGCTGGCTCCTGCTATGTTCCGGGGTGCCCACCCAGAGACATAGCTGCTTGCTTTAGTTTAGCGGGAGGTGACAGCTCCCGCCAAGCAAAAGCAAACCATCCGGTTCCAGGGGCGGGAGCTGTCAAAGTGCTACCACTTGATGGAAGTGGTGGTTTCATCTCTTTCTCTGCCTGCAGACATGCGGGCAGGGAAAGAGATGAAATTATTGCTCCTGCATGCAGGGAGCTGCATTTCCAGCAGTTCCCTGTATGCAGCAGCAATGCCAGCTCCCACAGGAGGCGGGGAGCTAGCTGGGACAGTGGGGCCCTTGAAGTCCCCCTGCGGACCCAACAGTGGTCACTGGGTGCTCTGTGTGGGCTCCAGGGCACGCAGGGAGTAGTGGCCGGGCCACAAAGGATGGGGTACCTGGGATTTAACCAGCCCAGGTAGGGGGGCCATGTGCACCCCCTACCCCATTGTATTTTGGCTGTGCCCCAGAAGATGGGGACCCCGGGCTGAAATTGGCCCGGTGAGGGGAGCTGTGTGGGCCCTCTCCCCATTCAATTAAGACCGTGTCTTGGGCCCCGGGGTATGGGGTCCCCGGGGCTAAAATCAGCCCAGGGAGGGGGGCTGCACAGACCCCTCCCCCTTTACGTCATGGCTGGGCCACAGGGGATGGGATCCCCAAGGTCGTTCTGGCCCTGATACTCATTTCACAAAACATAAACCACAACAGTAAGCGCTTACACATATAGGCATAGCAGACGCCCCCTTTAAAGCTTCACTTCTGCAAAGGAAATATGATTCTAACTCCTGGGCTTGGTGCAGGCAAAGCAAGTGTGTTTTCCTGGCAATTCCATATTGAAAAACAATCTGAAATGCTTCATGGAGTTGAATGGATTGTTGATCTATTGGATAGTATAGTATGTGACTGTGACAAGTGGAATTTTTCTTGTCCTGTCCCCGTGAGAGCAGAGTCCATGGTTCTCTCTTTAAATGACTGTGAGTATGGAAATGTGCAAATCACTAGGAAGCTTTTCCATTTTGGCCCCACCCATCTTTTTAGTATGCAAAGGTCTTCCTGCCTTTTGCCAGGATGATGGACAGCTTCACAAGCAGCCCCCAGTGTGCTTCCCACCAATTTTGGTGAGGAGTACCTGATGCCGAGGAATATGAGGACATCTCCACCAAACAAAAAAGCACTTACTTCATATAAATAAGAGGGAGAACCCTTGTTTGGTGGAGATTTACCTCTTTGTACTCTTGTTGTCTTTTCTATAAAATTTCTGGACGATATATAGATAAAGGCGCACAAGGAACAACCACATTGCCAAAACACACACAAGGTCGCTGGTGACATCTCCTTGTGCTCCATTATGCAGCTGTAGTGCAGAATACATACTAAACATTTACCGAAAGAGATATCACTTAGTAATTAACCGGTAGAAAGTACTCTACTTGGGTAGATATTTTGTGCAAAATTATGTACTGTTTTTGGATAAAGGGGTAGGTGAGGGCCAGATGTACGACCATTCCAAATTGCGACTCGCAATGTGCGCTCAATTGCGAGCCGCAAATTACGAATCGCAATTTGGAATGTACAACAGTGTCAGAGACACTGATTGCGATTCCCAATGGGGTTGCAAAATGCAAGGCTCATGAATATTAATGAGCCACTCGCAATTTGCGATCTCATTGGGAATAGCTGGCCTTCCCAGGGATGGTGGCCTGCTGGGCTCCATGTCTGGGACTGCTTGTCAATAAAACGTTTTATTTTTTAAATGCAGCCTATTTTCCGTAAAAGGAAAACGGCATTCATTAAAAAAAAAAATGAAGTGTTTTCGTTTCATTTTTAAGGAGAGGTAGTGGTCCCTGGGACCACTGCCTACCCTTAAAAAATATTTTTAGAGCCAGTGACAAAGGGGAAGGGGCCCCCTGGGGGCCCCTTCCTATTTGCCACTCCATTATCACCCTCTTGAAGAGGGCGGTAATATGCAAGTGTTTTGTGACCGCAAATGTGGTTGTAAAACATTCATACATGGCTAGAGACTCGCTATTAGGAAGGGAACGCCCCTTTCTAATAGTGAGTTGCAAAACACTATTTTGTGAGTCGCAATTTTTTGCGAGTCGCAAAATAGTGTTTGTACATGGCATGTAGGTTTTTGCATGCGCAAATGGGTCACAAACCTGTTTGCGCATGCAAAAACTGTTCGTACATCTGGCCCTTAGATAACCACTCACACGCTCACACACCCACTGATAGACCCACTCACACAATGATGCACTCACTTGCAGATCCACTCAGACACTCACACACTCACTCACAGATCCACTGACACTCATAGACCTACTCAGACACTCTCTCACACACTCACAGACCCACTCAGACACTCATGCACCTACTCACAGACACACTCAAACACTCTCACATCTACTCAAAAACCCACTCAAGCACTCATGCACCCACTCACAGACCCACTCAGACTTGTACACACACTCACCAACTCACTCGAACACTCATGCATCAACTTAGACTCACTCAGACTCTCTCACGACCACTCCAAGATCTACTCAGAGATTCACATACCGACTTGCAGACCCTCTCAGAGACTGACACACACACTCACAGACACACTAAGAGACTCATGCACCCACTCTCAGAAACTTATGCACTCACTCACAGACTGACTCACACACACATGGAGGCCCTTGCAAACACACATTTAAACATTTTAAAAGCCTTAGAAATTCACTGAAAAGCAAAATGTTATAGGAATGTTAGAGTTATGGAATAGAATTTAAAAAACCTCAACAATTCACTGAACAGACCAGAGGTTATAGCGATGTTACAGTTTGGAAAAAGAATTTTAAAAACCTTGAAAATTCTCTGAAAAAAAACAAATGTTACAGGGACATTATAGTTAGGAAATAGAATTTAAGAAACCTTAGAAATTCACTGAAAAAAGCAAAAAACAAAAACCAAAGGTTATAGGGACATTATATTTAATTGCAGAGTTCACTCGTATAAACCATAGAAATTCAGCAGTTATAGTTACATGAGCTACTGCTTGTGACTATAACTTGTTCCCTAAGGTAACTATACCTCACACCCTCCCCATCCACTACTAATTGCTTCACATATTAGATCACTCATAACATCTTCTATGACATCATTGATAGTATAATTTGCTGTAAAAGTATTGATGAGAAAACTGTGCATGGCAGGGGCGCGAGTTATAGTTACCTTACGACACGAGTTATTTTTACTTGAGATAACTCTAACTATAAGTGCTGAACACTCAAAACAGGTAATAGCCCATCCATATAATTGCACCAAAATTGTAGCAAATCCAGTAATCAAACAGCCTTTCTCAATCTGACCAGTCACCATTTTACTGACACATTTTATGCTTTTTAAATCAGTGAAAAAAAACAACATACTTCAGAATTTGCAGCAGTTCAAGAAAACCTGTGTTTTCTCAATCCTTAGTGTCACTTGTGCATTAATAGATTTAATTTTTCCTTCATAATTAATGCAGCACAACAAAAATCACTCCATAATTATTATATCCATTACTGCGACAAAAATAGTCCTTGTCCAATATCTTTTTTACTTTGAGCATAGTTTCTGTGATGCTACAATCTTTCACATCCACTCCTTGCAGCTGGGTACACCAATACAATGTCTGGTACCGGTCCTCAACTCCAGTCCAATGCCTACGATGCCCTTCTCCTAGTATTGTTTCCAATTCCAAGACAATGAAAAAGGGGCTTCTAGCAGCAAGTCTGGTCCCCGCCAAGAGAGTCTATTGAACCTCAGCATCGGACCACCTTATTCTGCCCTAGCTTCCACTCCGTTGTTAAAGCTCTACCCGTTCCTGAGGGCTAGCGGGTTTTTGTAAAATATTGCACAAGGTGCAATTTCCCCGGCTTGCACCTAATGCAGTTGGTGCATGGAAAAGGCACCACTGCTAGAGCCTATTTAAACAAACAAACACCCCTCTCCTACTTCAAAGAGAAGCAGCACTCAAGACAGGTAATAGTCCATCCATTTAATTGCACCAAAATAGCAGGACATCCAGTAATTAAAACAGCATGTGGCACTGCTTATATCCATTTCAACATATTAGCAGCTCTCATTTTTTAGGCTCATGTCGGCTAGCCAAACAGCCTTTCTCAATCTGACCAGTTGCTATTTTACCTACAAGTTTTATGCTTGTTAAATCAGAAAAATAAACAACATACACCGGAATTTGCAGCAGTTCAATAAACCCTGCGTTTTTGTTTTCACAATCATTAGTGTCACTTGTGCATCAATAGCATACATTTTTCCATCATAATTAATGCATCACAATGAAAATCACTCCAAAATTATTATATCCTTTACTGTGGGCAAGCATAGTCCTTTTCCAATATAATTTTTGCTTTGAGCGTAGCTTCCGTTCCACTGCAAGATACATATATACAGTTAGGACCTAGTTTCCATGGGGAACAGTTTTCTGACTTGCTTATATGTTTGGTAACATTTGTCGAATCTTCATGAAATACTCCACTAAAAGTGCCCCGATGATTCTTGTTGTGCATGGAACGTTTTGGGGCAATCTGTCAAATGGGGGATGAGAAAAAGGGGGGTAAAACAATTGTTTTTGCAATGTTAATTCACATTGGAATTTCAGACACAGTTAGAGCCCGAGCCGATGAAAGGAATTATACAGCATTTGGCAGAAAAGTAGCTGTTGGTCCAGAAAGTGACATTTTTGTAAATTGGTGTAGATCCATTCAGTACTTTTGGAAATATATACGGAAAACCAAATTTGTATATCTAGGGACCCAGATCCTCTGAGTATCTGACAGTCCCAGTGTTGAAATGTGATTGGCTGCATCACTGCAACCAGAAAGTGTTGACAGTCATCTTGGGACTTAGCTTCAGCAGAGTCCCTGAAAAAATGTTTAAAAAACAAGAAACGGGGGCAAGATGGAAAGACCCTTATTCCCTTGCTCTGGTCCTGGTTCCCCCTGGGACACAGCAGGGCAAGAAAAGCATTACAAAAAAAATCTGCGGGAATTGTGTTGGATACATGACTCCCATCAAAATCTACTCTCTACTGTTTAGCCACTGGTTGGGACAGGTCCCGGTGGCATGTAGATTAAAAAGAGGAGAGGAGAAGACAGGGCCCCATTCCTGAGCTTCTCTTGAGCCCCTGGGACCACCACCTTCCTGGGTCTTTATTTAAAATTTGGAGGAGGGCCTCCAGGGGCAGGTGCAAGCCATGGTAATCACCACCTTCTGGGGCTAAATTTAAAGTAATGATGGTGCCACACGGGCCACTATCTCCCTGAGACCTATGATATAAGTAAAATTAGAAGGGGGCCACACAGCCCCCCTCCCGGGCCCTGGGGAGCACCATCCCTCAGGGCCGGCTCCTGCTATGTCTCAGGGTGCCCACCCCTGGGACATAGCTGTTTGCTTTAGCTTGGCGGGAGCTTACTGCTCCTGCCAAGCTAAACCAAACATTCTGGTTCCAGTGGGCAAGAGCTGTCAAAGTGCTTCCGTCCGCTGGAAGCAGAAGTTTCATCTCTTTCCCGACCCACAGACATTTGAGATGACATGATTGCTCTGGCTGGAGGGAGCTGCCTTTCCAGCAGCTCCCTCCATGCAGCAGCAATGCTGGTTCCCACTGGAGGGAGCAGAGGTTTCATCTTTTTCCCTCCCCACAGACACGTGAGATGACATGATTGCTCTGGCTGGAGGGAGCTGCTTTTCCAGCAGCTCCCTCCATGCAGCAGAAATGCTGGTTCCCACTGTAGGGGGGAGATGGCTGGGACTGTGGGGGCCTTGAGGATCCCCCCATGGCAGTGGGGAAAATAAACAGAAAGAAGCAAAATAAAGGCTAAAGGTCAGACACTAGCAAAAAGAGGCAGCATACAGTACAGAAACGAGCAGAACGATGCAAAATAAAAGCCAGCAAAGAACACAAAAGACTGAAGATAAAGATAGGAAACGAACTGAAAGAGGCAGAATAAAAGTCAGGAATGAGCAAAAAGAGGCAGAATAAAAGTTAGCAGTGAGCAGAAAGTGTCAAAATAAAGGTCAGCAATGAGAAGAAAGAGGCAAAATAAATATGAGAAACAAGTAGAAAGAGGCAAAATAATGATCAGCAACGAGCAGAGGGAGGCAAAATAAAGGTGATAAACAAAAAGAAAGAGGCAGAATAAAGGTCAACAACACACAGGAAAAGGCCAAATAAAGGTGAGAAATGAGCAGAAAAAGGCAGAACAAAAGTCAGAAATGAGCAAAATAGAGGAAAGAAACAACCAGCAAGAGGCTAAATAAAGGTGAGAAAGGAGCAGAAACAGATTTAAAAAAAAGGTCAGCAATGAGCAGAAACAGGCAAAATAAAGGTGAGAAACAAGCAGAAAGAGGCAGAACAAAGGTCAGAGACGAGCATCATGAGGCAAAATAAAGATGAGAAATGAGGAGAAAATGCAAAATAAAGGTCCGAAATAAGCAGAAAGAGGTAAAATAGAGGCAAGAAACCAGCAGCAAGAGGCAACATAAAGGGTAGAAACAAGCAGAAAGAGGCAAAATAAGGGTCAGCAACGAGCAGAAAGAGGCAAAATAAAGGTCAGCAACGAGCAGAATCAGGCAGAATAACAATCAGAAGGGAGCAGAAAGAGGCAAAATAAATTTCAGAAACTAGAAGTAAAGAGTCAAGATAGAGGTCAGAAACCAGTAGCAAAAGGCAAAATAAAGGTGAGAAATGAGCAGAAAGAGGCAAAATAAAGGTCAGCAACGAGCAGAAAAACAAGCAGGAAAGGTAAAACAGAGGCATAAAAACAAGCAGGAAAGGCAAAACAGAGCAGAATAGGCGAAAACAGAAAGCTCGCAGAGACTCACATACCCACTCATACACTCTCACACCAACTCACAGACCCAATGAGAGACTAACACACCCACTCACTGACTTACTGAGACATCCATGAACTCACTCACACACTCACTGTCAAAGGTTAGTGGTTACATTTAAGAAATAAAATTGAAAAAACCTTTGAAATTCAATTAAAAAACAAAGGTTACAGGGAGAGTATAGTTTGATAAATATTTAAAAAACCTTAGAAATTCACTGAAAAAAACAAAGGTTATAGGGAGGCTATTATTAGGCTCAGATTTCACTTGTACAAAACCAGTGAAATTCAGCAGTTATAGTTAGCTGAGCAACTAAAACTTAAGCCCCTGCAATGCACTGCTTATGAGCGCACATATTACATCACTCATGACATGGTCAATTACATCATTCATGAATTCACTCATGAAATCTCAAATGACATCACTAATGACATCATCATCAGAAGCACTCACATATCCACTTACACCCCTATACAACTCACATACACATTCTCAGACCCATACAAATACTCACTCATCTGTAGAGCTACCCATACAACCAGTCACTTACCCATACAGCCACTCATATAGCCACACACTCACCCATACAGCTACTCACACACCCACTCCCTCACCGATACAAGCACTCACACACCCACACAACCACTTACATACCCATTCACACATCTATACAAGCACTCAGATATCTGCTCACTCACCCATATAGGTATTCATACAGATACTTACTCTGCAATACAGCCAATAGTGTCTGTATGGGTGAGTGGTTGTGTGATTACTGTATGGGTGAGTGAGAGGTTGTGTGAGTGGCTTTATGAGTGGGAGAGTGGGTGTATGAATAACTCTATGGATCACTGAGTGCTTGTATGGTTCTGTGAATAGGGTTGTGAGTGGTTGTGTGGGTGTGTGCGTAGATGCTTAAGAAGTTGTATGTGGGTATGAGTGGGTGTGCGAGTGGCTCATTGGATGGTAACAGTGATTTCATTTGAGATGTCATCAGTGATATCACTGACCATGTCATGAGTGATGTAATCACGGGGGTGTACATTATAGTTAGCTCAGGTAACTATAACTGCTATATTTCAATGATTTTGTACATTTGCAATCTGAGTCTAACTATAACACTCATGTAACCTTTGTTTTTTACAGTGAATTTCTAAGGCCTTTTTAATTCTGTTTCCTAACTGTAAACTTTGAGAGTGGGTGAGTGAGTGTGTAAGTAGTTTTGTGGATGTATGAGTCTGTGAGTGGGTCTGTTAGTGTGTGTGGGAGTTTCTGAGTGTGTGTGTGTGTGTGGATGTGTGAGTGTCTGAGTGAGTGTGTGAGTGGATGCCTGAGTGTATGAGTTGGACTGTGAGTGGGCGTATGTGTATATGAGTGGGTGCATGAGGTTTTGAGTTGGTGTGTAAGTGGGTATGTTAGTCTCTGAGTTGGTCTGTGAGTGGGTACACCAGTGTCTGAGTGGGTCTGCGAGTGAGTATGTTGGTTCTTGAAAGGGTCTGTGAGTGGGAGCATGAGTGTCTGAGTCAGTAGATATGTGAATGGGTGTGCGAGTGTCTGAGTGGGTCTGCAAGTGGGTGTGTGAGTCTCTGACTGGGTCTATGAGTGGGTACATGAGTGTCTGAGTACATCTGCCAGTGCATGCATGAGTGTCTGAGTGGGTATGTGAGTTGGTGCATGAGTGACAGAATAGGTCTGTGAGTGGATGTGTGAGTCTCTGTGTGGGTGTGTGAGTGAGTACATGAGGGTACAAGTAGGTGTGTGAGTGGGTACATAAGTATGTGAGTGGGCCTGTGAGTAGGTACATGAGTGTATGAGTGGGTCTGTGGTATCTGAGTGGGTGTTTATGGGTGCATTAGTCTCTGAGTGAGTCTGCACATAGGTGCATCAGTCCTTGACTGGGTCTGTGAGTGGGTGCATGAATGTCTGAGTGGGTCTGTCAGTGGGAGTGTAAGTGTCTGACTGGATCTGTAAGTGGGAGCGTGAGTGTTTGAGTGGGTCTGTGAGTGGATGTGTAAGTGTCTGTTTGTGTCTCTGAGTGGATAAATAAGTATCTGAGTGGGTCTGTATGTGGGTGAGAGGCTATCTGAGTGCTTGCCATGGGAGAGGAGAGTGGAGGGGTCCCTCGGAAATGAAGGCAGAGTTGGGGCTGCTTCGGGGGCAAGCATCGCAGCCAAGGTTCACCCATGGCTCGTTTGCAAGACTGGGATGAAAGTTCTATAAAACCCAAAGGATGTGTTTGTGTGCTCTTGGTGACCGGCAAATGTAGTATGTGAGCAGCTCCTAAAATTGACCTTTTGCCTCAGACAGACCTGCTTTTTCTGGGGTTCTGTAGCATGAGTTGAATTTCACTTCCCACATAGAATATCTCAAATTGAATGAGCCAGGTGGCTGCCAGTGTGTCTAGCCCTGAGGTAGTGGTACATTCAGCAACATGTAAAGTATCTTTACGTACAGTTTTTTCCCCTAATCCCCACTTCCCACTCCCCCCTACACACACACATGTCCCAGGCCTTGGGCTGGTAGATATCTGAGAGTTTGTGAGCTCAGGTACATTTCTGTACTTTATGGGCTGTTTCCCTAGGGTCGGTGAGCCCAGTTAGATGCTTTTGCATGCAGCTCCACTGGCGGCCTGAATAGCCTTCGGGGTCAGTTAGTCCTGACACATGTATCCATTTCCCGCAAGGATCCCTCAGGAGCCTGGTATGTATTTTGGGAAAGAGAAAGCCAGGCTTGTGTCCCCTTTACAAAGATCCCCCACCCCAAGTCCGGCACCAGGTACTCACTGCCAGAGAAGGATTGTGCCAGGACCACAGCTGTGAAGGCCATTTTCGGGCTGCTGCATGCAGTCATCTCCTTGTAAAGCTGCTAGCCCAGGATGTTCATCCACCTGCTGTAGAGGTAGCTATGCAGGGTGTCTGAAGTGATCATCTCTGCCTGGGAGAGCCCCTGGGCCAGCTTCAAACCTCACTTCAGTACCAGAGCCTCAGCAGGCAATACAAAGCCCATCATCAAGCCCTTTGCCAGCAGGAAAGCATGTGTACTAAGTGAGACATAAAGGTCAAATAATCCTTTTTTCACCCAAGGACCCGCTTCCTGAATTCACTGCCCCCAGCTGTCACTAGCTTGGAGTTATTGGCAGTCGGCCAAGGTCTGTGATGTGTGAGAAGTGTGGACCCTCTCATAGTCTCAAGCCTCAAGCCTCAGACTAGGCTCAGAACTCGCATGTTTGATCATTTGTGCAGAAAAGAACCCAAAGGAACATCAGCCTGTCCCATAACTTTAAAACATCTTTAGAGCTGCACAAAGCATTTAGGGTTACAACTGGCCAGACAAAGGGGAGAATCCTCTGGCTTTAATGAGTGATAGAGGTGGGATGGCAAATTTGGTGTAATTCCGTTCAGCAGTTCTGGCTGTAGCTTTGTCTAAAGTTTCCTATGGAGAAAATGCATCTTTAGACCCCCCTTTCTCTCGGCCCCCGCTTGACAAATCACCCCAAAACTTTCAACTCAGCAGCCAAAGTGAGTGGGCAATTAGATTTGAAAATTTCACGAAGATTCTTCTAAATGGCGCCAAAGATATTGGCAAAAGAAAAAACGCTTTTTGAATAGAAACAAGGTCCTAACTATAACTACTTACTGGCGACCGCCAGTAGGTAATCTATCTATCTATCTATCTATCTATCTATCTATCTATCTATCTATCTATCTATCTATCTATCTATCTATCTATCTATCTATCTATCTATCTATCTATCTATCTATCTATCTATCTATCTATCTATCTATCTATCTATCTATCTATCTATCTATCTATCTATCTATCTATCTATCTATTTGTTTTATATAATTATATATACCCACACACACATATATATATATATGCTTGTTTCTTCGTCTGATATCGCTGTTGTACCATCCAAATGACGATCGCAGACCCAAATTCGGTGCAATATTTTAATTTATTTGTAATTAAACGCCCTACACCACCGCCATGACGCGTTTCGGGCAGCAGAGTGCCCTTGATCACATGACGCACATGTGGAGTGCTTCCCAAAATTTAAAGTGACAGTGCATAATTTCTCACGTCATGAGGCGTAGATATAGAAAACATCTGCAATTTTTTACAAGTAAATAAGCAAACAAGTTTACAGTTCTTTAAATAATGCTCAATAAAATAGATGGTAATAAATACATGTTATCAACCATTCTATAATATTAAAAGCAATATATGTGGTAAAAACATTTAAAACAAATATAATATGTTTCAAACATTCAAGAACCTCAACCCATAACAATGTATTAATTCTTGAGAATACTGACCAAGTCGTCATAATTGCTGATGATTTCAATATTAAGATTTGCCTAAAGTGCATGTGCTACAAACAATTTTAAAGACCCCCTGTTAGTAGTCACCGCTGTGACATACTAAAGTGCACATATGTGGAAATATGGGAAGATATAAAAGAAATTCTCAGCGAGGCAACAGCTAAATGGATTTAAGATCTTATTATAATCTAATTTAAAAGAATTAAATACCATCACAGACATGTAAAAAAATCCTCACTCGATTTCAAGCATTGGGGTATCTTACTATCCAGTTCTAAAATATATCGTATTTCTAATTTGCGGAGCAGCGCTTCCCGGTTGCCTCCTCGCTTTTGAGGGGGAATAGTATCTATGACAAAGTATTTTAAGTTATCCAATTTACTGTCATGATATTCTTTAAAATGTCTATCAACCGGGTAAGTAACATCAACATTTGTAATTGCTCTCAAGTGCTGGCGTACTCGTTTATGTACCTGCAATTTCGTACTCCCTACATACTGCAGGTTACACGAGCACTCCAGCACATAAACTGCATATTCTGTTCTACAGTTCAGACTTTGGGTAATAGATACTGGGTTAGGTTTGAAAGGTGTAATATAGTTTGTTTTGTTAACCCCATATCTACACGCTTTGCATGTATTACAGCGTGTAAAACCATCTTTGGGACTTAGCCAAGTTTGGCAACCAAAACTTCCGGTCTACTTTTTACTAGGGCATTGCTCATCGACTGAACCTTCCTGAATGTTATACATGGTGACCGGGTAATTTGGTTGCTCAAAATTTAGTCACTTTTTACCAATTGCCAATTTTTGTTCATGATTTTACATATGGCTTAGTGTTGTAGGCAATAAGTTAAAATCAATCTAGTTGAAGACTCATCAAGTGTATTCAGTGGTTTATTACGTACTGTTAGTGCATTGGACTGCTCAAGGGTAGCAGTTTTTTCCATGGCAGTATCAAGTATCTTTTCCGAATAGACCCTGTCCAGGAACCTATTCCTACTCTGCAATTGAGCTATCCTGCACTCGTTGTCATTGCTGCATACCCTGCGAATGTTATGATATGTTATGTTAAAAGTTTTTGTAAAGCGCACGTACACCACAGCGGTTTCATGGCGCTATTGGGAAAGATGCGGCAGAAATATACTGAACCAGATGTTTACAGATAAACCTGTGTGAATAAGAAAGTTTTAAGAAGAGTTCTGAACTGAAAAAAAGAAGTTTCAAGTCTAAGCTCAAGGGGGAAAGAGTTCTAAAGTTGGGGAGCAAGGAAAGAAAAACTAAGTCCACCGTGTTTTTTCCGTTTAAAAGGAGGGATGACAAGAAGGTTAGAGTGAGAAGAACGGAGAGCACGAGAGGGTGTGTAGCGAAAAACCAAGGAAGAAATAAAGTCAGGGCCAAGGCCGGCTAAGGCTTTGAAAATGGTACAGGCCAATTTGAAGATACAGCGCTTGGCTACTGGGAGCCAATGAAGGCTCTTCAACAGGGGACGGACATGTTGATGTCTTGCTTTTGAAAGATAAGACGAGCAGCTTGGTTCTGGACCAATTGAAGGCGGTGAAGTTGGTAAGCCGGAATGCCGGCATGCAATGAGCTAGCGTAGTCTATACGAGAAATGACTAAGGCCATGAGAACCAAAGTGAGGGCCTCGGTTGATAGAAATCTCGAAATCTTGCGAATTCTGCGAAGATGAAAAAAGCAGGATGACATTACAGCGCTGATTTGAGCTTTCATGGTCAGGTCATTACTGATTATGACTCCGAGGCTTTTCACGGAATCAGCAGGTTGAGGGGGATTGCCTAACATAGGAGGCCAAAAGTTGTTGTTCCAGGGATTGGAGGTACCACCAGTCAAGACCAATTCAATTTTATCAGGATTGAGTTTAAGTTGACTGGCGTTCATCCAATCACTGATAAAACATAAGGTGGCCTGGAACCTAGAAGCAGACATGATGGAAGAATCGATTTTGAACACTAGTTGAAGGTCATCAGCATAGTTAAAGGAGGCCACCTCGAAATTGCGAAGAGAACGAATCAAAGGAAACATATACAAGTTGAAAAGAAGAGGGGAAAGAGAGGATCTCTGGGGGACTCTGCAGGTCAGGCTGACCCTCCTGGCAGAAAAGGTGTCAAGGCGAACAGCCTGAGACTGATTTTCAAGAAAAGAAGAGATCCATTTTAGAGCTGTTCCATGGATGCCAGCATCCTTGACACGGTCGATCAGAAGATTATGATCAACCGTGTCAAAAGCGGCGGATGGGGACGACCTCAGCAACTTTAAAGGAATCAGGAACTAGACCTAGTTTCAGGGAATTATTAAGAAGTGCTAAAGGGGGATCAGGACATGTACAGAATGCTTCTTGGAGCAGGTGAGGAGGACATGGATCTGTGGGGGAACCAGAGCCGACCTTCTTTACTAGTATGAAAAATTCCTCTTTCGAGATCAGAGGTATCTGATCTAATACTTACGAGTTCTTAAACGAGGTCACAGAAGTTGTGGGGGTGACTGGCGGAGGGATGCTACTTTTGATGGTGATAATTTTCTGCAAGAAGTAGTCATTGAGAACATCACACAACTGTTGAGTTGGAAGAGGTTTGACCGTTACTCTGTCAGGCAGAGATAATTCGTCCACGATAGCAAATATGTCTTTAGTTTTAGATGCAGAGTTGGTAATTTTTAAAGAAAAGTACGTGGATTTAGCCTGAATTATGGATTTTTCATAGTCCTTTAAGAGCCCGATGAATATAGCTTTCTTTTCCATGGAGTAATTGCATCTCCAACTACGTTCCGCCTGTCTGAGCTCAAGTTTCTTTAATTTAAGATCGTTGGAAAACCAGCGTTGGGCGTCGTGAGGACGTCTAAGTGTGGATAATTTAAAGGGGGCAACAATGTTGCTGGCAGAGTCAAGCCAGCATTTAATAGCGTCCGCCTGGTTGTTAAGGCAGTCAGTTTCAACAGGAATAGAAGTAGAAAGTAAGGAGCGAAACTCGTCCTTATTAGCCCGGCTCCAGTTTCTGGCCCAGAACTTGTCCAAGGTCAGGGGTCTAGCGGGGATGGAATAATCCAAGGAAAATTGAAGAATATGGTGGTTGGACCAGGGACATGGAGAAATGGAAGGGGGAGAAATAGTCAAATGCGAAGCATCTCCACATAGGGGATGCTATTGATCAAATGGGCAGGATGATGGCTAGTAGCATGTAAAATTGTGTTTCCTGCGGTTACTTTTCTATGTAGTCTTGTTTCCACCTTATTTTCTGCAATTTATATTTCCACATCCAGAAAACACATTGTATCCCTGCTCATTTGTGCTGTGAAACCTAGATTAACATTATTACAGTTAATGTTGTTCACAAATCTCTGAGCACTTACTTCTGTTCCCTTCCAGATCAAAAAAATATCATCAATAAATCTTTACCAACATAAAACCTGGCTTATTAAAATTTCAGAATGTTCAGTTCTCAGGACCTGTTCCTCCCAGTACCCCATATGGAGACACGCATAACTGGGAGAAAAACAGGCCCCCATCGCAACACCTCTGATTTGATTAAAAATCTGGTTATTGAATAAAAAGAAATTATTTTCAAGACAGGTTAAAATCATGGTGGATAACATTTTGTTGTGCAAGTGCAGAACCTCAGATCTTGTATTTAGATAATATTCAACTGCCCTGATACCATCACGGTGATTAATACTGGTATAGAGTGTTGTAACATCTAAAGTTATGAGCAAATAGTCATCTTTCCATTTAACACCACTTAGTTTTCTCAGAAAGTCTCCAGTGTCCTGTATATACGATGGGAGACTCTTAACGTGGTTTTGTAGGAAAAAGTCTACATAGCGTGAGGTATTCTCCAATAAACCGCCGCAGGCTGATATAATTGGCCTGCCCGGAGGTTTGGCGATGCACTTGTTAACTTTCGGGTGGTTTTTCTTTAAAAATTTGAATTCATCATTAGAAAGTAAACCGGCTGATTTCAATGCCACAAGTTTTTTGTAAAATTCATTGCGAGCTGTGGTTACTGATTGTAAGCTACTTCGTTTGTAGCAATCCCTGTTGTTTAGTTGGTTGAGCGCTTCCTCCATGTACATTTCGTATGGCCATAACACAATGTTGCCCCCTTTATCAGACTGCCGGATAATGATCTTTCTTTGTGCTTGAAGTGTTTTTATCAGTCTGTAATAATCATTATTCTGCTTGTTAAATCTCCTCGCTGAGTGCATTGTTTTGTAGTAAAGGGATTTAAGTTCCATTGTGACCTTTTCATTGAATAGGTCCAAATTGTCTCTCAGCATGATTGGGCAAAATGTTGATTTGGGCTTGAATGGGGTACGTTCACTTATACTTATTTCTAGATCATCATGATAGGGTAATTGCGTACAAATTTTGCTTTCCGCATGTAGTTCCTCTAAATTTCTGAGTAACATATTTTCCTGTGTTGATAATTCATTTGGATTGTCTATAGTTGGTATTTGCACAGCCGCTTGAGTTTCTGTATTGCTTCCTCACATTGTATGATATTTACGCAGCTTGAGTTTATAAACTTGTATACATCAATCCTTGTGGTTGCATAATCAAAATTTGCCGGTGGGCTGTAAGATAATCCCAGTGCCAAAGTATTCATTTCATCATAGCTTAATTTGGTATTTGTCAGATTAATTATTGTGCTTGCTTTAGCATCATTCGCCGCTATCTGCGTTGCCATTTTTTGGTTGTTTTTTTCTTGTTGCTTGGCTTTGCGTTTGATGCAACATCGGCGTCTTGCTCTCCGCTTTTGGTTCCTGTTGGTGATGTGCTTACATATTGCACATTCGATCTGAGGGTTTGTCGTCTGTCCTGGCGCAGGTAATCGACTTCCTGCGCCAGAGTTGGTTTTCGAAACCCCATTGTTTTTGAAGCTCTTGCCTGATCATTATCAGATTCGCTATCAATGGCAGAGCTGAGATCCGATGTCGAAGATTGCAAATCAGGATTGCCACTGGTACTAGGTTGTAAATTTTTCATTGGGACTGTGATGTTAGTTGTTTTTACATTGTCAAATTATTGGCAAATGTGAACACCCGTCCTTGTTCATAGTCGCATTTATCCTGGAAGAATTTAAAAGGCTTTTGTTTTTTTATTATATCTTCTTCTTTCTGTAATCTGACAAGCATCTCATTACGATGTTTGGATATTGTTTCCGTTTGTTCTTCCTTGGAAATTTCTTCATTGATCTCATCAATATTGGTTTGTAAAATCAGTCAGTCACTTTCGGCATATTTTACCAGGATTTCTACCAAGCGTCGTGAAGAGTTAAGATTAGTTTCAGCCCATTTTCGTAACTTGGGGCTAACATTATTCTTAATCCCCTTAATATCCAATATCTGTCCTACTGAATCGACAAATCCAGGATCGAAGTAGGCATGGACTCCTTTAACAGTGCGTTTCAATTATTATTTATTTGAATATTTCATCCTTTAACATTTATCATGCATAATGCATGCCCATGACGCATTTCGACCGTTCCTGAACGGTCTTGATCACATGACCTGCTGTGATTACTGGCATTGTATTTATACCTCTTCACCCCGTGATGTATAAACATAAGCAACAGACCATACTTGTTATAATGTTACAAACACATTAATGCTCTATACCCCATATACCCCAAGATTATCAATTGTGCTATACAATTCACGTTTACATTCAATAATTTTGGAAACAAATTCGCAGCTTGTGTAATAATGCAGTCATAACAATTATGTTACTATTGCAAATAAAGCTACATCCTAATAAAGTGCTCGGTGCTTACAGTGTGCAAATATATATTCCAAAGTGCAAATTTTGGGGATTTTTTTAGCAGCAGTATAATATAATCCCTACCTAAAGAGCTCGATTCATTCCAATCTTATATTAATAAAACTGATACCAACAATTGTGCCATCATTGTCTTGTCGTCTACCTTATATCTTTACTGCTCCAATGCAGTGACCTACATTTCATGTTGCCTTTGACCTACCTAAATCTTCCTTACAGTGCAAATGCTTAATGAAAAGTGACCAGTGCAACTTGACAATCTAATAATGCTTGGTATATATATATATATATACTAAAATCAACTTGCAAGTGTCAGACACTTCTACTTTATTGACAATACAAGAACTTAACAAAGAATCCATATATGACAATGAGAACCCCGCATTAGATAATTCCACCCAAGAGCAGCGTCAACAAATGGGGGGCAGGAAGTAGCCCTTTCAGAGCTAGATCTACATTTATTCCAATGATGCCCAAAGATTCTATAGACATTTTTCATGACAGAGTGACAGATGATATCAAACAACTGTATCACCAAGTAAAACATAAAAAGCGGAACATAAAGTAACAAGAAATTGAATATGCTAAACTAATGAAGAAACTAGGAGACAATCACAAAGTGGTAGTAACAAAATCAGATAAAGGTGGAAACATCGTGATTTGGCCTAAAGTAGAGTATGTCAAAGAAGCACAAAGACAACTCACAGACCCAGAATGTTATGCGAAATCAAACATCAAAGTATAAAATAAGGCAAAAGATTCCCTGACCAAAAAATTGTATCCATACAGAAGAGATGGACTGATATCTGTAGAGGAATTCAAATACTTATGAGTAGAATATCCAGTGATTCAAACAATATATTTCATCCCTAAGATTCATAAAAACGTGAGCCCTATTCCCGGTCGACCAATCATATCAGCCATCAACAGAAAGTGAACAGCATTAAATGGGCTGATGATATGATGTTCATTACTCTAGATATAGAGTCCTTGTATACATGCATTGAACGTTTAACTGGACTCTTGGCGATCAAACATTTCCTGGATACAAGACCACTTGAAAGCTATGAACACAACAAGATGCTGATGGATATGATAGCTTGGTGCCTTAATAACAACTTTTTCATGTATAGCAGTGAAATGTACAAACAATTGAGGGGTGTGGCTATGGGAGCCTGCTTCTCACCCAGCTATGCCTGTTTGGTGGTTGGCTGGTGGGAGAAGCAGGTTCTTAGGACCATACACTCAGCAATGTATGCCAAACATGTCAAACATTACCTAAGATACATAGATGATGTGTTTATTGTGTGGCAGGGTGATGCAGACAGTGCTACTTCTTTCATTAATAGCATTAATGACAACAATGTGAACCTAAGATTTACTTCACATATCAACAAAGAAATCATTGAGTTCCTGGATGTTAGACTCTATATTAAGGAAAGCCTTATAGCCACGACCTTATATATATAGGAGACAGCAGGAAACTCCATGCTTCATGCCGATAGCGCACACCCAAAACACTCGGTACAAAGTATACCATACGGGGAACTGCTGCGATTGAAAAGAATATGTAGTACCCCACAAGATCTAGATGTGTGCACACAAGAGGCTGTTAAAAGATTCAAGAACAGGGGATATAGTGACTCTGTCCTCAGGGAAGCAGTAGCGAAAGTGGCACTCAGACCCAGGGAATCCTTACTGGAACCCAAGAACAAAAAGAAGGATGATCAGCAAGAAAACAGCACTCCTCGATTAATAATGACATATAACCGACAGGAGAGACAGTTAAGGTCAATCATTAAACGGAATTGGCCAAATATACATACAGATGCGGTGTTGGCACAAAACCTGTCAGCTGACCCTACTATCACTTATTGGAAAAGTGTGCCGATGAGGTCACAAATAGTAAAAAGCAGCCCTGAAGTGCATGTTAAAACAATGTGGCGACAGCCCAGACAGGGTTTTTTTAAATGCTCGACAGGAAGATCATGCAAATTTGGAGAGAACACCACCAAATACTCCTCCCCTTTCCATCAGATGGAAATCCCTATTAAAGGAAACTACATTTGTAAAACCGAGTACACTGTATATGTTCTGACTTGGACCTGTGGCTTACGATACGTGGGGAGCACAAAGCTACAGGTGCATGTAAGAATTTTGCAAAACTTACGAGCAATAGTGAATAACGACACAGCGTACCCTGTTGCTAGACATTTTAAAACTGGGCATAATAACAATCTGGGGTATCTCAAGTATTTTGTAATTGCTGCGGTCCCCACTCCTCGAAGAGGAGGGAACAGGGAAAGGTCTTTGCGCCAGTTGGAGTTCCGTATGATTCTTGAGCTCAACAGCAAAGCTCCTAATGGGCTCAACAATACGGAAGATCTCCATAATTTTCTGTAGATCCACTAACATACATTATTATATGGAGCTGCCAATAGCAATAGAAGATATTAATATGGACTACCACCTATATCTATTTCTATATAGTTTGGACATCAACAAAAAGAAAATAAATCGTTCATCTGCTGCTATTTCACTTTTTTTTAACCCCACTTTTAAGAAATGTTAAGATACGTAGTTTGTTGGTTGCACTAGCACTTTATCACATGGATGGGTGGCTGCTCTACCATGATAACAGTACTGTTATTGCGCTTGTTATGCACATTTGCACTTATTGTGATTTAAATTTGCCCCACATGGTATCACATTGATTACAGCCATAGTGGGTATCCCAATATCATGTCTTGGGCTTAATGACAACTGAAGAACTGAGAGGTCATTCTATTCAAGCATTCATGCAGCTATAATATGATAAATGTATAAAGTGAATTTTCATTTTCATGAGCTCAAACTGGGATATCCTGTTTTCCAAAGGTTACACTAAAGGCGATATTTGCACAAGTCGGGTTAATATCCTAATGATCATCAGTTGATGTGACAATCATGAAATATCAATGCATTTATGCAGGTATACATGAGTTTTAAATATTTAAATACTTAAATAAGACTGTATTTATTTATTTATTTATTTATTTATGTATTCACTTTGTCATATATGGTTTTAAGATGTAAGTGCTGAAAAATGATATCAGTTATTTATTAATTTATTATATTTATATATTTATGCATTGACTTATAAATGTATCTGACAAAATGCATTACCGCCTGTTTAACCATACTGAGAAATATAGAGGATATGTGCTATATCTGCTTATATATGCATTACACTGGCAAAGCATGTTAGGAAGAAAAAGAAAACAGACTACCTGTGATGCAGCAACAGAGTATGTTGTTTATGTTTAGTCATCATGTGACACAGGGGAGGTGATCAGAAATAATATAAAAAATGAAGGTGGCCCGCGTTTCTGTATGTGATCAATGACACTGTGGTGTCCAAAACGCATCATAAATGGCTTTGAAGAACAAATAAAGACCCTTTTGCCACTCACCATTGGAGTCCGGATCTTTCTCATCGCCGGCTGGAAGTTGAGAAAGTAAACATTGTGGTTTTTTCCATGTTAATTTCCATAGGAGACTTTAGACATGGCTACAGCCCGAACTGCTAAACGGAATTACACCAAATTTGGCAAAAAGGTAGCTCTTGTTTTAGAAAGAACTCTTTTTGTTAAATGGTGTAAATCCGTTCAGCAGTTCCTGAGAAATTTTAAAAAAAGAGGTCGAAAAATGCATTTCCCATAGGAAACTTTAGACACGACTACAGCTCGAACTGCTGAACGGAATTACACCAAATTTGGCATAAAGGTAGCCCTTGTTTCAGAAAGAACTATTTTTCATAAATGGTGTAAATCCGTTCAGTAGTTGCTGAGAAAATAAAAAAATAAAAGTTTCGATATATAGAGGCACGGAGGATCCGCGCACCCTCCCGAGTCCACGAGCTTTATGCTAATTGGCTGACAACACTCCAAACCAGGAAGTATTGGCAGCCATCTTGTGCCTCGGTAACCAAGGCACAAGAAAACAGGTAAACAAAGGCATAAAACAACAAAAGAGGGCAGGGTAGAAACCCTCTGACCCCTAGGCCTGCTCAGGGGGTCCCATAAGGGCCCCCAAGGCCAAAAAACAAATCGGCGAGATTCGCGCACCTAGCGCGAATTTCGGCTGAACATTTTTAAAAAATGAAGCGCTGGCTATAGCGCTTCGTTATTGTTTAGCCCCCTGGGTGGGCCAGGTCCCGGGGGCATGCAAAATTGAAATTGCGTGGACCCAGGCAGACCCCCACAGCCCGGGGGACCGCCACCCCTGGGGCTTTCAATTAAATATTTGCAGCGGGGCTCACGGCCCCCCCGTAGCCGGGTGGACCGCCACCCCCTGGGGCTTGTTATTTGTAATGTGTGCCCCCGGGGATTTTTAAAAAATATTTGTGGGGGGCACATGGCCCCCCTGCAGCCCCGGGGACCACCACCCCCGGAGATTGATTTAAAAAAAAATAATAACCTGTGTGGGGGGGCTCGAGTTCCCACACGCCCCGGGGATCGCCACCTCCCCGGGGCACTAAGTATGTTAATTCGGGGGTCCGTAACGGACCCCCGAGCCCCGGGCTATACACACATTGGGAGGGGGACGCACGGCCCCCCCTCCTGGAGCCCTTGATGGCCCTGGGGACTGCCACCCCCCAGGGCCGGCTCCTGCAGTGTCCCGGGGTGCCCACCCCCGGTTCACTACTGTTTGCAATGACAGGGCAGGAGCCATGCGGCTCCCACCCTGTCATTGCAAACTGCTTTGCTTCATTGAAGCGAGAGCAGGAAAACCTGCTCTCGCTTCAATGAAGCAAAGCAGAATTGCTTTTCTATAATGGGAGCTGCATGTTAGCAGCTCCCCTTATGGAAAAGCAATGCCGGCTCCCGCAGCACGCGGGGAGCCGGCGGGACCGTGGGGGCATTGGGGCTCCTCCCACGGTCACCAATGGAGAGGGCCAGCCCCAGGGAATGGAGTCCCCGGGGCTAGAAGTGGCACGGGAGGGGTCCACGCGGCCCCCTCCCCAAAATTTAAAATAAATAAATAAACAAAGGCCGGCCCCGGGGGATGGAGTCCCCACGGCCATAAATGGCCTGAGGAGTGGGGCCACGCAGCCCCCTTCCAAATATATAAAGAAAAAGAAAACACTGGCCATGCCCCGGGAAATGGGGTCCCTGGGGCTGAATATGACCTGGGGAGGGGGCCACGTGGCCCCCGTCCATTTAAAAAAAAAAAATAAGGGTCAGGCCCTGGGGGATGGGGTCCCCAGGGCCCATAATATAGGAAAGGAAGTGGGGCCACACAGCCCCCCTTCTTAAAGAAAAAAAAAGACACAATCGTGCCGGAGGCCCCACCCGCTCCCAGCAACACTCTGCAAACGCGCCCTGTGGCACATTTTAAGTTGGGGAATTCATTCCCCTTCAATACTGGGGGTCCCTGGGGGCCAATTAGCCCACCATGTACCACCAATAAGCGCCACAGGGCTGCATTGCAGAGAGGTGATCAGGTCACGCCCCTTTTTCCACCTCTCTGCAACACAGCTCTGTGGCGCTTAATGGAGGTACCTGGTGGTCTAGTTGGACCCCAGGGACCCTCAGGATTCAAGGGGACTAAAAAGGCGCCACGGAGCGCGTTTGCACAGTGGAGAAGGGAGGGGGCAGGGCCTGAGGTGACATGTGTGGAAACACACCCTGTGGAGCGTTTTAAGTTAGGGAATTAATTCCCCTTCAATTCCGAGGGCCCCTGGGGGCCAACAAGGCCAACAGGTACCTCCTGTAAGCACCACAGGCCTGCATTGCAGAGAGGTGGTCCAGGCCACACCCCTTTTTACACCTCTGCAATGCAGCTCTGTGGCGCTTACTGGAGGTACCTCAGGATTCAAGGGGACTTAATTCTCCAACTTACAACACGCCAGGGGGTGCGTTTGCAGAGTGGTGGAGAAAGCGGGCATGGCCTTTGTCTACCTCTCACCAATCCCACTGCGTGGGGCTTACTGGAGGTAAAAGGTAGGCTAGTTGGCCCCTAAAGGAACACCAGCAGTGAAGGGGACTTTAATCCCCATCCAAGAGTGTGCCAGGGAGCGCGTTTGTAGAGTGGACATGGCCTGGTACGAGTACTTATCACTGCTGCAGTGTGGGACTGACTGGAGGTAATAGTTTGGGAAGTTGGCCCCCAAGGATGTCCTTGGGGGCCAATTACCCCTCTTGTTACCTCCAGTAAGTCCCACACAGTGGGATTGCTAAGATGTCTTCAGAGGCCATGGCCTCCTTTCTCTACCACTCTGCAAACGTGCCTCGTGGCAGACTACAGGATGGGGGATAAAGTCCAATTTAGTCCTGAGGGAGTTTGGGGGCCAAGAATCCCTCCTGGTACCTCCTGTAAGTCCTACGCAGCAGAATTCTTGAGCGTTGGTTGAACGCCCAGCACCCTTTCTCCACCACTCTGCAAATGCGACTACTAGTTAAAGTAGTATATTTCAGCACCTCTGACTTAGAGGTAGTTTTAACCCCCCTGCCTTATTATGTACTAGGGTCATACAGAGGAGGTCATGCTAATCACAGGGGTACCCCAACGCATAGTGTTCCCTAGTGTATGTAGGTGTTTTCACTATATCCTAAGTGTCTTTTAGCATAGCACTGGCTCTAGGCCTGGTTAGTCAGAGTCAGTTACCACCAGTACCCGTCTGAAAAAGTTCTGGGCACAGGAGGATTTTGCAACAAGGCCTCTTTCTGCTCCTCTGTTGGTTCTTTCTGCACATTTCTTGCTTCTTCCTGCAGTTTTCTTCGTCTTTGTGGACTTCTGTTGCTTCTTTCTGTGTTTCTTTTGCTTCTTTCTGTGCATTTATTTTTCTTTCTTCACATGTCCTACCTCTGTAGGCATAGTTAGAAACTAGCATCTAAAAAACCTTTGAAATTCACTTAAAACACCATGGGCAGATTTATATCAGACATGCGCCACTTTTACGCCGCCGTTGCGTCACTTTTGTGACGCAGCGGCGGCGTAAACCCTGCGCCATGTTGCGCCCCATTTACATCGTGACGCATCTATGGAGATGCGTCATGGTGTAAAGCCCTGCGCCACATGAAACCTGCGTCAGGTTTCATGTGGGCGTTTCTACTATAAGATTTCACTGAGTCACTTTCCCAAGCTGATGCGTCAAAACCCTGCGCCTGCTTGAAGCAGGCGTAAGGCTTGACGCACCATGTTAGGGATAGGGTAGGTTGGAACAGTGCTGGAGTTGCGTTGCACTTGCGACGCAACTTCAGCACTGCGCCAACCTTACGCCGGCAGATGCGTCACGTATCTGCTTGTCCTTGCGCCACGATGCACCGTAAATGCGGCGCATCTGTGGTGGCGCAAGGGCAAACTTGCGTGACACATCTTCCCTGGCGCATCCATGCTGATTTGCAGGGATGCGCCAGGGAACATAAATCTGCCCTCATAGGTTTCAGACACGTTATAGTTAGAAATTAGCATTTAAAAAAACTTAGAAATTCACAGAAAAAAACATAGGTTTTAGGGAAAGTCATTGTTAGTTGGACATTTCACTCATACAAAACCAGATAAATTCCCCCGTTATAGTTAGTTCAGCTAACTATAACTCACGCCCCCGCAATGCACTGCTGATGACGTCACATATTACATCATTTATTACATGGTCAGTGACATCACTGATGGCATCACTGATGACATCTCAAATGACATCACTGATGACATCATCTAGTGACTGTGTGTTTCTGTAAAGTTTAAATATGTTTTATATATATGCCAAGGTGTATTGAAGAATGAGTGGGTATATAAGTGTATGGATGAAGGATTTAGTAGGTGCGTGACTGACTGTATAAGTGAGTGATTAAATGTGTCTTACTGAATGCATGGGTTAGTGACTAAACTGTCTGAATATGTGTATCAGTATGTCTGTTGTTGTGTAAGCTGCTACATGTGTTGGTCAGTAGCTACATGAGTGTCTATATGGGTTATTGATTGGTTGCCTGAGTATTTGTATGGGAGTGTGTGTGTGGGTGGGTAGGAGGTGTGTGACTCTGTGCATAGATGTGTGAGTGGTTGATTCACTGGGTGTATGGGTTCAAGAGTGCATGTGGAAACTGCTATATGGGTGGGTGAGTGTGTGTATGGGTGTGTTGGTGAGAGATTGGATGTCTCAGTGGTACATGTCCAAGTAATTACATATGTAAAAGGCAGTGTATGTGAGAGTTGGAGTATATAAATGACTATACGTGAGAGTCAGTGATTGTGAGAGTGCCTGTATGGATGAGTGAGTACTTATATAAGTGATTGTATAAGAGAGTAAGTATGTGTTAGTACATGTTTGAATCAGTGAGGTGGTGTGTGTATAACTGTATAGGTGAGGAAATGTGAGTGTGATTGATCCTTTGCATGACTGACTAGGTGTGTGAGTAACTCCATGGATGAGTGGCAGTGTGTGAGTGTCTGCATAGGTGTATGAGTGCATATGATAGTCCTGTATTGATGAGTGACTGTATGTATGAGTGATTGTATTGGTGAATGAGTGGATGTGTGTGTAGACCCAGGAATCAGTGAGTGCGTATGTAGTAACTGGTATTGGTGTGTTGATGGTTTCGAAAATGGTAGTCTGTATTTTGCAGTGGGGGTATCAAAGGTTATATTAGAGTGTGAGGAGGTGCATCAGATTTTGACGTGGATGATGTCATCAGTGATGTCATCAGTGATGTCATTTGAGATGTCATCAGTGATGTCACTGACCATGTCATGAATGATGTAATATGTGACGTCATCAGCAGTGCTTTGCGGGGGCGCGAGTTATAGTTAGCTGAACTAACTATAACAGGGGAATTTCTATGGTTTTGTATGAGTGAAATGTCCAACTAACTATAACTCCCTGAAACCTATGTTTTTTCAGTGAATTTTTAAGGTTTTTTAAATGCTAATTTCTAACCATACCATGCCTGAAACCTATGGTTTTTTAGTGAATTTCAATGTTTTTAAATGCTAATTTCTAACTATAACATGCCTGAAACCTATGGGTTTTTCAGTGAAAAAATAAATAAGTATTTATATATATATATATATAAATGTATATCTATATATTCACTGAAAAAAACATATATATACACACATACACATTTTATGCATTGGTGGTCTCCATCGGGTAGTTATAGTTAGAACCATGTTTACATAGGAAAACTATTTTGTGGTTTGCTTAGAACTTTGGCACTGTTTGACAAATCTTCACAAAACTTTCCCAAGAAGGTTTCATCCACCTCAGCTCATTCCTGGAAACTTTTGTAATGATCCGTAAAGCGGGGGCCGAGTACAAGGGGGGTCCCTAATCACATTTTCCATATGCAATTTTCCATGAGAAAATTGAGCGGCCACACAGAAAAAAAAAGATTATGAAAATTACACTAAATTTGGTAGAAAGCTGGATCTTTTCCTAGAAAGTGTGCTTTCCTTGATTTGGAGCAAATAGGTTCTGTAGTTTTTGAGAAATTAAGGTTAAAAACTGATGTAAACCTCAGGCTGCATAGGATCCGTGGCCCTGACAGATCAAAAGATTAGATGTGATTGGCTGCCATCAACATCTACAAAGATGCAGCGGTCATTTTAGGACTTGGGCACTCAGTCCCCTCATCATGGAAAAAATATATAAAAAAAACCCTGACACCCTAGACCTGGTTGTAGAGTCTTTTTGGGACCAAAATTAGATTTGTCTAAGCAGTGCTGTGGTATCACGTTAGTAACGCAGTTCTGCTGTAAAAAGGAAATACAATGAAGGGCCAGCTCTCATCCTTTTCATTTTGAAGCACCCCCGGGGAGAGCCAGGGTCCGGGAAGGCTGTGAATTTCAAATAATGGGGAGGGTCACCCCCTCCTTGAGCGATTACATGGCTCCAGGGACCTCATCCCCACAGGGCCTTCTTATTTGTTTTCTTATTAAAAAGGGGAGCAAAGCACATGTCCTCACTCCCTGATCCATTTAACAGCCCCAGGGACCCCCTCCCCCTGGGCCTGTAAAATGTAAGCATCTGAAGGAGCACAATCCCTAGGACACTGTTGTTGAAGTGCTCCCTGACTACACTGTAGTGGTCAGGGAGCACACAATTGCTCCCACGTGACAAAAAAGAAAGAAAAGGCTGCTCCCACCCAATGGAGCGTTCTAGTCAACCTGGCTCCTGTCGCACCCGGGATGGGTGCTGACAGGGAGTGAGTGAGGTTGTGGGGGTCATGGGCCTCCCTCAGCAGCCTCCAATGCAGAAAATGTTAAAAGGAAGCCCTGCTCCTACCTCACCTGAGATATATGCTGTCAGGGGAGCTGTGTGTATCCAGGGTGGGACAAGGACAAGCACACAAAAAAATACACAAAAGAAAAGCTGGACAGAATAATAAATGAGTGTCCCAAGCCACTTATTTATTGTTCACTGTTCCTCACAAGGAGTGCCATACAATGTCCTTCATGGGCTAATTAACATATCTTGTGGTTCACGGTGATGCCCCAATCTAGGCAGGGCCACCACCAGCTACTTATTTAAGTGTTGTCTGGGGCTGAGGAGAGTGCATCAGCCACTCAGAAATAATTTTCCGAAATGAATCCTATGTTTCCTGAGGTCTATTTAAGATGACCTAGAAAAAGTGGATGATATGTTTAAGCATTCCCAGAGCTATATCTTTTGCTCGCAGCTCAGAAACACAGTAACCACTTGTTGTTGGTCTTATGGCTGCATTATGTGGCTTGAGGGGTGTAAAGGAATGACTCTAGCACAGGTTTAATATTGTTTTGACTACAAATACCTTATTTAAATGTTTATTGACAGACATTGCAATTCTTGTTTTTAATGATTAATATATTTTAGACTTGCTGTATATTGATGTAGTGATCCCTTGACACAGCAAATCGACCTACTTTTTATATATTGAATGTGACTTTACTATAAAAAAAATAGAAATTGTCTGAAAAAAGAAGGTATTGTTAGATAGAGGAAAAAAAAGAGTAGGACCTAATCACAAGAGTGTCTGTGTATTTTGATCTGTGTGTAACCCCTTGTTTACACACAGGTTGGATTTATAAGTTGGAAGGTATTGGGTTTAATACCTAAACCTTTGTTAAATTTCGAAACGTCAAATGTGCCAAAATTTAACAGGGAAACATCTTGGAGGATTTACCATATCATGCAGATTTTGGTGCGTTAAACACCAAATCCTCATGTTATTTTCCACAAACATGTAATAGGTGCTATTTAACACACACAATAAAGAATATATCTCATGGTATTGTTATTTATCATATGTGATAAATATCACATATACTCATATTCAGGGCTTGAAATTTAAAACACTAAAATCTGCATGATGCAGTAAATTCAGCATGCTTTTCCCCTGTTAAATTTTGGCAGGTTTGACCTCACGAAACTTAACGAAGGTTGAGGTATTTAATACATCTGATTATTATCAGAGGCGTTAAATACAACCAACTTGTAAACAATAACCCCTAGTAACCCTTTTTCCCATGCAATATTGATCCACATCTGTGAATGGACCATCATACCATAACAATAACCATACAGATAATGGGTAGGCTTCAGATCCCCAGCGCTAAAGTAGGAAAAACAGCACTTCTTAACCTCTACAATATGGCACCTGCAGGGATCTTTACTTCATGATTTTCCTGTAGTCCATCGTTGATTTCGACGTCCTGTTTTATTCTGATATGTAACGGCGGGATCTTCAATGACGTGCACTCAACGTACTCGTTGTTTGGAGGAATGATATCCCAAACGAATATCGTGCTGGTAAGCAGGACGTTCTTCAGTCAAGGCTGCATTTCTTGATAATCCTGTGTCTACACAAGTAATGTATGGGACCTAACCACTTCACTCACTTTCAGTTCACTTTAGGGACGGGGAACATCACTATAGTTCCAACAAATTTAGGAGCATCAGGATACTTTGATGCTCTCTTTTGGCTGTTTTTATGATTGTGATCTCACAAGAACATATTTGAATCTCAGCCACCGTTTCAGGTTTGGAATTATTACCAGGGCCAAAGTATGTGTAATTGACTCGATTATCAATAATACTACAATTGGGACTGGCCGCTTCACTTATATGCCCACTTGTATCCCTCTTAACTTGTAGGGATTCAAATATCGACAAAATAGGTATCGTATCCCCTCTTGATACCTATATGTCTATTCTGTTTACCTGGAAGCACAGTTTACATGTATTTGCTAAGACCATAGATTTTGCCAGCATGGGAGGCACTATGTCTATTGACACAAAAAACCATGATTAACCATTGATAAGGATCAAATTTAAAATGATATCAGCACGATTAATACTACCATAGAATTAGCTCAACCCGGATATGCAGTTTATTGTATCAACTATCAAAATATACTAGATTCCTCATTTTGTAAATGTTCTCACACATACAATAATGTTTGAAATTATCTGTTGAAAGCATGCATGGCTTTTCACAAAGTTCCACCTTATTTGCCCATCAAAGCAACTCTGTTGACACGTTTCCACTAGGGTGCACTTGTACATACTTCACACTATGATATATACTACAATACCCATATTTGTATATTCTCTTAGCCCTAAAAAAAAAGTCGCTGGTTCATCCCTGTGAGCGTCGAAAATCGTGTTGGCTAGAAAGACTGGGATATATAATAACACCATACCAAAGAATTAAGATAATAAAGTGACACCAAATTTAGAAGACAGCTATTTTATTTTACGTTGTAGTTTGTGTTCATGATTTCAGCATGTGCATGGGTCTAATGTTCCCCTCTGTATTATACTCTTTACAACAATCCTTCTCTTAGCAGTCTAATTTCAACTGGAATATACAATGTAGGTTTGGTTTTTGGATTTCACAACCTTTTGACGCTTGTTTTGTGATTTCCAGTACAAGCAGTACTGCAGTTTTTCACACGCAAACGTCCTTGTATGATGATTCATTGTTTGGTCTCGGATACACAAAAATGGAAGACAATTCGATCAAATATCGAGATGTGGTTTAATAGTACTGAACATAGGCATAAAAACAACTTGAAACTCAATTTCTAACCACCTCGCACGGTTTGCAATTACAGTTCAAGGCCTTATGTTAGCATTCAAATTATCAGTTACAATAGCCCCTGTCTTCAGTAGAACACACAGTTGTTCTTTTTAAATCCCTCCCTCTTTCAGACCTGGCATTTAGAATTTAATTGACTGGAGATGTATACCTAGCCAACTTTAGTTTGCTTGTGTTTTTTTTTCTTGTTATGTTATCCAAACTTAATATAGTGCAGTGAATCCCCTTGCAGGGATATCTCAGCACTAAAGCACAGTCCCAAGATGAGACAGGAAAAGAAGAAATATATGATAAAAATACAGGTTTTAAGTAGTTTCTTGAAGCAGACAAAATCAGTGCAAAAGCGAATGTGAGGCGGATGCCTATTTCATTTAAAAGGACCCAGGTAAGAAAAGGATCAACCACCCTGTCTAACTGAAAATACGATGTGGGCGGGCAAGAATCGATCCTTAGAGCTTAAATTTCTGATGGGTCGATAAATTGACAGTTTGTTTGGAGATACATTGGTCCTTTACATGATAAAGCTCTGTGTACCAGGCACAGATGCTTGAAAATCACTCACTTTCTAATGGGAAACCAGTGCAGAGATTTAAGCATGGGTACAGAGGGGGCACGAGTTGGAAGTTTGAGGACAAGCCGGGCTGCAGTGTCCTCGACTACCTTTAGTCTGGACAGGAGAGAGTCATTGGCCTCTGCCATGAGGGCATTTCCATAATCTAAGCAGCTGACCACAAGTGCCTGCGTGAGAGTCTTTCTTGTATGGAGACGCAGCCATTGAAATACTCTTCTTAACTTGTGCATTATCCCAAAACAGGTGCCACATGTATATTTCATTTCCTCTTTCATTGAGAGGCTATCATCAATTAAAATACCCATGTTTTTGACCTCCTTTTAGGGTTGAGGGAGGGTGCCTAATTCAGGTTGTACCGATCGTTCGTCCAGTAGTCATGGGCTTTGCCGAACAACACTATTTCTGATTTGTCCTCAATAAGGTGTAGGCAATTGTGGGACATCCAAGAAGCATTTTTCTCCTGCAATCTCTGAACTTCAGTTTAATAGAGTCTGGGTTTGGGCCCATGGGGATGACCAATTGAGTGTCATCAGCATAAGAGATGACATCAAATCCGCAGGACCTGATTTCTTGAGCTAGAGGTGCCCATCATAACTTTTATAAATCCTATTGGTTCATTCTGAACATTTTTGTCAGATGACATAGATCTGATATGTATAGTATTAAAGTTAAAACGAAGGCAATAGGCCTCACATATTTTGACTGAAAAGCATATGTTAAATACACTAAGTATTTAAGGATGGACTGTTATAAAACTAAATGAAAACCTGTGGACAATAATTTGGCCACATGAAATCTGATTAGTACGGGACACAAGGGTTTTGGTGTTTTTTCCCCCTCTGACAAGCCCTGGAGCAGAAGCTTTGCATTTGAGAATCTTTGTAAGGCTTCTTAGGAGGGATTTTGTATTGTCTTTTATACATTTGTAATTTTATGTGTAGCTTTTAGCGGTGTGTGCAATCAAGTAGTTTTTTAGATTCGGCTTGACATGGGTAGCAGGCTGCCAGGTTCTTGTAGCCAGAACATAAATGTTCAAAGTTGATAAAAACAAATGTACGTTTAGGTACATAAAGGGACTTTGTGTCAAACCTCTTGTTATTGGTCTGCTTGAGGTTCAATGACATTATGTTTCAATCCATAGCAACACATATCATGGGAAATGAGTCATCTCACTTCAGCCATCAGGTCTGCAGTTCTCTGAGTGATGTGGTTTTTGCCTGATCACATGAGCACATCTTCCTGTAATTTAATGTACTTTAGTGACAGGCCATGTGAAGAAGTCAAATTCTCCTTTAATATGTCCTTTTTGTTTGTTTTTTCTCTTTTTTTATTTTGTTCGTTTTTTGGACCATTCAGCAGTTCCAAAGAAAATGCTACTAACCTGTTTGCTTAGTTCTTCTTTATTCTCTAGTGCACTGCATTCTCTAAAGCCACTATTTCTAATATAGGCTACCACTTTCAGGGGTATCATCCAGAGTGTATCATTATTTTACTGTTCCAAGATAATTGCAGCATTTAGAAGCAACATGTCAGTACTCAAGGATTGGCATAGAAATTAATCATTATACAGAATACTATATTAGTTTAATCATTCTTATAGAGTGCCACCTGCGACTCTTAGGAGCAACCTGGTGCTGAGAGCTAAGAAGCTTACTCCACAACACAAACTCTAAATCATTGTTAAGCAAAGCAGGTTTCAAGAGCCTTTCTGAAAGGAGGGTGTGAAGAAATATCATTTAGGGCACACCATAAGACATGACAGTTTTTTCTTGCTATATAGCTAAAAGCTCTGCCTCTGAAAAATTATTTCTTAAACTTGGGGATCCCAAGATTATGATAGTTGGCTGAGCGAAGAGGGTGATTAGCCAGATATCTCAGAATTTTTTTCCTGCAGGTACTTTAGTCCTCTATTGTGGATTGCCTGATGGACCATACACACGGACTTAAATATGATACATTTCTCAACAAGCGACCAATGTCCCTTATGTCTGAATGCAGTTACATCTGCCTTTTCCCCAAACAGGAATATCAAATAAATAGCTAAATACTGCAGCACTGGAAGTTTGGACAGTTCCACTCTAGAAATGCCTAAGTAGAGGCTCTTGCCATAATCCAGTCTTGAAGGATTAATGCTGGTGCAGCAATTTTCCACCCTTCTAAAGTCAAAAAGGGGAAAAAACTTCAGCAACTTACATTGGAAAAATTGACTACACATGCTATTTTTTACCTGGGTGTTGAGAGATGAACTGTAATCAAGATACACATTCATGTTCTTTACCACAGAGTTGGGTTTTGATCAAAAAACAAAAGCTCTGTCTTATCAAAGTTAAGATTTTGCGCATTATTATACATCCAATTTGATGTGTCAGAGAAGAATTCTTTAAACCATGTCTTTTTAAACCCATGATCTTAATCTATCCTTAAAGTTAACTGGGGATCATTGGTTTACAATGCAAAATGGAATCCAAAAGGAATCAATAAGTTTTACCAATGGGATTAGAAAAATATTAGAAAGAGTGGTATTTAGCAATGATGCCTGCTGACATCTGGGTTCTACTTGAAATATGTCGTACAGGACTGAGTTAATCTTCAATCTTTGCATTCATCCTTGGAGATGCAAACTAAGTGAAAGTAGGGCCTGCCCTCCAATGCCTATATCAAGTAGGATCCTTTGAGAGATGGCATTGAAGGCAGCTAGAAGATCCAACAGAATGGGGGCTGCATTACCTCCATTATCCACAATCCACCTTATCTCTTTCTCCACAGATATCAAAGCTGACTAGTATTATGCATAACTCTGAAACCAAACTGAGTGTCCTCCAAGACCTTTGTGGATCTTCAGAATAGGTATGACGATTGACTGCTTCCAACTCAACATAACCAAAGCTGTTCTATGGGTGTCATGTTCAAAGTGTTTTATGGTCACAAACCCTCAGATTTGGTAAACCTGAGGGTTTGCGAATGCCAAAACACTTTTTGAAATACACTTTCTGAATCATTAAATAGGTTTAGGAAACAATAGGGAATTGATATTCTGAAGTGGCGGATTTAGGACGTCCCTTCCAAATATCGATTCCTTATGGTATTAATGTTTTGAAACTGAAATCTAGTCCCAAAACATTAATATTTTTATCACCAACTCGAAGGAGGTAGTAACTCCTTCGGAAAGGGGAAGAGATCCATTCCTCTTCGTGAATGTTGTTAAAAATGTTTTTAGGAGTTGGCAGCAGTCCATGGGACCACTGCTTAATTGTAAGAAATATGCTTTGCCTTTAAGGAAAACAGGCAGCCTTGTTTTTAAAAAAACAATTGTGTTATTTAAAAGCAGTCACATAAATGGAGGTCTACTGACCTCAGTAGGCCACAATCCCTGTGATGGTGGGCAATTATCACATTTTGCGAACTATCTAAGGATTATATATGAGGTAGGTCAAATTGCAACCCAGTAAGATTTTGTATTTTGTGAACTTACTTATTAGTACATAGGTTGGTTCACAAAATGAAAAATGATTTGGTAAACGTCGATGCACAATTTGCGACCACTTTTACCAAGTCAATGATTTTGTACGAGGCCCACAGAAAGTATTGCAAGTCTGTCAGAATTGGTACCAATGAACTAGCACCTAGGTGTAACAACTTAACTGGACAGGGGTCCTCACTGAGAGTAAGAAGTCTAAGGTAGCCTGTGTGGGACAGACTGAACATTTAAAATCTCTCACTCTAAAGTGAGTAAGTAAATCTTTTTTCCTGCACATTGCCATAAAAGAATAGATAAAGAATAGTACATTACAATACATGAAAAAAACCAATTTACTCAACATACCAATTCATAAATGTGCCCAGCCAATTTTAACCAAAACACTATACATACACTATTTCATACAGCCCACAATCGAAAATGCATAAAATACAAAATACCTATTAAAGTCAGTAAAAACTTATAAACCTTAAAACACCAAGGTCATTAACATTAAAAGCAAAGAGGCCCACTAGCTAAACAAATGTTTATGCTTGTACCTCCACATATATATCAAAAACTGGGTTACAGGAAACCCAATGCATTGACTGGTGTTACTTCTTAAAATAATGAATGCAATCCTGAAATGTCTCGTCCCCAGGTTACAAAAAAACAGTAAAATCCACTTGTTTCTAATTACTTGGTAACCTTGGCAAAAAATATGACATCCTCAGTCAACTCCTCAACATGATGGAAAAATGGACAAGAGCTATCACCCTCACTTAAGAAGTGCTTCCATATGGATGTGAAGGCGCGTAGAGGAAGAGTCCCTAAGTGAAATTTAGCATATAGGTTCTTTGCCAGTTGAGGTTCAATCTCATCCAAATATGTTTCAATACAGTAATCAATTTTGAAGCCTAAAAAAGAATCAGTAAGTAATCCTACTCTTACAGAACATAATGCTTGGTTGTCAATATATTGCCAGTAAGCACTTTTTAACTTGGATTTGGAAACTAGTCCAGCTTAACCAGGGGAGGACCACCTATTGGAAAACCAAATCAGTCCCAAACAAGCCTTCATAGACTGAAACCAGGGAATTTTACAAACCTCATTTCAACACCCATGTGAAAGCAGGAAAGCTCAGGGGAGACCCACAACCTTCCCCAGTACAAACGGGGCCTCAAACCCCCTACATCATTAATCCGTTTGAAACCATAGTTGAGCCGTAGGGGGACAAGCATGGTGCTCACTGGCAAGCCACAAAGATCACTTACAATTCAATTTTCAAATATTTCTAGTGAACGGAAATCCCATAAAGCCTGGGTTTTGTAAATCTCAAGAGTGGAAGTCACTGGACGTAAAGATAAAGCTCTGTGTGCCCTCAGAATAACCCCACAAAGCTGATCTAGCTTAAGGCCACATCCAATCAAAGCTCTCTGTGAGTATAACCCCCAGGTATTCAAACACCTGGACTCTTTCCAGGGTCGCTCCATTAAGTGTCTAGGTATGACAAGTGGATGGACAGGAGTTAAAAACCATAAACTTGGTCTTACAGAGGTTGATTTCAAGCCATTGCTGCCCGCAGAAGGACCCACAGCCAAATCCAAAAGATTCTGTATCTCCATAGGGGATTTTGATAGCAAAACTGTATCATCTGCAAACAGGAGGGTGGGTATCTTGACCCCGGCAAGCCGTGGAGCATCTCCCTCACATTGCTCCAATTGTGATACCAAATTATTAATATATAAAAGAAAAAGTATTGGAGCTAACACAATCCCTGCCTAACTCCTCGACAAACCGGAATGGGGTCTATCAACTCACCTTGTGGTCCACACCTAACCTGAGCATAATTATTCAGGTGCAATCTATTGAGATTATCAACAAGGTACTCCAGCACCACTATATCCTTCAAAGTCTTCCACAACAAATCTCTAGGGACTAGGTCGAAGGCAGAACGAAGATTTATAAAAATTACATACAGTCTGCCTCCACTCAGGAACACATATTTCCAATATAAAGGCTGCTGGCTAAACACCTGATCCATGGTTCCTACATTGTCCCTAAAACCAGCCTGCAAGGAGTTAAGATGTTACAGTCAGATATCCACTCAATCAGTCGAATCAGGATGACCCGACTGAACAGCTTCTGGTGGCTGTTAATGAGGCTGTTCGGCCAATAATTTGAAGGCAGGGACCTAGAACCCTTTTTAAAATAACTGGAATAATCTCAGACCCTGTCCAAGTGCGTGGCTTAGGTCACCACTCCTAATGGCACTAAAATACACTGAGAAATAAGGACACCAAACATCTCTGTTAGACTTGAAAAGATCACCTGGTACCTTGTCTAACCGAGGGGCTTTATTGGGTATAATCCGATCTATAGCTCTTGAAATTTCAGAGTCAGAAAAACCAGGAACTAGTTGCAGAGCTGGCTCAATGTTAGACTCTGTTATACCACAGGGAGTTGGAATGAGACTCAGCTCCCTAGGTGCCAGGGCACTGGGGACTGCGTGGTTCGATCCTCGTGCCTCAACTCCTGAGTATAAATGGGAAAAGTGATCTACCCACATAGAGGCTGAGATGTTACTATCCAAGGGAGCAGGGTACTGGGGTCCTTGTTGGCAACAATGCACCAGAATATCCTATAGTCCTTGCTATTGACGGCGCTCAACATGGACTCCCAAATAAACAAGTCCACTTTCTTTTTGCATTAGAGATTGCACCCTTATACAAAATCCTAGTCATCCTAATTTAGGCTCTAGACTCAGACTTGATTGCACAAGATAAGGCACTCCTAGCTAGCCGACAAGATTTGGAATACCAACAGGCTTTTTTCTTCCTCTTATGGATAGATTGGGTACTCAACCAAAAACATGTCCCTAAGTGATGAAAACACAGGAGTATGAATTTCACCCAAGCAAAAGAACTGATCTACTTCAGCTGGACTCTCCATTGCAGAGGCTACATCATCCAGTCCTGCAGTTATGATTTTAAACACCTTACCCAAGGCAATCTTAGAATCTGCCATAGAGCACCTCTTTAGCCGACGCCTGTTGTTAGCAGGGACAAGCCTTCTATCAAGCTGCTCATACAAGGAACATGGAAGAGAGTTGCTTAAATGATCCAGCGTTAATCCAGAAGCATTGTGATCACTATCCTGCCTGACAACTACAGCCATATCTACCAGAGATAGCCATAGCCTTAGATCTAGTAAGATATAATTAATAGGACTATTGGTCTGTGTGGTTACCTGTTCAATCCGAAACAGTTCTCCCATTACATGCCCTGAGGCTGCTATCATATGTGAAGGCATTAATCTGGAGAACGGCAGCAGTCCACCTCTTTACTGGGGCAAGGGAAAGATCCGAGATTCCCTAAATTTGATCCTTGTCACCCAAAGGGTCCTCTTGAGAAACAGACAATGGTTCAACTTTACAGTTAAAATATCCTGCCACTATTTTGAAGACTTTAACAGGCAGGGTAGCCATATGGGTTCCAATCAGCTCAATAATCCTTAACACTGCTCCATTTCCCTCATGCCTGCAAATATACATTATACATAAAATGCACACTGCCTATCGGGAAGGATAGGGAAACACACTGAGCATCAGTGCTGCCCAAATCAATCGTCTTGGATGTGCAACAGAGGGAGGTTTTTACCCACACTGCCAACTCACCCAAAGGTCTGCCCTTCCCTGAGGAAAATGCAGCCAAAGAAAAATTAACAAACCTGTATCGATGCTGCCGAACAACAGAGCAGGTCTCCTGGACTATATATATATATATTCAAATGAATCAATAAAAGAACCCCAATTGGGACACTCATGTTTGGGCACCAAGCCAGAAATGTTCCAGGAATCAATCTTCGTATTAGGGGGCAAACAAAGAACTGGATCATCTAGGGCAGTGGACACCATCACTACTGGGGTCTCTTCTTGAGAACCGACACAACACCTTAATGGAAAACGGATTTCTATAGGAATAGGTGCAGAGCAAAGTGGAGCGGGGCATATAGTTGTATGTGGCCCAGCTTTAGAGGAAGAAAGGGTAGATGCCACAAACCCACCTTCCAATGAATTATCATGACTGACAGACAAAACTGAGCGTCAATTTAGGCCATGCAAGTCAGATGATGGGGAGAATCTACTTGAAATAGGGACAAGAAACTCATCCCCATTTGAAATCCCATGGTGTGGGGGCCTAAAAACACCCTTGCCCTTGGTGCCAGATGCTTATTAAAAAAAACTGAGAAACAAGGCTTATGTTGTCTCTCCCTTAGTGGGCTCTTGTCCTACTCCTAACTAACCTCTAGGCCAGTTCAGGACTCCTATAATTGATGACCACACAATCTCCTCAAATATTTTTTGTGGATAAGCCCACCCATCCTACCTTCCTCACCAGCAGGATGTCATCGAATTCTTGAACATTGAAACACATGTGCCTAGACAGCCAATGACAAACCTTGTTCTTAAGTTGCACATAAGAGTCTGTACTGGGACCCTGAAAGGGGGGGAACTCCTGTTAAAATAACCACATATGGACAGCAAGCAGTGGGAAGATTCAAATGGGCTTGAGAGCGGAGAGGGGAAACTGGGGGCCATAGATTGGGCTGCATACTAGATGGAGCCCCTAAATTGCCTTGGCCCAGAGTGGATGCTTAACAATATTCTCCAAAAAACAAACTTTATCCAACAAAGGGGAAAGAAAAGAATGCACAATAATAGAAATGTTGTCCAAATAGAAGTCCCAATCAAAGGATGTCAGGTCAGCCACTGCAGTCTTCGTCCCACTTGGAAGCTACCCAGGTGTCAGCCCAGGGGGAGTCGCCAAGTTAACCACATGTTCTTTGAACCAGCCTTACTTTTACTATTGGGTTGTAATTTGGTGCTACCTCAATGTTTGGCTTGATGCTTCCTTTTGGCACAAGGTTCATTATCATTAGGTAGCGTGGTATCTAAATTGTCATTGCTCGATAAAACAAGCACACTTGTCGACTGAATTGTGGTCAAATCAGCTGTCAAATCCTGCAAGCCATTGGAGCAATAGGCATTGGGCTAGTAGTTGTCCAACCGGGGAAGTCAGAGGGCAGCTGGAGGCAACAACAAAATCCTTAGACAAATGCCACTCAGCCAGTACAACTTCCATAGAAACAACACTGATGACACATGCGAAAAAGTAATCCAAAGTACTCCCCCGTGAAGTACTACCTTGATTAACTGGATTGTCCCCTTGGGTTTTCTGTTTGCCCACCGTTCTTCCCCTAGGTGCAAAATGTCGCAAGAGTATAAAATAGCACCACACTCCACAATGCCATTAACTTCCAATGCCCATCGCTGGATTATACATCCAAGGAAGGCATGAAAAGGAGTAGTATGGTCCCGGTGCAAAAAAAAGAAAGAGGCTGGCACGGAACACTTTAGCAGGCAGCAGCATACAGGCAGCACTTATCTCCTCCCCTGGTCTTTTGCCACTGCCTTCACTGACACAAGGGCTATGGAAGCTGGAGGTGTAGGCCATGGTGATGAGCTGCAGAACTAGTGGGCTGCGCAGTTATAGGCAGCAGAAGTGATGATTGCAAATTGAGGCTGCAAACTGGAGGACAGACATTTAGGAAGTTTTAAAAAATGGGGAATAATTCGAACTGAGGCCAGGAAATAGAATAAAAATGAGCTCCAAATCAGTGCTGTGGCCGTTGTCGTGAGGTTGCCACTGGCTATAAAAGACTAACAATCCCGATGAGAAGCAGAGACAGAGGCATAAGCGGGGGACCCCACATGTGGCACTGCAACCACAAAGCCGAAACCAAAAGTGACCCCACCTCACTCCTGCTGCCCTGCCATACACCCGAGCCTGCCTGAGCAAGACGGGCGCATTGATGAACGGGGAGGGGCAGATGTCAGTGCCCAGGATGGGCCTAGTAGCCTCCCGCTCACAGTACTTGTGCCGATACACTGAAGATGGGGGACTAAGAAGTCTCCACACGATGTTCGGGTCCCACGGTCCTCCCTCCAGCTCCAGCTCTCTCTCCTGATGTGGCGTGTGACATATATGGACGGGCACAAGCATGGCATCAGGGGAGGGGTCCAAAGTCCTTCTGGAAGTAATGACCTCCCACAATCCCAGCATTACTCCCTCAAGAGACTGTACATTTCTCACAACTCTGTAGGTATTTTTTTTATACAAGAATGCCCCCAATTTGGCCTACCTTTTCTGTTTTAATGTTTTGCTTATTCTTAATTGCAAACACATGCCCACCACATGTATGCAGAAGCATTTTATTTTTTCTACTTTTATTCTTTTAGCCTATCTTACCTTAGTCTGTGGGTGGATGAATGGATGCGGCAGCATGTATGATAAGGTATTTATTATTTCAGCTCATCAGTAACTGATGTGAGATGTATTGGTATTGCCAATGCTCATTCACATTTTCAATGTAAAAACTGACATTTCCACTAGCTATGAGTAGGCAGAAAGTGTTACAAGGAGTGCCAGGGGTGGGGATAGAATGGTTGTTGGGGGTTATATGGCTTGGTTGTTCTTGCCTGGCAGAAGCTTTGACTGCTAACTGCTGGAGGGGCAGGCGGAGCTAGACAGTGCTGTTGTCCACAGCCCTTTCCCCTGCAGCTAAAGTGACAGGATCACTGTCTCCAGACCCAGAGTTTTTGGCCATGAGACTCATTAATGCTATATGGAGTGAAATACCCCAACTCATAATGAGGGACGTTATAAGTTGGGATTTATTTTGGGCTTTCCAAATTCACGTAGATGCATAAAAGGGACAACAAAAAAGTGTTGGTTAAAAAATAACTTTTGTAAAAGGTAACAGGAGTAAACCTAACAACAATAGATTAAAAAGCCTGACTGATATAAGCTCAAAAATATTTGCTTAAATTCTTCGCACACACCTAAAGGATTGTAGTATTAATAAAAAACCTCATCTCTCAAGACTAGCAAGGCTTTAGAGAAGGCAAACTAACAGTGGATCACTGTTTTCCTTTATAAGCAATAGTTCAGAAGTCAGTAGAAGTAAATCACAGGCTCTGTGATTGCTTTTTTGACTTCCAAACTACCTTTGATACAGTGGACGGAGGCCACTTGCGAAAAAATGTATTTATGTGGGATATACCAATCGGTCTGCTCTCTTTATTATAGCAAATGAATTCATCTAATTGGAGACAGGTAGAACTCAACGTGATGGGTAGACTCTCCAAATAATTTGGAGTAGAAAATGACCTATGCCAAGGTTGCGTCTTGGTACCTACACTTTTCAGTCTTCATGTAGCTGATCGTCCAACTACATTAACATCAAATCACTTGTTTTTATCCAAGATGAGAAATATATATATCCTTTATTTATGTGGGATTTACCAATCGGTCTGCTCTCTTTATTATAGCAAATGAATTCATCTAATTGGAGACAGGTAGAACTCAACTTGATGGGTTGACTCTCCAAATAATTTGGAGTAGAAAATGACCTATGCCAAGGTTGCGTCTTGGTACCTACACTTTTCAGTCTTCATGTAGCTGATCGTCCAACTACATTAACATCAACTCACTTGTTTTTATCCAAGATGAGAAATATATATATCCTTTGCATAATATACGCTGATGATTTCATTACTATGAGTTATACTGCAATATGTCGGCAGATGAAAATGTATGTTCTTGCAAAGTATTGTGAAATATATTTCCTATAAATAAACACTGAAAAAAGAAAAGATAATGTTCTTTGGTAACAAAACAACAAAAGTTCAAATGATTTCTCCAGAAGGAAAGAATAGAGGAAGTGAAACGTTATAAATATAAAGGTCTAAATTTACAAACAGCGTCGACTGGACAGGTCACTTTCATCTTCCAAAAGAAAGCGCAGCAATATTGGCAGGGGCTCTATCAAAATTTAATTAGAAATACTGTGGGTGCTCACTGACTGCCTAGATGGATAAAAAAATTCCAGCAATAGTAATACATGGATTATATGTTGTATGCTTAACTGCAAAAACTCTTTGGGAGCAAATAGAAAGTGTCACATCAAGGAACGTTTTAAATCTACCAACCATGATCCAAGCAATTAGGCGCAAATATGAGCCTACATAATGGACTCAGTTTGCAGGTAAACGCCTTTCATGCTTTATAAACAAATTTGTTAGTGGCGGAAAATTCTCATAAAGTATTTAATTTGTGCTGGCAAGAAGCTCGGAATAGTGGAAGGCAGCGGCAGTTAACCAAGTAAAAACGATAGCAAATTTAAAGGAAAACATGAATTATTTGGTAATACAGAATTATTCGAACGATGCTGGTAAAAAAAAAATCTCTAAAAGTCTTAGCTGGAACTATAACATAGAAATGGGATTTCAAATATCTGAAGATCATCCTATCGGTAGGATTAACATTGGATGCAAAGGGTAATGAGGAAGGATTTTCCTATTTGTACAAATGAATGGACCACAAACGTTGCTTAATGATTTTAAATGATAGAATAGTATGCAATCCCACTTATCAAGTGTTAGAGGTTTACTTGCTGATTCAAAAGAATGATTGTAAATGCTATTGTCCATTGATCTCAAAATGCATTTTATCACGTATTTTAATTAATTGTCAGTTATTCAAGGAGCAAGGAAGTAAAGCGATTTTTAAAACTTTGTTTTTAAAATACGATACCAACTTACCAAAGTTGGCCTGATAGTTAACATGCAATATTTAGATGTGTCTATAGCATTAGGAAGATTTATGAGAGCAGTTAAAAATAAGATGAAACAATTTAATGTGACTATTGTGATGTAAACTAATGTATTTTAATCTGCTTTTACACGTCAGTTATTAATTTTATGAACAAACTTGTTCCAATGAGCGAATGTCTTTTTTCCTTTCTTTTGCACTGTGTAAGGATTCTTTACATAATTTGATTGAAGTTTGAAAAGATTCGTTTTCTATTGGTTTGTAAAGTTGTGTGCCAATAAGTGTAAGAGCAGCAAAGTGGATAATACACTTTTAGGGCCAAATGTACAACCCAACAATTTGTGACTCGCAAATTGCATCACATTTGCAACTCGTAAAAAGGGATGCACAACAGTGTCCCAGACACTGTTTGCCATTCCTAATGGGGTCGTAAATTGCATGCCTCATTAATATTAATGAAACAGGCGCAATTTGCGACCCCATTAGGAATGGCTAGCACTCACAGTTATGGTGGCATGCTGGGGTCAGCAGACCGCCATGTCAGAGACTGCTTTTTAGGTCTTCCCCAGGTAGCGCGCATGCCCTGTCTCTCCCAGAAATCCAGTAATCCGAATAGCAAGAGTAATCCCGCCTGCTGCTTGCCTGCGGCTTGCAATAGGGTTTTTTATGTCACTCAGATTTCACTCCGATTCCGGCCTCCCTATTGGTTGCTGCTCCGATTCATCACTTCCGTTTTGTTCCTTTTTAGGTCTCGGCTCGAAGGCTGCGCTTGCGCAGTCTCGGTCCGAGATTTAATGACTTGGAGAAGAGGGGCTTGAACCCGCCCCTCTTCTCCCCTGTTCTCCATTGGCTGGCCTCTTGAATGCTGGCCAGCCATTGGAGAAGAGGTCCGTCACTCCGAACAGGCCCCGTCCTTTTCGGATTCGGGGGCGTGTTTTTTCCAACTTTTCTAATTCTCTCCTCCAGCCAATGGCAAGAGGAGAGAAAAGGAAAACACGCTTCCGAATTCGAAACCGCCGCTGCGTTTCTCCGAGGCATTTCTGCTTCGCCTCGGAGAAAGGCGGTGGCGTCCCGGCGTCCGGACGCATTTTTCATCTTTATCTGCTGGTCTTACGGAGTCTGCCTCGTTGAAGCCACGGGCTCGATTGGCACACAGGCATTAAGGCTAACTGCAATTTCACTTTCTGTAGTGCGCGCATTGTTGGTACTGGATGTAAAACCCACACAATATAAGCTTAGTTTCTTCATAATGTGGGTCAAAGTAAACACTCATCCCCCACGAGGAACACCTTTTTCCTTTAACAGGAAATCGTTTCACTTGGCTGAAGCTCGTCTTTCATTTGCATGACGTTTCCTAGCACTGACGCGTCAAAGAAGGTTGAAAACAGAGGTAGGACTAAATATGCGTTTCACTCTACGATAGTATAGCCTTCTTCTATTTCCGTTCTTAGCTTGCCTTTTTCCGTAGGAGCTGGAAAGTTCAACTACTGTCAGCAGTGGACACAAATTACTAATAAACAAAGGAGTGAAGGGAGGCAACGCGAATGCATCGTAGTACTTGAAAGGGTGTATTACATTTAGATGCAATGAGGTTTCTTTTTTCGAAATGGCTACGCAGACGGGCAGGCCAATGCGGAGATTCTTAAAAAGCATACCCGCTCACCCCTGCGCGTTGGTAGTGCCAGCGCAGTCTGGCATTTCTGTGAGACGCCGGTGATTACCCTTCCCTTTTGCCGTGCCAGCCGTACTAACCGCTGTGGAGAAGCCGCGCTCCCCTGCACCGCCGATTGCGTGAGTAGTGGAGGGCAGAGAGAACAGTGATATCCAGAGATAGGAGCGAAGCCTCGTTTATTTAACCCTCTCCCTAGTCGTTGAACCCGAAAGCTAGAAACCACGCAGTTCATCTGACACGTGTCCGTTTAGTGCCCCTGCTCCCAAAATGATGTCCCAAGTCTTAACTTTGTCAAAGAAATGCGTACAAGGTTGGACTGGGACACAAAATAGGCCACGGCACCAGAATGAAAGTGTACCCCGGGCCCCATTAATGAACTAAGTGGCAAAAAAAGCGGCTGTTATTTTTGACATTCAGGTGTTTTGCAAGGTATGAGAGATGGTATTAATTTGTGCTTGCTGCAGGCAATGATTGTGGTAGTATCAGCATAATGAAAAGTAGTGCTTGAAATGGGGAAAATAGAAGTGCAGGTACTCCGTATCAGAGTACCTGCTTATTTCTGAGAATTACCGGTACTCTCTAATTAAAAGTATTACGACTGTCTTGAGAAGTGCCGGTACTCTCCCTCTTAAAAAAAGTGCCGGTACTCCGTATTAGAAAGGTGGGAAGTCAACCTTTGCAAAGGACCTTTGACTGTGAGGCAGCATGTGTCGCTGAGATTTTAGTTAACTTTGAGGAGAAACCGTTCGATTTAGTCGTTTGTTTGCATGATTCTCTCTCAAAGCGTGCTTCCCATCTCTTCCGTGAGCAATATCCTTGATACATCGGAATCACCACGGTATTGTCATTGTACAGGATGAGTGGGGCTTAATCGGAACGTATTGGATCGCAGAACTTCCCTAACATTCTCTGAAACTGCTCTGGAATTCGTCACCAGATCCTCTTGAGCACCATGAAGTTTGGCTCTTTGTATGTCTGGACTTGGAGACAGGTTTTGTTGGGATAGCTGTTGGGCCCTTGTAAATTTTTGATTTTTTTATAAAGGGGGATAAATGCGAAAATGTTTTTTTAGGTGCTCTAAAAGCACACATTGCTATAGCCCTGGCACAGAAGAGCACTATTTTGTGTGTGGCTTTGCTCCTTGTGAAAGGTCATAATGCTGTAACTCACAGTAAAGGTAACCAGTAGCTGAAGTGGGCAAACCAATTGTCCAAGTTGTACTGGGCGGAACAAAAACATTTTACTTGTGTTTGGTTGTGAGCTGTTAGATAGAAATCACAACCTAGATCGTAGCCTTGTGATGTGTATTGTATCACGTTTATATAGCTCTTGCTACTGCTGAAGAGGCGTTGGGAGTGCTTTATGCTGGGTGCCACACTGCTCCGCAACCCAAGTTTAGTGGTTCGTCCAGTGTTATTGGTTTTAATGGTCATTGGGATCAGTCTTGTGTCACTCAGCAGCCCGGCTTCTTATGACTCACCCTGATTGTCGCATTATTCCTTCTTTGCGGTCATATGACTGGGACAAACATGACTACGCGGTGTGAGTTATTATTTGGAAAGGGTGACCTGTGTACTCTCCCGGACTGGCCCTGGTCACCTTTTCCCTGTGCTTCACACAGGCCAGTGTGGAACGTCCTTGTTAACAAGATAAGCGGGCAGGATAATTCACCCAGGCATGGATGAGTGTCAGGGTCACATGATTGCACCCTGGTCACATTCACACAGCTGTATCTCAGCAGGTTCATACATTTGCTATGCCGTTTCTTTAAATGTTTTAAAAACAAAAACATAAACAAAAAGAATGTCATGAGCAATGCCAATAGCTCTAACTTTACCAATGCCGAGACCATTGCATTGTAAATGCTTGTTTGAAGACCTCTTGGTCACAGCTACGCCACCTGAGGCATTCAGGGTGTCTGAAGGAATACCGTAGCCAAAAGTAGTAGAGTTACTCAAAATTACACTTGCAAATTACTCAAAAATGCAGTTTACCTTTATGAATACCTCCATGAGTGATTAAGGAAGGGGAAAAAGCTGTATTGATGTGACTAGCATGTTTTTTTGCTTCTGCTGAGAGATGTACCCTGAAGGCACTGTACTGCATTTCACAATTCATTTTTCTTTTTAATCTATGTGCTTTTTATGAATGCTATATTTGGTTGCATATTGCCGACAACAGCAATAAAATGATCTTGCAAATGGGAATCTTTATGTTGGTAGTGAGGTATAATTGTATCTTTGGTCATCTGTTGCAGTCAGTTCACAGATTTGTTCAAATGTCCCAAAGGTATTTTACTCACAAACATTGTGGAAACAACATAAACCGAGCCTGTCAGTTAATGTGATTATAGTGAACATGAAAAAGACCCTAAATAAATATTTTTTTATTATTATTTTATACATTAGTTCTAGCACACGGTTATCACTTTGGCTCTGTTCTGATATGAGCAAGCCTTTATAATGGACGTTTCCATGGTGATACGAGATACTAGAGTTTGAAATGTGCACTTTAAAGTTTCTGTACTTCATGTGACCTTTAACGTACTCTTTTAACTTTCTCATATTTTCTCATTCTGGCTCCTGGAGATAGCAGTGGACGATTGAGGTTTATTTCATTTTGAACTGAAACCAGTTGGCATGACATGTTTCCTTCTACCGGAAGTTAGGCCTGGATTGGTAGTTTCACTATTTGTTCACTTGAAATCAGCCACCTTGTTTGCTTTAAATTTTAAAGAATAGTAAATTCACAGTTAATCATTTGCTCTGTGCAGGAATTACCCATGTATTTCTTTTTTTTATTGGCAGTCGAAAGAGACAAGGATTTTTCTCATCAGCGCAGACACTACAAAGAGTTTCGCTTTGACCTCACTCAGATCCCTCACGGAGAAGCAGTGACAGCAGCTGAATTTCGCATATACAAGGATCGAAGCAACGTTCGCTTTGAAAATGAAACCCTGAAAATGAGTGTTTATCAGATCATAAAGGAAAACCCTAACAGGTAACACCATTTTCTTACCAAGTGAGTAAACATTGGATTGGTTTACATTATTTGCGATTGAAATGTCACATGTTGCTGAGAATTGTAATGAATGTTGCATTTAATATCTAACTGATGTCCTGAACACATGTTTGAAAATGGGGATGGAATTCTCTAGTTTTTTTATTTTTGAATATAGAAAAAGACGGTTTTGGAATTCTTTTTCAGTCATTTGTGTAACAATACATGAAACACAGATCCCTGTTCCACTGTATTTAGGAAAACCAAAAGGGGATGATGGACGGAGTGTTGAACATTGTAAGCACTCACCCCCAGTCAACTGATCAGGTTTAATCCATCATCATGCTTTAGCTCAATCCGCCACCCCAGTTCAGACATGGCCATATGCAAATCAGTCTGACCCTGTGCCTCATGGGAACAGTCCAGCCCGAACTGCCAAGCCATGTCTTCCCTGGACCGGAAACAAGCATCCTGGGACCGGTTTCTGGCTAATCAGCCGTCATCAGCCAGGCTAGCTTGAATCCAGTGGCAAAGTGAGCAAGGGACCCACGTCTGGGCAATACCTGCCAACTTGGGGCGAACAAAGCAAAACCAAAAGGGGATGATGGACGGGGTGTTGAACATTGCCAGCACTCACCCCCAGTCAACTGATCTGGGTTTAATCCATCATCATTCTTTAGCTCAATCCGCCACCCCAGTTCATACATGGCCATATGCAAATCAGTCTGAATCTGTGCCTCATGGGAACAGTCCAGCCCGAACTGCCAAGCCATGTCTTCCCTGGACCGGAAACAAGCATCCTGGGACCGGTTTCTGGCTAATCAGCCGTCATCAGCCAGGCTAGCTTGAATCCAGTGGCAAAGTGAGCAAGGGACCCACGTCTGGGCAATACCTGCCAACTTGGGGCGAACAAAGCAAAACCAAAAGGGGATGATGGACGGGGTGTTGAACATTGCCAGCACTCACCCCCAGTCAACTGATCTGGGTTTAATCCATCATCATTCTTTAGCTCAATCCGCCACCCCAGTTCATACATGGCCATATGCAAATCAGTCTGAATCTGTGCCTCATGGGAACAGTCCAGCCCGAACTGCCAAGCCATGTCTTCCCTGGACCAGAAACAAGCATCCCGGGACCGGTTTCTGGCTAATCAGCCACTCTATTTATGGGCTTATTAGGATGTCGGTCGGAAAGCCTTCTACCGTTGACATCCATGGTTTAAAGCGGCCGGTCGGACTGATTGGCTTTTGAGGGGCTCAAGGAACCCGTTGGCCAGTCAGAGGTCGCACATAATCCCCTACGGACAGCTTTTTCACATTTGGGATTATGATGTTGGTTTCCGACAGGTTTTTCATGTCTGGCTTTCCGACATCAAAAGCCTATCGAATGCGACTTTGGGGCCCCCTAGCAGGATGCCCATGCCTCTGGTTGAGGGACTGGGGGCACCTGTAAGTCCCTGCTCGGTGTGGCAGGCACTGTGAGGGGCCTGTCACGTGGTGCAGGGCTTTACCGAAACTCCCATTTCTCAATGGGAGCTTGTGCTGCGACCGGTTTCCTACCGCCTGACAAGCTCCCATAGGGAAATGTGGTTGCATTGTAATATGGTGTTCGGAACTGCTGACCTACGGTCGGTTCCTACACCGAGACGGTGTCGGTCGGAGGCAACTCCGATCCACATTGTAATTAGGGCCATAGTTCTTTATTCAATTATTTCAGCCCATTTATTTTTGTGCCACCCTATTACAATAGGAACAAAATACATATGTATCAAAACAAATGAAAAGATTCACAGAAAAGCAAACTGCTATTATTTTTTTAAGATTGTCACCTTCAATAGGAATCAGGAGTAAAATAGAGTTGGCCATTATGCAAAGAGTATTTTTGGCAGTGTTTTTTGTGCCAAAGTGGAAATAGGCTGGCATGTGCTAATGCAATAAAAATTTGCTGCGGTAGGATTGTGCCCTGCATGGTGAACATGCTGTGGCAACAAATGATGGACGAAGCGCTGAATAAGTCAAACACTCTCCCTCAGTCAAGAGATCTGGGTTAAATCCATTGTTCTTTTGCTCACTACGCCACCCCAGCTTGGACACAGTCATATGTAAATCAGTCTTGACCCTGCTCCTCCATGGTGAACGGGCATCTATACCAAACCTGACTGCATGATTGCGTGTAAAACTGGCATCTTGATTTCTTATTTTGACCCTTATGTCACTTTAATCTAGCATGTCCATAGATCCTAGGCATGTCCCTGTTAATGCCAGGTCCATAACCTATTCTGTGTCTGGAGCAGTGCACCTAGCATGACCCATAGTGGGCATGGACCGCTCTACATGTCTTGGGTGCATTGCATAAAACAGTGGTGTAGCGTACCATGTTTCTTGAATCAATTGTGAGACCAGACCTTTTATCTGTGTGAAGGAGAGGCAGTACTGTTATGTTGTGCGACCCAGTACCATGCGCCTTCATCCTCTGTGCATGTTGAGTGCATGTATGTGCAGTGTGTGTAGTACATGTGTGGTAGTAGGACTCTCTGTGTTGCATGAGTCTGAGTACTACAGCCAGTGGGATTCTATTTTAAATGACCCTGGTTTTAGCATGGTGCGCAATAGGCAGTGAGGACTGCAATCCCCATACAGCATTTTTGTAGCGGGGGTACAGACCAGGACAGAGAGAGGGCTACCTATAGAAATTTAGCAGAGACCTTGTTAGCAAAGGGCTGCCTATTATCCCTTCCTGAGAACTGACCTTTGGTAGATGCTAGAGGTGAGTTGTAGGACTACAGGTTCGGTTGTTCAAAGCAAGGACATTTCTAGGTGGGGTCTGCCCCTGCCCAGAAATTTCTTTATCTCTGATAAATGAGTCAGGAAGGCTGGTAACAGCCAGATGGATAGCAGTGTTGGATACTCTTGCTTGGAACCAGTCCCACTGTTACCTTCAGTAAGAGCCATCATATATCAAACATGCTGTGTCTAGAGAGGAACCCGAGAATAACATTTGAAAGAGAAGCAAACCCTTCAGTACTGAAATCTTAGGATTAGGATCCAGATCCTGTGTCTGGAAAATATGTATACAAGTGAAATACAAATCACCCCACTTTCTTCCAGTCCCAAATTCCACTTGGCCAAGTAAATGAGCGCTCCGTACAACTGCAGTTCATCCAGGTCTCATATCTGCCTGGTAGCCAGTCTCCCAGAGGGACATTACCTAAAGTTTGCATTTTCTACAGAAGTCCTAGACACTTACCTTTCTGCTGATAGAGTCCAGTGTGTATGCAGATCAAGAGGCACATAGACAAAACCTGAGATGCATAGAGAGCAAAGCCAGGAGTGACTTGAGTAATGAAGAGAGTCCCCCTAGTTGCTCTGCACAATTATAGTGTGAGCTACATAAGGCTTTAACAGAATAACATGCTAACTTGCAAAAAAGATGATACATGAATAAGTATACTGTGATGCCTGGCAGTGTACTGTGGACTTAAGAGACTGATGTTGCAGCTACCAGGATTATAAGTGGAAGGCATGTCTCAGCCAAAGCAGCAGCCGGCAACCCCTCATCATCCCAGAAGCCACATCTGCCAGAAAGACACCACCAAGAGGATTCAGCTGGGTGGTTGCAACTGCCATACCAGAACACCTGTTTGCAGTTGGCCTATATGGTCCCCGCCTTCGGAGATGAATGATGTCGCACAGGTCTGCCTCACCTATTCATCTGAAAAACTCTTCCAAGTGAAACTGCTGACATGGTCCCAGCAATAGCCAAGCCACTACAATGAAGGTAGAGTCCTGGACCACATTCACCACAAAGCTCAAACTGCTAAAGTACCCAGCTTATAAATAATGGGGCTTGGCCTATACAAGGGATAAGAGAGTAAATGCACACAGATGAGACTTCCGTGCATGCCAAGACTTTTGCCAAAGGCATAAAGAGACATTGAACTGACTTGCACATTTGGCCTGTGAGAGTTTGGAGCGATCTGCATTGTATAATCTCTCCTAAACCCATAGTGTGTCGGGGACTGTAGATATTATATCTTGACAATAGTGGGAGGAAGGAGGATACCAGGAAGATATCAGGAAGAAGGCAGATAATGCCTCATTATTTAACACAACTCTGTTTACAACCCTATAAGTGGTTTCCACTGAATTGTGTAGCATTCAATTATGCTGTGTGATTAAAGTTCTTTCTATTTACATAAAATATTAGCTCAGGTGGACATTACGGTGTTGTGTCTGTTAGTTGACTGCTGAATTCTGAACTTGTGCCTCCCACACTACCTCCCAGAGAAGACTATGACTGCCTTTTCTCACTATCATGAGAGTCAAGTGTGGGAAGCATTGTTTTTGTCCTAGTTTGCAGAGCAATAATTTGACAGACCCCAGGACACCAGAAGCAAATGACCTCAACCTCTGCTACTAACGTTCAGTAGCCTTTGTCTGCCCAATAGCCCCCCTGAATGTAGGCTGACAAAGATGTATCTATGTTTAGTACAAGCAAAAGTCATTTAGGGGCAAGGTCACTAATGTATGTACTACAAAACTCTATTCACAGACATACATGTGGAGTTTCTGCCTCTGCATTTCCTATACTTATATGTACAGAGTTCTCCACCCTAGTGCTTTGCCTCCGGATATGTAGGTATATGTATTAGTAGTAAATGTTGGAGGGACAGAGGGTAGAGGCTGAAAAATGGGGAATACGTACTACTAAAGGGGAGGGAAATAGGGAGAAATAAATTGGTGTTAAGGGAGGATTTGGGAGGGGTTTAAGGAGGGATATCAAGCCACCCAAAAAAGAGTAAAGCGCATATTAATTAAATTGTAATGCAACGCAGTGCAGTAAGTCACCTTGCTGCGCTGCGTTACAGGGAAAGGGCAGGAATGACCTGTATTTATTACAATAAGACGCATTACCATCCTTTCCCCAGTGCAGGCGCACACAGGGCTTCCTAGCACCAATGTAGGCATCTTTGCACAATGGTGCAAGGTTGCATGCAGGATTGTTTTTGTGCAGAAAGGGGCAACTTCTTGCAGAAAAACAATCCTGAGAGGCATTTTCCTCTTCCTATGTGTACTGCGAAATGCAACATCAATAGAAAAAGGAAAACGCAAGGAGATTTCTCCTCGTTATGCCTCCCCTGAGAAAATATGTATCTTTTTGGCACATTCCCAGGTCTACCAGTGATGGTAAATTTGGGAATGTGTCAAAATCAAAGGGAGTTGCTTGGGTGCCTTCACGTAATGATCATGGAGCGCCTTCCCTGGGCAGAGAAACACAGCGCAGCGATCTGCGACGCGTTGCTTTACTGCAGATTTATGAAGCCACTAAGGGCCATGGTAGGTGGCCTTGCGTGGCTTCATAAATCACATTTTGGGCTTGCGTCGCACTTGCACCACATTGTGACGCAATTCCCCAGGAAAATATGCCCCTAAGTCTATATCTATTAACACATTACACATATATAGTTACTATAGCCGACAAGGAACCCAAAACAACAGCAAAAGTACTATAGCTCAGAGTTGGAGTAAGTCTAGCATCACACATGGCCAACCATAGTATTTCAGACCATTCCCATAGAAAATAATTTAGGTGGAGGCTTAGAATCAAACCCAATCAGTAATAATGATACATTTAAATACATGTATTAAAAAAACTAAAATAGAAATATATATATTTGAATGTAAAAACAAATATAAAAAAATTGTAAATATTCTTACAATAATTAAAAAATGTTCAAATATCCTTATCCGTTTCAAAATTAATGTAACATAATATTCAATTAAATCTACTTAATTAATTTTGACATATTTGGAAAAATATCTTTTAATATTTATTCATGCATAATAAATTATATTTTTTTGATTACCTTTGAATTTGTTTATGTGCACGTGAACTATTTTTTAATGTAATGCATTTAAAATATTGTAATTTTATTTTTAAATTTATCATTATTAATAATATTGTTACAGAAGTTGTACATTTAAAATAAAGAAATAAAAATAATTTTTATTGATAGTTTTACAAAAATGTTTTTTTTAATTTCTGTACAAGTGCAAAACACTTATTAGTTTTACACATACTTTACCATAGGGAGTTGGGCTCTGTGTGATAAAGAACTGGGAAAAGTTAATACCTTTATGACACTTGTTAAAGCAATTATGGTCCAGAGTATGACGTGGTTTCACCCGACGTGACAATGTGGTCCGCCCACTCCATTATGATGCGGCGGGTGGAGGCATCGTGCGTTGGAAGCCATTCATAATTCCCTAATGACGGCAAAGCCAAGTTCGACTCTGCCGCCGGTATTATGATGACAGTTTCCGACAGCCCTTTAATGGTGGCCTTTCGCACATGGAAAGGCTGTCGGAAAGTGTTTTTGGGTGCCCCTAGCAGGGTCCCCTTTCCCCCTGGTTCTCCGCTTTTGGGGCTGTGGGTCACCTATGATACACCCTTAAACATCCTTGCACCGTGTAGCAGACTCCGTGAGGGGCCTGCCACACGGTGCAGGGATGTTTAAAAAACATCCATTTTACAATGAAAGCTTGTGCTGGAGGCCTTTTCCTCCTGCTGTATAAGCTTCCATTGTAGAATGGATGTTTCCAATTTCCCCATGGGCGGTCACATCCTAATACAGAGGTCAGAACCGCCGACCTATGGTCAGGCGGTTCCAGCCCGATACAGTGTTCGGCGGACATCGAAATCACTGCCTATATGTTATTATTATTATGAAATATATTAATATATTTATTCTAATTGTGGATCAAAATTTCTAAAACAGGGAGTCTCTGCAACTAAAGGGTTGTTAAATGTTTGAAAATGGGGAAATGTATAGTTCAACAGCTTAGCAATTGTATCTTATGACCACATGTGTGACACATATATTACAAGGATTACAAAACTTGCAACACACCTGGTAATGAAATTAGTATTGTTTTGAACACCAATACCAATCTCTATATAAAATTAATTTTAACTACCACCAATTGTAAACAGGCTGACTGCATACGAAAGGGACACAAAAAACCAAGCCTCTTATCCTGCCTTCACTACGAAGGTGAGCATTTTTAAGCGTTTGCCTCTTAAGGAGAAATTATTTGAGGATGAGAAGAGAAAGGTTTACAGGCAATGGATCAACATCGTTGACATGTCCAGGAAAACTGTCATTGACAGTTACTGCTTCCCACATTACATGATCCTGGGCATGGTTTTTGGCTGAGACAAGGGCTGGATTCACCTACAGCCTGCTCCCAATCTATCTCAGTCTGTGTCATCATACTGGTTGCACTCCATTTCATGGCAACTGGAGTTTTCCAGAAAGTCTCATATGACAGTAAGGCAGATGGCTGCACAAGTCCAAGGAACATGGTTTATTCCCACCTGTGCTCAAAACCTCCTGTATCAGACCTTTCCTCAAAAAGAGGAACTTCAACCCATCTGATACAGCACATTACAGGCCCATATCAAATGGACCATTCTTAGGAAACGTTTTTGAGAGAGCAGCGATTAGTCAACTCTCTAATTTTACTGAACCTTGTGACTTATTGTCAGACCAACAGTCCTGTTTCAGACTATGCAGAGACACAGAGTGAACCAAAATATACATTTGGAATGATCAAAAACTCACAGTGACTAAAACGGCGTAGCTGCCTTTTTACTTCCTGATTTATTGGCTGCATTTGACACTGCCCATCACCACACCCAACTGCAAAGACCTAACAATGATGGAATCTATCAAAATGCTTTAAAATGGTTGCTCCTTATCTCACAGGTGGACAAAGTGTAGTTTATGTACCTCCTTTCTCATCACCTCTTCACACACAACACTGCGGCATTTCTCAGGGATCGATCATAACCCCACTATTATTCAATATCTACCTAACCCCTTTTCCAATTCTAATTAAATCTTGCAAGATTGCCTGTTACAACTATGCAGTTGACAACCAAATCATTTTGAAAAAGGATAGCCTCCAAGAACTCTGTAATACAAATCTCAATGACTGCCTTCGAGCCATAAACACATGCATGATGAAGAACCATCTAAAGCTCAATACTGGAAAGACAGAGATTATAACATGTGGACAATGGCAAAACTACTAGTCTACCGCCCTTTGTCTTCTAAGCCCCTCCTACAACAGCAAGAGAAGTTAGAAACCTAGAAGTGACCATGGATTTAGATTAATGCTTGATTCTTCATTCTAACAATGTTACTAAGAGTAACTTCTACACAATAAAAAGACTGTGCCTCATCTTCCCATTACTTTCTTACCAACATAAACTGCAAGCCACCCTCATGCTCATAATCTCCAAGCTTGACTATGCCAACAGCCTAAACCTTGGTGCACCCACATTCATTATATGCAAAACACAACTCATCCAAATTGCTGCCTCGAGGTTTCTTCTCCTCCTTCATCCAAGAGAATGCATGGCCCCAATTCTGCAATCTCTTCCCTGTCTATATATAGCTACGAGGACAATTTTCAATGCACTCTGCATTATCCACAGAGCCCTCCAAGGAAAAGTGCTTCTGTAGATACAAATGAAATTCAAGCAATGCAAACCAAACTGAACACTGCGCTCCAGACTTGCACCACTTATCATTCTACCACCTTACCATAAGACATCCGTAGTAGGCACCTGTTCCTTAGTACAAACTGTCAAGCCTGGGAACTCACTACCAGCCAGCATTAGAAGCACCCAGGAGAGCACAGGCACTTCCAAAGACAGTTGAAAACCAGGCTATTTCCTTGGTAAATTCCCCACCAGTAGCCAGGCAACAGAGCCCAGAAACACTCTCAAGTGCAATCCTCAGCTTACAACTCACGAATTGCAAACAAGTCAACCAGCAAGCTGCTTTCATTATGCCGGTAAACAAAAAAGGGTTTCAATGACATTATTTAGTTATATACTTCCATATATAACTGCTATTGCCTACAATTATACTAAAGTATACTAAAACCATTATGTACATTAGTCAGCAACACATTGTAACTTATAACAATTAGATTTTCAAAGTACATCTGGATGTAGACTAGATTCTCCTGTTGGCATCTTCAAGACACCCTGAGAGTCTCTAAGTGCTCTGCCCAGTGGTTCTGAGGGCCTTCAGACCAACTAAATTTCCTTCTGCCTTGCGAAGTAAAACATTTTCAACAAGAAATATCTAAAGCAACAGTATCCAAGGCTTCAGTGGGACCAACCTGCTTCAACTATTCAACTTTCAGATCAACAGTGATGGCACCAGTTTCACCACTGATCCCCTCAGTGAGGAAATTTGTTGTCAGAAAGTGACAAAGACCCTTTCTACATAATGACTTAAAAACGTTTTCAATTTTTTTCAAACATTTCACTTTCAGACTTTTACGGAGACCAATCCACTTGTTGTATGTGATCAGGTCTTCCGCTTCCATAGACTATGGGCCAGATTCACAAAGGTAAACTTAGACCTGAAATCCAACTTTATGCCTGAAGTCTAAGTTTAGACTTCAGGCCCAGTTCACAATGGTAAAGTTTAACCAAAAGTCTAATTTTACTACTTTTGCAGCATTCACAAAAGTAAAGCTAGACCAAAAATCTAAGATTTTTTGTTGTTTTTATCTTATTGTATACATTATTTGTTGCCCTTTTATTTAAAAATTGGTTGTGGGATTGTATTATGTTTCTGTGTGATTTTTTCCCTAGCACCTGAAAGAAGAAGATTTCAACAGATGAAGAACATCACCTCCAGCTTATTTTTATGTTTAAAACGTTTTTATTGAAACAAAAACAAACCATGGGGGAGGGGGATAGGAGGTCAGGATACATGGAATACTGTCAAAGAAAAAGGGTGCAACTCCAGAGGGTTGGCAATAGGTAGCGCAGTAAGTCAGGGGGAAAAACACAGTAGATGAAGGCTAGAAATACAAGCTATGGAACCCCGCCCGCGCATCCGACACCCCAAATCTAAGCAATGAAAGCCATCAGCAACTCAACAGAACACAATCCCCCCCCCATCCCCCATTCTCCCAGTAACGAAAAAAAAACCCACACCCCCCCCCCCGTCCTATGGTCCCGCACCAGAGTAATCCTCACCAGGAAGCCCCGCACCCCCCCCCCCTCCCTGGGAGGTCCCCGCCTCACATGTAAACTAGTCCGCCGGGGTCACCGGCGGCGTCAGCCTGAGAAGCCTAAGATACCTCGGGCAGGTGAGCTCCCGGAATTCAGTGGACAGCAGCGCTAGAAAGGGTTGCCACAGCTCTTCAAATTGGTCTATCTCCCCCGCAACCGTAAGCGACAGCTTCTCCATCCCCAGCACATGCCAAAGCCTATGCAACCAACCGGTGATGGAGGGGACGGTGGCTGTGCGCCAGTGGATTAGAATGTTCTGAACCGCAGACCCCAGCGCAATTGTGATCTGCCTACCCCTACGGGACTTCAGTGGGTACATTAGGTCATTGGGGAGGCCCAACAGGACATACGCCGGGAGTCGCGGCAGCTCTATCCCAAAGTGCTTATCCACCTCGTCCAGAACTTCCTTCCAGTAGGCGGTCAGCACTGGGCAATCCCAAAGAATGTGTGAAAGGGTACCTTCCTGCCCGCAGCTCCGCCAGCACCCCCTGTCAGTGTGCTTATGCATTTCATACAGTCTCTCCGGGGTGTAGTACCAGTATGTGGACACCTTAGTAAAGGTCTCCGTAAGGCCCGTGTGATATGCAGAGTGCCGCGCCCGATACGCAATTTTGTCCCATTCCTTGTGGCTGAGTGTCCTGCCCAATTCCCTGTGCCAGCGCTCCCTCCCCGGGTTGTAATAGTGAAACGGCGGGGGTTTTAGGTATTTGTACAGATCGGTAATTAGCTTAGCGTCGGAGGTCCGAGTAGCCAACCACCTCTCATACGGTGTAATCGGACGGGCGGCGGTGGCACGCACCTGGGGCTGGAGGGCCCAATGCCGAACCTGCATGTAGCGCAATCTGTCCAGCTCCGTCAGGCCGAACTCCTGGCGGAGTTGCTGAAAAGGAACCACTCCTTCCGGGCCATAGATCTGGAAGAGTGCCCTGCAGCCCGCCTGCACCCAGTGGGAGAAAACCCCCGGCTCCATCCCTGGGGAGAAGTCCGGGTTGCCCACAATGGGCGTGAGCGGCGAAGGGAAGGTGGTAAGGCCCCGGGCCTCACAGACCGCGTCCCACACACGCAGGGGGACCCGCGTAACAAAGGAAGCGTAAAGATTAGGGGGGCGATGCACGCGGCGCAGGAATGGAACCTCTTGTAAGGTGCGGCCCGCCACTGCCTGGTCTTGGAAGAGCCAATGTTTGTCGGACTCCCACCTGCTCCACTCCACCAGATAGCGTAGCTGTGCCGCCTGAAAGTACTTACGGAGGTCTGGAATACCGAGACCCCCCGCCTCCGGAGCAAGCGTGGAGAGGACCCTCTTCATGCGTGGCCTGCGGCCCTGCCAGACAAAGCGGGAGATGTCAGCCTGCATTTGTCGTATCCAGCCCACCGGGGGCTGGAGCGGGAGGGCCCGGAAAAGATATAGTATCTGGGGCAACACCGTCATCTTGACCGCCGCGATTCGCCCCAGCCAGGACAGCAGGCCTTTGTTCCAGCGGCCAAGCTCATCCTTGATCTTCCTGCTGAGGGAGGCATAATTGGCCGTAACCATCTCCGGTAATGTAGGCGCCAGTAGGATCCCCAGGTACGGCACCGTGGACGAGGACCACTGCATGGGGAAGAGCCGCTGAAGATCCCTCCTGGTATCCGCAGCCAGGGACACGTCTAACGCCATCGACTTGCTCATATTCATTTTGAAGCCGGCCACCCCCGCAAAGGCGTCCAGCTCCCGGAGGCAAGCAGGCAGCGACCTCCTAGGGTCGTCCAAGGTCAACAGGACATCATCCGCGTAGAGACTGACGGTGTGGACGTACTGGCCCATCCGGACCCCGACAGCATCCGGATTATTACGAATCCTCTGAGCAAACGGCTCCATGTAGAGGGCAAACAAGAGCGGCGAAAGAGGGCAGCCCTGCCGCGTTCCGCGCTCGATGGCAAAGCCACCGGAGCTACACCCATTGACCCGCACCGACGCTGAAGGATGCTTATAGCAGTTAAATACCATGGTGCGGAACTTATCGCCGATTCCCAATTTCTTGAGGACCAGCTCAAGATACGGCCAGTGGACTCTGTCAAAGGCCTTCTCCGCATCGACGGACAGCAACATCCGCTCCCCCGAGATCCTTGAGGCCTTCTCCAGAACATGCGTCACCCGCTTGGTGTTGTCAACCGTCTGTCTGCCGGGCACAAAACCAGCCTGGTCCGCCTCCACCAGACCGGGGAGGTGTGGACTCAGCCTGGACGCGAGAATCCCCGTGTACAACTTTAGGTCGACATTTAAAAGCGAGATGGGTCGGTACGAGCCGCAGAGGGCCCGGTCCTTCCCAGGTTTCGGGATTACCGCGACCGTCGCCCTCAGGAGATCCGGAGGGATGGCTCCCGGTTCGGAGAAAGAGTTAAATAGCCGAGTAAGGACAGGGGCCACAACCGTGCAAAAAGTCTTGTAAAATAGCGACGTGTACCCGTCCGGGCCCGGGGCCTTGCCATGTTTCAGCCGCGCGATAGCGGAAATCACTTCCTCAACATGGATGTCCCGCTCCAGGTGGTCCGCCTGAGCCGGATCCAGTACCGGGAGGGTCACCGACTCCAAATAGCCGTCGGCATCCCGTGGCGAGGAGGGCTCCTCAGCATACAGCGCCTCGTAGAAGCCGCGGAAAGATTCCGCTACCTCCGCGTCCCCGGAGACAACCCCCCCGTCCGTGCCCACCAATTCTTTCACAACGCTACGCTGTTGCGCGACCCGGAGCCGGTGTGCTAGGAGCTTGCCACATCTGTCCCCCCCAGTGTAGTAGGCATGTTTCAAGCGTAGGGCGGCATACTCCGCCCTGTCAAGATCCAGAGCCGACAGGAGCTTCCTCGCTGCCTTCAACTGCCTCCACACCCTCGGCGCCCCCGTGCGGCGGTGGACCTGCTCAAGCTCCCGGACCTGAGCTGTCAGCTCATCCCTCTTCAGTTGCCGCTCCTTATTTTCAGCTGCAGAGATAGAGATAAATTCCCCCCGGAGGACTGCCTTCAATGCCGCCCACTGTGTCGCCTGCGAGGTGTCAGTGTTGCTATTGTGGGTGAGATAGTCCCGTATGACCTCCCCGATGCGTTGCACCACCGACTTCTTGTGTAGAAGGGTATCCCGGAGGCGCCACACCCCCCGAGAGGGGGAGGCCGCCGGCCACTGGAAAACGCCGGTGACTGGGGAGTGGTCAGACAGGGTCAGGACCCCGATGTCCGCCGCCGTGGCAGCGGCACGCATCGGTCCACTCACCAGGAGGTAGTCCAGCCGTGAGTAGGTTCGGTGTGCGTGCGAGAAATAAGAGTAGTCCCTATCCGTGGGGTGCATGGAGCGCCAGAGGTCGTGCAAGTCCATTTCCGCAATCCGGGCCCTCCCAGCCTGGGACAGTTCCCCCGTCTGCGGGAAGCGCTGCGCCGATCTGTCCATCACAGAATCGAAGACAATGTTAAGGTCCCCCCCCAAGATAATGTGGCGGTCGGGGGAAGCAGTGACATCCACCAGCGCGGAGTCTAGGAAGCGCTCTTGGTGATCGTTTGGGCTATAAACGGAGCCGACCGTAAATGCTATGCCTCCCAGGCGCATGCGATACGCAAGGAGCCTCCCCTTCTGTTCAGCACACTTATGCAAAACCTCCCCCCGAAAGGAGCTCGCTAGGAGAATGGCTACCCCCGCCGTCTTGTTCGCTGCCGAGGAGAAGAACTGGGTAGGGAACCTGGCAGAACGCATCCTATGGCAATCTCGGGGCAATAAGTGTGTCTCCTGCAAAAGGCAAATGTCCGCCTGCGTCCCCTCCAGCTACGATAGGATCGCTCTGCGCTTCACCGGGTTATTCAGACCCTGAACATTAAGGGTCACTACCTTTAGGCCCGGCATTCCTCGCGGGGATCGGGAGCGCCATGCAATGGGCAGGGAATCAGCGGGTGGGGCCGCCGCGCAGGACAAGCCAAAACAAAGCGGGCATAGACAACATCGGACGGGACCTTCCCAACCCCAAAACAACCCCCTCCCCCACCCCAAACACACCCCTGGCAACTAGCCACCCACAAACTCAAACACCCCATTGTCTCAGTCAAGCCCCAAGACGGGCAAGTCCGTAGAAAAGAACGAAGTGGACGTCCAGCCACTCACCTCCATCCGCTCCCCCCCCACCACCCCGCCCCGTACCAAGCATGTAAAGAAGCTAAAGACATCTCCCCCCGGAGTGTGTGTTAGGCCGTCAAGGCCACGCCAGAGGAGCCGGTCGAGTCCCCGGCCGCCGCCCTCAGAGCGTCGGCCATGTCCGCCCTGATGGTAGGGGAGTCCGGACGCCCCACGCTGGCCGCTGAGCGCCGCCTCGTTGACCTCCGCCAGTTCCGTCTCTCCGAGGACCTCCACGACGGCGTAGCTCCTTCTTCCTCCGCCGCCGTGAGCCCCAGGACACCACAAATGTCTTGCAAGGAGCGTAGCTGGTGTAACACCCCATTCCACCAAAAAATCAGGCGGAAGGGGTGACCCCAAGAGTACTGCGTCTCGTGTTCGCGCAAAAAGTCAGTGGCAATCCTAAAGGACCTGCGTTTCTGCAGCGTGATGGCGGAGAGGTCCTGGTAAAGCGCCACCGGCCGATCCCGGAAAGTCAGGGGCTGTTTCCTGCGGGCCTCAGCCATGATGCGCTCCTTCAGTGGAAAGTCGGGCAGGAAGGCCAGAATGTCCGGTGGAGGTGCCGATGACTGGCGCTGCCGGCCGACCCTATGCGCCCTATCAATGCTGATGGGAAAGTCCGCAGCTTCCCCCAGGATCTCTCGGAACAGGGCCTGCAGGTAGCCCCTCAGATCGGACCCCTCATCCGCAGTCGGCACACCACGCACTCGGATGTTGTTCCTCCGAGATCTGTTCTCAAGGTCCTCAGAGTGGGCCTGGAGCTCCACACACTGCTCCCGGAGGCGGAGAACGTCCTGCTGTAGGTGGACTATCTCCTCCGCTCGATGTTGGCCCTCCGTCTCCACCGCTTCAACACGTTCGCCAAGGCCCTCCACCTCCCTGCGCACTTCTCGGACCTCACTGGCCACCTCCCGCTTCAGTGTCTGGAAGTCCTCCCTGAGGGAGCTAAACAGTTCCTCCATAAAGGCCCTCGTGACGGGTGGCTCCCCCCCAGTCACATCCGCCGGAGCCCGGGAGGACCCCGGTGAGGGCTGCGTCCTGTCCCGCAATTGCTGGGCCCTGCCAAGCATGTCCGGCAGGGTACGGTCCCCTTTCTTCGGGCCGCCTCTTCCAGACATCGCTAGCTCCGCAGTCGAACACAGATCTAGGCGCCCCAGGGGTGCTCAGCCGCCGGCAAGCACTCGACGTGGGTATCCCCCACGAGCGAAGTCGCTGCGTCACAGGTGACAAAATGGCGGCCCAGTCCGGTCACCGTCAGACGCGGGAGCCCGTGCGAGACAACCAAGGGGGCCGCAGTGGGGGGGTCTCATCAGCACATCCCTCCGAGAGTCAGCCCAGCAGCAGCGGGGGTCACTTGCATCCAGCAGCCAGGACTCCGGCGAAGGCTGCCACCACTGCTCCTTCGGGGACAAAATGGCGGCAGGGCGGAGCAGGCCAAAATGACCAGGCCCGACGACACCACCGGGGCCCCTGAAGCACCCCACAGTCAAATAAGTTCCACCACCGGCCCCAGTCCGTCACGCACAGGGCCCAGCTGGTCCAACCCCGTCAGGGAGTCCGCTGTACCTCGGCTAGGGGTTAGGGGCCCCCGCAGTGCGGGGTGTCGCCGTCACAAGTCCGAGTGCCGGGGCGCCCGTCTCAAGCCCTCCGCCCCGTCGGGTCCTCTCCCGCAAGGCTCCTTCGATCTCCGTCGAGCGGCGGGCCAGATCCCCTCCAAATCGCAACTTTCAGCACCAGGCCCAACCGAGGCGTCCGGACAGCACTCCAATGCGCTCCGCCCCTCGGGCTCGCCGTCGTCTCTTGAACTCGATCAAACTTTTGGGGGGGTTCCCCCGGGGCGATCCGAACCAAAACAGCACCAATATGCACCCCTGATGCTCCGCCACTCTCCTCTCCCGCGCTGAGCCTCAGCAGGGGGAGAAAAGCGTAAGAAAAGGGCTCAAGCTTGGCCGGGCCGGAGGAGCTACGGGAGGAAGCGTCCGCTCACCCCGCCATCTTGGCCACGCCCCTCCAGCTTATTTTTAAATTCAAAACACACTACTTTAATTTACATTGTACTGCAAATGAAGAAAAAAGTTGATAACACATTAGACTAATGACCATAGTATGCCTTTGGGAGTGCGGGAGTAGTCTGCAATGCCAGGGCCCCGCTTCCACACCGCCAAAGCCATAACTAGACCACCCACCGGATTCTGATTGGAATCCATTTCGGGCAGTCCTGCGGCGGCTAGCCCACAGTAGTGCCTGTTTAAAGGCTCATAGGAGAGCCATAACAGGCACCGCAATACGAACACCATTGCAGGTTCCCTGCAGGGCAAGGATTGTCAAGTTCATGCCCTGCAGGAACAAAGGGTGCATGCAGATAGGGGGGCACACCATGTGCCCCCCTGCATGCATCCACTGGCACAGAGGCAACAGGGCTTTGTTTCCTCTCCGCCACACTTTTCATGGTGGGCTCACTGCCATGAAAATCATGGCGGAGAGGAAACTTGTAATATGATTGACAGGGCCACAATGGCCCCACAAAGCATATTGCGGCCTCAAGATTGCGCAACACCGCCAGAAATCTCTGATGCGGTCATAATGGGGCAGTCATACTGCCGGTGCGGCGGTGCCCGCACTGCCTCCATCATCAGACTGCTTTAGTCATAATAAGGCCGTAAGACAACATACGCTATCATGGGTTGATCTATGGATGAGCTTAGTATATTTCAACAATGTAAACTGAATAGTATGGAAAAGAGCAGGATCACATTTTTGGATTCAGGACGTTTGGACATGTTTTCCATAGTGGTTGTTAAGGTGGCACATCTATCATTTGAGATTCTCACTTGCAGAATTTTGTCCATGTCCAGGATTCAGTTCACATTCTGTGATACAGATTAGATTCCCCACATCTCAAGTTGCTTGATTGATGACATCAAAAATGTTCAGAAATCCTTAAATACCAAATGTAATAGTACGTATTACTGTATATGAATTTCTTGATGATGTGTATTATCACAAATACCCTATCAGTAATATCTCTTTTTTCAGTTCAGCCCAAAGCACCTGAAACATGACCTTGGAAAGCACTGTCTGGTCAATATCTAGGAGGTGTATGGGCCTATGTACCTATGGGCTGCTTGTGTTTTGTGTCCCGTGGGTTGGAGTTACACACATTTTTCCCAATGGTTATGAGATCTTCTGTTTTCTGATTATACCCCTGAATACTTCCTTCAACAAGGACAGCCACCATCTAACCTATTCCCTTAAACAGGCTTGTCAGTACTGTAGGGAAAACAAAGGGCTTGGTTTCTTGTCTTTTAAGTAGTTTTGTCTGCTGCTAGTCCTTATTGTAAATTTTTTTTCATTTAGCTCACTAGGTGCAGTCAGCCAGCTCTTTCTTGTTTGTTAATAATCAAGATGATAAAGAATGCACCCTCATAATTATTTTCACACAGACTTTTGGGCTCCTTCACTTTGTCTCCTTTAATGAACTGAGGACATTTTTTAGGTCAAAGCCTACCATACAGCAGGGCTGTCTCGTTGCAGATACATATTGGGGACATGCTGAAAGCTAACTGAGGAAGGAATTTCGCCTATTGCTTTTCATCTGCTTTGCATTTTGTAACTCACATCTGCTTGCTTTCTATTCCATTGTTCTATTTGTTTTAGGATGTCCAGTTTGTGCTTGTCCCATCATTGAGGCATAGCCTGTTTACCAATCTCTGACTGGCCCCATCTGTTCTTCTATCTGTGCTTGCTTTTTCTTGTTCCTGAAGCTCGTCTTGGGAGTGCATGTTTTCTAGCTGTGTCCCTTGAATGCAGTGGAGTAACAAAAGTTGAGGGGACCACTGTCACGCACACAGAGGGGCCGCGCTCTGGATTTAATCTGGAGCTATTGGGCCTGAGTACTGTGCTGAGGGGGCCCCCTGCATCTCGGGGTCCGCCGGGGCCTGTGTAACGCCCCTTCTTGTATGCTTCTCTCCCCGCTCTGTTACATAAGCACAATGTGTTTCTGTGCACCCATTCCCACCCAGCACTGCATGTCGCTATATTGCCTGTCCCTCACCTTCATTGCAGTCTCTCACCTGTGTAGTTCTCTAATCCCCTCCCCAACTTCTCCTGCTCTACAGATTGCTGTCTGCCCGTGTGCTTCTGTCGAGGTTTGTTAAAGAAGCCCTTCTGCGCTCTGTTTTTATTAATCTGCCACTCCATTTCAGAACGGTAAATTATTTTGTAGCTGTAATGACATAGCCGCTTGTTAGCATTAGCAGAGCCAAGAGGTCCTTGAGCCAAGACCTGTTGATTTTGCTAATACTCGTTTCAAAGCAGCAAGTGGGCACTCTGAGCAGGAAAAGTAGCATGACTGATCGCACAGAGAAGTTTCCAGAAACCAGCTTTAAATGACTGCCACTTGTGTTTTTATTCTTGCGGCAGTGGTTGCATGCTTGAATCGGTAAGAAATGTGAAGATTTGTAACTAACATTTTTGTGTACCTGCACTCCATGTCTCCCGGGAGTGGTGTTTCTGCAGCAAGCACAACACACAGCAATAGCTTACTAGTTTGGCTCGAATGTTCCCATTACTGTGTTCAATATAAATTGTCCCAATATATCATTCTGATTAGGAAGTGTGTAAGCCTTTGATGGAAGAGAAAATCTTTGGATCATTTTCCACTGAGGTGTGCACTTCAGTAGATAACCAGTGGTTTGTGTGTCTTACGAGAAGAAGCACTCTACAGTGAGGAATTTGAGGTACTGACAAAAGAACATTTTGCTTTCCTGCTACAAGTATAGCGGCTCCCTCTCCTATTCAGGACTTTACTTGCATCTCCAGTCTGGAAGGGGGATAGGCATGCTGGTTAAAATGTCACTGTATGCCTTTTATCTGTTTTGTTCTTAAAAATCCATTTTGAAAATGAGAGTTGCACACATTCACGCAGAACTCAGGAATTGGGTACGTTTTGTAGTACACTAGTAGATAACACATGAGACATAAGGTTAATGAGTACATTGAGGGCAGAAGGAATTATAGAATAGCAGATGACATAATGGGATAAACTGTAACATGATGATAAACAATATTGTCCAACAAGCTGTGCAGTTTGCTTGTTTGATTTTCCTTTAGGAGAATCAGCAAATCGGTAAATTAGCTCTGCTATCAGAACCATCCGTGCATAACATATTGAGATGTGAGAAACTGTGAAATATGTTGAATAATTTAGAGGAAGTACAATAAAAGCTATCCCCATTTCTGTCACCAGATGTTTAGTCTGTTTTGTGACTCACGCAGCAAATGAGATTTGAAGCTTTAAGTTTAGAAGTGGAAGTTTCCAGCTTGTATAGTGTGGACTGTTAAAACCTGAATGTGTTTAGAGAGGTTTGTCTTCACTCAGAAGTGTGCAATACTGAGAATTGCGAATTCATCTACTAACATTTTTTGAAATGGAAGTGTGAGCTATGTTCCCAAAAGAGAAGCATTGCAAATGTTCGTGCCATTTCTATTCATCTGTCTACTTCCTATTGTGTAATGTGAGTTGGGCTTTGTTTACTTTAAGAGGGTGTCTTGGGGTACTTCGTTTCTTTCTGCATTGGTGACAGCATGTTGTACAGCATCACCAAAAGGCAATGTTAAAACCAATGAGTCCCTTTATGTATTGTTTATAAACTGACATGTACTTCTCAATAAACATATACCAAAAAAAAAACAAAAAAAAACAATGAGTCCCAAAGGTGAGACCTATTGATTTTGCCTAAACTTGCTCTTGGTATCTTCTCACATTGCGGTCTTTTTCCATCCTTTATAAACTTTGCTAGATTGCTTATGTCCTCTCCTTTGGTACATAAATTCATTTTTCATTGGAATTTGTCTTTATTTGCATTGTATTGTACCATTCATTTGCGGTTTTCAGATATTTTCTTTCTGTAGACATATTATTTTCATTTAGGGTCCAGTGTGTCTCATTGCTTCAACACCTCATTAATTTCTTGGTAAATTTCAATCATGATTTTGTCACCCTTTGAGGTAAGATCTAGTTGAACTATTTGGCCTTCTTGCTGGTCAACTCACATTGCCTTTATTTGCTTGCTGTGTTCTTCTCCATTATACTATTTCTGGACTGTCTGCCCCCCAAAAAAATGACATTCATGTGTTTTGCCTCTAAGAACACTAACAACAGCTACCACTATGGGTCAGGGGATTGTGATAACTTTCCAAACTTTTCATTAAGCAATATTCCTCAAATTCTTCTGATTTGTTCTTTCTCACCAGAATATGCTAGTATGAGATCTAATTGCTCAAACCCTTTACGATCTGACTTTGATAAGAATGTATATGGATGGGGAGATTTAAGGTTCTTATTTGCATGGTACATCTTGTCCTCTCTGACCCATCCCCAATTTTAATGATTGAATATCCTCCAGGACAAGCTGATTATTTTCTAGTTCTTAAGTCTAAGTGATCTGTAGCAAAATATTATCAAGCATGATAAATCAGCTCCTCGAACTCTTTAGTATGTTGATAGCTCTGCCAACTTTCATTTTATATTCAGCAAGTTGGCATCATATACTGCCAAATACTTTATCATCTGAATCTTCACCTTGAGCTGCGGACTATTGATTCTCCTCTTTTGTTTCTGCTAGCTGAGGAGACATGTGATCCAAATCGTGCTATGTCTTCTTGAATTTTAGTTCTATTTTTTGGAGCATTCATGTGTCAAATTTCTCCTGATTGTTTTCTAGGTCATGATAAACTATTTTTCATTTTTTCTTCTGATTTTCATGAAATGTTCCTAAAGATTCTATTATCCTTCAGTCATATGCAATTAGTGTTCCTCTTTCCAGTAGTTATTCCGGGAGCTTTTTAGATTTGTCACATTTATTTCCCTTGTCCCCATAATTGACTTTCCATTAAAAAAATTACAAAATTATCTGTTTTCAAATTGCAGTTGAAAAATTGATTATCCTCCCGGCATCCACCCCATGTGATTGGTCCGACCATTACAGCATCTTCTTCTTTATCAATAGGGAGGTGATACAGAAAATGGTCCAACTAAAGAAAATTAAACCATGGAAAAGAGACATCAGGAATATTAACACGGACTGTCTAGCTATCGATTGTAAAAATGCCTTGTCTTCCAAAACTGACATGACTGATGTACATGATCTCACTGACTTCCACTATCTCTGGTATCATGGACTCAATAGCTCCTCTACAGCAAAAAAATGCCTCCTCCAAAATTTCCAAACCCTGGTTCAACGACAACCTAAACTCTGAACGCCACAACCTAAGGGCTGCTGAATGTCTATGACGATCCAAACCCTCCATTTATCACCTAAAATTCCTTACGTTGGTTAGGAGTTTTTGCAATAAAAAAATCAAGAATACTTCAGAGTCCAACTCACTCAAGCTTCAAATCATCCTAAAAAACTTTTTGAAATTGTCAAACAGCAATCAGCTATAGTACCCAAGCATTTCGAATCAACAGTCAATTCACCCTCATGCAACGATCTGGCTATCTTCTTTATGGAAAAAACTAAGCTCATCAGTCTTGATCTTGAATCTAAGAAGGCCCTACTCACATCATCTGTGAGTGCGGCTGACCCTGCTCTCTCTGAGAGTCTAAAGCCACTTAGTACTAGCACCAAGAACATGGCCACCTGGGGCTCCTTTTCTCCCCTCAATGAAACTGACATCTACAAAACTCTGCTGAACATATATACCTCTCAGCAACCCATTGCCCCCATCTGTCTTCTAAGAAATCAAGGGTGCACTTATCCCCCTTTGGACAAAGATTGTCAACGCCTCCTTATCTCAAGGCAAGATCCCAGAATGTCTAAAAGCAGCTCAGGTCTCACCCATTCTCAAAAAACCTGATGCGGCAGATCTGACCTCAACAACTTTCGTCCCATCTCCAACATCCCTACCCTGGCTAAGCTCCTTGAAAAATGCTTCCAATCGCAACTCTGCTCGCACATTGAGACTTTCAATCTCTTGGATCAACATCAGTCTGGGTTTAGGAGTGGTCATAGTACTGAATCCACGCTCCTTCATGTCATGGACAACATCCTAAAAGTGTTAGACCTTAATGAACCCTGCCTAGTAATCCTCCTTGATCTTTCCTCTGTATTCGACACAGTTAATCACGATATCCTCTTAGCCATTCTGGAACACAGGATCCCTAACAGTTAAGGTGAACCATACACTGTCCCAACCATCTACAGTCTCCATCGGGGTCCCACAAGGGTCTGCACTCTCTCCCATACTCTTTAATATCTTCCGGAAACCACAGGCGAGCGCTCTGAAATCCATGAACATTCTTTTTCATATGTATGCTGATGACACACAACTTTACCTGAAAATCAATTCTTCTGAACCCTCATCTCACTCAACTGCTCCATGATGATTACCCAAAACTGGCTAACTGAGAACCATCTCCTGCTTAACACCGCCAAAACAGAATTCCTTTTCATACCCCCTCCTAAACCCACCCCCAAGATTGACCTCTGGATGAAGTACCTCACTACCTTCAACTGCTCCCCTATTTTCATCAATTCAGCTAAATCTCTTGGAATCCCCCAAGAAAACATTTAATGCATGCATCAGCACATTTTAGTCAAACCACTTTTTAAGCACTGCTGCTTTAAACAGTTTTGAGACCCAGTACGTGTAAATATGGCTAGTTGCTACATTTTAAAATTGCTATTTTGATCATTTTGGTCTGCATGTTAATATCACATTTATTTTAACTATAGTATTTTGTGTTTTTCTTATAACGTCTCCTCACCCGCAATGTGTTTCCAGGCATGTGTTTCTGTCCTGTGTCATCCTGCACCACCCACCAGTTTTGAGTGAATGAATATATTTGATGAAAATCAACTATGTATGATGCCTTGAGTGCTTTAGCTCTTTTGAGCTCATTGGATATCAAAAATGCATGATTCGTTGCACCTTATTGATTTAAACCTTATATTATTAATGCTGTTAAATGTAATCCTCCATGACACAGTGACAAATGGTAAATGTTTACTAGAAACACCATTGTTTGAAAACTTTAACATTTTTTCAAATATGTTTTTGTTTGATATAAGCTTGAGAATGCTACACTAGCATATCCTTGTGCTTATTTTTTAGTTGAATAATTCACACTAACTCACAGACAAATCTTCTCTTTGAATGTCAATGAGCACTTACTCACTGTAACATAGTGTCACCATCATGGCAAAAGATGGGGCAGCAAAAAATAAATGCATTTACTCATGATATTATTAATTAACGTTGTCCCTTAAAGGGAGTACTAGAGCACTTTAACCAAGTCAGAATTAATGGGATTGGAGACCGTATCCTGATAAAATAACATTTGTAACATTGAATTTATGTAACGGGAGGACAGAAAAAGAAATATAGACTGACAGAGATAGCAGCATTAGGAGTTCTCTGAGCTGCTGGAAAGTGATTCTTGTCAAATCAATGACAGTGTTAACTTGTTGCAAAACACAAAGGAGCGCAATATTCAGTGAGAGGAACGTTGTTCCACAGAACAAGCCTTTCACGTAGGTTTGTTACTCGTTAACTAGTTTACATACATTGTAAGGAATTATGAACCTGATGAAAGAAATGTCCGTTCTCAAAAATGGTGGCATATTGTGCACTGACTTTTTATGAATGGAAAGGAATTTTTTGAAGCGACCTAAGTACTAAGTAGGTTTAAAAAATTCAGAATCCTGGTGGACTGCAATCCGCCGTATATCATCAGTACTCAAGAGGTATGCTGCAAATTGCAACTCAATATGGATGTCATCACAGGGATGGTGGCCTGCTGGAGCCAACAGACCACCATGTCCATGATCAAATTTAAATAAACAAAACATTTGTTTGCCTTAAGACCCTATTCCTGATATTAACCAGGGCTGCTTGCCTACTCTCCAACAAACCTTTTCCTAACACTCACAAAGGGGAAGGGGTTCCAAGGGCACCTCTTCCATTTGGAAGTGGTTTACATCCTCCTTTGAGGTTTTGATAAAAATTTAATGTTTTGCAACAGAATTTTAGACATTGATACATAGCTTAATAAATTACTATTTGGAAGGGACGCCCTAAAGACACCCCTTCCAAATAGCAATTTATTTCTAAATCCATTTTGTGATTCAGTAGCCTTTTACCCAATAGGTTTAGTACATAACAAAAAGCCATTTCATGATTGCCAACCCTTTCGATTTTGCAATTTGCAGACTTTGTGACAGTGAAATGGCTTTGTAATATCAGGCCCTAGCATCCTTAAGGTTACAGGTTTATATCAGGATTAGGTTTTATGTTTCGTTATGATATGTGAGGGCCTTTAAAGTATTTCTTGCTATACCTAATTATATAATTTTTCTGTTGCTGTTGTGGTGTAGTAAAAATGCCATCAACACTGCACCACACCATTGAATTGTAAAGTAGTATGACTTTCTCACTGATCAATCTTCTGTCCAAACAGGCTTCTTTAGTCCCTATTACCACAGTCTCAAATGTATTGATGTTTTTCTTTCTAAGAGCACAGCTCTGGTGCTGGTAAGCAACCACCAGCCTCTGGAATTGTCAAAACTCTGCAGAATATAAACCATTCAACCCAAGTTATGGCCTTTGTGTTTAACTGTGCTTATGATATACCACCATGCCTTGCTAAATTCTGTCATAAGAGCCATCATAGAGTCTTTTCGTGTTATCATAAACTGAACAGTTATGGAATGAGAAAAATGCACCACAGGCTTTAAATCTGACTTGATAACCGTTAATATTTTTTAGTGCTTAAACTCCCCAGAAAGTCTTCAGCCTCCGCAGCTTTGAATAAACTGCACTGGCTCTCGGTCCCTAAAAGAATCCTTTTTAAGATTCTTCTCATTACGTTCAGGGCAAAAATGAGGGTTGGCCCCAAATTCCTGTCGGCACGTTTCACTCCATACATTACTACCAGATTGCTCAGATCCTCCTCGGCAAATCTTCTTAAACTTCCCAACTTTAGATATAAACGAAAAGGCGCAAGAACTCTAGGTTTCTTGTGTGCCAGAGCCTGGAACAATCTCCCAGCCCAGATCAAACTTTGCAACACTGAACTTTCATTCAGGAAAGATCTCAAAACCTGGATTTATGGCATCCTGGAGGATTGCTGTCTTGCTTTAATTTAGTTATTCTTAGTAAGTCAACATCCTGTTTCTTCTCATCACCGTATGACGTAAGCGCCAAGATACTCCTCGCGGAGTGATAGCCGCGCTCTATAAGTACAATCTCAATCAATCAATAGCCAGAGGAGATAGTTCCACAGTGCGACCTGGAAGGCATAGAAGGGACATAATTCTAGGCACTGTACCAGGAGATAAAGGATACACAGGGAACACCATGTGCCAAATTCAGTGATTGTTCTAACCCGTTTATAGTTTTATTTTCACATTCTTCTCCAGCCCTCATTTTAGCATCATGTGATAAGAAATTAAATGTAATTTTATGGATACCAGTTTCTAAATAGTACCATTCGGTTTGAGTTACATATAGTTCTTAGCAAATGGTTAAAACAATATTAATATGGGACTGAATTCGATGCAGAAAAGAAAAGATTAGAACACTATTCAAACAAGCATTAGGAAGACCAAGAGGTCCGACTTTAACATATTGATGCATTCAAAGCCAGACATACACAAATGCTCACATGCTATTCGTTCCATGCAGAACCCCAAGATTAAGGAATTAAAAATGGGGCATACACGTAAGCAGAACAGAAAGATGCATAGCACAAATTGTTCATGACATTTTGCTTCTTTGTGTTTTTAAAATACATACTTATTGGCTTCACAATTCCTTGAATAATTCATCAAATGAAGAGAAATCCGACCCTGGAAAGACAGGCTGCATCATATTATTAGCCAAATACAATGCAACAATAGTCTATTTGCATCCTCAATATATGAGCATTAAATAGTGTAGCTGAGCTATGATTTTAATGAATGAATGACTGAATAAGTTTTGAAGCTATAAAGTGCGACCAATACCCAAGATAGAGTGTCCTGGTGAGAAAGGAGAAGTGTTTGAAATTTAATTAAATAGCCATGCTCTGATTTTTTTCTGAAGGTTAAGTAGTTGGATTCTGATCAGAAATAAAATGGGAACTCATTCCAAAGCTGGCACAGTGACTGAGACAGGATCTTGCACCAAGTCAAGCTTTTTTATCTTGGGACTAGAGAGCAAAATACCAAAGAAGTGTGCAAGTGTGACAGTAGGGAATTTCATGAACCCTAATGTCCAAAGGACCTGTACCATAAAGGAATCTGTTCAACAGTGGTGTCTCATAATTTGGAGGAGGAGTGGGGGAGACACACACAAGCACAAACATTTCCACCCATCCAGTCACAAGCTCACACACACACACACTCACACCCAACCATCCACAAGCACACTTACATCCATCCACACACACATACTCATACCCACCAGTCAAAAAGCAAATACATTCACACCCATTCATTTCCAAGTGCACAACCATACTCATTCTCACCCATCCACAAGCACACTCACTCACTCACTCATACCATCTGTTCACAAGTGCACATAAATACATCTACCATTTATAAGCACACACTTGCACACACCCATTCACAGTACACACATGCAAATGGAAATACATTTACATATGCACACACGCAGCCTTATTGAATGTTTGTGTGGCTCTGTGTGTGTGTATATATATAATACACATTGGGCCTCCATGATTCTCTCTCCCACCACCCTCTGGTCCAGGTGTCACTGCTGCAACCCACTAAGTACTTATTGAGCACTTAGTGGGCTGCAGCAGTAACAGCTGGACTGGAGGGTGGTGGGAGAGAGAAGCACGAAGGTCCAGGAAGAAGCTCAAGGTTTCGGGGAAAAACAGACTATTGTGCCCCCTTTTCTCATTGGCAAACCTTGTTATAGGTCAGCCAATGAGAAGATGACCTTCCCTAACTGGTCAGAGAGTGGTGTGGGGTCAGTGAAGGAATACCCTTCTTTGTAATGTGGCAAGTAGAGTTGCAGTATTAATAGATGATGGAGCTCTTAGGCTGCTTATATGTCCACAAGTCCACCCTCTTTGTGCGTTGCTTTGGCAATATGAGTAGTAGCAGGTGAACCTCAGAAGCCGAGTTGGATGTACATGAGGACTGAGTCCTCCTTACCGTTTCTACCCCTGACTGACTGACAACATTATGTTGTGCCAGGGACAGCTTGCATCCAATTGATGAGCTTCGTTGACACTCACAGTGCAACTGGGGAACTGGTGGCCTCAGAGCCATTGTGGCCCAGTTCTCTTTTGAGAGTGGTCCAGGCCAGCTAATGACAGGTGACGATGCACTGCACTGGGTATTAATAGTGCATATCATTCTATAGTCACACTCATGTACCTAATGCACCAGTGAAACAGCCAGAGCCTGGTGAATACTGCTGTGGGTGACCCAAAATGAGAGCCAACATTTTCTATAAGCAATTCCTGAATCAGCTGAACCAAAGCAATCTGTGACTGCAGGGAGCTGACCCCAGGCTGTATGCAAGCTGTACTATTTTCAGTATTTTATTGTGGATTTCAGTGATGTTTTCTAAGTGTTTTCCAAACCTTTTAAAAGCAGTGCTTATTTATTCAGCTGCCTGACCCCCAAAGTAGACAAAAACATTTTATTCCAGTGTATACAAAACATGTTTTTTGCAGTGACTGTTAAAAACACACATATTTAATTTAAAGGAGAAGTAATACATGGTATATGGTGTCTTTCCATTGACAGCATGTCCAATGAACTTATGATAGACTATTTTAAGCATAGAAAGTCTGTGCATTGCACTCTCACTCACACTTACATCTCATTACCCTCTCTCGCATCTCATTAACTCTCACACTCACTCTGTCAGATTTACAGGACTATTACTTGATTAAAAAAGTAAGAGTGCTATATTCAAATTCTTTAATAAATGAATTTGTGGACACAGTCGGGGGTCATTCACCTACTCCTTACTGAATAGTATCACATGGTATGGGGTATGAAAACGTAATATTTTTAATTACATTAGATACCATTGTGACCCGTTATTCTAAGGCACCTGACACCTTATGCTTTAAGCAGGCTTGCTACTGCTTTAATCTACTCTTTGCCTGACTATAAGTGGAAGCTTCTACTGTTGTGTGGAGATTCATAGCTGCCAAGTGCCCCCATGGCAAATGTCTCTCTTTAAGTAAGTACTGACCTTTTCACAAATATCACATTGTATTCTGGGACTTGAAATGTTCCTGCTAACATTGTAACTATGAGCTCAAAACCCACAGCAGTAATTACAATTGGGAAAATGCCAGGATTAGCTGAAGATATCCCTTGTAATGATGGGTCACCTTGAAGCTATGAATGTTGTTGATTATATGGGAAGTCTTGTGTCATGTTTTCACCTCTGTGTACATGTTGGCAGCACTCTTTTCACAGGCACCTGTCACTACACCTTGCATTGAATGTTTAATCCCTGGGCTGTTTAGCAGTTGATCTACTGCCAACATGCTAGAAAACAGTGCTGATTTATCTAAGGGTTTTACCCAGTCTGTATCGGTGGGTAAATGTGAAAGTACATATTGTCCACTATTTTTAAGAGCCAGCCATTTCACCAATCAGTGAAAGAATCGAACACTGCCCAAAGATCAACTATGATTTTAATATTCCCAGTGTCTCTGTAGTGTATAAATAATTAAATCAGTCCTAAAATATGCTTCTAAATCCTGCATCTTTAACCCAAGTACACAGAACTGGAGTAAATGAAAGCAAGAATAAACAATGTTTTAGTGACATCCCTAAACAACAAAACTCAAGCAGTATATTTTTAAATCTTGTATAACAAACATAGCCTCACTATATATGTTGTATTCATGTTGTATTCATGTCTAAATGTCAAGCAGATAATGTCTCTAGCCTGAGCTCAAATAGGGATTGCAGTAGAAAATGTTTAGGAAAGGCATTAAAGGAAGGTGCAACGGTTGGTGACTAGAAAAGGCGCAACTAAAGAAAGGGCTCAATATGGAAAAAAACAAAAAGAAAAAAATTGGAGACACTAAAGGGTACAAGAAGAATATAAATATTGGAGGAAATAGAACTGATATATGGCTGCCATTTTTAAAAAGAAACAAATAATTTGAGCTGTATGTTAATTGTATTCCAATAATTTGATCCTATACCTATGTCGTTAGAATCATTTGAGTCACACCAGATGCAGTTTGCACTAAATTAATCAAATTAACTTCACTGAATAATCATGGCTAATTGCTGCAAACATTTCCTTCTAACATTGGGTTGAAGAGTTTCTCCTTAATATGCATAGTCTGTGTTAGACCTGACAGCCTTAGAGTGGTCTTCCCCCAACTTTGTGCCTGCATCCCTCCATTTCTCTGTACTTGTTTTTGCTGGTTTTAGGACTCTGCTCACTTTAGCAATTCTAACCAGTGCTCAGGTGCCTGTGCTCTCTCCCCTAAACATGATAATGTTAGTTTATTCTAAATTGGCATATTTAATTTACTTATAAGTCCCTAGTAAAGTGCACTACATGTGCCCAGAACATGTAAATTAAATGCTACTAGTGGGCCAGCAGCACTGATTGGGCCACCCACATAAATAGCACCTCAATCATGACTCAGGCCTGCCATTGCAGTCCCTGCGTGTGAAGATTACAGCCACTTTGACATGGCTTTTAAAAATACTTGCTAAGCCTTAAACTCCCCTTTTATTACACATAAGTCATCCCTGAGGTAGGCACTAGATAACTCACAGGGCCGTATAAGTAAAAGGTAGGACGTGTACTTTTAAAGTTAATTGACCCAGTTGCAGGAGTAAAATCGGAGCAGTTTGAGCTGAACTGTTCCCATGAGGAACAGGGTCAAGACTGATTTGCATATGGCTGGGTCCAAACTGGGGTGGGTAGAGAGCAAAAGAATGATGGACTTAACCTAGATCTCTTGACTGGGGAGAATGTTTGGTTTATTCAGCCTTCCGTCAAATCATTTGTTGCTGCAGCGCTTATCGCCCTAAGTGGGTTGGGTATGCCCAGATGTGGGTCCTTTGCTCGCTGTGCCACTGGATTCAAATTAGCCTGGCTGATGAGCTGTGATATACCCCAAAACTAGTCCCAGGCTGCTTGTTTCCGGTCCAGGGAGGACCCGGCTTGGCAGTTCAGGCTGGACTGTTCCCATGAGGAAGAGGGACAAGGCTGATTTGCATACGTATGGTTGGGTCCAAACTGGGGTGGCGTAGTGAGCAAAAGAACAATGGATTTAACCTAGATCTCATGACCGGGGAGAATGTTTGATTTATTCAGCCTTCCATCAAATCATTTGTTGCTGCAGTGCTTTTTGCCCTAAGTGGGTTGGGTATGCCCAGACGTGGGTCCTTTGCTCGCTGTGCCACTGGATTCAAAGTAGCCCGGCTGATGAGCTGTGATATACCTCAAAACTGGTCCCAGGCTGCTTGTTTCCAGTCTAGGGAGGACCCGGCTTGGCAGTTCGGGCTGGACTGTTCCCATGAGGAAGAGGGTCAAGGCTGATTTGCATACGTATGGTTGGGTCCAAACTGGGGTGGCGTAGTGAGCAAAAGAACAATGGATTTAACCCAGATCTCTTGACTTGAATTTTTTATTTATTCAGCATTCCGTCCATCATTTGTTGCTGCACCACTTTCAGAAAGTGTGTATTTCTCTGTGTGTCTTGCAGCCTATCTCCAATACACGTCTGGGCTGGGTCACAGCTACACGCATTTCCTTCAGTCTGCCATGAACACAGGAAGGCTAGGTGTGACTGAAAACCCATCTTACATACATCTGCATTTTGATAGCCCTTCCTGGACAGGAAGGGAGAAAGGGATTAATGCTTACACTTCAATAGGTAGTGGCCTGACTCCACACAAAGGACTAATTACCCCCAAAGATAGCCTGGCAGTCAAAATGACTCTTTGAAGATTCCCCCACTTCAAGGGCACATTTGGTTATATGTACGGGCTCTCTGACCCTTCTCAAATCAGACTCTTCTGGACCTACACCTAAACCTCTTTCAGAAGACCTGCTGTGCTACTCAAAGGACTCAGCTGGACTGCTGATCTGGAAGGCCTGCTTTTCTGTTTGTTGCCCTGCTGCCGGCTGCTCTCTGACTCTGGTGAAGGAGAGATGGACTCTGCCTCCTTCCAAGTGATCTCCAAGGGCTTGTTGGCTTGCCTCCTCTTGCTTAAAACTAAGGGAAATCAAAGTCTCTTCCCCAGCTCCTGTGCCAGACTCACTGGAAGTGGCCCAGGCAACTGCAACACGGATTTTAACACATCTCATGTCTGTGTGTAGCAGAACTGGTTCATCGACCTGGTTGCAGGAGTAAAGTGAGCACATTGCCTCGGAACCAGTGCTTTGCCTCCAGAGATCACTGCATCGGACAGCTTATCGCCACCGCTGCAGCTTGGTGAGATCGACGCATCTCCTCAACTGCATGACAGAATCTGGTGCATCTCTCGATGCATCTCAACTCTGACACCTGTATTTGGAACTGATGTATCGTCTTCACTGCATGGAGAAGATTGACGCATCTCACTGTTTGTGACCAGGAAAGGCACTTTGTTCACCGGGGCCTGTGTGGGCCTTGTAGCCAGCCAGTGCTCCATTGTGGGTACCTGAACTTTGACTTTGCCCCGGTTCAGCACGACTCAAAGTAACCTTTTTAGTGCTACTTGCTTCTAAGTGCTATACTGCATTTATTTCTTCAAAATTCAATTACTCAACTTCCTTACATTGGATGTTTTTCATTTTGGTCTTGTTTTATTTATAAACTCATTCTTTATTTTTCTTAACAGTTGTGGAGCCTTTTTTGTGGTGTTTTCACTGTATTACTGTATGAGTTATGGCACAAATACTTTACAAATTGCCTTCTAAGCTATGTCTGCCTGCTCTGTGCCACGCTATCAGAGGGCGAGCGCAGGAAAATTTAGGGTGTGGTGTGACTTACCCAGACTAGGATTGCGGTTCCTACTTGGACAGGGTGCATACCTCTGCACAAAAGATACCCAATTTCTAACACCTTGTTGCTGAGTGTCAGTCAAGGATGTTGCTGATGTTGACCTGATACCTGATTAAAGACCTCAGTCAAAGGGGACTGAAGTTCTCTCTCAGCTGTTAACAGCCCAATCGAGAATTACAACTAATGCAGTGATCCGCTATCCTGACAATTCCTTCCACAGACATTTCAGCAGCAAAAACATTCCAGAATTCCTGAGACCAAAATGACTGAAATAATGGGAATCACCAAGGGAATTAGATGCAGTCATACTTCTAGGAATTACGTGTTTTTCAGGGGCCTGTAAGATGCAACTCAGATGCAACTCAGAATATCAATATATTACATCCCCTCCCCTCGGAGTTATTCATACATGTGGTATTGGTAATTCTGTGTACAAGAAAACAGCATCAGTTGTCCCAAGTCACCCATAATGAGGTCCTAAGCCTTTAATTCTGATACACATTGGACTTTTGAAAGAAAAAGAGCACTGTGCAGCAAACGATGGTGGCAGTCTGGTTGTACAATTTCAGCAAATGTATTTAGGCGTCTTAAAGTTGGCAGGAAATGCCAATTTCAGTACTACAGACCCTCATAAAGAGTACACACATTCTAAGCTTTCCTGGTGGAGGCCCTGAGTTATGAGTCGAGTGCCTGAATTACATCAGCTCTACCTCGAGAGTATGAGAGTTCATGGGCTGTTTGTATGGATGAGTTGTCAGTTTCACAAGGTAGGGCTATGCCTCAGCCCTGCTATTCCCCTGACTTTAATTGCCATAGAACGAAGTATCTTCAACCCCTACCTTCTCCTTTGCTGAGGTGTCTCTCTGACCCTGAGAGGGTGAGGTAGTGGTTGAAACGTATGTGTTGCTCTACAGCGTCAAGAGCAGTAGGTGATACCGCATAGTAAGAAATAAATAACTAACTCAGAATTCTACTAAATAACTTTGTTACATAATTGAAAAAAGATTAATTTGCCTAGAAAATGGCATTGGGTTGTTTCTGCCAATTTACGCAGGTATTTACAATTGGGGTAATCAGTGCACGCGAATAACCCCAATACTAATAACATTTAATAATAATACTGGGTTTTGAAAAGCGCGACAGCTACCTCGCGAGGAGGTGTCCCGGCGCTAGTAGAACACAGGAGACATGGGAAGTAGTTAAAATTAGCAATTAAAAATTAAAAAGCTAGCGTGGTTGGTTAAAAAGCCAGGTTTTTAGCAGTGTCTTAAAACAGGATTCGGAAGGGGCCTGTTGAATTTCTTGTGGCAGGGTATTCCACAGAGCGGAGACGTTAGCCGAAAAAGTCCGACCCCCGAGTCGAGCCTTTTTCGTGCGTGGGACTGTCAGTTGAACACGGCAGTTAGACCGCAATGCGCGGGTTTGGGAGTATCTGGGAAGACGGTTTTTCAGGTATACTGGACAGGAGCCATGCAAAGATCTAAAAGCCAGCGTTAGTGCTTTAAACTTTATTCTGCTGGCAACTGGCAACCAGTGCAGAGATCGAAGATGCAGAGAGACTGACTGCTTGAGTGGAATTCGCAGTAACAGTCTCGCAGCCGCATTTTGAACTACCTGAAGCTTTTGTGTCAGGTATTTTGGTAGGCCTAGGTAGAGTCCATTGGCATAATCCAGCCTTGAGGTCACAGTAGCGTGGATAACCGTTTTTCGGCAGTCTTCTGGTAGGAGTCTGAGGATTTTACGAAGATTTCTCAGTTTGCTCGTACAACATCCGTCAACTTGTTGGATATGGGAGGTAAAGGACATGCAATCATCCCATCTCACTCCAAGATTTTTTGCCGTGTGACTGGGTGATGGGGCAGGACCCATCTCTGACGGCCACCAAAGATCTGACGCGGGCGGGGAGCCCTTGCAAAAAAAGATAACCTCAGTCTTATTGGCATTAAGTTTTAATTTATTAGCGTTCATCCAGTGGGCTACATCTTGAAGACAGCCTTTGAAGTTAGAAAAGGACTCTTGCGTGATCTCGGAATACGGAAATACCAACTGTGTGTCATCGGCATGTGAAATTGCCTTGACACCCCAGTTGGCAATTAGCGTAAAGAGAGGAGCAAGGTAGACATTGAACAAAAGGGGGCTTAAGGCCGACCCCTGCGGGACTCCACAGCCAAGGGGCTTGGGAGCCGACGAGATCGTTCCAAGTGCCACCTTCTGGGTTCTCTGGGATAGGTAGGAGTGTACCCAATCCAGCACCTTATCCTGAATCCCTATCTCGGCCAGCCGGCTGAGTAGTCTGGCGTGGTCCACCGTATCAAAGGCGGCCGACAGATCCAGGAGTACCAGCATTGCTGAGTTCCCTGCATCCATCGACCACCTAACTGACTCGGCTACCTCAATAAGCGCTGTTTTCGTGCTAAAGCCGGGCCGGAAGCCAGACTGTGTTTCATGGAGAATTTTGTTTACTTCTACAAATTTACTCAGCTGGCGCTGTATGACTTTTTCCAACATTTTTCCCGGGGCGGCTAATAGGGATATCGGGCGGAGATTAGTGAGATCTTCCGGGTCCCCGTTAGGCTTTTTCTTTAAGGGCAGGAGGGTAGCATGTTTCCATGCATCCGGAAATATGCCCGAAGCAATGGAGGAGTTCCAGATATGATGAAGTGTAGGAGCTATGAAGTCGGCTATAGAGCTCCATAATTTTGCAGGGCAGGGGTCGTCGGGTGAACCAGATTTGCATCGGAGCAGTTCTTGCCGTACCTCACTCACGGGGATATTGAGGAACTGGGTGAAAGTCTCACTTAGCTCGCTCTTATTCGCGAGGTCCTGTTTCACTGTTTTTATTTCTGGTCCAAAAGAGTCATAGACCTTTTTAATTTTTTGATCAAAGAACTCAGAAATTTGCTCACAAAGCATAACTGTTGGAGCAACCTCCCTCTCAATTGCACCAGGCATATCTGTGTATTGGCAAAAGTGCATACAATGATGGGAAACACTCTGTGAAGGCTGTAAGATAGTAAGGTCTAGAGTATGAGTGCCTCGTGAAATTCTGGCACCCTTGCAAACCACTGTTTGCACTAGTGGTGGAAATATACATTTGTCCCATTATAAAGACAGATTTAATTTTTCACACAATAAATTTCGACAGGTGAATTCTGCCAAAGTATACCAGGTGAATGGCCCAGTATATACCGTGGCAAGCAGCAAAATCCACATGTTGCACCCTATTTTGAGGACCGAACTCCTAATTGCCGTTATTTATCTCATCCAATAATTAACAAACTCTATGGTATCATTATTTATTGGCTGTTATGAATGACACTGCAATAAAAAAGGACTCGCATTCAAGGCCTTATTGTAACCATTTTGCATTCCCTATTGCACTCTGATTAGCCTTGGCAATTGCCCACTGGGAAACCCTCATCGTAAGTATATGGGCTTGCACAGAAGCAATGCAATCTGCACTTGGTACACCGCAAATGCAATTTGTTCACGTTTTACCAATAACATATAAGGTAAAATAGGCCATGTACCACGTTGTTATGCACGCATTCCTTAAATGTTTGGTGAATTTTCAATTCCTAATTTATAAATGTGAAAATAATTGATGTCATCGATCTTTTATCTAATTTCTTAGAAATAAATACAAGTACAACATTTGCAGAGAAATGGACCCCTGCACCCTTGCTCTGAACTCAAAGACATGTGTGGGTATAAATCTTTCACTCTAGAGTATGTCGTAGTGTGGAAATAGCAAATCCTCCAATTGAAATTGCATTTACAGAAGAAATTATATTACCACATTTATATACAGTAATTATCTAAATTGGGTAATAAATGCCAAAACAGTTTGGCACTACTTCTTCGCAGGAATGTAACTCCCACAGTAAAGGCAGTGAGGGCTCAGTCACCACTGCAGGCATTACGATGTCCCTTTCAGACAGCCTTTCAATGGTGGTCCAGCCACCATTAAAAGGGTGTTGGGAACAGACTTTGGGTGCCCCTAGCAGGGTTCCCATTCCTCCGTGGACTCCGCTATGAGGCCTGGAGGGCACCTGTGGTGCCCCCCAAGCATCCATGCCCCATGTGCCAGGCGGTGCATGGATGTATGATAGCATCCTTTTTACCAATGCGGCTTGTTCGGCAGCCTTTTTCCGACCACAGCACAAGTCACAATGGAAGAATGGATGTTTCTAGCTGCCTCATGGACAACCGCATCCTAATTTGTCAGATGGAACTGCCGACAACTGGTCGGTTTCCATTCTGACACAATGCCGGTCTGGCATCATAATAGGCCCCATAATGTGGAGCATTTCTACTCTCAAGCTCTGAAAGTGAATGTTAGAGCTTTAAATTTGATGCAGTTGTCAATAGGCAGCCAATGTAGACTGCGCAAGGAGGGCACAGCAGTGGAGTGAGCCGGGATCTTCCAAATCAACATAGTTGCAGCTTTTTGAATAGTCTGCAAATTGTAAAGCAGATATGAAGGAAGACCTAGGTAAAGGTTATTCGTGTAATCCAGTTTTGATGTTACCAAGGCATGAATGACGGATTTTCGATTTTTCTCAGGAATAAAATGGATCATCTTCCTGATAGATTTCAGAGTGAGGAAAGAGTGGACTGACACTGCTCTAACATGAGGTTTGAAGGACAAGTTGGAATCAAATTTGACGCTTGGATTTCTTACCACAGATGATGTTGTGTGGGGTACCTCGTTCTGAGGGCCACCAGGTGTAGAAATCTGGGTGACTGCCAGTGCCAAAAAAAGAGTATCTCTGTTTGTCTGAGTTCATTTTGAGGCAGCTAGCAATCTGCCAATAGCATGTGGTAAGAAATATTTGCTCTACAGGAGACTACCGTGTCTACATTTATTTAAAAGGGTAGTGACAAGTGCACTGCCCAGTTTAACATAAAAAGCAATATGTTAATCTTGCTTTATACACAGTGTAGCCATTCGTGTAAGCTTACATATCTATGCAAGATATTTAATCTTTTAAAGTAAAGAAAACTCAGTTCATTTTTTGTTCCTCTGGCCTGTCCACTAAAAGTGAATAGTGTTTTGGTAGTTTTCATAATGATTAGAAAGATTCAGCTAATCCTAAGGAAAAAAATTCGCACTAATTGATATCAAAATTATTGTACATTGCTACATTTATTGCACATTAATAGCAATATTTTAAGCGATATGTTATGTAGTCTTCCTTGCGCACCTTGATTCCTGTGGACTCATAAGAGGAAACAGTGATAATAGTTATTACAATAATCATTCTATGCATATTACAATTCATTGAAGGGGCTTATTTTAAGCTGGTGAATGCCATTGGGTCGTGGGCACTGATATCGAATAAAAAATGTTGTGATACTGAAATATCGTATTAAGAATATCGGGATGTGCATAATATCGTTGACAGGAATAGTGAAGGTACGAATATAGCTTTGAGTTTGGTTTTATTATTATTGAAAAAAATATTATAAGAGAAAATATTGCTGTACATAATATCATTTTTAAGGGTTATTATACAAAGTATCTTTTGTAGTGTGTTTTATTTTAGATGTTTATACATTGTTGTGTTAGTATGTTTTGCAAATTATTTCAGTTATTTGTCTAAAATGTCAAAAATATATTTTTTATTAATATGTATAAACAATGTGTAGTATCCTTGTTTCAATGTGGTTCATGCTCTGCCAGTGAGATTCTCTCAGAATGATGTAATATGGAATGTTGGGAGTGAGAGGCTACAGTTGGAGAAGGGCTGAGCAGCATGCTGGCTGCTCCTGGTGGGGCTGAACTACTGGACATGTAACTTATACAATAAATACTCTTGAAATACTACAACCAGCCTGGAGTCAGTTACTACAATTTTATGGCGACGAGGATGGGATAGGTTGTTAGCTCCATCCATGCACAGTCCATTTCTTGACCCTTGGAGTTTGATTGCACACAGTCATTCTATCTCTAGTCTTGAGTCAGTTTTCGTTTCAGGTTCTACATTCTCGTATACCACTACCCCACACGGGGTGTACAGTGTGGGTTTTGTTCCCATTACTACACTCTTCAAAAATACATTTACCCCACGTATGGTGTAAAGCATTGGTCTACCCCATCTCTACAGTGCACGTCAACAGACCTCCACACAAGGTCAAAGTTTCTTGTTTTGTTGCCCTTTATAGGGTGTGTTTTATGGATTCTACGGCCATTGTTACAGTGCACAATGTTTTACCTTAAAGTATACAAGGTGGGTTGCGTGGACTGTAGTCCCGCTCCTACAATGTACAGCTCTTGACCTCTCCGTGAGGTGTATCTGTTGGGTCTTCTCCCATCGTTATATGCATAACACATGACCTCCATTCGAGGTGCGTCTTTTTATGGATTTTCATACGCTTACCTTACCTTCACTTTTTAGTGCATGTTTTTACTTTACGTAAGGTGTCTAGTGTGGGTTATTGTCCCACTACTCAGTGCACAGCATTTGACCTTTCTCTTACTTTCGTTACATAGTGCACATTTTACAGTGTGGGTGTTTCTTTAGTGCACATTTTACAGTGTGGGTGTTTCTTTATTGCAACAGTGCACAATGTCTTACTTCCTCTCGAGTTTACCCCTGCACAAGCGAGTTGTTACCCTTATTGGGTGTATGGTTTGGGTCCCAACCTCATTTCCATAGTGCATGGTCTACGTTACACTGGGTGTTTGTTTTTCCAGGTTTCTTGTTTTTTGTCAACATTATATTGGAAGGGAGGATGGGTAGTGGATTATGTTTATCTCTATCCTCAGTTTCCCTTGTTGTTTCCTTTGCCTTTCCTTATGCTTTTTCTGTTGTCTTCCTTCTGGTCTCTTTTAGCCTTTTCCCTTTTTCTTGTTTTTCTCTGTTCTTCTGTATTTGTGGGTATTCCTTCTTCTTCATCATTTTTTGGATATGTTTTTTGTTTTCCTTTTGGAAGAAAGGAGGATATGTAGTATCCTTGTTTCAATGTGGTTCATGCTCTGCCAGTGAGATTCTCTCAGAATGATGTAATATGGAATGTTGGGAGTGAGAGGCTACAGTTGGAGAAGGGCTGAGCAGCATGCTGGCTGCTCCTGGTGGGGCTGAACTACTGGACATGTAACTTATACAATAAATACTCTTGAAATACTACAACCAGCCTGGAGTCAGTTACTACACAATGCTTCTGTAATTATGCTATAAGAGCAGGATGTTGGGTTTTAATGGATACAGCCGGAGAGAATATTAACATGTTTAAATATCATTTTTATTTTATCTTTATATTTTATACATATTCTTTTTCATTTTTTATGATCATTTTTTATTCATTAATATATGTAAATATTAAAATGTTATTATTTAAATAAATATATATTTTATGTAAATTGTTGTAATTATTTTAAAAATAAATGTACATTTGTTTGTACGTAATAAACAATGTTTACATTCTTTTAATGCAAACAAAGTTAATTTAAATATGTAACTTTTGTATTCCTTATTGTAATTGTTTATTTAATGCTGCTATTTTTAATAAAAAAATATTTTGATAAACAATAAATTAAAACACAATATATGTGTTTTGGTTTTCCTTTAGGAATGCAGATTTCCTGGAGATGTAATAAATATACATGGATGTACGTTTATGAATATTAGTTGATATGAGTATTGATATTGTGTATACATTTTAATGTAATTATGAATATAATTTATGTATTTAGGTGTGTGATTTTAAATGATTATATCTTATGTTTATTAACATTTCTTCAGGCTTTATTTCATTCATGATTTTAAATAATGTTTTGATTTTATTAATTTGATTATTCATAGCTTTATTTTTGCTCTTGACCTCGGGTAGGGGGTACCGACCGCCTAATTACGATGCAATCCCACATGGTGCAGTTGCATACTCACATTTCCCTATGGGAGCATGTGTTACAGCCGTAAACCGGCCATAGCACAAGCTCCCGTAGGGAATTGAGAGATTGTGCTTATCCCTGCCCACGTGGCAAGTACCACAGGGTGCCTGCCACGTGGTGCAGGGATCAACAGCCCCCAGCCGTAGGCCGCAAAAAGAAGGAGGGCCCTGCTAGGGGCCCTCAAACATGCTCTCTGACAGGCTTTCCATGTCAGAAAGCCTGGCATGGAAAGTCTGCCGGAAACAAAGCATCGTAATCCAGACGGCGTAAAACTCCGTCCACATGGATTACAGCCGGTTCTAACTGTCTGACGTGCTCTGTGAGCCCTTCGGAAGCCAACCGAAATGACCGCCTGGTGTTGCTTCTGACCCTCTAAATTGTAATTAGGTGGTCAGAAGTGAAACTGACAGTCTCAGTCGGAAACACCTCCGACCTCACTCCGTCCGAAATCGTAATCGGCCCATAATGTTTATTATTAATTAAAAATATTTTAGTTATGCTGATTTGGATTATTTTTGGGATTTATTGGTTATTGAGTAGGATGTTTATACAGTAAGTGCTACTTTGTGTGTCTTTTATATTGTTACTATTTGTGTAATTGTATTAGATAAGTTTGTTCATGGTTTGTTTTTGTTGGTTAGTTTTCTTTAAATCTACAGATTCAGCTTTTATATGTATTTGCCACATTTCTTATTGAGTGCCTAGCCTTTGACATTCATTCTATTTAGGAGATTTGACACAGTTATTTTTACATGCCAATAGTTAAATACTATGAAAGATTCTAAGCCAATTTTTCTTACATTATAGCCTTTTATGGTGAATTCTAATTTCAGTTTGTTTTATAAGGTTGAATATGTGTTTTGACTATTTTTATTCAATTTGTATATATATATATATATATATTTTTTTTTTTTTCAAAAAGGAGTTTTACCCAATGCTGGCACACTCAGGCAGGTGAAAAGCTTCTTACAATCAGCGGCAATGCAGAGGCACAATCCCCCACTGTATATCAGGTCCGACGCGTTTCAAGCCGTAGCTCTTCCTCATGGACCGCAAGGAACATAATGGCAGCTTTGTGGTCTACAACTTCCCTCTTTTATTTCCAATCTTGTGAATACTTGCTCGAATAAGCAGAAATGCATATTGGGATTCGTAGTTCAATCAAACCCAAGTGGGTCACACGCTGCCCAGAGTCCTTCAAAATTAAAACAGGGAACCAAATAGTCCTTTTGCAGCCGCTTCCATCATTACAAGAGCACCTCCTGTTCCGCCATCACGACTGATCAAAGCGTGTGAATTGCGAGGGCAGAACGAGGGGTGCTCTGGTGATTGTTGCATCGCGGAAAGAAGGACAATTGTTTCCCGATTTATATTTATGTAAAGGACTGTGACAGCGTGCAAGCTCACCCACTGGGGTCTGATTGTAGAAAACTACTAATCCCAAGATGCATGCATACTTGTTTGAATTTCAACTGCCGAAATTGGAAATAAAAGAGGGATTTCATTAGTAGTAACCTTGCCTGCTGTCACCGTTCTTCTGGTCCATGATTAAGGGCTATGAGCCAGAAACGCGTCGGACCAAAATTAACGGAGAGGTTTTGCCTTACTTTGCCGCTGGATTTCAGAAGCGTCTAACTCTCTTTGGGTGTGCCAGCCTCTTGGGTAACTCCTTCTTGCAAACATATATATATATATATATATATATATATAAGAGAACAATATGAGTATAATTTTTTGCACTGGTGGGTTATACTTATTATGCACTTTCTGTCCAGGTTCAGGACATAAATTTCTGCACTATACACTTTAAATATATCAACAAACATAAGTGAATTTTGTTCATTACATTAGCAATATTGAGATGCTTAATTTTAAAATATGCACTTGTCCTTCATTCCTAAAATGTAATTTGAACACACAGTATTATTCAAAATGTGAATTATCCTATTTTTACAAATAGAAATATAAAAATAACGATTACCCTGTGGGAAAAGTTCTTTTTTTAATGAATATTGTATTTAAATATAGGATTCATGTTGGTTACTCATCAAAAGTCTGTTGTCCAGCTCTATGAACAAACTGGGTGGATCTTATTGTTGTGCAAATGTATATAAGATCACGATTGGTCTCGACATGTCATGTGATCAAGACCGAGGAAACCCGGTCGAAATGCGTCATGTTACTGTTTGTGGAATAAAGAAGCACTTAAGAAATATCTTGCTGCATGGTGGTCCGTTCCTGTGCTTTTGCTGGAGATAAACGTCTTGCAGTTAGGATTGTGAGTTCATATATAAATATATATATATATATATATATAAAACCACAGAATGCTCCTACTGGATTCCCGGCCCAAGGCAGGTGGTGTATAATGCTGGCGGAGCCAAACGGCAGTATGTGACGCACAGATTCCAAGATAATACACACACTCAGGAACTGCCAAGTACAGAATTTAATGTGCACAGGTTACGCGTTTCGACAGGCTCACTGTCTTGATCACACAGTGAGTAAACAGTGAAGATTCTTTACATAGCCTTGTGTTAAAAATAAAAAACAGACTAATTCGTATACATCAATAATAGTCAAGATTAAACATGGCGGCCATTTTGTGAAGGTAAATATACGAAGACAGAGTCACAGAATGTCCAAATGTTGAATAACAAGGAACAATAAATGATCATAATGCAAGCAGTTAATCAGTAAAAATGCAATGCCATAAATGCCAATCTAATCACTAACAGTAAAGTGGATAACTTAAAAACCATAATGTTATATGCTGGCTTGTATTGTGGGATGTAGTCCTCACTAACCGGGCGCCAGTAGATGCCAGTCAAGTGTGTTGCATCCCGTACCGAAGACTGGAAGAGTACACCATGGTGATAAAGCTTATTGTGGACATGCATGAGAAGCCAATCGACAATGCTGCATATCCAAAGTGGAAACCTAAATATAAATATAGGATATCTGTGCGCAAGAGTGCGATGATGTAGTCACCATAGTGGTGAAAGGGCAAGAGACGCTCGCTAGTGTATGCAATAGAATGGCCACGATGTAAACATACACAATTAGGATGTGTGCAGTCACCTTAGTTGTGAAAGGGCAAGGGATGTAACCAAGGTGGTAGAACAGTATATTATGTCAGGTACATGATACTGCATGTAAAAGTAAACCCTGCCCTCATAAGGTAAATGCCAGTCCCCAAATAGTTTTGCACATAAGAGTAATGCTGATGTGGACAGACGGTCTCGGGGCGAATTTTACAGTTCTAATAGCTGCGTGTTTGGCACACACTGTGCATAGTAAAGACACCATTGTGGTATTGCGCATTATATGCGATGTAAGCGCGTGATAATGTATACACCAAAATGGTGAAAGAGCAAAACTAAATGTGGGTCGCCAAGTGGTATTGCACAAAGGGGAGATGCAGAGTGGTGGTACACCAGTGCCAGTGGGCGGAACTGGTACAGGTAGCATGGTTATCTGATAACACAGTCACTGAATGTATCAATTACATCCTTAGGCATAAGGGGGACAAAGGAGGAAGTCGTCGGAATGGGGTAGTTATAGACTTAGTTCCTTGGATACCCATTGTTTGCAGCTCTTCTTGTGTTGAACTGTCAATATTTTCATCAAAGTCGGTCAAAGCATGCATGGATCTCAGTATGCCAATGTCAGATACTAAAAGAGTTGAACTAGGTGCGTTGTGTGTCGCAATCTGAGAGGCAACTTCATTTGCTTTATTTAGCTTGAAATGTTTCATAAGCTTAAGTTTCGTGATGAATTTGAATAAATCCCCCTATATATATGTGTGTGTGTGTGTACATATTGTATATTCAGTGAAAAAACCATAGGTTTCACACATGTTATAGTTAGCTGGACATTTTACTCGTAAAAAAACAATGAAATTGCCCCGTTATAGTTAGTTCAGCTAACTATAACTCGCGCGCCCGCAATGCACTGCTGATGACGTCACATATTACATCACTCATGACATGGTCAGTGACATCACTCATGACATCACTGATGACATCTCAAATGACATCACTGATGACATCACTGATAAGCTCACGGTAAGCGTACGGTTTACGCAACGTCCGTAATTTTCCTACGCTGCTTGCGTATAGTTATGCAATTTGCGTAGCCGCGCGTACTCCGCGTGGGACGCGTACGCGTGTACGCTACACGCGCACGTTACGCGGAAGTGCCGGGTGTGACTGTTATGCGCATGCGCGCAAGCGCGTGTCTTTTTTACGCGCATGCGCACTTTTGCCGTAAGCGTACCGTAAGCGTACCGTAAGCGTACGGTAGGTCATGTGATCATGAAACACAACTTTTGATTGGTTGAAACTACTTTCAGTTCTAGAACTCTCCTACACCACACCCATTCCCCTCATTTCTGCTTGTGATCCCTTGGGAGAAGGAGCTGGTTTGTCTTTGGGATACGATGGCAGAACAGCAGAGCTCTTCTGAGAGTGAGGCTAGCACTAGCAGCACTGTCTTGAGGCAGAGATCGAGGAAACAAAAGCCCTCTTATGTATGGGATTATTTTACTTTTCCTGAAGGCCAGCAAAAGGTAAATGCACCCTTAGTGACTTGTAAGCTGTGTAAGCGTGTACTTTCTAGAGGTAATCCTAACAGGAAGTATTCCTTTGGGAATCACACCATGAAGAGACACCTCCAGGATGTACACAGAAGGACACATGGTCATCTTTTTGGAGGTAACTCTTCAGAAAGACGAGCCAGTACATCCACAGTAGCTCAGCCTGAACCATCATCTGCAGGGCTGACTCCTTCTTCTGCAGGTCAGGTGAGCCCTTCATCTGTGGGGGGAGAATCTCCTTTTGCTGGCCCTCTGGAAATGAACCCATGATTTCGGAAGGTTGATATTCATTGCACATTTTGTAAAGATCTAATTTGCCATAGGGAGACCAGTGTTTCCCTAGTGAACAACAAAATAGATCAGCACATTTGTCGCTTTGAATAATTTTCCCATGCTTCCTTTCCTCTGTCCCTGCATGAACACAACGGTTCTTTTAAGAGCCAACCTTATCTTTCATCTTTTTTTTACATATGTTTTTAAAAACTTTTTTTTATTTTTTTTTTACCGTACGCGTACGGTGCGCGTACTTTTTTTTTTTTTTTAAAAAAAACACTAAAAATCATTTATCACATTACATTGTCCTTGAGAGACTACAATTATTATTATTGACTTACCATACTTACTGAAAAAATATTTATTCATTTGTTTTTTTAAAAAATAGTTTTAAAAATGTTTGTAGTTTTCGAAAATTTTCTATATCTATCTGGAAAAAAAGAAAAAAGTATTAATATTTTTAAAACATTTTAGAATACAGTACACATATTTACATTTTTCAGACCAGCACCACTTGTAACCTGGGTGACTGCCTACACTCCAGCAAGGGCAACCAGCCTTAGTGATGCTGAATGTATTTGCATTACTGACTGAAACCTCAAACCCCACTCGCTTGTGAATACTGTCCATGATTCCACATGGTAAGCAGCTGGGTGTGTGCTAAGAGTCTGCTTCTGCACCAAAAAATGGCTCCCCCTTTCCATCTAATGCAACTGTGAAATCACCAGAGCAATACGCAATAAATCTCTGCCTATAATTCCTCTCTGCACACAGAGTCATGTTTTCACATTAGTCCCAAAACGAAATTTCTTTGCCAATTTGAAAGCACACTTACTGCTCTTTTTTTTTTCGGCGCAAGTGAAAATCACTTTTTACAAGTGAAAATCACTTTTACAGACTGACACATTATGAAACCACTTTTTTTGATTTATTTAAATGCACATGTCCAAACTGTTTTTTCAGACCACCACCATGTGTATTCTCGGTGACTGCCTACACTCCAGCAAGGGCAACCAGCCTTAGTGATGCTGAATGTATTTGCATTACAGACTGAAACCTGAAAACCCCACTCGCTTGTAAATACTGTGCATGACTATACATGGCAAGCACATGGGTGTGTGCTAAGACTCTACTTCTTCCCCCAAAAATTCGCTCCCCCTTTCCATCTAATGCAACTGTGAAATCACCAGAGCAATACGCTTTAAATCTCTGCCTATAATTCCTCTCTGCACACAGAGTCATGTTTTCACATTAGTCCCAAAACGAAATTTCTTTGCCAATTTGAAAGCACACTTACTGCTCTTTTTTTTTTCGGCGCAAGTGAAACTCACTTTTTACAAGTGAAAATCACTTTTACAGACTGACACATTATGAAACCACTTTTTTTGATTTATTTAAATGCACATGTCCAAACTGTTTTTTCAGACCACCACCATGTGTATTCTCGGTGACTGCCTACACTCCAGCAAGGGCAACCAGCCTTAGTGATGCTGAATGTATTTGCATTACAGACTGAAACCTGAAAACCCCACTCGCTTGTAAATACTGTGCATGACTATACATGGCAAGCACATGGGTGTGTGCTAAGACTCTGCTTCTTCCCCCAAAAATTCGCTCCCCCTTTCCATCTAATGCAACTGTGAAATCACCAGAGCAATACGCAATAAATCTCTGCCTATAATTCCTCTCTGCACACAGAGTCATGTTTTCACATTAGTCCCAAAACGAAATTTCTTTGCCAATTTGAAAGCACACTTACTGCTCTTTTTTTTTTCGGCGCAAGTGAAAATCACTTTTTACAAGTGAAAATCACTTTTACAGACTGACACATTATGAAACCACTTTTTTTGATTTTTTTAAATGCACATGTCCAAACTGTTTTTTCAGACCACCACCATGTGTATTCTCGGTGACTGCCTACACTCCAGCAAGGGCAACCAGCCTTAGTGATGCTGAATGTATTTGCATTACAGACTGAAACCTGAAAACCCCACTCGCTTGTAAATACTGTGCATGACTATACATGGCAAGCACATGGGTGTGTGCTAAGACTCTACTTCTTCCCCCAAAAATTCGCTCCCCCTTTCCATCTAATGCAACTGTGAAATCACCAGAGCAATACGCTTTAAATCTCTGCCTATAATTCCTCTCTGCACACAGAGTCATGTTTTCACATTAGTCCCAAAACTAAATTTCTTTGCCAATTTGAAAGCACACTTACTGCTCTTTTTTTTTTCGGGGCAAGTGAAAATCACTTTTTACAAGTGAAAATCACTTTTACAGACTGACACATTATGAAACCACTTTTTTTGATTTTTTTAAATGCACATGTCCAAACTGTTTTTTCAGACCACCACCATGTGTATTCTCGGTGACTGCCTACACTCCAGCAAGGGCAACCAGCCTTAGTGATGCTGAATGTATTTGCATTACAGACTGAAACCTGAAAACCCCACTCGCTTGTAAATACTGTGCATGACTATACATGGCAAGCACATGGGTGTGTGCTAAGACTCTGCTTCTTCCCCCAAAAATTCGCTCCCCCTTTCCATCTAATGTAACTGTGAAATCACCAGAGCAATACGCAATAAATCTCTGCCTATAATTCCTCTCTGCACACAGAGTCATGTTTTCACATTAGTCCCAAAACGAAATTTCTTTGCCAATTTGAAAGCACACTTACTGCTCTTTTTTTTTTCGGGGCAAGTGAAAATCACTTTTACAGACTGACACATTATGAAACCACCATGTGTAACTACAACAAAAACAATTTCCATTTCTATTATTCTTTTCTTAAGTTACCACATACATCCCCTCTCAAACTGTAAACTCACCTTTAAAATTAGTTAGTTGTGAAAGAAATGTGACACTCAAACAGCAGATTATCAGAGCCAGGATCTCTGTTGTGTTCACCTCTCTCCTCTCAGCAGAACCAGATAATGGCAAACTTTCCCTCTATTTTTCCACACATATACTTGTAAGTTTCAAATCTCAGTGCTTCCCCCTTTTTTTCAAATGAAATCACACATTTCTATTGGTTGAAAACCAACCCTTTTCCAAAAGTACCCTTCCCCCAACTTGACTTCTGCCTAGTACCCTTCCCCCAACTTGACTTCTGCCTGCTACCATAGCAACAGCTCATGGAACACTGCTGTGTTGAGTTAGGTCAGAAGTTCGCCAAACAATGTTTCAATTCCACAGAGCAAGAGTGCTTGACTTTTCAAACCTAACAGCAAATCCATAGTACTGTTCTTTGGTTACACATTTTTTTTTACCAATACAAAACATGCTTCTATTAATTTACACATACAGCCTAGTTTTTATTCTAGAATGGTATGAAACAGCCAATCAGTTCTTTTTGTTTTGAAAAAAATATGTATGCCTCCATTTCCAAACTGTCTTTCTTTTCATATTGCCATTCTACTGAAAGACACCTCCTGAGTGCATCCAGTTCTCCTTTGAAGATGTTCACAGTGTGGATTGTAGGGCACAGCTATGTCTTCTGGAGTGAAAAGTTTGCAGAGAAAACAGGTATGGTGAGAGACCTTGCTTTGCCAAATGTAGACATTAAATGGATTGGTCAGAGAGGGTTAAAGTGGCACCAATTGATGCCATTAGTGAAATCCTTCATTCAAATCCAACACCCTGACCTCATAATAGTGCACTGTGGTGGCAATGACCTAGGCACTTTGACTGGGGTAGGTCTGGAAATGCTTATGAAGGACACCTTTGCACAACTGTTTACACTTTTCCCTAAAACTGCCTTTGTGTTTTCCAACATATGCCAAAGGCAAAAATGGAACTGGTCCAATCATTTCTGTCCACAGATTGACAAAGCAAGAAAGCACGTCAACAAATCTGTTTCTGCTTTCCTCCGTGACTATGGTATGGGTGCCATTTTCCACAACAACTTGCGTTATGACATGCAAGACATTTATAGAGGAGATGGTGTGCACTTCAATGATGAAGGGAACAGAGTCTTCCTCTTGAACCTTAGACTCTGCATCGGTACTTACTTGTAGGTACCACTAAAAAATGACTTCATAAACACAACGGCTCTTTTTAGAGCTCCCTAATATCTAAACTCTTAAATCTGCTTTTCATTTATTTATTTATTTTTTTTTTTTACCGTACGCTTACCGTAAGCTTACCGTACGCGTCCCCGTGATTTTTTTTAAAATCAATAAATGTTTTTTTTGTACTTTTCTGTCCTTCTTTGACCCCCTTACAAATGTTTGGGGGTCTGTAACTCTCCTCATTGCCCCCTTTCCTTGTTTTCACTCTTTTTTTTCAGAGTGAAATACACAAAATGGCGGCCGCCGCTTCCTGGTTTCGACCGATTCGAATGTTTACTAAGATCTAAGAGCCAATCAGAATCGCGCTCGCGCACGCCACCGTACGCTTACCGTAAGCGTACGGTAAGCGTACCGTAAGCGGGCTCAGATATATATATTGATTTAAAGGCTATTTTCTCAGAATCTACTGAACAGATTTACACCAAACCTACAAAAGGCACTTCCTTGACCTAGGGACTACCTCTCTGCCAAATTTTGAGTAATTCTGTTCAGCCGTTCGGGCTGTAGCTCGTTCTAAAGGTCCTATGGAAAAATGCATGGGAAAAACGCGTTTTGGGACCCCCCTTTTATCTCAGCCCCCGCTTGACGGATCCCCCCGAGACTTTCAGGGTAGGAGCGGAGCGTAGCGCCCCACCTATTTTGAAAAATTCGCGAGGATTCGTCGACCGGCGCCAAAGTTATTCAAAATAGAATGTTGCGGATTTCCTATGGAAACGTGGTCCTAACTATAACTACCTACTGGCGACCGCCAGTAGGTAATATATATATATATTCACTGAAAAAACCATGGGTTTCACACACGTTATAGTTAGGACTTAGCATTTAAAAAACCATAGAAATTCAGTAAAAAAACCATAGGTTTCACACACGTTATAGTTAGGAATTAGCATTTAAAAAACCTTAGAAATTCAGTGAAAAAACCATAGGTTTCACACATGTTATAGTTAGCTGGACATTTTACTCGTAAAAAACCAATGAAATTCCCCCGTTATAGTTAGTTCAGCTAACTATAACTCGCGCGCCCGCAATGCACTGCTGATGACGTCACATATTACATCACTCATGACATGGTCAGTGACATCACTCATGACATCACTGATGACATCTCAAATGACATCACTGATGACCTCACTGATGACATCATCCTTGTGATAGAGTGGCAGACCTCCTCTTCCCCTAATAAAACCTTTGATACACACAATCAAAAATAGAGACTAAAATTTACAAAACAATGGACATACCAATAACAGTTACAACAACCTCTTCAGTAATTCTAAGATCCACATACACATCCACTCATTCACCAACAGTCCAATACAGTCACTCATACATGTACTCACTTATCATATGTACTCATACACCTATACATCCTATTACACAACGCCACTCATCCATAGAGCTACTCACACACATAGTCACTCATGCCAATAAAGAATCAAACATCCATTTACTTGCATATACAGTTAAACACACACCACCACACTTACTTCTACGGAAACTTACACATACTTAGTCTTTTTAACAATCACTTATAGAAACACATACTTATTCATACAGGAACTCTTTCAATCTCTCACTCTCACATATACTCACATATATAAACCAATAGTCACATATACTAGTTTTAAACATATGTAGTTACTCATAAAGACACTATTGAGACAGTCATTCACTCACTAACACACCCATACACACACTCATCCACCCATGCAGTCCTGCACACATGCTCTGTTCAACACATACAAACAGTGAGTCACTCATTCATGCACCTATGCACTACGTCATACCCCCCACCGAACCATGCAGACACTCATACTGATACTCAAAAAACCAACTAATAACCTATATAGACACCCATGTAGCTACTCTCCAACCCATGCAGCCACTTATACACAAAGTGAGAGACTGATACAGATATTTATATATTTAAACATTACTCACTAAGCCATGTATTCACTATGATACACTTAATCAGTCAGTTACACAATCAATTTTTCAAAAAGAAATCATCCATTTAGACAGTAATATACCCATTTATTCTTCCATCGACCTTGAGATATACATATATAAAACATATTTAATTTTCAGAAAAACACTCATTCACTGGATGATGTCATCAGTGAGGTCATCAGTGATGTCATTTGAGATGTCATCAGTGATGTCATGAGTGATGTCACTGACCATGTCATGAGTGATGTAATATGTGACGTCATCAGCAGTGCATTGCGGGCGCGCGAGTTATAGTTAGCTGAACTAACTATAACGGGGGAATTTCATTGGTTTTTTACGAGTAAAATGTCCAGCTAACTATAACATGTGTGAAACCTACCCAGAGTTCTCTACTTCTTTTTTGCATAATTTATTCGTCACTCTATGCCTGAAAGGGTATTTCTTTGACTTATACTGGGTGCTCCCTTGTGTCTGGACAAAGCTATACCTCTCTGAAGAGCTCTAATTAGAGCGAAACACTGTGTCAGGGGTTGCTTTTACTCATTTCAGGTTGGCTTGATTGGTATTTTACCAACTCAAAGCTGTAATACTGTGCCTGGAGTGGTAATTGGCTTTTGTCATTTTACAGCTCGGCAGGACAGCACTGTGCTAGTCCTATGCTTAAAGACTTTGCTGTACAAATGGCAAAAGACTTTGTCCTTTTCTATCTCGGCGTGGATGGCACTGTGCTAATCCTATGCTTAAAGATTTTGATAGAAAAACAGACATTTGAGGTGAGCAGATCTAGAGTGTCGCTGGTGTTGAGAGTGCTCCATACAGGAGCTGCTTTCCACCTAAACTTGAGAACTACCCAGAGTTCTCTACTTCTTTTTTGCATAATTTATTCGTCACTCTATGCCTGAAAGGGTATTTTTTTGACTTATACTGGGTGCTCCCTTGTGTCTGGACAAAGCTATACCTCTCTGAAGAGTTCTAATTAGAGCGAAACACTGTGTCAGGGGTTGCTTTTACTCATTTCAGGTTGGCTTGGTTGGTATTTACCAATTCAAAGCTGTAATACTGTGCCTGGAGTGGTAAATGGCTTTTGTCATTTTACAGCTCGGCAAGGTCAGCACTGTGCTAGTCCTATGCTTAAAGACTTTGCTGTAGAAATGGCAAAAGACTTTGTCCATTTCTATCTCGGCGTGGATAGCACTGTGCTAATCCTATGCTTAAAAACTTTGATAGAAAAGCAGACATTTGAGGTGAGCAGATCTAGAGTGTCGCTGGTGTTGAGAGTGCTCTATACAGGAGCTGCTTTCCACCTAAACTTGAGAACTACCCAGAGTTCTCTACTTCTTTTTTGCATAATTTATTCGTCACTCTATGCCTGAAAGGGTATTTTTTTGACTTATACTGGGTGCTCCCTTGTGTCTGGACAAAGCTATACCTCTCTGAAGAGTTCTAATTAGAGCGAAACACTGTGTCAGGGGTTGCTTTTACTCATTTCAGGTTGGCTTGGTTGGTATTTTACCAATTCAAAGCTGTAATACTGTGCCTGGAGTGGTAAATGGCTTTTGTCATTTTACAGCTCGGCAAGGTCAGCACTGTGCTAGTCCTATGCTTAAAGACTTTGCTGTAGAAATGGCAAAAGACTTTGTCCATTTCTATCTCGGCGTGGATAGCACTGTGCTAATCCTATGCTTAAAAACTTTGATAGAAAAGCAGACATTTGAGGTGAGCAGATCTAGAGTGTCGCTGGTGTTGAGAGTGCTCTATACAGGAGCTGCTTTCCACCTAAACTTGAGAACTACCCAGAGTTCTCTACTTCTTTTTTGCATAATTTATTCGTCACTCTATGCCTGAAAGGGTATTTTTTTGACTTATACTGGGTGCTCCCTTGTGTCTGGACAAAGCTATACCTCTCTGAAGAGTTCTAATTAGAGCGAAACACTGTGTCAGGGGTTGCTTTTACTCATTTCAGGTTGGCTTGGTTGGTATTTTACCAATTCAAAGCTGTAATACTGTGCCTGGAGTGGTAAATGGCTTTTGTCATTTTACAGCTCGGCAAGGTCAGCACTGTGCTAGTCCTATGCTTAAAGACTTTGCTGTAGAAATGGCAAAAGACTTTGTCCATTTCTATCTCGGCGTGGATAGCACTGTGCTAATCCTATGCTTAAAAACTTTGATAGAAAAGCAGACATTTGAGGTGAGCAGATCTAGAGTGTCGCTGGTGTTGAGAGTGCTCTATACAGGAGCTGCTTTCCACCTAAACTTGAGAACTACCCTGATAGATTTCAGAGTGAGGAAAGAGTGGACTGACACTGCTCTAACATGAGGACAAGTTGGAATCAAATTTGACGCTTGGATTTCTTACCACAGATGATGTTGTGTGGGGTACCTCGTTCTGAGGGCCACCAGGTGTAGAAATCTGGGTGACTGCCAGTGCCAAAAAAAGAGTATCTCTGTTTGTCTGAGTTCATTTTGAGGCAGCTAGCAATCTGCCAATAGCATGTGGTAAGAAATATTTGCTCTACAGGAGACTACTGTGTCTACATTTATTTAAAAGGGTAGTGACAAGTGCACTGCCCAGTTTAACATAAAAAGCAATATGTTAATCTTGCTTTATACACAGTGTAGCCATTCGTGTAAGCTTACATATCCATGCAAGATATTTAATCTTTTAAAGTAAAGAAAACTCAGTTCATTTTTTGTTCCTCTGGCCTGTCCACTAAAAGTGAATAGTGTTTTGGTAGTTTTCATAATGATTAGAAAGATTCAGCTAATCCTAAGGAAAAAAATTCGCACTAATTGATATCAAAATTATTGTACATTGCTACATTTATTGCACATTAATAGCAATATTTTAAGCCATATGTTATGTAGTCTTCCTTGCGCACCTTGATTCCTGTGGACTCATAAGATGAAACAGTGATAATAGTTATTACAATAATCATTCTATGCATATTACAATTCATTGAAGGGGCTTATTTTAAGCTGGTGAATGCCATTGGGTCGTGGGCACTGATATCGAATAAAAAATGTTGTGATACTGAAATATCGTATTAAGAATATCGGGATGTGCATAATATCGTTGACCGGAATAGTGAAGGTACGAATATAGCTTTGAGTTTGGTTTTATTATTATTGAAAAAAATATTATAAGAGAAAATATTGCTGTACATAATATCATTTTTAAGGGTTATTATACAAAGTATCTTTTGTAGTGTGTTTTATTTTAGATGTTTATACATTGTTGTGTTAGTATGTTTTGCAAATTATTTCAGTTATTTGTCTAAAATGTCAAAAATATATTTTTTATTAATATGTATAAACAATGTGTAGTATCCTTGTTTCAATGTGGTTCATGCTCTGCCAGTGAGATTCTCTCAGAATGATGTAATATGGAATGTTGGGAGTGAGAGGCTACAGTTGGAGAAGGGCTGAGCAGCATGCTGGCTGCTCCTGGTGGGGCTGAACTACTGGACATGTAACTTATACAATAAATACTCTTGAAATACTACAACCAGCCTGGAGTCAGTTACTACAATTTTATGGCGACGAGGATGGGATAGGTTGTTAGCTCCATCCATGCACAGTCCATTTCTTGACCCTTGGAGTTTGATTGCACACAGTCATTCTATCTCTAGTCTTGAGTCAGTTTTCGTTTCAGGTTCTACATTCTCGTATACCACTACCCCACACGGGGTGTACAGTGTGGGTTTTGTTCCCATTACTACACTCTTCAAAAATACATTTACCCCACGTATGGTGTAAAGCATTGGTCTACCCCATCTCTACAGTGCACGTCAACAGACCTCCACACAAGGTCAAAGTTTCTTGTTTTGTTGCCCTTTATAGGGTGTGTTTTATGGATTCTACGGCCATTGTTACAGTGCACAATGTTTTACCTTAAAGTATACAAGGTGGGTTGCGTGGACTGTAGTCCCGCTCCTACAATGTACAGCTCTTGACCTCTCCGTGAGGTGTATCTGTTGGGTCTTCTCCCATCGTTATATGCATAACACATGACCTCCATTCGAGGTGCGTCTTTTTATGGATTTTCATACGCTTACCTTACCTTCACTTTTTAGTGCATGTTTTTACTTTACGTAAGGTGTCTAGTGTGGGTTATTGTCCCACTACTCAGTGCACAGCATTTGACCTTTCTCTTACTTTCGTTACATAGTGCACATTTTACAGTGTGGGTGTTTCTTTAGTGCACATTTTACAGTGTGGGTGTTTCTTTATTGCAACAGTGCACAATGTCTTACTTCCTCTCGAGTTTACCCCTGCACAAGCGAGTTGTTACCCTTATTGGGTGTATGGTTTGGGTCCCAACCTCATTTCCATAGTGCATGGTCTACGTTACACTGGGTGTTTGTTTTTCCAGGTTTCTTGTTTTTTGTCAACATTATATTGGAAGGGAGGATGGGTAGTGGATTATGTTTATCTCTATCCTCAGTTTCCCTTGTTGTTTCCTTTGCCTTTCCTTATGCTTTTTCTGTTGTCTTCCTTCTGGTCTCTTTTAGCCTTTTCCCTTTTTCTTGTTTTTCTCTGTTCTTCTGTATTTGTGGGTATTCCTTCTTCTTCATCATTTTTTGGATATGTTTTTTGTTTTCCTTTTGGAAGAAAGGAGGATATGTAGTATCCTTGTTTCAATGTGGTTCATGCTCTGCCAGTGAGATTCTCTCAGAATGATGTAATATGGAATGTTGGGAGTGAGAGGCTACAGTTGGAGAAGGGCTGAGCAGCATGCTGGCTGCTCCTGGTGGGGCTGAACTACTGGACATGTAACTTATACAATAAATACTCTTGAAATACTACAACCAGCCTGGAGTCAGTTACTACACAATGCTTCTGTAATTATGCTATAAGAGCAGGATGTTGGGTTTTAATGGATACAGCCGGAGAGAATATTAACATGTTTAAATATCATTTTTATTTTATCTTTATATTTTATACATATTCTTTTTCATTTTTTATGATCATTTTTTATTCATTAATATATGTAAATATTAAAATGTTATTATTTAAATAAATATATATTTTATGTAAATTGTTGTAATTATTTTAAAAATAAATGTACATTTGTTTGTACGTAATAAACAATGTTTACATTCTTTTAATGCAAACAAAGTTAATTTAAATATGTAACTTTTGTATTCCTTATTGTAATTGTTTATTTAATGCTGCTATTTTTAATAAAAAAATATTTTGATAAACAATAAATTAAAACACAATATATGTGTTTTGGTTTTCCTTTAGGAATGCAGATTTCCTGGAGATGTAATAAATATACATGGATGTACGTTTATGAATATTAGTTGATATGAGTATTGATATTGTGTATACATTTTAATGTAATTATGAATATAATTTATGTATTTAGGTGTGTGATTTTAAATGATTATATCTTATGTTTATTAACATTTCTTCAGGCTTTATTTCATTCATGATTTTAAATAATGTTTTGATTTTATTAATTTGATTATTCATAGCTTTATTTTTGCTCTTGACCTCGGGTAGGGGTTACCGACCGCCTAATTACGATGCAATCCCACATGGTGCAGTTGCATACTCACATTTCCCTATGGGAGCATGTGTTACAGCCGTAAACCGGCCATAGCACAAGCTCCCATAGGGAATTGAGAGATTGTGCTTATCCCTGCCCACGTGGCAAGTACCACAGGGTGCCTGCCACGTGGTGCAGGGATCAACAGCCCCCAGCCGTAGGCCGCAAAAAGAAGGAGGGCCCTGCTAGGGGCCCTCAAACATGCTCTCTGACAGGCTTTCCATGTCAGAAAGCCTGGCATGGAAAGTCTGCCGGAAACAAAGCATCGTAATCCAGACGGCGTAAAACTCCGTCCACATGGATTACAGCCGGTTCTAACTGTCTGACGTGCTCTGTGAGCCCTTCGGAAGCCAACCGAAATGACCGCCTGGTGTTGCTTCTGACCCTCTAAATTGTAATTAGGTGGTCAGAAGTGAAACTGACAGTCTCAGTCGGAAACACCTCCGACCTCACTCCGTCCGAAATCGTAATCGGCCCATAATGTTTATTATTTATTAAAAATATTTTAGTTATGCTGATTTGGATTATTTTTGGGATTTATTGGTTATTGAGTAGGATGTTTATACAGTAAGTGCTACTTTGTGTGTCTTTTATATTGTTACTATTTGTGTAATTGTATTAGATAAGTTTGTTCATGGTTTGTTTTTGTTGGTTAGTTTTCTTTAAATCTACAGATTCAGCTTTTATATGTATTTGCCACATTTCTTATTGAGTGCCTAGCCTTTGACATTCATTCTATTTAGGAGATTTGACACAGTTATTTTTACATGCCAATAGTTAAATACTATGAAAGATTCTAAGCCAATTTTTCTTACATTATAGCCTTTTATGGTGAATTCTAATTTCAGTTTGTTTTATAAGGTTGAATATGTGTTTTGACTATTTTTATTCAATTTGTATATATATATATATATATATATTTTTTTTTTTCAAAAAGGAGTTTTACCCAATGCTGGCACACTCAGGCAGGTGAAAAGCTTCTTACAATCAGCGGCAATGCAGAGGCACAATCCCCCACTGTATATCAGGTCCGACGCGTTTCAAGCCGTAGCTCTTCCTCATGGACCGCAAGGAACATAATGGCAGCTTTGTGGTCTACAACTTCCCTCTTTTATTTCCAATCTTGTGAATACTTGCTCGAATAAGCAGAAATGCATATTGGGATTCGTAGTTCAATCAAACCCAAGTGGGTCACACGCTGCCCAGAGTCCTTCAAAATTAAAACAGGGAACCAAATAGTCCTTTTGCAGCCGCTTCCATCATTACAAGAGCACCTCCTGTTCCGCCATCACGACTGATCAAAGCGTGTGAATTGCGAGGGCGGAACGAGGGGTGCTCTGGTGATTGTTGCATCGCGGAAAGAAGGACAATTGTTTCCCGATTTATATTTATGTAAAGGACTGTGACAGCGTGCAAGCTCACCCACTGGGGTCTGATTGTAGAAAACTACTAATCCCAAGATGCATGCATACTTGTTTGAATTTCAACTGCCGAAATTGGAAATAAAAGAGGGATTTCATTAGTAGTAACCTTGCCTGCTGTCACCGTTCTTCTGGTCCATGATTAAGGGCTATGAGCCAGAAACGCGTCGGACCAAAATTAACGGAGAGGTTTTGCCTTACTTTGCCGCTGGATTTCAGAAGCGTCTAACTCTCTTTGGGTGTGCCAGCCTCTTGGGTAACTCCTTCTTGCAAACATATATATATATATATATATATATATATATAAGAGAACAATATGAGTATAATTTTTTGCACTGGTGGGTTATACTTATTATGCACTTTCTGTCCAGGTTCAGGACATAAATTTCTGCACTATACACTTTAAATATATCAACAAACATAAGTGAATTTTGTTCATTACATTAGCAATATTGAGATGCTTAATTTTAAAATATGCACTTGTCCTTCATTCCTAAAATGTCATTTGAACACACAGTATTATTCAAAATGTGAATTATCCTATTTTTACAAATAGAAATATAAAAATAACGATTACCCTGTGGGAAAAGTTCTTTTTTTAATGAATATTGTATTTAAATATAGGATTCATGTTGGTTACTCATCAAAAGTCTGTTGTCCAGCTCTATGAACAAACTGGGTGGATCTTATTGTTGTGCAAATGTATATAAGATCACGATTGGTCTCGACATGTCATGTGATCAAGACCGAGGAAACCCGGTCGAAATGCGTCATGTTACTGTTTGTGGAATAAAGAAGCACTTAAGAAATATCTTGCTGCATGGTGGTCCGTTCCTGTGCTTTTGCTGGAGATAAACGTCTTGCAGTTAGGATTGTGAGTTCATATATAAATATATATATATATATATATAAAACCACAGAATGCTCCTACTGGATTCCCGGCCCAAGGCAGGTGGTGTATAATGCTGGCGGAGCCAAACGGCAGTATGTGACGCACAGATTCCAAGATAATACACACACTCAGGAACTGCCAAGTACAGAATTTAATGTGCACAGGTTACGCGTTTCGACAGGCTCACTGTCTTGATCACACAGTGAGTAAAAAGTGAAGATTCTTTACATAGCCTTGTGTTAAAAATAAAAAACAGACTAATTCGTATACATCAATAATAGTCAAGATTAAACATGGCGGCCATTTTGTGAAGGTAAATATACGAAGACAGAGTCACAGAATGTCCAAATGTTGAATAACAAGGAACAATAAATGATCATAATGCAAGCAGTTAATCAGTAAAAATGCAATGCCATAAATGCCAATCTAATCACTAACAGTAAAGTGGATAACTTAAAAACCATAATGTTATATGCTGGCTTGTATTGTGGGATGTAGTCCCCACTAACCGGGCGCCAGTAGATGCCAGTCAAGTGTGTTGCATCCCGTACCGAAGACTGGAAGAGTACACCATGGTGATAAAGCATATTGTGGACATGCATGAGAAGCCAATCGACAATGCTGCATATCCAAAGTGGAAACCTAAATATAAATATAGGATATCTGTGCGCAAGAGTGCGATGATGTAGTCACCATAGTGGTGAAAGGGCAAGAGACGCTCGCTAGTGTATGCAATAGAATGGCCATGATGTAAACATACACAATTAGGATGTGTGCAGTCACCTTAGTTGTGAAAGGGCAAGGGATGTAACCAAGGTGGTAGAACAGTATATTATGTCAGGTACATGATACTGCATGTAAAAGTAAACCCTGCCCTCATAAGGTAAATGCCAGTCCCCAAATAGTTTTGCACATAAGAGTAATGCTGATGTGGACAGGCGGTCTCGGGGCGAATTTTACAGTTCTAATAGCTGCGTGTTTGGCACACACTGTGCATAGTAAAGACACCATTGTGGTATTGCGCATTATATGCGATGTAAGCGCGTGATAATGTATACACCAAAATGGTGAAAGAGCAAAACTAAATGTGGGTCGCCAAGTGGTATTGCACAAAGGGGAGATGCAGAGTGGTGGTACACCAGTGCCAGTGGGCGGAACTGGTACAGGTAGCATGGTTATCTGATAACACAGTCACTGAATGTATCAATTACATCCTTAGGCATAAGGGGGACAAAGGAGGAAGTCGTCGGAATGGGGTAGTTATAGACTTAGTTCCTTGGATACCCATTGTTTGCAGCTCTTCTTGTGTTGAACTGTCAATATTTTCATCAAAGTCGGTCAAAGCATGCATGGATCTCAGTATGCCAATGTCAGATACTAAAAGAGTTGAACTAGGTGCGTTGTGTGTCGCAATCTGAGAGGCAACTTCATTTGCTTTATTTAGCTTGAAATGTTTCATAAGCTTAAGTTTCGTGATGAATTTGAATAAATCCCCCTATATATATGTGTGTGTGTGTGTACATATTGTATATATATATGTGTGTATATATATATATATGATTTTGTGTTATATACACATTGCATTATAGGTAGCACATAGGCCCAAACAAATAATATGAAATGTGCTTCTACACTTTATGAAGCTCTGCAGAGGCATATAAATGAGTAGCATTGACAATACTATGGGTGAACTGCCATGAAATGACTGGCGGGGAGCGACATCGTAATCCATATGGTGGCGCCTGGTAGGCAATGCCACCATTGCAGGGATTGCGTAGCCCTCTGCTGCACCGGTGGACTCAAGGAGCCTATCGGACGTGTGGCAGTCAGTGTTTCTGACCGCAATCACACCGCCAGCCATCCTAAAGTGGCGGGCGGTAACAATGGCTCCGATGGCGGTGAGACCGCCACCGACAGGCTGTCAGGGGCGTTCTCGCCACCATCCTAATCAGGTACTCAGATTTTATATGTATTTGCAGCATTTCTTATTGAGTGCTTAGCCTTTGACATTCATTCTATTTGGGAGTTTTGACACATTTATTTTTACATGCCAATAGTTATATGATATGGAAGTTTTTTAGACAATTTTGGGTTACATAATTTAGTGTAAGCATGAGGCATAATTGTGCCAGGGACATACCATATGCATTCATGTCATACATGCACAATTAAATTGCATGCACTGTAATGTACTGCATTCCCGTGCTTTGGAATGATGCACAATTCCAGATTTTGCTCCTGTGCAAACTATCAGAACTGCACCCCTTGCCCACCTCTGAAAATGTTTGGCAGGTTTACAATGTTCCCCTAGGATTTGAGGGGCTAACCTAAGCATGCCGCATCTTGGGAGCTTTATAGATAAAAGACAACACCATTTGGGATGGTATAGTGCAGTGGACTTTCATTGTTACACCGATTCCTATTTTTTAAGAAGCAGAAACAAGTCTCACTTCAGGCAAGAAGAGCTAACTCTATGTTAACTAAATGTAATGCATCAATACTAATGGACTGATTACGGGTTTGTCAGTCCTGGAGTCGGCTGCCATGCCAGCGCCATGCTCCAGGCCCGCTAAACCCATAGTCAGACCACCCGCCAGATTAGGAGTTTTCTCCTGGTCTGGCTGGCGGTCCTTTGGTGTTCCCACAGTGGTGCTCATTAAAAATGCACTGCAATGGGAATGCCAAAGCCTGTTCCTGCACGGCATGGACTTTAAAGTCCATGCCATACAGGCAAGGGGGTGCATACAGACAGGGGGGCACATCATGTGCCCCCCTGCATGCATCCCATGGTGCCCTGAGGCAACAGGGGGGGCCTGTAGGGCCCCCTAATTTTCCTCACCACAGCACTTTTAATAGCAGGCTCACTGCCATTGAAAGTAAGGCGGTCAGGAAACTCCTAATATTGAATTAATTTAAATTAGATGCATACCTTTACTAAGATGCATGTGTCAAACAATTTTACAAAGAATGAAAAGCCAAAATGTAATTTTCATTTCATCATAACCATTTATCATCTGGCATGGAAAAGTAGTATAATGTTTTTATGATGCAAAAGGAAGCGATATATTTCTGAATGTAGAAGGATTTTTGAATTCTGGGATAGGTTACTTGACTTTCATACAACAACAGGAAATTAACTCCCTTAAAAGTTTGAAGCCAAGGTCAGTTTTGCTTGAAAAAGACAGATCTGGTCTTAATGCACAGTGTAATTTGTACACAAACTCAGTGACCCAACCTAGCCACACTGCTGCTGGTACCATAACAGCGTCTCAATATTCAACTCGGATGGATCTTACTATAGCTGACACAGTAAATTAAAATAAAGAAGTGGCAGCTGGTAATTTGGAGTGCTCACCCTCATCACGCCCAATAATATCTAATCCCAGGCCGGATGGGCCTAAGACTATTTATCATTGCCACCCTCTATTACTGCTCTTCAAGCTAATACTGGGTGGTTAGGGTCTAATCTGCTCAATTATGCAGAGTATTCTCTGAGTAAGCTTAAAGCAGCACATTCAGTTTTATATTATATTCCTTGCACTCATTCATACCATTAATTGAACCTTAAGTAGAGAATTCATTGAGGGAGAGGGATGTATTTATATAATCTTGCCTCTGATCAGCTTCCAACATCAACATTAATCCGAAACACAAGACTGACACAGAATAAGAGAGTTCTCATTCACCATTTTCTATATTTACCAGTAGACAGATGCTTCAAAGTTTTATGAAAGAAATTAAAAGGGTTAAATAAATGCAGAGAGCAGAGTCCCAAGGTTGAGAACATAACCAGAAAATGTACACAAGGGACAAAATACTAGCTGATGTTATGTTCCTACAATGAGATATGTAGACTCATCTCACTAAGCCTGAAGAACAGGTTAATATCAATAAGTTTGCACACGAGCAGCAACTTCACACCTCAATTTGCAAATGCAAGGAATTGGAAAATAGATCACGCAGATCTCATTTCAGGTTTTTAGGAACTCCGGAGGGTGTGGAGACTGTACAAAGTAACCTCTTGAACTGGGTTACACAGTTACTTTTTACTAGCTTGGGGAGTGAGTTACATGAATGAAAACACATTCCAGCATTATCAATCACCAGAGCCCATCAAGTTCCTTTCTCACCCCCTAAGCAAGGTGGAATCACAGATATTCATGCTTCACTTTCAAAACTGTAAAACATAACGGGTTCTGGCTGGCGCTCAACAGAAAAGACATCTCACTGACAAGGCTTTACTTTTTTATTTTTCAAGATTTAGAAAAGACATTGTGGCTTTCATGTTCTAATATCTGAATTTACACTTGCTTTCCAGGGTACACTTAGAGGCAGGAATCTCCAGATCAACTGACAAGGTTCTTCGTTTCAAGTGAGGCACAGCAGTTAATCATTCAGAGACAATTTTCTAACTAATGGATGATCATACTCTATCTTCAACCTCTTCATTGTTTTTTTTTTTTGGTGGGTCGGTTCAGATAGATCAATTAGGGTTTTGGTCTAGCAATAAATGGTTTGACCAACATTTGAAGGGGTCCAGATTGTGTGGTGCGATAAGTGGAGCGCTGGAGCCAGAATCTTTCAGGATGCAGTCAACAGCATTCAATGTTGGTAGGGCAAGATGGATCAGGGAGTTTGAAGTAGAAGGGAGGGGGAGGTATGGAGGAGGTATGAGAGAGGTCAAATGTTAGAAAAATAGGCAGGCAATATGTGTATTCTTATTCATATGTTTATGAGACATAACTTAGTAGACACCAAGATTAACATTGGTACTTTGAATGTTAATGGGTTGACTGCCCAGATTAAGCTCAAAAGGGCCCATTTAGAAATAAAGACTCTTCTTCTCGACATTGCGTGATTACATGAGACTAAAAATGCCACTAGGAACAAATATTTTTCCATACTCATTTTCAGATTCTGGGAAGCAAATCAGATATTGAGGACAAATGGGTGTTGGTCACATTCACATGTAATAATAAAATTCTTAACCCCTTCGATGCTGCGCAGATTCCGCCGCTGTGCTGACGGAATCTTGCGCGGGCGTGGTCATGACGGAATGGTTCCGTCATGAGCACAGCTCAACCGTGGGTCATGACGGAACCATTCCGTCATGAGCACCGAAGGGGTTAATTTATGTTCATATAAGGGCCTGATATAGATGATCCTGGGATATTTTATGAAATTCAGGATCTGCTATTACCTATACCTGGTCTTGTCTTTCCTCTAGGACATTTAAATTGCATACAATCACAAATGTGTGACAAAACTATCCTGAGAGCACGTTCCAGGGTATATAAATTACAAGTATAGGGGCGATTATGAACAATCTTGCTCTGGTAGATCCCTGGCATTGATAGAACCCTACAAGTCAGGTGGGTACTTTTTTCACCAGTTCTCCATCAATACTCTCTAATAAATTAATTTTTAATTAGCAAAAACCTTTTAGACAAATCTTCTGTTACTGACCACCCAATTTGGGTATTGGATCATACCCCTTATCCTTGGTCTTACAAATTTCAGGTGGGCTTGATTTTAAATAAGATTGTCAGGAGATCACCTGTCAGGAGTTCACCACATTAATAACACTAATCAAATGTTATACTTTGTCAATGTAATACATTAAAAGAGAGTGTAAATATATATAAAGCAAGTCTACTAGATTTGTCAGGGTGTCATGCTATGCTTTACCGTTATATCACATTAAGATTAATGGCAACATTAATCCTACTCAAATACATTCACCATACACCCGGGCATAGCAATATTCATAATTAAGATTGTAATTAAAACATTTGAATTAAAAAAAGCCACAAACATATGTCCAGAACCTTTTTTTACTTGTTTCAGGACACATAATGCAGCTGAAGAAAAAACCACTAGCAGGCCTGGCACTCTGAAGCAAAGGACTAAAGCTCCAACTCTAGGGAGTGCTTAAATTCAGCATAAAACTCTTCATGGGCCATGTCCTCATGGCCATTGAAAATGGAGGGTGGCCTTTAATATAATATTGTGGGGGACTGCTGCCCTTCTGCAGCCCCCAAACACTCCTTGGTAAATGATGCTGCCCCTACTTAGCCACCATAAACAGGAGAAATATGTAAATAGGGTGAATGCAGGGCATTATGGGGCACACATACCGGGGAAAAATTCATATTAGATCAGTGGCTCCTGCATGGAGGCCATGGGTTGCACTGTTTCTCTTTTGTGCCAAGCCTTAGTGTCACCTTAGGAACCCCCGTGTTTCTGGGGTCGGTGGTGGCCTACAGGGGGCACCTCAAAGCCACTGTGGGCCAGCCAGCTCTCTGCACTTGGCAGGAGGCGACATCATGTAAGTGCTGCTCCCACCCGCACTGTTCATAATAGGAGGGAACAGAAGTGAGTATTCCTCCTGCGGCGGGTTGTAGGCTCAGAATGGGGAGCACTTGACTGCCAGACACAAGCACAGCGGGTTGGCGAGCTCCATTCAGGTCCTCCTCCTCCTTCTGGGCCTCATGGGCTGGGGTCCTGGGATCCTGTGCACCACTTGCCAGCGTTTGGCATATCCGTGCACCAACCTACCTGTGTTATTCTGGGCCCCGGCGATTAATGCACCAGCCCCCAGAGAGGTAGGGTATTCGAGAGCAATAAGGCAATAAGGATTTGGGGACATGCCCGCTCCCCCAGAAAGTGATTCAATATGAATTAGCCATCGCCGGGGCCCACCCTAGCGGTTTCCTAAAGGAATCAAGCAGATGGCCATGAGCTCCGTTCTTTTCATCTCCTTTAGCAACATATCTCTGACCTCTATAGGCCAATTCTTTGACTTGTTTTGATCCTGGTGGCCGGACCTAGCTATGAGGAGCATTTTCAATATGACTTCTCCTTTGCATGGCTCCTGATGTCCTCTCAATACTGTTGGAGCTTCAAGAAAATGTACAAAGCCATTGAAGGGGCAATTTGCACCACCTTGCATGGCTTTGAGAGAGGATGGCGTAATGAGGAGAAAAATCTTTTTTTCTCCTCATTAGTTCCTATTTGGATTGTTTTTTTGTAGGAAGTTATCCATTCTTGCACAGAAACAATCCTACCCGTAAAGCAGGCACCCTTGCACTATAGTGAAAGGGTGCCTGTGTTAACACTATGCAGCACATAGTGCACCTGCAGAAACATAGAGCAGAAATACTCTATATCTTTGTAATTTCCGCTCTCTCACTTTCACACAATGCAACACATTAAGGGGCATATTATCAAGAAACGGCGTTAAAATTATCGCCTCTTTAGCGGCAGAAAACTGCCCCCTAAACCGGCGATAATGGGCTTGATAAAATGCCCTGGAGAATTCCCATAGAAGCCCATGTTCTGGTGTGAACATGGGCTTCTATTGGAATTCTCTGCGGCATATTATCAAGCCCATTATCGCCGATTTAGCTGCAGTTTTCTGCCGCTAAAGCGGCGTTAATGTTAACGCCGTGCTTGATAATATGCCCCCATGTTTTCTTGCTGCATAAAATAAGTATGCCTCGAAGTCTTTCATTTAGCAATACATCATATTGTCCTCAATTTAAAGTCAGGATCAAATTTCATATGAGTAACCTCTCAACATTTTACAGATATTCAGTGAAACTCAGTTTCAGACCTCCCAACTTTGAAAATGTTATCATCGTGTGAGGGAGGAGGTGTACTGTCCGAGAATGGGGAGCTTGAAATCGGGTGGACCTTTCGGACTATCAAATTCATGAATGGACATTAAAAGAGGTGGGACCTGGTGAGGATATTTCACCCAGTCGTCTCTCAGAGAAGTTGTTAAAATGCGTAACGGGTTAAATTATCCCGGGAAAGCCTCCCATCTCTGTATATAGAGATGCAGCCCCAGCTTGATTTCTTCAAACAGTAAGACTCAAATAACTTCAGCCATAGCTAAGGGTTCACTGAGTGTAGAACGTTCACCAAATAAATCAGAATTTCTATTCATCTTCACATTTGGCAATACTCACAGATACTAGGAAATTAGGAGCTAACAAAGATGTTTTAGAGTGCTATGTTTTTAGAATATAGGTTTATGAGATTATTAAAAACCTTACATACCGCATCATGAAGAATGTGCTTTTAATGGCACATTCAAATCTTTCATTAGTTCTTTCGTTTTCACTAGACACATATTTTACAGCCCAGGTGTTAAGGTTAAAAAATAATGGGAATTTTAACGTACAGTATGTTTTATGAAATGCACCTTCATGTTGTTAAATACCATTTGGAACCGTTCTTGTCAACCTATATCACCACCTAAGAATGCATTTTTTCAAGGCTGATCTCCTCCGCATGCATTTGTAACAGTAAAACATTCTTGAATGAATTATTGTTAAAGAAAAAGCCTTACACTGTTATTTTTATGTTAAAACTAATACTATTCTGTCAGGGACTAAAGTATGTTACACACTTATCAGAGCTAAGACGTTTTCAAGACTACACTTGGAGTTTTATGAATGTGTGTGGTGATGGAGAACAGAGACCTGGGCCTTTTCTTCTAGAAATTGCACTGTCTAAAGATCATGTGGCTTATTTACAAGCCCCTTACGCCACGTTTGCGTCACTTTTAACAGACAGCAAACCTCGGATACATGGAAAGGCTCCCTGTTTCCGCAACGTGTTGTCTGCAGTTCACACGTTAACTCAGAGAATTTCCTATTTAAGTGTATGTTCCCTAGACAATGCAATGCCTTATAAACAGGCACGCTTGCCCGATTTGTTGTGGGCCATGGGTCCGATCGGTTACAGACGTATATCAGGCTGTGCTACTTAGTCCAGGTATTTTACTTCCCCATTTTGGTGTAAGTGTCCTTTCTTACAAAATAGGACTATTCTGTGCAGTGTTGAAAATGGAAAAACTAGAAAAATGTACTCCCGAAACCCACAAATTGAGAGCATGGGTGGGTGGTAGAATAAAATGGGAGGAGTCATGAGGAACCGAGTTACGGTTTAATGACAATAAAATCCCTTCTCTACTCACAGCAGCAACCACAGCAGAAAGAACAAGTGCCAGAGTATGTTGTGTCTCTTAGCGATAAAGTTTGTACTATGTCTTGCACACAAGGAGAGGGCATTAATGAAGAGATATAGGAAATGGTACTCATGTTCTGACACATTTTTTAAATAAGCTGCAAATAAATGAGATAATTGTACCCCCACGCTCTGTGGCCTTCCTGTGGATCTTTGGAAGCAAATAAAAATACTGGACTATATGGCAGCCCACTTTCAAAAACATATCTTCTTCATCATCGAAAAGCCTTCTCTGAACTTGCCTTTCACAGGCAAGATTGCATTCCGAAATTCATTCCACGCAATAGAAATATAATATCCCTCAACTATCTGTTGTCGAACTAATTCTTTCAAGTGCATATCTTTCCCTCACATAACAAATAAATTGCTCTCTTTATAAGAAGATTTGATAATTACATTGAGATCAGTCTGGCTGACTTCACTGGCTGTCACTCTCTTAGATAAATTGCCATTCTGAGAAGTCCAAGTTTTGTGTCTTTGTACAGCTTTCAAGTCCTTCAAGACTAATTCATGAAAGACGTCTATTGTATTTGAAGTTTTTATTTGGCAAGAACCGCATCTTTGGTTTAAAACCACTCCTGCATACTTCTCCAGTATCTATGCCATAACATAACATAACAACACTGGGGGCTCAGCATAGTAAGTTCTATTTCATTCTCCAGTTCATATAATATGCATATGTTTTGCAAATCTGACTTTTGTAACCCTGATTTTCCCATGTGTGCAGATGTTGTTCATATGTTTGAATTTCATGGCATGCATGTTTAAAAATGTCAGTTTCCTAATAAAGGGAAACACATCAATTGCTGTTTTGACAAAATCCAACCTGTTGTCAGGACAGAAAGATGCATCCAAGCACACTTCCTCCTCCACTGCTGTCAGTTTATGTTGCGATGAATTGAACAGCATGTAACAACAGGGATGCCTTCCAGTTAAAAAAGGCTCTCCCACTTTGCATGTGTGCTTTACAAGACAGAACATATTCAAAGTGGAAAAAATGAGGAGAAATGAAAGTCATGCATACATTTCTTTGTAGATAGTAAGTAAATAAGTAATAATTTATTGTTTGGTCAATAAAAATCTTTACAATTTTCACATAAAGAAGCATAGCAGCAAAATTCATAATTAAAAAATTTGAAGAGCATATCATAAACCATTAATTCCTTGTTTTAAAATAATTGGAGCAGTGATCAGTAATTATTATCAAATACAATTAGTTGACAAAATCTTTGGTTTTAAGATTAAACATAAATTATTCCTCTCGAGCTAATTAGAGGTTAAAAAATTCTGATGAGTTAGGTGCCTGTGCAAGGTTTTGGCAATACATTCAGTGTAGAAGATGAGAAATGTAGGTCCTCGGGTAAAGGACTAAAGCCCTGACTTCAGTGTGTTCACAATAACAAGGTTTGTGCAGGGACCATTCTTTGTCTAAACACTTTTCAAATAGTTTACTGATGCTGTCACGTAAGGTGCCTAAAGAAGAATTGAGAAGGGGATAGGGATAAAGGAAACATATTCTAATAGTTGAACAGCCAATATTTGGGTTTCTGTAGAAAGACGACTGTACAATCTCGATTGATCTATAAAAAGCAGCTATGGTATGTTACTGTTTGAGTGTTATACTGCAGCTTGTATTTTCCGGATCGAGGTTGACCTGAGTGTGTGTTGTTCACTGAGAAGTGGCACTGTGAGAGTCTTTTGGTTACAGTGATAAAGATTGCTGGTCGCTTGATGCCAGAGCTTTTTCCCCTGCCGCTTCCATAAATCGTACAAAGCGATACAATAACTGTATATCTCAACCTCCGAGGCATGCCTTCACTGCTTGTCTGCAGGATCTTATCCCCTTGCTTTAAAAGGCGGGCTTCAGTAGCAATCGCCATTCAACTTGTAGTTCTCTGCAGATACACAGTAAGTGTAATACGCTTTCATCGACTTCTCCACATAAGCGACATATAGTCTGGGCCAAAGATCATTTCGGGGGGGGGGGGGAGATGCAGCAGGGATGGTAGAATGCCATTTGAAAATGAAGGTATTTTTCTTTCCTTCTCCTGTTGAATCCTGCACCTAGATAAGATTGCGGAGAGAACCTGGCATAGCTACACAGAACGAACCATCCGTGGGCTCTTTCTTTGAGTGCTGCCTTATCTTCCACTATGCACAGCCTTTTCACTGTCTTGTTTATGAGTTGTTTAAAGCAGTTTTGAGTCCCTGAGGCCACCCAGAGATCCTCAAGGCCCAGACGGTCTATTGATGCTGTCAAGTAACCCATGGCTGTGCATTCCGTCTTTAGGTGTATTTCATTCCATAGATGGGAGTTCAGTGTTCCCAGTTCGGCCTCTTTAATCCTGTGCCAGCACTTGACATAGGCACCTTTGCAAGCAATTTCTTGGGTCTACAGGCCAAATTCCAGCCTTATTTGGGCTTACGAGACATAATTGGGTAGGTTGAATATCATTCTTTCCCATCTTGAAACTGTTCTGTCCAGAATAGCTGTGTCTCTTCCCCTCAGGCACTCACTCCCATATGTAATAGTTGGAATGAGCTTTGCTTGCCACACCTGTAGCAGTGGGATAAGGCTTAGGCTGGCTGCTTTGTGTTTGATAGATTTTAGAGCTACCGCAATTGAATTGCCTCTTCTATTGATGGCTTCTTCTGTGTATTAAATGTGCCTTTATTGTCTATTACCACTCACAAGTACTTATATTCTTCAACTACTTCTATAGTTGTATCGGCCAAGTGCCAGTGGTAGTTGGATGTTATCTTTTTGGGATGTAGTCGCATTACCTTCGTTTTGTCAAGGTTGATGGTTAGACCGTTGTTGGCTGAATATCTGCTTGTTGTATCTAGCAGGTGTTGAAGTCCGATGGGGGTTCGGCTAATCAACCCATTGTCGTCTGCGTACAGCAGATTGGAGAGTAGGAGCCCTCCTATCCTTGGCGCATGTGAGTTACAAATGTTCAATTCTGTCCATAGGTCTGCCATATACAAGTTGAAGAGCATCGGGGCCAGCACACAGCCCTGTTTAAGCCCCTTTGTTGTTGGAATTTATTTGGACAGGAAATTTCCATCTCCTAGCTTTACTTGGACCCACGTGTTGGTGTTTAAGAGTATTAACTGATTTAAAAGAGCAGATGGTATTTTCTGTTCCTTAAGTTTAAGCCAGATTTTGTTCCTGTCAATTTGATCGAAATCTAATGAGTAGTCGATAAAACACAGAAAGAGAGGATAGTTTGCTGCTTTGGCGCCATCTATTAATAGAGACAGGGCAAGTATGTTCGTTGTTGTTCCCATGCCCCTGCAAAACCCCATCTGATTGATGGGGATAATCGATTTTTCATTTGTCCTGGCTGTAAGGTCATCCAGAAGGAGGCCAGCATAGTATTTAGCAACAATGTCAATTAAGGCTACAAGCCTGTAGCTATTTGCTATGTTCTTGTCCCCTTTCATGCATATTGGGGATATGATAGACCCCCTCCAGGAGTCAAGGATGTTATCTCCTCCTGAGATATGTACAAATAGCGATAGTAGTGCGGGAGCCCAGTATTCTGGATCTTTTTTGAATTACATTGGTAGAATCCCGTTGGGGCCCGGCATGCCCTCCAGCTTTTCTTTATCTATCCTATTCTTGATCTGATGAGTTGTGGATGAAAGCTGATCGTTTATTACTGGGAAAGTTAGGTCGGAGAGAGTTGCCTCAGGCATGTAACTGGAGCTCTGCTTCTGTTCTGAGTTAAAATCTTGCAGCAGGTGGGAGGCCCAAGCTTCTTCTGTCAGATGTGAGTTAATTCTTTGTACGTTCAGGTTGTCTAAGCTGTTTATTGTGCGCCAGAAACTTGCCCTGTTGTCAGACTTGAGTTGTACTGTAGTCTGGCCCAAAGCTTATAATCTGATTCCCTTTTTGTTTGCTAGATTATTTTTTTCTTTCTGGCTTTTAATTGGGTTAGCTCCTTTTGATTAATAGGATCCTCTCCTGCTCACCGAAGTCTGCGTAATGTTTTATTCATTGCTTTCTTGAGCTCCCGAAGGTTAGGGATTTTGAAGATAGAAAGGTGGTTCTTTTGATGGTCTGATGAACCATTAGACATTGAAGTTAAACCAGGGCTTGCTGTATGCATTACTCCTAGTGTTTTCATGAAGAGTTCCCAGAGTGTTATCACGTTTGTATCTGTCTCTTCCTGATTACATCCATAATGACTTTGCTGAGACCAGAAATTCTTCTGGTTGGTTAGTTTTGCATTTAATCCTCCTAAAGTTATCAGTGTGTATGGACTCTGGATCCTCAACAGGCTGATCTAATGACAGTCTGGATATTCTCATAGTGATTTCTTGTGGCAGATGATCACTCAGATCTTGTGTCCCCATCTGAAATCCTGAAATCTTGCTGAAAAGCGGTAAAGTGACGAAGGTGTAATCTATTAGCGTACTGGCAGCTGCATTGTGGAATGTTGCCACCGGGGGCTGATCTTCCGGGAAGCGCCTGTTTATTGCCACAAAGCTTAAGTGTTCCAGGTCCCTTATGAAGTTCCTGGCCAGTGCTGATTGTTGATTCTTGTTACTCTGCTCCTCTCGAGGGATATTCCAGGCCATATATTGGTCCTCCAGTAGCTCGTCCCTTTTCTGTGGCCCTAATAGATGCATATTAAAGCCGCCTGTCAGCAGGAGATTGGACGTTGATTCTTCTGAGAGCAATCTGCTTATTTCAGATCCCACCAGTTTAACTCCTTGGGTTTTGTCACATGGATGTATATATATGTTTAGGAGTATTATTTGTTGTTTTGTGTTGCCATCCCATATATTCACTTTGAGGGCTTTAATTGCATTTGTAGAAGTTGTGATAATGTCAACATCTTTGGTTGCCGTTATGGTCCTTATTGACGAGTAAATTGTTAGACCGCCCTTTAGGTGCCCTAATTTGGTGCCATTTACTGCTGGAGTGTGATGGGTTTTAAAACAAAGTAGATGAATGGGTTCTTCAAGCCATGTCCCGTGTAATAGGATGAGGTCGAAGCCTTGGAAGGAATCCAGAAGGTCTCTATCTGATATTTTATTACCTAAATCATTTATATTCTAAGAGCAGATTTGTAGCTGGGGATTACCTGGTGGAAGTTGATTTATCCTGAGTCAAGTACTCTCACCTTGTTGTTTTATCGTTCTTGCTAGCCACGTCCAGTCTTCCGATCTGGTAGCTCGGTACTGATCTTTTCATTCTGTTGGTAGTGCATTTGTGCTGCTGGCACCTTTAAGCACAGATTGTGGCTGCATGCCCGATGATGTAAAAGATGGGATTGCTTGCTCACATTTGTTTGGTATCAGGGGATTTGGGTAGCCCGGCTTTGGATAGAGGAGTATTTTAATTCCCCAGGCTTAGTTGGGGCTCTTCATCCAGAATCCTCCTCACTGTTTCCTCTGAGGTCCAGGTCGCCTTTGTTACTTCTCGACATGAGAGTTTTTTGATGCTTTTGAAATCTATTCTTTCAAGATCGCGTTAACTTATATCCACCAAGCTCCTGATTGTTTGAAATACTTGTAAAATGTTCACTCTATTGAGGATTTCTCCTCAGCCTCTAGACTTGAATTCAGGGGTAAACAGGATTTAGCAACGTCTAGATTGTGGGTGATTGGTGATTGGGAGGTTTACCTGGATGGCCGGTTCCTCTTGAAGGTGGAAATTAGAAGAGTTAACTTGTGCTTTGAAGTCTTCCCTAGCAGTGGTAATTGTTTTTGTTGGAGTGGCTGGATCTGCGTATCTATTCTTGGTTGAAATGGCTGAGTTACTGCTACTTGCATTCTTCGTGCTTTCATCTGATGCTTTATTAGATGGCTCGGGTAGATCATCCTCTGCCCTGTTCAGTTCGGAATCTGGGCCCCCTGAGGGATTTGCATCAAAACCCATGCACCACCCATGTAATGTCCCCTTCCATGGAAGACACCCTTAATACAAAGTACAGTAAGACAGCACAACTGTAGTGAAACATGGATTGTGATAGAGGAGGAAGATTTGGTACTCATCATAATTTCTTCATGGAGTACTTTCTTAATACCGAGTAGGATAGCCACTCGGTGGTAGGAGTTGATTTTAGGGCTGCCAAGTACCTAGGTACATTTGACCTGACTTCAGGTTACTGGCAGACAGCCCTCATTCCAAGAGCTAAGGAGAGGTCTGCCTTTTCAAAACCTGAAGACCACTTTCAGTTTAAACTGATGCTCTTTGGATTGAAAATGCATCTCCGAAAAACCACAGGTTGTTTAGCCGAATTCTTTAAGGTTTTGAAACTTTTAGGGCAACATATCTGGGTGAAATTGTGGCATTTAGTTCCACCTGGGAGGAGCTTCAGGCCCTGCAGCACACAGGGCTAACTATCAAGGCAAGGAAGTGCCAGATAGGACAAGACTCAGTTGTGGAAAGGAAGATGGTGGCTTCACTCTGCCGAGGGCGTCTTACCTCTGCTCTCGTTCCGTGAGCTCCAGGCTTGTTATCGCCCATCCGCCCGCCGGCTATCGGGTTGCTGTCACGGAGTAAACTGAAAACTGCTACCGAACCGCTCCTGGGGGAATCCAGCTGATGTGTCGGATCACAGAGGTCCAAAAGGCGGTGAAAATCGAGAGAGCACCTTGCTGGCAGAAATGATAAGCGCAGCAGACATTATTGGAACCAGCTGGCGTAAAGAAGGTCAGCGGAGGCTGGTGGAGGTCAGAAATGCAGCGGAGCGCGATTATGGCTACCCGCGGACTACAAGGGGGCGAGGTTGTCCGAAGCACTAGTGAGAGACTGGTGTAGCTGCGGGGGCACAGGAGGATTGTAGGAATTGTGATGACAATGGCAATACTGCGGTCGACAACACAGGCAAACAGATAAGAAATAATGTTACCTTTACCCTCGACTTGGAGAGAAGTGCTGGTTCACGGCTGGGAAAACCCATTCTGAAATTGGTGCAATCGGTGAAAGATTCAGAACTGCTCCAATCCTGCAGCACAGAAACATCCAGTTCAGACTTTGATATGGCTGAGTTGCTGAATACTGCTGTTCAGGAGGGTTTTGGGGGCGGAGACACCCTGATAAAAGGACCTGCTTTATTATCAATTCGTCATGGCACAGAAACTTTAGCTACAGGTACAGTTGACGATAATTCTATGGAAAAATGAGGAGTGAAAGGCAATTCATTATTGAGCAAAGTGAGGCACAGTACTCCTAAAGTTTGTTCTGCCTTCACTTCTATCTCAGCGCAAATATTAGCCAACACTGTGGACATGAGCAGCCTGATATTGAGCCCTGTAACACATATGGCGGATATCCCTGTTATGGATAGGCCAACAGTGGAAGATATCTTAGAAACAAATACTCAGACAAGCAAGATCTCCGCTGAAATGTCTAACGAAGCAGGAAGGGGACAAAAGGGGGACAGAGCCAGTAGTGACACAACAGACCAGTTGGAATACTTGGGGCTTGCTGAATTGATAAGCGACAAATTGGCTATAGACGATCTAGCTACTGATGCGGTGTTCCCAAGTCCTACTCAAGACAGTGAAAATGGTATGCCTAGTTCCTCGACAAGATCTGTGAAGCAGCAGGATGCACTGAGCTATATGTTTCTTGCCCTTGAATTTTTCTCGATGTGCTTGGTCTCTGTATCATTGTTTCGCAATAATGGCTAAATACAGGTTTTTTTTCAGTTTTTAAAACAGGGACAAGACTCAGTTGTGTACTTGGGCCACCAACTAGGTGGAGCCATGTACTAAACACTCCAGTCCAAGATACAGACTATTCTGACCTAGAAGGCTCCTAAGATGCAAATCCAGGTCAGAGATATTTTAGGCCTGACTGGGTACCATAGGAGGTTTGTTAAAGGGTATGATACCTGTAGGAAATTGGGTTAATGGTTGATGGGGGTATAACCCTACTCAAGTAGCAATGAAAATTCTTGTCTGGGTGAAGTCACAGACAACCCTAAATTAACCTGTTCTTAACCCTCTGGTAGCTTGGCAAAAAAGCAGTGCGGCTTAACTCAGTGGCAAAGTTCAAGTATTTATGCAGCACTTTAAAAAGTAATAAAATGAAAACAAAACCCAAGAAAAATCCCATACCAATGTATCATTACTGTAGTGTGAAGTTCCTGTCGAGCGTCGAGGGCAGTTGTTTCTGGAGATTTGCATTGATGGGCACTTCAGGCTGTCGATGCTGTAGCACAAAGTGCCGATATCGCATTGCTGGTCACCGCTGGTGGTAATTATAGCACAAAGAGTCAGGTGCACTGGGGCTTTGAGTAGGCAAATGGCAAGATCTTGGCATAAACCGGCCCATTTGTGGTCCTAAAGAGCCCAAAACTTCAGGAGATGTCTGTTCCATAGAGAGGACGCTCATCTGATGCCACACCTAGCGTCCGGGGACCTGAAGGCCTTCTCTTGGGGATCAGGAACTCACTCCAGCAGAGGCCAGCAGGGCTCAGGCAGGTATTTATACCCAATTGGGCTTTTGAAGTGGGGGAGACTGCGAATGGATGTCTTTGAAGTGCAAAAGTCTCTTTCTTTCTTGCCTGCCCTGGCCCCACACTTGCTACAGGGGAGTAAGCAACCTTTTGTGTGAGGACAGGACACAGCCCTTTCAGGTGAGTCAGCCCCTTCCTCCCATCCTGCTCAGGATGTCCCATCAGGATTTGGATGGCCCATCAGTCACACCTAAGCTCCCTTTGTGTGTGGCTGTCCAGAGAGAATGCACAAAGCCAACTTTCACCCACCCCAGACATGTATTAAGACACAGGCAGAAGACACCAAATGGTTACAATAGGAAAATGCCAACTTTCTGAAAGTGGCATTTTCAGACTTACAATTTATAGCCTGACTTTACCGTATATTGTGTTTTTAAATTGTGATTCCAGAGGCACCAAAATTGGGGGTCCCATCTCTTCCAAATTGGAAATTACACTTGTAAGCTCTAACAAGTTATTCACAATGTTAACCTATGGGAGAGATAGGCCTTGAAGTAGTAAAAAATGACTGTACTGTTTTTTCACTACCAGGACATAGAAAACATAAAAGTCCTACTTTTTAAGTGCACTGCACTCTGCCCTTGGGCTGTGAAGGGCCTATCATAAGGATTACTTATATGCATTAAAAAGGAAGGTTCAAGTCTGGCAAGATGGTTAACTTGCCAGGTCGACATGGCAGTTTAGAACTGCACGCACAGTCTCTGCAATGGCAGGTCTGAGGTTTGTTTAAAGGACTACTTAAGTTGTTGGCAGAAACAGTGCTGCAGGCCCACTAATAGCATTTAATATACAGGACCTGGGCACATGTAATACACGATGCTAGGGACTTATGAGTAAATTAAATATGCCAATTGTAGAGAAGCAGAGTAACAAGAGTAACAAGCCGTGGTCCAGAGCAAGAGACAGAAATACCCAGACGGGGGAAAAGAAGGAGGAAATGAAAGATGGAAATAAGTGCATAGGGAGGAAGTAGAGATGAAAATAGAGTGACTTAAAAAGGAGGGATGTGTCTGACAGTGGCGTGCGTTAGTATTAATAGAACACAGCCTTGGTATGCAGCATCTCGACTGTCGATAGCACCGGCCACGGGCTTCTGAGAAAAATGTTGGGCCCCGGCACTAATGCTTTTACAAATTAAGCACTGAAATTGTCATGATATTTTCCATTATTTAAGATTCACTCCACGTCTTTAGCACTGGTTAGCAGTGGTAAAGTGCCCAGAGTCCTAAAGCCAACAAAATTGAGGTCAGAAAAAGAGGAGGAAGGTAAAACATTTTGGGAGTGACCCGGCAGAGAGGACCATTTCCAAAAGTAATGTTAATGTATCCCATATTTGTTAGGTTTGGCCCTAGGTAGGCATTTTGACATCCATGCATAAAAGACAGTAGGGTGGTTTTTGAGGCAGTACATTTTTGTGATGGTTGAGACATTTAGAGAAAGATATGTTTTACTTGCATGTGGGTCAATCTCAATTTAATGTTCGCAAGGAAAACTCCAAGTCCTTCCATGCATTTATTTAAGACCCAGAGGGAGACTGTAGAGCACTGACAGCTGGTGGGTTCTGGAACGGCCCATTGACACTAAGGGTGGGTGGAACTCGCAGAGTTTTACTCAGTGGAATTCTGTGGAGTTACCTAAAAACTCCATGAGATTCCATTTCGCCATATATGCTTGTAGAGCTACATTATAGGTTAATGGATCAAAAGCAAAAACGAGGTATTTCAGAGAAATTGCACTAGTAAATATGCACCAGCTTTCGTCATCCGCCCTGTCCTTGAAATCCCACAGCCCTCAAACTTCTAGCCTGATTTCTCTCTAAGGATGGTGAGTTTCCCCTTAGCATACAGGGGCCAATCTATCTTTAACTCAATTGCAGTCTGTTTCTACCTCAAGTTCTTCACCTTTCAGATTACTGCTTTCAATGCCCCTCACCTTTGAGATCTTAGGCCATATGTATCCCACTTTTGCAAACGCTCACAATCCAAAGGCTCCCCCCACTCACCTTACCTTCCAGGGTCGCTCCCTTCCCAGCATGCTTTAGAGCCTGCACGGCTTGGTCATGGCGGGTGGCCTCATAGATGTTGCAGCCGTTGACAGACAGGATGGCATCGCCCACACTCAGAGCGTGGCTCTGCTCCACTGCCAGGAAGATTTTGGAAATCAGGGTAGGCAGGTATACGGTTCTCACCTCTGCCCTTGCTGCTGATGCCCAGCCCACGGCCTACTGCTTGAGAACACATACGGTACAAACAGGAGAGTTACCCACTCCTCGTCGAGGGCTCTCGGGGGCACTCACAGGACTCCTTTCCATGCCATTGGGCAGCCCCTGCCCCTCGGAATGCGGCTCGGCTGAGAGTGCAAGGGTGTCCCCCCTCAGCTCAGCCAGTGAGGCCCTGCTTGGAGGCACTGCCTCACATGGTCATGACCAGCAGCTCTGAGTTTGACTCCCACCAGCTACAAGCAATCTGCCTTCCGCCGGCAGCTCTCAGTCTAGTCCCAAAGAACTGTTCTGGCACTGCGGTGGAGACACGCAGAACCCCGCCCTCCCTCTATATTCATTGTTCATGAGAGAATGTTTTGATGGGTTATAAACTCCATCACATGGTGGTTTGCAGACTTTTTGCTGAACTCTGCACTCTAAATGGAGCACGGTGTGGGCAAAAGTCTGCAAACTCAACCGGCAGAGCGGAGTCTACTGCCCACTCCTAATTGACATCCGCTTTTTGGTCAGATAATTAGGAAGACAACCAGTGTAGTGTAAATGATCATGTGTGTGTCAGGATTTGAGTAAGACTTGATGGTCACTGGTGTTAGTGCTCAATGTATGGTATAATATCCTTTACGGCAAACATAGCGAACGAGGTCGGCTCTATCAGCATTTCATGAATAATCTGGTCTCTCATCAGCAGGCTGTTTTTGAGTTTGAAAAATTATTGTCAGCCATAGTTGGAATCTGGTCATTTTTCCTTTTAACAAAAATGTCACACTACTCTGTCACACCCCAATTTTAACATGTGTCGTTTCAGCTATTGCCAATATTGCAACTATTACGCTTCTGATTTCTTTAATTAAACATGTCTTTAAAGTGTTTAATCCCTGTGGCATGGCGCAGCAGAAATACGTAATGCATTCATTTTATTTAATCAACAACTCCTAATTTTCATTTGTATAGATTTTTCATATGTTAAGAGGAAAGTATACAGGAAAAGTCTTATTTTGTAATAAACTATTAAATATGACAAAACGATCTGCTTTTGCCTTTATTTTACAATATATGGCGATTATCTGAAATCTAATTGATATTAAATCATTGTCAGATTTTCGTTTGTCTATATCCGAGTCTGGAACAAGTTCAAGCACTTAATAGTTCTTCAGTTGACCCAAATTACCTGATGGCACTTAAACATATCCTTTAAGGAAGTGCACGCATTTGTCTTGCAGGATAAACTTGACTTGTCATACCTTGAAGGTTGATAATGTAAGTGCCGTTCAGTGCTGCTTACGTCATTGCCCTGAGAAGAATGAAATACTGTATAAGCCTTGTCGATTTTTCAGCCTATACAGCTTTACTTCTAACATATTTCAAGAAAGGTGTTCTTTTCTCACCTTCTTGTTAGTGTCTTTTAAATCATCAAGACACCTGGAAGTATGTTGGTGTCCTGGTGTGCTGCAAAGCTTTTACATAGAAATAAGGAAAGCTGTGTTTCTGTGCTTGCTCGTGGCCTTGTTAATTGTCAAGGCTTGGTGGGCAGAGCAGCATAAAAACATATTGATGCTTAATTTGAGGCGGTGGTTGCAGTTGTGGCCCACCCGCACTCATTTTTGGAGAGCAATAATTATCTTTCCACAACATGCCGTGATCCAGAGCAAGAGACAGAAATGCACAGACTGGGGAAAAGAAGGAAGAAATGAAAGATGGAAATAAGTGCATAGGGATGAAAATAGAGTGACTTAAAAAGGAAGGACTATCTGGCAGTGGCGTGCGTTAATAGAACACAGCCTTGACTGTCGATAGCACCGGCCACGGGCTTCTGAGCAAAACGTTGGGCCCCGGCACTAATTATTTTACAAATTAAGCACTGAAATTGTCAGGATATTTTCCATTGTTTAAGATTCACTCCACGTCTCTTTTTCAAATTAAGCTTTTAAATAACATTATGTTGATAATATAGATTGCTGAAAAGCAGATGAAATTATATTTTCTGCTTGGGTTATGAGTTCTCATTAAAATGTTCCGACCACAGCCCTTCCGTAATGGAAGGAATTAAACTCTAGTCTGTTCAGGAACAATTCTGAGTAAAGATGGGCGAGTCTACTGTGACTCAGCCTTGCACTGGACTCTCCAACATTAGCAAAAATTAATGGAGTTTTCAGAACTGAGTTGCTTTGGTCCAAATTATGGTAAATCAATAATGCTGCAGACAGATCTATGGAAGTGAGGTCCTGAATGCATTACACAGAACAAAGTCTGATATGGCCTGGTAGATCCCGGAGTATAACAATTCAGCAAGGGTATTGTTGAGAATAATGATGCTTGCTTACCTCGCGATAGACATTTAAGAACATTGAACGCTGTGTGATTTTGTACTGTGCACACATGCAGTTTTTCTATAGTTTTTAGTTTAAACTTGACTAGGGGATTTTTAAATATTTGTTGGACTATTGTTTTGGACATTTCTCTTGTCTTCTTTATCTTCCCTGATGCCACTGACATGCTTTTTTTTCTGTTGCCAAGTCCTCTCCAAGTTGACTCGTCCACCCTGAGTTCGTTTCTGTTTTCGTTGTTTCTATCCTCCCCACGACGACTCACATCTTCATACTACCCCCAGAATCTATTTCCCATTGTTTCTTATAAAAAAAAAAATATTTATCCAAATGTTTTAACCTTACTTGGATTTGTTGTGACTCTGTTGACTGTGTTGACATGCCTTTAGATGGACGTGTGTGTTGACATAAGGCTGAATGACATGCGATCTATATTCTCCAACACATTCCATGACATTATGCACATGCACTCACCTTCAGGCCCAGGCACACATTGGATGACACGCAGAAGGAAGGTAGGTACTATTGGTCACTTTTTCAAAATTGTTAACTAAATATGGTTTTCCATACATATTATGTAGTGGAATTAGTGAATGCAAAAATAGTAGTTTGCTGTTTGAGAATGGGGTGTGGCATGGTAGATTAAGTGTTCATGGGGTGGTGGTTGCTGTTGACACCCATTGGGGTTCTCCACATCTTCAGACATGCAGTACTAAGCCCTCCATTAGGTTGGCGGTCACTCGCGATTAACACAGATCACACAGTGGCACACAGGCCCCTAAAGATGAGGGCAAGGGAGAAGGCGTATACCATGAAGAGGTTCCATTCAGGGCCTCCGCTATAGTAGGCAAGGACGCTGTGGCATTTTGCTGCATACCATTTGCAGGCTCAAACACAGCAGCCAGCACAGGCAAATACAGCAACAGGATCATTTGGACTCGACATTCAAGAGCCCAGTCACGCTGGAAAGCAGACACTTAGCACTTTAAAGAGCTCCTGTATAAATATAATGTTCCACCGCTGTCATATGTGGCAAACTAGATACCCAGTATCTGTGACACCAACAACCAAGGTATTTAACGTTCTTCAGCCAGGACACTTGTGTAAAGTGTTGTGTGTGCCGCGTTCAGCAGGATTCATCTTCAGAGGGCCAGAAAGGGGAACTAGCATCAGGAGAATAACAATTATACAATGCACACCGCCATTCTCCAGCTTTCCTTGTGAGGTTCCAGCCTATTGATCCACCCGCCCCCTCCCAGCAGCAGGACACCAGCCCTTACTGCAGGGTATGAAAATGTTCTGTGCAGTGGCAAGTGGCATTTCATGGTGATAATCGCTGGGGCTGTCACCATAGTCTGCATTGTCAGCATTCCGTCCATCACTTGTTTGTTGTAACGCTTTTCGCCCTAAGTGGGATGGGTATTCCCAGACGTGGGACCCGTGCTCACTACGCCACTGGAGTCAAGCTATCCTGGCTGATGACGGCTGATAGCCAGAAACCGGTCCTAGGATGCTTGATTCCGGTCCAGGGAAGACATGGCTTGGCAGTTCGGGCTGGACTGTTCCCATGAGGCACAGGGTCAAGACTGATTTGCATATGGCCATGTCTAAACTGGGGTGGCGTAGTGGGCAAAAGAACGATGGATTTAACCCAGATCTCTTGACTGGGGGAGAATGTCTGCATTGTCAGCATTCCGTCCATCACTTGTTTGTTGTAACGCTTTTCGCCCTAAGTGGGATGGGTATTCCCAGACGTGGGACCCGTGCTCACTACGCCACTGGAGTCAAGCTATCCTGGCTGATGACGGCTGATAGCCAGAAACCGGTCCTAGGATGCTTGATTCCGGTCCAGGGAAGACATGGCTTGGCAGTTCGGGCTGGACTGTTCCCATGAGGCACAGGGTCAAGACTGATTTGCATATGGCCATGTCTAAACTGGGGTGGCGTAGTGGGCAAAAGAACGATGGATTTAACCCAGATCTCTTGACTGGGGGAGAATGTCTGCATTGTCAGCATTCCGTCCATCACTTGTTTGTTGTAACGCTTTTCGCCCTAAGTGGGATGGGTATTCCCAGACGTGGGACCCGTGCTCACTACGCCACTGGAGTCAAGCTATCCTGGCTGATGACGGCTGATAGCCAGAAACCGGTCCTAGGATGCTTGATTCCGGTCCAGGGAAGACATGGCTTGGCAGTTCGGGCTGGACTGTTCCCATGAGGCACAGGGTCAAGACTGATTTGCATATGGTCATGTCTAAACTGGGGTGGCGTAGTGGGCAAAAGAACGATGGATTTAACCCAGATTTCTTGACTGGGGGAGAATGTCTGCATTGTCAGCACTCCGTCCATCACTTGTTTGTTGTAACGCTTTTCGCCCTAAGTGGGATGGGTATTCCCAGACGTGGGACCCGTGCTCACTACGCCACTGGAGTCAAGCTATCCTGGCTGATGACGGCTGATAGCCAGAAACCGGTCCTAGGATGCTTGATTCCGGTCCAGGGAAGACATGGCTTGGCAGTTCGGGCTGGACTGTTCCCATGAGGCACAGGGTCAAGACTGATTTGCATATGGCCATGTCTAAACTGGGGTGGCGTAGTGGGCAAAAGAACGATGGATTTAACCCAGATCTCTTGACTGGGGGAGAATGTCTGCATTGTCAGCATTCCGTCCATCACTTGTTTGTTGTAACGCTTTTCGCCCTAAGTGGGATGGGTATTCCCAGACGTGGGACCCGTGCTCACTACGCCACTGGAGTCAAGCTATCCTGGCTGATGACGGCTGATAGCCAGAAACCGGTCCTAGGATGCTTGATTCCGGTCCAGGGAAGACATGGCTTGGCAGTTCGGGCTGGACTGTTCCCATGAGGCACAGGGTCAAGACTGATTTGCATATGGCCATGTCTAAACTGGGGTGGCGTAGTGGGCAAAAGAACGATGGATTTAACCCAGATCTCTTGACTGGGGGAGAATGTCTGCATTGTCAGCATTCCGTCCATCACTTGTTTGTTGTAACGCTTTTCGCCCTAAGTGGGATGGGTATTCCCAGACGTGGGACCCGTGCTCACTATGCCACTGGAGTCAAGCTATCCTGGCTGATGACGGCTGATAGCCAGAAACCGGTCCTAGGATGCTTGATTCCGGTCCAGGGAAGACATGGCTTGGCAGTTCGGGCTGGACTGTTCCCATGAGGCACAGGGTCAAGACTGATTTGCATATGGCCATGTCTAAACTGGGGTGGCGTAGTGGGCAAAAGAACGATGGATTTAACCCAGATCTCTTGACTGGGGGAGAATGTCTGCATTGTCAGCATTCCGTCCATCACTTGTTTGTTGTAACGCTTTTCGCCCTAAGTGGGATGGGTATTCCCAGACGTGGGACCTGTGCTCACTACGCCACTGGAGTCAAGCTATCCTGGCTGATGACGGCTGATAGCCAGAAACCGGTCATAGGATGCTTGATTCCGGTCCAGGGAAGACATGGCTTGGCAGTTCGGGCTGGACTGTTCCCATGAGGCACAGGGTCAAGACTGATTTGCATATGGCCATGTCTAAACTGGGGTGGCGTAGTGGGCAAAAGAACGATGGATTTAACCCAGATCTCTTGACTGGGGGAGAATGTCTGCATTGTCAGCATTCCGTCCATCACTTGTTTGTTGTAACGCTTTTCGCCCTAAGTGGGATGGGTATTCCCAGACGTGGGACCCGTGCTCACTACGCCACTGGAGTCAAGCTATCCTGGCTGATGACGGCTGATAGCCAGAAACCGGTCCTAGGATGCTTGATTCCGGTCCAGGGAAGACATGGCTTGGCAGTTCGGGCTGGACTGTTCCCATGAGGCACAGGGTCAAGACTGATTTGCATATGGCCATGTCTAAACTGGGGTGGCATAGTGGGCAAAAGAACGATGGATTTAACCCAGATCTCTTGACTGGGGGAGAATGTCTGCATTGTCAGCATTCCGTCCATCACTTGTTTGTTGTAACGCTTTTCGCCCTAAGTGGGATGGGTATTCCCAGACGTGGGACCCGTGCTCACTACGCCACTGGAGTCAAGCTATCCTGGCTGATGACGGCTGATAGCCAGAAACCGGTCCTAAGATGCTTGATTCCGGTCCAGGGAAGACATGGCTTGGCAGTTCGGGCTGGACTGTTCCCATGAGGCACAGGGTCAAGACTGATTTGCATATGGCCATGTCTAAACTGGGGTGGCGTAGTGGGCAAAAGAACGATGGATTTAACCCAGATCTCTTGACTGGGGGAGAATGTCTGCATTGTCAGCATTCCGTCCATCACTTGTTTGTTGTAACGCTTTTCGCCCTAAGTGGGATGGGTATTCCCAGACGTGGGACCCGTGCTCACTACGCCACTGGAGTCAAGCTATCCTGGCTGATGACGGCTGATAGCCAGAAACCGGTCCTAGGATGCTTGATTCCGGTCCAGGGAAGACATGGCTTGGCAGTTCGGGCTGGACTGTTCCCATGAGGCACAGGGTCAAGACTGATTTGCATATGGCCATGTCTAAACTGGGGTGGCGTAGTGGGCAAAAGAACGATGGATTTAACCCAGATCTCTTGACTGGGGGAGAATGTCTGCATTGTCAGCATTCCGTCCATCACTTGTTTGTTGTAACGCTTTTCGCCCTAAGTGGGATGGGTATTCCCAGACGTGGGACCCGTGCTCACTACGCCACTGGAGTCAAGCTATCCTGGCTGATGACGGCTGATAGCCAGAAACCGGTCCTAGGATGCTTGATTCCGGTCCAGGGAAGACATGGCTTGGCAGTTCGGGCTGGACTGTTCCCATGAGGCACAGGGTCAAGACTGATTTGCATATGGCCATGTCTAAACTGGGGTGGCGTAGTGGGCAAAAGAACGATGGATTTAACCCAGATCTCTTGACTGGGGGAGAATGTCTGCATTGTCAGCATTCCGTCCATCACTTGTTTGTTGTAACGCTTTTCGCCCTAAGTGGGATGGGTATTCCCAGACGTGGGACCCGTGCTCACTACGCCACTGGAGTCAAGCTATCCTGGCTGATGACGGCTGATAGCCAGAAACCGGTCCTAGGATGCTTGATTCCGGTCCAGGGAAGACATGGCTTGGCAGTTCGGGCTGGACTGTTCCCATGAGGCACAGGGTCAAGACTGATTTGCATATGGCCATGTCTAAACTGGGGTGGCGTAGTGGGCAAAAGAACGATGGATTTAACCCAGATCTCTTGACTGGGGGAGAATGTCTGCATTGTCAGCATTCCGTCCATCACTTGTTTGTTGTAACGCTTTTCGCCCTAAGTGGGATGGGTATTCCCAGACGTGGGACCCGTGCTCACTACGCCACTGGAGTCAAGCTATCCTGGCTGATGACGGCTGATAGCCAGAAACCGGTCCTAGGATGCTTGATTCCGGTCCAGGGAAGACATGGCTTGGCAGTTCGGGCTGGACTGTTCCCATGAGGCACAGGGTCAAGACTGATTTGCATATGGCCATGTCTAAACTGGGGTGGCGTAGTGGGCAAAAGAACGATGGATTTAACCCAGATCTCTTGACTGGGGGAGAATGTCTGCATTGTCAGCATTCCGTCCATCACTTGTTTGTTGTAACGCTTTTCGCCCTAAGTGGGATGGGTATTCCCAGACGTGGGACCCGTGCTCACTACGCCACTGGAGTCAAGCTATCCTGGCTGATGACGGCTGATAGCCAGAAACCGGTCCTAGGATGCTTGATTCCGGTCCAGGGAAGACATGGCTTGGCAGTTCGGGCTGGACTGTTCCCATGAGGCACAGGGTCAAGACTGATTTGCATATGGCCATGTCTAAACTGGGGTGGCGTAGTGGGCAAAAGAACGATGGATTTAACCCAGATCTCTTGACTGGGGGAGAATGTCTGCATTGTCAGCATTCCGTCCATCACTTGTTTGTTGTAACGCTGTCACCATAGCAGGCATGGACCGGATTCATTGTATTGCAACGGCACACAAACAGCTTAGAAGTGGGGAAGCCATGGGGACAAGCTTCAAGGGCATGGAAGTATCTCTGGCAGACGTCAGTATCATTAGGACCAAGCAGGTGACTGCTGCACTTAAATGAAATACTTTTTGTTTTCAAGAGCTTACTCACTGGCTTGAGCAGCAGGAGCTGACACATATACAAATGTCCTGTTTTTCTGTGTTGCAGGACTCTGCAAACCCCAACATGCTATATTTGATGTCTATCATCACTTAAATGTGCATGTTTGTACAACTCATGTAATAAACGAGAAGGTGGGGCGTAACAGCCAGCGCTGCCTACTGTGGAACTGCCACTGGAGAACCAGGTTCGAGTCACGGGGTTGCTCAAAATCCTGTGTTTCTGAGCGAATCATTAAATCAGCTCGTGCCTGAAAAAATATTGAATGTGTCCTTGTGTAATGTAATTGGTTCTCATACAAAGAGCTCCAATACCTTTGGGTTAAGTTTGCACTGTATAAAACTGCAAACAAAAAGCAATTCTCTACTAGCATCACCGTACCTCTTGCATGTGTGATTGCAGGTTGTCTAATGCTGCATATTTTCTATACTGTATTTCTTCCTACCTATATTACTTGCAACGCGGCATTCTTTTAACATTTACTCTTTAAAAAAAATGTATACATCTGCAATCATTCCAATCAAGAACATACCATCCACGTAGGTCCTTAAGGCGATGATGTCATAAACAATTAAAAGAACAATTGATCTTGGCAGTACCCTTGAAAAAGAGATTTAGAAAGAGTAAATATAAACAGGATGTGGGGTATTGATGGAGTGCGGTGTGGACTGCGCTCCTTGAAGAGGACATTCAACATATTTTCTCAGGTGCAAAAGGTAAGTGGAGACCCCTCAATGTATACATTTGAGCTGTAGATTTAGGCCCAGCCTCGTAGAAAGGTGATGATGACATGGGGTGTATTTATGTCCCTCTTCACAGATGGACAGGCTCAGACCCATAATCACCAGAATGCGAGGCCTTTCGAGGAAGCTGTCGAATTCTCTTGGAGTTATGAATTTCCATTTGCGGCTGCACTTTCTCAACTCTGCCCTGGCCGTGCAAAGTGATGCACATGGTGCACGTTTGTGTGTCTTAGACCACGTCTGGGTGCGCCTCACTTCGCACAGTTCCCTCTCAAATGTCATGTTTGTATGAAAATGATGTAAACATGGTTTTCCCTGAATACAGCCGTGACATTTAAGTTTTTAGACCTTGGATTGTTTAAGTTATGTTAATGCTAACTGAGAACGGGCCTCGAGACATCACGAACCAGGTCCAAGATGCAACTGGGATAAAGTGTGGAAGTGTGCTTAATGCCGTTCAGCAGATGTCCAAAAACTCACATCAAAAGCTCGAATTTATGCAATTGGATGCAGGAAGTCTACTGGAATTTCCAGCAGGAACTGTTTGTGCCAAAGAGGATTGTTTGAATGAGGCCCCCTGTCCCCTGACTCCAAATAGTCAAGAGCTGTATTAGTATATGTGAGAAGTATTCAATTAATCCACTTCAGCCATTGGAAGTGCTTCTGGAAATACTCTTTTTTGTTTTGATGTGTGGTTCTTAAATCATTTGCAAATATTTAGTTAAAGTTCAGACCTTTTATTGAACTTGGCGGCAGCAACTCTTCATACTTCCATGCATTTCTACATAAACATGGTTAGTGGGACATTTTTTAAAGGACTAATACTGTTCTGCAAGTCAAAATGTTTTCAGATCCTACCCTAGGAAATTGTTCTCTATGTTCTTTACTTACACTCCTTTCCTCTTATTTGCATGTTTATTTAGGGATGCAGACTTATTCCTGTTAGACACACGGAACGTGCATGCCTATGACGTGGGCTGGCTTGTCTTCGACATCACTGTAACCAGCAATCACTGGGTGATTAATCCACAGAACAATCTGGGCCTGCAACTCTGTGCCGAGACAGGAGATGGTAAGCAACTTTACAAAACCTTACTTGGAAAATATTTAATTATTTCAGGTAAAATAAATAAATTGCCGAGTTAATAATGTATGAAACTAATGTTTAATTTAGTGTTACATTCCTAGCGTCACTGAGGAACACTTGACCTTTAGCTTGTTTTTATATACCGTGTTGGGTTTGGCATTTTTAACCTGCCTTAGAAAAGGTTCTAGACGCCAGACACTACTTCTCGAGACCAACATGACCAGGATGAAGAATAATGGAGGCTTCTCTTTCCTGTCATCATTCCAAGCCAATCATACTTCTTAAGTGTTGATGTAGCCCCTCCCATTTCTCCTTACTCTTGGGCGCTGTGTGGGTTCGTCAGGAGATGGTATTGGACTGAGGCTAAGTTGGCCTGCATTCTTCCAAACATCTGAAAGAAGATAAACTGATTGTGTAAATTAGCCCGGGGAGTAATGCCATTCGTTTAACACTTTAGCAATGGCGTGCATCTATTGTGTCAGACATGAAATTCTGGACAGGTTCAACATTTTGTTCTTTCACAGCTGGAACGGTAAAGGCATCATGACCGATTATAAAGTGCACAGTAGTGGTAAAATAAACCTTTGTCCACACTATATCCCAGTCCATAGCACTCTTTTCGTTATTTAAATTAAATAGGCAAATTATACTTTTTAGTGGCCACAGACGTCTGCTGTGTTCAAGCTACATTTACATAGTTTACATATTATGTACTTCATACGTGAGCTCTAGACACACTCCGCTAACATAAAGTTCATTTATGTACATTTGAACATTTCACGATCTTGGTTAGAGATTGAAGACACCACAACTAACTTTCTTAAGGTTTTATCTTCATTTACCAATGTCTTGATGCAAACAAACTGGTTCACATTTAGCATGAGCCCTTTTCTTTTTATCCGATTATACTTTCGAAGTCCATAAATATGAGTGCATTGATGTAAGGTTTTTTCTACCTCTTCTGTTTTGTTTACTTCAAACACTCACAACACCATTTTCTTGGTCATGTTCATGAAGCTATGTTATACAATGTTGTATATTCTAGCAGTTCACTAAAAATACTAAACATCTTAGTGTCCTCTCATCCGCAGCTCTTTTTAAGGAAGGGAGATTCATTCACTGAAGTACACCTGGTTTTCAGACTCCTGGGAACTCACTCAAGATAGTCCATGAGAGGTGCCTACTAGAATAACGTTGTACAACGCTTTCTACCCGTGCTACTTGACATCACGAGTTCTGCCTCCATTTCAGTTTTGTGTTTAAACTCCTCTGTCCTCAGGTGCCAACTCCCAACCCTCTTTCCCTGCGCTGCACCATCAACAAACTTTTGGTGATGTCACTAGAGCTCAGTGCCACTGATGCTAGAATCTTCTGCACAACAGCACTGACCGAAACACACTGTGGTGCAGGCAGACATATGCTAGAAATACAAGAAACCCCTAAGATAGATCATCTTTATTTGGCAAACAATCCAGTGCTAACGAATGTTGTTCTGAAACTCTCAGCAAGTAAGGATTACCCTCTCTGTATACATTGGCCTCCTATGAGTACTAAGATCATTACACTCACATCGGTATAGAAAAGAAAAAAAGCACTCTCAGACAGGGCAGAGAAGAGACATCATGTTGGGTGACATTTGCTCTGAAAAAGAAGAAATAGCAGTATAGAATTTTGTTATAACTAAGTAGTGTTAACCATTGATCGTTTCTCAATGTTGCTGTTCTCTAGCTCTTATGAGAATCTCATAATTGATGAATGTAGTAATGAAAACACTTGACAGACTTGTGCTTGGCAGTGCCATAATCTGCTATTGCCTGCCATCCTCTGCATCCTTCTAATTACTGTTTGAATACTATGTAAGTGTAACTCTGCCTCCTGGAGTTCTACACTGAGTGAGTATAGAGCCAAGGGTTACTTGAGGTGTAAGCCTCAATTGCCTATGTGAGAGCCATGCCCTCTTTTACTTAGGCAAAGATAGGTGTTTGTGCTGTGTGGTCGTGTCGGAGGGTTGTATTGTGTTGTATCATTGTATTTATTATTTGTATTGCCTTTTGCTAACGCTGATCTATCCAAGAAGATCAATGCATTTCTTGTCCTATTTGCTGCAAGCCAGACTTACATGCTAGATTAATTGTGAGTTTAAGATCAATTATTACTATTACCGACTAGTCCCATAACCATATAAAGTTATGGACCTCTGAGGTGACTTGCAAAAGCCTTATCATGTATGGAAAGGGGTCCTTTACCCCATATAATACATGGTCACCCGTCATCTTTCCACAAACTACTTAAAAATGTAGTGTGTACCATTTAATTGGAAAGAGATAGCATGTTTGTAAACATGAAGAATAAAAATAGAACCTGTACTGTGAAACTAAACACATCAAAAACCTGCTATATTTTTGGGGGGAAAAAAATACTAGAAACAGTTCATTGCAAGTCAGTTTAAAAAAAAGGCTGCAGTAGTATGGAATGTGTAGAAACATTCAGAAAGATTCTAAATTTACATAATTATCTAAGGAATTAAATAAATTAACATGTTCATTCTGCTAGTCACTGTAGACTAGAAAAATAGATCAGAAGAAAGAAAGACAAGTTTCATTTTCGTTGCTTTAAACAGCTGCTCCATGACCTCACTTGCTTTTCACCTCGGCTGCTGGCAGCAGGCATTGGAATGTCAGAACTCAACTGCAATAATTTATTACAGGTGAGTTCTGACGTCTTTTCTTTTTAATTGGGGTGTGCCACAAGTCGCCGATTATAAAGAAATTATAGGCAGGAGTTTAAACAGTGATTGCAGAATCCCACGTACTATATATAGATTAAACTATCCCTTGTCTATGTATGTGCTGTTATTCAAGTGCATGTGTCACTACACATACTAAATAAAGTAGTTAATATAAAATAGATGTATGTTTGAGGGCAATAGGATTGTATTTATCAGACGAAACAAATGCAACAAAATTGTTTTGATGACTTAAGCTCAAATCATTGTGTATTCCTAACAAAAAAGAAACATCCATCCAACTGAACATAACAACTATTGAAATGCTACATTCGATTGTTGTTGAAAGAAACATGTCAGCACATAAACAACATTAAACAGACCCGCTGCATACTCCGATGAAGAATATCGTGTTAAAACAACTGTTATTTTGCAACGAATCTGCAGAAGCATTCTAGAACCTTTAGATTTCTCACAAGTACAAGTCCTTTTTGAATACTAAAGGATTTTATCATACTCCAAATATATAGCATGACATAGTCAAGTTAAAATCTTGAATGAAACTGAATCCTCTTTGTGTACTTCCATAGAAGAATATGCTGCTATTACTATGGTTTCCTATAAACTACATGCAAAATCTCAAATATTTATGGCAATTTGGTAACACTGATGATTGCTCATGTAACACATTTCTAAAATAAAACAAGCATTGGCAAAGCCAATAGGTCCCACCTTTGAGACCTGTTGGTTTTGCCAATGTTTTTTAGCTACGATGCACAAAATGCATATCGTCTGATTACCCTTCCAGCCATTAATAATTGGCCAAGGGAACTATGCCGATGCCCCTGCGATAATATTTCATTACAATCTACATTACATGCAATCTTATTCTGTAAATTTTACAGTAATGAAAGGCATAGATGGATAATACCCCTATTAAAACAGGGAGGATCGAGGCAATGTCGCCCAGCTCTCGTGCATTTACAGACGTTGGGAAAATTCTTATTGTATTGGTTCCGTGGTGTGTTTTTTAAAGAGTGTGTTGCGGACTAGGAAATGCCTAAATAACTAAACCGCAAGATACATAACATGTTGGAATTATTTAGGGTGAGATGGTTTGTTTTAGGAACTACAGATCGTCTACATGCACTTTAGGAATTTTCAGGACTTTATATCCATGAGACGTGCATTGATGAATTTTATATGTAATTTATGTTGATATACTTTTTGATTTTTAATATATGCCTGCTTTTATGATTTTAATGTTTAAAATCAAATAAAGCTCGATTTGATTTGATTTGATTTGAATATGCTGCTATTACAATGGTTTACTATAAACTACATGCAAAATACTAAATATCTATGGCAATTTGGTAACACTGATGATTGCTCATGTAACACATTTATAAAATAGAACAAGCATTGGCAAAGCCAATAGATCCCACCTTTGAGACCTGTTGGTTTTGCCAGGGTTTTTTTAAGCAACGATGCACAAAATACATGACGCTGTGCATCTGGTCAAAAATAAAGAAAACAGAAGACTTTGACACGGTTGGCTGTGTCATTCTGTAGGCGCGAGCAGCTCCCATGCGCATACCTACACAATGACGTAAATAATTTTCTTTAAAGAAGTCGGGTGGGAGAGGGTTGTAAAACAGGGAAGGTGTGAGGAATTCTGAAGCAACATGGTGGGGGACATGATAGCAATTGGGAGAAGGCTGGAGGGGATGCAAAAGCAACACAGGGGTCGGGGGAAATCAACACAGAGGGCACAGGTGGGGGAAGCAAAGGGGAGAAGCACACAGAGGTGAACACAAGAGGAAGGAGAGCAGGGAGAAGCAGTCAGAACACGGAGCTGCACAAATGGGGAAAGACATAGATGAGAGAGATGGCTTGAGAACACACACTTTAAGGTAGTGCTTCACACAAAAGAAACAAGCATTTGCAATGCAATCGGCCTCGCATTTGTGGAAGTTAGAGCTTTTGTCGTTTGAAATGGCAATGTTTTTTAATTATTTTTTTTTAATGCAGTAGAGTGATGATATTTGCATAGCACTATTCCAACTTGTATTATCTTGCGGCGCTGGAGAACCCGAAAATGGAAAATAGGCTATGAGGCAGGGGAGACAAGTGTAATATGCTGGCTGGAAAAAAAATAACATCCTGAAAAAATCAAACACTTATATGGAAATTTAGGATTAAGTAAATCATGTGAAATGTAAGCAGGAACAACACTGTTTACCTTAATGGTTTTACACACATTTAGAAATATGAGTGTTTTTGTCTGTAAAGTTAAGGACATGACTATTGGAGAGATGATGCGATCAGTTCGATATATTACGAATGGACCATACATTTACATGCTTTGTAAATATCTGGTGGCACCACAAAGCAGCACTATTAAAAACAGCTTCCTACTCATCATTGTGAGTGCTGTGTCATTCTTAGAAATTATGACATGCATGCTCGAGAAAGAGCAATAAACGAGACAAGTCTGCAAATAACTACAGGCTATAGTGCTAGCTCTGTCTATGTCGGTGTGTGCATGCGCGTGTGTTTTTAATGTGTTAATTATTATTTGTTAGAGAATGTCTGCTTTTCTGAGAGTGCTAGCTTCTAGGGAGTAAGAATGTGTGTACAAGTGTTATGTGCCTATGTGCCCTGAGTGTATGTTTAGCAGAGGTCGAAAAACGGGCAGTGAGAGGAGTGGGTAATGTGGAAAGGGACAATGCTGAAACTTTCCTATGGGTAGCTTCAGATGTTTAAGGAGCGGCAGTGGAATACCAGCAGCACGACGAACCCGATGTGAAAGGCAGCAGCAAGTATGGTAAAAGGCAGCAGCGACAAGATGAAAGGAAGCAACTAGGAGGTGAAAGGTGACAGCCAGGAGGCGAATGGCAGGAACAAGCTCCATTTCACTGCCAAGTACTTTATGTTGACAAGTTTCATCTTTATGAAATTAAAAATTGTAAGTAATTTCGGTCATCCATGCTGCTATGTTTCTAATTGTAGGAACATCAGTGCTGATGTAAAACTATTGGCTATTCTGATTGACTCCTCCAATCAGAGAGCCCTCTGCGAGATGGCCATGGTATTGAAAGGTTCGCCCTTCTTTCACCCTCAGCTTCAGGTCTATAGATACACCATGGAGGACACTCTCAGGCCTCAACTATACAGTGCCCACCCAAACACAATAACATCATTGGATACGGCTGGAAATACCGACTAATTCAGGCCAGAGAAGCAGGACTGTCAACACCATTTTATTAATAATCCGTTTTAATTTTTACAAAGTTATATTTATTGAACATTATGTTAAGCTGGGTATATGCATCACCCAACTGCAGCTTAGTTTTTACAAGGTTTCTTCTCTCTGACGGGGTCTCAGAGGAAGAAACGTGACTGATCCAGACTGCGTGGCTACTGCACGTCAAGGGCAAATAAATGAAGTGCCCTATGTCTATTATTTAGTGAACTTTTTTTTCGGAGAGCTTTTTTTTTTATCAGCAGGATCGCCTAATGAACCAATGGAATACATGAGGTGCTTAAGTTAACTCTGATATGATGAGTGACGTTGCAAATAAAAAAGTACAAGACAAGGGGTGGCTTTGCTGGGCATGTGGCGTTGCTTTTGATAGCACCTCAGAAGATTGTTTTTACAGGGTGGATAAATTCCATGAGGATTTGTATTTTTGAAGGATAAGACAAGCAAACAATGTTGGTGTTGCAGCAGGCGATGTTGATGCTTAACTGTTTTTATATTATTATCCCCCAAAGATGAGTGTCAGTCGGTAAATGTTAGACTAGGGTTTAGTGGATGGGCAAGTGGATGCCTAGGTTTGCAAACGAGAGCGTGGGTAGGCCAGATAGTGCAAAATCCCGAAAAAGCTCACTATACACACCCAAAGGGATTCAAGTGGCTGGATCTCACTGTTCCTGGGGCCTGACAGTGATGCTAGTGTTTTTTTTCCAATTTATATAGCACAAACTCGATCCAAAGGTATTGGAGCACTTTACATGAGCCCCAGTTACGTTACACAAGGACACATTCATTTGTCTGGTAGGCACGGGGAGATTAAGTGATTTGTCCAGAATCACAGGATGTGATGTGATGTGGTTTCCCAGCTCCAAAGTCGGCAATCTAGCTGTAAGACCACATCCTCTCTTGTTGCTGCTACATGCCGCACTACTGATAAAAATGTGCATTAATAGTGATTAAAAAAAATTAATCAAACGAACACACTGTCATTTAATTCTTGTTCAAGTGCAAATATTAGACACAAATTTAGCAGCATTTAAAAACAATCGATAGCACAACAAAAACATACTTCTCTACTTCTAGACACCACGAGGATGGGCAGAATCCAAGATTTTATCAGATTGTCAATGGGCATATTCGCAGTTCTACGGTAACTTCATGGTGTCAACATCGCACACTTATTCTTGAAACTTTTGACGCAGTGATTCTCGAGGCCGGCACTCTCCTCCATGATGCTGCCTGTGACTGAGGTTCGGAACTCCGAGGACCTACTACTGCGCCTGCCAGGAGGTTGCCGAGCCCTACCCTGCCGCGAACCTCAGCTTCCGCATTAGGAATAGGTTGGCAAGGGCGCCTGCTAATATATTAAGCGTGGCGCGGTGCCCATGTTAAAGTTAAAGTGCGGTGCCGGGGTGCAGGATGGGGGTCTTGAAGCTGCGGGCACCATTGTTAACTGTGTGGGCCTGTGTACAATAACAGAAAGGCACGAGGGTGCCATGTTGGTGTCTTATTGAAAAAAAGGTTGACATATACGATGACCCCTCACATTGCATGCTGCCTCTTCAGAGCAGTGAAACAGCAGGCGTGAGAGTCTGGTTTAAAAAAAAAACGTGTTCCTCAAGAGAGTGTCAAGTAGGACAAAACCAATTAAAGAAAAGAGTGCTCCTAGGCTGTTATGAAAATGTACCAAAAAGTTAAAGTGTAGCATGTGGGGGTTGGATGTGGATGAGGGTCTTTAAGCTGCGGGTGCCATTGTTGAATGTGTGGGCCCGTGTACAATAACAGAAAGGCGCGAGTTAAAGATAAAGTGCGGTGTAGCGCCTTATGAAAAATAAACGGCCGCCGTTGTCCCTCCTCAATAAAGCAAAAGTATAAATACCGTGTAACAATGAAGTAAAGGGGCCAGTAGCCATGGGAGGTTCCGAGTGACGACAGGGCCGTAGTAAGGAGGAACTAACAAGCCTATTAAGGAATCAAGCGCCAGCAGTTACAAAGGACAAAGTCACAAGCCAATGAAAAATATGGGCGGGGCTTCACCTCCGTACAGTAGCTACCCCAGATCGCCAGAGTAACGCTTGCATGCTGGCTCAGGCTCGACCTAAAAAGTAGTGCTTGAAAAGCAGGCAGAGGAAGCAGAGATGCCAGCATATCAAAGAGATTATAAAGAGACAATGCTCTATGAGAGGGCCAAACATAAGACTGACAAGGTGGGACAAGAATAAAAGGCAGGCAAATGAGAGCGACACAGAAAGTCAAGCAATGGTAAGCAATGGACGGGCTCCAAAATCCCCTATGTTCTTGGTAAGAACAATATGCTTCACAACAGAAAGCACATGCGGTGTCTAGTAGGCTCAACCTATAACCAGTGATTCCATTTGCAACTTAGGATGGCTATTTGTGTCTAGTGGTGTTTGTTGATTTAACATGGTATTCTCTTTTTCAATTGTGATGTCTTGAATATTACAGGACATCTTATCTTATATGTAGTGCAAAATATTTTTCTGCATGAATGATCCTTATTGGAAAGAGTTACTTCGTTAGGCCCATAGTGTTGAAACAGAAAATGTGACACTGAAAAGTTCCCAAATTGCTATATGATGAATAAAGACTGCAAGCTTTAAACATAAAAATGTATTACTTGTGGGCCTGTATTCGGAATATTACAATAATGTATGTTTTACACAAACTATTTCTCTCTGGAATTTAAAAGACACAGGAGCAGATTTACTGCGACTTTTAACCACCGCAAAGCAATGCAAAGTCACACAAAGTAAAGCAAAGTCTTGAAAGGCTATTTACTTAGTAACACAAAAAGATGATGGACAGAATGCTGAACATTGTCAAACATTCACCCACAGTCACAGATCTGGTTTAAATCCATCGTTTTTTTGATCACCATCCCATTTCAGACTCAGCCATAAGCAAATCAGTCTTGACCCTGCTCCCCATGGGAACAGTCCAGTCTGGTCCGAACTGCAGCCAGATCCTTCCTGGACCAGAAAACAAGCATCTTGGGACCAGTTTCGGGTAATCACCCTGTTAATATGGAAATCAAAGCATTAATCGAAAGAAATGAAATATCGTCTTCATTAACAGATTCACCCGTTGTGAACTCTACATCAACCTGCCTTGCAAATATGCAATTAGACAGGCCCTGAGACCTAGGACTGGGAATTTCTGATTGTTAGGTCACAGATGGGAGAGTGCATAGCTGGCAGCCAAACCCCCGGAAGCTCTTGATCAATCCACAGACAGGCGCAGCAACATCACAATGGACAGTGGAGATTGCTCCAGTAATGTAATGTAACACTCTGCTTGCCATTCATGGACTGCAAAGTCTACAAAGAAACATGCATGAAGAGGGAGGTGCCCCTGAGCAGGAGTGGTTTTAGCATTTGTTCTCCTGGCTCCCACGATGAATATCCGGTTTATGTAAATCACTGCTGCCAGTTATCATTGTGTTTCTATTGGTATGAGGGGGTTATACAATTGGAGATCACCTGCTGTAAAAACACAGTCCTCAAACTGGGTAGAAGGCAAGTAAATAGGGAGGTATTAGTTGTCAACAGTGAACTTAAAGGACAACAGTCCCCAATTACAGTAATTGTTGAAATGCATGAGTCAGGCAGTGTAGATGAAAAATAAACTTGAGGGGGGAATCTTAATATGGAAAACGAGGCATACATTGATGGAAATGAAATATTGTCTTTATTAACAGATTAGCCCGTTGTGACATCTACATCAGCATCAACTCACAAATATGGAGTTAGGCAGGCCCTGAGACCTAGGCCCAGGAATTGCGGCTTGATAGGTCACAGGTGGGATGGTGCATAGCTGGCAGGCAAATACTCAGGGAGGAAACTCTTGATCAATCCCTCTGCTAGGTGCAGCGACATTAGACCCAAGGAGGAAACTCTTGATCATTCCACCGATAGGTGCAGCGACATAACAATGGTCAGGGGAGATTTCCCCAATATAGCACACATGGCAGGGTATTTGTGCTCCTAAAAACACCATTAAGTCAAATGCCACATGAGTTAGGAACACATAGCCAATCAGGATCTAGCACACGTAGTGCTCACACGCTCACCATGCCGGAAGGATATGCTCAGATGTGGGTCCTGTGCTCGCTGTGCCACTGGATTTAAGCTAGTCTGGCTGATGAGGGGTGATGCTCTGAAACTGGTCCCAGGACACCTGTTTCTGGTCCAGAAAGGACCTGGCCTGGCACTTTGGGTTGGACTGTTCCCATAGGGAGCAGGGTCAAGACTGATTTGCATAAGGCTGGGTTCAAACTGGGGTGGCATGGTGGGCAAAAGAATGATGAATTTAACCCAGATCTCTTGACTGTGGGTCAGTGTTTGAAAAGTTTCAGCACTCCGTCCATCCTCTTGTTGTGTTTGCTAAGGCTATTTATTTACCAGTTCAAAACATTTTTTGCGCTGGGAAAAGTGCTTTGTAGCACAAATAGAACTTTTGGATGCCTTGCTCTATTTTTTTTGTCAATGGTGGAGTTACATTGGTGATGGTTGGGCGTTCCAGCACAAGCACCCTTTTTTATGGCAGTCCGTATCTACTAAAATTGTCAGATCAAACTGTGCATAAAAAATAACTTCTCCTTGATGCAAGCGCAAAGTTGGAGATATATATTTATTTTCCAAACAGTTCACACGTTTTGTGTGTGCTGCCCTGTACAGCACACATCCAATGTGTGAAATGATTTTAAAAATTGTCTCTCTATAATATTTTGTACTGTAAGTGTATACTTCTAGTGGAAAGCTATGTGTGTGTGGTGCTAGGGAGTCAGATGGAGAATCAGGGAAGGGGATGAAAGCAGCTGCAGGAAATATTTAGTAAATATGACTCTCCTCTTCTTGCTATCACTTGTGCAATGCAGCACAACAACTTTAGCCTGTATCCGGCTCATGCTCCATCGTGTTTGGCCTGAACTTGTGACTTTTCACCAGTCTGGCTCAAACAGATAACTGCAAGTGGCACTTTGTGCTCTTAGGCACAAGCCGGAACTAAATCTTTGAATTGCATTTCTCTGGTTCTACTGATCAGATTTTTGACATTTTGGTCTTGATTTATTTCTTAAATTGTATTTCTCTAAATTAGTGTAGGAGTTTCCTTGTGTTATGTTTTCACTTTATTACTGTTTGTGTGGTGCATAAATACTTTACTCATTGCCTCTAAGCTAAGCCTGACTGTCTTTGTGCCATGCTCCCAGAGTGGTACGCACAGGTTAATTTAGTGAGTTTTGTGATTCACCCGGACAAGAATTATGGTTTTTGCTTGAGAAGAGGTTTTAACCCCCTCAATCAAAAATCCAATTGCTCACATCTTCACATTGTGATGGTGCCTAGGTGGCTACATATATCACAGGAGACAGTAGGCTTTTCTTTCCCAGGTATCTCTTCATAATTAACTATGAATTGGCAGGGTCACCCTGGTCCCTTTCAAGTTAATAAAGTTCCTGAACCCTCCTCCACTGCCCTTCCTGAGGTGATATGTGTCACATTCCTCTCACCTAAGTCTCACTGACAAAAGGCCTAAGCCATTTGTTTGCTCTAAGTTCAGTTTTCACAACTCATGTTGTCAGGTTATATGATTTATATAGTGCATGGCTGCTCCCCCAGTAAGGCTTAAAAAGCACACACCTGCCGCTGGTATGTAAGCCCTGGTCAGGCAGCAACCATAGTCCTAGTCAGGGTAAGGCACAAGCAATCCCAAATTAACCTGTGCTCAACCCCCTGGTAGATTGGCACAGGGCAGTCAGGCTTAACGTAGACTCAATGTGTAAAGTATTCATACAGTAAAACAGTGAAAACACCACACAAAAGATCCCACGTCAGTTTAGAGAAACAGGACAAAATGTAATAAATAAAACAAGACCAAAACCACAAAAATTCACTCAGTAGACCCGGAGTTATGAATTTTTAAAGAATAAACTGCAATATAGCACCTAAAAGCATAAAGCTCCAACCGCGGACATCTGGTCGCACTGGACCCGGTCAAGGTCAAAACGTTCAAGCTGATCGTGATGGAGCGCGGGCTGGATACAGACCCAGATTAGTCCCTCTGGAGGTTTACCTTCTCAAGTTTTGTGCCAATAGTCCCATTCACTTGGAAGAAACTCGGCAGGAGCAAGGAGAGAGTCGCTGGTTGGCAAGGCATGGCTCAAGTCGCTGGTTGGCAAGGCATGGCTCGAAGAGCAAGCTGGGTGTTGTGGATGGGAGGGGTGGAGCTTCGCATTGGCAGTCCATGCGGGCGAACAATGCTCGCTGTGCAATGAGACAGGGTTTGCGGCGGGTTGCGCTGATTATCGGTGTGAGCGGCGTGGTTCCAGTGTGAACCAGCCCGTTCACTGTCATGACGAGCCCAAAAGCTTTTTACTTATTTATTGCCTGGATATTACTGTTTTGTAAAGTGGCCTCTTCAAGCATTGATGAGCGTGCATGATGTAGCTCTTCAAGGGATTCTTTCTGTCGATTCAACTAGAGGATATAGCAGATAGCAGTGTAAAACTGCAAAACACTGACTGGTTGATTCTCAGCAGAGTGGTAAGAGTTTGTTTTGTGTGTATTTGTTTTTATTGACATTTGTACAATATATTAAACAATAATGGCATATTGTTACAACCGTACAGGGTGATACACTGAATTACAAACACATGTATATATCTACCTCCCTAATCCTTAGTTACTCTCCTCCTTTCTCATATGTTGTCAAACATCAGACTGCGCCACATACAGTCTGGCCACTTTTGTGGGAGCCCTGTTAATAGCTTTGCCTCAAAAAACTGCCATCAGACCCTTATGGATGAGAGGTAGTTTACACAGGTCACAGTGAGGTCTCAGTAGCATCCCGGAGTCGTGGATCCTGTGCCCTGGCACATCTGTCTCAATTTTTGCCTTGCCTAAAATTAAGTTTACCATCTATTTCTGTCTGCTGAATATAGACATCTTCCCTGAATCTGGAGTGATGGTGAAAAGTGGCTTTATAGTAAAGAAAACCACATAAACCTGACAGCTGTGTGTATGAAGCTACCAATTCAAATGCTCCATATTATGTTAGTCCTGGGTACATGGCTACTCTGACGTCAGACTGAGACTTTTTGTGGAAAGGCCTTTGACACCAACTTCATGCAAACAAGGCATGCGCTGAAATGTTTACATACATTTGAGGACATGTGGCAGGTAGGCGGACTGCGCAGTATGGCATACTTAAAACCTTGGAGAATTGACAATAGAAAAGGATCAGCATTTACACGAGAGTTACATATAAATTGTCGGAAATATGGAGTATGAGGCTTGACCGGCCTGGGATAGTATCCTTACTGAGGACTAAATATTACTTGTGTCATTTAAAACATGTGCTAAAAATAAACATTCAGGGGCAGATTTATGTTGCCTGGCGCATCTCTGCAAATCAGCAGGGATGTGCCAGGAAAGATGCGGCACGCAAGTTTACCCTTGCGCCACCCATGATGCGCCGCATTTATGGCGCAGGAATAAACAGATGCGTGTCGCATCTGGGGCGTAAAGTTGGCGCAGTGCTGAAGTAGTGTTGCGTGCGACACACAACTCCAGAACTCTTCCAACTTGCCCTATCAGTAACGTGGTGCGTCAAGCCTTACGCCTGCTTCAAGCAGACGCAGGGTTTTGATGCATCAGTGTTGGAAAAGTGACTCAGTGAATTCTTGTAGAGTCACTGAGTCACATTTCAGGGGCGTTTCTGTGACGGAACGCCCCCCCTGCGTAGAAACGCCCACATGAAACCTGACGCAGGTTTCATGTGGCGCAGGGCTTTACAACGTGATGCATCTCCATAGATGCGTCACGATGTAAATAGGGCGTAATGTGGCGCATGGTTTCCGCCACCGCTGCATCACAAAAGTGACACAACGGCAGCGTAAAAGTGGCGCAAGTCCAACATAAATCTGCCCCTAGATTTTTACAGTTTGGTATGATGGAATTTAACCACCCTGGGATTTGCATTTTGACGTTGAAGGCATTTGATGTTCATTTGTGTAGCTCAAATAGTGCAATTTTAGGCTATTTCATTTGCACAGGCCCTCTTAGAGATGTAAGCAGATACAATATTTTAGCCTCTGTTTAATATAAAAAGGGCCAGAACTGTGAAAAAGGATGCTGTCACCAGTTGTTTAAACTCACCTTGTGGACAACTGATATCAAGACTAGGGAAATATTTTAAAATTGTAAAGAATGCGTTGATCAAATGGACCAGGAGGAACACTATATGGCTATGAACTTTGACATGTGAATGGATCATGTTTATATCTTTGACCAGTGCAAGCATGTACATACATTCGCAAAAGCTAAACACAAACACTTTTTCAAAAGTGTTAACTACTCCTACTACTAACATCAGAACCACCTCCGTGAACAACGCCATTAACGCCACACTTTACTAACCACCAGTGTCCCCAATAATATGATCACTGTCAACAGTATGGGTGCTTTCATCACCCAAACATCACTGCCGCCACAAACGGCATTACAATTACACCTCTACCACTGCCAAAAACGCTGCCACAACACAACTGGCACCAACATGGCTGCCACCACCAATGTTACAACTACTGCCACCACCTGAGTTACTGCTATTTCATGACTGTACAGCAGCACGTGGGGACGTGTGCGCGTGCAGCCAATAAGAGGCACATTTTTTTCCGGGAGACCTTTTTGTTGCCACAAAAATATTAAATATATCGGCCATTGTGGCAATGTGCTGATTTAGCGATTATTTCATGACTCACGAAATTGCTAAATGCTGGAGGGTCTGTCCAAGGGTCCAGGACCTGAGAAACACCTCTTGGGGGTCAGGAACTCGATGAAGACGGGTCCAGGAGCTGTGGGGAGCCTGTTAGGTCCTTGAGGCTCAGATCAGGAAGCCAGCAGACTAGCCCTTTGAGTCACTCTGTGGTCCTGGGTTCAAGATAGGTAGCAGGTCCAGTTCTTTCTCCACAGGCAAGAGGTCAGTAGGTCAGAACAGCAGGGTAGCAGCTCCTTCAGAGCAGCAGTCCAGCAGAGTGGCAGTCCTTTCAGCAGCTCAGCAGTCTTTCTTCCTGGCAGAGTATCCACAGGCCTGGAAGAGTACTAAAGTGGTGGTATCTGATGTCCTTCTTTTATACACAGGTGCCCTGGTTATGGAAGGTGGAAGCAGCTTCTAGACAGTGTCTTTGAAGGGCATGGAATCCCCTACCTCCCCTACCCGGGATCCAAGCTGGCTGAAGTGACAATGCATTTGCCCCTCCTTGTTACTGCAAAGAAAAATTCCCCTCTGCAGTGATTTTGTTCCTCGAGGAGTTCAAACCTGCTCTAAGCTGGTAATTGCTAGTTTGAACCCAGTTAACACTTCCCTGAATAACAAAACAGTCCAATTCCTCCTGCACAACTGGGCTCTGCTAATCCTATGTGTGCTGTAAAAACCTAATCTCCAAAAATTTGATCACTACAAGGCACATCACCAATACAACATATTTCTGGTTAATTCACAGTGCCTCTCCTTATTCGCTAGACCCCAAGCAGATCTCTGTGTGATATATTTCTGCGTAGCTACCATTCAACCTTGGGGCAATTTGCTGTTCGCACAAGCACCCTCAAATTCTGCTTGGACTCTTCCAATAAACTACAGCTATATGATTGGAGGCAATACTTTAAGCAACCTTTGGACATTCATTGCATCTGTTATTTAATCTTGGTTTAAGTGTCCCACTTGTATTAGCACTTTCCATGCCTACCTGCTCCCCTAGAAGGCTTTTCTGCAGATGCCCTGGGTATACCCGAAGTAATCATAGGATAATTCTTCATCGTTTTAGGCCTAGCTCCTCCCTCCCGCCTCCCATCCTCCCATCCTGACAGTGATGGTCCATCCAGTCACACCTAAACTCACATTGTGCGTGGCTGTCTGGGAGGAATACACAAAGCTCAACTGTCAACTACACCCAGTCATGTGACCAGAGACATTCTGCTGGCACCAAATGGCTAAGGCAAAATATTGCCAACTTTCTAAAAGTGGCATTTTTAGAATTGTAATTTAAAATGCGACTTCACCTTGAGTTAGGATTTGAAATTGTGATTCCAATGGGAGAGATAGATCTTGCAGTAATGAAAAATGAATGTAGGAGTTTTTCCCTACTAGGAAAGTAAAACCTAATGGTACATGTCCTATCTCTAGAGGTGACTTATATGTATAAAAAGGGAAGATTTGGACCTGGCAAGTCGAAATGACTGTTTAAATTGCGCACAGAGGCCCTGCAATGGTAGATCTGAGACCTGTTTTATGGGCTACTTAAGTGGGTGGCACAATCAGTGCTACAGGCCTACTAATAGCATTTAATTTACATGCCCTGTGCACCGTATTGCCCTTTACCAGGGACATGTAAGTAAATTAAATATGCCAATTGGGTATAAGCCAGTGTTACATTTTTGCTGGTTAGCAGTGGTAAAGTGCACAAAGTCGTAAGGCCAACAAAAATGAAGTAAGTAAAAATGGAGGATTGAAGGCAAAATGTTTGGGGATGGCCCTGCAGAGAGGGCAATTTCTAACAGCGGGTTATCATTGTAGGTACATGCCAACATGAAGTTTTTGCATGTACTACTTTTGAATAATAGGCTCTCCTACTTTATGGGCTACTAGGCTCACTTAAGGATAATTTAATTAATATTTAAAAGCTGGGGTTTTCCCTGTAAAAGAAAAAGGTTATTGTGATAGGTTTGTGGGAAATTTTAAAAGATACAGGACTCAGGCCACACAGCTAGGCCTGAAGCCTTGCTTTCTTTGTCACAACATGTGCTGCAGTTTATAGGTGACATTTAACCTTTCCATGCCATTGGTGTATTTTCCTACGAAATATACTATGGCCTTACTGGAAGGTCAAGCTGACAGTTAGGAGCTTGCCAACTTGATCATGTATCAGTGTCAAAGCAGATACAATGGAGCCTAGACAGCAGTGCCCCAGTAAGCAGAGTTCAAAGCCCAGCAATATCAGTCAGCAATAAACCTGGGGGTGAACACAATGGCATCCTGGAAGATCTTCAAGAATAAGGTAAAAAAAACATACTGGGTTTACAGGTTTATTTTAATTGCAAACAAGAGAACCCAAAACCCCAAGCAAATCTACTGCAGATAATGCCACAGAGAAATGTAAAAACAACTGTTTGATTTAGATGTACTGCCCCAACATGTACTCTAAAAGGATCAGCTACAGCTCCAAATCCCTTTCATGCCTACTTTATGCACTTCAAATACTAACCCCTGTGTCAAAATTCCCAAAAGAGCAAATCTTACCATCTCTATAAGTATTACAGTGCCCCTTGAAAAATTATTCAAGGAAATGAGCCACTCAATGTAATTTTGCCTTTTTTCCATTTAGAGTTAACGATTTGGGTGCTTTGCTAGAATGAAAACAAAATCCACACTATTCATATCCACTAATAGAGGCGCTTATTCTAGATAAACACAGAGGGTCCGATTACGATGTCGGGTGGAGAGCCTCCGATCAGCGGTCAGAGGCTTTCTGCCTGACATTGTAGGCTTCATTCTGACTGCAGTATTAGGATGACGGCAGTTGGAATGAAACCAGCGGATATCCGACATGGTTCCAATGGACTCAGAGCGTCAGAAGCCAGCATAATCCCCAAATGACGGTGTAACAGGCACGGCTCCACCGTCAGGATTATGATGGCACTTACAGACAGCCATTTCATGTCAGCCATTCCGGCATGAAAAGGCTGTCAGAAAGTGTCTTTGGGGGCCCATAGCAGTGCCCCCTTCCCTACCGGCCCTCCGCAATAGGGCCCCAAACATCCCTGCACCACTGCACACACTTCTATTGACAAATGGATGTTTGTGACCGCCCTATGGGTGGTTGCATCATGATCCTGCAATCGGAACCGCCAACCTAAGGTTGGGCGGTTCTTTTCCGCAACGGTGTCGACATCGTAATTAGGCCCAATGTTGTTGTCAACAATAGCTCAACAATTGCATGTGAGAAACTAGAGAAGGCACTCCAGAGTAACCCAGAATAAGATCCTTGTATGGTAGAAGTGTACTTTTGGGACGAGTTTTGTCTAGCATCAGGACTAGGGGTGGGCTTAACTTGTGTAATTCCAGATAGCGTAATGAAGCAGAATTATCTAGGAATTATGTGAGACTATGCAGAATTATGCGAGAAGAGTAGTTCTGTGTTTAGTGCTATTTCTTAGTGCAAAAATGTCCAAAAATGGATGCAAGGAGGCATTGTGCTGCAAGAAATAGTGCCAAATGCAACAGAGCATGAATAACAAGTACAAGGAGCCGCTTACATTTGCTAAATGTGCCTATAGAGTCGGATTTGTTCCCAATTTGCTCCCAGCATTAGGCACATTTTCTGGGAGCAAAATGCACCCTTGCATCCAAAATGGATGCGAGGATACATTTTTGAGCTTTGAATTAGTGCTAAATTCAACAGAGCACCAGTATTGAGCAGCCACACGTGCTTAATAGCCCTTGCTAAATGTGCGCCTGCAATAGGATTTTTTTCCCAAATTATGCAACCAGGAGTAATTGAATAATCATTGGTAATTCTGCATCAAGGAGTAATGCACAATTATCGAAATTACCCTGATTTCTCCAGCGTAACTGAAATTCCACCTGGGCCTATTCAGGACTTCAAGAAACTATTGTGGATCCTTGGGACTCATTTATGAGGTTTTACCATAGAGCAGCCCTTCAGGCCTCCCTGCTGCACTGCCCTTCGATAAAAGAAGAGGGCAGGAATGAGCCATATCTATCAGATGTGGTGCTTTCATGTTCTTTTCCCCTGCGCCGGCACACAATGGGCTGCTGTGCGCCAACTCAGGCACCTTGGCACCATGGTGGAAGGGCGCCTGCATTGCTGGGATGATTATTTCTGTGCAGGAAGGGAAACCTTCCTGCACAGAAGCAATCAGAAGAGGCTTTTTCCAAAAGCCTCCGTTATGCCTCTTAAGGCTTAGGTTTTTGGAACTGCCTCAGATTTCTCATAAATCTGGGGCAGTGTCAAAAAGCCATGGATGTTGCTCGGAACAACCCCAGCAACACCCATTGCACACCTTTTTAAAGCAGAAAACTGTGTTAAAGGGAGCCATATTTACAAGGCAGCATTAAGCCAAATAAAGTGGCTTAGTGCTGGCAAGTAAATATGGAGCAGGCTCCTACGCCACGGAACGTCACAAAAAGTGACGTTCCGGCAGTGCAAGGGGCTTCATGAATGAGGCCAGATGTTCCTTAACTTTCTTACAAGGATTCTATCATCATTGGCTACAGGTCAGAAAATCTCCCTGGCCACTTGTGTCATACAAGAGAAATAAACCAAATGATATTCTTGATCAAATTAATCATCGTCCCAATTTCAAACTCATTTTCCTTTGTCTCAAAAACACATGGTCAGAAGCAACAATGGCCAAGATGAGGGCAGGAACTAGTAGATGAAGCCCTTCCACTTGGATCTATAGTAGATTCCCTTAGCAAAGTTTGATAATAAAATGTACTTAATGTCCTCCTGTTATGTTTGTTTCTCCCTTAACTTTTCTTCCCATTCTAATTAGGACCTAACACTTTATAAGAATGGCTTTCTTAGCTGCTTTTTCACATATTCTCTTTTTTCCAGTTTATTATTGTGGCAATTAACACTCAACTTCATATTTCTCATTATTATGTTAAACATATATATATATATATATATTATTCTTGTTTGTGCTTTTGTTAATCTAATCACATTTATCTTGCTATTTTACTACGAATCTGGTGTTAGTCCTGGCATCTTTGGCGTGATTTCCTCTGCCTTTTTTGCTTCTGACCTCCTGTTTTTTGGACTATGTGCTGCATTTAGCTTTTGCTGGTTTTAGGACTCTGGGTACTCTATCTCTGCTGGCCAGAGCTAAAGTGCAAGTGCTCCCTGTATAAATTGTATTTGTCATTGGTTTATCCAGTGGAGAAGTGTGGCTCAATGATTAGAGCGGCAGACCCTGATGCAGAGGTCTAGCCCGGGACCAGGGTTCAATTCCCCGCCTCGGCGGGTCTTGGGCTCAAAAATTCCACGGACCTGATAATTCTCGCCTCGGTGCCATTCCAATCATGGAGTCCCACTCTGCAACTCTGGGCAATAGCTTGCTTAATCTCCACAACAGCCCCCACAACGCTAAGGATACCTGGCCTCCACCTTGGGGGTGCCCAGGAGTGGACGCCTCACAGGGAAAGCCAGGATGGGTTCCACAGCGGTATTCTTACAAGCGCCTTGAGACCCTTGCGGGTGAGTAGTGCGCTATACAAGTATCAATTTACATTTACATCCATGGTTGGCATTATTGATTTACTAATAAGTCCCTAGTAAGTGCACCAGGTGTGCCCAGGGCCTGAAAATCAAATGCTGCTAGTAGGCCTGCAGCCCCGATTGTGCCAGCCAAATGAGTAGCCCTGCAAACATGTTTTAAACTGCCCTTTCAAACTAGCAAATACACCCACTTGCCTGGCCCAAACCCCTGTGGTAGGCCCAAGGTAGCTCCATGAGCAGGGTGCAGTGTATTTAAAAGGTAGGACATGCACTGGTGTGTGTTATATGTCCTAATAGTGAAGTACTGCTCATTTCGGTTTTCGCTATTGCAAGAGCTATCTCTCCCATAGGATAACGTGGGGGTTGTCTTTTAAATTAATTTCCCATTGGGAGCAGATAGAAAATAGAGTTTAGGGTCTCTGAACCCACAATTTAAAAATTCATCTTTTGGAGAAGTTAGTTTTGAAATTGCGTACTTGAAAATGCCACTTTTATAAAGTGGGAATTTTCTTGCTTAACCATTCTGTGACTCTGCCTGTCTGTAGAATCCACGTCTGGGTTGGCTGTCAGTTGTTCTCTTGTGCATTCACTCTAGATGGTCACACAAAGGGAGCTGAGGTGTGCCTTGCATATCCTGATGGGCCTTCACTAGGCTGATGAGCCTTCCTCAGCTAGAGTGGTCGGAGGAGTTGTCACGGTCACCTGAATAGGACTGTGTCTGTCCTAAAAAAAAGCTGTCTCCACCCCCCGTACTGTGTCTTGAACCAGGTCAGGAAGAGGCAGGCTCTTGTGCACTACAAAGACTTTCCTTTGAAGTTTGAAGTTTGCATACTACAAAGGCAGAGAGGGGTATATGTATAGGACCTCTGACACCCCAAAATCAGAACACTTCTGGACTAAGGACATTCTGCCAGGAAGATGAGCTGAATACTGTAGGAGGGACTGACACTCTGCCTGTTGCGAATGCGTTGCTGTGCTGGGTGGCTGCTTGCTGCTTCTGTCCTGGGAGTGAAAGGACTGGACTTTGCGTTCTAAATTCTGCTTCCAAGGTTCCATAAGGGCTTGTGTGTGCTTGCCTCCTGTTAAGACATTTCAGCGCCATCAAGGAGTTTACGTGCCAGTGCCTGGGCTATTCTGCTGAGAGCCCTGGCTTGCCAAGTGGTGCCAAATCCAGTTAATGGGCTCTTGGAAGGGTAAACTGGTGAGAAAATCCTTGCTTCTACTCTCAGCACCCAGTTTCTTGGCATTTCACTGCTGTGTGGCTGAAGAATCGATGCATCATCATAGTGTGGCTGAAAAATCGACGCAGCACCTGCTTTGTGGCTGAAAAACCACCCCAGCCCGAACATCGAGTCACTGACCTCCAAGGCCCCTGCTCCTACTCCGATGCAGCCCCTGCTTCACTGCTGAACAATCAACGCTTAGTCTGCTCGCAACTCTAAATTCAACCCAGCACCTGTATCGCCGCCGTCGTGTCGACGCAGCGCATCTTGATTTTTGGTGCATCATCCTTCAAAGCTGTCTCTTCATCGACGTTGTCCAACAATAAGGAACTGAGACCACCACGTGTCCGGAGATTGACACATTTCCTCCCCTTCCAGGAAGGAACTGTTGCACCACCTCCCCTGACAGCAAAGAACCAACCCTTGAAATTCCCTGCGTAGCAGTAATCAACCGACACATCACCTCCCCTGGCAGTAAGGAACTGACGTATCACCTCCTCTGGGAGTAAGGAACCAACGCATCCTTTGCTTTTCTGCCGCCTCACCTTCCCTGCATCTGTTTCATTGTTTTGGCACATCCAAGGTACTTTGTTCTAAAAGAAAAGCATCCTTACATTGCTAAGGAATAAAATTATTTAACATTTTAAAAGTGATATCTTTACTTGTGTATGTTGGATTGTTGTCGTTTTGGTCTTGTTTTTTCAGATCAGTATTGGCCATATTTCTAGCCTGGTGTGGACTCATTTTGTAGTGTTTTCACTGTGCTACTGTGTGTTTATGTACTAATGCTTTACACAGTGCCTCTGAGATAAGCCTGACTGCTCTTGCCCACCTACCAAGGGGGTGAACAGGGGTTATTTTGGCTGTGTGACTCTCTTATCCTGACTAGAGTGAGGCTCCCTACTTTGACAGGGTGCACATCACTGCCAACTAGACACCCCATTTCTAACAGCAGGCAAAAGTATTAACAAATGCTTCAAGAACTGTGTCTATTGGCAAGGAAGAATACAAATGGGTCCTAAAATATCAAAACGCCCCTGTTTTCTTCAACAAATGTAAATGGTAGTGTAAATGTATTGTTTCTGGATGTAGTAAAATAATTTGATTCTATTCAAAGAACCCCAGGTAGGAAAGTATGTGACCAACTAGAGATGGATAGTGGTTTTGTTATCAAATGGCAGGAACATGTTTCAGTAGCCTTATTGTTTTGTATGTCTCAAATATTGAGAATCCAAGTGAGAGTGAATTTGTGTCTGCTTTTAAAGTAAAGACTATAAGAGCTATAACTGCAAGGCCTTTGATTGTGGCATGACCTTAGGAAAATGGTATCCCAGAACATCTAATTGTTCTCATACACAACCTATGCACTGGACAAGAAGCTGCAGTGAAGACAGAACATCGTGAAACATGTTAGTAGTTATACTACTGAACGCTTATGTGCAATTAGGAGCACTTTATTTCAATCTTATTTATGGGACCCATAAGTTTGATAACTTGGTTCGTCCTTCTTGTAATGGTGTGTTTTTATTGCTGTCTGGACATTGTGCAACACGTCCGCCTAACCAGGTGCATTTTACTTCGTTGGAAAACGTAAAAACAGGATATTTAAGAAATGTTTATAAGGTTTACTTTTCAAGCACAAGCAATTTATCTCGCGGTCTTGCACTGTCCTCTCTTACCATATCTCCTAACTGTCTTTTTAGATTTTTAGATTTGGAACTTTGATCACAGAGTATGCTTATTTGTGCGAGTTGACATGTATTTTATCAATTGAGGTTTAACGTTCCGTTTGTGTGTATTTCAATGATTTTAATTAATATGCTGATAAAGATTTTTCATTAATTCATTCATGTTGGGAGTTATACCAGTCAGCGTCATTTCACCCTATCTAGTGAACTTGCCGGCAGAATATATAATGAGAGAATATCTGGTCTGAAAGATGAGTGTAGATTCAAAATGTGTGGAAGAGACATCAATAAGCTTCGCAATGCTGCCATCTGAACTTTCTTAACTGACAGTCAAGAATACTTTGGATGCTTCGAAATTAAAACAAGGAACATAATGGGACTGCAACCAAATGTAAAAAAGCATTGACAAAGGCAATTCGGTTTAGCTATAATGTGCCAACGTAGGCAGGGACAGACATTCAAAAATGCTGTTCAAATGTGTTTTGTGCGCAGAAAGGATGCTCTATTGGCTTTGCCAGTGCAGAGGAAAAAGTAGCATAACAGATTGCATACAGGAGCTAATGTATTAAATGTGGCAAAGAGCAGGGTGATTGAGTGCACTTTCCAGATGTAAAATAGTCCGTTAAGCATAAGAATGGAAGTACTTGGTAGAATGATACAAAGGGTGACCACATCACTCTAGGTCATTATGGACACTGTCTCCAGTCTGAAACCTTGCACTTGCAAATCATTGTTGTCAGGTCTGTTCATCTAATTAGTTAACTGGAAAGAAAACATGACTACAACACCCAGAATACATTATGCTACCACACAAAGGTGTAGGACCGGAAACAGCATCCATAATGACCTAGAGAGAAGTGGTCATCCTGATAATACACAAAATACCCAATAGCCTGAGGTGAGAGAGTAATAATCCTCTGTGAAGGGTCAAATCTCACTCTATGTACACTTCAAATAATTTATAATATGCTTTGCAGACAGATGTGCTATCAAGCCAGACCTAAAAATACCAAAGTGATGAATGAAGGTGCAGCAACTAACTTTAAAGTTAATTGTGAAGACCTAGCGGTGCTGGCCAGCTTCTTCCTTCTGGAATCAATCCTCAATAATAAATATTTCAACTGTGAAAATATATGCCAGATTACCACTGGGCAGAGATGCAAAGAGAGACATAAAAAGGTTTTCACCAGAACCTAGAACAAAGTTCAGAATTGTGCAATTGTTGGTACTCCCCATAACATGGTAAGAAAAGAAACAGGATAGGAAGAGCAATGACGACTTCAAAGTGGGGTGCTGAAGAATAATTCTGAAAACACCAATAACAATAACAATAACAATGAGGAAAATAAACAGATTGTCCACCCTGAAAAATGGATTCACACCAGCCCTATGCTGGAGTAAACACTGGCAGGTGTACAGACCACAGGCTGCTTGTTATGGAACTCCAGCTCCTGCTCTCACCTTCATGACTCCTCTTATCTCCTACATTAATATGTTCTTCTTGGGTGAAAAAATGTACAAACCTGGGCATTCCATTGCCCGACTTAGAATGAAGAGAGAGTTCTGTGTTTCTTTTGTAGGGCACCTTGTGTTATCTTCCTTAAAGTCCCTTACCCAAAGCAGAGAACCCACAAAATGCAACATACACGAAGCCATTCAAGATAAAAATATGTATGGGTTCAAAATGAATGTATCCTGCATAAGTAACTTGTAGAAATGAAATAATATTCTGTTAGAAATGCTCTAATACACAACAAGTAAAACGCAGATGCTATATTTTGGTGCTGCTTTTGCGCCACGTTGCTTGCTGATCCCCTCCTTTCATATTCTTATTTTCTATGTGATCATCAGAACAAGGCGCATTACTCCAGGCGAGCCCGGCCAGCAATTGATGCACTGGGAACCCGCCGTTTAGTATTTCATTCTGCGTATGACTCTCTATTGGGAACAATAATAGAGAAGGAATGTCACTACATGATGTTCATTTTAATTAACATTAAAAAACACCCAGACAAATGATCCTGCTGGCTTCCCGTCCTCCCTTAGGTTTTCATTTCGTGCCTTGTGGCTTAGCAGTGAGAGGAAGGAATAAAGATGAGTTTGTCATCTTTTAACCTCCCTTTTCCCAGGGCTGCTAGCTCAGGCTTGTAAGAAATCAAGAAATGTTGGTCGAACTAATCTGTCAGTGATACTCTCACACATTGCGCCTCCTTTGAGGGACCTGTGAGCGGGAGCCATAAAGCGAAGTCTTTGATGTGTCCCTGAGAGAGTAACCTCCAGAAACGATAACTGATCCTGCTAGTTTTGTCTGAGCCAAGTGCATACACCTTGATTTTCCCAGCGAAAACAGCAAGAACATAAGCCTTTGATCTTCGCACAAAAGAGACAGGCTTTTATGCCCAGTCCTTCCCCATCATTTGCATACAAACAACAATTGACTGATTCATAAAGATCGGCTGGAAACACTGCTTCGAGACACTGTTTCTGCTCCTTTATTTGAAATGCACTCTAGGTAGCTTCGGCAAAAAAAGAATGTATTATATATAATACGGATTGTTATTTACAATATTTGCTGAGGGTGCAAAAATACCTTATATTTAAGCGAGGGCAAAGTGATACGTGTTTATACCTATTTGCCGTAAACTATGGAACACTCTGACTTCCCACATTTCTTAAGCATATTCTTTTGTGTCCTTCAAAAAGCATCTGAAAACCTGGCTATTTTAATCTCAGAATACTTGATTGTTGACTGCTCTGTTTATGTTGATCTAGCTGTCCTGTTACAACGCCTTGACACCTGCTGGTTTTAGTGCACTCTATAAATTGTATCCTATTCTATCCTATTTTAAAAATGAGAGATTATCATATTGTTTCTGTATTTCAGCCCTGTTTGGGTGGCTGCCACACGAGTCCCTTTTCAATGTCTATGACTTAAGGCTGAGAATGCAGTTACTAGCCAATATGTGTTTTCCATGTCTATGGCAAGGGGCACTGTTTTTATTCCTTTCTCTTTAACAGAGAATTGTTGGTTAAAGTTAAACTGGATTTTTTTTAGTCTTAGATCAGTAAATAGAGGCCTGATGCCGACTGGTTTGCAAATATTGATTTGAGTGCAAACAGGGTTATTTTGCCTGACCGATATTGGCCAGGTAAAACCTGCAGATGAATTGAACGCACACTCTGTTTCTGAAACTCCGAATGGGGAATAACACGCACTAGTAGTATAATATTCTCCTTTCTGACATTTTCTGAAATGCATACATTATAATGGATCACAAATTGTCCATACACTAAATATAGAACCATATGAAAAAGGTATTCACCAAGTGCTCAATTTGTGTGCAGGAGGCTGAGAATTTGTGGCATGACTGGGATTAGTGTCATTGACTTTTCAAAATCTATCACGCCTCATATCTGTGATGTTTCCCTTGCAACTGCTCCATTTTCATGTGGAGTGTTATTTGCCCTACTTTTAGTTCCTTCATTTCAATATGATATGTCTGTTGGTGATGTCAGAAGACATTTTCATTTTATGGATAAGTTCCGAATTGACAGACGTTTTATATTTTAGGGCCTGATATAGATTTTGGCAGATGGGTTACTCCATCACAAATGTGGCAGATATCCTGTCTGCCTTATTACAACTGCCACAAGACATAATGCACTTGTAGTAAGGGCAGATAGGCCATTTTTCATGTTTATGGATGGCATAACTCATCTGCCAAATTAAAAAACAGGCCCCAAGTGCCTTAGGGAGGTCGTGGAATGTTGCAGTTCCTGATCAGTGGAGGTGCAGAGGCAGGGGAAGATTCACCATTAGGTCTCTGGGACTGCACCCCCCCTGATATTCCTTCACATTCCTGCACAAATAGTAAATAGATTGAGTTATTTAGAGATACAATCGTATATCTCTAAACAAATTGTTGTATTTAAGTCTTGGCTGTCTGTCCGGCTGAAGCAGGAGACCGAAGCCAGACAGTAATCAACTTTCTGAACTGTGACGCACGACTCAGGGCTTACTGTTCAAAAGCCGTTCATAATGAATCTTTGGCAGAGTAGCCTATGGCAGTATCCACTATAGGCCAGTGACACTTTCAGCGTCATGGGTTCACAGGCATAGAACCCACCCTTTTCCATTTGTCACACGTAGGAGTGGATACAAGCACGTGTGTTTTGGTGCCTTTTCCTCAGAAATGGTAAGTGTTAGAATGCTAAACTTCTGTTATGCATATTGTGCTGAGACCCCTCACCACACTAAATTTCCCCACTGTGACACCCCAGGCTCTAGCTGCATGTCGCTGGTGCATTTGCCCCCCCTCGAAATGGATCCAAAAGATGAGCAGGCCTCGAGTTGATCCAAATATCCAAGTCAAGCGCAAAGTGAGAGAAATGTGCTTATAGTAGACAGTTATCTGCTGTATGACATTAAAGCTGGCTATATCTTCATGCCCTTAACAACATTAATGGCAAAACCTGGATTGATTTATTCACAATGAGTGTTGAAAACCTTAAGGCAATACATGTCAGCGATTTAGTTCCTCTCTTATTTGAAATTTTACTTATTCTTGCCCCCCTCGACTGTTAGCTATTTAATAATGGTGGATTTCTTTCTGTATTGTGTTTTCAGTGCATACTTTTAGCTCTGCAGGTGTTTCTGAGGGGCTTTAATTGAGAGCTGTGACGCTGATGCTGATACCAAGGCAACGTGCCTGTCAGTGGGTTGGCCTCTCTGCAGAGCACACAGAAGTATTTAATCCAACTGGATAAAAGTGACCAGGACCCTTTAGCATGATGGTGCCTGAGGGGGAAGGAAGCCTGCATGCTTGGTGCAGCCTTAGAGGCAGACCAGAGTGGCTGGTGCTCCTCACTCTACTGTAACAACAGCAGAGGTTCCTAACCTACTACTCTTGAAAGAAAGTATACAAGTTGTAGGAGTTACAATTAAAAATTATTTACCCCAATTTCAGAACCAGTTGCAGTCAAAATAGGATCCGTCAATGATTAACATCAATTTGAGGTGTGTGACACATGTCCAGCTAATCTGACGGGTGAGGACTTGCACTTTGAATTGGGAGACACAGTGCTACCTGAAGTCTGGGACTTTACAGGTAAAGATATCAGACTAATCAAAGGTGTCGACCCAGTCCAAGTTATGGTTAAACTTAATGCAGAGTTCCCAAGAATACTTCAATACAATTTGTCTCCAAATACTATTGCTCAAATTAATCCTGTGATAGATTTAACGATTGAGCAAGGGATCCTAAAGGAGATAATGGAAAGTCCATGTAACTCTCCTATTATGGGCTTGCAGAAGCTGAATGGCAAGTATCGTATTGTCAGGATTTGCGAAGGGTTAACTCTATTGTTGTTCCATGTTGTCCTGTGGTACCAAATCCAGCTGTAATTTTATGTAAAATTCCATGAGACGCTGAATGGTTTTCAGTTTTTCGGCCAGTGCCAGGCTTTCTTTTCTATTCCATTGCATGAAGATAGTCGGCATTTATGCGCTTTCCATTTTGGTAGTCGTGTTTTGCCATGGTGCCGAGTTCCACTAGGATATACGGATAGCCACTCAATTTTTAATCAGATACTCAAAAAGAATCTCGAGTCTCTGATAATGCCAAACCATTCAGTGTAAGTGCAGTATATTGATGACCTATTGGTGGCGTCAACTACAAAGGAAGCGTGCAGAATTGACACTATTGCTTTGTTGAACCATCACGCAGAAAATGGATGTACAGTGTCCCCAACAAAGATACCGTTTTGCAAAACTGAAGTCCTGTATTTAGGACATCACATTGAGAAAGGAGCTAGGAAAGTGTCGCAGAATTCTTAACACGGATCTTCCAGCTACCCAAAAGGAAGCCTGCATGCTCTTAGGAATGGTAGGCTATTGAAGACAGTGGTTTCCAAATTATTCCTTAACAGCAAAATCTCTTCAAAGGTGGACACAAAAAGACGTGTCTGATCCGGTACCCTGAGACGACAGTTGCATGACTGCCTTCACAGAGTTGTGAGAAAGCATTTGCAGGGTACCAGCTTTGGAAATGTCTGATTGCAACAGGTGCTTTTTGTTATTTTGCAGTGAAAGAGAAGACTGCGCTCTTTCAGTGTTGATGCCAATACATGGAAGTAATTGCAGGCCTATTCCTATTTGTTGGTGATACTTGACCCTGTTGAAGCATCATTGCTTGGATGTTTGAAATTGGTTGCATCTGCGTGTGTAAGTGTTGTGCAGTGTGAAAGTATTGTCATGGGTCATCCACTGACAGTATATGTGTCGACATTCAGTGGAGATAATGTTGACTCGTACTCGAACATAGTACCCTACCAATAGTCCTTTGACTAAGTATGAGCAAATTTTTCTGGGTGCAGAGATTGTGACTTTTAAAAGGTGTACAGTGTTGAATCCGGCTACTTCGATGCCATTGCCTGGAAATGAAAACGTGATTGATGAAGTCGAGCATGATTGCTTGGATGTGACTGAGTTGTGTATGAAGCGTCCTGATAGTTTTGACGATCCATTGTCTGAATCTGATCATGTGTTGTTTGTTGATGGCTTGTGTTTGAGAGACAATAAAGGAAAACTGAAAGCTGCTCATGCTTTGTGCACAGTTGAAGGTGTTGTGGAAGCATCATGGTTGCAAGGAGTGTTTTCTGCTCAAGATGCAGAGCTCATAGCTCTGACACGAAAATGTACCATTTCAGAACAGCTCCAAATTACAATTCATACTGATAGTCAGTATGGCTTTGGAGTTGTAGAGGACTATGGGCAATTGTGGTCACAGCGTGAGTTCATGACGTACTCTGGTTCTCCCATTAGAAATGGAGAGTGCGTGAGGAGGCTTTTGCAGTCTCTACAATAGCCTGCCCAAATTTCTGCTGTAAAATGTGTCACTCATCTGCAAGGTACCGACTATGTAACAGTCGGCAGCCATTATGCTGTCAAGATGGCAAGGTATTGTGCCTTAAATGCACATACATTTAAAGAAGAAATACTGAAAGACACATCTGACTTCACAGATTGTAATTTGTTGTTGTCAGCTTTAGATACTTGGAAGGAGGTGAAGAAATTGCAGGGTGAGGCGACAGAAGCAGAACGCAAGGTTGGGTAAGAGCAGGTTGCACCAAAAGGGAAGATGATGTGTAGGTTTACATTGATGGCAGACCAGTGTTGCCTGATAGCTTATTGTCACCAATGGCAAGACACTACCACGGTCCTGCACATGTTGGGAAAGATGCAATGATGCACCTTTTCCAACAGATGTGGTTTAATCCCAGATTCAGAGTAACTGCAGAAACGTCATAAAAATAGTGGTTTAGTTATTTTTCTAGTCTCATTTTGTGACACAGTGTTAGGATTTTTACTCTGTACTCTGGTTTTCTACATAGGACAGCCAGCCCTGCCCCTGTGAAAACTAGATTTTTGGTGCTGGTAACTGTAAGGACAGGTTAACATGCATTTTGACAGGCCCTTCTTTTAAATACCATGCACCTCCCTTGGCTTACATACGGGAAACAAATTGATGTTTAAAAGGGAGGTTTTGACCTCATCAAAAAGTTTTATTTTAACTGGTCAAATTGCTTTAATCCATGTTTTAAGCCGTGATTGCAGTAGATGGAACAATAAGTGCTGCAGTCGACTAGAGATATTAAACCTACAGGCGCTAGGTTCATTTTGGACCTTATACTAAGGACTTATATGCAAGTTAAATATACCAATTAAGAGTTAACTACTTTCATCATGTTGAAAAGAGGAGCACAGCCACTTTACCACTGGTTAGCAGGAGCATTTGCCACAGAGTTCTACAACCAGCAAGAACAGTCAAGGCAAACATCTGGGACTTCACTACACAGAAAATGGTCATTCCTACATATCTTTACATCATCTATCTCTCTCTCCATGTCTCTGCTACCTTACCTTTCTCAACCTCTGTTTCAGCTCTTTCTCTACATCACCACTCAGCCTCACCTTTATATCTAATTTATCTCTCTAGCTCATACCTCTTGGTCTTCCTTATCATTAGTTCACTTCTTCATCTGTCCACCTCCTCTTTCACTTTTTTTACCTCTGTTTCCTTTCATTCATCTCTTTAAATATCATATTCATTTCATAGCATGCAGAACTCTAATTGTCTTCTACACTTCTTTTAACTTTGGCGCCCCATAAGTTTTAACCTGTGCAGTCTTAAGGGTTGAAACTGTGACTTTAGAGCAGTGCAGTTTGGTAAGGTCGCACTCTAGTCTGTGAGAATTCCAGGAAGAGTAGTTTGACACTCCTTCATCAGTATGGCCACACCACAGACACGCAGTGGACGAGCACAGCAGGTGTGCCACTGGCACGCCAAAAGTGCGCCAAAGGCCAGCCTGTATGCACCCATCTGCGACATGACCAAGGCCAGTGCCAGCCACCATGCCAGTTCGACCATTAATTGACATAATAGAATTGTATTCTCTTCTGACATTCTGAAAGGTATGAGGGTGGAGGGGCCCAAGGCTCCTTCCCTATTTCTTCTGGACTGTATTGGACCCATCTCCTGTGTAATTGACCCATCTCCTGTGTACATTGTAGGTATAGGCTCTTCCCTATCAGGAGTAATATTATGCTTGCATCGGTAAGTCATTGAATTTACCGGGTTTTAAGGCAGCCCTGATTAATATGCGTTCTCTACATAAGCATGCTTTAGATAGCTTCAGTTGCTTAATGAGAAGAAATTGGATGCACTATTTTTGACAGACACATGATTGAATGATGAGCTCTGCCCTGCATTCAGGGTAAGCAAGAGGGGGGAGGAGTTGCTATTATTTTTAGAAGAATCTTTAAATGTCACACATTTGAGTCGGAGGCGTTGAAGGGCGCTGAAACCGTTGCCTTCAGCATATCTTCTAGTGCAAAACACTCCTTCTCATGTGCACTATGACCAGGCCATAGCCCCTTTATGTATTAACTTTGCAAATTTCATGTTTCTAGGTGATTTCAACATTTATCTGAATGAACCAAAGGACCCTTGGTCCCTCCATTTTTTGGAATCTCTAGCTGCATTTAATCTCCTACAAGCTAACACAAGCCCCAAACATAAAGCAGGCCATTCCATAGATGTCATTATGTCTAACTTATCAATCCACTGATATGGTCCTATACAGGTGTGATGGGCAATCACTTTTTGATCCCATTGACCTGGCACTATGCGTGCATGCAGGAAAGAAGAGCGTTCATTCAGGAGCACGGTACCAGAGCATGGAATAAGATTTTAATCCCTGATCTTAAAAAATTGTTGTTGGATGAGTCTATACCTGTAATTTCAGATAAAGTCAATGAGAGTGATACACCTATAAAGGGCTGGCTCCTGAAAGCGTCCGACTCTAAAGATCCACGGAAGATTACTAAGGGGCCGAAGGTGCGATCAGCCCAGTGATTTCTCCAGGACCTTGCCCGGGAGAGAGCCGCCTGTAAAAAGTTAGAGAGAGTGTGCTGTTATCATTATCTAAATGAGGATAAAGTACGCTATAAAACATCTCTGAAAATTTACCATCGAAATATTAAAAATAAAAGTGCGCTCCTCTTTCTATACCCAAATATCAGAGAGGCCGATAACGATGGAAAGGAGATTTTTTTAATTGTCTCTAATTTAACAGATCCAAAAACAAAATCCCTTCTCCCAGATTCCAATCACTCACCTTGGGCTGGACTAAGTTTATTTTTTGAAAAAACGATCTTCAAAATTCAGGCCAGCATGGAGAGCTCCTAATCCCTGGCCGATGCCCCAGATTTTGTTGACATCGCAGGCCCCTCAGCTAAGATAATGCTGACATGTTTTTTGCACCCTCATTAGAGGATTTGAAGAAGCAGTTTGCTTCCTGGAAATCTGGATCTCTGGATGATCCTCTCCCCCCTCACACAATGGTGGTGGCCATGGATAACTTAGTTCCAATTTACCAGGACTATTCTCAGTCTCACTCTACTCAGGTGCCATTCCTGACTCTTGAAAGAAAGCAATTGTGGTACGCCTTCTTAAAAAGGTCAAAGCCAATCTGGAAATATGATCCAACTTTCGTCTGGTCTCATTACTGCCAGCGGCCCCTAAGATGTAAGAAGAGTCAATAAATCAGCAGCTCACCACTCTTTGACAGATAACAAGCTGCTACATCAATCCCAGTCCGGCTTCTGCTTGCGAAATAGCACAGTGGCAGCTTTGCTGAAGATCACACAATCAATTAAGATCAGCCTGGACTCCGGTCTTAGCGTAGCATTGGTGCTGCTGAGCCTGTTAGCAGCATCTGACTGTGGAGTACAGAATCTTGTTAAAAGGATTAGAACATCTGGCCCTGACAGACTCTGCTTTAGGATGATTAGGATCCTTTCTGGAGGAAAACGAGCAGATAGTGTGAATGACACGTTACTCTTTTACAGCTAAACAGTTGAAATGGGGTTGTGCCTCAGGGATCTACACTGAGCCCCACCCTTTTCAACATTTTTTTGTTCCTTTGACATTTATGGTTGAATTGTTTGGCATTAAGATTATTTCTTATGCAGACGATACTCAGCTCCTGCTCACCTATGATGGGGAATCATATAGCGCCAAAGAAACATTTGTTCTTTGCTTAAAAGCACTACTTGATTGTCTCAGCTTGGACACATTACAGTATAATCCAGATAAAACCAAGATCCTGCTATTTCGGCCAAATCCCCTTCCGGGATGGACTGGAGCTTGGCCAATGAATGTTACTCTCCCGCTGCTGCTGGCGGTGGTGACAAGAAACCTGGGGTTTTGGTTTGACTCGCGCCTTTCCTTCAATGCCTAGGTTTCTTCGGTGGTAAAATTCTATCTTTGGATTCTCTGACTGCTTAGGCAATGTCTACATTTGATTTCTCCTGAAGCGCTGATCACAGTGGTTAGATCTCTGATACTATTACCGCTGGACTATTTTGATGTGCTCTACCTGGTTTTCCAGAGTACTTAGTCCAGCGCTTACAGGTGGTACAAAACATGGCAATCTACCTATTGTACAATCTCCCGCAGCGCTCATCTGTCTCGCTCTTTTGCGAACAGCTGCACATGCTCCTGGTGCATAAGCAGATAATGTTTAAATCTCTAACATTAACACATCAAGCCCTTTATAACAAAGGGTCACTATATCTGAATGAGTGGATTAATGCTCACAGCCCAAGGAGAGTGTTGCGCTCCAGTCAGGCTGGGCTATTAACAGTACCCCGTTTTAAGGAGAAACGTAGAGGAGGTGCCTCCTTTACAGTGTTGTCTGCTGGCTTGTAGAATCCGTTGCCTAGCCAGCGGAGAATATTAAAAGAGGAAGTGAGCTTCAAAAAAGCATTACAAATATACCTCTGTAGCCTTTAGGGTAGGGGTTGACTGGCTATGGTCCTATTGTTTGCTGTACAGTTGATGTGGAGCACTGGGACACTGTTGGAGTAGTCGAGCGCTATATAAATGTTTTTCAGTCATTCATTCATTCCGCTGCCTCTTTTTCTCTTCAACTTCTTTGCCTCCCTCTGTTTCTCTCTGTCACACATAACCTTATACACTACTCTTCTGCCTGTCTCTATATTTTATTCTCTCTGTGTCTCTCTCTGTCACACTCTAAAACGTTACCCTTTTCTGTGCCTCTCTTTCCTAACCTTGATATTTCTCTTTCTATATCTCCTTATGTATCCTTTTAGCTACCTTAGCTTTCTCTGTTTACTCTACTCTCTCCCTGCCTCATATATCTTTCTAGATCATAGCTATCTCTACCCCTTTTTCCCTATATTTCACATATCTTGCTATGCTGTTCTGTTTATGTATCCTGTACATCTCTTGTTTCATTCTCTGTTCTAATTCTGTTACTCAGCACACTCCTATGTAACTGTCTAGCTTGGGAAGTGCACACATATAAAGAAGAGAAGAGGGACAGGCAGGGAAAGAGAAATGCACAGAATTTTATTAGATTTTTACTATTGAAATGGTGAAAATCCTCAGAGCAGCGCTTTGATTTTAAATATTGTAGCAAGAGCCCCAGTAGTGAAGAGGGATATATTTGTGATTACAAATATTTAGCAATTAAAGCTGCAATTGCAAACCTTATGTGCATGTCGTACTTTAACACTACACACTAGTCTATTCAACATCTTACAAGTCACTCTTATCGATCTTTTTACCTACCATGAGATGTTTGTCATCAAAAAGGTTTGAAAGGGTCAAAAAGGGGACCCAAAATATATTTTGCTCGGGGTCCCATAAACCCTTAAATTGCCTCTACTGGGGTTAACATTATCCTCACCAGCGACGTGGCCAAGATGGCAGCCACAGCGAATGTGCTTTAAGGAGCTCTTCTGCCGGCCCGCTCAAGATCCTCCTTAATCCTGCCCATCCTGCCATCACGAACAAGGAAGAGATCCCCTGCTGCTGGCACTCCTGGGGGCTGCACAGGGGTGGTGTCCTGAGCTGAACAGGCCCCCTTGCTTCCTGCGCATAACCACTGGGGTATGCCTGCAGCCTGCAACATCTCCTGGCTGAGCGGCCCGACCTGCTGTGGGGATCGACCAAGGAAGCGGGACTCGGTGGTGGCGAGCCAGGGCTGGTACGTGCGGTGAGCGCTGCTCCCCCTGCTGAATTGTCAGGCCTGGGTGCTGAGTGCAGATGTGGGTTGCACAGACCCCCACTTGATCCATGCACCTCTTCAGCAGTGATTGCTGCTGCTGGGCCCTGGAGGCCTGAGTGACTCCTGATGCAGGCTGCTGCACCCACAGGGTGGTCACAATGCCCATACATATGCCTGCAGTTGTTGAGCTCCTCCGGGGCCCTCGCTGGGGGGGCTGAGAGACACAGATGACCATGTACGCAGAGCACCACTCCTGCAGAGAACCGTGAAGTGACCAACACACAGTGATTGCGGCCCAAGAAGTTGTGTGGTCCTCCCATGACGGGGCCATGGAGGCTGCCTTCTTTGAGGTTGGAACTGAACTGGCCAGAGGGCGGTCTCCCCGGTGGCGAGACGTTTGGGAAGTGGCCACCTGTGTGAACCTGGACTGGGGCCTAGTGAGCTTATGTGCCTGGCCTGTATGTGACTGTGTTGCCTGCCATTTTTATGTGAGCTACACGAGGGCCATCTGAGTGAGTTGTCGCCCTGATTGCTAGTGGCTGAGGTGCCACGAGTAAGAGGGCACCCTGGACGCTCTGTATCCTACCCTTCTGCTTTGAGGAGGGCCATGTGTTTGTGGGCCTGATCCCCTGGAGCCGGTCGTTGTGTAGATAGGTGAGTGACCTGGCCTTGTGGACCTGCTGAAAATGGGACTGGCCCCCCTGAGTGAGTGTCCCCTCAACAATGGGTTTCCCCTGATAAATCCGCCAGACCAATGGATGCACTTTTGAGAGGTCAGCAAAGGATGCTGACTTGCGTTCCTAGTTGTGGGAGTGCATACCGTCTGTCTCATAGACTATGATTAGGAGAACGCATGATGGGCGGTCTTTGTTGAGTGTTTCCCTGCCTCTTGGGTTCACATGCTGCTCTTCCTCCCTGGAGCCAGCATTCTGGTGGAGATATTCCCTGTTGCCTTCCTGGTGGTCGCATACGCACCTACTTTGATTAACGCCAGACTGTTCACCTTCCTGGGGCAAATCTGCCTTCTCTTTGAGGAGTGCTGCCAGGCGCCTGGATCTGGGAAGCCATCTCTGGGCGGTTACTTGACGAGCTTGCATTGAGGTGCTTGATATCCCTACTCACCTCTAGCAGAAGTCCCTTTTCGACTGAGAGACACCCCCAATCCTATTCGGATAAACACAGATTGAGCCTGGTTTGTTCATCTAGTGCAGGGATCACACCTGTTTGGACATTGCTTGTGATGCCTCTGGTGGCCCACACCCCCTCTAAACCCTCCTGTTTCCACCATCTGGCACATAGTAGGCATGAGGAAAGACAGACCACAACGAGGGGCAAAACAGACTAAGATTGATTCATACACAGTGCAGGGGGGAACCGCCGAAGGGTGCCCTACCCGAAGGGCTTCAGAGGACCCTACCAGACAACATATACTTGCTGCTATAAGTGTTGAGTGACGCAGTACAAGCTAAATCATATGCCGTCTCCCTGGATGTTGGACTCTTAAGGGCTGATCTTCGTGTAGTGGCAGAAAGATAACTGGTCACAGAACAAAATGTAATGGAATTGCAGGGCGATGTGTCCACCCTGAAAGCTGCACTGACCAAGTTAATTGCCACAACAGCGGCCCTGGAATGCGGAGCTGAGGATGCAGAGGGCTGCTCTAGGAGGTGTAATCTCTGCTTTGTAGGACTTCTGGAAGGGGTTGAAGGCATGTCGCCCGAACTTTTTCTAGTGAAGCGGATTAAAATGGCTCTTCCTACTACTGACCTGTCCTCCCTGTTTGTGGTTGAATGGGTGCACTGGGCCCAAGCCACATTGCCCCCAACAGGGGCCCCCAACCCGTACTGTTATTGCAGGAGACGTCAATTAATGGGACTGGGACAATATCCTTAAGATGTGTTGGGGATCTCACATTCGAGAATCATGTCATACACATATTTCCTGATTACACCCGCCTAGCACAGCAGATGAGGACATCTTTTGGGGGCATGAAACAAAAGTTGAGAGTGATGTTGACATGTTGAAGGTTATCCATGGTGACTGTTTTCATGACTCCTGAGGTGGCTTGGTACTGGCTTGAGGTGTGGGGTGATGGCTTGTCCTGACCCCGCAGGTGATGGACAAGTGTCATTTGGGAACCACCGGCCTCCGAGGAACAGGAAGACAGGATGGACTGGGCAAGTGTACCTCTTGCTCTTCCAGGCATGTGGTGGTCTGCCGGATTGCTCCCTTGGCTTGGATCATCCGGAGTCAGACTGTGTAGTGGGGACTGACTGCATCATATGAACCCAAATGCAGTTGCAATGTGAGAAGGAGGTGGCGAGGGCACTTGTGGAGGAAGTGACTGCCTCTAACTCTGTCAACAGTGCTCTTGATGTTGTAGAGGAGACTCCCCAGACATGGGACTTCTGAGGCTTCAGGGGAGCTAGCAGGAAGACTGCTACTCAATGCCAGGACATAGGGGGCAGCATGACTTTGCACTATTGGATGGGACCCATGAACGATGGCATTTGCTGCACGATTTGGCCTCTAGGCATGATTCAGATACTAGACCTGGGGGTGTATGTGTGTGATGGATATTCAGGACACGGGCATGGCCTCCCCCACCCTCTCTGTGGTATTGGGCATTGGGGAATATGTTTGAATGATTTAGTGGATCTTAGAGAGATGTTGTAGTAATTGTTTGTATTGTGAGAATGAGTGATAGGAGAATGTGACAAGGGTCAGGTGGGGTCAAATTGCTGGGTGATGCGGTCAGTGCCAGTGTGCTTCTGCCCCGCGGCACTCACTATTTCATTGACTGAATCTGGATTGGTCTGTGGTTAGTAGGTGGTGTAAGTGAGTGTAGAAACTTTGTTATTTTGTTTAATATATTTCCTCACTGTTTCTTCCCCCTTAGCTGGGTGGAAATAGTTGATAGATGTATACTGAATATTGTTTTATTTTTGGGGGTAGGGGCTGAGGGTGTTGAAGATGATTGGGAAGGCACATGTTGTTTCAATATGTTTACCTGGTGGGTGGGTGATGCCGTTCGTAATTGTTATGGTTCATGGTGGTTCTTGGGCAAAATGTCAGGGGGATGTGAAACAGTGGGATGGGTCAGTTTAAATTTCTGAGATGGAATGTTAGAGGGCTCAACTCATTTGTTAAGCGATACATGGTGCAGACCTATCTCTGTAGGCATCGTGTGCATATTGCAACGCTGCAGGAGATGCATTTGTCAGAATCAGAAGTCCACAAGGTTCACAGGAAATGGAGAGGTCAGATGTTTTCTGCCACATACTCCACTTATGCCTGAGGAGTGGTTACCTGGGTGGCCCCACAGGTCCCCTTTGGAGTTCAGGGCTTCACAGCAGACATAGAGGGGAGGTATATCCTAGCATATGGTATTCTTGTGGCGTGGATGTCTGCCTACTAAATGTTTATGCCCCAAATGTAGATGACAATGGGTTTGACTTAGAGTTGGAGGAGAAACTACTTCCATATGTGGGAATACATCGATTATGGGCTGAGAATTTTTATTATGTGCTTGATGGTGCATTGGATAGACACCCCCCAAGGTTACATACTAGACCCCACATGACAGATACACTACACACAGTAATGAACCATTTGCACTGCATTAACATGGGTCGCAAGACACATCCTAGGGTACAAGAATACCCCTGCTATGACCTGTCTTGTGATGCACATAGTCGACTTGAAAGACTCTTAGTTTCTGGCAAGGGGTGGCTATGCACTCTCGGATCCGTCCTATCAGACCACATCCCGGTATTGTTGGAGTGTGGTGTGGGTGGAATCAGGCCAAGAGTCTCCCTGTGGCGTCTTTGGTCAGAGACACTTTGAGGTGATCACTGGGTATTTCAAAACTAATGCAATATACACCTCTGATAAGTGGCTGGAGTGGGATGCGTTCAAGGCAATGACACGGGGGACTGTGTCTAGAGTTGGTTGCTCAAGAAGGTGCCTGGAGCGAAATCTCACTTAGGCAGAGGGAGAGCTGACTGCCCTGCAGGGTCTGGGAGCCACGACAGTGGCACATCGTGAGACCTTACTGCAGGCGCAGCGCCGGGTGGGTGATATTTGGGACTGACTAGATTGACTCAATAAGCACAATTTCTGGCAACTGTTACAATGGGAGGGCGACAAATCCAGTAAGCTTTTGGCGTGGCTACTGAAGCAAGAACTCCCACCCCTGCTCATATTAAGGGCCAGATTCCCCAATGGGGTGGAGGCTACCACCCACATCAGCATTAACACCCTGCTGCAAGACCATTTGGTGGTGGTTTACACAAAAAGGCCCACAATTATCATGATTGAGATTGGGAGATTTTTAGATGACCTGCAAATTTCTATGCCTCACTAAAACATAAAGTAAAGGCCACGATGTGGTGCTCAGATTCAAAGACCTACAGGAAGCTGTGCAGAGCATGGTCCCCTGCAAAGGCCCAGGCCCTGATGGGCTTCCGATGGAGTTCTATCAGACGTTCGCAGATCCTTTGTTGTCAAGCTTGCTGGACACCAAGCTTGCTGGACACCCTCTGGAAATTCAGGCGTGCAGGCTTCCAGCTGCCTTCCATGCAGCCCAAATAGTCATACTTCTCCTTCTGGGCAAGGATCTGCTGGACCCCGTGTCATATTGTCCCTTATCTATGCTGGAAATTGACACAAAAATATTGGCTAAGACCATGGCAATGCTCCTGGGCCGTGTGGTGACCCATCTAGTCCATGATGACCAGTGTGGTATCATGCCAGGCAGAGGTACGCATATGAATCTGCAGTGACTTTGCCACATCGTTCACTCGGTGGCAGGTATTGATATACCGGTGGTGGTGTTTGCCCTGGACATCGACATCAAAAAAGCATTTGATACCCTCAGCTGGGAGTGCCTCTGGCGGTATAGGAGGGGATGGGCCTGGGCCAAGAGTTCATCTCCTGGATCCAGCTACTTTATGGCTGATCGATGGCATGTGTATGCAGTGGGATTGTGGTATCTTAGGGCATCGCTATAGAAAGGGTCATATGGCAGGGGTGCCCACTTTCCCCGCTCCCGTTTGCCCTGGCAATGGAGCCTTGGCAAAACGGTTGCGCCCCTATATGACCTGGTGGAGCATCTGGGTGGGGGACGCATGCATGTCATCTCGTTATATGCAATGGCGCGTTGCTCTATTTTTGCCACCTGTAGAGGCTGGTACCCGCACTCTTGGGATGGTCTCGGGCTTACGTGTCAATCGCCAGAAGTCGGTTCTTTTCCCACTGGCAGGGATGGTTGGGGTGGGTGCTACAGCTCTCCCTATGACAGAACTCCAGTGGGAGCGTGACCACTTTCGGAATTTGGGTATACAGGTCACCCATATGGCTGAGACTAACTATGCGTTAAACATCCTTGCAGATCTGGACGCTTACGTTCGATTCTTGAACCACCTCCCTTTCTCTATTATGGGGAGAGTGGCCCTAAGCAAAATGGTTCTGCTCCCGTTTTGCCTCTATGTCTTACACAATTCCCTCTGCTGCAATACGCGTAACACCTTCACTACTTTGAATATTCCCCTGCTTTCTCTGGTAGGGGTCCGCAAGGGCAGTAGGGTAAGCTTAAAGCTGTAAAAGCTGGATATGGAGTATGGAGGCCTAGGTCTACAGGACCTCCCCCTATATTATTTTGCAGGATTACTGCAGCATGCTACACATTGGTTTAATGAGAATCCAGACACAGAGAGGGCCTTATTAGTGGAGTGGGTCAAGGGAGCGGACCTCCCGCGGTGTCTGATGATGGGATCAGAGGTCCCCCCAACTACCCATTCATAGCCCGGCATGTTACAGGTGTTTGGAGCATGCAGTCTCTTTGGTGTTCCGCAGAGCCCCATATGCTCGACTGCTTCCCCTTTGATGGTTGCACAGCTTCCATTGAGTACAGAATGTGAAGGACCCTATAAGGTGGTATGCTGGTGGATGCTTTTTGGCTGGAGGTCTGTATTTTTATGTAACCTTCCTCTCACTTGAGGATGGGAGGGACGACTATCAACTACCAATGGGTCCATTTCTGCAATATCTGAAAATGTCACGCACCACCTGTAAATTATGGTTGACTTTTCCAGATGAGCCGTAAGAATCGCATACATTGCAATTATTACTTGACTTGGGCTCCATTAGGGGGCTGATTTTGCGCATATATAAAGCTCTGAAGGAGGACCGCAATGTCGACGTGATGATGGTCCAGGACAGATAGTTAGCATACCTACCGCTACCCCTCACATGGGGGGAGAATGGCGGCAAGCGTTTGCACAGGTCCGAGAGGTTGCCAGCAATGCACGCTTCAGATAACACAGTTCTACTCTTTATATTGAACCTATCTGACACTCCAGCGACTATCTCATTTCAATATTGCCCACTCTGAGGCGTGCCCTTGGTATGGTCAGGAAACGGTGACGTTCCTTCATCTGACATTGTCTTGCGTGAGCTTGCAGGATTATTGGACTGAGGTACTGCAGACACTGTGGAACTTTGAGAGGGTCCATATGGAGCCCTCGCTTAAACTCTGCCTATTGGGCGTACTCCTGAACCCAAAAACTGGGACACAAATGAGACATAAATTCACCCTATTGGGGCTGTGTTGGTCAAGCGCCACACTCCTATACATTGAATGCACCCCACACCCCCGACTGGATAAATCTAGGGCTCACTTGAGTGAATGGTGAGTAGGCGAGGAGAGACGACTCCACCTGGGCCGTACTGATGAGAATGCGGAATGTGACTTAGAGATCTGAGGGATATGTTGGAAATATTGATGAAGGATGAAAACTCAGGTGTTGCGCCATCTGTTCATTCTCAGATTGTGGGATCCACCACTTCCATGACACCACTTGGAGTTGATTCCTCGAATGTCTGAATGTTAAACAGCAGAGTCTGCAAGAGTAAGATGTGTACCCACAAAGGCAATAAAGGTGCAGACAGCTGCACCTCCCACAGGTAGCTAAGGGGGCTTATCTGAGCTGGAATGGATCCCTGGGAACTCTGAGACTATGTGGTTCTAAGATGAGAGCGGCCGTCTGCTGGCGAGTTGGGCTCTATGACTCCTGGCCCCCTGTTCTTGCTCCCTCCCTGAATGCTTCCAGTGTGGGGGAGGCGATTGACCTCACTTAAAAACTCGAGGACCCGAATCCTATTTTCTTTTTTTCTTTAATTTTGCCAGACAGCCATGGGTTATTAACACCCCTTAGTGTTTGCTGCCACCACGGTTGATGGTTTTGTTTTTTTGGGTAGTTCACTCCCAGATATGATACACTGTCTGTTAGAAAGGGGGGTCTCTAGTTGGCAATGGCTGGCCACTGTCCAAGTAGGGACCCTTCTTCCTAAGTCAGAGTAAGCAGCCTACACCCTTTGACAACCCCTGCTTAACCCTGTGGTAACGTAGCACGAGCAGCAGGCTTATCTCAGAGGCAGTGTGTGAAGCATTTATGACCATTCACAGTAATATAATGAGGAACACTACAAATGGACACCACTCAAGTAGTTATAAAAAATAGGTATATTTATATAGACGTAATCACAAGACAAATAACAGTAAAAATCCACAATACTAGAAAAATATAGTTACTTTAAAAATGCTGCAAAAATAGTACAAGTTGCACAAAATGATGTTCAGTTCAATGCAGGGGTCTCTGCGACCCTTTTACTCACAAGGTATCTGGATTCTGTAGCAAAGCAACAAAAATGTCGCTAAGGAGTTGTAGCGATAAATTTCCTCACGCTAACCAGCGATGCGTTGAATCCTTACCGCAAGGGAGGATGATGCGCTGGGTTGCGGGCAGGACAAAGCGACAAACTTCTTCACGCTAAGCCGGTGATGCGATAAAATCCTTGCCGCTAAGGGAGGATGATGCACCGAGCCTGTTGCGTGTGCGATCTTGCTGCGATGAAAGAAAATGGCGCTCCGCGAGGGAGCGATGATCCTGTTGCGATGCGGGGAAAATGGCGAACGCTCGGCTTCCGCGCTGCGATGAGCTTGATGCGAGGATTTAGGGTTAGCGAGCACTTTGGGGCACACTAACAGGCAATGTGACAATCCTTGGGTTAGCGAGCGTTTTCAGACCCGCTGACAGGCGATTCAATAACTTGGGTTAGCGAGCGTTTTCAGACCCGCTGACAGGCTCTGCGACGGTCTTCGGGATAGCGGGCGTTTTCAGGCACGCTGACGGGTGATGCGATAATCTTCGGGATAGCGGGCGTTTTCAGGCCTGCTGATGAGTGATGCGATAATCTTCGGGATAGCGGGCGTTTTCAGGTCCGCTGATGGGTGATGCGATAATCTTCGGGGTTAGCGAGCGCTCGGCGGCAGCAGAGCGACGATTTTTCTCACGCTCACCAGCTGTAGCGGCCCGCTAACGGGGGTTAGCAACGATTTTCAGCTCTCTTTTCTCAGCAGTAGAACTAGAGGCCCTGGAACTCACAGGAGCCTCACCTGCAGATAGGAATCCTCGCTGGGAGGACACAGGAGGCTGGTGGTGGAGTCTGGTGTGCCTGAGACTCCTGCAGGAGGCTAGCTCTCTTCTAGCCCTTGGGTGATTGCTGTAGCCACAAAATAAAAGTTCCTTCAAAGTCCTTTTCCTCTTCTTCCAAATCCAGTAGTAGCCACTGCAGGCCAGTCCAAGAAACAGCACACAAGCACAAGGACAGTCCTTCTCCTGCAGATTCCTGTAGTCACACGGACAGAGGTTCTTCTTGTTGCCAAGGGGCAATACCAATTGTAGGGGTTTGGGCACAAATATTTATACCCCCAAAGTCTTTGTTCTTAGGAGTCACAAGTCTCTGAACCCAGCCAGAACCAGTTCTGCCCAGCCCTGGAGCACTTTGTTTACCAGGCTGCATCCTTCCTTTCAGAAAGAGGGGGTCTGCCTTCAGACGCACAGTGGGAGGTGGAGCCAGCATTCACCTGGCTAGGCACAGCCCTATTCAAGTGCAGGAGCTACCCCTCCCCTCACTCCAAGGCAGATCTCTCTATTCAACCCAGCTCTGACTCAGCCTGCCCTGTCCCTCCAAAACCAGATAGCCAATACACATAATATCAGAGCACACTGGAAGGCTTGGGCAAGAAAGTACCTATACTCTAAAAGTGGTAGTTTCAAACACAGAATATAAAAATAACCTTCACTAAAAGATGTATTTTTATATTCTGAGCTCAGGCATACTAAATTCGTTTTTCTACCATGTTCTGTGGGTCAGTTAGGACTATAGGATGTAATAGCCCAGACCTCCCATTCTGGCTTATGGAGAACAGGTAGCCTTACAGTAGTGAAAAACGAAAGTGGGTGTAATTCACTACTAGGACATGCTACACACATCAGAGCATATCCTACCTTACACATACAATACACCCTATCATAAGGGTGGCTTACATAATGCCAAGGGAAGGTTCAGGGGCTGGGAAGTGGGTGCACTTCACAGCCAAGATGGCAGTTCTGGACTGCACGCAGATACTGCAGTGGCAGGTCTGAGACACACTTTACAAGCTGCTTCTGTGGGTGGCATAAACCAGTGCTGCAGGCCCACCAGCAGCATTCGGTTTACCAGCCCTGGGCACACACAGGCCACGCTACTAGGGACTAACAGGTAAACCAAATAAGCCAATCATGGATGTACCAATTCACATGTCATCTTTACAAAGGGAGCATTCGCGCTGTGGCACTGAATGGCAGTGGCACAGCGCCCAGAGCATCTATAACCAGCAAAAACAGAGGAGACACAGCGAAAAATGGAAGGGAGACTCACGCCAATGGTGCCAGGTCTAACACTGTCTGGTTGCTAGCTGATATGAAACTGTACATTTTTATCATTCTATCATTGAGTTGGGATCCCTGGCACTTAGCACAAGTTCACCATACAGCTTTTCTAAATTGTATTAATAACTGCGGGATGCTACATGTTCCTTAATTTTGCGCAATTTTCATCTGTGACTCTCGATTTAAAAAACAACAACATTATTTTCACCAGTGGAATAGAAACAAATAAAACTGCCATTGAAGAGAGCTGATTGTATGGCTCAAAACACTGCAAATTTCTAAATATGCTACAGGATCAATAAGCCATTCATTCTCTTTAGAAAGTTTGAGAGCAAAATGGGAATCACCCTCCAATAAGAATATGAAGTATGGAGCTAAAATGATGCCCTATTGGGTCTAATTCACAATTGTATTTCTATTAGTAGTTGGGTCGTACTCCAGACTTAGTTGTCCCATGTACATGAAGTTACTGTGTGAGTCATGCTTACTCAAAGCTTATTTTATATGAACAAAGTTGGCCTACCCAGCAACAAAATCAGTGGAATCCGCATTCCATTAAGGAAAGAGAATTAGCCTCACCTACAAGACTTTTTACTAAGTACTGCTAAAATACTTGTCTATGGCCTTCCAGCATGATCAACTATCTAGACCTCAGGGTCAGCCAGCCAAAAGTATCTAATGATCTAGTCATACAGATGTAAATGGCTGGGATGCTTATCTAGTCATGTATACGACATCTCACTCTAAAACAGGAAACAGAACTCCTGGAGTTATGCAAGAGATGGAAAGCCCACTTCTTCAGATTGACCTATGATTAGGTAGCATGCCGACATTTTATGCAACTGGTCCTTCTGGAAGTTATATATTAGAACATTGGAATGTTAGGAGCTCCATTGAAAACAATGGAGTGATCCGGGCTTCTAATGTCTAGTAGAAGCCTGGAGCTCCAACATTCCAATGTTTGAATTTGTTTACAGCTGTTGCTGCAACAACGGCCTCTTAGAGCCTTAGGGGATTTAAACCCCCTCAGGCTCTAAGCGGCGTCTGTTTTAAATCATTAGAAAATGTTGCCATCTAGTTGTGGAATGTTCTACTAGCCTTTCGGGCCTTCAGTAGTGGGCTCTACGGCTACTGAAAGGCTTGCTCCTTTGTTAAAGGCCCTCGCCTTCGGCTTGGGCTTTTAACGCTGGAGAGTGCCTTTAATAGCCAGTAGAGCCCTCTACAGTGGGCATATTACCGCCTGGTGCCCTACAACTTCGCATCTAACATTCTTGGCTCTGTCCACCAAAGGTTTACTTTTTTTAGGAACTCTCAAGATGTACTTGTTTAGGAAAAGAGTGACCTTTAGTTTACGTTTATAGCGTGCACTTCATGTGGCTGACGCATTTCTTTTACATGTAGTGCCCCATCAGCTGTGTAGAGCAGTCTAAAATGGCACTACGTTAGTAAATAATCGCACAAAATGCTATATTCCTCAAAGTTTAGTTGACAAAAATATACCTTAAAGTGCATGAGAAAATGTATTGCAAGAAGCCAAAGACACACATAATTTTCTGTTGTGGAGAGAGGTTTTCTGATCTAACTAGTGTCCCTCTGTACTTGATGTGATTACAAAATCCGGAAAATAAGCATTCCATTTGCATGGCAAATTTAAACAAGTTTGAATTATTAAAGATGGCATATCGCTGAGTACAAGATCTCAACTAAAGCAAAGTTCTCATAGAGATGGGATATGCACGTGTATTCCATAACATATTGCTTTTTTCCCCCCAAAAATAAGGAAATTCCTTAGCACAGAAACAACAAAAGGTGGTTATTTTCTGAAATGACACGAAAACAACATAAAATAGAAAAACGAACCAAGGTTCCATAGAGGGAATGAAAAAGATAAATGATTCTCAGTAGCTTCTGAACCAAAGAAAGCTACGTTGCAGCGAAGTCTCAAATATGGAGTTAGGCTAGTGACTAAGCACGCACTTAACAAGCATTTTTTAAAAAAAACAAGAGGTCTGACTTGTGCTAAAGCATGCTAGCACAGGTATGCCGAAGTGCGTTTTGTGTATGTCTGCGGCTTGAACGTGTTACTATATCAAAGCCAGAACTACTGCCTTTGCCAGTGTTTTGCCAGCTTCGTTTGGTGATGTTACCCTAATGAACACATATTCATTTTGTTTCTACTTTTTCCATTGTCTGTGCAATGCCATCTCGAAATACAGCTGCAAAGAAGCTGACTAATTTAACGTACTAAAGATAGGAATGGTTCCTCCGGAATTTTAGTACGGTAATACTATATTGCTCCGGTTCCCAGACCCATATGTTATCCTATGTTACTAAGACTTCATATAGCGCGATTAATCACTCCCAAAGGGGTACCTCGGTGCTGAAGCACAGACCCAGAGGAAGCACAAAGAGAAGTGCTGTCAAAAAAAGCCAGGTTTTGAGTAGCTTTTTGAAACAAGCAAAATCAGAGCATGTGCAAGTTTGAAACCGGAGTCTGTTCCAATGACAAGGACCCAGATATGAACAGGATTGGCCGCCATGTCTGACTGCACGAATGCAGCATGGGCAGAGCAAGAATTGATCCCTGGATCTCAGATTTCTAGTAGGCAATATATAGAAAGTTTGTTTTGAAGATATGCCTGCCCTTTATCTAAAAGGGATGTATGTATCAGGCACAGTAGCTTAAAAATAGTTTGCTTCCTAATAGGAAGCCCAGTGCAGTTATCTGAGAATTGGTTATGAGGAAGTGCGGGGTGAGAGCTTGAGAACAAGACAGGCTGTGGTATTCCGAACCACTTGTAGTCTTGACAAGAGAGATTCATTAGCTGTTACCATTAGGGCATTTCCGTAGTCTAAGCGGCTAACCACAAAAGCCTGCGTGAGAGTTTTTCTTGTGTTGAGAGGCAACCATTGGAAAACTCTTCTTAACATGTGCATTATCCCAAAACAGATGCCGCATGTAGGTTTCACCTGCTCTCTCATTGTGAGGCTGTCATCAATTAGGATGCCTAGATTTTTAGGTCTTGCGCCTAGCGTTGCAGTGCATAGCATTGCTCGCTCAGCGAGAGACCTCTTGTACCGGGTTTGAAAACGGACCTAGGAATCGCACACGCTTGTGCGTGTGCTTTTCCTTTTGGCCCACGCTATTGGCCTTTGCGTGCGTCTTTTTATCAAAGACAGCACGCAATTGGCCAAAGGCGGGCGCATTGCTCCGCCCATGGCATATTGGTGTCTATTACTCGCACCACTGCCATGTGGTTTCAATTATCGTGCCCAGACACGGGCGCGATAATTGAAACCACATGGCTCGCTGTGGCGCGCGCACACCACTTTCGGCCTCACCTCCTGCTCGTTCTTTTAAAGACAAATAGATGGAAAGGATACATTATAAAATATAAATAAATAGTACTAATATGCAGTCAAAAAATTTATTTTCCTTTTCACAAAAGATGATCACATAGTCCCAAACATTCTTGCATAATTTATCCTTGAGTAATCAATTGAGTGTGAGTGATGCTTTGCATAGTTTCAAGCATGGCTTCAGGACACTTAGGACTGAAACGTTTATACAACACTTAAAAACCTGCACGACAGAAAGGATACTCACGGAAACAGAATGGAGAAGGCTTACTTGGCCCTTACAGAGCCAGTACAATGTCGAAACAGTCTGCGTACTGATGATGGGATATCATCCAGCAGCCATGATATGTTCCGGGGCTTCGCGGTGTGTACTATGCCTTTTCGCAGACCTCCAGGCAGATTCTGACTTGGGGTGGAAATTGGTATTATTTACCAGCTCAGTGTCTCAGTCCTGGAAGGAGGAACGACTGAGTCAGCCCTGGCATGCTTGCTGGCAGATTAGGCAGCATCTCAGCCGCAAGAATGTAACTAGCAAGCAGGGGCATTCTGAGCGTGGATGGTAGTGCTTGCTCTAAAGTAGGTTTAACTCTTTTTGTAGTTTGTAACGACGCATGATGAAATGCATACTGGGCTAGATTGTGAACGTGTTAGTAAAGGTTTAATCTATAGTGCTGTTTTATTTCAAACACGTGCTATCAGTGGTGCTGGAAATGTGTTTAGAGTGGGGGTGCTGGTCATCGACATCAACTGACTTTAGTGCCTTGATTGTACTTTCCCTGTAGCTGAGCTGTACTTTACTTTGTAATGCACGCACATCTTTATGTATCTGTCAGAAAACCTCTGAAGAACTCTGACTTTCTCTGTCCCCGTATATCCCATTTAAGAATGTCACTTGCCTGTCACGCTGCGGTATGAAGTTCAGCACCCAGTGTATGCGTCAGGATAATAAATAATGGGCTGTTCATTATTAATGATCTATCTGAACTGAAAGGGTGTTTGAGTGTGCTGCCGCCCCCAAATAATACACAACTCCCTGGATCCATCGACTCTTGTTTCTAGTGCTGGGTCCCCCCTGATGCATCCAGTGGTTAAATCCAGTCCCCCGGCAACAGCACATTCAGAGTTAGCCACTAACTTATATTTTCAAAGAAAAACTACAAACTGGGTATTTTCCTATAAACTAGCGACTTTAATCTGACAAAAGACATTGTGAGCCCGGCTGTGTGTAGTGTCATCCTCTCCTCACTAGTGCGTACTCCAGCCGAGCCCTCACATCTCTCGGTAACCCCGACCTCAGTCGGACTGATTCAGTGTCTCTCCCGTAGAGCCGCTCTGTTACTGACTGTGTTCGCTCTCCCCGTTTTTACTGGCGCTGTGGTGCCACGCTGTCTAAGACTTCACCGCCCTGGAGCTGTTGATTCGAACATCATAAAAATTATTTTGACCACATTAGACTTACCTGTCAAAAACGTGTAAAAGATACAGTGTAATTTAGTGTGCTAAATTATTGCTGCAGCGGTCAAGCGTCTGGAAACAGTAATGGCGCTGTCAAGCGTGGGGAGGGGCACGAGCGCTGCGGCTCGTGACATTTCAGAGCGCGGGCTGCTCTGGGCGCTCCTCTGCGGCGGGAACTGTAACAGCGCTGGTGGTAATAGGCCCATCAGGCGCAGATCAGCTCGGCTTTGAGTGCTCCAATTTTCAAGTCGTAAATGTAGTTGCAGAATTTCTCATAGAGGGCCTGACAGCTTGGCCTGCAGGCTGTAGAACTACTTGCGATCGGTGAAGGGCATATTTTTGCAGCTGGGAGGTGGGAGGTGTTAGGGTTTTAGTGGGATGCACAGCTTAGGGTAAGGGGTACATTTTGATGGTAAGTCTAGTGGGCTGACGTTTTCAACAGTATGAGCTTTGCCCCAGTGAGTAACCTGAAAATAAAATTACCCCCGCCCTCCCCAACTTTGAACTAAACCTCTGATGGCACCAAGCGAGCCCAACCCTCCCTAGAAGAGCTCCCTTTACTCGTCTATCCAAGTATCTATCCATTCATCCTTTTACCCAACCATCCATCCATCCAGTGATATCCACTATTTCACCTTTACATTCTGTCATCCATTCAATCTTTCCATATTCCATCTCTGCTGTTCATCTATCCTTCCATCTATCCACCCTGCCACACATCCTTCATGCATCCTTCCACTCTGCCATCCATCCATCCACTCTGCCATTCAGCTATGCAATCTCGCTGCCTGCCACCCCATACATCCACTCTGCCTGCTATCCATACATCCTGTCCGCCTACCATCCATTCTGCCATTCACCCACCTACTCATCCATCATACAGTCTTCCATTTCGCTATCCACCCATCCATCTACTCTGCCGTCCATTCACTTGTCTGTTTACCCACTCATCCATCCATTCTTTTACTCTGTCATCCTTTCACCTGTCCATTCACCTATCCATTTACTCCTCCATCCTTATACTCTGCCATCCTTTCACTTGTCAGTTCACCTATCCATTCACTCATCCTTTCACCCACTCATCCTTTGGCCCACTTATCCATTCTCTCATTTATTCTTTCACCCTTCCTTCCTTCCTTCCTTCTCTCTTCTATTCACCCATCTTTTATTCTTCCTTGCTCCTGTTTACTCTTCGATTGAGGCTGTATTACTTGTTAGCGTCATTTATCAGCTTCCACCTCTGTTGAAGCTGCTAAAGCGGGGAGTTCATAACGCCCCTGCTTTGCCCTGAGATTGCTGATTGGTACCCGTGTGTGGGAATGAAAAGACTGTATAGGTAGATGCACGTTGGATTGATCATTGAGTTTGTATTACGGCAATGGCTGCACAAAACGCAAACCACATTATCCGGAAGTTCATTGAAACTGTTGGGAACAGGTGACAACGGACGGTGTGAAGGTATTTTGGTAGAGCAAAGATATGGCACCAGAGGAAGTTTAAATTTGAAGAGCCTATACAAGATGGGCTATACTTTTACACCGTTAAGGTGGCATGCTTTTATAATGTCACTTGAGGACCAGCAAGATAAGTATGTGCTCTTTGGCAGCGAGCCACCGTAGTCTGGCGTCATGGTCCTTCTCAGTTACTACTCACAGGGCCACATAGGCCAGTGAAGTGAAACACTATTAAATCTTGACATTTCACAACAGTTAACATTTTTGTTTCTCAGTTTAAGCCAATAGGGGCTGAGATCACTATTTGAATTGCCTTTCACTTAAATGCAGTCAAAACCATGTCAAAGTAGCTTTCTTTGAAAAAGAGTGTTCGTGTCAACCACAACTTGTATTCTTCAGGTCAGGGGACTCCCAGGGGCACAGTGGGTGGTGACAACATACACTTGAGGGGTAACTGATCAGCAGGGCAAATGCACAGTAACCGTGTTGAATGCTTCTGTACTTCAACCTGTATCTCATAGATACAGTGTGTTAGCTTTTTAGGTCGAGCCTGGGCTGTGCATGCTCTGCTGCGAGTCATGTAGTAGTGGTGTATGGCTCTGAAGCCCTGCCCACTCTCCGCACATATTTTTAATTGGCGTGTGTCATTGTCCTTCGTAAAAGTTGGCTTCTGAGTCATATTTAGGCTTTTTGGGCCCTCCTTGGTACAGCCTTGTCTTCATTTGTTACCTCCAATAAAGACTGGACCTTTTACTTGTCTTGTTACACGGTCTGCTTTATCTTGGCTGTGAGCACTATTTTGTTTAAAGATTTTCCCCTATTCCAGCCACTAGGTCGCAGCACGCCGGCTGTTATTTTACTTATTAATGGTGGTCTGCTTTAACTATAGGTGTCGCGTTTCTTTCTTTCTTTTACCTACTAATGACGGTTCGCTTTAAGTATAGCCGCTGTGCATACTTACTTTTTAATTTTTTCGTTTACCAGTGCCCATGCGGTGCTTTCACATTCATGGAGGCCACACCCCTTCCTTTAGACAAGCCGTGTCTAAAGAAGGGTGCGCGACCACTATTAAAGTGAAAGCGCGGCATACGTGCTTTTATAAAAAAAAAATCTGCTTGACAAACAAATGCTTTTTTTTGTCAAAGCCCCAATGCCGCGGTTTCACTTTAATATCGGCCACGCCCTTTTCTTTAGACGCGGCTTGTCTAAAGAAAGGGGCACGGGCTGCATAAATGTGGAAGCGCCTCATGGGCGCTAGTAAACAAAAAAATATTTGCAAAGGAATTGGTCTCACATTTACGAGAGTTTAAGCTATTGTATTGCCAATAGCTCAAACTCTCGTAAATGCGAGACCTATTGCATTGCAAATGCTTGTTGACCACCTTTTTGAGTTGAGGAAGGGTGCCCAATTCGGATGGCCACCAATCATCCGTCCAGTAGTCATAGGCCTTGCCGAACTGCACAATTTCTGATTTATCACCTTTGAGCTGTAGGCAATTACGGGACATCCAGGAAGCAATTTTCCTCATACATTCCCTGAATTTCAGTTTAATGGAATTGGGGTTAGGGCCTGTGGAAATGATCAGTTGTGTGTCATCTGCATATGATATGACACCAAAGCGACAGGACCTTACTACTTAAGCCAAAGGTGCCACATAGATGTTAAAAGTACAGGGCTCAATGAAGAGCCCTGAGGAACTACTTTACTCATTGACATGACCCGAGATTTGAAGGGACCTAGGTTGACAGTCAGAGTACAATTGCTGAGGAAGCTCTGAAGCCAGTGGAGGGCATTACCTCCGACACCCATCTCAGAAAGTATTTGAATCATGATGGAGTGTGAGAGGGTGTTGAATGCAGCAGAGAGATAAAGCAGCACCATCATGGCTGGACAGCCCTCGACAAGGGTGAGTCGTATGGTATCAAGGACCCCCATCAGCGCTGTTTCAGTATTGTGTAAAGCTCTGAACCCAGATTGTGAGGGGTCCAGGAGGGTATTAGATTCCAGATACCGGTTGAGTTGTTGGTTGATTAAGCTTTCCAGGATTTTGCTACGGTAAGGGAAAAGAGAAATGGGCCTGTAATGTGCAGGATTCTGAGGGTCCACATTAGATTTTTTTAAGATGGGCATAACCTGTGCTATCTTCCATGCCTGAGGTAGAGTGGCTGTGTCAAGAGAGAGGTTGAACAGAGCTGTAATGGCGGGAAGTAGAGAATTAGCAAGTGTCACCATGATGTGAGGTGGAGAAGGGTCAGAGGTGGAACGTGACATGACCTTGCTCATAATATCTAAGACTAATTCCAGGGTGATGGAATCAAAGTGCTCCAAGGTTATGGAGGAATTGTGAATAGAACAAGCAGTAGGCAAAAAGTCAGTGGGAGAGAAGCAGTTAGTAAGGTTACCATAAATATTCTCAATTTTGTCCTCAAGTGATTAGCCAAGACATTGCACAATTCCTATGAGACTGGAATAGAAGAGATAGAGGCAATCCGCCTTGTGAACTCATTTCGAACTTTAAAGAGTTTTTTGGTAGCATTGCCAGTGCTGGTGATTCTGTTAATGAAATGAGACGAACGAGTGGCTCTAAGGTTTTTAGGTCTCGCCTGGCGAACGCAGCGCGAAGCGCTGCTGTCGCCAGCGAGATCTATTGTTGCTGACTTGCCTCGTAAGTGGGACAGGAGATGTGCACGCGCAGGCTTTTGGCGGATTTGAGTTGGTGTACGCGCTTACAGCCACGCGGCGTGCACATCTCCTGTCGCCCTTCCCTCACAAGCCAGCATGAAGTTTCACTTTCGATTGCCATTAACCCCATGGTCCCCTCCACAGTCCCGTGATTCCCGCTTCCTCTTTAACAGAAGAACGTCTGGATACCTGCCCCCACAAACCAGCCCTCCCGCAGACGGAGCTCAGGCAAGAGCGCAACTTCTGCCCCCCACCCCCATTCCTCGCCGCCTCACCTCTGGGGGCAGACTGGTCGCGGTGCTCTGCCGGTTGTTGTTGGTTCTCCGGCCCCGGCCCGCCTTCTTACCCTTGGGCTTCAGAGCGGCGCTGATCTCCAGGTCCGAGCAGAAGAGCTCGGCCATGCAGACCTCCATGGCGCGGCTACGACCCCCGGACTCCCCGCCCCCCACCCGGCAGCAGCGGCTCAGTTCCGCAGGCCCTCTGACACCAGGCCGGAGCCGGGCCTGCGAGATACACAAGGGGGCGGGGCCACAGTGAGCGCACTGCAGCATTTAAAGCACTGCTTCGACTGGCACTGATTTTACATCAGACTTGCACAAGATCTCTCCCAGGATTCCTGCCAGGTTCCGAGCGCACACAGGTGGGTGGCTGAGCGCTCTGCCGTAAGAACGGGCTCGCACACTGATAAGAAGACGCCGCGCGGCCTTTCATCGCCATCTACCGGTCGCTGCAGGAATAAGGTAGTATACCGCGTCTCTCAACCAGGCGCTTCAATGAGTAATTAGTAAGTAACCTTTTTTTTTTTGGGCATATTTCTATAGCACGAACTCCACCCGAAGGTATTGGAGCACTTTACATAGCACCGTATTTACATTACACATTCGGGCTCGAGGAGATTAAATGATTTGCCCAGAATCACAGCATGTGGACGCGACCTCGAGGCTCAAACCCTGGTTTCCTGCACCAGATGCGGCAGCGCAGCCGACGGACCACATCCTCTCCCCAAAACCTTCAAGATCCGAAGCGGGTGCCAAGCCCAAGGGCCACTGACCCTTTTCCGATAGGTAGCTACAATGGTTTTCACTGTCCATATTTAGGCTGCGTTTACTGCTAGTTCATTTGTACCATTACAAGCTGCAATGTTGCTGTCCGTCATCGCGCGCACAGATAGCTTACCGTTACATACTTGAAATGTATGTCCGCAACAGACATGAAAATAATGAAGAAGTTTTGTATTGTAGTTGCATTTATATAGCGCCCACTACCCCCAGCGAGGCATCGAAGTAGGTGCTTTGTTAATGTCTATATCAGGTTTGTTGATTTATCGGCCCCCGGGCGCATTGGGTAATTTTGTGAGTTCCCTTGTTGAATCAGTGACGATCCTGGCCACATCTACGGCTAATTTCACGGTGTTGGGTGACCTCAATCTTCACTTCAACGAGCCCACTGACCAAACGGCTCTGGATCTCCAGAGCGTTTTAAAAGAGTGTGAGTTGAACCTAATTAACTCTGGGCCCACTCACGAAAAGGGACACCTACTCGACCCGATGTTCTCGAACATTCCCCGCTTTACAGCTAAGCCTGCCCTTCCCCTTCCATGGTCAGACCATTTTTTGGTTCCAGTTTTCTGGCAAATTGACCCACTATCTACAAGTACCAAACAGGCCTTCCTAGTGGATAGAGCCTGGTCCAGATTATCGGTTGATAACTGGACCTCTAAACTGGAAGACACGCTCCCTCCTTCTGAGTCGGACCCAGTTAAGGCCGACGCCAATATTAACAACTGGCTATCCGCTTCCCTGGACACTCTGATTCCTAAAAAGAGAGTTCAAAAGAGGGAGAAACGAGTTGGCTCGGCTCCGTGGTACTCTGTAGAGCTGCGCTCCCTCAGGAAGGGATGTAAAAGGATGGAGAGGTTATGGAGGAAGAACTGGGAAGTTCCTAGGAGAGAAGAATATCGTGCTGCAATGAGGGGCTATAAGTCTGCTCTGCGACTCGCGAAAGCCCTATTCTTTGAAGACCGTATTAAATCTGCCTCTAGTTCTTCCAGGGAGAGTTTCAAAGTGCTTAGAGAACTGCTTAAAGTTCCGGAGCCGGCTGCTACGCATGACAAACAAAAAAGCACGGAACTAGCGGAGTTCTTCCACACGAAAATTGAGAAGATCTTAAACTCCCTGCCCCAGCCCAGGCTATCTCAGGACTATGGCAAGCAGATCGGGGGAACTCAGGCCAGAGAGATCGTTTTCGACCTCGACACCTTTGGCCCAGTATCAGTGAGCGATGTCGCCAAAACTCTATCTTCGATTAAAAGTGGTTCCCCCATGGACCCGGTTCCCATGAAGTTCCTTAAACAGGTAACAGCGGCCATTGCAGCTCCCGTGACAGATCTAATGAACGCCTCTTTTATCCAGGGTTTGGTGCCACCCACTTGGAAAATGGCTATTGTTAAGGCTCTTTTAAAAAAACCCAATCTGGATCCCACTGTCCTGTCGAACTTTAGGCCCATCTCGCTGCTGCCGGGCCTCGGCAAAATTGCTGAACGGTTGGTCAACAAGCAGCTGTCAGCCTTTTTGGAGTCGAATGGACTCCTTCGGCCATCTCAAACTGGATTCCGCCCAGGCCAGGGCACCGACACGGCCCTCGTGGCGGTGGTGGATGAAGCCAGACGGATCCTGGACTCAGGAGGATCAGTGGCAGTGATCCTCCTGGACCTCAGCGCGGCGTTTGACACCGTGAGCCACCAGTTGTTGATCCAATGGCTGGCTGAGGTAGGGGTGTCTGGGGTGGCTCTGCAGTGGCTGAGATCTTTTCTCTCGGATCGAACTTACCAGGTTTGGGATGGCTCGGAGAGATCCAAATCAATTCCCCTCCAGTGTGGAGTGCCACAGGGCTCCTCGTTGAGCCCTACATTATTTAATGTTTATATGGCCCCCCTGGAGGACGTAGTATCCCCTTATGACATCAAAATCGTCAGCTATGCTGACGATACGCAGCTAGTTGTTTCCCTATCCCATCTGGCCGACAATCCGTACACCTTGAATTCCTGTCTGGTGGATGTTCATACTTGGATGGGAGAATCCTCCCTCAAGTTAAACGGCTCAAAGACGGAAATACTGCTGCTGGGGAGTAAAGCTACCCTTCTCCCCTCGCTCAGTTGGCCGGGTTGTATGGGTGAGCCCCCGGCCCCCAAAGAAGCAATTAAGAGCCTTGGAGTCTGGCTAGAACCGGACTTGTCATTTCGCACTCAAGCCAAGAAAACAGCAGGAGTGTGCTATGCTTTGCTTAGGTCGGCTCGGAAAATCTTTCCTCTTCTTCCGTTAACATCGAGGAAGCTGTTGATTCAGGGTCTTATAACATCTAGACTAGATTATAGCAACGCCATTTTTTTGGGCGCCCCTGAATCGACCTTCAAGACCCTTCAACAGGTCCAAAACGCAGCGGCAAGGCTGCTTATGAACATTCCGAGGACGCAATCAGCGAAACCGGCATTGAAGGCATTGCATTGGCTCCCTGTGCGGGAGAGAGTGACTTTTAAGGCACTTTGTACTGCCCATAAAATCCTCTCAGGGAAAGGCCCCCTCATTTTAAAAAACCTAGTTACGTCATACAAAGCAAGTAGAACGCTGCGATCAGAGAGGAAATATCTCTTGCTAGTTCCTAGAGTTAAAAAGGCCCGCACAGGCGGGAGAAGATTCTCATTTAATACGGCAAAGCTTTGGAACTCGCTTCCTCTAAAACTACGCGCTGAGCCCTGCACACTGCGTTTCCGCAAAGGTCTTAAAACCTTTTTGTTTCCCGGATAATGCGTCAATTCTGTCTCCCATTACCATCGGATGTTTGTCTGGAAGCGCCGGGATGCCCAAGGGTAGCTGCGCGCTATATAAGATTTTAAATAATAATAATAATAATAATAATAATGTAAAAGGTATACACTTGAGATATTTGTTGTATTTTTCCCACGTTGCAATAGATAGTATACAACATACTCTACTGATCTACAAATGACTCCACCACCTTCCCTAGAATGACATACGCTTTTGTTCACAAGCCATTTCAGACCTGCACGTTACCTTAGTACTTGTTCATTATCTTGTTTTCCTTGCTGACAACTCCTTCATTCAACACAGAAAGAAGTAGCACGGTAACCGTTTTACCGTGCCTAGGACGTCTTTTTTCCTGTTCTGTTTTTTCGGTGCTGTGGCCATTGCTGTTAGGGACTGTCCTGTATGTTACGCAATCGAAATAACTCATGTAAACGTCAAATAGCTTTGTTTAATATTCATTACGTACGTTATGTGAGTGTGCCCCTGTGGTTTCAATTCGTTAACGAGGATGACTCGGTAGTGAGTCAGCGACGTAAAACAGAACTCCCCTTTTATTGCTTTCCCATCATAATTTTACCTTCTTTGGAACTTTGATTTTTTTACTGTGAAAGATACGTGTTTTATTAGTAGCACACATATTATGTCATATGGTTGTAACCTTGACCTCTCTGAAGCCAGCTGTTTTTCTGAGTGTAACTTCTGTTGAACATTATAACTGAAAAAGGATAACCTCAAAATGTAAATGTCAGTGTGCTGTATGGAATTCAACTGACTAAATGAGGCATTTTAAGGTTTTTGCAACATAAACTTCTACAACAGATATCCAGGTGCTTTTACAATAGGGTGCCAACAAGTCGACACCTATTGCTTCAATTGTAGGGAAATATTCAAGATTGTGTTATCTTATCTATTGACCAAATATAAATCAAAATAAATAATACAAAGAAGGGGGTTATCTGAGGGAAAAGGACGAAAACAATGTGCACAAAATGTTTCATACACTAACGTGCACATATAAATGTAACATATGAATTCAGTGCATTTAACATCTTCACTCGTGGGAAAGGCAAATATCATAAACAAAATTAGGTTATGTAATGAAATCAGATTATATGTATGATGGTTTTGTAGTTCTACACTTCTTAGCATACAGCTGGAAGTCCCAATATGAGGAAGTGCACAGAACATCTATATAAAAGCATTTGCAGTGCAATAGATCTCGCATTTACACAGGTTTGAGCTATTGACATTGTAAATGACAATGCCTTTTATTTTTGTTTTCATTTTTAAAACATACATAAAAGGCATTGTCATCTACAAAGCCAATAACTCAAACTCTCGCAAATGCGAGACCTATTGCATTGCAAATGCTTGTTATAATAGCTGCTTAAAGCTGATTTGTAAGTCATTTTATCAGAAAGGCATTTGGAGACACACCATCTCCTCGCCAATTTCCTGCAGGCTAGTTTCACTTGCTTAAGTTCTTCTGAGAGCCATGGAGCGTGAGGTCTGCTGGAGTTACAGCGATTAGATCCAAAGGGTGAAACTATATACAAGGTCTGAGTAAAAGATTCTTGGAAAGTTGCAAGGGCACTGGTGCATAAGTTAAAGTTAACGAGCCTTGTTTCAGCCCAATAATAACAATACTTTGGAAAGCTTCACCCTCTAATAAATTGAGACGTTGCACATTTATGTGGCATCACAACTCCAAAGGCAGTTCTGCAGACTGAAATGGAAACCTGAATTCTTCCAGAGATAACGGAGCAGCCTCATAATAAAGATACGTCGTTATCATTACAGTGGGATTTGACAGGTCCCACTACTAATACTGAGGTGAAATTGAGGAGGGTCCTGTAGTGGCACTAGAGTTAGTTCTGACATCTAAATAGGGCTCTGTTGTGCCACAATAGTGAGTGTTTTAGCACTGGTATGCCCTGTAACTGGAGTGAGATTTGAGCAGGTATCTGTATTGGAACTAGAATGAGAGTGCAGCAAGGCACTTAACTGACGCTATCTCTTACGGGGTCTGTTGCATGTCAATAGATTTTGCCAGTCACAAATAAAATGTCACTGAAATCCTCCATTAGAGATCTGCATCAGTTCCCCTAAGCTCGTTAAGGAATTCACACTGCACATTTTCACCCAGAGGAGAAAGGAAAGGGGGGTGGATGAATGAGAGACAGAGAGAAATAGAGATAGAGAGAGTGAAATTGAGAGAAAGAGAGAAAAGGTGTGGGATGGTCAGGAAAGTTGGGAAAGGTGGAAAGTGATAAAAAGGAATGGATGGGATCCGGGGAAGGAGAGAGTTAAGAGGACAGATACAGAGGACAATAGAGTAAGGGAGAGACAGGCAGAAAATAAGGCTAGAGAGAGAGGAATGAGAGAGAGGGAGCAGAAAGCCAGAGAATATGAGAGTTAGGGGAGAGATGGCTTCACGATTAGAGATATTCATCGTATTGATTAGACATTCTCAGTGTTATTGCAGATTCTCATCTTGTGGAGGTCTTTGATTTACAGCAACATTAAATCATCCATAGAAAGTTTACTAACCTTGGGCATCTTGTCAAAGCTGTGAAGCCTGAACCAAGTCCGGTGAAACGTCTGCTCACATGCCAGCATTGGTACACTGTGTCTATGTAGGCCGCCATACTTGATAATGATGTCTGAACAGAGTAAAAAGAGAGAGTGAACAAGGGAGATACAAAGAGTAAGAGAAGGGAGTCAAAATGAAGAGTGATTGCAAGGAATGGGATGGGGCAAGTGGAAGGAGAGAGAGATAGTGGGAGGATAGAGTGAGCGGACAAGAGAGTGGGGAGAGACAGGCAGAGAACGAGGTGAGAATGGGAAGACAGAGAGAAATAGAGAGAGACAGAATGTGAGAAGGGATAGGTATCTTGTTCATAAGAGATGTTCATTAAGTAACCCTATTCTTTGAGGCATTCTCATTGTTACTACATATTTTCATCATGCAGAGGTCTTTGATTCACAGTGTGTAAGAAAATACATTATTAATTTGGGTGTTGGGGTGATGGTTGCCCACCCCAAGTAAAAAAGTTACTAACCTATCAGATGCAGGCACATCTTTCAATAATTTAAGCCTGAGCTCAACACCTGGTAGTTATGGCACAGGCTTAACTTAGTGAAAAGTGTAAAGTATTTACAAGTACAAAAACAGTTAAGGTCAAATACCAACACAATAAACATCCAATCCAATTTTATAAAATAGAGGAAAATGTAATAAACAAAATGATACCAAAAAACAAAATCCAATAAGTGGAACTAAAAATGTGAATTTTAAAGGATTTAAGTAGAAAAAACACCAAGGAAAAGTGAAGTACCAATCAGTAATCACTGTTTGCTGGTGACTTGGGCAAAAGTGTGATTTCAAGTGGATCACAATGGAACGTGGGTAGCATATGCCAAGCAGGTCATCCTGGTCAAATATTTTACCTTAGTATTTAGTCACTGACATGGAAAGCAGAAGTCTTCAGCGGGGCATGGTTACAAACTGTATTTGAGGAAGTCCTCTCAAAGCCAAATAGTCATTACACAAGCTTTCACTGAAGCTGTAGGTTTCAGCAGGTAAAGCTCTTTGCAGGAAAAGTTAACATTCTTCACCTCGTCAGTCGGTTACTTTTTGCACCTATGCCCAGTCAAGGATTCTTCATTAGGACCTAGTCTATTTTATCAGGGCTCAGCGTTGTGTAGCAGGGCGAGGCTGCAGGCTGCATCTGGAAAGAATGCACAGAAATCAGATAGGCTTTCAGTGAAGGTCTATTGAACAAGTTTTTCTTGTGACAAAAAGCTCTGAGTGGGACCAACCTGATTTGCTTGCCCAGCAGGTTCATGCCTAGACCAGATTGACAGGGGAGGTTAGTCCTGGTTCTCCTGAGATCTGGAAGTCCAAAAAGAGTCACTCTTTTTCATAGATTACTGGAGAAGTCCAGCTGAACACAGCCAAGGGTGTCAGGAACTATGGGACAATATTTAGGGAGCAGAACCTACTCCAGGAGATGCCACTAGCAGAGTCCAGTCCAGGTGTAGTTGCAACTCATCAGGTGCGAAGTTCAGGCAAAAGGCCCCTTGCATATTGTTGTGTGTAGCCACACAGGAGGTCAGCCAACTGACCCTTGAAGTCCACTTCTTTGTCTTGGTCATGGGTACAAGTGGGAGCAGGTCCAGTAGTTCAGGTCTCCTTATAGGCCTCAAACTGCCTTTTTCAGTTTTTCAGTTTTTTTCACAGGTTGAGGAAGTATTCTGGGAAGCTAGTGGTGAGGTACATTTTTCTACAGTTCAGCACTGAGTGGATAGGGACAATACTACCCACTTTACAGCACATTCTGTTTGCCTTACTGCTAAATATTCCAGAGTACATTACCTTAAGTGAAACCAAAGATGGCATAGGCCTTCTGCCATTTGACGGAGCTTGTGTCAGTCAGGGGCGTGTACAGGGAAATGGGCTCTCCCCTTCTCCTAAGCTATACATAATTGGCTCTGGGACCAGCTAGCCCTCCCACTGGGCAGGTGCCAAACTGGCTAATATGGGACTAAAGAGCAAAGGCTTCCTCTTCATCAGGTGTCCCCTTACACTAAACTTAGAATGGGCAGGCTTCATCTCTATCCCTTTCAAATTAATAAAGTTCCCGGAAACTATTAAAAATAGTTGTTACATTACTTTTCTAGCTTGTAACAAATTTAACAAACCTGAGATAGTAGAATTAATATTTTAATTAATCTGAACTCTAGTTTTCCTCATAGGACAGCTAGAGCCTTCCCACAGTGAAAATAGATGTTGGGGGCTTGTCTAATTAGGGACATGACAATGATACATTTCAGCATGTCATATTTTAAATACTATGCATCATATCTTGCGGGCTGCAAACCTACATAGGGATGCACCAATATAGAGTAAGTGCCTAAATATTTATTGAGAATGTAATTTTACCATTTGATTGGATTTTTAATCAATATTAAAGATAGTTGTTAAATTATTTTTGTAGCTTGTAACAAACGCGAGATAGCAGATTTGAATTGATAAGCTATTGAATTGTGTTCAGTTTATTATAAATACCAAGTAATTGAGCAAAGAACTTACATATGCCATGTTATTGTTGTAAAGAACTTACATAATTCACATTTATTATTCAATTTCTTATCATATCTTAATCTTTTTAAACTCTTAGAAAACTCGCTGATCTTTACTATCCAGAAATCTCTCACTTTCCTGAGACAAAGCGCTTACATATTAATCAACAATAGTGCTTGATTTTCAGCAGGCGAAGCACGCTTCAGTACTCTTCATCCTTTATTTTCACTTGCTAACAATATTGCAATGTGAACTTTTCTTTTATCACTACTCCTTTGTAGTCAACATGTATACTCATGGACAAGCAATAGTCTATATTTATTAGAAGCTTTCATGTTTGCTTTATTTGCAATGGACGTGAAAATCGCTTGTTATGGATGACTTTCTTTATCGGTGGCATGATATTTTTGGGTGAGTCCACCTCTACATTTAAACCGTTGTGTCACGAGGGAGGATACCAGAAAAGTAGGATAATGTGGATGGTACATGGAGGGTCCATAGACCTCACTCAAATGTGAGAAGAGAGGCAGGCTGTTTGAAAACACCATCATGCAGGGTCAAAGGCACTCACCTCTCAAATCATTGAAGAGTTGATAGGAAGAAGCTGCCTGCTGATAACATGGGATCTCCCCAGGAGGTAGCAGTCGAGGCATTGGTTTTAAAGGGACTGACTGCACCCAACCTGGAGTTTTTCTCAAACATGGCAGTGCCTGAGAAGAAGTGAGAGGTGATGCTGTCAGGTGTGGACACGAGTCAGGCCACTTGACTCCTCCATTATAAATCAAAATCAAGGTGTGCAGTTCTAGGACACCGTGCTCATGGAGGTAGTATTGTGAGTACAATCTGAATGGCGCTTGGTGCCATAGTGTCCCTTGTTTGGCACTCTAGCGTTGAGCACTTTATAAAGGTGCTCAGAAGAAAATATATAAAACATTCCCTCTGATCCTGGGCAATGCGGCAGCAGCAGCAGGTAGGACCCGAGTGGCCTGGCCTGTCTGAGTGGGATGGAGGACAAGTTTACATTACTCCTCAGTGGCTGTTTGAGGACCACTTTTAACACTAATTTATAATGAACAATATAATGGGAACAATGTGAACATCTGTAAAATTCAGCGGGCTGATCCACAATGTGATGGCCAGGCATGAGTCACAGCCTGAAGGGGACTCACTCAAATAAGTCTATGCCTGAGAAATCTGATCCAAAACCCCTTTCTGCATTTTGAATGTTCTATGTTGTGTGATGTGTATGTATTGTGTGTTTTTGTATTGATGTTAGGGCTTTCTGGACAGCTAAAGCTTTCTGTAGCCAGACATACCAATCAGTTGAAAACTGTAAAGTGAGAGGCTCACCATGAAAAACTACAACATAGAGAGAAGGTGTGACGATGAGAAGATAAAAGGAGTGCAAATTGACGCATCCAGTTACACAGGGGCCTATATTTATCAAGGTTTTGCCTCACCCTTGCTCCACACAAGGGGACACAGGGCAACGCAAAACCTAAATGAGTTTCATCAAGTCACGCAAGGCCACCTTGAATTGGTTGATAATTTTAGAGTAACATAAGACAGCACAAATCACTGCCTTGTGTTACTCTGCAGCAGGGTGACGTGACATGGGTGGATGCATGGGTGTTCCCACACATCCGCTGATACATTCTGATGCACTACGAGATTTCCCAGTCCGGTAGACCTGGGAATGTGTCAGAATTGTATTCCTCTCCACCAGAGGCACAAAGAGGAGAGATATTTGTATTTCTCCTTGTTTCCTCTTTCTTCTAGGAAAATGCCTCTGAGGGTTGTTTCTGTGCAGGAAGATACCCATTTCTGCACAAAAAGAATCCTGTCTACAACGCAGGCACCCTTGCACCATGGTGCAAGAGTGCCTGCGTATGGGCAAGACAGCAGTTTATGAGCCAGCACAGGCAGAGAGCAGGAATGCTCTGTATAATGTTAAATCCAGTGCATTTCTGCCCTCTCCCTTCCACGCAGCACAGCAAGATGGCTTGCTCTGTTGCGGTCCTTGAACTATTGATAAATATGGACCATGGTTGATAGGGCCTTCCTGAATGTGGAAATTCTATCAATACACAAGATGGCAAACTGCAACCCCTTAAGTATAAAACTATTAAGTCACCAGTCAACCGAAGTACAATAGTTTGAAGGTTCAATTTTCCCAGCTGTAGCAACTGTACTCCTTCAGCATTCATTTTTACCTGGCTTTGATTAGAATAAGCTCAACGGCCCAACTTTCCCTCTCCTGAATATTATTGCTAACGTTAGAAATTAATAACCATTCACATTGAAAATGGCAAAATCAAGAATCTCTGGGACAAGGAAGTGTGAGCTGCTGATACCCTTTAACAGTTATGGGCCTCATTTATGAATAGTGGTGCATCGCTGGTTGAAAACACTATGCATGCATTGTATTTACACTACAGTGCTCCATGTCATAAGGATTGAACGGATACATCAGGAAATCTGACGTATCTGTTGGCGCAATAATGACGAATTGCCTGAGTGTACCGGACAATAGACGCAACTCTGGCAATGTGTCATTACACATGGGCAAATTCCATGACAAATGCCTTGCTTCGGTCCTTACGCATGCTTGAAGCAGGCATAAGGATTTAACGCAGTGAAGTCGTAGAAGTGGTGCAGTGAAATCTCATAGATTTTGCTGCACCACTTCTACAAGCTTTTTTTATGGGGCAATGCCCACCCTGCATGATGTAATGTATCGCGGGGCTTTACAAAGTGACTCATCTGCCTAGATGCATCAATTTGTAAATAGGGTGCAGTGTGGCGCATTGATTACGCTGCCGCAGCGCCACAAAAACGTGACCCAACGGCGACGTAATCCCTTCATAAATAAGGGCCTATAATCCCAGCTCGTCCTTAGCCTTATTCAGCTCTTACCTCTCAATACATACACATTGCTTTCACAAATGTATATGATATTTCACATTTTCCTCATCCCCTTTATACGAATTCTTTTTAATGAAACTCGAATCCTAACAAGACCTCAAGCTAGGCCAGTGCAGAAATTTCAAGTGTGCCATGGTGCAAAGCATCCTCTCCTTATTTTTCCTTGAAATATCATGATGCTTTACAATCGGAATAAAATTGGGAAACAGATCTTCTCCAAACTAGATTGTTGAACCTGTTTGCACTCTAATAATATCTGCCATATGGAAAACCTGCAAAAGTCTGTCTGCTGTGAATGATCTACCTCATGAAACGCCAGGATGTGCTCTCCTCCCCTCCTGGGAGGGCGACTGATTCAGAAACCTCCTGGCCCTTTGGCCACCAAGATTTATAAAACCGGAAACACCTTTGAGGCAACTAACTACACTGACATCTTAATGCAAACCACATATAGAGCACAATATGTAAACTGGGATAACTCAAATAAGACATTGCAATTTTAAGAACAAATTACATTTTGTAGATATTGTTTTCGTGTTGACCTTTCCCAAAAGCACGGCTCGATTTAGTGAGATGCCAATTTGTGTGCCATATCATCACTGTACGCCTTTAAGAGACACTGATGGTTTCTTATTTAACGTGGCCTCCTTGCGCAGGGCAGTTTTACTCCTTTTTATGATGGCAAAGAAAAAGGTTGTGCGTGGGACATCAAATGTTTCAATTTTAAATGGGCAGTGGGGACACCAGTTAAATAAATCCATCATGAAAATCGCATAAAAGGTTGATGCATTTGACTTTGCGTTATACTTGCGCAAACATCCGACATAAACATGTGTAACAGCCCCAAGCAAAAATATACTGAATTGATTTAAGAATATTTCAGTTGCACAATATAATTTTAATGTTGCTTTTACGAAATATGTATAAGTCTTAAATCGCACCAGCCACTCACATAAGAAGGCTACAGAATTGCATGCAATCATTTTTCTTAATGTAATACTCAGAATATTGGGCCAATAAAATCATGTTTAAATCTTAAGAAATGTTGAGAATGTGTTATTCCCGCGTCAAGTCCAGGTTCTGACTGTAAATCACCTAGAACGGGCTTTTAAAAACGTATCCAGGAACACAAATGGCAGCAGGGAGAGAGAGGCTGTGTGCATGGGATAGGAATGCGGTTGAATGAACCTGGAGAGGTGTGTGCACAACTTCTAGGGTAGTGCTTCCCAAACTTTTTAGAACCACCACCCACGTTTTAGAATGACAAACTTTCGTGACCCACCCATTTATGGCCACTAAATTTGCACAAACATACAGTTTTAATGATAAAACTATATGCCACACCAATGATAATGTGTAAAGTGTCTTCATTTGTTTTGATCCTATTAAAATCTTTGTGTCCATCACAAGTAGAATTACAAAAAAAGTCTTTTGTTTTTGCCTTCCAAACTGCTGAATGTGTACAGTTCATTTACAGGTCCGGACATTTTGTTGTGTTACAAAAATGGCATTCTACAGCCTTTCCTTTCAGGCTCCCTGTACCCAGCAAAATTATCACATAATTGACTTTACTCTTCTTTCCCTGACTGCTAAGTAAGAGGGGTTTGTAAACACCAACCCCCATGTTAAAACAATAAGCAGCAATTTCTCAGAAGACATAGCCTGACATTTGACCTCTGTCTTTGAAGCTGCAGCAAATGTGAAAGGATAAATATAGATTTTAAAGCATCTTAATTTACTGCTTGAACTGTCGCGATCCACCGAACATTGGGTTGTGACCCATCAGTGAGGCACGACCAATAGTTTCGGACAGATAAGGCAGGAAACACAACAAAAGGTTCAACAGTAAGTTCAGTGGGTTTGTGATTCAGAAATAAGTTTGTAAACTGCAGGTGAGTGAGGATGCACTTGCTGCAATGCAGTAATCACTGCTTAACATAGCACTAGACTTGTCCCATGGGAAACAGAATGCAGTTGTGAGTCCTGGTTTATCCTTTCTGCTCTAGTACTCATACCTTTTATGCCCGTAATAAACGCATGACTACAATTACCAGAATGTAAAGAAGCACAAAGCAAAACAAACATGATTGATTGGGCTAGCCATTTCTGCCATGAGCAGTTTTAACGTTCTTCTGTAACCAGTAGGATATGGGTTCCAATCAAAGTAAATAGATCAATGGATTGAGGTGCATTCTCAGAAGCCTGCAAATAACATTCTAGGGGCTTTTCCAGTCTTTTCAATATAACTTGATGGGCTAGGGGTCCACCTGCAGATATCTATGTGCAAACTGTAGGCCACAGGTTCCAATTTCATTAATGCTAGATGAGTGGGTTGAGCGGCTGCTAAAGAGGTGTTTGTACAGAGATGCCAAAATGTGCAAACCATTAATGATAGCTCCATGGGTTAATGCACCTGCTGCAGATATCTCTGTGTAACTTTTGTGGCCACTGCTGAGAAAAACCTCCCTCCATAAATTGCAGTCTTTGTTTTCATCACTGTGATCTCCGGTGTTGACACTCTGCTTTTGATTCTATAGCCTCTGCATTGATATTAGATCAACGCCAGCAGATTTCTTATACCATATCATCCTTTACTTTAGCTCTACATGATGCACAATAAAATGCATTTGTTGATGCTCCAACTCAATTTTCATGAAGGAGGATTAATTTGCAGAAAAGGAAGAATACTGTGCTCAAATAACCGGCCAAGACCATTCGGAAAAAATGTGCACAGCTAGATTTCTCTCAGTTCTCAGATTGTAGATTTATTCAAATATTACATTAATCATGACAGAAAGTACAAAATAGTCAGAATCAGATGCCACATCACTAATAAATGCAATAATACAATGTGGCTTTAAGAAATTAAGTAGCCATCACATAAATGGCTATCGTCAAATTAATAATAATAAGCCCTAATACAAAAGGACCACACACCATCTAGTCTTCTCTATTACAAAAACAGAAAGACAAATGAGACTGAGTGAATGAGAAAATTAAATTATTTAACTACTCCCAAATAGCTCATCTTTTATAATGTTGAATGTTAAAAGGGAAAGCATAACATTATGTAAAACGTTTGCACAAAATAATTACTTATACAGAAAACCTAGCTAATAGCTTCCAATCCACCCTAAATAACACATACTTGCACATAATTTTGATTAGACATTAAATGCACGGTTATTTGCACAAAGGAAATAAACAAAAATGAAATTTAGTAAAATGGACTGTTATTCATGACCATAATAATGGACAAAGCAACGAAGATTCAGCACACAACCTTGTAATGTTTTAACACATCTGTTTAGCTGCAGAAGGTACTTTACATGTATGGGGACTGTAAGAAATGGATTTGCTGGTTAAGGGGGGTGGGGGGGAGTGAAACCCTACTCAAGCAGGACCCACAATCCTCGTCAGGGTGAAGTCACAAGCAGCCCTAAATTAATCTGTGCTCAGCCCTCTGGTAGCTTGGCGCAATTCAGTCATGCTTTACCAAGAGGTAATGTGTAAAGTACTTGTGCAACACTTCAAACAGTAACAAAGTGAAAACAAACCATAAAAAGAATCCCCCACCATATTAGAAAAAGAGAGTGATGTTTAATAAATTAAACAATACCAGAACAACAAAATTGCAATCAGTAGAACTGGAGAGATGACATTTTAAAGATTTCAGTGAAAATAGTGCCAAAAGAACTGCAGCGTCAGCTGTGGATATCTGGTTGCTCCGGACCAGGACAAATTGACAAGTTAAAGCTAACTGCGATGGAGCGCAGGCCAGCTACTGGGACCCATTTAGGCCCATTGAACAAGAGTACCTTAACCCTGGTTGTGGTTCCAGGCAGAATGTCCTTGGTTCCAGAAAAGTTCTGATTTGGTGGTGTTAGTAGTCCAGTACTTATACCCAAATGTGCCTTTGTAGTGGGGGAGACTTCAAAGAGGCATTCTGAAAATCACAAGGCCCCTGACTTTCCTGCCATGGCTCCAGACTCACTGCAGAGGGGTATGCTGTTATTTGTGTGGTGAAAGGAACAGCTCTATTCAGATGCCAGAGTCAGCTCCTCCCTCTCAATCTACCCCAGGAAGGCCCATCAGCCTGGTGATGGGCCATGAGGATGCAAATGTCATACCCCAGCTCCGTTAGTGTGACTGTCTAGAGGTAATGCAGCAAGCCCAGCTGTACCCCAACCCAGGTTTGTATTCAGAGAAAGGCAGATGCACAGAATGGTTAAAGTAGTAAAATGCCAACTTTCTAAAAGTGGCATTTTCAGACTTACATTTTAAAATCCGACCACCATAAGTTGGGATTTTTAATTGTGAGTCAAGAGACACCAAACTCCGAACCTGTATCTTTTCCCAATTGGAAATTGCACTTAGAATATGTTTTAAGGCAATCCTAATGCTAACCTATTGAAAAAGATTGGACTTGCAGTAGTGAAGAACAGATTTCACAATTTTTCACTACCAGGATATATAAAACTCAAAAGTACATGTCCTACCTTTTTAAATACACTACAACATATGTATGTTGGATTTTTGTCTTTTTGGTCTTGTTGAGTTTAGATAAAGATATTTTATTTTTCTAAACTGGTGTGGTGTGGTGTCCATTTGTGGTGTTATCACTGTATTACTGTGTGTTGAGTACAAATACTTTACACATTGCCTTTGGGATAAGTCTGTCTGCTCATGCCAAGTTACCCAGGGGGTGAGGAGGGGTTATCTTAAGTGTGTATCCCCCCTTACCCTGACTACAAACAAGGGTCCCTATGTGGACAAAGGTACCTACCTCTGTCAACTAGAGACCCCCATTTTTAACAGTGGGCTTGTTGTGAACATTATCCGTGTGAACAGCTCCCCTTACAATAAACCGATTTGTTGAGTCAATACTACGCTTACTATGAGGTCCCAAAAGGCCTATCGCTTACATTTGGCATGTCACCTACATGATCATTTGCTTCAATCACTTATTATGCACATGACTTATAATTTTGTCCATTCCTAGTGGATGGGCGGGTTCCTGGTTCCTTGTCGCTCCCCTCCTCTTGGAATGGTGTTAGCAGTCCTTGGTGTTCCCTTGTGATGTCATACGTTTCAGCCTCCTCACGCAGCCTTTGCTAATTAGTTAAGTGTGAACCAATAGTCGATTGCCACATCACAGGTTACCCGAAACCTGGCCGTGCATGCAGACAGGTGATGCAGTGCAATTTTATAAATCATAATACACTACAAATTTGCGAACTAAAGACACGAAAACCTGCAATAGCACTTTGCACATGATAAAGACATTGACACATGAAATAGAGACAAGTGTAGTAGAAGCACTGTAAAAGCGTGCTTTAAAATGTGAGATTAGGAAAACATATATACAAAATAATATTGATACATATAAACAAGTAGTATTAATGAATTTCTAATGAGTGTTGTTTGGTAACATTAATTGATACGAATATGCTATTAATAAAGTAGCCAAGTGCTTTCAAATGTCTAGTGTTAGAGTGCACCACTTAGAAAAATCGTGCAAATGTATGTGGAAACTAGGTATGAGCTTGAAATTTTACATAATGAAACTAGAGAACCCATGGTTTATTAAAAACTAAAAACGATTTTTGTATTATGAACTTAGAAAATTATACATTTATATCAACGTTGTGAAATATTGTGGTAGTAGGGTATTTCTAACAGAAGCTATTTCCATGTAGTAATACTTTGTGGATGTTCTACATATTCCTTATTTGAATTGATTTTATTTAATTATACTTGCCAATTATTTAAAGTTTATTTCAGATAAAGGTGTAATGGTTTAAAGGCATTTCGAATTTCTTTTTCAAATGTTGGGCTTTTTATTTGTGGCCTAAAACAATGGGCACCTTACAGCTAGTAAAATGTTGCCCTATTTGTCCTGTAGATGTGTACACCCCGACATTCCTGAATGTTTCTTCAATGTTCTCTGTGAATTATTCCTGTGGAAACAGAATTGCAGCTGTTACTTTAGATAAATATTTAGTTTCTTTTTTTACCGATACTAGGCCTAGGTACCTCATAGGGGCCTGTAACGATCTTAGTCATAAAGCCTCCAATCTGAGGTCGGAGCTTTACGACCAAGATCGTCTGTTTCAATTCCAACTGGCTGATTACAATACAGCATCTCATAATTGAAACCAGCCAGTCACTCCGGCTGGCTTATTATGGCCTCCAGGAGCCGGTCGGCCAGTCAGAGACTAGCCCGTAATCCCATAGGAAGGCGTTTATGCCTTCAGGATTATGATACTTGACTTCTCACAGGCTTTCCATGTAGAGCTTTCCGACATGGAAAGCCTGTCGAAAAGTGAGTTTGTAGGCCCCTAGTAAGGCCCCCTTTCACTTGCAGCCCCCGGTTTATAGGCCGAGGGGACACCTATGGTACCACCCTGTTAATCTCTGCATTTTGTGGCAGGCACCTTGAGGTGCCTGCCACGTGGTGCAGGGATTAACACAACCTCTCATTTCCCTATGAGAGTTTGTACTATGCCCGGTTTACGGCCGTAACACATGCTTCCATAATGAAATGACGAAATGCGACTGCACCTAACTAGGCAGTCTGGACTGCCAACCGCAGGTCGGTCGGTCCTGTTTCCACCACAGTGTCAGTCGGAGGAAACTTCGACTGACATTGTAATAAGCCTCTTAATCTCTAGATTCTCATGACCAGCAATGGTAACCATTTCACTGTTTCAAGCTTCCTAGGTAACATTATGCAAATATGGACACGTGATAGTCTTTTGATGGTGGTGTGATGCCATCTCACTGTGAATCTTAAAAACTTTATAAAAGAAGACACCCCAAAGGAGGGCAACTCGGACACCATGGACTTTTGCTTCTCCATGAGACAGTACACTTTTCTTCTCCTCGAGTGACAGGAAGCTATGCTCATCGATTTTTGAACTTTCTTTTACTGTTGGACTGACATGGGATGCTACAATCTGTAGCATATGGACTGATACCTTCTATGCCGAACCATTTTATTTTCAATTTCCTCTGCTCTATGCTAATGGACTCACCCTTAACAGACTTTAAATCTGAACCCTTCCCCTTTCTTTGTAGGATTTAAGCTCTTAGGTGAATGGACTATTCTTCTCTCTTTAAGGGTATTTGGACCTTGTAAACTCTGTAAATAAATTATATGGTAAGTATCTGAAAAGCCTAACCTAAATGCTTGACCTATGAATCAAAGCTGTGATATTTTTAACAAATTTGAAAAGACATTTCTATTGGCATGTAAGCACAGTGTTCTAATTATCAACTTACCACAATGAAGTATGTTGGCAAGACTGGTGCGGGTGAGAGTGTTGGGACATCCAGTAGAACATCGGACCGGATGGTTTAATGGAGGATTGAGGCCCAAAATTCAATTAACTTTTCTTGGGGATGTCGGCGCTCCACTACCAGTCAGGGGGAAATGCAGTCCTCCCATTGGCCCGAAGAACTAATCACATTGCTGGATATTTCAAAGAGTGTACACAGTGTCCTTCGACTTTTGGCTTTATCGTCGCACTGAGGAAGGCAATGTGCTGAAACGCGTCTGCGATCATTAAAGCCTCAAATTATACCCCGTGAGTGCACCAAACTTTTCTTCGGTATATATGTGTATATACACATATGTACATTACCTACTGGCGGTCGCCAGTAGGTAGTTATAGTTAGGACCTATTTTCCATAGGAAATCCACAACATTCTATTCCCAATAAGTCTGGCGCCGGTAGACGAATCATCCCGCGAAATTTTCCAAACTTTTGGCCAGCTCCGCTCTGCTCCCACCCTGAAAGTTTTGTGGTGATTCGTCAAGCGGGGGCCGAGAAAAAAGGGGGGTCCCAAAACGCGTTTTCCCCATGCAATTTCCCATAGGATCTGTTGTTGCAGCTACAGCCCGAACCGCTGAACGGAATGACACCAAATTTGGCAAAGAGGTAGTCCTCAATTCAGACTCGTGCCTTTTGCATAAATGGTGTGAATCCGTTCAGTAGTTCCTGAGAAAATTAGAGTTAAAAGTACATAAATATCTATGGCCGCGGAGGATCCGCGGACCGTACACGCACCGTACGCGCACCATCCACGAACCGAGCGCGCACCCTTCCGATCGCGCGCTGAATGCTAATTGGCTGTCGAATGTCTCTCTACATTCGAAACCAGGAACTGTTGGCGCTCATTTTCTGCCTCGGTAGAAGCGAGGCTGAAGAAGCATGGGGAATAAGTGTGTAAAACATATAAAGGGGGCAGAGTGGAAATACTCTGACCCTCTAGAGGTGCTTAGGGGGTCCCAGAAGGACCCCCTGGGGCCCCCTTTTAAAAATAAAAAAAACGGCGAAATGCGCGCACAGTGCGCTCATCCTATCGCGTTGGGTACGCGGATCCACGGAATTTAAAAAAAAAAAAGAAAAGACAAGAAATCATTGGTTGTATGACTACTTTGTACACTGAAAGGTAGGGTGTATATTTCTGTTTTTTAAAGGTATGATTCTTATTGGTTACCAAAAACAGATTGTAAGGAACATTATATATGATTAGCTGATATGTTGAAAAGTGAAGCACACTTCCTCTCTTGTGTAGGAACATTGTGTGCTGAACTTCTGACCTGTGTGCTTAGTGCAGTGTTCCATGACCTGTTTCTATGGTAACAGGCAGAAGGCAGATTGGGGGGAAGGGTTGAAATGTCTTTCAGTTGGAAAGGGTTGAAATGTTTAACCAATAGAAATGTGTGTTTGCTTTTGAGTTTATGTGTGAAGGATTGTGATTTGATGTTTACATGTATATGTGTGGAAAATGAAAGGGAAACATTTCCATTCTTTGTTTTTGCTGAGAGGTGCACAGTGCAGAGATCCTGTAAAAGAAAATATGGTGAGTGACTGATATACTTCTTAATCTACAAAAGAACTTGAAAGATGAGTTATTTAATTGTGAGGGGATGTATGTAGACTATTTTGATTTTAATCAGACTAATGTATTACTCCTGCTAAAGTGTAGGGAGTACTTTTTTTCTCTACAATCTTATTGACAGTGTGTGTGCATGTAGAAACCATTCTGTGATAAGCATTTGTGTTTTTCATGTGTTTGCAGACATATAACTGTGCTGTTTTTATATTTTGGTAGAATTAGAAACCAGTCATTGTTTATGAATTTGTGAAATGAGTTATGTTATGTTTCTATACTAAAATGTAGTACTACTTGAAGAAATGTGTTTTGGTATAGTGTAAGGAATAGTGTTGTTTGTCTAGAATCACACAGTGAGTCTGTGTGCATTTGGGAACCACTGTGAGAGAAGCATTTGGTAACATCGTGTATTTGCTGACAGATAACTGTTTTAACCTGTCATGTTGTGAAGTTTTAGTAGCATTAGAAGACAGTTATGGCTTATGATTTGATTAAATGAGTCAGGCTTTGACAGAAAAGTGCAGTCCTGAAATATGTAGATTGTGTGCAGTTCCCTTACCACTTGCACTGTAGTGAATGAGTTTTGGTAAACTCCTAGGGATAGTGGTGCTTGTCTAGAATCACAGTGTGAGTTAGTGTGTATTTGGGATCAGTGTGAGAGAAGCATTTGGTGACATCATGTATTTGCTGACAGATAACTTTTTAAAAACCTGTCATGTTGTGAAGTTTTAGTAGCATTAGAATCCAGTCTTTGCTTATGCGTTGATTAAATGAGTCATGCTTTGACACTGATGTGCTGTACTTAAATATGTAGATTGTGTTCAGTACCATTAACTCTTCTAGACTAGTGAATGAGTTTTGGTAAACTCCTAGGATAGTGTTGATTGTCTAAAATCACACTGTGAGTCTGTGTGCATTTGGGTAAGGATTGTGAGAGAAGCATTTGGTAACATCGTGTATTTGCTGACAGATAACTGTTTAAAAACCTGTCATGTTGTGAAGTTTTAGTAGCATTAGAAGCCAGTCTTTGCTTATGCTTTGATTAAATGAGTCAGGCTTTGACACAAAAGTGCAGTCTTGAAATATGAAGATTGTGTGCAGTTTCCTTACCACTTCCACTGTAGTGAATGATTTTTGGTAAACTCCTAGGTATAGTGGTTGACATTAGAAGACAGTTATGGCTTATGATTTGATTAAATGAGTCAGGCTGTGACAGAAAAGTGCAGTCCTGAAATATGTAGATTGTGTGCAGTTCCCTTACCACTTGCACTGTAGTGAATGGTTTGTGGTAAACTCCTAGGTATAGTGGTTGTTGTCTAGAATCACACTGTGAGTCTGTGTGCATTTGGGAACCACTGTGAGAGAAGCATTTGGTAACATTATGTATTTTTTAGCAGATAACTCTTTTAAAACCTGTCATGTTGTCAAGTTTTAGTAGCATTAGAAGCTAGTCTTTGCTTATGCATTGATAAAATGAGTCAGGGTTTGACACTAAGGTGCAGTACCATGTACTATTCTGTACACTGTGGCAGAACTGAAAATTTAAAAGTTTTACCTAAGCACTGTCCTAGAAGTAGTCTGATTATTTAGTCAGTTTCTAAGTACCAAACAGATTGCTTCAAATGTCTATGCAGTATGCATGTAGTGTTCTAACATACTATACACTTGTCTTTTACACCTTCAATTCCCTAGTCAGTATCCATACACTTCCAGGAAACACCCTGTCACTCCCTTTGCAGTCCTCTAGTGACCCATTCAATAGCATGTACTAATCCATTCACTGTGCCAAAACCCAAACTCTTATAAATTCACCAAGACACTCTCTTTCCAGTACTCTAATGATTCAGTCACTGCCTAAGTATTCATGCACTGAGCCAGGTCTTAGCACATGGACTTCTTCAAACCCCTATCCACTATGCATGCAGTCCTCTAACCACCTACACACTTGTCCTTCACACCTTCAATTCCCCAGTCAGTATCCATTCACTTCCAGCAAACACCCTGTCATTCCCGTTGCACTCCTCTAGTGACCCATTCAGCATCATGTACTAATCCATTCACTGCACCAAACCCTAATAAATTCACCCAGGCACTCTCCTTGCAGTACTCTAATCATTCAGTCAGTACCCAAGTACTCATCCAGTGACCCAGGCCTTAGTATATGGACTGCTTCAAACCCCTATCCACTATTCATGCAGTCCTTTAACCACCTACACAATTGTCTTCAATTCCCTAGTTAGTATCCATACACTTCCAGGAAACACCCTGTCACTCCCTTTGCAGTCTTCTAGTGACCCATTCAGCATCATGTACTAATACATTCCCTGTGCGAAAAGCCTAGCACTTATAAATTCACCTAGGCACTCTCCTTGCTGTACTCTAATCATTCAGTCAGTACCCAAGTAGTCATGCAGTGAGCCAGGCCTTAGCACATGGACTGCTTTAAATGCCTATGCAGTATGGATGCAGTCCTCTAATCACCAACACAGTTGTGTTTCACACCTTCAATTCCCTAGTTAGTATTCATACTCTTCTAGCAAACACCCTGTCACTCACCCAGCGTGTCTCCTTATAGTACTGTAATCATTTAGTCAGTTATCATGTAGAGTTTTAGTGAGGTAGGCTTTAGGGCATGAACTGCTTCAAAGTAGTATGCACTATGCATGTAGTGTTTTAACCATCGTCACACTTGTGGTTCAGGGACATAGTTTCTTAGTCAGTAGTTATATAAAATGTGTTTGTACAGTAATGGAATAGTATAATTTTGAAAGTTATTAATATACATTTATTTGTGATTCTTTTTTACAGATACAGAATAGGAGTGTTTCTCATCTGTTTGCACTCTTCTCGTGCAAGATGGTTCGGATGAAGGGTCCTTAGGTGTTTCATCATACTTGCCGTGCGAGTATTTCTTGTTAGAATCCCCTCGTGACAGAACTCTTTTGCAAATCTTGCACGTGACCAAGGTGGCATTGGTCTTTGTTTGCCCCTTGGGAAAAGTAAAACATTTCCTCACCACTGGAGAAAAACGTTGTGGGCGTGGTGCCTTCTGCAAAAAATGGTCCTCAGATTCAGTAAATATTTTAAAGCGGCAACATTTACAGTTTTTGTAAGTTAAACTTATAAAATTGTGTTAGCTGTATTCATTTTAAATATCTGTGATTTGTTTTTTTGTGGTATTTTGTTGAGAATAGCATGTTGTTTTTTTTTTAACAATCTTTCTGATTTTCCAGGTCTGTCGTCGACATCCATGGTCCCCACAGGAGTGTTCCGCCTTGTTGTTTTGTATTATTTTTGATACATTTTGTTAATTAGTTTATCGTTCATATATATGTTAAAAAAAAAATAAAGTTTGAAAATAGTTTATCGTTTACATATTTATGATTATAAAAAAAAAAGTTTGAAAAAAAAATTAATAACGTTTTTGGTTGTTCTCTTAGCTGCTGTGTGACTCTTTCTTGTTCTTATTACTGTTATTTGATGGAGTCCACCATGGTGTTAAATTTTGGGGCACTTATCGCTGGAATACTGGTGATATCTGCAGTTTGCACCGACTTCTGAATAGTGTGTTAGATTTATCACAACTTTACTTCCGTTAAAGTGCTGATAATGAAATGGAGACTAGCCGTTCCCGTGCAAAAAGACACGAGGTGCACCTTTCCGATTTATTCTAAATACTAAAATCATGTATTGAATTGCACTGAGGTATTGGCTGCACTTACAGTGTACACACAAAATCTATTAAGAAATCTCATTGTATTTATATTGATTGGGAATAGTGCGTCAGGTGCTGGATCTTGACGAGATACACTGCTCAGTTCGTATATTGTTCTGCACACGAAAAAAATCACATCACAACTTTCACACCAATTGCAATGCGAAACAAATTCCGGCGATAAGACACGTTAGCACCAGGGATTTTACACCTGCTTTCTGCTGGTGTGAAGCAGGACAACTACCTGCACCATGAAAGGGAACACAGCCAAGAGCCACACCAGAACACCCACAGGTGCCGTAGAGTCAATGAGCATGATACAGGGATACCCATGAGGGCCAGAAGACTCATCTCAACAACTCCAGGACCGCCAATGCCCCCCAAACCCACATCTTAGCAAGTGTGTCATTGTCTTAGCATGATAGGCACGAGCCCTGCACCATCACAGTGTGCTGTCACCTCAGCGTTGGTAGTGAGCCTGGACGTGTAGCTACGCACGCATCCTCCTGCATGCACAACAAGCGTGTGCTGGTCTGGGGTTCACAGGTCAGTGCAGGGGTGTGCCTATCCGGCAAGGGGAACGGGGTGTCTCGGACATGTCCGTGTACAGGAAGTGCGGTAAGTGTGTCTCTGTGTTCTGGTGTGGCCTGCTACAAGAGCCGCAGCAGTCGATGTTGTAAAGTTGCATGCACCACCTCCAAACGGCACTGTGATGGTGTAGTTGGAATGTAGCAGGACATGCGCAAATAGGCATTACAATGGCGTGCCGTACGAGTGCACGAGATACAACAGCGCACCGTACAAAAGTGTGGGGGCTCATGGGAGGGAGGAGCAGCCGTTTGGCAACATAACACACAGTGAACTCGACCATGTGCCACATGCTGGGCATCTCATCCATGATGACCACGGTTGCAGCCATCCCATAACACCAATGACTGGCCTTTGTACACATCCTGTATGAATGCAGCGTGGTTTTCACTTCTATGCTCGTTCAGTGGTGTGATGTTGGTGGGTTGTGTGACTTGTGCTCCTTGTTGGTGTGTTTCATTTTGACCATTGTTAGTCTATATGTGTGTTGTTCTTAATTGTGCATGTGTGCCATTCTGCCCATCTCCCCCCCTCCCACCACTCCCTGCTCCTTCCTCTTCCTGGTGCTGTTGTGTCTATAATTTTGTTGCTCCACACATCAATACATGTAAAGAATACATTAGAATAGTTCCTTGATTCTTTTAGGTTTCAATACTTCTCTATTGGTTTCTTTTTAACTTTCTATATGAACCGTTTTTTAAATATTCAACAACACATAGAAGTCAGAAGTGCAACGTATTCTATCAACACACTTTCTAGAACATTCTACAACATGTGCAGGTTAAAAGTTCATCAATTTTTTAAAACTTAACGATATTTTTTTGCAACATTTTCTTGAACATTTAGCGACACGTGCAGGTTAAAAGTTCACGATTGTTTTAAGTTTGAACAGTGCCTTCCAAATGCAAGTAGCAGGTGTGGTTGAGCTGAGCAAATTTTATCCTATGATATGTACTCCTCGTTGAAACTGCTTTTTCTTAACCAATCACAAAGATGCTTTTCATTAAAACTAATGTGCACCCTACTTTTAAAAAAGAATGCTTTTCATGATATCTTTAGAGATAAGTTATAGATAGGAATTAGCATTTAAAAAACCTTTGAAATTCACTGAAAAAACCATAGGTTTCATGCACGTTATAGTTAGGAATTGGCATTTAAAAAACCTTTGAAATTCACTGAAAAAACCATAGGTTTCAGGCACGTTATAGTTAGGAATTAGCATTTAAAAAACCTTAGAAATTCACTGAAAAAACCATAGGTTTCAGGGGCGTTATAGTTAGCTGGACATTTCCCTCGTACAAAACCCTAGAAATTCCCCTCTTATAGTTAGTTTAGCTAACTATAACTCGCGCCCCCGCTATGCACTGCTGATGACGTCACATATTACATCACTCATGACATGGTCAGTGACATCACTGATGACATCACTGATGACATCTCAAATGACATCACTGATGACATCATCCATTGAGTATGTGTTTCTGAACAGTTTTAATATGTTTAATATATATAGGGAAAGGCCTGTTGAAGAATAAGTGGGTGTACAAGTGTGTGAATGGATGATTTTCTAGGTGCGTAACTCTATAAGTGAGTCATTAAATGTATCTTACTGCAGACTAGTGACTAAACTGTGTGAATGTCTGTATGTGTCTGTGTGTTGGTGTATAAGTGGCTGCATGGCTTTGTGAATAGCTATATGAGTGTCTATATGGGTTATTGATTGGTTGTCTGAGTATCTGTATGGGTACCTGAGTATTTGTGTGGGTAGGGTGTGTGTGTGACTCTGTGACTAGATGTGTGAGTGGGTGATTCAGTGGGTGCATGGTTTTAAGAGTGCATCTGTGATGGACTGTATGGTTGGGTGACTGTATGTAAGGGTGTGTTAGTGCTTGAATGTATATCTCAGTTGTACATGTGTCAGTAACTACATATGTGAAACGCAGTGTATATGTGTGTAAGAGTATATAACTATCTATATGTGAGAGTGTGTGATTTTGTGAGTGGCTGTATGCACCATAGTGCAAGGATATCTGTGTCATGTGCTGTTTGTTTTTCTGCAGGAAGACACAGAATTTGTTAGTATTTTTATGAGTAAGTGAACTTGAGTGTGTTTAACTGTATAGGTGAGTAAATTGGACTGTGATTAATTATTTGCATGACTGACTAGATGTGTCAGTACCTCAATGGATGATTGGCGGTGTGTGAGTGTCTATATAGGTGTATAAATGCACAGAGTGACTGTAAGTATGAGTGACTGTACAGGTGAGTGAGTGGACATGTATGTAGACCTAAAAGTCAATGAGTGGGTGTGTAGTTATTGGTATTGGAGTATCTATGGTTGTCAAAATGGCCGTTTGAAATTTTGAGTCGGTGTATCAAAGGTTATATTAGGGTGTGAAAAGGTGCACTAATTTGTCACATGGATGACGTCATCAGTGATGTCATGAGTGATGTCATTTGAGATGTCATCAGTGATGTCATCAGTGATGTCACTGACCATGTCATGAGTGATGTAATATGTGACGTCATCAGCAGTGCATTGCGGGGGCGCGAGTTATAGTTAGCTGAACTAACTATAACAGGGGAATTTCTAGGGTTTTGTACGAGGGAAATGTCCAGCTAACTATAACGCCCCTGAAACCTATGGTTTTTTCAGTGAATATATTATATATGAATATATATATATATATATATATATATATCTATATCTATATCTATATCTATATATATATTCACTGAAAAAACCATAGGTTTCACACATGTTATAGTTAGCTGGACATTTTACTGATAAAAAACCAATGAAATTCCCCCGTTATAGTTAGTGCAGGCTACTATAACTCACGCGACCGCAATCCTCTGCTGATGACATATGTGTCTTTATGAAAAAAAAATATTTGTAATATATGTATAGCTAAAATTTAATGGAAGAAGACATGGGCAAATAAGTGTCTAAATACAGTATTAGCATCAGCAGAGGATTGCAGTCATGTGAGTTATAGTTGCCTGCACTAACTATAACGGGGGAATTTCATTGGTTTTTTATCAGTAAAATGTCCAGCTAACTATAACATGTGTGAAACCTATGGTTTTTTCAGTGAATTTGCAAGGTTTTTTAAATGCTAATTCCCAACTATAACGTGTGTGAAACCTATGGTTTTTTCAGTGAATTTGTACGGTTTTTTAAATGCTAAGTTACTTTACGCCATTCGTGGCGTGCGCGCCCACTTAACGCAGTTCATTCCGTGCGCGCACGGTGCGCTTCGCGCACCGTGCGCGCACAGTAAGCACGCGCGCCCACTTTACGCAGATAGTGGCGTGCACGCAGGGTGGGCACGCGGTGCGCTACGCGCACCGCGTGCCCACGTTACGCTGGATGGGCCATGTACGCACGTTGCGCTTCGCGCACCGTGCGCACTTGGAGGACATATCATGTGCTTCGTTGTGAAAGGTAATGTTTGATTTTTTTAAGTGCAGGTCAAATGCTTATCCCATGCACAAATGGTGCCCTTTGGGCACCATTTGCACACGGGGTGTGGAGAATGTGGATAATTTTTTTTTTTTTTAATTTTTTTACCGTACGTGTACGGTAAGCGTAATCGGCGATTTTTCAAAAAAAATTAAAATTGAATTTTTGGCCTTGGGGGTTCTGTGAGAACACCTTCATCAAGGCTAGGTGGTTGGGAGCAGTCTAAACATCCCCTTTATATGTTTTTTGTCTTCGTTTTTCTTACACCCCCTCAGAGTGCGAGATAGAAAATGGCGGACACCGCTTCCTGGTTTCGACCGATTCGAATGTTTACTAATATCTAACAGCCAATCAGCACGTCACCGTACGCGTACGGTAAGCGCACAGTAAGCGCACCGTAAGCTGGCTCAGATATATATATCGATTTAAAGGCTATTTTCTCAGAATCTACTGAACAGATTTACACCAAACCTACAAAAGGCACTTCCTTGACCTGTAGACTACCTCTCTGCCAAATTTCAAGGAACTCTGTTCAGCCGTTCGGGCTGTAGCTGTGTCTAAAGGTCCTATGGAAAAATGCATGGGAAAAACGCGTTTTGGGACCCCCCTTTTATCTCAGCCCCCGCTTGACGAATCCCCCCGAGACTTTCAGGGTAGGAGCGGAGCGTAGCGCCCCATTAGTTTTGAAAATTTCGCGAGGATTCGTCGACCGGCGCCAAAGTTATTCAAAATAGAATGTTGCGGTTTTCCTATGGAAACAGGGTCCTAACTATAACTACCTACTGGCGACTATAACATGTGTGAAACCTATGGTTTTTTCAGTGAATTTGCAAGGTTTTTTAAATGCTAATTCCCAACTATAACGTGTGTGAAACCTATGGTTTTTTCAGTGAATTTGTACGGTTTTTTAAATGCTAAGTTACTTTACGCCATTCGTGGCGTGCGCGCCCACTTAACGCAGTTCATTCCGTGCGCGCACGGTGCGCTTCGCGCACCGTGCGCGCACAGTAAGCACGCGCGCCCACTTTACGCAGATAGTGGCGTGCACGCAGGGTGGGCACGCGGTGCGCTACGCGCACCGCGTGCCCACGTTACGCTGGATGGGCCATGTACGCACGTTGCGCTTCGCGCACCGTGCGCACTTGGAGGACATATCATGTGCTTCGTTGTGAAAGGTAATGTTTGATTTTTTTAAGTGCAGGTCAAATGCTTATCCCATGCACAAATGGTGCCCTTTGGGCACCATTTGCACACGGGGTGTGGAGAATGTGGATAATTTTTTTTTTTTTTAATTTTTTTACCGTACGTGTACGGTAAGCGTAATCGGCGATTTTTCAAAAAAAATTAAAATTGAATTTTTGGCCTTGGGGGTTCTGTGAGAACACCTTCATCAAGGCTAGGTGGTTGGGAGCAGTCTAAACATCCCCTTTATATGTTTTTTGTCTTCGTTTTTCTTACACCCCCTCAGAGTGCGAGATAGAAAATGGCGGACACCGCTTCCTGGTTTCGACCGATTCGAATGTTTACTAATATCTAACAGCCAATCAGCACGTCACCGTACGCGTACGGTAAGCGCACAGTAAGCGCACCGTAAGCTGGCTCAGATATATATATCGATTTAAAGGCTATTTTCTCAGAATCTACTGAACAGATTTACACCAAACCTACAAAAGGCACTTCCTTGACCTGTAGACTACCTCTCTGCCAAATTTCAAGGAACTCTGTTCAGCCGTTCGGGCTGTAGCTGTGTCTAAAGGTCCTATGGAAAAATGCATGGGAAAAACGCGTTTTGGGACCCCCCTTTTATCTCAGCCCCCGCTTGACGAATCCCCCCGAGACTTTCAGGGTAGGAGCGGAGCGTAGCGCCCCATTAGTTTTGAAAATTTCGCGAGGATTCGTCGACCGGCGCCAAAGTTATTCAAAATAGAATGTTGCGGTTTTCCTATGGAAACAGGGTCCTAACTATAACTACCTACTGGCGACCGCCAGTAGGTAATATATATATATATATATATATATATATATATATATATATATATATATATATATATATATATATATATATATATATATATATATATATATATATATAAAATGCTCCAAGTTGCCCAACAGCTTTGGCGATGCACTCTGGGGCCAACTATACCAACTAGACTCTCCAGTCAATGAGATGCGGCCTGACACGTTTAGATAAACATCTTTCTCAAAGGCCGTTAATGCGTGTAACACGGCGTCTTGTGCCACACCTTTATTTAGATTGCTGCCTCCTGATAGGTTCATTATCAGCAGTCTTCCCAGGCATTCTGGTTAATGTAGTGTAGCGCTAATAAAACCCTTGGATGGGTGCCGTTTTGTCACACACAGTCACAGATGCCAACCCTGGATAGGCCTCAAATTCTGCTGAGTCTTTATTTCCGGTGCTGGTCCCTTCGGTAACACTAGGCACAATGTGGCATCCATCCAGGATTGATATATGGACTTTTGAACCCCTAAGACTACATGCAAAAAATTAATGCAGCCCATTTGGGTAAATGATATTGCCAAACCACGGAACCCAAAAGCACACAATGCCCCTTCCTGACTTCAAAAGCCCATGAAGAAGTAAATTAACGAAACGCGTCAGCACGAGTCAGGTGCTTGTAATTGTTTCTGACTGTGCATGCCCGTACCAATAAAAGCCGATGGGGAAAGGCGATTTGCTTTCGAGTGCTGCTCATGTTTTGGACACTTCCCCACTGAGCCTGATATACTAGCGGCCGTCCTGCCGCTGAGTTAGCAACACCCATGGAGAGAGGTGGCCACGGAGCTCCTATAAATGGAGAGCTCGCATTGTGGAGAGCAAGTATGGATTCAGGGAACGCGCGATCGGAGGGGCTCATGGGGAGCCTTTATGAAGCATTGAACTGAAGTGGAACTGAAATTAACGAAACGCGTCGGCACGAGTCAGGTGCTTGTAATTGTTTCTGACCGTATCAATAAAAGCCGATGGGGAAAGGCGACTTGCTTTCGAGTGCTGCTCATGTTTTGGACACTTCCCCACCGAGGTGTGTGTGTATATATATTCACTTAAAAAACCATAGGTTTCACACATGTTATAGTTAGGTGGACATTTCACTCGTAAAAAAACAATGAAATTCCATCGTTATAGTTAGTTCAGATAAGTATAACTCGCGCGCCTGCAATCCAGTGCTCATGACGTCACGTATTTCATCACTCATGACATGGTCAGTGGCATCATTCATGACATCACTGATGACATCATCCTTGTGATAGAGTGGCGGTCGCGCGAGTTATAGTTATCTGAACTAACTATACGGTGGAATTTCATTGGTTTTTTACGAGTGAAATGTCCACCTAACTGTGTGAAACCTATGGTTTTTTTAAGTGAGTTTGCAAGGTTTTTTAAATGCTAATTCCTAACTATAACGTGTGTGAAACCTATGGTTTTTTAAGTGAATTTGTACGGTTTTTTAAATGGCAATTTTATTTTTTTTTGTATGGTTTTTCACCGTGTGCGCACGGTGCGTGCACCCAGCGATTTAAAAAAAAAATAAATGTTTTTTTACCCTTCGGGGTCCTTTAGGGACCCCCTGACAAAGGCTAGGGAGTCAGGAACTCTCTACCCTGCCCCCTTTTCACGTTCGCAAACTCTCTTTTTCACTCTCGCACCCACAACAAACAAAATGGCGGCCGACACTTTCTGATTTCGACCGATTCGAACGTTGACTGACATGTAACCACCAATCAGAATTACGCTCGTGCACGTTAGGGTGCGCGCACGGTGCGCGCACGGTGCGCGGCTATAGATATTTATGTGCTTTAACTGCAATTTTCTCAGGAACTACTGAACAGATTGACTCCATGTATGCAAAAGGCACTTCCTTGACCTGAGGACTACCTCTCTGCCAAATTTCAAGTAATTCTGTTCAGCCGTTCGGGCTGTACCTTCGACTAAAGGTCCTATGGGAAAATGCATGGGGAAAACGCATTTTGGGACCCCCCTTTTTTCTCGGCCCCCGCTTGACGAATCACCCAAGACTTTCAGGGTAGGAGCTGAGCAGAGCGCCCCATTAGTTTTAAACATTTCACGAGGATTCGTCAACCGGCGCAAAAGTTATTCAAAATAGAATTTTCAGATTTCCTATGGAAACACGGTCCTAACTATATCTACTGGCGACCGCCAGTAGATAATATATACATATATACATATATATATATGATGGCCGTCGCTCTGGGCAAATAAATAAATTTGCACTTTAAACTGGTTTGTGTACTTACTTCGCAAGCTCCGGAAGGATTATCGAGGCTGGTGAATGTGGTAATCAAGATATATATATATATATATATATATATTACCTACTGGCGGTCGCCAGTAGGTAGTTATAGTTAGGACCCTGTTTCCATAGGAAAACCGCAACATTCTATTTTGAATAACTTTGGCGCCGGTCGACGAATCCTCGCGAGATTTTCAAAACTAATGGGGCGCTACGCTCCGCTCCTACCCTGAAAGTCTCGGGGGGATTCGTCAAGCGGGGGCTGAGATAAAAGGGGGGTCCCAAAACGCGTTTTTCCCATGCATTTTTCCATAGGTCCTTTAGACACAGCTACAGCCCGAACGGCTGAACAGAGTTCCTTGAAATTTGGCAGAGAGGTAGTCTACAGGTCAAGGAAGTGCCTTTTGTAGGTTTGGTGTAAATCTGTTCAGTAGATTCTGAGAAAATAGCCTTTAAATCAATATATATATCTGAGCCAGCTTACGGTGCGCTTACGGTGCGCTTACTGTACGCGATTCTGATTGGCTGTTAGATCTTAGTAAACATTCGAATCGGTCGAAACCAGGAAGTGGCGGCCGCCATTTTCTCTCTCGCACTCTGAGAGGGGGTTAAAAAACAAAGAGCAAAAACATGTAAAGGGGCTGTTTAGACAGCTCCTAAGCACCTAGCCATGTTGAGGGAGTCCCCAAAGTTCCCCTAAAGCCAAAAACGGAATTTTCATTTTTTCGATAATTTTGCCGATTACGCTTACCGTACGCGTACGTTAAAAATTATATATAAAAAAAAATATCCACACTCTCCCCACCCCATGTGCAAATGGTGCCCGAAGAGCACCATTTGTGCATGGCTTATGTTGAATAATGAAAAATTAAAATATTACCTTTCACAACGATGCGCATCATATGTCCTCCATGTGCGCACGGTGCGCGAAGCGCATCGTGCGTACATGGCCCATCTAGCGTAACGTGGGCACGCGGTGCGCGTAGCGCATCGCGTGCCCACCGTGCGTGTACGGCACTAACTGCGTAAAGTGGGCGCGCGGTGCGCGAAGCGCACCGCGTGCTCACTGTGCGCGCACGGTGCGCGAAGCGCACCGTGCGCGCACGGAACGAACTGCGTTAAGTGGGCGCGCACGCCACGAATGGCGTAAAGTAACTTAGCATTTAAAAAACTGTACAAATTCACTGAAAAAACCATAGGTTTCACACACATTATAGTTAGGAATTAGCATTTAAAAAACCTTGCAAATTCACTGAAAAAACCATAGGTTTCACACATGTTATAGTTAGCGGAAATTTTACTGATAAAAAACCAATGAAATTCCCCCGTTATAGTTAGTGCAGGCAACTAGAACTCACGCGACCGCAATCCTCTGCTGATGCTAATACTGTATTTAGACACTTATTTGCCCATGTCTTCTTCCATAAATTTTTAGCTATACATATATTACAAATATTTTTTTTTCATAAAGACACATATGTCATCAGCAGAGGATTGCGGTCGCGTGAGTTATAGTTGCCTGCACTAACTATAACGGGGGAATTTCATTGGTTTTTTATCAGTAAAATTTCCGCTAACTATAACATGTGTGAAACCTATGGTTTTTTCAGTGAATATATATATATATATATATATATACATATATATATATATATATATATATATATATATTACCTACTGGCGGTCGCCAGTAGGTAGTTATAGTTAGGACCACGTTTCCATAGGAAATCCGCAACATTCTATTTTGAATAACTTTGGCGCCGGTCGACGAATCCTCGCGAATTTTTCAAAATAGGTGGGGCGCTACGCTCCGCTCCTACCCTGAAAGTCTCGGGGGGATTCGTCAAGCGGGGGCTGAGATAAAAGGGGGGTCCCAAAACGCGTTTTTCCCATGCATTTTTCCATAGGACCTTTAGGCAGGGCTACAGCCCGAACGGCTGAACAGAATTACTTGAAATTTGGCAGAGAGGTAGTCCTCAGGTCAAGGAAGTGCCTTTTGTAGGTTTGGTGTAAATCTGTTCAGTAGATTCTGAGAAAATAGCCTTTAAATCAATATATATATCTGAGCCAGCTTACGGTGCGCTTACGGTACGCTTACCGTACGCGTACGGTGGCGTGCGCGATTCTGATTGGCTCTTAGATCTTAGTAAACATTCGAATCGGCCGAAACCAGGAAGCGGCGGCCGCCATTTTCTCTCTCGCACTGAGAGTGATGATGAAAATACAAAGCACAAAAACATGTAAAGGGGCTGTTTAGACAGCTCCCACACACATAGCCAAGGTGGGGGGGTCCCCAAAGATCCCCCAAGGCCAAAAACGGAATTTTTTTTTTTTCGCTAATTTCGCCGATTACGCTTACCGTACGCGTACGGTAAAAAATAATATAAAAAAAAAAATTATCCACACTCTCCCCACCCCGTGTGCAATTGGTGGCCGAAGGCCACCAATTGTGCATTGCTTATAAGAGAAGAGAAAAACTATAATATTTAAAAAAAAGAAAAGAAAAAAAGAAAATTATCCACACTCTGTCCACCACGTGTGCAAATGGTGCCCGAAGGGCACCATTTGTGCATGGCTTATAAAAATTACGAAAAATTAAAATATTACCTTTCAAAACGAAGTGCATCATATGTCCTCCATGTGCACACGGTGCGCGAAGCGCATCGTGCGTACATGGCCCATCTAGCGTAACGTGGGCACGCGGTGCGCGTAGCGCACCGCGTGCCCACCGTGCGTGCACGGCACTAACTGCGTAAAGTGGGCGCGCGGTGCGCGAAGCGCACCGCGTGCTTACTGTGCGCGCACGGTGCGCGAAGCACACCGTGCGCGCACGGAACGAACTGCGTTAAGTGGGCGCGCACGCCACGAATGGCGTCAAGTAACTTAGCATTTAAAAAACCGTACAAATTCACTGAAAAAACCATAGGTTTCACACACGTTATAGTTAGGAATTAGCATTTAAAAAACCTTGCAAATTCACTGAAAAAACCATAGGTTTCACACATGTTATAGTTAGCGGAAATTTTACTGATAAAAAACCAATGAAATTCCCCCGTTATAGTTAGTGCAGGCAACTATAACTCACGCGACCGCAATCTTCTGCTGATGACATATGTGTCTTTATGAAAAAAAAATATTTGTAATATATGTATAGCTAAAAATGTATGGAAGAAGACATGGGCAAATAAGTGTCTAAATACAGTATTAGCATCAGCAGAGGATTGCGGTCGCGTGAGTTATAGTTGCCTGCACTAACTATAACGGGGGAATTTCATTGGTTTTTTATCAGTAAAATTTCCGCTAACTATAACATGTGTGAAACCTATGGTTTTTTCAGTGAATATATATATATATATATATAGATACACAAGGAAATCCCAAAGCGAAACCAGCCGGAACGGCGCAACACCAGGGTACAGACTCTGTAAGCAAGGATGCAGGGAAGTGTAGTTTATTCAAACATCATTGTCCAAATGACGCGTTTCGGCCGCTAGACATGCGGCCTTGTATATATACATATATATATATATATTTCACTCCGTTGTTTGGCTTAAGCCCAAGCCACTTCTGACGGCGGGCTCGCGGCGGGGTAGCCAGCCCCCAATTATTCCACACTCCAAGGAAAGAGAGGGATCTTCCTTTAAGTAAGTACCTGCACGCATCAATGCCCAGATCCTGGGTAATACAAGTATAGAGACTACTTACATCAAGTCTCATTAATAAGTAATTCTCATTCCAAGTGATTCCATTGAAAATTCTTAGAAAGTTTTCTGAATCTTTTACATAGGATGGCAATACTTGCACAAAAGGTTGTAGAAAATGATCTACGTACTTGGATGTGTTTTATAGCAAACTTCCCCTGGAGGCCACAATGGGTCTCCCCGGAGTATTGAACAGGTTTTTATGTAATGTGGGGAGAAGGTATAATGCCCGAATTTTGGGGTATTTACATACTAGAAACAAGTATTCATCCCATTCCAGGATGCCCTTATCTCACCAATCCACTTGTTTATTCAAATATTAATTGTTGGCTTCCTCATACTGTGTTTGGATGATTTAACATATTTATCTCTGTCTGCTAGTTGCTTGTAACCTTCATTCAAATAAATTTCTAATGGACAGATGACCACATTGCCCCCCTTATCTGATTTTTTGATGACAACATCGGTGTAGCTTTCTAACTCTCTCAGGGCTTCCCTGTGGGCTTTTTTCAAATTGTGAACGACATGGGGTGTCAGTTTTTCAATTTTTTGTAGTTCATTGATCATACCTCTTTCAAAACATTCAATTGCATCATTACTAATCTGGGGGACAAATAACGATTTTGGTTTAAAACCGCTTGCACCTATCATTCCAATATAAATATCAGTAGTAATCAATTTAAAAAAAGGATCATCAATAAAATTAGCATCATTTTCCAATTCATGCATTGTGAGTAAAATCTCAATATCATTAGTGGTCAGGTTTGTCAGAAGTGCTTTTATCTTCTCACTTATCTGTGAATTTTTTGTCGCATACCATTTCTTTAACTTCATTTTTCGTGTGAAATTAAAGAGTTCTATTCATGTCTCCGTATAATTAAATTTAGAGGACGGGCATAAGGACACCCTATTGATAATACCTCTAATTGGTTTATAGACAATACATGTTTCGAAAGATTTACCACAGTCATGGTGTAATTCATTTTCTTGTTTTTCGCCCCCACTGGGCTGTCCGATTTGTCGTTGCTGTCTGATTTTGCTCATTGGCCATTAGATTGAATTTGTTTAAAATATGGGCTTTTACTCCCAATGGCTCTGACTGAACAGAAACATCGCTCTCGCTCTGGTCACTATCCACAGTCTCAGTTGTGACTGTTCCATCATTTCTTTCTTTTTCTTCAGCTGGGATAGTCGGTTTCGAAGTTGAGGCCTGTTCCTGTTTTGTTCTCTCATTTGTTACCTTCCTCAGTTGATCAAGCTTTTTCCCAAAGGTCAAAATCTGCCCCGTTTCATAATCGATTTCATTGCGGTAATATTTCCGTTGCTTTTTCGCTTTTATTTCTTCTTCGATTTTTTTCTAGTCTACTATCAATTTTGGCCATTTCCATATCAAATAAATTTTTACTGTACAGTTCTTTTAATTTCTTGATTATTTCCTCACTTTTAATTTTTATTTTCTCACAATCTTTTTCAGCACATTTTATAAGGATTTTTAGCATGTTAGTGGGGCATTCGTGATTGTTTGTCATCCACTCTTCGACCATTTCAGGATCAGGTTTGTGAAATGTAGGAGTTATAAAAATCCAAATATTACGTGGTATCCTACCACATTCTACATATTTTTGCAAAGCGGTGGCCTCCGACCATTTGGAGTGCTCCTTTTTTAGGTCTCGCCTGCGAACGCAGCGCGAAGCGCTGCTGTCCGCAAGCGAGATCTATTGTTGCTGACTTGCCTCGGAAGTGGGACAGGAGATGGGCACGCGCAGGCTCTTGGCGGATTTGAGTTGGTGTACGTGCACGTGCACACACGCAATGTGCACATCTCCTGTCCCGCTTCCGATAACATGCCAGCCCCGTTGGAGGCTCAGTGCTGGCTATTGTTGGCGCAAAGTGTACTTTTGCAATTCTGAGCAACAATAGCCCACACGGAGCCCCCCCAACCCTTCTTTACTCACCGGGCTGCTCTTCTGGGGGGGGGGGGCTCCTCCTCGTGGCTGCAACACTTCTGTTGCGGGGCTTCCCTGCACTCCTGGGAGCCCCGCGCTGCTGTGGTCATCCTCGGCCGCCGCATTCTTCACCCGGGCCCCCTCCTGGGACCCGGGGCTTCTCTTCACTCCGGCCGCCACCGCGGGGCTCTCCCTTCAACATGGGAGCCCCACGTTAGCACGGCACGCCGGTTTCTGTTTTTGTCGGAGCAGGCCCCGCCCACGTCCCGGGCAAGGGCGCCTGACTTCCGGCTTGTTTTATTTTTTTTAAGGCTTTTAGGATTGAGCTCTGTGGACTTCTTTCAGCTTTGAATTTGATGCTGTAGCCATTCATGGTCAACGAGATGTCACCTTCTTCAGACATGTTCCAGTCACTCACTGAGCTCCTCTGTACTGCCCATTCAAAGCCTGGAGTAACTCAACGGCTCCCGGATCGGACAGGCAGCGCACACTGCCCCAAAGTATGAGACAGACCCCAGCTGTGCCGCTGGAAGCCCCTGGGAGCATCCCCCATTTCAGAGCCGTGGAGAAAGATCCAGGTTCAAACGGATCACGTGCAGGTGTCATCGCAGATGTGTAAGCACAGCGCCTGCAATGTGACCTGGCTGATTCTCTGCGCTTTGTCAGATGTACTTATCAGGCTCTTTGCAAGGAGGGTGGTGGCAAGAATCAGCAGAAATCCGGCTTCATCAACATCCACGAGTCAGGATCCCTTCTGCAAATCGTTGCGACCAGGGAGATTCAGGTGTGCAAGGGACAGCAGACCGAAGGAGGTACATGCTGACTCTGTGATGGCCCAAAAATAAAGGGACATGTAGGGGCTCTAGCAGCAGCCACCAGGACAGCTGCCTGCCGCTTTTGATGGCCATAGCTGCCATTAGGAAATGGAAGCTGTCCCTCACCAACTAGAACCTTCCAAGGCTTTGGGATTGTAATTTTGATGAGAATAGAAAGGGAGAAAAACTCCCTGGACATCCACTTTTCCTTCAAATTCACAAGGAATCTCAATGTTGACACCGTCAGCTGCAAAGATCTTTTTAACCGGTTAGTCGGTGCATTTTTGGTTTTCACAGTTGCTAAGCCTGCTGCTTTGCACACTCGCAGGCTTCACAAGGCAGAAAGGATTTCCCAAATGCTCTGGGTGAAGCCAGAGATTGCATAAACTGTGCAAGCGCATCATTCTGAACGGGTCAATCTTAGAAACTCTGACACAGACTCTGTTAGACACCCACGGGACCCAACAAAAAACACAATCGATACTCCAGGTCCGGTACACTAACCTACTGGCACGCCTAAGCAACACTTCCGGGTGCAGCTTCGCTAATGAGTGCAAATTCAACTTTGTTATTCACATTTATTTACATTAGTAGATAAAGTGATCTGATGTTGAGCCGATGCCAAGGCTCAAACACTGATCCCCCAGATACTGAGTCGGTAGCTCTGACCACTGAGCCATATCCTCTCCCTGAGGGGGGGTGGGGGAGGGGAACAGCACAATCTTATATAGATTTGCTTGTTGAAGCGTTCTGCCGCGTTGGGAGTAATGAGGCGCGAGGACTAAGTCCAGATGGAAGGGACATTATTACTGCACGGTACTTTTGGATCTATCAAGGGTTTCTGTATAGCGCTATGCGTCTCCTTTTGGCTGCTTCGGAGCGCTGTCATTGGTGCAACAGTGTGCTGCTGCGTGGTCTCTTATGCGAAAAAAACATGAGCCCACTGGGTTACATCCATTCAGAGGGGGACAGTCTCGTTGGTTGTTTTCAAGCTCCCATGACGCGCTTTCACATTAATAAAGATGGTGCCCCTTTCTTTAGACGATCGGTGCCTAAAAGAAGCATTTGCAATGCAATAGGTCTCGCATTTGAAAAAGTTTAAGCTATTGGCATTGTTCATGACAATGCCTTTTTTATCTATTTTATAAAATAAACACATAAATAAATGCCATTATCATTTACAATGCCAATAGCTAGTGTTGCATTATAATTAGCAATGCCAACTGCTCACACTTTTATAATGCGAGACCTATTGCATTGCAAATGCTTGTTAATATTTTCCACAGGCTGTCCCAAAGTTTTCTTTTATCATGCTCCCCATTACGGCTTATTTGTGTCGCTGTATTAATATTTTCGGATGTTGTTGATTTAATAAACAGCTTACTAGCTGCTTCTCTCCTTTTCACTCCCCTTACTGATGCCATAATTCCTTTCCAGCACTGTTCGGAATGGAACTCACAGCTTCCTGCTGCTAACTCGTTAAAGTGATTGCTGTGGCTGAAGATAACTCTCCTCAGTCCAGGGTGGCTCCGTATAGCACCCTGCACTTGCTAAACTTGGCCGTATGAACATACACGCTGCCTCCTTGTGCTCACCTGTGTATGGCCGGCGTCCGGGAACAGGGGTCCTCCGACTCCTTCTCACGTTTGTTTACACTCCACCAGGCAGCGCTTCAAGGTCTCACATTCGTCTTCTCTGGCCAAGCTGTCAGGGGTGGGCATGGGCGATTGACACAATCCTCTCCGTAGTTTGGCTAAAGCCCAAGCCACTTCTGACGGCGGGCTCATGACAGGGTATACAGTTTCCAATTATTCCACACTCCTTAGGTGCCAAAGTTGTTGCTATCCAACAACCAAAGAACCACCAGTACCGCGGCCACTTTCAGATAAACATGTTTGTTAGGCAAGACAGATCCCGACGAGTTTGGGAGTTAACTCACTACTTTTTCACTGGCAGGAGTAAGACGTTGTCAGTTTCATTTTTAAAGGTACAACCATTCTTAGTGACATGCACAAAAGTTGTGTAGCAGAGCATGCAAGCTTGGAAAACATTTTTACCTTATTCTTACTGTAAATAAAATGTGACAGCTTTTACGCGTTTTATCTCATATGGTTTAACATTTCATTCATGTTTTGAGTGCATATCACAATCAAACCACATTGGGCATTAATATTTTGTTTCCAAAACGTGTTTTACATAGTACTGCACTGATATCTTCACTTAAATAGATCAGTTCTGCCCCAGTGGGCTTACTAAGAGTCATACAGCATTGCTGTTGAGGGAAAATGTATTCTCTGGGATATGCACTCAAAACATCAGTGTATATTGTTTTATTCCCAAAGTACGCCAAATTTTTCCATCAAAACCCTGATTTGTCTCGCAATAAAATCACTTTTTATTTTTCACAAAATCTGTTATAGCTTATCCCTCAAACTACATTAATTAGTTGTATGTTTTTCTCATTGACATTATAAGTCATTGCAAGGCTGGTGTGGCAGTAACTGTTACATTCAAGCAACACTTCTGGATGCTTTGATTACGTCCATAATCTTTTTCAATGCTGTCCCAAATATGGGAATGTTCCCAAATTGTCTTTAATACTTTCCCTTCCTTTGTAGTTGAAAATGTCCATTACCTTTACTATATTTTATAATTTATGCCTCGATTACATTTCAGGTTCCTCTGATTCCTTTCTCCTCTGGATGCAATTTTCCTGATCCTTTTCAGGTGTCATTTATATTAACTTAAAAATAAACCTCAACGCAATTATCCTAATCCTTATTAGGTGCCATTGATAATAAATTAAAAATAGATTTAATGACAAAAGGAATCAAAGACTTATATTGCAGGCTACACTTAATTTGAACCTCTTCTACAGTTAAGCTCTTTAGAGCCATGACCATATGTGTATTGAGCACAGTATTTCAGCCAATTGGGTGCAAGCTCAATGATTTGAATAACCATGATATAATAAGTTTGTTATGAAAATCAAGGAAACTGTTTGATTACCGGCCAATGTAAATTCAATTTACAAAGGAAAGTTTTCCTAAAGGAATCACAGGTTGTGATCATTAGTGCTTCCACTAAGGAAGATAGATAACCAATCTGTAGCAGTCCTCAATGGTTGCATCACAGCTAGTATATGGTCAGCTAATTGACTCTTTCTGTTCCAGAGTTAAGTACATCATTCCCAAAGAGGCTGGGAATAAATTTCCTGTATAACCCTTTATGGATCCAGTTTTATATCTGAAATAGAAGTGGCCATTTATAAATTTGTGAACATTCCAACCCCCCCCCCAAATGTAAAGCAACCAAGATATTGAAATGATTGATGTTTTAATTGCCTACTACTGATGTGTGCAAAGGCAGAGTCACATAAATATCTCTACTCATTCTCACACTGAGCCATAGAGCCATCAAACCCATACAACATAATGGGTTGGTACTCCAGAAACTCCAGAACGGCATCATCAAAAGTTTGCAGACTAAGGGGATCAGTCAAATGTATACTTTTCCCTCCATTCCTTTGCCAAAGTTCTAAATACATTGTCTTCATTCAAGTCCGTTCTCACCTGCAGATTAATGCCCTCCTCAGTTACTACCAGTCTCGTTTTAGTCATGCTGTTGAACTTATTGTATTGTCATGAAAATCCTTGATGAGCTTGTAAAAACATCCTATGATTATGGCAATACGACCAGACTTGTCCTAGTTAATCTTTCCATGGAACCTTATCGTCCTACTACTATGCATAATACACTAAGTCAAATGGAGTAGGGAATTTTGAAGCCTCCCTGCAAGGTACAAAATTTACACCTGCAACAATATTGATTGCAGACTATCAACCACTACTAGTTCTCAAAGTAGGTGTTAGACTTGTCAACTTAGGATAGTCTTCCCCCAAATGTTTTGTCTTTTTCCATCCATCTTTGCTGGGATTCATTTTTGATAGTCTTAGGACTCGTTGCTCGTTACCGATGCTAACCAGTGCTAAAGTGCTTGTGCTCACTCCCCTAAACAAGGCACTATTGGCTTACACCTAATTAACATTTTTAATTTACTTACAAATTCCTTCTAGAGTGGTATAACATATACCAAGGGCCTGTTAATTAAATGCTACTAGTGGGCCTGGACCACTTATTGTGCCATCCAATGCAGTAGCAGTAGTAGAACACATCTCAGGTCTGCCATTCTAGCCTGAATGTAGTTTTAAACTGCCCGTTTGACTTGGCAATATAACCACCTTGCTAAGGGCCTTATTTAGATCTTTGCAGATGGGTTACTCTGTTACAGAGGTGACAGATATCCAGTCTGCTGAAACGTCAATTCCATTATAACCTATGAGATTCATATTTTGGCTGATGGGATATCCATTGTGACTGATTATCCTGTCTGCCAAGATTTCAGGCCCTCAGCCTTAAATTCCCCATTTATTACATATAAGTCACCCCTAAGGCAGGCTCTAGATAACCCATATGGCAGGTTGCATTGTAATTAAAAGGTTGCATGTGCACCTTTATGTTTTACATGTCTTGGTAGCGAAAAACTCCTAAATTCATTTTTCACTACTGTAAGGCCTACCTGTCCCATAGAATAGCATTGGGTTGCCTTATTATATTCAATAAGGGCTAACTTATGATTGCATTTTTTTTTTTAATTCTATTTTTAGAAAGTTGCCATTTTCCTGCCATTTACCATTTGGTGCCTGTAGCCCTACCTGGATCACATGACTAGGTGTAGTTGTCAGTTGGATTTTGTGAATTCCTCCCAAATAGTCACACAATAGAGGTATTAGGTGTGCCTGAGCGGGCCATCTGCTAGCATGATGGGGCACGGTTCTGGGTACAGCCCCACTTGCAACTGAATAGACAATGCTCTGCCTTCTCACAAAAGGCTTCTCAGCATTACTACTGCATTGTCTCTGCAGCCAGCCTGGTGCCAGGGAAGGGAAGACTGGAAAATCAAAGCACTTTAAAGAGGCACCTCTAGAAACCTTTACTTCTTAGAAGGCACCAGGTGTAAAAATTGGATGCTCAGACCCACTCTTCAGTATAATTTCTGGGCCTGCGGAAGGACTTTCAGAGGATTGACTGATGATGTGGCCTGCTGCGCACTCCACAAGGCTGTTTTGCTACAACTGTAAGGGCTGCTTTGCTGCCTGAAGACTACCTCGAACCGTCGGAAGCCTGCCCTGCTGCTTGAACCATGCTTGATCACCTGTACCCAGGACTAACAGAGTGACACCAAGTGCTTGTTTACTTGCCTTCTCTTCAGAGCCACAGGGACATAACAGGCTCCCACCATCTTGAATCCACCCCTGGATCCTGCCTGAGTGGGTCCTGAAACCCCAAGTTGTACATCTACAGTCCAAGATTATTGGTTGTGGTGTTAAAGTAGCCCAGATAGCCAAAATACAAAACTTGATTATTGGTGTCACTTTCATTCTTTAAGGTCATCTCTTCTGAAACTATGCATTTCATGCTTTTCACTAATATTGTTTGTGTTTGAATTGCCCAGAGGCCATGCCCAATGGCTGAAGGCTGTTTTCGTTGTGGAATGGCCACATGTGGCATGTTGGGTGCAGCCTGGGCCTGGGGTCCATGGTGGGGTGATCACTAGGCCTGGCCAACATCCACTGGCTAATGCACATGGCTAAAGGCTGTGAGCAGTGAGGTTGGCTGCTTAAGGCAGGTGTGAACTGAGCCTGGCAGAAGGATATGCTCAGTATCTGTTTCACTAAAAATAAAAACAAATGATAAAATATAGGAAAGTCTTTTTTGCTTAAGGAAAAGGAAAAACTGGAGCCAGCCTCCACTGCACACAGCCAAAGGCCAATGCACAGTGCGGTTGTGCATTAACAGCGGGTTGGGGTACTTGGCTAGGCCCAAAGCCAGGAGCTGCAGCAAAATGCTCTTTTGCATATCTGTCTTAATGTAACTCCCACAGCAGATCTAAAATGTATTCCTTGAACGGCAACTCTCAAGCACAACACATATGCTCTAGACCTCATTTTACAACATGTGCATAGGGTAAATATACATGCCCCACATGTATTAAGTGAAGGCTCGAGTAGCAGGAGGCTGACAGACAGACTTAAATAAGAGAGCCTGTAGGCAGGCTCCCTGTATAGGCAACAGGTCAAAAGCCTGTCCTGCAGGTGAACCAGTTGCTGCCATCTCTCTCAGTTGATAGCAAAGAGGTGTACATGGTGTCCTCATCCATACCACAAAGTGCATCTTTATGTGCATTGCAGGTCTCAATGGGCCTTTAACACACATGCAATATTGTCGCATGCACTGAGGACAAGAATCAAAAATCACTAGAGGCTCACTAAAGGGAACGAAAGATATGGGTACGTGCTCTCCATTGTGCTGCAGGGCATCTTTTCTATTACAAAAGTAATCAAATTGGCAACAAGTTGTAAATTGTAAGAAAGTAAACACAACTTTAAAAATACTCAATAACAACTGTTAACATTAGAATCTAAGAGAATTTCCAGCAACCCAATTTACAGACCAATACCATTGCGTTTAGAAAGGAACACCCAAAACTGACCTCCTCCTCTTCATGCAGAACACTGACCAGTAACAAGCAAAATAATCTGAATGTCTGAATAATAATCGTACTATAATAAATAATCTGAATGTAAGCTTTCGATTCCAATCTTTAAAAATAGGAACGTCATGTTTCATGCAAATGACATGACCTTGGACATGGTCAAATGGTCAAACAACTCTCAATTACTATTAGACCAGGGGTCTCCAACCTTTTATATAAAGAGATCTAGTTCTGATCAATGACAATAGTCTTGAGTTACTGATGTCTTTGACCATTGTTGCAATAGTAACTACATCAATTAAAATCATTATAGGGGCCCTCTCCCCTTTAATTTTAGTAGTGGCCCTTGGAGATATGGTTCCCAGGGCCTAACAAGCTTTAGAGAGGGGGCCATGTGGCGCCCTCAATTTTAATAAAAGAAATAGGCTCTGGGGGATTGGGCCCCAGGACTAAAGAGACTTGGGTGGGGGTCTGCATGGCCCCCCTTCCCTTGTTTGCATATTTTGCCCCAGTGGTGGCATCCGATGGGGCTATAATTACCCCTGGCCCCCTCCCCTTCAAACAAAAATCGCTGAGGGATAGGTCCCTTGGGCCTAATAAGGCTCCAGGAGGGGGCCACTTGGTTCCCCTCCCCTTTAAAAAACATAAGGGCCTGGGGGATGGGGTCCCCTGGGCCTAATGAGGCTTTGGTAGAGGGTTCATGTGGCCCACCCTCCCCTTTAAAGAAAAATACCCGGGTGGATGTGGTTCAGAGGGCCTATTGAGGCTCAGGGAGAGGGGCCACGTGGCCCTCCTCCCATTTAAAAGAGATATGGCCCTCGGGTTGGAGTCCACAGGGCCTCAAATGGCTCAGGGAGGAGGATCAGTTGGTTCCCCTCCCCTTTAAAAAACATAAGGGCCTGGGGTCCCCAGGGTCTAATGAGGCTTTGGTAGAGGGGCCAACTGTGGCACATCTCCCCTTTAGAAACAAAATCCCAGGTAGATGGGGTTCCTAGGGCCTAATGAGGCTCAGGGAGAGGGGCCAAGTGCCCCCTCCCCTTTAAAAAAAACTCAGAGGATGGGATCCCCAAGACCTAATAAAGCCCGGGGAGGGTGTCACTTGGCCCCTCTCCTTTAGAAAAAAGACCCTGGCGGAAAGCAAGCTTTTGTTCTGTGCAACATTGACCCTCTACTATACACTTCATGAGTGGCTGAGTTCATGTTGCCTATGACCCACATATGAAAAGGTAACCTATCCTGCACACAGTGTTCGATCTGTTAACAACTGTTCAGGAAAAACCAAGTTCCTCCAGATACTGAATCTCTTTTACATAACTAATGCCCTACTGCAGACAGTCTTGACCTTTATTAAACCTCTGGCAGTCATTAAACGTACATTGAGAAATGAAGTGTATATATGTAGAAAAGTGCGTACTGTTATCACTGTTTTCTCTATGGAAAGAGTTTACACTTTTCCACACTGTTTGCAGACAGTGAAACTCTCATGAGCAGTACAACACAGAGGCTTAAAAAGTATCTGCTTCGAACAGTGTACACTCTATGCAATATTTATCCAAAGAGTGACTGTTCACTTGAAATAACCAAGGTCTGAAGGTGCTAAATATCATACTATCTGCATACTTCATACTGTGGTGAAAACTTTACAGATAGGCCATGTTCCGCTGCAAAACAAACACATGCACATAGGTTAATACCTGGTGCACAGAGTCTTCTAGGTTAAGTAGAAATTGTCATGCTGAAACGATCCTGTCTAATAAGTCAAAGCTGCTTATAATTCTTAGTATGCAATAGGTAGAATCTTTGCCCTGCTGGAAGCTTTTTTTGCAGTACCCAAAAACTTGTGTGGAACTTAATGAACACAATTTGGCAACTGTCACCTGCACACAGAGTTACTCTTCAATACAAAGGTTTAGAATGTGTTCAATACTTCTACATACCTATGGTGCATTAGGAGCACATGCCTTTTGTAAACACTAACATTGATCAGCTGGACACAGGCTGTAAAATAATAGGTAGAAAAGTCATACAGTAGTTACCGTACACTATGTAAACTATAAAACAAACTAACACTCATTGGATGATCTCATCAGTGATGTCATCAATTATGTCATTAAACGTGTCATCAGTGATGTCATAAATTATGTCATAGTGTAGTGATGACAGGGTTTTGCCTGCACACATTGCTATGTTAGCATAAGCGTTTTAGATGTTAAACGCCATCTTGCCACTTTGCTGCTTTTGCACATGACACCACAGGTAGCTGTTATTATAAGTAAAACTGCTTGCTTGCTTTTTCTTCACATGAGAACGGTCTGTTTTTCACATCCCTAGCCTTACACTGCGACCTTAGTCTGAACACTGTGTGCAGAAGCCGTCAATGTCAAATAACAATGTATGCTGTTGAATTCAGGTTGATCGGCCCACGCTCTAGACACAACAAGCACACAGCTGCAAATATCTGAAACTCGGGTTCTTTAATATTGCATTGCATGCATGATACAGGCACTTGGAGAAAACCTTTCCAGACACAGAGAGCGTTGCTGATCCTGTGATGCGGTTCACCTAAGCTGATCTTGGAGGTATGGGGTTCCCTATTCAAACCTAGAGACCTTCTATTATTATAAAACTAGCTTCTAGCCAGGGGAGGGTGGTACACAAGGTGCTATAGGACCTGTTTCCACTATCATTATAATATGATTTCTCCCTTTGTGTTTTATGGAATTGCAACAATGCTGATGGTTTTATTTCTGATCATTTGTCTGATTATGTTACCCAAAATACTGCATCTTAGAGCACGTAGATAAAAATAAACATTTTAAACTTTTCCATGTCTCTGATTACTCACGTTGTGGACTGATATGAGAATAAAAACGAAAGAGTGTTCATGATTCCCACCATTCCTGAGAGTATCCCAAGTCGCTTGTTCTGGGTTGTCTAATCATTGGTAGCTTTGCTGTAGTACAGAGAACGAATGAGACACTGATGCTAGTCGGATAGGGGTTCTGGGTACTGAGGTGAGTTTTTTGGTACACCACAATTCCCTGAGGTCCTGTGCATAGTTCTATGCATGAGCAGAATCCCCGCAACAATAGAACCTGTAATGAGTGATATAATATGTGAAGTCATAAGCAGAGCATAGCATGGGCACACTTTATAGTTAGCTCATCTGTTGTATTTCAGTGTTTTTTTTAGTTAAAAATGTTAATGTTGTCACTTACATATATACCTATCTATGGGTCAGATGTATGTAGATAGCATTTTGCGATTCCCTAATTGCTAATCACAAGGATTCGCAATTAGGAAATCGCAGAATGCAATGTATGACGGTGTATAGTACACCTTTTGCGATTCCTAGGGGGTTGTACATGATCTACCTCATGAATATTAACCTCCTAGGAATCTCAAAAATCACAGGGATGGTGGCCTGCTGAGATCAGCAGACCACCATGTCAGTGATTGCTTTTCAATAAAGCAATCTTTATTTTTGTAAAGCAGCCCATTTTCCTTAAAGGAGATGCTTTACAAAACGAAAAATAAAAAGTTTTCTTTTCATGTTTTAAGAGCAGGCAGTGGCGGACTTAGCAAAGAAGGGGAAGAGGGACCACCTTCCTGGGCTGTGGTCGGCCCCGGGGACCCCTTCCCTTGGAGCCCAGCTGTGTTTTAAATACTGAGGGGGGCCATGCAGCTACCCTCCTGGTGCCACTATTGGTCCTGGGGACCCATTCACCCAGGGCTGGTTTCTGGGCAACCCTGGGACATAGCGCTTTCCATGCTGCACTGGGGAACGGTAGGGAAACCTGTGTTTGCTCTCACTTGGGGAGAGCAATTTCAAAGCTCTTGCCAAGCGAGAACAAACACTAAGTTCGCTCCCACCAGGTGGGAAAATTAATATTGCCCCTGACCGCTGGGAGCAGGCTTTTCATTTTTTTCCCTGCCCGCACTAAAGTGGGCGAGGAAACCAATGAAAAAATTGCTCCCATCTGGAGGGAGCTGTAATGTTTAGCGGCTTCCTGCAGGCTGGAGCAATACCAGTTCCTGCTAGAGGAGAGGTGCCAGCTGGGGCTCCCCCACAGCCCCCAGCAAGGATGTAGTGGGTACCTTTGTTGGGCTCCAGGGAACCTACCCTTTATTGGCCAGGCCACTGGGGGGTGAGGTCCCTAGGTCAAAATGAGCCCAGAAAGGGTGGCTGTGTGGATCCCCTCCTCAATTATGTTATGGCCAGGCCCTGGGGGATGTGGTCCCAGGGAGGTGGTTTGCATGCCCCCTACCTATTTAAAAAGGTGGAGGACCCCGGGGGATGGGATCCGCAGGCCCAAAATGGCCTGGGAAGAGGGGCTGCATACTTAACTTCCCCTTTACAATATAGCCAGGCCCCAGGAGATGGGGTCCCCAGGGCCACAATCGGCCCAGGGAGGGGACTGTGTGCTCCCCTCTCCATAACCCCAGGGGTGGGCCCTGTAGGATGGTGCACCCAGGCCGATATTGACCCAAGAAGGGGGGCTACATGTCCCCTCCCAGGTTAGATGCCTTTGGAGTCAGCTGGGGTTGGCTGGATGTGGGGGGTGGCATGCAGGGCCTTGCCACAAGCTAGACCCTTCGACTAACCCCAAAGGCCATGCACCGTGTGGGTATTTCTCACTGAAACCTGGCTCAATGATCTCACAAACAATATAGTGAACTTTCTTCAGCCACTACTGTACTACATTGTTTTCTGCAGTTGCCAAGACAGGCACAGTCGAGGATTTAGCAGTCATTCACAAAAGCTTTCTGCATCCTTTCCTTGAATTGTTTGTGTGCATGTCTCTGGAAACCTCCTTCCACACTGTTCTACTCTCAAAGTAAATATATATCACCCTCTAAGCAAAATGAATACTTTTGTTGAAGAACACATGGAGCTCATCACATTCCAATGTATTCGCTCTGACAACATCCTCTTCCTAGCTGACATCAATTGTCGCTGGGTACCAAAAGCAGCAAACCAATGGACACATGACCTTCCTTTCTCAGTGACAATGAACTCTTGCAGTACTACCAGAAACCCACTCACTGCAAGGGCTCCATTCTGAATCTGATCATATTGAAAGTTCCTCACTTAATAGGCAATGATCCAGTTACAGTAAATAGGTCTGACCACCTTTTGATCCCCTTAAAAATGACTTTTACCTGCATTCAAACCACTGGTCAACCAAAGAAGGAGAAAATCTGGCTCAGGGACACAGGAAACACTAATATTAAGGCCCTAGTGAACAAGACTCACCCGAATCTGCCACTGTAGTTCTCCAACTTGACATCAACACTGCCACAGACAAATTCAAGGGTTGCACCGAACCCTTGATAGAGAAATGTTCACTCTTGTTTCAGAAAGAATGGCTTGAGAAAGACTGGAGACCATCACCCTCTCTGCTGAGCCTGGGTAGGCCGAAAACACCAGGGAAAAGCTACAAAGATGTCATTTTCAAAACCAAGTCAACACATATCAGATCCCTCTTGGACACACCAGAGAATGGACCTAAGCTTGTGTTTGAAGTAATCAAGCGATATCAAAGGGGATGATATGGCCATGTCTGAACTGGGGTGGTGGAGTGAGCTAAAGAATGATGATGGATTAAACCCAGATCAGTTGACTGGGGGTGAGTGTTTGACTTGCTCAAACGCTCTGTCCATCACCGCTTTTGGTATTGCTTTGTTCGCCCTAAATTGGCAGGGTATGCCCAGACGTGGGTCCCTTGCTCACTTTGCCACTGGATTCAAGATAGCCTAGCTGACCGGTCCCAGGATGCTTGTTTCCGGTCCAGGGAAGACATGGCTTGGTAGTTCGGGCTGGACTATTCCCATGAGGCACAGAGTCAGACTGATTTGCATATGGCCATGTCTTAACTGGGGTGGTGGAGTGAGCTAAAGAATGATGATGAATTAAACCCAGATTAGTTGACTGGGGGTGAGTGTTTGATTTGCTTAAGCGCTCCGTCCATCACCCCTTTTGGTATTGCTTTTAAGTAACAAATCGGCCATACCATACTTGGTCTAAAACTACACCTTAGTCTTCTCAGGCCCTATACTCTGACTTTATGAAGTTTTAAGACCAAAAAAGTAAAGGCCGAAGACATTTGTCTGACAGCCACCTCTGATAATATAGGTGAGGATAAAACTTGCAACTCAGCAGTCCTTATCTTTTGTTGTCCCACTTTCAGGCCCACTCTGGTCAACTCTTTCCTCAGTCAAGGCACTTTCCCAGACTGTCCAAAAATTGGCCAAATCTCTGCTCTTTAAAAAAATGATCACTGGACCCTGATGACCTAAAGAACTTCTGCCCAGTCTCCACCCTTCCCTTTTGTTAGGTAAGGTGATAGAAAGCTAAGTAACCTCACAACTGTGATCTCATATCCATTCAAATAACCTTCTACACACTCTCCAATCTGGCTTCAGACTGAGTAACAATACCGAGGCTGAAAATTCTGCAGATCAATGATGACTCACTCTGCATCCTTGACACCCAAAACTCATGTCTTCTTGTTCTCCTTGAAGTCTTGGCTGCCATTGATACATTCAACCATCATGCTTTGATCAGCAACTTGAGGAATTAAATGAGCATCAGAGGGTCAGTTCCTTACTGGTTTAGTTCCATCTGATCAACTGTTCACAAGTAGTGAAAAATTTAGAGCTCTGTCTCAAATCAAGTCAGCCTGCAACAAGGCTCGATCCTATCACCAACCCTATTTAGCCCCCTATATTGAACCACTTTGTGAGACCCGTTGGAACTCTAGGAACATCTTTCGCCTACATGCTGATTATACCCAGATCTACCTAAAAGTCTCATCCTCTGATGACATTACCCTTCTCCCCACACGTTCGCTAGAATTCAAACATGGATGTCAACTCACTTAACCCTTTGAAAACAGAATGTCTTGCTATACTTCCAAAGAAACCCAATCAAACTGTACAGCAATGAATAGAATCCCTCTCTGCCTTGGGGGACCCGCTCATCATTGTTCAGAATGCCAAGGCGCTTGGCATCATCTTCAACAGTCTGCTCAAGCTCAAGAGTCAAATTGTGGCCATGGTCAAGAGCGACCGGTTTCAATGAAGACTGCACTGAGGTGATGAAGCAGCTCTTTCCAGAACAGGGGTTAAGATAAGTTGTTCAGGTACCGATTCTTTCCAAATTAAACTATGAGACCTCACTCTTTCCAGGCATCTCAATGCACACATAGCTCTTTTCAGAGACACACAATTTTACCACGTCTCAACCACCCTGCTATCCCTAGATGTGTTTCCTATAGCATTCAATTTAAAACTACTAGCACTGCACACAAGGTCCTGCATTCCTCTTTACCCATCTCCCTAACTAGAAAGTTGAAAATCTTGGGCTTAAAACAGGGTTCATGAAATTCACTATCCCTACTCCTGGAGCCCCCCACCTTCAAATGAGAGTGATATAGGCACCAATCATTCTCGGGAAGATTTTCAAGAATCTGGAAGTCCCTTCCTATGTATAACCCATTGCCCTCCATCCTTTAAATAGGAACTCAAGACACTAGTGTTAAATCGAAGATCTCCCACACACTCTTGGATGTCTATTGTCCCTTTTCCTGTGCTCTATCACAAATATATACCCACTATAATAGCTTGTAACTTTACACTTGCAAAGCTCTCTATGTTCACGCTACATAAAATTGCAAAATAAATGAATAAATATTTAAACAATTCACCAATATAACTTCCAAAATGTAAAGAATAGAAAGTTTTATGGTATATTCCTATGATAGCCTGTTTGAATTATGTTAAAATATTCCAACAATTTTTTGTTATATTAGAGCACTAGTGTTCCTGTACTCATCCTTCTGTATTAATCAATGAGCTATGCACCACAGTATTTGATCTTTGCTATAGTTAAAGCAATGTATTGCACCTACCGTTCAAAAGTTGGTTAGAAACTATAGCAAACGATTGTTAGAAAAAAAGATGGCTGATGAGCGATTTTGGAATCTATAAAATGTTTTTTATTCTATAGATTAGAGATATAGCACAGTTTTCAAAGCCTTCAAAGCACTCTGTTTTATTACAGATATGTATCCCCATTGTCCTAGCCCTCATATTAACTTTTGAAGCAGTATATCCTTAACGAGGCAACATCTACACCACCTGCAAAAAGGGCAACGGGCTGCCTGCTTCACTGATTTAAACTGCTTATAGCTTATATAACAATGTGGCAATGTGAATTGCCACAATCCATAGAGCTGTACTGGGCAAACCGGCGAACAGCCATTACAACGCGGTTTTTACCACGCGCAGCTTTTACATCGCATGCGTTACAACGCATGCGATGTTACAACGCAATGCCATTACAACTCAAGTCTTTACATCGACTTGCGCTAGATGGCGTGCTAACATTACAAATAGTGTAGTTTACTATCCCAACACCTTCCCTACTGTTACGTGGACTGGAGTTGGAATAGTAAATTACACTTTTCTAATGTTAGCACGCCATCTAGTGCAAGTCGATGTAAGGACTTGCGTTGTAATGGCATAGCGTTGTAACATCGCATGCGTTGTAACGCATGCGATATAACTGCACGCGTTGTAATGACACGCGTTGTAATGTCATACATCCGGGCAAACCAGCTCTTCTTCATAGTGGAGTATTGACCATTCATAAACGTAACCTCTACTGAGGTGACCATGGAACAGTGAAGTTGCATTGCTTGGTATCTGGCAGGCCAAAATGCACTTCCGCTGAGGGCCTCATTATGTGTAGCCCAGAGCGATATCCTCTCAAGGGATACCAAATCTAAAAGTTGACTAGAGAGATAATCCCTGGGCTGTAAACACTATATCTGTTTTATCTGATGGAAATTTGCACCTGGTAAAACATCAGATGTCTCTAGCCAGGGCCTGGCGTGAAGGGGGCAGCATTTCTCCCACTCGCCCACTCCTGCACCATAGAGGGACCAGTATTTCTATACCTGCTGTGCCCACTACCTGCTCTCTTACTCCTAGGCCCCCAACCCATAGCACTCTCCTCCTGTTATTTACCACCTCCTAAGAGCATGTAGTTGATCACAATGGTAAAGGGCCCTTTGTTGGTGCTGGATTTGGAAATAACATGCTGAAAAGGACCCACTATTCCTAGGTCTGCATACTATTCTCTATTCCAGGGTTAATAACTTGTTATGCCTGTTGTTTGTGGCTGTGATATCAGCCCGGACAGATTCAGAGATCCAGGTTCCAGGTACCCTCACTCCAAATGATGCAATACTCCTACCAAGGTCCTGAGTGTCATGTTAAAGTTACATGTATTTATTTCCTTTGAGACTGGTGACAGGTATGATCCATGGTAGATCTTAGGAGTAAAAAGAGGTGTAGCAAACTCCCCCTGTGACAGAGATCACCTTGATTGTCAGACCTATCTATGATGACATTTACTTATATGGCTCCATTCCTATAACAGAGTGATTATTTAGCCTGTAGAAGACTACAAGATCAATATAGACAAATATGTTGGACAATTAAGATTTACCACTGGATCAAGCTCAAGCTAGTCAATAGTATGTAAATCCATATAGTGTAGGATATCAAGGAAACCTGCTGCCTGCTTCAGTCATACTGATCACTTCACATGCTCTCCTCTTTTTCTCTGTCAAATCCATGTCCACTTTAATTCCAGTGCTATCTTTTTTCTCCTTTTTACCCTAAATTTTTGCTATCATGTCTTCTGGATCTGTCTACCCCATGGCTTCACCCTTTATGTTTTATTCCTTTTCTCATCAATGCCTACTCCAATGGATGTTAGCGGCTCTAGTATTCTTTTTCGCAAAGTGCCTCTTTATGTATACAGAATTTCAATATCTTCGTGCTTCCACGTATCTAATCTGTTCTCTGTCCACACTCTCTTTACCACAATGTTCACATCTCAGCTCATAAATGGCGTGTGCCACATGTTTTTCATTGATCCCTTGATAAGTACGATAGGGAGACGCAGGTAGCACTTGCACTATGTAAGACTTACCTGCAGATTTCTTTCTGTGTTCTCTCATGTCCACAGTCAGTTGCAGAGGGAGTTGTGTTTTAGTAGCTATTTTGGTTGTTCCATAAAAGGGGGACATATTAGGAGGGTGCAGTCTAGTTGGACATCACATGACCCTTCTTAGACACTACATTTACTATAAAAATACTGCTGATGCACGGGTGCACTTGGCTAGTACGGGGGTGAGACGGGAGTTTCACTTGCTTGTGCTTGCTACTTTAAAAGTTGAATTTTAAAAACAAAAAAGGTTGTAAGACTTACCTGAAGATTTCCCTTTGCTGATTACTGTTTTTGTATTCTCTGAGTTCAATCACCAGATGTGGAGGGAGTTGTGTTTTAGCAGCCATTTTTGTTGTTCCATATTAGGGGAAACATTTTGGTAGTGTGCACTCTAGTAGGCTGATACGTACTTCCTCTTACAAGCCCTACACGCTATAAAAATACCCCAGATGAATTGACGCACAGTAGGCATGCCACAGGCACTCCAAAAGCACGATCAAGGCAAGCCAGCCTGCATCCATCCGCACTAGGACACGCCAGGGATGAGGAATTGTATCACTTTTCATAGGGAGAGCGTTCACTATTCGTTTGATCAACTACGAGTGCTTCGCCCTAAAGAAGTTTCAACCTCTCAAAGCAAGTTACTGGCTGTAAGAACTGTAACTTTTGTCTTAAATCCTCTTGGGTCCACAACACTGGTGAGGGGGAGAGGATTACTGATAAGCACCCCATGTTTGGTTTGAACTGTGCCTTTATGGTCAGGCATAAGGCTGAGATTTTTGATTCATTATCGATCGAAAACCAGATGCCATGTTCCTTACTGAAACCTGGCTGAATGAATACTCATACCCAGATGTTTGTCAAGCTCATCTGGAGGGATATTCTATAATGAGACATGACTGCACTAAATGTGGGAGACATAGCAATACTTTTTAAGTCAAATTATACATGCAAGCTGGACCAACTTTTTTATCCCCAGCTGAGAAACGTTTCTGCTTTCCATTCCATTTACCAAACATTTTGCATTGTCTAAGGCACTTCTATATCATACGCAAGGCCTGAAAACGATTTTCCTCAATGCCCTAATGGAACTAATTACACCTTTGCTATGGAATACTTTAACTTTGGTATTTAGAAAAACTTTAATCTCCACTTTGATAATCCTAATCACCTCCTTACTCTTAATTTGATTAGGGACCTTGAAATGATGCAGCTAGTCTAGCTGACCAAAGAACCTTCCTACTTGGTAGGTTATGAAATTGACCCAATCGTTAGTCATTTATTCCTGCTGGACACTGACACTCATTTCCCAATGACTTGGACTGATCATTTTGTGGTCCCAATAATCCTACAACTTCAAATGGCACCTCCGCCAACAGCACCTCTGCCCTGTGTCACCGGGCACTGGCATAAACTGAATGGATCAACGTTTGGCAATCTTTTCAACTCTTCTAAACTGCTGCTTGACCTGAACATCAAATGCTCTGTAACAAAAGTTAATTCTTGATACCCTTATCCCTCAATTTTCAGGAAATCATATGTTCCCTAGATTGATAATAATGTGGTAGGTCTAAAAAAAAAAAATACATATATGGCTGCTATTAAATGTCATCAGAACACTGTCAGAAAAGTGGAAATCATTATGCTTCAAGAATCGAAGGGGCCCAGAATTCAACCAAAGAGGTCTTCTCCACTGTGCAAGTACTCACCAATTCGACAGACAGGAGGTCTAACCATGGAACGTCGGTGGAGGAATGTAGTTGCTGGCCGACTAGTTTGTGAAAAAGGTGACTAATATTTATGGCAACTTCTCGCAGGAAGAGCGCATATCATTTCCAGCCCAAACTAGCCCATCATGCCAGGCCAAGACTCTTGGCTTTTAATTTAATAGATATTGAGACTTTAAAGGTATGCATCTTAACATAAAATCTGGCTCTCTGACAGAGCCAGCAGTGCCAAGAATAATTAAAATGGGAGGACCAGTTGTCTTTCCGATTTTATCTGACCTTATCAATCTTTCCATTAATAGAGCACGAGTACCGGCTAGTTGAAAACACACAACAGTTTTACCTTTATTGAAACAAATCTTATCTGGATCACATGTTGTGTGATAACTATCGTCCAATTTAGTTTCTCCCTGTACAGACAAAAGTACATGAGAAATTCATTAATAGACAGCTTTCAGACTATGTAGAAGATCATCAGCTATTACATCCCACTCAGGCCTTCCCAAACCATGGAGATTGGTCTTTTGGTCGTTACCAAGAGCTCCAGGAAATAGTTGATAAATATAGCTCAGCTGCACTGATACTTTTAAAGTGTTACTGAAGAAACTGTCAGAATTTGGAATCTCCAACAAAGCACAAACTTTGTACACATCTTTTCTGGAAGGGTGCACTTTCCAAGCTGTATTTTACCCCTTTACCTCCATTAAATGCCATATAGCTTTTGGAGTGTCCCAGGGATTGTCCTTGAGCCCCATGCTATTCCATGTTTCTGTACAGCTGCTGGCAGACATCATAGAATTGTATGGGTTGACAGCAATCTATCTTTTGACAAACAAATAAAGATAGTGACAGCTCGCTGCAAATGCATACTCAGGAGACTGAAGAACATTCAGTGGAGCTTTCTCCCATCCACCCAGAGGGCAATCATTCAAGCCCTCATTATGTAATGTCTCAATTATGGCAACATCTTTTAATTTGCTATCACTAAGTTATCCAGAATTGGATTCAATTGATCCCAAATTCCACAGCAAGATTGCTTGGACATCTTTCTAAAACTCAGTTGACATCTGGTCAGCTGCATAGCCTTCACTTGCTCCCCGCAGAGAAATGGAACAATTTTAAGGCACTCTCAGGCACATGCATCATCATAGGGTTTTGCGATTCCTTAATTGCGATTATTAAGGAATCGCAATTAAGGAATAGCAAAACCCTATGCATGTAGGAATCGCTAAAGAAATAGCGATTCCCACAAATTCCTTAATTGCGACTAGCAAATTGCGAGTCGCAATTAAGGAATGTCTTCCCATTCATGCCTATGGGCCTCCTGGGCCATAGGAATGAATTAGAGATTGCGGGAGCAATTTGCGAGTACCAATAGGTACTCGCAAATTGCTCCCGCAATTTCGATGGTGCAAGGGTGTCAAAATGACACCCTATTGCACCCATGTATGTTAACCCTGCACATATGTTGCATACACACATGCTCTAAGGGCATGTGTGTGCGCAACATGAAACTTAGAAAAAAGCAAATAAGTGCATTTTTCTAAGTTTTCGCAAATTACCATGAAGTCTAGCTTCATGGTAATTTGCTCACGCTAATAGCGAAATCGCTATTTTTAAAACTGTAATGCATTGCATTTAAGGAATCTCAATTAGGGATTCCTTAAATGCTATCGCTATTTAAGGAATCGCTATTTTGAGATTCCTTAAATAGCGATTTGTGCTTTTGGGATGATGCATCCCAAATGCAAAAATACCGGTCGCAAAGGGGCAGATTCTGAGAATCTGCCCGTTTGCGACCGGTTTTGTGCTTGATGCATGTGGGTGTCTGTGTCATGCACTGAAATCTGAATGATACTGACCTTTCTTGCCTCAAATCCCTTCTGAAGACCTACCACCCCACTAGACTTTTCAGATCCTAGGCTCCTAGTCTGGCCACTGTTCTGTGGTTACAATTGGCAAGACAAGGCGGCCATTCCTTTTTCACATTTTTTGGCTCCAAGCCCTGGAACAGCCTTCCATCTAATTTATGTTCCTTCAATTATCTACCGTTTTCTGCTAACATCTCAAGACATGGTGGTTATTCTTAGTTTTTTTCTTTCACCAGTGTCTCCTACCGTTTTTGTTTTATTTTCAAGTGCACTGGGAAGCCATTTTGGGGTTGCAATAAGCGATACAATTTTCATTAACATAAAATAACATACCATATCCTACCGCTTCATGAGCCAAGCTAAATATTGTTTCCTGACCTTAATTGTACATACAAACATTTTTTGCACCATTTCCAACTTCCGACCATATACAGTTTCAAAAATATCAAGTGCTGCTTCAGGAGAAATATAAATCTTTGAGTGAGCACACATTGCCAGCTTTCAAACGCACGTGCTAAACTCATAAAACAGATCTCCAAATTCAGGGGTAGATTTACAAAGGGCCTGCATTGCCCTTGTGTTGTGCAAGGTGCCGCAACAGAATGCAAGCCCTTCATTGGGATTTACTAAGCCTCTGAAAGCCACCTTGCATTGCTCTGCATGGCACAGTAAATCCAGAGCAACGCAGGGTAGCGTAAATCACGGTCTTGCGTTACTCTGCATTGGGAAGGCATTCTATGTGCGGAGCATGGGTATTCATATGCATCCACCCATGGACTTTGATGCAATCCCAGATTTACCAAGGTTAGTAATCCTGGGATTGCGTCAAAGTGCTACTCCGTCCCAACAGAGATGTAACAAGGAGAAATGTCTTTATTTGTCCTTGTTATCTCTTTCTGCACAAAAACAATCTTGCCTGTAAATAAATCTGTCCCACAGTCTCTAATTATGTAAATCGCTTGCGTGAGCATTGTCATACAATTACATATTTACTGTGGTAAAATGTTCCTTTGAATTGCCTTGCGTGATTGCCATGTATTGTAACAGTAGGCTCACATGGCACGCATTTTGGTGTTTGCTGGTGAACACGTCATTTCCTGGGACATTGCAATTCATTTCCTGGGACATCGCAATGGTCCCGAAGGTAAGACCTTGTAGCTATCATTGGTGCAGCAGGTGCAGTGGCACCTGGGCCCAGGGCCACAAGGACCGCCTTGTATGCCAAATAGAGTATGGAGGCGAGAGGGGCCCATTTTCATTGCTTGCATTAGGGTCTTTGATTCAAAGCTGCACTACTGAGGGAAGGGCCAGGTCCCGAAGGCTGCGCCACTGAGTGCAGATCTGTAGGAAGAAGTGAGATACTTCCCTTTAATGTGGATATTTTGGCTGCTCTGAAAGTTCAAGAAAACAGAAAGTCCAGGGCTGCATGATGTAAGCTGCTACTGTGTTCACAGGGAATGTGGTCGCTGGAGTTAAGTGGACATACAATATCTTTACACGGTAAGGAGCAGGCGATCTGTAGTTACCTTAATAGATACCGCATTGCTGAAATCCAAAGAAACCGGGAGGAAACTGAGTAGTGCGCAGAGGTTGTTTTAGAGGGAGTTCCCTTTGGTTTTATGGATATTTTGCTTCCCACACAATAGCCATCTTTGTGAGCGTGCGGGAGCCAGCTTCGGAAGCCGCACACACCTCGGCGGAGCGCAGCACATAAATCTCATTGGATTTCCTACGTTTGCCTATCACGTATTAATAAGTTACAGATACAAAAAAGTACAGCAGGTTATTGGGAAAAGCAACACAGGCTTCTTTGTGCGCAGTTTGCAAACCATGCTGCTGGGATGATGCAGTGAAGGAAGCATACACTTCATATTGCGGACAGGCTGTTAGATGTAATATTTAAAGCCCATCTCGTGTGCGTGCAGGTTTTTACTATTACTGAAGAGTTTAAGAAACCCGTAGTAACAGAAAGGGAGCAGGAGTGGGAGGCCCTACTCTTCGTTTGATCTTGCTCAGAATGGGTTAGATTCATGGAGATGGAGGGTAGAGTGTTTTTCTGGCTCGTAGCTGCTAGCCCTCGCCTCTCATGTCTTTCACCTTTGCCTGGGCTCCCTGTCACTGGGCACATCTTAAACCAATTTAAAGTGTGACACCTGAATAAACATGTTGTAAAAGTGTTTATGTATTGAAGTGGGTCAGTTCAAGGTATGGTATTTGGCTGGAATTTCCAATTTCTCTTTTTTACGGGGTCGGGCCTGCCAGGGGGAGGAAGTCTGAGCTGAATTAATACATTTGTTACAGTGGAAGGAGAATGGAAACTGCCCTGACCACAAATCAAACCGGCTCTTTCATTCATGCCAGTGATCGAGTTTTTCTAAGAAATATAGACCGTGGCACAGAGCCACTGTAACTTTATGTTCAGAAGGGAAATCTGGATGGTTATTGGTTTAAGGTTTGCTCCTGTGATTCGCTGTACGTTCTCTCTTAAGTTGGAGGCTAATAGCCCCACACATTTGCAAGGCAGATGCCCACGGCTGGGCAGTGCCTCCATTTTCCATTTATGCAATTGTTGTTTTTCACACCAGTCTAAGTAGTGTGAACACACGAGCTGCTGAAACAAATCTTTCCAATCTGTGAATGGATAATTATTCAGAAGGCTGACGCTGCGCAGACTGCCCTGTATTTCCTACCGATACCCTTCCATTGAAAGAGCCCTTGTGCCATGCACTTTGTGAGCAGCTGCACAGACTCACACGACACTCTCTCGTTTTCTGACGGTAATACTACCCTGCGCTCCACACCAACACTCAAAGCTGTTTACTTTGTCCCCAATAATACTTTACGGTGCAGATGTATTTAATCTATGCCGTGGAAGCATCCCGGGACCTTGTTTTGCTTTCTGTAAGCCTCGGGAGACTAGATTGGGAAAGAAAGAGACAGCTCTGCTGGTAGGGCTCACCAGATTACTTTAATGAAAGTTATGGAAAAGCAGCTTGACTTTCAGCTCTTTGCTAGACAGATGAACTATTATTGCATCACAGCCCATTCTCGCAGGCGATGCCACTTATTAAAGGCGAGTTATAGAGGTAAGGGCACATAGCGAGGCAGAGGGCCTTTATTAATTGTTATTGCCACAGGCAGAAGGGCTATATTGCAATTAGAACATTCCACTCACTGACGGAGAATGTTTTAAAATAAAAAAAAGTAGAAAAAGAATGAGAAGCAATGAAATGCTGGAGTAAAACATCTACAGAATCCATCATTGGCCCGGAGCCACTCCATTGTCTTCACTGGTGTTGCCACCACATATATGTTGCTAGAACAGGATACTTTACTGTGTGGTGCTTTACTTCAAGGCTGTTATTATGATAGACTTTACATGGCATAGTAATGCATCCCAATGTAAATTGACAGTAGAGGAGCATCCAGATAAATGTTATAGCATTTTAAAAAAGAAGTATATTAAAGTACTGCCTTTTCATTTGAAATGTTAAAAATACTTTTTATCTCCAAACCTATACCTATTCCTGAACCAAACAAATCCCTCAACGCCCCTAAACAACAATCGTCCTTAATCTCAATGTTCTTAGTCGCTAAACCCTAAAACCTCCTCTCCACCTATATGCATGACTGATCTCTAAACACTATCTACACCCCTAAACATCACCCACCCCTGGACCCTAAAAACCCTTCTCCACACCTAAACACAATCCATCCCTAAACTCTAAATATTATTCTCTTCTCCCTAAGAATCAATCAATCATATTTGAACCCTAAAAACTCTCTCTATCTCTGAGCTCCGCTGACACCTGACACCTGAACCCTAAAACCACTCATGACGCCTAAACACCATCCATCCCTGAACTCTGAACTCTAAAAACCCTTCTTCACTCCTAAACACCATTCCTCGCTCTATCCTAAAAACCTCTCATTGCCCCTAAAAACCACCTATCTCTGAACTCTAAAAACCCTTTCCATCCGTGGGCAAAACTCATTCCTGAACCCTAAAAACCCCTCTTGATGTCTATGCATCACCGGTCCCTGAACCCTAAAAAACCCTCTGCACGCCTAAACACCACCCATCTCTGATTTCTAAAAACCCTCATCACACATAAACATAACCCATCACTGAAACCTAAAAAACATTCTCCACCCTAAACCCTACCCCACCCTGGGCCGTGAAAGCCTTTCTCCTCCCACCCTACTACCAAACCAGTAATAAAAACTAGGTCTGGGTGGAGTTTACAGAGTTCTGCGGAAGTGACAAAAAAACCTCAGCCACGCTACACAGAGTTCCACAAGCGACAAAGTGAGGTAAGCCGAGCTGCTGGGGCTGATTTTTAGCACAAGGCATTTATCCTATGCTGTAAAACCAGTGTGAATGGCACCACGTGCAGCGCAAGAGGGCGCGGCTTCTTTCTGCCGCTCAAGTGGATGTTCTGCTCGAGCGGCAGCTTCCTCGACGTGAGCAGTAGAAACCTGTCTCAACCGCTTGCATTGAGAAATCGCGCTGTGAGGTGGTCTAGTGTTGGATTTTCCTCGCTCGGCAACTTAACATTGTTGAGCTGCGAACTGCACCGTTACGCGGAGTTTTTCAGTGCTCAGCACACTACGTGGAGCGCAGAGTGGAAAAAACTCTGTAAACAGAGTGTAGTTTACCGCCTGGGCCCAGCAAACACATATTTATTCTGCATTTTAATTCTGACGCTACTGCTGTCTTGTCAATTGTATGCTGAGTAGAAATACACTACATAATTGTATATGTATGTATATACACAACTATAACCAACTTTTAGCTGTTGTTCCTACCCAAACAGTCTTTTTATAATGCATGCATTTCAACCAATGTAAAGGATTTTTTTAATACAATTTAATCAATTTCAAAAGTGCTGATGTTTCTTCTGCGCCATGTTAACTTATGGTATGTTTTGATAGACGATTCTGGTCTTGTGACTACCCACTCCTTCCTTGTGCTTGATCACATGCCTTGCCTTGCCGTCACATACTTTTACCTTGTGAGGGTTTCGATGTACCTCTACCTCTAACACAAGGATTCTTGGTGCAGCTGGGCCTATGCCACATGTTTGGTTGGTTAGTGGGTGCCCAGTCTGTTGAATCGCTGAATGAGCAGCTGGTAAAATAGGCACAGGCATAGAGTTTAGTGCTCTATCTGCTTCCAAACTCCCATGCACTATCAAATGCTAACATCCAGGCCAGTACTTTAGTCACTTTTTCTGATTTGTCTGGTTCTGACCAGGAGGTAGCACATGATGTAGTGCAGGAGGTAGAACTGCATTCTTCTCACTTGCCTGCTCAATCCCCTTCAGGATTCTGTTATGTTATGTTATGTTATGATGAATTTATATAGCGCACATACACCGGATTGGTTTCTTGGCGCTACTTGGGTCAGAGACAAGGGATTTATGAATCAGTGGGTCAGTCGAATGCTTGTTTGAAAAGCCAGGTTTTTTGCAGTTTACGGAAGGCCGTGAAATTTGTACAGCTTTTGATCTCTAGGGGTAGGGAGTTCCAGTACCTTGGTCCCAGAAAGGCAAACCTTGATCCACCAAAACGCTTCTGTTTAAAGGGGGGTATTGTTAGAAGATGCTTATGGGTGGATGTCAGATTGCGGTTTGGAATATAGCTGGTGATTAAGCTGTCAATGAACTTAGGGTTTTTTCCATTCAGAGATTTGAATATTATGCAGCCCATCTTAAAGGCGCACCTTTGTGATATGGGGAGCCAATGTAGTTTTTTGAGAAGGGGAGAAATGTGTTGACGTTTATTTTCTTGAAATATCAATCTGGCTGCTTGATTCTGTATCAATTGCAGGCGATAGTTGAGGTAGGCTGGGATACCAAAATATAATGAGTTAGCATAATCAATATGCGAAATCACCATGGCAAGAATAGCTTGTAATTTTGCCTCCTGCGTTAAGAAACGACTAATCTTCTTTATTTTTCTCAATTGAAAGAAACATGTAGATGATACTGATCCTATTTGAGTTTTCATGGATAGATCATTACCGATAGTGACTCCTAGAGTTTTGGCATGCTTGGAGGGGCTCGGAGGTTGTCCTAGTTCATTTGGCCAGAAGTTGGGGGTCCAATGATTTAGTGAGCCACCCGTGAGGATCAGTTCAGTTTTGTCTGGATTCAATTTCAATTGGCTGCTGTTCATCCAGTCATGAATAAACAGCATAGTTGTTTGGAATTCAGAAATGGAATCCGGGGAGGCATTAATGGGGAAAATCAATTGAAAATCGTCTGCGTAGTTAAAAGTCTGGATATGTTTTTCTTTTAGTGCATGAACCAGGGGGAGAAGATACAGATTAAACAAATGAGGGGATAGGGAAGATCCTTGGGGAACTCCACATGTATTTTTAATCATGGGGGTTGAGAATCCACCAAGGCATACAGCTTGTGAGCGATCTGTTAAGAAGGATCTGATCCACTCAAGAGCAGCTCCTTTGATACCTGCGTCTCCGACACGGTGGAGCAAGATGTTATAGTCAACCGTGTCAAAGGCTGCTGATAGGTCCAGTAGTACCAGTGCTTGGGGGAGACCCTTGTCCGCCTTTTCTCTCAGGGTGTCCAGCACAGACAAGACTACTGACTCTGTAGAGTGGGCTGGACGGAATCCTGCTTGGTGGGTATCCAGGTATTCAGACTGCTCCAGAAATGCTGACAAATTTTTGGCTACATGTGCTTCCAACACTTTGGCCAAGTAAGGGAGCAGCGAGATCGGGCGATAATTAGTCAGTGTTTTAGGATCTGCCCCTGGCTTTTTTAGGAGAGGAATAACAACCGCTTCCTTAAAGGTCTCAGGTACCTGACCCTGTACTATTGATTTATTTAGAAGGGCCATGGCTGGTCCAGGACAGGTGGTAAATACTTCCTTTAAAATCCAAGGGGGACAATGGTCCCTTGGGGACCCAGACTTGACTTTTGCCAATAGGTCGTTGAGATTTTCCTGATTTATTTTAGGGAATTGTTCCAACTTGTCAGGGTTCGCAGGTTTTTTGGGGTATGCAGGACTTGGACAATGAGGGATATTCGATTTGATGGTTTTAATTTTTTCAATAAAGAAATTATTTAAAGAGTCACATATGGATTGGGAAGGAATGGGTTTAATCATTGTTCTCTCAGGGTTGGAAAGTTCATTAACGATTGAGAAGATTTCTTTGGATCGATTAGTGGAGTTAATGATTTTGGAGGAGAAATATTCTGCTTTGGAGGCCAGTATTGCTTTTTTGTACAATCCTCGTGTGGTTAAATACGCAGATTTGTCGTCAAGTAGATATTTATTTCTCCATTTCCTTTCAGCTTGCCGCAAGGCAAGTTTTAAGTTCTTTAGTTCGGTAGAAAACCATTTCTGGGCTTCATGTCGACGAGTGTGTAGGTTTTTTTTTAGAGGAGCATGTTTATTACTGGCTGTCAGCAGCCAGTTTGTAAGGGCATTTTCGCTAAGCTCAATGGAGAGTTGGTCCGCGGGGACGGTGTTGGCCAATGACTCCAAAAAGAGATCTTTGTCAATGGTCCTCCAACTCCTGCGTGCGTCAGGATTTGGTGGCATCGTTTTAGTGGCGGTGGAAATATTTATAGCAAATTTAATAAGATAATGATCAGACCAGATGCAGGGTATAGCTTCTACATTTGTTAAGGATAGGTTATTTGTCCAAACCTGATCGAGCGTATGCCCTTTGACATGTGTAGCAGAGGAAATGTGCTGTTTTAGGTTCAGTCCAACAAGTAAATCCGTGAGTTCCGCTGAATGTGGTCCCTCTGCTGGGTCATTGGCCCAGTAGTTGAAATCCCCAGCCATCAGTACTTTTGCATGATTAGTTACCAACTGAGTCATTTGTTCGCTTAAGAGTTTAGGAAATTGGGGCATGTTCATGGGTGGTCTGTAAAGTAGCACCATAGCTAAAGAGGTGAGCGGGGACTCTAATTTCAAAACTAGATTGTCTGTTTGTGGTATATCTAGGGAAGTGAGTGTAGTGAATTTGAGGTCTTGGTGTATGATGGCTGCTACTCCTCCTCCCTTTTTTCCCTGAGGGCGGTTGACTTGAATAATGTAAAAGTCATTTGGCAAAGCTGCTAAAATATCGGGAGCCGAGTCTTGTGTTAACCAAGTTTCGGTTAAGAGAAGAATGTCTGGCTGTTCCGAGATCAGCAAGTTATAAATATCTAGTTGATGTTTTGGTAATGAACGGGTATTAAGATAAATAACAGAGAGGGATTTTTCCATCTGTGTTGCTTGGGGTTTAGTGGGTATACCAGTGTCTGTGGAATGTTTGAATTCCACAAAGGCAGATCTCGTGTCCCTTATTCCAATCCTACAGAGTCGATCTAACGTGCGATGGTGAATTGTGAACGCGGTACAGTGGATTGTTTTTAGCTCGTCTGAGGTGTAAGTGATGCATTGGGCATTGTGAGTAGCCCCTAGCCCCTGTCGGACGCGGACGGGCGCAGACGGGCTTGCCTTTAGCGCGCCATCGGCGCGCTGTCGGCGCGCCCGCTGCGCTCGTCCGCTGCGCTTCCTTGCTGCTACCGGCATTAGCAGCCGTCGTCAGCCTTGGCTCCTCCCCCCACTTCCCTGATTGGCGCCCAGCAGTGGCGTGTACACCAGGAGGTGAATCGGGCCAGCGAATACTGTAAGGTGTTTGTTTCAGCGCTAGATAATCCTTCAATTAGTGCTTTTTAAAATAACAGCGCAAACAAAGATCAACAGTGCTAATGCATTCAGTTTTAGTGACTTTTAAAATAAATTCAGCAGCGACCGCAACATTGCATCTCAAAGCGTCGCTTTCCCAAGTAGCTGTCCCTCGCTGCTACCGGCATTAGTAGCCGTCGTCAGCCTTGGCTCCTCCCCCCACTTCCCTGATTGGCGCCCAGCAGTGGCGTGTACACCAGGAGGTGAGTCGGGCCAGCGAATACGGTAAGGTGTTTGTTTCAGCGCTAGATAATCCTTCAATTAGTGCTTTTTAAAATAAGAGCGCAAACAAAGATCAACAGTGCTAATGCATTCAGTTGTAGTGACTTTTAAAATAAATTCAGCAGCGACCGCAACATTGCATCTCAAAGCGTCGCTTTCCCATTCTCTGGTCTCTCATTTATCTAGGCATTCTCTGTGCTGGTCTCGAAAAAAACTTACAGTCCAGTAACAGTTAGACGATAAGGGTCACCTCTCTGTTTATGCTGCACACGTTTCTCAGAAACAAGCACATGTTTTCAGGCTACGAGCCCTAGAGCCATAACACGTATGATCAGATGACTAAATAGCCAGATATTCTCCACCTTGAGATTTCAACATTTCCAACCTTTGCTCCTTGTGATGGCTTTACTCTGGCTTTGCATGAACTTTACTTGAATGCTGCGCTCATCCTGAAAATTTGTCAATTATGCATTGCACTGGGCATATGACTGGCTGGATCGCTTCACCTCCTCGGAGTCTTACACCCCTGCTAATAACCTTCTGCTAGTCTATGCCAAAGCTGGTCGACTGTGCACCTATATATCATGCCAGAACTAGCTTTCCACAAAACCCTTAAGTCCAAAAGCAGGCAAATATTGGCAGGTATGGACAGGTACATAATGAAACAGCAACAGGTACAGGCAAGTACAGGCAAATACACATACTACAGGCACTGATAAATCACCAAAAGAGCACAAAAAGAGCTTCAACCAGTGCCTTAAATATACAGGATAATGATGATAAAAGCAAGGGCAGAACAAGAGCAGTGAAACAGGCCAGAGCACTGGACACAGAACACCGGTGAGGAAGCACGAATGGCATAAGTGGTAAACAGGATTACCGACACTTCCTCAGCTTGACTCTTCCCATCTCCATTACCTCAGCTCCACAAACCCTGCTGAGCTCCGCCAATACCCAGAATGCCGATGCTGCTGCTGGTAAGGGGGTAGACCACCACTAGCTCCTAGTTCTAATTGCACAGCCTCACATAGAGCACCACAGCAGCTGCCCCCATCGCAAAGGGAGCAAAAAAGGAGTCACCTGCTAGAGAACAAGACCAGGGTAACTGAAAACCCCTTAGCGGTATGCAGCGTGTCTCATCTCTTGGCAGTTCTCGGCAGGTCAGCAGAGGTTACTGGAGGGAACAGAAGGCTCTGTTGAGGAGAACCGCTGCTGTATGATCGTAGAACAATGGAATAGGTGGAGTAGAAGCACAGGCGAACAACCAGCACCAGTTACGAAGCCGGCTGCTTTTGCTTTGTGATTGCACTGTCATGGAGTCCGATGCCTAGCGAGCTGACACTTTCCTAGGAAATGGCCACTGCTACCCTTCAGAGGTGTTGAGAGCATCATAAAGTCTTTTTCACAGGTGGTATCTCTCCAAACATAAAGATAAATGCACAGTTAGGGAATACCTTGATCGTTCCCACAGATAGATAGTTTCACCATAATCAGGTTCGCAGCACGTAGCTTCAATGAAATACGTTTGGCCAAAGGCTTGCGATCCCCAAAAATACCACAAAGCTAGATGCCATATGTAGATAGAAACACTCATCCAATCAGGATACAACAACATGCGCACCACACGTAGTGATCACACGTTCCTCATGCCAGACTTCTGGATACATACACACTGGCCCACATTAGCTCTCCCCGAGGTTGAGAGCCATCTGTGTCCTTATCACGATGCCCAACCTTGTTAATTTATGACTTTTATGCCTTTTAGGAATGCAGAAATCGGTTTATAGTACTTCACAAGATTTATGTAAATCCAACCAAAACATTGTAACTAGATGGACTTTCCTGAGAAGTTTTCTGTTGAGACTTTCCCAGCCACTGTGTTTAATTAAACCAACTCGTTCCTGTTTTGTCAAACATCTCTCGACTTTTCATTTCTTTAAGGTAAACTCATATCCAAGCAACAGTGGAAAGAACTGTAAGGATTTGAGCTCAACTATGTCAGAACAGAAGATTTGCAACCACTGGCATAGGAAGGTGATTGCCAGTAAAACATGGCGTTTGTAAAAATAGAACAGTGGCAGGGCACTGTAAGCACTGGAGAATATGCCTGTGGAGTCTGGGTACAGGTTAGGGTTTTAGCTCAGGAAACACTGTTCAGGAAGTAGATATTGTGGGAAGGTTTCCAGAGCTATTTAGGCAGAGTCAGCCAGGAACAAACTGCCTAGAAACCTCTGTGTATTGTAAGGTTTCAGTCTGTAATACTAGTTAGCACGCAACTTACCTCTATTATATATGTTTTGCTTCCCTTTGGCTTCTCCCAATTTAAGTTGTTGGACTTTGTGCTTGCTGGTCCCTGTTCCATTTTTTAACTGCAGAGTGTTCTCCAGCTTCTTCTGTGTTGAAGGGTTATAACCCAGTCACCCATGGGTCTGTCATTGCCTGTATCTTGGAGAAGCAAGTAAGCAGTGTGATTCACTTCACATTTGTGAGACTGTACTCTGGTAGTTCATCAGACCTACATGGCTGTAACTTTACAACTTCAACTTCTACTGAGTCCAATCCATATCTTCCATTCTCTATCGCCATTTTGAGTATATCCTTGGAAACAGTTTCTTATAGACATTTGTGAGCTTTAAATAGGTAGAGGTTTGGTAGAGCATAGAAACCCTGCTGATCATATCCCCCAAACCGCAGAAAAACCTTGAGTTAGATTGTGGGTTTCTCTGGTTGCCAGATGAGAGCTTTCAGGGTAAACTTGAGTAAGTTTTGTAGTAATTGCCACCTGACTATGAACATTTGGTGAAGATAAATGTAAATGACGACAAAGTATTTGGAATGGGACTGGACAACAGCTTTGGTTAGTTACAGTTAATGGCTTGCTTATATTAATTTCAGAATTTTGTAGAGTAGGGATAGTTAGAAATGGATCCATTCTACCACTGCATTGATTTTATGGAATGTGTGACTGTCCAGAACTGACGAGTTTCCTCAGGTTTTTAGACTGAAGAGTAGTCGAGGTGGGTCCAATACCTAGGGACAAGTTGAAGGTTAGTCTCCCAGTACTATGATCACAGTCCTTGTGGTGTTTATGCAGAGGTAGATCTCCATAATCCAGCTGAGAACATAGTCTTAGCATGAGGTTTCCCCTGGGGTATTGTTGTGCTGGATATTAATTTGGGTCCTGTCTGCACACATCTTGAAGTTTACCTGTCATTCTTTAAAAAGATCTTCAGAGGGGTGCACATGGATGTTGAGCAAAAGAGGCTAGAAAGAAAGAAGCCTTGCAAGTGACACATGGAATCAGTCAAAGGAAATATTTAACTAACCAAATCTTGAAATTGTGGTCCCAATTGGTGAGAAAAAATCAGATTAATCATAGGGTTGTTTCTTTTATTTTTGACAATTTCTCTAGTCTGCCTTGCAATATCATGTAGATAATTATGTCTTATAATAGGGCAGATCAAGGTATATGATAGCTGTTTCCTTATACTCATCCATTAAGAGAAGGAGCTCCTCCCTTATGTGACTATGTCATTATGGAGGATGAGGATTGCAAATATTGGTGACCATAAAGATGGAAGGTGTAGAATGATATTGAGATGCATCTCATATAATGAAGTTGGGCTTGTATATTTCGACGGTTTTAGGTTGAAAGAACTCTTACATATCTTCTTAGGGTTGTTGCGATGCAGATGGTTTGCTCTTCTGTGCATTGTAGTTGACCATCTTTTTCTTTATCTCTTTTGATTGTTTGCTTCGACAAGAATGTATTTTTCAATGTAGCCTTTTTGTCTCTCTTTTCCCTGTTTTAGCCTTTGCTTTGTATAATGCAGTTGAATTTGTTCTCTTTGGAATTACATTTGCAACATCTGCATTCTAAGGTAGGGCTTCTCAACAGGACCAGTTATTTGCTGAACTTCCTTTTAAGTCTTTAATACCTTCTATGGGTTTTCGAGATTTGACACAAAGAAGAACAGCTAGTGCTGATAAAATGATGTGATATAAGTTGTTTATCTGGGATATGAGGTCAGTAAGGCTGGGTTAGGGGGTTTTACCTTTACTGTATGTTGAGCTCAAAGACGTCTAAAGGGTTTATTTGAAATGCCTGTATATGAGGCAAGGCTAAGCATGTTATCAAGTCTTTCGAGGTTTGAGTGTTGCGAATATGGGTCACCATAAAGGTGGCAGTTTGAGGAGTATTGTTTGAGGTTCAGATAGTGAGATTGTAAGCAAGATTGGTCAGGTAAGTAAAGGTAGCATGGTGCGAAGATGTCTTGGGCTAGAACATAGTGTGTGCATTGCTATGTGTGTGTGAACACAATCTGTTGTTATCCAAGCTTTTGCATGTTCTTGGTGAGGTCTGTTGTAGATTTTAAGCCTGGTGCATCAATCCATAAAATGGAATCTCCAATAACCAGAATTATGTTTTCCTTAGTCTGAAAGTGAAGTATATGTTCATGTAATTCTGCTGTGAAATAAAGGTTGAGTGATGTAACTGCAGTAATAGGAAAGCTGGTGAGATTAATGGACAGTAATTAAGCAGTCTGTTAAAGTGCGAAATACAGCTTTATTCTTTTGAATGATTCTGTACCATGGGCGAGGAGCACACTAATAGAGACAGTGTAACTTACATCAAAGCATGTCTCAATTAGAGCATTTATGTGGCAATCTGAATTGTACAAGGGGCTATGAATATTTCATGTGTGCTTCATGGATAAGTGGCAGTTGATGACATGGATGTTGAAATCAGTCAATGTGTGCAAGAGTACTACTTTATTCTGAGTGTGAAGCGATCCAGAGTTTATTGTGTTTTTGTAAGTTACAGTTCTTGGTAGGTGTCTGAAGAGAGCAATTTCTAGTGAGGTGCTGTCAGTAGTCTGGGGGCATTGTTGTGTCAGGTATTGTTTATTTAGACTTTGTGAGACACTCATTCCATGAAATCCAAGTGGTTCCAGTCATTGGCCTGAACCATCATGATTGAACTGATAATATTCCCTAGGAGCTTACTGCTCCCTTTGATATATGAAGTTTTTCGTACAATTACATCTGTTAGAATGCCTGGTGCCAGGAGGAAGAGGAGCTCCTTCTTGGCCATAGTAATAATCATATTAGAGCTAGTCCTAGCGTTTCCAATAAGGGTTCCTGAGTTTGATCACATGATGGTTTTCTTTTCTTTAGTCCCTTTCTTGCATTTTTAAACACTGTCATTGAGTGGAAGATGGTGAAGCTCTCAGGACTAGTGGGTTTGAATTGTAATCTTTCTTTACGGAGATGTCATCGTGGCAGCAGTGGTGGTGGACTCCTCTTAGAGAGAGAGGAGGGGTGAGGTTGTCTTATTCAGCATGACTCAAAGCTTTCCAGGACATGGAAAGTTTGGGTGGCATACTGGGAAGCAATTAGACAAAATGTGCAGACATAGTAGTGCATTTACTCTTTCATAGATAAAGCATGTTTTTATTACTTTCCCGTATCTAACTCCCTTTATTTACTATGCCCCCTTTCACCAAATCCTCAATCTGGAAACGTAGTCAAGTTTCAGTCTTCCTGTGAGGCTCAATCCCTCGATGTTCATTTTATGTAGAAATGGTTTCATGCTACCATTCAGCTTAACAGTTAAGAAAAGCAAAATTCAACTAATTATGAACTAAATTATGCCATTTTTGTCCCCATACATGTTCTATGGATGACATTCTTAGCCAATTGGTCATGTGCTCATTAACTGCCAGTGATATACATCTTGGTTCAACCTTCATGATAACAGTCTTATTTTCAAACCTTTAACAGAGAATGTTGTATCTGAATCCAGTTATACATAATTTGCACTTGTGGAAATATAATATCAAAAAGGACTTGTATTCTCCTCATATCTTACAATAGATTAGAACAACTCTTACCATAATATCTGTATGTTATTTTAGCTTAGCATCCAACACACAATAAAGCAAAACTGCTCTAAAGACTAACAGGTTTCCATCACTTGATGATTTATACTGGAATACTGCACCACAACAGACCGCCATTTGATTTTAAATGTTGGACATATTGGATGAAGAAATACATTTCATTCAGTAGCTTGCAATTTTTAACAATTGATAATGCAATGAGTTGATGTAAAATAATATTTCTCTTCAATTAGGAGACCCAAATCAGTGTCAGACATCTCTTTTGCTCATGAGTACTCACCCAATGCTTCGAGTAAATCTGGTTATATCATTGACTACATTTGCTCATTTGCATTTATCAAGAGTAGACATTTCTAAATCTGAGATTGGATATTAGCCCAATCCATGTCCTGTAGTCTTTTACCAAGTGGTCTCACTCTAAAATAGTTCCGACATTCCTAAGTCTTTCAGTTAGTCTAACTGAATACTCACCCTATTTGAAACTAAGTTTCCTAATACATCCATCTCTCTCTCTACACTTTCTAGCAGGAAAGTATACCTAGCGCCTATTTCAGTATCTAACATTGGTGCATTCCTTAATACAGAATTCAGGGATGGCTTTGAAATGCCTTCTGCCACTGAAATGACCTAATATATTTTTCAATTATGAATTTTAACCTCATTTTTTTAGAATTGATTTAATCAGCAGACCTGTATAGAAGTCCGTTTAGAGGAAAACGTTCATCCACTTGATAGTACACCACAAAGAATGGCTTGTTCCTTTTTTTCCAAATAGATTTTGAGTATTTAACATCTTGTTAACTAGTCACATCACTTTTAAATCCAAGAATTTAGAGCTTCCATGTTTTAAATCAAAGCTTACATTTTTGTCTTCCTCCACCATCTGCCTAGATATTATATTAGTGCCATTGAACTCATGATGTTTGCAATATCTCACAAGAGTAAAGCATTACTAGTGAGTTTTGCACGTTTGAGACCCTGTTACAGCTGTTCAGTCAAAGAAGCATGGATCTCCAATTCTTGGTGGACAGGTTAAGGTTAAGTCTTTGTACCTTGAGATTAAATAGCATAAGGCCTAATCCCAAATATTTGCAAAGTCATCATTATATTTTATGATTTGTGTTGTTTGTTTTTCCATGGCCATTGTTTCCCAGATTCTTCAGCACCATTGGTCAATTGACTGGGTCATTTTTCTGCCTCCACAGCCTTACCAGAAGAACCATTTTCAACCTAAATAGGAGCTGAAATATGTTTCCATTCGTCTATGCATTTAGCTCATTCCTTTTAGAATTATTTGGGTTCAAATGGTATGAATTAATACAAGATGTTCTTAATGACCACTAGAACGTCCTTAAAAAAACCTAAGATCTGGAGAGAAGTCTACCATATGTATCAGAGATATTTTTTCACACTCCCTCTAGCATCTGTCTGAGACTTCATGGAAAAGATGGCTGATCTTGTCAGAGTTTATACCAACTCATCATTACCATGGTTGCTGTTTTCTGATTTTGGACTGCTTTCTCACATTTCCCTATGTCTCTCTAGGTTGTAGCTTTAGTCACCTTCTCCCATTTTCCCTTGTTTGGCCATTTGTTTACTTTGGCGGGATTTGTCAGGATTGTGTAAAGTATCTATATGATCCCTTTAGTTCCTGTGATAGCAGGGAAATCTTTCATTCTCATGGAGATATTATGTTTTTTCCAGTTATAAAATGTTGTTGAATAATTATTTCAGATCCCCATTTTCAAGTAGTTCTATGGTCTCCCCTCCATTTTGGGTAGCCATTCCTCTTCATAAGCTGGTGTAAAATCAGGGTTTTTAAATATGGGAATTTCTGTTTAGGGGTTTATTGCGAGTCCTCTCTGTAACGCAATTTTATCCCATGATTCTAAGAGTGAGATGGTAATTTGACAGAAATAGAATCTTGTTGTTTGATCCATACTCTCCTTTTATCGTTCTGCCCATATGGGGCCAGTATTGTTCCAATTGTCTCTGCGACCATCCCCCCAGCAAGTGAAGTAGTGCCACTCTGGAGTCTTCTTGAATGTCTGAGAATCTCAGCCCGCTCTTTGTTGTGGGTAACCTTATAAGTTTCACGAAAAGTGTAGGATGTTTGTCCTGCCAAATAAAGTCTAACATTTGACATTGGAGTATTTTAAAGATCACTTTGTTGATTTGTAGGGCTTGGAATATGTAGTCCCTCTCCAACCACATAATATATTCCTCGTTATAGTTCCTGAGGTCTTGTTTAATGGCATTCAGCAGTAAAAAGAAGTTGGCTAAGTATAGTTTTGACAATGTGGTTGTGATGCATAATCCTATGTATCTGACCTTTTTATCCACTAGCTGGGCCAGGACAAAAGGGGCTCATGTGGGTTATTCCAAAAAGAGGCCCTCTTGGAGCTCCATGTCAGGTGCTGGAGCGACAGTGCCCAGCCCCCAGGATATTTAAAAAAGAAGAAAGCAGACCAGAAGGCCAGCTACATTCGCTGCTATAATGTGAGTTTCGCTGCTGAAGTTAGCCTGTCACCAGTCTCCAAGAATGCATAAGTGTGACACTGGCAGTTTTGTTCCTGTTGTCTGGCTCATTGTGACATTTGCTGTCTGTGTCTATTGGAGCCACAGGGAAACTAATGTCCATCTTCCTAGTCATGGGAAAACACCTGGATCATTCTCTTTAATTGTGATGACAAATTACAGCATCTGAGAAGCAGCACCCTGTGCCCCGATTTGATAACATCTGTGTAGTGTTTTACAAAAATAGACCTACAAGCATTAATCAGGATGACATCAAAACCAAACAAAAAGTGAACTTTTAGCAGCCTGCAGCCACGGTCCATGCAGGTAACAGCGGTGGGGCCAGGTGGGGGGTGGGGGAGATTTCGAGGGACGATGCCAAGGGAAAATTAAATAAATATTTAATTTTCCTTCGGCATTGCCCCTCGAAATCCCCCCACGCAGCCCCACCGCCCCACTGCTGTTAACCTGCATGGTCCACGGAGGGCAACCTGTCATTTTTAGTGTGCTTATGTTTCTAATCAAAGAGATGGAAAGGTGCTTTCATTTGTTAGCAGTTTCAAGAACTCAATATAAATCGGCTTAGAATTTCGGTTAACTACATTGTAATTTTTTTTTTTAAATGGTAACTGATATTGACTCCAAAAGAGTATAAAAGTTTTGATGTGGTGGCATTATTTCTGATTTCACTTAAATCAGTGTATAGTCAGTAAAAAGTATAACCAAGAGCAAGACACAACTACTCATAGAATCAGCTTTGTGTATCAGTCCCTTCATGTCTGAGTCCTAATTTACAGTATAAATATTTTGGATGCTTTGTAATGCTTACTCCTAATATGGTGTTTCTGTTCCCTTTTATCAGTATAAGTGTATTTCATTATTACTCCAACCACAACATAATTTGTTACTGATCAGAACCAACAAATATTAAAACCATGGGAACTCTACATTAATAAAGCCCACCGTAAATGGAGGAGTCAAGGGACTGTTCAGTTATGCTTCAAATTGAAGATATAAAAAGGTTACTTGGCATTATCTTAAAATTGCAGTTAATTAAAAACATAATAATAATGTTTTTCAGAAAATCTGTGAAATTGGGAAGGTGCAGGAGCCAGCGAACTCTCTTTAATAGAGAGACAACGGGGGATCGCGGAAGGGGGAACGTGGGGGAGGTAATATTAAAAAAATAAGACTTACTTGAAGCTGCCAATCACCTCGTATCTCAGTGTTACTCTGCTTACTGGTCCCAGCAGACACTAGAACAGCATCAGGGACTCCCTGTGCCATCCTCACGCTGCATTCATTCTATTACCAATAGCATGGGAGCAGCATGGGGATTGGCCTGAGCAGGCAGGTTTAATGCTTGCTCAGGCACAAGGAATCTGTGCTGTTTCTCCAACCCAGCTATGTGTGAGAAATGTTACTGTGCATGTCTGTTTGACCAGCCTAAGACGTCCGGCCAAACAGACATGCTCACTTAGACATGCACATACCACTTAATTCTTCCTCCCTCCCATGTCCCGGCCCCACCCACCACTCTACACACGCTGGCTCAGCCAGCGGCTGAAAAATAAAACGAGAATAAAATATAGTTTTATTTTTCAGCTGCTGCCTCTGAGCCAGTGGGGCGACACTCCTCCAATGTGGAGGAGCCACAGCTGTAAAGAAGGCTCAAGTTCTCTAGCAACCAAAGCTCAAAATACCAAGCCCACAAACAAAAGTAGGCCTCACTTAAGCTTCCTTGACCAACTAGGTAGAAATGGGACAGCAGTCAAGACTGAATTATGATGAGATGGTAGGTACAATATAAGTCATCACAGTTGTAAAAATGTCCTGTCAGAGTTGTGTGATAGCACAACTCTTATGTCCCATAATGTTTATAAAATATATTGAGTATACTCAAACTGTTATGCAAAATCAGATGCAATATGATATTATGCGATGAAATCTATAATTCTATTGTGAATTTTAATCTCTCAAAGAAGCTGGAAATATGAAATGAAAGCGATAATCCCTATTAAAATATAGTAATCCAAATAAAACAATGAAACCAGGGTCATACCCTACATAATGTTCATTAAACTGTAATGTTTGCAAAGATCTACTGGAAGCTTCAATACAACTGATGCAGCACAAAAGCTGATCATGCTTTACACAACACATAAATCAACCTTGACACCGAAAACACAAATGTGCACTTTGCACATGTCTAGAAATACAACACTGAAACTGAGAAAGGTTTAACGACCATCACCTTAAAAGTGTACATGAGTAGGAGAAACAGTAATATTAATCAAATAGTGATTTAAAAATGTATATTAGCTGATTACATTATATTGTTAACATAGTTGTCTTGAAAATTTATGATGAAACTTAGTATTTCTATTGACTTCATTGAAGAGCGCCATAACAATGTTGGCAATGTTGCAATTAATGTATGCAATTTGCTATATGATTGAACATTTCAGTATAAGTGCCTAACTTTATAAAGATCTTATAACCATAGAAACAATTTTATATTAATTATTTTTAGAAATAGTTTACACATTGCTTTTTTTGGATTTTTGGTAGTAGGCCTCAATGAGAGTTGAACACTTCTGTGTAACAATCACTGACATCCTTACAAAATACTCATATATGATATGTTTGATTTATTTCTTTATGTTTGAACTTAATTAGTAGTTTATTTTACTAAATAAGAAATGCTAGCTTTAAAATGCATTTGAATTGATTTTCTCCTTAGGCTGCATATGTAAACAAGAAGAGAGTAAGGAAAAAGTTAACTTGTCCTTTTCCCTGAGTAACATATGAATAAACACGATGGACAAGCCCTTTTATGAGGTAACTGTGGTCAAAACATCTTTGCCACAACCTTCAGTATAAAGGAGTGCAAACAACTATGGGTAGTTATTAGGAAACCCCTCACCCACCTACCTGGTAGGTGGCATGCTTCATCATCGGGGTCCAACTGGATCACCTAATGCAATCCAGCTGTGCTTCAACGCCTGAGTTACAGCGGAGCAGGTTGTTTGTGAAGGAAAGTGAAGTGATATGTGAAGTGCAGTTATGAGTTAAAAATGTCTTTAGGAATAGCCGTCATAAAAGTTTTAATTAAAGGGTCCTAGGACATATGTAAAAACAAAATTGTGATCTCTAAGAGGTATAGTATGTACCTCGGTATGCCTTGGATTTTTTTAGGGTCTACTAGTTTCAGCCTTTTGATTAGGCTTTCGTCAGGACCAGAATCGTGAGTGACCAAAAAAGTGGCCACATAGGTGTAAGTATCAGCACACACCCTAAAGTGTGCTGTGAGTCTAGTGGATTTTGATGTTACTCACAAATCCTCTGGTCGGAGTACCTGTAAATGAAAAGGTTAGTGAATGCAGGTACACAACGTACAGGTGTTTGCCATGCATAATAATAATTAATGTGCGCTCCTGTAATTGTAGATGATGGCATCATGCATGTGACTGGGTGGAGGCATGCATGATGGCTATCGATAAAAAACCATGCGTGGCTACAATGTGCCCAGGTGGTTCTGAATTGTAACAAGGGGGTCCACAGGTAAATGGATGCTAGTGGTTATAGCTCAAAAATGAGTGGGCTTGTTGTCCTTTTTAGATGATATCGCTTATTGGCACATTGCGTGAATCGCTAGAATTAACATTAAAAATAAGTATCTAGTGATAGCGCGTGGTTCTTGCTTTGTAAAGTAACCTTTAACATAAAAACACGAACTTGAGACTAACAAAATAGAAGACTGACAGTGGCGGTCTCACTTAAATTCAGAGTTTGTTATGCCTCATGGATCCGATCGGGCTCTGCTGTACCCCATGCTGACCCTATCGAGATGTGGAGATATTCATGGGTACAGTTTGCAATGAATAAATAAAGGTTAAGGATTAAGAGTTCTCCATTTGTCGGCTCCCGCACAGAAATCACGGGTGTGGGTACTCACATTTGTCAGGGGAGAAAAGGCGATATGACCTACGCAGCCAGTCGGATCCTCTGTTGTGCCATGAGCGGTTGACTGTGTTGTCTCTAATAGGAAGTGCTCGTATGGTCACGTGTTTGTGATCAGGCCGGGTGCTTCCTAAATCGACTGGAGCGCTGACCCTAAAACCAGCGCATGCGTATGAGCGTGTATGTGTGTTAACATTAGATTCTAGTAGCGTGCATGTTGTGCAAGTCTGTTCGGGGTCAAAACGATGTTAATAAAGTTTTGAAAAAGTTTTTAAGAGAACTTAGCTCAATAATGATTAGAGAAATCCAAGTTCTACGTGTGTCGACCTACACAGCGGGGCAAAAAATATTACGGGCTACACGTGGTGGTAAAGTGTAGATCCCTAGTGCTACAGAGGGTAAGTGAAGAGCAAGTAACTGTGCAGAGGTGTATTGAATTATCAATGGTTCGGGGTATGTTCAATTTGCGAGTACATATTAATATTAACATATGCACAGTTACTTGCTCTTCACTTCCCCTCTGTAGCACTAGGGATCTACACTTTACCACCACGTGTAGCCCGTAATAGTTCAACACCCCACTTGACCACAGGTGAAAGTCCTTTGACATTGATGTTCAGGACAGCAATGAATACCACGTTACCCCAATAGACTAATCAGAAAAAGAAAGCTGAGACAGTAACTCATGAGTAGGTCTTGTTTAATAAACAAAAAATGAATTCATATGCCGACAAAAGACGACATGAGAAAAACATCGTCTTTAAGAAAGGTGATCATGTGCTCACATGACAAATGCGGAGAAGAAAAATCTGATGCTTCCTTTGATGCAGAGTATTTTTAAGTGGTTTCTACTAAAGGACACATTGTGACTGCCCAGTGCCCTGGGAAGTATATGACCAGATACCCTTCTCATTTCAGGCAATTAACTAGTCATTCATCAGATCTAAATGTTGAAGGAGGGACTAGGCCTGAAACATCAGTAACTGGTATTGCCTCTACACCGTTAGTGCAGATCTGGGACAGTGGTGGTGACAGTGCCTAGTTTCCAAGAACAAGATCAGGTTGAACAATTAAATCATCAAAAAGATCACTGTATCTTGAACCTAGGATCACTGAAGTGACTCCAAGGTAAAGTTGGATGGCCTCCTGATCAGCATCTCATGGGAATAAATGCCTCCAACCTCATTAAACCCTGCCCTTTGTGCCTGATGTGAGTCCTGCCACCCCAATCTGAGAACCTTTTTTTCTTTTTCTTTTTACTTTACAGAGTTTTATATAGCACGAACTTGACTTGAATCGGTTATCAAAGCGCTTTACATAGCACCAGTTGCGTTACATGAGGACACATTCATTTTTTAAATTTTTTGTTAGGCACGGGGAGATTAAGTGATTTAACCCTTGGAAGTGGGCCTGAAGGTGGTCTGCCAGCTCAGCTGTCTTCTTAGCAGAACCAATGCAGCGCGATGGATCACCTAGCAGCTCCACATCACCTCGCAGCTAAGAAACAGAAGAATTGCTGCATGGCGCCTCCCCGATGCAGGACTTCGCAGCTCCTTGAAAGGAACGATTGCGTGATGCATCCTTGATGCAAGACCTCACATTGCAGCCAGACTGCTCTATGCCGAGCTACCAGAGGGTTGAGCACAGCCTAATTTGTGGTTTGCTTTTGTTTCACCCTGACAGGAATTGTGGATGCTGCTTGAGAAGGGTTTCATCCCCCTCAACCAGTCAACTAGTTTCCTACACTTACCGCTTTTTAGGTCCAGCCTGAGCCAGCGTGCAGGCGCTGCTCTGCGAGACTTATTGTAGACGAGTAGCGATTAGAAGACCTGTCCACTCTACGCCCATGTTTGCCATTGGCTTGTGCCATTGTCTATCCTAAATGCTGGCTTTTGATTCGTAAATGGGCTTGTTAGTCCCTCCTTAGTATCGCCTCCTCTTCATTTATCACCTCTCATGGCGACTGGCCCCTTTACTTCGGTTGTTACACGGTACATGTTATTTAGACTGTGAGCACTATTTTCGTAAATGAGGTTCTCCTACTGCCTTATTAACTCCCCCTCCTTCCTGTTGTCTGTGCTTTCTTCCCCCTTCCCCGCCCGCACTCCTGTTGTCCGTGCCTTCTCGTCCTCGCCCCCTCCCTCCCATTGTCCATGACTTCTCGCCCCCACACCCTCCTGTTGTCCGTGCCTTCTCCCCTTCTCCCCATCTCCCACCGCCCACCCTTTCTCCCATTGTCATGATGCCTACCATTTGCAATGCAATAGGTCTTGTGTAAATGCGAGACCTATTGCATTGAAAATGCTTGTTTTCTTCAAACAACTGCCAAAAGCATTTATTGAACTTCAAACAGTTGACTTTGGTCAGGACATACACAGAGCCCATGACATTCCATTCAAGTTCACTCCAAAAGTTAAGAAACCCTGAGCTATCAAAGAGCACATTGACAAATAATTCATGAAGAATCCCTAAAATTATTGGCACCACTAGCGTGTTGTATGGACAAGAGGGCATGATTCTCTGCACTAGTCCAGATATTAGTCAGAAGTCAGCTTGAGTATGGTGGCATTAAAATGGTATAATACTGTGCAAAGAAAAGAGGGTGACAATATATCCTCACGATTCATGTATGTTAAAAATCCAGCTAGTGGAAGGGCATATCTGTGTATTTTACTTGAGGGAGCAGGTATTCTTTTCTATCAATGTATCAAACCAATTAATCAATCATCCTCTCAATCATATCAGGTAGACATTATATAGACTTTTTCACCTTATTTATCCAGAGGCTGAGGTGGAATACTTCTTCCTATTGCAAAAGCCCACATGACTGTACTTGATTTGCTTTGGTTAATCACTGGCTTTAATATATACCATCAGTATTGGCTGTAATACAGTAAGAGAAAATTATTCTATAGCACTCTAATGGTGCAGAAATGTGCAAATGTTTGATAGATTTCTTGCAGGAGCTGTTTTGTTATCAGATGGAAAAAATTTTGAAGGACATTTCAATCTTCAACTTAAACCAATCCAAGGACATAACTTCAAAACACATCTGCTAAAATGTTGATCTAGTATTAGAAATGTTATGGCTTCTGGATTGTGCAGGGAAATGCAAAACCTGCATTTTTTCCATTGCAGCAGCTAGTGCAGCCAGCAGCAAACGCCTCAATGGAAAACGTACAATGCGACTGCCACAGTGGCGGTCACATTGTAATTTGGCCTGTGGGACCCCCAACACTATGTCGGGCGATCCTCCTCTCCATTAGGGTCACGTCCGCCTGCCATCCTAATCAGATCCCAACGGATGCAATTTATAAATTCTAATATTGGATCATGGTATCATTACACGCCCACTACCTTTTTTAGTCACAATGCAATCAAAATAACTTATGGTTCTGATAGCTTCTCCATGAGGGACCTTGCCCAAATGTGTTTTACATTTTCAATGTCTTTTTCTTAGTGTTATATTGCTTAATCATAGTGTTATGTTTTTGCAAAGGCCACAATGTTTGGAATTCAATAAAAATTACTTTAATATTGATACGCTATTCTGTTTTAGGTTTAAAGTTATAATTACGGATAAAAATCACTGAGAGGGAAAAACCCTCATCAGTGTAAACATATCAACACTGTTAAATACTTGCACAACCACAAACTAAAATGTCATCCAAAGAAAAGAAAGTCAGATAATGGGTAATTTTATTTCTTTCTCAAAGGGCCAACACATTGTAATTTTGTTTTTCAAGGTAGCAACAAGAAAGAGTGGTCTGCTTAATCATAGTGTTATGTTTTTGCAAAGGCCACAATGTTTGGAATTCAATAAAAGTTACTTTAATATTGATACGCTATTCTGTTTTAGGTTTAAAGTTATAATTACGGATAAAAATCACTGAGAGGGAAAAACCCTCATCAGTGTAAACATATCAACACTGTTAAGTACTTGCACAACCACAAACTAAAATGTCATCCAAAGAAAATAAAGTCAGATAATGGGTAATTTTATTTCTTTCTCAAAGGGCCAACACATTGTAATTTTGTTTTTCAAGGTAGCAACAAGAAAGAGTGGTCTAAATGTAATCTGCCTGATTTTGTGTTTTTTAGGAATGTCACTCAAATATTGTTTCTTCCTTCTTTTGTTTCCTCCAGTTTTGTGTGCATGTTTTAGATTTGATCTAATTATTTCATACACTATGGAAAATCTGGAAATATTAAATTCACATTTGATCTTTTGCTGCCTCATACAAATCTTGTCCAATATGTACTACCACATCTACCCACAGGCAGAGAATGGGTAAAACCTCTTGATACATCATCTCCTTTGCTAACAAGTAATTATTGAAAGCGGGTCACCTGCCAAATACCACAGGCTTTAAACATTGAATGCAAGCAGTAGTGACAGGTTCCTGTGAAAAGAGTGCTGTCACCATGCAAATGGGATAGTGGTGAAAACATGACACAGGACTTTTCACATCCCAGCAAAATTCATAGCTGCAGGGGGTCCCATTGTTATGTGTGATACCCTCAGATAATCCTGGCTTCTTACCGAACTGCACTTTACCGCTTTTGTTTTTGAGCCCATGGTTACAATGTCAAGAGTTAAATTTCAAGTCACAGAATACAATGTGATGTATCTTAAAAGGGCAAGACTGACTTGAAATTAGACATTTACCACGTGGACACTTGACAGCTATGAATGATGACACAATGGCAGCATCACCTTCATGTATTCAGGCAAAGAGAGCATAAAAGCAAAGGCGATCAAATTTAAACCATCAAATTTAAGGAGCCTTAGAATGTAGGACTGCAAACTTATAAGGCCTAATTCAAAATGTTTACAATATTTCACAATATGCTATCCTCTTGGCAGAATTGATCACCCCTTCAATGTCAGAATATTCAGTAAGGTTTCCGTGAATGATCGCACTTTTTTTGCAGGAATTATTTATTTAAAGATTTGAATACAGCACTCTTTTAAAAAAAAATACATTTCCTAGTCCCGCAAACCTGACAGGGCCCTGATAGAGTGTGAGAGGTAATGAGATCTGAGAGAGGGTAATGAGATGTCAGTGAGAGTGAAATGCACAGACCTTCTATGCTTAAAATAACACAAGTCTGTTTCACATGCTGTCAATGGGAAGACACTACATACACTACATTACTTCTGCTTTTAATTAAATATGTACTTTATAAAAATCACTGGAAAACAGCAACATGTTTTGCATACACTGTACAAACACATGTTTTGCCTATTTTGGGGGTTAGGCAGTTGCAAAAATTCTCATAAGCAATGATTCAAAAGGCTTGGAAAACCCTGCGAAAACACCACTGAAATCCATGAAAAATCATCACTAAAAGCAAGACAGTCTAGAAATTGTCCACTACAGCCCTCATGTCTGCATTAACACTGAATTACAGGGCTTTGAAATACAGACAGAGAACATTTCTACTTCCTACTTGTGTGATATCTTCCCATGCAGCAGCCCAGCAAGGAATATGCCTGCTGTAGAGCACCAGGTACATATCTCAGTGTATCACACGATGAATGAGGAATGTGCTAAGATGTGCATCTGAAACCCCCATCTAACCAATTCATTTGAAAGCTCAGAACATGCAAAGGAGCCGATGCACAGTCACATGTTCCTATCTGCACATGTAGAAAATGGTGTTGATTTTCTAACACATTATTTCACAATCTGCATTTGTGTATGTTGCCTTGTGCATGTGCCATGAAGACATGCATGAGACTTGCATGAAAATGTAATAAATGGATAGACATTTAAATAAACGTGTTGCAAATTATTTGTTTTTAGGTCGAAGTATCAATGTAAAATCAGCCGGCCTGATTGGAAGACATGGACCACAGTCAAAGCAGCCATTCATGGTTGCCTTCTTCAGAGCAAGTGAGGTGCTGCTGCGCTCTGTGAGAGCAGCCAACACCAAAAGGAAAAACCATAACCGCAACAAAACTTCCAATCAACAACAATCCTCAAAGACGCCAAGCATCGGAGGTAAGACACATGCATAGGTTCAGTCCAATTATATGCGTGTACATTTGCAGTCAAATATGGTTTGTCATCATTGAAATGGGTGGCCTGCACTCAGTACTCAATTTGTTAAAGAATAAGTATGTGGCTCAAAGTTCTGCTCAGAAGCCCATTGCCTATGCTACAGAATGCCAGGGCTATCCAATACCAAGGCTTCGTAGTGGTGATTCCACCTCATGCCATTTTCCTCCATCACCACACACTCCCTGCTCCTTTATCTACCTATTGCAGCTTCTTCTTCATCCTTGGTTTTTCTCTATGTCTCTTCCTCCTTTCTGTCTTCCATGTTTTTCTCTATCTTGCTCTGGGTCAAAACCTGATTTTGAATATTAAGCGCCAGTCCCCAAAGATTAGTGACACAGTCTCCACCTGAAACCACCAGTTCAAAGTAAGCTCTGTCTGCACTACTGGAAGGTAGATAGTGTGATCACTAGGAAGTGCAAGTATCACATTATCTACACCAGGAATGCTCAGAGTATGGCTGGGTGCATTTTCCGCCCTCCTGATCTTCACATGAACCCCTTTGCTGAATGTCAACACTGGAATGCTGTTTACCCGACAGAGCAATAACGTTCAGAAAACTATTAAATGGGTAAACATTTTTTTACATGTTAACTAAAGTAAAAGAATCAAAGAAATTAAGGTGTCCTGTACCACTTACCTTTAAGAACAAGTTAATTTTAAAGAAAGTATGCACCAATCATATAAAAAGATGATGAACTCTCTTCAAAATTCAAAAAAAGACAAATGTCATTAACATACAGAAGTGTTTCAACTTAGTACATTAGATTATATTACTCTATTGAGAGGCATTTATTAGAAATGATAGTTTTTAAGTAATGAACTTAGAAACATTCATCCCTCCCTCTCTGATATGTGTAATGAGGAAAAGGAGGAAAAGTAAAATAAAACAATTGTGTAGGATCCCACAATTTGTTCAAGTGGGGAAGCAGGGATTGATCTCGGGTTTTCTGATTTCACATTGCACAATTCAACCACTAGAGGTGTATCTCTTGCCCATCTCATGTTTTACTTCAAAATTGAGTGTTTTATCTTTCATTCTTGGCTCATGAGGTTAGAGTATGGGTGGCAGACAGAAGTCATATGAAGGATTGGTTTGTTTTTGGGGATCCAAGAGTACTTCGAACTGAGCCTGAGTCAGAGCCTGGCATATGGCTTAAGCTTGGCTCAAGCTTTCTGTTACTTGCCCACCTCAATCATATATAGGCAATTCAGTGTATAAAGGCATAGGAAGAATATGATTTGATTCACATAATAACTCCAGGACTCACTGTCCACACCATTGATGTGGTTCGCTTCTCGAACACCACCCCAACGCTCACTCTGCTGGCATCAATGCGCACTTGGTCATACCATGGACCATACATTTTGGACCCTGGGAAAATGTTTTCAAGTTCAGGCAAAAAACACCACTGACCAGCTCTTCTGAGCATGCCTTATTTATATGGAGTGAGTCCATGCAAATGAAAATAGCATTCATTCACCGCCCATTTCAAAAAAATATTTAGTGTTATGTTTTGTAGAAGTCAGCAAGAAAATCCCAGGGAAATGTGAACTCACAGTTAGTTCTAAGGGATGGGGTTCACAACAATAATTTCTCACTGGAGCTAACTTACTACAGAGACCTGTATATGTGGATACATATCCTTAGCACACATTTTCCCCAGTTTTTTATGTCGCCCACCTGGCCCAAGGACATTAGTGTACTTTACAACAGAATTAGACTAGGTTACACATTTCGTTTGGTAGCGTGGGGTCACACAGGGAGGTTAAGTGAATTGCTCAGAATAGCACGATGTTGAGCTGAGACTGGGATTCAAACCTGGCTCCCCATGTTCCAAAGTCAGCAGGTCTTGCCACTAAGTCATAACTCCTCCCACATGTATCTGCTAAATCAAACAATTGTGCTTTAAGGGTATGCCAAGACATGTATTGCTGCAAAAACATTGCTCGCTGAACCTCCTGGTCACTTATGGCAGCGCTGACCTACTGCAAAGTTTCTGAATGCAGAAAGCAGACAGGGGACACAGTTGTCCACTGGTGCACTTGTAACCCCTATTCCATGGCTAGAGAAATGCATGAGAAGTGAAGGCCAGAAATATATTCCAACCCCTAAATTAGGTGAGAATGTAATTTCATACATTGACAGTCACCGCCTCGTTATATACCCTAAATATGGATGTGCATCTGTGGGTGATGTATGTGTATGAGAGCGAACCCACTAACGTCAACAGATCTCATCACAATATCCAAGACTCATGAGAGACATTACATAACTATGGGAGCAAAATGTTACCCCACTCAAAAGTTACCTCATTTAGTCTTCCCATAGTTTACTGAATCAGAGACTGTGTTTAACATCAATTTAATGAGACAAATAGCCCTGTGTTAAGGACCACCCTAAACATTAAATAAGCAGAATAGAACAATTCATTATTTAATGGGGTCCACTCAATAACGGAATTTTAGATCCATAAAAAGTGAAAATGTTTTGATATAAATATTCAAAAAAAGGTGGTACAGAGTCAATTTTTGATCCAAGAATAGGGTTACTGTTTCTAATGAGACACGAATAGTTTCCAAAAAAAGGTAAATAGAGAAGTAGGTTTCTAGGTCCTTTTTTTTCAACATGAGACAGTCAAAAGTTGTGTCTCTTGTTGCCCTCACACATCCCAAGGAATGTCATGCTTCATCATCGGGTGGTGTTCCTCGTTGGACCTGCGCTGCAATGCCCTATGGGTCCCCCGAAGGATCTCATTAGCAGAGATCTTTTATTTTGCTATATGATGAATGAGGGTATTAGTTTTAAGTGGGGTCATGAAAAGTGAGTGTGTGAATAAATATTAAAACTGGCTATGGGATACCATGAATATTTTTAATATGTTGGTTCACTTGTCAGAGTAACAAACTCGTAGGTTGTTGTTACTAGTGGGATAATAATGCACGCATGGTCAATGGTATGTGTAGCAGACTCGCGCACCCAGCAGAAACCCTCGTTACGGTACGGGCCGCCATGTGATAGCTTATGAAGCCTATTGAATCAAAATAATAGTTCTCTAGGTCAGGATACCAGTGGTTATTATGAGCTGGCGCCACCCTCAACAAAACAGAAGGGGGACCGCTCTACCAATTATCTCAATTGGGGTAACTCATTCAGAATCTCACAAACAAGTTTTCTGGTCCTGATGAAGCGCCAAGGTTCTTTTTGACCACTATAAGGTGCGAAACATTTTGACCTTTTAGTTACTAGAGGACATTATTACCCCACTAGTAACAACAACAACAACTGCCGAACTGCCAAGCCAGTGCCTGAAAAGTTTCAGCGCTCCGTCCATCATCTCCTTGTGTTTACTTTGTTTGCCGTAATGTGGCAGGGTATGCCCAGGCGTGGGTCCCTTGCTCACTTTGCCGCTGGATTCAAGCTAACCTGGCTGATGAGGGGTGTTACCCCTAAACCGGTCGCAGGATGCTTGTTTCTGGTTCAGGGAAGACCTGGCTTGGCAGTTCGGGCTGGACTGTTCCCATGAGGCACAGGGCCAAGACTGATTTGCATATAGCTGGGTCTGAACTGAGGGGGCGAAGTGAGCTAAAGAACGATGATGGATTCAACCCAGATATGTGACTGGGGTTGAGTGTCTGAAAAGTTTCAGCGCTCCATCCATCATCTCCTTTTGTTTTCTTTGTTTGCCCTAAGTTGGCAGGGTATCCCCAGACGTGCTCACTTTGCCACTGGATTCAAGCTAACCTGGCTGATGAGGTGTGTTACCCCGAAAACAAGGCCCAGGATGCTTGTTTCCGGTTGAGGCAAGACCTGGGTTGGCAGTTCGGGCTGGACTGTTCCCATGAGGCACAAAGTCAAGACTGATTTTGCATATAGATGGGTCTCAACTGAGGTGGTGAAGTGAGCTAAAGAACGATGATGGATTCAACCCAGATCTGTGATGGGGGGTGAGTGTCTGAAAAGTGTCAGCTCTCCGTCCATCATCTCCTTGTGTTTAAGTTTATGATTGTTCACAAAGGGATTTACAAGTAGTATCTTCACAAGTGCAGAGTCACCACACAAAAAAAGATATGTCTTTTAATGTGCGGAGACTCCACACTGGTAAAGATGCTACTCGTAAATCCCTTTGTGAATAGCAAACAATCGTAAACTTACACAAAAATGTAAGTTTACCTTTGTGAATCAGGCCCTATGAGTGCATTTTTGTGCACTTAGTGCTTTTATGACTGCAAAGATTGTCCTATATTATAACATGCGGAGATGTCCACAGTCGTAAAGATACACACGCAAAACTACATCCGTGGTTTGTGAATAACAAACAAGTAGTAACATTGCACCAAAAGTGTAATTTTACCTTTGTGAATAAGGCCCTTTTGCTAAAGTACTACTGTGCAGCTGGACTATATACTGGGGTGGTAAATGGCTCTGCATAAAAACCTTGTGAACCCTGCCAAAAAGTGGGTTATTAATTTGGAATTAAAATAAATAAGCGCAATCCCATTTGGCCAAAAACGCTTTTAAGAAAATCTTTGCTGTACCCTTAGTTACTGTGGCATAAGCAGAGTTTAAGAAGTACCAAACATTTTACAGTCAAAACAACACAGTAAAATTACTAGAATACCCTTGCCAGAATATCAGAAATGGAAGAAAATAAGCAATAAGACACACAGATAGAGATTTTTTTAACTTTTAGGCAAAAAGGACCAATAAGAAGTTAAGTAGACAGTTGACCAGAACCTAGTTATGATTTCAGGCCGACCACAATGAAGCGGGGATTAGGTAGGCCAAGTGGGTCACACTGTCAACATTTTTATCTTTGAACTCAGTCAACTTTTTGAAATTCAAAGGCTCCTAGTGAGGGAAGGCAGGCAACTCATGCTGATGACAGGGCCTCAAATTAAGGTAAATTGTTAATACACTCAAACTGAAGCCGTTAGCTGAGCATTACAAAGCTGAATTCCAGAGTGGCTGAGGTTCCTTTACCCCTTGGGCAGATTTGCTGCCTCTCTCCAGTCAAGTGTTTTCACTTTGGACTTTCTTGATTCACAAAATCCAAGGGCAAAGGTGGAGGATGTAGCCAGGAAGGTTTCTATGAATCCACAAACCTTTACTGGAAATTCTCTCTGAATCTGTATTCAGTGCAGGAAAAGCTGCGAGCAGAACAAACCTGCTTTTCTGTCCAGCCAAGGCTGTGCCCTCCACACGGAAGCCTTAGAACCTTGTTGTGTCCTCTGGACGTGAAAAGAAAAGACTGAGTCTCAAATTTCTCAAATTGCTGGGAAAATTTTTTCTCAGGTCTTCTGGGCAGGTTTCTAGGCACCAGTTGTCTCTCCACCCAGGCCTTCTGCAAGATCCAGGCCTTGATGGTCAGTGGTCAGTTGAGAATTCTTGCAGTCAGGATTCCTTCTGTTCTTATGTACCTGTGGCAGGTCCTGGAGGCCACCCAGTTCACCTTTGGAGAATAGTTGAAGTCCCTTGCTGCCATCAGGAGTCAGAAGTCATTGATTCTTCTTTCCACTAGATATTAAGCAAGTCATCTTTCTTCCAGATGTTTGTTTCAAATATCCAGGAGTGTCTTGAGGGGTTGGTTGTAAAGTGGCAGTCTTATCATTTGCACAAGTCACTGAATGGAGAATTGCCTACACCCAGTCATAGCTAATTTAACACAGAATTCCCACTGCCCGTTTCAGCAATACTAATTTCAGTATGCTGCCAATCTTCCAAGAATCCCTCAACCAAAATGGTTCCAGCCTTCCTCCAACTGTAGAAATTCCAGTTCTTCTTCTTGTCACTTCCCTATTGTTATACAGTGCTTACCCTCCCATGCTAGAACTGATTTTCACTCTAGGTGGGGTTTGAGAAAGAAAGTCTGGGATGGCTTTGGGAATCAGTGGTTGCAAATCCAGGTGGACTTTTGGCATTTTCAAATCAAATATTAAAGCTGGTCTTTGTTCTCTCTCTCCTCCAAATGGCTAAGTATCCACTTGTTGACACCAATTCTGTATTTCTGCTACCAGAAGCCAATCCTTTGTCTTCCAGATGGAGGACCATTAGCAACATTGGATGGATTCCATCTCTGAAGCAAGGCTGAGAAGCAAACCAGTTTACAATCAGGTGTACAACGTATATTTTCCAAAAGCTACTTTTCTACTGCATTATTAAAAATCTAATTTCACCATTAGATTTTTAACCTAAATGCAAACTAACTTTTAATCACGGTTGTAGTGCTTTACATTGTTTACATATGAAAAAGGGATTTTATTGATAACTAGGCCTGTTCCTGGAAAATGCAGGTTTACCCACACAGTGAAAATAACTTTTTCTAATTGAACAATATGAGGTTATTCTGTTCCCAATATCAAGCAAGTCACATGTTTATACATTAAGCACCCAGGCTTATGGGTGTACATGGCATATTTTAGGAGTGAATTAACAAATAAATGAAACACATGTCTTCTGCATGGCAAAGACACTGCCATCTGACACTGCAGTACTTGTAATCTTCACTTCGGCCCATGTATGACCGTTAATTTACAGCGATTTGTGCAGCCTCTGTGTCAATATACAATGTTCTTAATTGAAAGTTAAATAACCCAGTTGTGTGAAACCAATTTTGCTGGTCCATTTTACTGACACAGCACATACACTGTGGCACTGAATGGCAGTGTCACGGTGCATGGAGTCATAGGACCAGTAAGAATGGGGTCCATAAAAAGGTGACAAGATCACGGTGACAAAGCAGAAAAGGCAACGTCTTTATAAGTCCTTCAGCAAGTGATGACATCAAATGAGTCAATAGATAACTAAATGAGGCAATTATTAAGCCAGTACACCCTTAAAGGCAACTATGGTTCTGCTGCTGGTGACTAGTCACTGGCGGGAAGACATCTGTATCCTGAATGGGTCATCTTGTCTCTGGGAGATACATGAGCTTGGTTGTTTTAATAGTGTATAGCACATGAAAAAACAGTAAACAAACAGTACCAATAAATAACACAACACCCCTAAACAAACTGAATCAACAAATAATACAACATATTGTTTCTTGATTAATGCATGTAAGATGATTCAAATTGCTTGGATGGTGTCTTGTGGCTATTCTCAAAGTGAAAATCAATTGCAGGATTTTAAGATTCTTGTACCGAATGCCTGGTGCACATGCATAAAAATTCATAATACAATGCCCATTTCATTTACATCACGTTAATAAACAGTTGCCACTGAAATAATTATATGACAGCATATATTTTTTTCTGAAAAGGTTAATTATTAACTTTTGCACTGATAAAATATTTGTTTCTAATTTGTAAAAATTCCAGAGCTGTTCATTGCCTAAGTAATATTTAGACATCACTAGACAGATTTGAAAAGGAATGAAATATTTTGTTTGTATTTAGCACTCTCAATGAGTGTTACAATGACAATGCCTGATCCACATATTAAAATATAGATGTTTGTGCACCACTAGATATTAATTTATATTAGCTTTTATCAGAAATTAGTGTAAATAACATGCTAGTGTTGTCAGCTGTTCTTCACTACGGACTTGAATAAACAATCTGCTGTAATTTAAAATAAATTAGGTTTCACAGAACAATCTTAATTAGGTTGGACATTGCAAGTTCAGAATTAAAAGATGTTTGTGATGCAGAAGGTAAGAACTAAACCCTGAAGATGTTGATGTAAATCCGTATGAGCAACAAAGAAAAAATGAGGTAAAATAAATAAATAAAGGAAAATGTCTAGATTATTTATAACATTTTTAAACGAATATGAAATTAAAAAATAGAAGAATGGGACACTCTCTGATAGCTTAGAGCCAGAAAACATAGCATCTGTGTTTTAATTAAATCTAAATGAAGAGATAGAGTTGCCATCTGAGAATTAATGAAGAAAATAAAACAACCAGATATAATATCAAGAAGCGAGTAGAAAACAAAACAAGATGAACATTTTCAAATCATTGGAAGAAAGTTTTTGATTGGTAAACAGTAAGCAATTAAGTAATGTTTATTGGAAACGAAAGTGGACATGGATGCAACATTGTGGGACACAATGAGTGGGAGAACAACAACACTTTCCAGGAGACTAAGGTACATATTTTCAAGACAGGCGATAACATTATCGCCGCTTTAGCGGCAGAAAACTGCCGCTAAATTGGCGATAATGGGCTTGATAATATGCTCTATGGAATTCCAATTGAAGCCCATGTTAGATGTGAGGGACATCTAACATGGGCTTCAATTGGAATTCCATAGAGCATATTATCAAGCCCATTATCGCCGTTAAAGCGGCGATAATTTTATCACCTGTCTTGATAATATGCCCCCAGGTAGGAGGAATTTGATAGATAAAATAAATACTAGGATAGATCCAACCAAGATATCACTACAAATGAGTAAATGCTCAAAAGGAAAGGGTGAACATATCTCCCTTAAAGCACTCTATTTTATCTTCATGACAACATAAACCTGGATTGAGGGATGGAAATTAACACTTACATATAATACCGACACATTTGTATGTTTAATCATCATACTGATTGCATTTAACATTAATTGGGTGAAATATATCTTTAAGCGGACTCATACAATTTCCTTTTTTCGAAATCATGACAGAATTAATTGCTACAGCTGCTCAATTGTAAAATGACTGTCTGGGGACATACTGGAATTCATGACTATCTGCAGGGCCCTGTCCTATTGGACGAAGATATCAAAATTAAAGATGCATCTGTCTCTGCCAGATCTGCAGTGTGTTGGGAAAGCAACATATGATACATTGTGAAATGCTATTTAACATTTTAACATAATTATGTTATAGATTTGTTTGTGCTAAAACAAACCAGAGATCCCAGTGTTCCTCTGCCTATCGCAGCAGGGCCATCACAACCCACTCTCTGGTCTGATATCATATATAACGAACCCTTGCCTTAAAGATAGCTCTGATGGTGGCCTAAAATCTAATTTTTCAGCAATATGCTCAAAGATTGAATACTGGAAAGTGGTTAATATTTGACTGAGAGCTCAACTATTATCTTAAGTTCAGTGGTCGCGAATTTATGAAACCGAAATAAATATATACATATTTTTGTTACGATTTGCACAGAAACAATTTATCAATTTTATAGAATAACTGAAAATGCTCCCACCTTGTATTTTTAGTATGATTCTAAAAGAATAAACTAATTCTGTCACTTAGTCACTCATCCACTCACATTGTAATAGTAGAAATGTGGAGTATTTACACATAGGCTCCTGTGCACTCCTTCCTGAAGCATTAATCTGTGTATTTGATAACCATTGCTGATGCTTGGTTCAGCAAAACGGTCCTGAAGAAGCTTCTTATTGTAAATACTTGAATACACCCACTCTAACTTTGTTGCTTGGGTGTAGATTGATATCCACTATTTTCTACAGGAGTGTAGATGATCAAAAGTTGAACTGCACATCTCTCTATCCTATTGAAATTGGTGCTTGTTATACATCTATGGGCACTGGAAATGTCAACCAATTTGTAATTTTAATTAGAATAAAACATTGAGGGACGTATTCTCAAGGAGGTATCGCCGAGTTAACGGCACTTTAACACAGCCAAAGTCGCGATAAATTTATCACCCCATTCGCAAGCTGGTGCTAACAGCCCATAGCACCAGTTTACCTGCGATAGCAGCCACAAAAAACATTGCCACATATGACCGCGGCAACTATCGCTAATGAGATGTAGAGTAGGTGTTCAGGTGCCAAAAGCCGCGACAACACCACTCCACAACATTCTCAGCGACCAGCCAGATCTGCGATAAGATCACAAAACATGCGATAAGGCGCGTTAGCAGCAGAAAATTAACACCTGCTCTGACAATGTGCAAAGTCGATCGGCAGCCTGCACCACAAAAGGGAGCCCAGCCCAGAACCACACCTGAAGAACAATAGATGCCATAGAGCCACTGAACATGCGTGCCGGACACCCAAGAGGGCCAAAACACCCACCGCCACCACCCCCAGGACCCCCCCTCCCCAGCACCCCCCCAGCCAAAGACATGCCACATCAACTACACGGAATCATGTACAAAATAATCCGCCTGATGTCGCACAATCACATCTGGTGACATGCATGTGTCATCACATAAATGAGCATCACACATTCACCTTTGAAGCAACAAATGAAAATGTATTAAAATAAACACAGAACAGAAATGAAGACACATGGCGGCTCTCCTCGGGACATTCCGTAGGTCACAGCCTGCAAGACAAAAATCATTATGAGAAGGTGTGTCCTGCGCACATCAAGGGACAGAGAGAGAGCAAAGGAGAGAGGGAGGCAGAGAGGGAGAGAGAGATAGACGGACAGAGAGGGGGAGAGAGAGATAGACGGTCAGAGAGGGGGAGAGAGATAGATGGACAGAGAGGGGGAGAGAGAGATAGATGGACAGAGAGGAAGAGAGTGAGATAGACAGACAGACAGGGGGAGAGAGAGATAAACGGACAGAGAGGGGGAGAGAGATAGACGGACAGAGAAGAGAAGAGAGAGATAGACGGACAGAGAGGGAGAGAGAATGATAGACGGACTGAGAGGGGGAGAGAGAGATAGACGGACAGAGCGGGGGAGAGAGATAGACGGACAGAGGGGGAGAGAGAGATAGACAGACAGAGAGGGGGAGAGAGAGATAAACGGACAGAGAGGGGAAGGGAGATAGACGGACAGAGAGGGGGAGAGAGAGATAGATGGACAGAGAAGGGAAGAGAGAGATAGACGGACAGCGAGGGAGAGAGAGAGCTAGACGGACAGAGTGGGGGAGAGAGAGAAAAGAAGAGAGGGACAGGGAGAGAGAGTGCCGACACTACGCACCCAGGCCACACTGCTCACCTGCTGCCCCCGGTGTGTCTCCAACCACGTGCCGGTATGTAGTGCAGTTCACCAGGTTCCACATCTGAGACAGACCCGTCATCTGAAACAGAGTCCAGATACATGAATGGCACAGAACATACAATTGCACAAGATATCATCACCTGACCGCCCCTGCGCACCCAGGCAGATGCACCCCAGCCCCTCCCGCCACCCAGCAGTGCATGCCCACCTCTGCGCACCCAGGCAGATGCACCCCAGCCCCTCCCACTGCCCAGCAGTGCATGCCCACCTCTGCGCACCCAGGCAGATGCACCCTAGCCCCTCCCGCCGCCCTGCCACCCTCCACATCATGCAGCCCCACTCTGCAGGTCTCACTTTTGATGCTGGGTCTTGATTTCGCCATGGCAGAGGACATACCAGTGCACAGGGCATCATCGCAGGCTGCACACCCGCTCAGCGCTTGAGGTGCCACTAACTCTGTGTCCCGCGAGGCCACACCACATGGCGGTAGCTCCTGCTGTCCGCTGGCTCAGGCCTACACTGCGGTCCAGCAGGGCACACAAAACCTAAGCAGTCCGGACCGCTGGGATGGGGCATCATCGCAGGCAGCACACCCGCTCAGCACTTACGATGCCCCTACCTCAGTGCATTAAAAGTCACCGTCCCGTGGCGGTGTGCCTGTGCCGGCAGCAGTGTATCCGGTGCCACTAAGTCTGTGCCCCACAAGTCATGGACCCTCTATGATTGGGTGTCGTGGTGCAGATGCCATCATGTCACCTCCGTGATGTCGCAGGCCCCCATGCCTACATGCACACCACACAGATACACCCGAGAGAGGTTGGAAATGGAATTGAGTACGTGCACCCATCCCTTTTTATTGGCAGGGTCTCATGTGCTGTGACACGTGTGCTGGATGGGTGTGGTGTGGGTGTACACCAGCCGTGAGGGAGTGGCTGTGGCATGCTGACAACTAGACCTGTGAGCAGCAGATCCCTACAGGGAAGACCTGGGACATGTAGTGTTGTCGTCCCCCCTGTAAGAGTAAGCATAGTGGGCTGGCCTGGCATATGCCAGTCCAGCGTAAGGGTTTGAACAATGACCCAGGGGCTCTGGGCGTTGTTCCGTACAGGGCTGGACAAAGAAGTAACAAATGCGTGTGTCACTGTTATTGCATTGGCGTCACCCTGACAACATTCGGCAATGTATCACCCTTTGACCCAAGTCCAATGACATGAGCCACATGGACGTAAGAGGAATTCACTGACCCTACATTCATCCATACTATGGTGAAAGACCATAGACATGATACATCTGTGTGATTTGGAATGCTTAATGCACATTCAGTGGAGTGTTGCATCTGGAGCAGTACAGGGCCATGCAAAGCCCACTTTACAATGTTGGCCCATGGAGGGCCAGCCAGAGTCCTTCAGGAAATGACAAGTCCAAAGGAAAAGGAAGAGTTCAGTCCGCAGTCTGTTAGCTGTGTCATTGGCGAACATACAGAATATGGAAGTCCATTGCGAGGTACAAGGTGAGTGTCGCAGAGTGTATTGGGAGACAGTGGAAGGTGATGATGCAGAGGGCAGAACCAAGCTGAAACTGACCATATGGCAGAGATGAATGCTACAGTTTTCTCCGTACCAGTAAGGCGGTTTCATCCACATCTTCGTCCTCTGCTGTCTCATGTGCCTCACGTGTGGGTGGTGCTGGCCTTTCTCCAGCACTGTGTGGCAGTGACACCTCAGGGTCCGGAGGTGGAATGTCTGCTGCACTGTGTGGCACTGACACTTCAGGGGGCAGAGATGTGGATGGAGTGGTAGCAGCAGCATGCATCGGCGCCAGGCTTTGTGGCAGCAATGCCATGAAGATGGTTTTGAGGTCATTGTGGAACCCAGCTACCTCTCGCTGGTATGTAGCCGTGGCAGCTGCTCTTCCAGCATTGGCCCGCTCCATGGTCTCCATGAGACTCCGCATGTGTCCCAACTCCTTGGGTGAGCTCGCTGGAGCCACTCTGACTAGACAGTCGTTCTTGTCTCAGAGTCAGGACTCTGGCGATGTCAGCCATGGTTCGTTGGAGAGCATGGAGCGGACTGTGGATGTCCGTTAGTGACTGTGAGTGGTCCCTGATGGGAATTAGACACCAGTTTGTCTACCATGCGGTCAAAACCCAACGCACATGTTCAGCCAGCTGTTTCTGGCATCCCAACACATGGCGTTGGAATGCCATGTGTTCTTCGTGGTGGTCCTGGGAGGCAGCTGTGGTGGCAGGTGCTGCCTGCTGTGTGTTTTGTGCAGGGGGTGGGGTGTCCCCATTTGCAGCTAGGCTGCCCTGCTTCTGGAGGTGGGCTGCGGAGACTGTCAATGAACTCTTGGAGGGGGTTGGAGTCGCGGCTGTGGTGGTCCTCTTCGTCATCAGAGAAGCGAGGTTTGGGCAGCTCTGCAGGCGGTGTTGATTGTCCCTCTGCAATGTGAAGGGGAGATGCAGTTTGACAATGTGCTCACATGTGTGTTGTCGGATTGTACATGTTCACATACAGACTGCATGACTGTGTACATCCTGGGTGTTTTGGAGGGGCTGCCTATTTGCTGCAGGACAGTGGACATTTCGACAACATCAAGGATGTGTGTTTGTACTTGTACATTGTCTACTTACATTTCCCTGCAATGCCACTTGTGATTGGCCAGTGTCTGCACCCAGTAGGCGCCAGTTGTGTCCTGTGTTCTGTTGTGGAAGTGTTGTGGTTTGTGCCACTTTGTTGTCAGTGTTGATGTGCTCTGCATGTTAGGTGTGTGTGCTGCATTGGGGGGTGGCCCCTGCTGCTCTGTTTTGCTGCCCCTTATCCCTTTCATGCAGTGTGCCTTTGACTTCTGTGCTTGTACAGTGCTGACATGTAGCATACTTGGGTACATTGTTCTCTTGGTGGGAGTTGGGGTCTGAGGTATGGTTTGTCCGCAGATGTGCTTAGCTCAATTGTGCATGTGTGCCATTGTGCCCATCTCCCCCGTCCCCCCAGTCCCTGGTCATTACTCACCCTGGTGCTGTTGTTTCCGGTCATGTTGAGCAGTGTCCGGTCCCCCGACTGCAGCCACCGTCTCCCCACTGATAATTGTGGACACCATTTCCTCCATGTCGTCCAGCTCCTCCTGTAGCGCAGGACTCCCACCTCCAGTGTGCATTGCTGCCTTCCGGTTGTGTTCGAGTTTCAGCTTTGTTTTGCGCTTGACGTCATTCCAGCACCTCTTGACCTCTTCCATTGTCCTCTTCAGCACTCCGACTGAATTCACCTTGTCCAAAATGGACTGCCATAGTCCATTTTTTGTTGCCAATGACACAGTGGAGGTGACGAACAGTTGTTGATGGTGTTCAACCCCCTCCGTTATCAGGATCCTGTCTTCCTGCGGACTGAAGCGCTTCTTCCTACTCTTCTTCTCCTTGCCCTTCCCTGACCCCGAGGTCCCAGGCAGGTCCTCCGGGGGGCTTGTGGGGTTCTGGTTCTCCTCTGTACTTGCTCCGGCAACAACCATTGTGCTTGGCTGTTGTTTGGCATTTGTTTGTCAGTTTTTTTCTACTTTTATGGTGATTTTTCCTGCCTGACGTGTGTGAATTGCAGGTCTGTAGCTGGTTTTCGCAGATTTTTGTATCGCGATTGGCCTCATCTCAGCTTTTTTGCACTCGCGTTTTGCATTTTTGTGCCATGGCGTTGATTTTAACGCGGTCAGTTGGCGTGTTATCTGGAGAATATCGCATTGGGCCGCAGTGTTGAGAATGCTTCGTTAACACAGCGTAATTTTCCCGCAATAGACTGAGATGTAGAAGATTGCGTTAAGTAACTTTTGCGATGGTTATCACACATTCTTGGAAATATCCCCCTGAGTGTGATCATGAGTAGATGCCATACGACTATTTGCAGACAAGTGTGCTCACTACATTAAATATATATTTCAAGTGAAACATTTGAGAATTAACACAGCAGAGCGAGACAGAGGCCAGCTGTAAGAGGGATTACTTACATCAATTTAACTGAACCCGCCTTTTCACTGTTGCACAAGTTGACAAATTGGCATGTGCTTCATGTGCATGCTGAATAGCAGAGTTAAAGGGCGGACATGTTGCTAAATCAGGAATTTTTATCAGGTATCAAGGTCGAAATTATTTTCTGACAGAAGTTCAACCAGGGCACCACCTTCTCCACTCAATAGGAGAGAATTGATGGCTCATTCAAAGCAAGGAGGCGATAGGTTCCAGGAAAGGGAAAGTGGGCATTTAGCAGCTATTTATGTATTAATACCTGTCCGGTCCCTGCCCTCACCTTTGCACCTCTCTCTCTCTCTCTCTGTGTCTCTCTCGCTCTCTCTCTCGTTCTCTCTCTCTCTCTGTCTATATCCCAGCATCCTCAATCTGTCCCATTTCTGTGTATCTGGGTGGTAGTGATAAAGCTTCACCGGTGATCATGATCCAGAGAGCTGCAGACTCCATCCCTCTATCTCCATAGCCATAGGGAAGCTTGGCACATTGTCCAATGCCACATGATGTGACACCAATGGCATGACAGTATGCCCACAACCTTGTAATGACTAGACAACATGTAGCAATCTGGCAGTGCTTCTGCACTCAGCAGAAGCACATCAAAGTCATATGCTACTGCCTGCATTTTGTGGATAAGTTTGGGGCTTATGAATTTTGTGTTCTGTGTGGGAATATATATGCATAAGTGTGTTGTATGAGTGTGTGTTTGTGTAAACATGTATGTGCTTGAATACTGGAATGAATGAGTAAGTCTGTTTAGGATTGTGAGTGTGGACATTGGCCATCCTTTAGATGATGCTGGCAATACTATACTCTGGCCAACCATACTATTATGGAGGCCATAGCATATTGTCCCCCTCCTGGTGTTCACCATTAGCAAAACTGCATCCTTAGCTAAATCTGGCATAACTGTGGCATTGGTGCACTATGTCCACCTACCATTGTTGGCATTACAGTATTGTGCCAGCCTTTGGTGTATTAGTAGTCACCACTGGCATAATGATGTCTGTGTCATTGTGTTTACTCCAAGTATAATTGTGAGCCGGGTATATTCTGCCCTCTTGTCTTCCTTGAAACTAAGGAGGTCATTCATCTCATAGCAGTCTTTTCTATCAATGTGGCTTCCACTTGAGTCTAGAATTGTATGGCTTGGTTGTATTCAGTAAGAGCTTCTTCAGTAACGGAATCACAATCTGTTTTTAAATTTTGGAAGGATCAAATCCTATTGTACAGGAAGTATTTTAATATTATCATGAGAGCCACTGATATCAATGTAGATAAGGTTCTCAGAATTAACCCAAGGTAGTAGTCAATGGCTACCCTGACTTCAGACAGGCCATTGAAGGAGCTACCTCCACTCCAGTAACATGGGAAATTATGTTAGAATGGTTTTCAAAATTAATCCCAAGAATTTGCTATCCTCTAAGTTTCTGTTAAGTGGCAAAGGTTTTTTGCTGCTTTTAATATTGTGCCTGTTTTTGTCCACTTTAATGATTGAAAAATCAACGTCCCACACACAGATCCTTAGTTGCAATGGCAGAGCTAATTGCATTGGCATGTGCAATTTCTTTAGTCACATAAAAAAGTTATTTATATTTATTCAGACTGGCTAAGAACTTTAAATTATACTTGTCAAGGTTTAGTAGCGTCCGTAAGGTCTTTCTATTTTTTTGACTGGCTTGTATAAAGTAGGTGCAAGGAATCGGTATAATCCCTACAACAAATGCATTGTTGGCACGTTTTTCCCTTTTCTTCCTTTACAGTTTACTTTAACTATGAAAGTTTTTGTGGTCCTGTCAACAACTCCAATGCCTTTTGTCAAAGGGGTAGTGAATCAGGAACATTTCCTAGCTGGTTGCAACAAGGCAATAATAATTAGTTTGAATCAATTCTTGCAGAGAACTTAGATTTATTTTATAAAATTAAATTCACTGTGTTTTGTTACCTTCTCCCCCTCCCCCCGATATGCAGTTAGATTTCCCGCTGGACGGTCAAACGAGGGATGTGGTAGGGTTTTAACTAGTGTTCTACTTTTAATGGTGCTAATCTGAATACTCAGCTGCACGAGTAGACGAAGTAACTAGTTGTGAGAGACCTAAGGATTCCATCATTGTAAGGCAATCTTTGACTGGTGTGATTACAGGTTTATTCAGGACCTCTCCTAAAATGGTTATGCTCAATAAGCTGTAGGCGAGCAATAGCTCAAGGTGGAAGTGGCACATGCTGCAGCTGAAAGGAAGCAGCTGCAAATCAGAGCTTCGAAGGTGGGAACCATACAAGAAGAGATTCATCTAGCCTTCAAGATATTGTGGAAAATAGCTGTTACATCCTGACTTTGCTGACCCACCCTGTCCATGTGAATTATGTTATAATCCATCGAACAACACATGCCGGGTCTAAGGCTGATATATGTTTGAACCAGCTCTCAGTAACAAATAGTAAGTCAAGGTCGTGTTTTTCTATAAATATATCGAGTTTCCACGTGGGCTTTGAAGAGACTGCGTGTTTAGGAAGAGGCGGCAGAGAGAGTCATTCTTAGCTTCATGTGCGGAGAATGCTGTTTGCCCCCATTCACGTACATTCACATCTGGTCGTGGGTGATCTTGCTTGAAATGTTCAAGATGGGCTCTTAGGGCAGGTGAAGAACTACTAGTCATGCCCTGACATGCTGGAATGTCCTCTCTTAAGTACACTCTTATATTAGGAGATGTTCTGTGGAAAGAGGTAAAGCCAGGTCTTGTGTTCTATATCTACCCATGTCGTCAACAGGCGCAGTTGTTGCATTGTTGGGAGCCAGTCTTACCAGCCATTCAGTAGCTGACTAGTAAGGGTAAAGGGAGGAAGAAAAAATACCGCCAAAGAAAAATACATATTGAACTTAAAAACCTGAAAGCACACCCGTGGTCCAGACAGCCCCAAAGATAACAGGACAGTCTGGTTCAAACAACATGAACCCCTGACGTCATACACGGAAATTAAATAGGTAGGCAACAAGAAAATGAAAGCCTAAATATGGTTTAAGTAAAATAAGGATTCTATCATTCAGAATAAATACATGATTAAAAAGTCCTTAAAGTCGGGTAGCGGGTGCGACAATCAGTTGTCCACTCTAGTGCATACCCAGCGGGCACCATTGGTGGAAAGGGAGTGTGAACAGCTAGCCAATCGCTGGCTGCTGAATCGGGTACTCACCTCCCTTGAGGCAAGGACAGGAAGAGTCTTTGAGAAAGAGGGAATGACAAAGGTAGAAAGAAACGAGCATTGCGAAGTACTAAGGTCTGTTTTCATTTGCAAACCATTTGGCTTTTCTGCGGCTTGCTTTCTTTGGAAATCGTTTTAGTTGACTTTATTACAAAAAGCCATTCAAATATGGCCACTGATGCATGCACACATGCTTCACAAAAATCACTGAAACGTGGCTGCTTAAGTGTGTACATGCCGTGCATGCATATTTGAATGCTATTTACTTTTCTAAAAAACATTGAAGCATGCCACTACAACAGTGGTCTTCAAAGTTCTGAATGCTGCACCCTCCCAATATTTTTTTTTTTAATTCATTGGGGCCCCCGTAGCATTTTGCACAATTATTCTACTAAATTGGCAATGTTTAAATATGTTCGACTTATTTCAACACAAGACATATTTAAACATTGTAGTTAAATTCTGTTGCTGTTTTAAAAATGGAACCAAATACTTTATTACCAAACATGCTATTCTGGTCAGCCAGACCTTACTATCATGTGAAAGTATCCTCAGTGAGATTATTAGAAATGGGGCTGGGGTCTTTCACAAATATTTGGAGCCCCTTCCCTTTTGACACCTTCTCCCAACCAGTATATAAATGACAAAAAGATGTTAGTGATGGTCCATTAGAGAGCAGTGTATTGCCGCTCATTTTGTTTCTGCTTAAAACAAAGCACTGTCATCACCATAATGCTTCTTTTGGCCAGAGACTGGAACCCCCCCTGGGATCACTTGAGGCCCGAGGGCGGCCCGAACCCACTTTGAAGACCCCTGCACTACAGCCATGTTTGAATGATGTTAAAGTCCATTGAATCTGGCCACTCGTACATTGCATGGATGCACGTGCATAGGCAGAGATGTTTAATGATTTGTGTTTAAATCTGTTTATTAATTAATTTAGCACATCATGGGAAACATACACAATAATCCATTGCTGCATCACTTGTCACGTTATTATTCTCGACACCTCTGCTCGCAGCAGGATTCGCCATGAGGCATACTCAAGAATTTCCCATCAAAACAGATCTCAGACTACCCTAATAGCAAACAAGGGTAAAGGAGATGGATGGAAGAACAACAAAAGAATTAATGCATCAAACACCTTCCACAATGTACCAAAGCCCCTAAACTCCCCTACCTACCAGAGGATGATCCCTGGAAAGACCAGACCAAGGCCCAACCAATCCCAACCTCTGTACCACAAAACTGGACAAAATAGTAAACCACATGAGACAGGGTTCACTCAAAGTCCACAAGTAGTCTCTCCAATAAGCTTTTCACTGACTCTGCCTTCCAAAAATATTTTGTTTTGCCAGGTGTTCAACCCTCAGTCTCACTGGGAACCGTATCAATGTAGACAGCCGATTCAAAGCCACCCCCTCTCTAACTACCATCTGTTCTTTCTTCCTCGCTAGAGTGACTAGATGAGGGCTCAGTATGCACAGCAATCAGATCTCCCCAAACATCATCCTTTTCTTGCGGACAGCAGATCTCAGGTTTTTCTCCCTCCTCACTTATAACTGGAGGACCACTTTCACCATACTCCTAGTGACTTCAGAGGTAGACGCAAATTCAGAACTGTTTGACTGTCCAGAAGCTCATGGAAGATTTTCTTCCGGTCCTTCAGTCAGTTTTTCTATTCAACCATGGCAGGGACACCTAGAATTTGAAGTAGAGCCCCCTTCTTCTCAGGTTTTCCAGAAGCTCTCTTCATGTGTCCAGTTTCAGTATACTTGCAACATCATAGAATTTGAAGACAGCCAAATCTTCCACAGCTATTTAAGTGAATAGGCCGCGTTACAATGCATGCGTTTAGAACGCATGCCTTTACAAGCGGTCATTATAAAGACTGCGTTGTTACATCGGAGACCATTGCAATGCAAGTCATTACAACGACTTGCTGTAGGGGGTGCGCTGGATGTTGGAATAGTATAATTTACTATTCCAACTCCAGTCTGTGCCACAGTAGGGAAGATGTTGAATTAAAAATCCAACACCTTCTGCCCCCTACAGCAAGTCGTTGTAACTGCTTGCATTGTAATGGCATGCGATGTAACAACGCTGTTGTTGTAATGACTGCGTTGTAATGGCATGTCATGTGTAAATGTCGTTGTAAACAATGTTTACTTATTTAATTAGCATATGTGCATGCCATTAGTGTGTGAATGTCATGTACCACGCTTTCAAGAGCCTGATTCACAGCGGACAACCAGCTAGCCTACCCCTCCACTTTTTGCTGGACTGCTTCTGAAAATCATATCTGGATGGATAGTTTTGATAGATTTTAGTAAGATTATCTTCTTTGTGGAACACTTCATGTTGACAGGTGAATACACCCCCCACTTCCAACTGTCCCATACTGGTTGAGGTGTTGCAGGGTTTAAAAATATACGCCTTATGTTTCTTGTGGTCTACCATCATATTCTCTGTAAGGCAGATTCACCTAGCTATAGTGAGGGCTCACTACTTATCACCCTAGACATCTCAACCACTTCACAAAATGTCCAGTTCCGTTCCTTTAGGAGGTCCACACTTGAGGCCCAAGTTCCATATAAGGATTGTGTGTACTATGACCCAATCAGAAGGGGCACTGGGGTAATTCACAGCTGCGGAGCCCCGGTTTGCCCTGGCAGGTCCTCTTGCCTGTCCGTCCTCCAGGGGCCCATAGAAAGAGAGCTGCAGCCTCGGTTTGGGCACGCCCTCAGGGTGCCAACCTGTCCTTCTGTTCTGCCCTGAATCCAACACAGAAAGACGGTGCCTCAGTTTCGAGCATAGCAGCCCCAGAGAGCGAGCCTCACTGCATCTCCAGGTGCCCAACTGCCTCCCCTGTCAACTGGACCATTTTGGTCCACTCGTGGTTATCAATGGGAGGCAAAACAGTCAAGCAGGAGGTAAAATGTCAGAGAAACCCCGGAATGTGTAGCCTTCTTGAGTCTCAGCCGACTACTCCCCCAATTGAATGGCGAAAGCCCTTTTAATCATGGACACATCTTGTAATGCTGAGCACTGCAAGAGTCATTACAGGTCAGTAGCAGTAGCTAGGGACTGCCAGGCCCCTTGCAAAGTAAAAACTTCAAATAAAAACATATTTAAAAAAAATAAAGATGCCTACTAGTCCTGACACTCAAGGGAGACCAATTTCTGTGTGCGTGACAACATTGTGCTTTGACTGACTACCATGACTCACAGAGAAGAAAATCAACGGTTGAAGTGGGCAGCACATTGTTCAATGCATTATGCTTTGGTGGGCAGTAGAAAAATGTTAGTTGCTCAACAACAGACCAATGGATGAAGAGGACTAACATTAAGCACCTGTATGCAAGTATGTGTATGAATGTATTTTATATGGATTGTTCTATCAAAAGGTGTTGGCTAATGCCAAATCTAAACATATGGTTAATTAAAAAACACACTTAACAGAACAAGCATAAAGTTAATCTAACTGGATCCAAGCAGCTCTAAAGTATATTAAACAAAACAGGAAGTAAACAACAGCAACAACAACAGCAAAAATGTAACAGTGGGTGCAAGCACCTCTCAATGTTCACATGAAATAAAAAAATTAGCTAATTCAGGTGAACTGCATGATTAAAACATCTTTGAAGTTGGGAGGTGGTTACAGCAATTGGTTCTTTCAATAGTCTCAGATTTTTACCAGTGTAACTACTGTTTAAAATTTACATTTGCCCATACTTTGCTGATTTTGGAGAATTCTGTCCTTTTTTCTATGCTACACTCTCTGGCGTTGGGGGTCTGTTCATAACTGGCTTTCTTCATACATCTCCCTGTCCTTATCCTTTGATTCCTTGTGAGGTTGTGCTTCCGCATCCTATCCACTTCCATTTCAGGGTTCCCCTAAGTCCCTTTCCTCAATCTGCTTCTTTGCTCTCTCAACACTATTCCTATTCAATTCAATTTAATATAACTTTATTCGGTCTAAATAGGCCATAAAAGTACATGAAAATATTACACATAGCTGTAATCACACATACATTTTTTTAAATGATCATTCGTTACAAACAGTTTTAAAATGAGTGCATAAAAAGGCTTTAAAGGTTCAGCAACACATCAAGTGATACGTTAAATAACCATACTAGAAACTGACAGAAAAGAGGAAAGTGAAAACAGGTTTCAGTGCTCCATTGCAATATTATAAGCAGTAAGTCTAGATAGGGGAGCATGAGAAGGAGATAGAGAGAGAACACAAACCTCAACCATGCGCTCCTACTATCCCTCAGGAGTAGACCCGACTTCTGTGCCAATACTATATGCTAAACCATACTCCACGAAAAAAATCTGACAGACTAGCCCATCATGGTGCATCTGGCCCTAAATGCTCTTTTTAAAAAAAGCACAGACAATGAATGCAATTTCGGTTGAACACAGGTATTGTTAGTAAAGGAGAGCTGGTCTACAGTGGCAGAGGCCTAGCCTCCGTAACAAGGGTCTCAAGAACTGCTTTCATGCCTGTCTGTACAATTTACAGAAGAACATAAAGCGCAATAATGACTGTACACAATGATTATCATAGGGACAGAAGAAGACTATATTACCCCCTAAGTCTACAAAATGTTTGAAAAATAAAGACCAATAAATTGTCTCTGCTTTGAAGCGGAAAAGACGTGACCACTCCCATCTTGGCAGATCAAGCGACAGATACAAGGAGGGATGTTTGTATGTAAAAGACTATACTAAGGCAACAACAAGGGTTTAGATAACTGGTGTTACAGCCTAATATTTACACAGTAGTTCTTAAATAATATTTTCACCTCCAGCCTGTCATTTTTAGGTATACGTCTGGGTTCGGTAAACCACCAGGATAAGCCAAGGAAACCAAGGGTGTCCTGTATATCACCAGGGTATGGAGCATGCCTTGTCCAACGTCTAGCCACTAAACACTTACAGAGTTTAGTGGCTAGGTTCAACCAAATGCTGTGTCGAGGGGACTCCATATTTTGGGCATAGATTTCACCAAATCTATCGGTACTCTGTCTGGACCTGGGGCTTTCCCACCCTTACTACTCAAATTCCTCCAAAGTTAATAAAATTGGGGGGAGTTCTGCAGTCTTTTAAGGACGGTAACAGACATATTTGGACCATCCTCCATGTGATAGATGGAAGCAAAATGCGTAACCCAGTCTGCAACTGAGATGTTATTTTGGAGAGGGGGAATGGTGGAAGAGTTCCTTGCTCAGATTAACTTTACTAAGTCCCAAAAGGATTTACTGTCTTTTCCCTGGGACGCCAGCTCCAGATGTTCCCAGTCTTGATTATATACTTCCCTCTTTCTATTTGTAAGTGTGGTTCTGTACTCAGTTTGTGCCAGGGAGATTTCAGTCTTATTCCTGGGGTGGGCGTTTAGGGCTTTCCTCAACTTCCTATTTGCCAGGGACCAGACCCCATCGGACCATCTTTGGTCCATGTTTGAGGCACGAATTGGCTTGAGCATGAAGTCCCTAATTGTGTGTATTAACCCATTATAGTGTAAGTCCATGGATTCCTGTACATTCTCCATTACACAGTAGAGGAATTTGTTTAAGTGCAACTTAAGTAAGGCAGTTAGTAACTCTTTTGGATCTTTCAAATGCCAGACTAGTCACAAATCATCCGAGGAGTGATGCATAATGGAAGCAAAATTACTGTTACGGACGAAGCCCATAAGCAGTAAAAACATAGAGGCGCTCAAGGTGTTATGATCGCCCCAGTCTGTGGGCAAGATCTCTCCTTTGGCGAACCAGGGTAAAGAAATCAGAGCTGATGAACATATAGTCTGTAAGGAAAGATCTCCCTCCCCCTCTGAATGACGTCAGCGTGTTGCATGCTCCCCCTAGGATTTCAAGTAAATCAACCAAGTCGTGGGCGGTAAGATATTTAAAAAGCTATGCACCCCTTGTGTCTTGCGTCCTGCAGTCCTATTGTTTCTTCCTATGGTCTGGTTTCCCATTTCTGCGCTGATGAGTCAAAATCTTTTTTACTTTCTCTTGTTTCTCTATTTCTTTAGGAACGCATCACTGCATGCTTGTCAGCAAATGAGGCTTAGATGGCCTCCCATTTTTAAAGCTCAATCCTAACAAGCCTGAGAACCTGTTTTTTCTGCTCAATGTTCCTATCCAGCTCCACCTCTCATTTCCTTTCCACCCACCACTGTGCCATACTCTTCATCGGCTCTAAATCTCTGCTTTGAATTTAATTCCTCTTAGAATTTCACACCTCCGATTACCGTCATGATCATCTATTCAATACCTGAAAAATCAAACCCCTTATCACTTTTTTCTGTTTTACATTACTTCTTTAAATCCAGCTGTTGTCTTACTTTAGCCCACTGCTCTTCTCTGTTTGTGGACCTGCTTAAACATTAAACTATTACACTTCCGGCAATACAGATCTCCTGTGCCGGTTTACTATTTTCCCTTCTATCTCGCTGTCAATCAACCTCTTCCTCCTGCAGTGATAACTTTTTTCCTTGCAATGTTAATTTTGCTGTTTATGTATGTGTTTATATGTTACCTTATCTTACTCCTCTGTGCCTATTGTCACTAATTTCCCATTAATTTTCTGGCTATCCTCTTCATCTGCCTTTGCGTGTCAGTTATGGACACCCCTTCCCGATTGCAAAGACATTTATTTATGTAGCGTTATTTGACTAATGCATGCTGTGGGGAGACAGAGTGTGCCAGATGTCCCACATGCTTCTTTCCACAGCATAAATGCCACATTATTTCTTTATTTATTGGCTGGCAAGCAGGAATTCAATTGAAATTTAGTTTGACATCCCTGGGCCATTTTACATATTCACTTACACTGAAGCAAAGAAAGAAAATACAGCACACTAGCATACTCATCTCATCAACACCATATTTAGGTCTTAAGGATATTTTGTCTTCAATTACATATGATTTTTGTCAGCCCATGTTCATGATTGGATGTCTTTTTCTGTCTGTCTCATCTTCCTGCTTCGAATTCAATGACTTTCCTGCTCGTTCTTGTTTTTGCCCGTCCCTGGAACGTTACTGCTTTGCGTCATTTGAATTTGGATGACTTGTATCCTTCCACTGCTGTTGTGAGTGGAATATTTCTTTTGCTTTACGTCATTTGTGATGGGATGACTTGTATCCTTCCACTGCAGTTGTGAGTGGAATGTTTCTTTATTTGCATTTCAGTATCCATGTGAGTGCGTCGCTTTTAACACTCTCTTCCTCATATTCCCTCTGTCACTGCTGTTTTATTTTAAATATATTATTATTATAATGTTTGCCCAGGGCCTGATCGTTTTTCCCATTTGCTGCCAATCCCTGTATCCACAACTTCCCTTTCCCTCCGTTTATTATTTACATGTTTAATTTGTTTTTCTTTTTTGCAATGGGCTGGTGGCTGCATACTGACACTAGTCTGCTCACTGTTTTACCATTATCTGCTGCCCCACGCAGTTTACTTCCACCTTCCCTCCTTCTTTTTATTTAAAATATTTTGTGAGTACCCAGCAGCTATGCACTTCTCCTCGGTTGATCGTGACTTCTGCCATTGTGTGGCATCCCTATGCATACTTTATTTAGTCTACAACTTTTACATGGTAATTAAAGAATAAAGTGAATAAAAATTACACGATGGCATACTCATGCGTGCTTTTGCACAGTGAACCTCTAGGATGGATTTTCTAGTGCCTCCTTTTTGTATTTTAGTTTAAAGTAAAAGAAAAATGTTTCAAGAAGACCATCGTGCATTTGTATAAGTTTCAGTGTGAGACCTATTGGCTTTGTCAATGCTTGATCGTATTGCCTGTGTTGTTGTAATGGAGCAACTGGTGTTTGTATCAGGACAAGCATGGCACAAACTGACTTATTACTACTTTTATTGTATTTGAAATAAGAATTGCAAAAAATACATGTATTTTACCTTTCAGGTCTTTTGGAGATGGCCCTTTTTGCAGAGTTATCCCTAAACCTTTTGCTTCTTCCTCCAACTTACTGTTGTTGGTTTTAGGACTCTGGGCACTTTATCACTGCTGATCAGTGCTAAAGTGCATATGCTCTCTGGGTAAATTGTGTTATGGATTGGTGTTTCCATGATTGGCATATTTGATTTACTTGTCAGTCCCTAGTAAAATGCACTGAGTGTGCCAGTGCCTGTAAATCAAATGCTACTAGTGGGCTTGCAGCACTGATTGTGCCACCCACACGAGTAACCCTGAAAAGGTACCTCAGACCTGCCACTGCAGAGTCTGCATGCAGTTGTAACTGCCATGTCGACTTGGCAAGTGCACCCACTTGCCAGGCCCTACCCTTCCCTTTTCTTACATGTAAGTCACGCCTAAGGTAGGCCCAAGGTACCCGGTGGGCCGGGTGAAGTGTATGTGAAAGGTAGGAAATGCCCTGATGTGTGTGGCATGTCCAGATACTGAAATACTGCCAATTTCGTTTTTCACTATTGAAAGGCTATGTGGCCCAGCATGGGAGTTAATTTATAACATCTTATAAATATAACTTCCCATTGGGACCAGAGAGAAGAATAAAGTTTAGTATGCCTGAACTCAAAATCTAAAGATGCATCTTTTAGTAAATGTGATTTTTACATTCTGTGTTTGAAAATACCACTTTTAGAAAGTAGGTATGTTCTTGCTTAGCCATTCTGTGTGCCTCTGCTAGGATGTGTATTGACTGTCTGGCTTTGGAGTGACAGGAGTTGGGGTGGTGCATTCTCTCAGATGGCCACCGGGGGGGGGTTGATGTGTGTCCTGCCTTTCCTGAATGAGTCAGGGCTGGGCTGAATAGGCCCAGTCTGCATTTAGAGTGGTGGGGGGAGATTTCCCTTGCACATGAATAGGCCCTCTCTGCCTTGGACAATGCTGTCTCCACCTCCTGCCAGGAAGCTGCACCAGTGAGGACAGACTTGGTTTGAGCTGGGTGCAGACACTCTGCCTGAGAGGACAAAGGATTTTGTGGTATAAGTATTGGGGTCCTGACCCCAGAATTTTAGAACTCTTTTGGACGAAGAAGACTGCCAAGAAGAAGAGCTGGAGAAGCTGTGAGGAGGAACTACAACTTTGCTGTGTGCTTTGCTGTGTTGGCCTGCAGTGGCTGCTTCTGTCTTGGGCAGTGAAAGGACTGGACTTGGACTTTCTGCAATCTATTTTTGTGAGTTTCTCTAAAGGGTTGAGGCAGAGCTTGCCCCCTCTTCAAGAAGTCTCAGGAACAGCAAAGACTTCAAGTTCTTCTGCCCTCAGCACTGGGTACTGTGTGTTTTGTGCTGCAACAGAAGAAAAAGCAACCCGACGCCGTCTATGACGCCGCTGCTGACTCCGTGTCCTGAAGCCACCATAAAGCGCACCTCTGCACCGCGACTCTAGTCTAACCGACGACACCTGCTGATGCCGCCACCGAGCTGCTGCTCACACCGTGACATGTGGGCACCGCACTCTGCATTGCCTTGCTTCACAACGCCGCCTTGGTATCCCTGACGACGACGCTCCACGCTGAAATGGACACTTCTGCTTGCACCGTGGTTTGAGGCCACCGCTCCTAAAGTTACACGATGCACCGCTCTCATCCTGCACTGCAGCCCTGGCCTTCCAACGCCAGGGCCATCGATTCCACTTCGAAGCAAAACCAAAGGGGATGATGGACGAAGTGTTGAACATTGCAAGCACTCACCCCCAGTCAATTGATCTGGGTTTAATCCATCATCATTCTTTAGCTCACTCCGCCACCCCAGTTCAGACATGGCCATATACAAATCAGTCTGACACTGTGCCTCATGGGAACAGTCCAGCCCGAACTGCCAAGCCATGTCTTCCCTGGACCGAAAACAAGCATCCTGGGACCGGTTTCTGGCTAATCAGCCGTCATCAGCCAGGCTAGCTTGAATCCAGTGACAAAGTGAGCAAGGGACCCACGTCTGGGCATACCCTGCCAAATTAGAACGAACAAAGCACAACCAAAGGGGATGATGGACGAAGTGTTGAACATTGCAAGCACTCGCCCCCTGTCAACTGACTGGGTTTAATCCATCAACATTCTTTAGCTCACTCCGCCACCCCAGTTCAGACATGGCCATATGCAAATCAGTCTGACCATGTGACCATGGGAACAGTCCAGCCCGATTCTAGTTCGTCAGCCGACGACATCGCTTCAGCAACGCCGCCGCCGCTGTTTGCACTGTGACCTGCCAGCACCGCGACGAGCTCTGCACCACTTCGCACCACGACCTTGATCTCACTGACGACACCATCTGATGCCGCAACCGAGCTGCTGCTCGCACTGCGACCTGAGAGCACCAGAACTGGTTGGATTTGTTTGCTCACTGCCCCGTGATAGCCCCAGAGGGAGCTATCGACCTAAAGGAACTGTTTTTCAAGGTTTTTTTGATAACTGAAGATCTCTAAATACTGTATTGTGGATTTTTATCGTTTTGGGTCTTGTCTTGAGTATATAAAAATATTGGATATTTTTCTAAACTGGTGTGGTGTCCTTTTGTAGTGCGTACACTGTATTACTGTTGGTTATGTGCAAATGCTTTACACACTGCCTCTAAGATAAGCATGACAGCTCGTGCCAAGCTACCAAGGGGATAAGCAAGGGTTATTTCAGGAGTGTAACTCCCTTATCCTGACTAGAAAGAGGGGTCCCTATTTGGCCAAAGGTACCTACCTCTGCCAACTAGAGACCCCCATTTCTAACAAGGTGTGATACATTTGGCTACATTTAATGTAAATTAAATATGTTACATGTTCTATTACACAAGTAGCTGAAATGAGATGTACCTAATGTGTGTGTTATGAATAAACCAGTAAACTAGTGGTTCTTTATGAAATTAAATGTTTAATCATTAAAATTATTTCTAAAACACACACACGCGCACGCATATATTCACAATCTGTGTGTCCAATTTTGTCCTTGGGGAAAAAAAAATCTTTCTATAATATGGACACTAGTAAAATCAGTAGCCACCGTTCCATATTATTTGTTTTGCTCGGCTGTAATGTTTCACTGTTGTGTCCACAGGTATTTTGAATAGGTGAAATGGTCATAAGACTCACTCACATCGCAAGATGCAATTGAATGCATGGACCCGATTAACAAATAACACCATAAAAACTATACTTTTACACATGCTCTTAGAATTGGGTGTAGATTTATGACTTAAGGCTAATCACAAAACTTATCATTACTGTGTCTGGAAAGTTTCTGGAAAGCTGTGCTAGTGGCACTACTGGTAAAATCATGTCACTCCCAAATCTCTGTTTCTTCTCGGTGAAACATTTTTCCCTGTGGTGAAATCCCTTTCCCTACTTTTCCTTGATCATATTGGGGGTTGATCCTTTCTCATTCACAGCCTGGAAAGAGATGTAATCCTGCCTTTGCATGGTGTAAGTCTTTGTCCATTTCCACAGTGAGAAGGGGTCAGCGTCAGGCTTGTGAGCAGCCATAAACTGATGTTTTTTCGGGATGTCACAAAGTTTTGTGTCAAACCGAAACTTGAATCACCCACTTCCCATCCATTGTCTGCGATTTACTCTCGAGTAACATTAGGCTGACGCAATGTACACTAATAAATGGATTTGTGACTGCTAGGTTACCTTGCATGAATGCATAGCAGTTGCAAATCCAGCTATTTATGATCGTAAAGTACTTAAATGACAGGAAGTGGATTTGTGACACTTGCCCAGTGTAAATGCAGGTGATGCTCTGTGTTGGTGTTCTGGTGTTTTCTGCTTTCTTTCATATAGTCTGCTCCATTGGCAACACCAGTGCGGATTTCAGACTGCCACCACTAAATGTCTCTTTCTCTTCGCAGATTACAGTACCAGCGAGCAAAAACAGGCGTGTAAGAAACATGAGCTGTATGTGAGCTTTCGTGATTTGGGCTGGCAGGTACGGGTGCGAATTGATATTGTTTCAACTTCCCTTACATCTCCGTGTGTTTTGTTTTATCCTTGTCCTCTGTCGTGTGTAAATACTCTTATCGTATGAAAACAATGGTTTAGCTCTTCATGCCTCTGACGTGGCCACAGGGTCCTACACTATAAGATTTATTGTGATCAACAGTGACCTTGCTAGGTGCATATTTGTTACTCAGCCAAGTTATGTCGATTTGGATACCTGCTTTATCATTTCAGCTCGACCGCAGTCGGACTCTTAACCACAAGTCTGTACATTGAGTTCTAAGCTTCCGGATTCACACCGTAGCACGTGCCCTCATGATTTACGCCTTCCATTTTCCAAGTCTTCCGTTCAGTTTCTTTGCAATATTCATCTCCTTAAAGTAGCTTGGAGTTTTGTTAAGGATAGCCACGAAAATGTATCCCCATATTTACAGGCAAGTTGTCTTTAAATTTCATGGCTGTTTTATACTTACATATCTGGTGATATAAACACAGTTGGTTGAATTTTCAGAGAAATATTATGTTGATGTGGTAGGGGAGACTTAGCAGGAGCCCCAGGTGTCACTCATTGGGTGTCAGCCTCACGCTTCGGCGTACAGTTTCAACTCCTGGCCGGTCTCAATGACCCAGAGAGTCTCACAATTACCTCACCCTTTGGCTTCAGGCTCTGAAATGTAAATCACGCACAGTCGTAGCTGGCGACTGCTTTGTACTGATGGAAGACACGACTCTGGAGAGACCGTGTCTGGAAATGGTGAGACAAAGGCCCACACTGGACAGATCTGTATGTGGTGAGGCATCTCACAGAGGGTTCAGAGCGGGAGTTTATGCGTGTCCGTCCTGGATATCAGATACTTGAACTATTTCCAGCCCGTACCCTGCATATGATTATTTTGATGCACATGTGGCGAATGAAAGGTTCATACCCTCGCACAAATCATATCAGGGTGCGAGCTTGAAAAGGAAAAGCTTGAGGAAATTCTTATTAGATTAGAAATGTCATGGCCCCTTTGTGTTGCATGTTGCTTTTAGTCCTAATTAGCCACACATTGACAAAGTCAGTAAACACAGCACACTGAATGATTATTTCCAAAATTCTCTGTTTCATTCAAGTGAAATGTACATGGGAAGTGGTTCGAAAGAGGCCTGACTTTGATTTATACTCGTGTAAATGATACCAGCACACATTTGATATCTGCACAGAAGTCGAAACGACTGCTCGTTTCCCACGACGGAAAAGCTAAAATAATATTTTCTGTGAAGAAAGTCAAACACGAAGAAATTGGTTTGCATAAGATAATGTAGCTCTCTCACAGGTTTTCTGTTGAACAGTTCTAATTGCTTGCACATTGCCTTCTCCCTGGCACGCACAATCAGGCATCAATGCAAACCTGCTAGTTTGAATTTTGGGATTAGTTGCCTCTTTTCCGGACAAGCCAAAGTCTATGATATAAAAGTATACAGAAGCCAAGCTTCAATCACTAGCAGTTAGTTAAGAAAACAACGTGTTCTACTGGAACCGTTTTATTAGAGCAACACGCCATTCTCAATGAAACTATTTATTGCGAAATAAGGCCACCGCACCAAGAACACACCTTCCTGTCCCCTGAACTGCACAATTTATTTTTAAAATATTGTTCATAATTTATAAAATGGGAGTCAAGCATATGTTCATCACCTTCAATGTGTGTTGAATGGAGCGAATGTTTGATGGGATTGTTTTGCGTGCCCTACAAAAACGTATTTACATTTCACCTTCAGGATCCCTGTGTCTGCAAATCAGATTATATTCATGTGCACCGGTGCCTGCCAGCTTTGCACAGACAATACCTGCAACACCCGCCTAGCACAAACATGTCACTTAAAGGCTAACTGGTACAACAGGGACAATTGTTACTTGTATCTTAAATACACATCATCATATTTCACTAGTGGCAGTGCAAATGGTGGAACATTGCTCAGCATTATTGCTCATTTATGTAATAAGGTAAATGTATTGCTTTGGCACAAGACAAAAAGATGAACATATATTTCACCATCATTTGAAACATAACTATTATTCAACACAGAACAGCTTTAATCGTTGATGCACAGTGTGAGTGAATAAGTGCAAGGTTGGTGAAGGGTAGTGGTTGCAAAGCAAATACTCTGTGCCCGTCTTCTACGCAAAGGTCAACAATGGCTCCGGTGTCACCAGTGCTTCATGAGTACTTTGCATTATGATTCACAACTGAAAGTGATAATCTAATCATTTCCGAATGTATTTTTTTTCTTCACATTTTTCCTTGAGATGAAATGGGAAACTGCAGTTTCACACGAAAGACTATGAAAAGGCCATCACACAATATTGTGGTTTAATAAAATTACAAACTGTTCTGTATTCAACATGTTCACGTTTACCTATGATGAAGTTGTTCACTCTATTTTAGAGGATTCTAATGTGTACAACTCTTAATCTTGTATCAAGTTTAATTGGCCGCACACTGCTCGTCACACCAGCAAGTTGCCCCAAGGAACTGTGGACAATGTAGTAGCGACGGCGAGTACGCCTATGCTACGAAGTGTATGAGTAAGTATGTGTCGCATTAGCCATCCCTGGACACGTGGACTGCCAGTAATTAAAAACAGGTAGAGTACCTTTCACGGCGCGCAGGTGCTGGTCCAAGACCTGTCAGTCCGCTGGCTCAGGGGAGCCGTAATGTATCAAGTTTAATTGGCCGCACACTGCTCGTCACACCAGCAAGTTGCCCCAAGGAACTGTGGACGATGTAGTAGCGACGGCGAGTACGCCTATGCTACGAAGTGTATGAGTAAGTATGTGTCGCATTAGCCATCCCTGGACACGTGTTTCGAGGTAGTTGCCTCTCGTCAGCAGGGAGCAGGTAAGTGTAGAGGGGTGCCGCGTGGACTGCCAGTAATTAAAAACAGGTAGAGTACCTTTCACGGCGCGCAGGTGCTGGTCCAAGACTCGTCAGTCCGCTGGCTCAGGGGAGCTGTAATGTATCAAGTTTAATTGGTCGCACACTGCTCGTCACACCAGCAAGTTGCCCCAAGGAACTGTGGACGATGTAGTAGCGACGGCGAGTACGCCTATGCTACGAAGTGTATGAGTAAGTATGTGTCGCATTAGCCATCCCTGGACACGTGTTTCGAGGTAGTTGCCTCTCGTCAGCAGGTAAGTGTAGAGGGGTGCCGCGTGGACTGCCAGTAATTAAAAACAGGTAGAGTACCTTTCACGGCGCGCAGGTGCTGGTCCAAGACTCGTCAGTCCGCTGGCTCAGGGGAGCCGTAATGTATCAAGTTTAATTGGCCGCACACTGCTCGTCACACCAGCAAGTTGCCCCAGGGAACTGTGGACGATGTAGTAGCGACGGCGAGTACGCCTATGCTACGAAATGTATGAGTAAGTATGTGTCGCATTAGCCATCCCTGGACACGTGTTTCGAGGTAGTTGCCTCTCGTCAGCAGGGAGCAGGTAAGTGTAGAGGGGTGCCGTGTGGACTGCCAGTAATTAAAAACAGGTAGAGTACCTTTCACGGCGCGCAGGTGCTGGTCCAAGACTCGTCAGTCCGCTGGCTCAGGGAAGCCGTAATGTATCAAGTTTAATTGGCCGCACACTGCTCGTCACACCAGCAAGTTGCCCCAAGGAACTGTGGACGATGTAGTAGCGACGGCGAGTACGCCTAAGCTACGAAGTGTATGAGTAATTATGTGTCGCATTAGCCATCCCTGGACACGTGTTTCGAGGTAGTTGCCTCTCGTCAGCAGGGAGCAGGTAAGTGTAGAGGGGTGCCGCGTGGACTGCCAGTAATTAAAAACAGGTAGAGTACCTTTCACGGCGCGCAGGTGCTGGTCCAAGACTCGTCAGTCCGCTGGCTCAGGGGAGCCGTAATGTATCAAGTTTAATTGGCCGCACACTGCTCGTCACACCAGCAAGTTGCCCCAGGGAACTGTGGACGATGTAGTAGCGACGGCGAGTACGCCTATGCTACGAAGTGTATGAGTAAGTATGTGTCGCATTAGCCATCCCTGGACACGTGTTTCGAGGTAGTTGCCTCTCGTCAGCAGGGAGCAGGTAAGTGTAGAGGGGTGCCGTGTGGACTGCCAGTAATTAAAAACAGGTAGAGTACCTTTCACGGCGCGCAGGTGCTGGTCCAAGACTCGTCAGTCCGCTGGCTCAGGAAAGCCGTAATGTATCAAGTTTAATTGGCCGCACACTGCTCGTCACACCAGCAAGTTGCCCCAAGGAACTGTGGACGATGTAGTAGCGACGGCGAGTACGCCTATGCTACGAAGTGTATGAGTAATTATGTGTCGCATTAGCCATCCCTGGACACGTGTTTCGAGGTAGTTGCCTCTCGTCAGCAGGGAGCAGGTAAGTGTAGAGGGGTGCCGCGTGGACTGCCAGTAATTAAAAACAGGTAGAGTACCTTTCATGGCGCGCAGGTGCTGGTCCAAGACTCGTCAGTCCGCTGGCTCAGGGGAGCCGTAATGTATCAAGTTTAATTGGCCGCACACTGCTCGTCACACCAGCAAGTTGCCCCAAGGAACTGTGGACGATGTAGTAGCGACGGCGAGTACGCCTATGCTACGAAGTGTATGAGTAAGTATGTGTCGCATTAGCCATCCCTGGACACGTGTTTCGAGGTAGTTGCCTCTCGTCAGCAGGGAGCAGGTAAGTGTAGAGGGGTGCCGCGTGGACTGCCAGTAATTAAAAACAGGTAGAGTACCTTTCACGGCGCGCAGGTGCTGGTCCAAGACTCGTCAGTCCGCTGGCTCAGGGGAGCCGTAATGTATCAAGTTTAATTGGTCGCACACTGCTCGTCACACCAGCAAGTTGCCCCAAGGAACTGTGGACGATGTAGTAGCGACGGCGAGTACGCCTATGCTACGAAGTGTATGAGTAAGTATGTGTCACATTAGCCATCCCTGGACACGTGTTTCGAGGTAGTTGCCTCTCGTCAGCAGGGAGCAGGTAAGTGTAGAGGGGTGCCGCGTGGACTGCCAGTAATTAAAAACAGGTAGAGTACCTTTCACGGCGCGCAGGTGCTGGTCCAAGACTCGTCAGTCCGCTGGCTCAGGGGAGCCGTAATGTATCAAGTTTAATTGGCCGCACACTGCTCGTCACACCAGCAAGTTGCCCCAAGGAACTGTGGACGATGTAGTAGCGACGGCGAGTACGCCTATGCTACGAAGTGTATGAGTAAGTATGTGTCGCATTAGCCATCCCTGGACACGTGTTTCGAGGTAGTTGCCTCTCGTCAGCAGGGAGCAGGTAAGTGTAGAGGGGTGCCGCGTGGACTGCCAGTAATTAAAAACAGGTAGAGTACCTTTCACGGCGCGCAGGTGCTGGTCCAAGACTCGTCAGTCCGCTGGCTCAGGGAAGCCGTAATGTATCAAGTTTAATTGGCCGCACACTGCTCGTCACACCAGCAAGTTGCCCCAAGGAACTGTGGACGATGTAGTAGCGACGGCGAGTACGCCTATGCTACGAAGTGTATGAGTAATTATGTGTCGCATTAGCCATCCCTGGACACGTGTTTCGAGGTAGTTGCCTCTCGTCAGCAGGGAGCAGGTAAGTGTAGAGGGGTGCCGCGTGGACTGCCAGTAATTAAAAACAGGTAGAGTACCTTTCACGGCGCGCAGGTGCTGGTCCAAGACTCGTCAGTCCGCTGGCTCAGGGGAGCCGTAATGTATCAAGTTTAATTGGCCGCACACTGCTCGTCACACCAGCAAGTTGCCCCAAGGAACTGTGGACGATGTAGTAGCGACGGCGAGTATGCCTATGCTACGAAGTGTATGAGTAAGTATGTGTCGCATTAGCCATCCCTGGACACGTGTTTCGAGGTAGTTGCCTCTCGTCAGCAGGGAGCAGGTAAGTGTAGAGGGGTGCCGCGTGGACTGCCAGTAATTAAAAACAGGTAGAGTACCTTTCACGGCGCGCAGGTGCTGGTCCAAGACTCGTCAGTCCGCTGGCTCAGGGGAGCCGTAATGTATCAAGTTTAATTGGCCGCACACTGCTCGTCACACCAGCAAGTTGCCCCAAGGAACTGTGGACGATGTAGTAGCGACGGCGAGTACGCCTATGCTACGAAGTGTATGAGTAAGTATGTGTCGCATTAGCCATCCCTGGACACGTGTTTCGAGGTAGTTGCCTCTCGTCAGGGCTGACGAGCCTTGGTTCTGCACCTGCGCGCCATGAGAGGTACTTGACCTGTTTTTAATTACATTTTGGCAGTCCACACGGCACCCCTTTACACTGACCTGCTCCCTGCTGACGAGAGGCAACTACCTCGAAACACGTGTCCAGGGATGGCTAACGCAACACATACTGTTCTTTTTACACATCGTGGCATAGGCGTACCCGCCGTCGTCACTACATTTACCACAGTCCTTTGGGGCAACTTGCTGGTGTGACGAGCAGTGTGCGACCAACTTTTGCACAATTTATTACGGCTCCCTTGAGCCAATGGGCTGACGAGCCTTGGTTCTGCACCTGCGCGCCATGAGAGGTACTTGACCTGTTTTTAATTACATTTTGGCAGTCCACACGGCACCCCTTTACACTGACCTGCTCCCTGCTGACGAGAGGCAACTACCTCGAAACACGTGTCCAGGGATGGCTAACGCAACACATACTGTTCTTTTTACGCATCGTGGCATAGGCGTACCCGCCGTCGCCACTACATTTACCACAGTCCTTTGGGGCAACTTGCTGGTGTGACGAGCAGTGTGCGACCAACTTTTGCACAATTTATTACGGCTCCCAGAAGCCAATGGGCTGACGAGCCTTGGTTCTGCACCTGCGCGCCATGAGAGGTACTTGACCTGTTTTTAATTACATTTTGGCAGTCCACACAGCACCCCTTTACACTGACCTGCTCCCTGCTGACGAGAGGCAACTACCTCAAAACACATGTCCAGGGATGGCTAACGCAATACATACTGTTCTTTTTACACATCGTGGCATAGGCGTACCCGCCGTCGCCACTACATTTACCACAGTCCTTTGGGGCAACTTGCTGGTGTGACGAGCAGTGTACGACCAACTTTTGCACAACTCTTAATCTTGCTTGGCACCGAGGAGGGGGACAATCAGACCGTCTTAATGGGGATTAGATGAAGTCTTCAAACCTACGTTACCCCCTCACAAAGGTGCAATACCTCCAACCACAATCCCATTATATCATTGATTTCGTGTCCTTTCTTTCCCCTAGACTGCTGGCTCTGGCAGCAGGCATTGTGACGTCAGAACTTGACATTAAGAAGTGAATATGACTCATTACAACGCATACTAATACCACGCGTGCCATTACAACGTGGGTATTACTACGCGTTCTCAATTACACCGACCTACCATTACATCGCATAATTTTACCATAAATATGCCTTTACTACGCTTGCCATTACAACGCAAAGCCATGCGTGGTAAAGGTATACTCATGGTAAAAGTATGGAAGGTAAGTTACACTACCCTGCCCTACACTAAACCCTAATTTAGTACCCCTGCAAGACCCTCCCCCTACCCTCAACCCTATTCCTCTCCCTACCCTAAAACACTACCCTGCATGACCCCCTGACACTACCCAAATCCTAAAACACTACCCCCAGCACGACCCTCCCCGGACCCCAGTCCTTTCCCTACACTAAAACACTACCCTGCACGACCTCCCTGACACTGACCTAAATCCCAAAACACTACCCTCAGCATGACCTTCCTCCACCCCAGTCCTCTCCCTACACTAAAACACTACCCTGCATGACCCCCCAACACTACCCTAAACCCTAAAACACTACCCCCAGCACGACCCTCCCCAACCCCCAGTCCTCTCCCTACACTTAAACACTACCCTGCACGACCCCCCAACACTAGACTAAACCCTAAAACAATACCCAGCACTACACACACACCCCACCCTCGACCCCCTTGTACCCTAAAAAAGTAACCCCCACCCTAGGCCCAAACCCCTTACCTCTCTCTCCTCGCGGTTCCTCTCTCCTCCTGGTTCCTGCTTCACGTCGGCTCTGAGGGGCGGTGCACGTCATTGTGACGAAACGGAAGAACCTCTGTTTCCTCACAATGAGGTGGATTGCCATTTTTTTCTTACATTGCATGCGTTGTAAAAGCGCATGCGATGTAAAAAAATGCGTATTAATGGCTACACGTTGTTAAATCGCTTGCGTTGTAATGCTGGCGATGTAATGGCATGCGGGAAACAGCCGATCGTAATGGCTGTTTCCCTTAGGAAGTTATTATAGTTGGGTAGCTACGTTATTTATTACAGACAACTAGAGATGTCACAATACACCTGTAGTAAGGGAATTGCAATACTCCAAATGAAATGCAAAGAGATTCAAGATTTCATTAAAGACACGGAGGCTAACATTATGCATTAGAACTTTTAATGCCACTTCACTGCAGCACCTTTAAAGAACACTCCACATAACAATCTAGACTGAAGACTCCATAGTCCATAAATAAGCCTTGCATAGAACACTCTTCTTCTTTAAATGCAGCTTAAACTTGATCTGATCCCTTTTCTTTCTTCTTATCTTCTCCTTTTCCACCTTCTTTCTCCTCTTCACAAAGATTCTATCAAAAAACATTAACCTGTCAATAAAAATATTCTAATGGACATTACACCACATAACATGTTTCAAAACTGTCCATAACAATGTTCATTCTTAAAACTGTAATCTCTCCCTAAATTAAAACATACTCCCTGTAATTTCCCGAAATACATCGTACCATCATCCTCACCTTATTTACACATCTCTTATAAAGGGTTGTGGTGGGAGGGATAATGTTAGACTCCATGTTTTTAATGAAATCCTGATTCTCTTTGCATTTCATTTGGAGAATCGAATTTCATTTCAAGACCGGAGGCTACCATTATGCATGTTGAAAGCCCTTCAACACCACATTTGACACATGCGATATTGGTATGAAATAGTTTCTTGCAAAAGTACCTGCATTTGACCAATCCGCCGCCTTTAAAATCTCCTCCTAACGACCACCTACCATGTACAATTTACTTGCCATCGCACTCCTCAATGAATGCTCTTTATACTGACATATGTCTATTCCTGCTTCCTTCATAACATTCTTTACCCACTTTGCAATGGTTGCTGAACTTAAAGCTTTATGAGTTTTCACATATGAAATCAATAACTGTTTCTCGCCATGAGCCCTGAATTCCATCATCCTTCTCTCATACTCCAACAAACACTCAACAACACACAATTTTGGATTACCTGTAAACCTAGGATAAAACATTTACTCCGACATGGTCTTAGTTCTCTTCTAAATCTCAAAATGAACTTCCTCTGGACCAAACAACCTACCACTTACCTCCAACGCTTTAACATCTGAACATCTCCGGTATGAAACCAAAAACAAAAGAGCTGCCAACTTCTCTGAAATTTTCTTATTATCCAAAAACCTAATAGCCGGCCACTCTACAAACTTCTTCTATCTAAAGTTAACATCCCATAATACTTCATAATGCATCCTGGCAGGCCTACGTAGTCTCATACTTTTCATAATCCTACATATCAAAACATTCCACCCTATAGATATCCCATCTATTTGCACATGACCTGCAGACACTGCGGACCTATAACAATTCAGAGCCCTGTAACTCAAACCTTCCTCAAATTTCTCCACTAAAAAATTCACAACCTCTACCACAGGTGCTTCCACAGAATCCAAACACCTCTCCATGCACCAACTACCCCAAAATCTCCACATTCCTTTATATCTACTCCTACTACTCAAATGTCCATGCATACTTCTGTGTCTCTCTCTCTGTGACCCTCCATACAAGTAGGCTCAGCACCCCACTCTGCACCAATGGATGTTCTTCTCCATCCCCATTCATTACTATTCCTTCCTCTGCTTCAAATAAATAAGGAACCGTACACGCTAGGTCCAGCACTCCTGGAAACCACACCTGAGAAACCCAACTTGGAGCCACCAACACTATCTGACATCTCTCCTATCTCACTTTCAACAGGACCCTCTGTAACATTGCAAAAGGAGGAGATGCATATGCTCTTTACCCCCTCCAATCTTTCAGGAAAGTATCCACAGCACTCGTTCCTGGATCTGGTAACCAACTGTAGTAAGTAACTAGCTGATTTGTCAATCTGCTCACAAACAGATCCACCTCCAGTGGTCCCCAAACCTTGTTTATTCTCCCAAATATCTTGCGATCTAACTTCCAATCACTGTTATCCCATAAATACCAGTCTGCTGAAACGTTCAATTCTCCTGGCAAATACTCTGTCCTCACAGAAATCTTCTGTTCTAAACAAAACTCCCCAAAATCCTTTGCCAAATCTGCCAGACCGCGAGACCTGCTCACTCCTCGCCTGTTATGTACGTCACAGCTGACACATTGTCCATCTTCTTCAAAACTGTCTGCCCCTGCAATTCTCTTTTGAAACTCTTCAGTGCATAAAAGCCTGCTTTTAACTCTAGACAATTTATATGCTTCACTCTCTCTTCCTGTGTCCACACGCCTCCTATTTTTCTGAACCTCCAAAACGAGCTCCCCTACCTCTTTGACTCGCATCCATCTCTACTACAAAATTCGGGGCACTTCCAAAAATCGCCTTTTCATTCCATGAAATCAATTCCTTTTTCGCTTCTGAACTCAATGCCAATTTGTCTCCATACCACAGACCCTTCGTCAGTGCCTCTCCTTTCAATTTCTGCAAAGCACGGTAATGTGAAGGACCTGGAAAAATTGCCTGAATAGAAGATGGCAACAATCCTATCACCCAAGTAAATGCTTCATTGTATCAAACTCCTTTTTTAGAACTAGCTTTAGTTATGTTTTGATCAACTTCACCTTTCTTTCTGGAAGCTGTAGTATCAACTCTGTTTCCACTAAAAATCCCAAGAATTCTAACTCTCTGGTCGGTTCCAAAACAGATTTTTCCCTGTTTATAATAAGTCCTAATAACTCCAACATTACAATCACATTCCTTAACTCCTCCTTCAATCCCACCACACTCTGAGACATTACCAATATGTCATCTAAGTAAACAATCATCCGTACTCCTCTCTCCCGAAAAAAAGCCGTAACTACTCTCAAAACATTTGTAAAGCACAAAGGTGCTGCTGAGAGTCCAAAGGGAAGACACTGAAATTGATACAACTGGCCTTTCCAATGGAACTGTAAATACCTCTGACTCTCCTCGTCCATAGGTATTGTAAAATACGCATCCTTCAAGTCTAATTTTACCAACCTATCGTTCCTCATTAACAAATCTCTCAGACAATGGATACCCTCCATTTTGAAGTGTCTGTACACAAAAAACTTGTTCAGCTCTCTCAGGTTGATTACCGGTCTCCATCCTTTCTCTTTCTTTTTCACCCCAAAAAATAGTACTTACGAAACACTTTTCTCTTTCTACTTGGCGCCTTGCCGCCCCCTTCTGTAACATTGAAACTAATTCTTCCTCCCCTAACTTCTCTAGATCTTCTCTCATAGACAACTCTCTTGGCTCCTTCATTTGAAATGGAATTTCCATAAACTATATCATATACCCTTCTACTGTCTGTAACACCCAAGGATCCTGAGTTAACGTTCTCCATTCTTCCAAAAACTCTCTTAACTAACCACCTACCATTCCTTGGGACAAACCAAAAGTAGTCTCTATACTCACCCTGTCCTCCTGAAATTTGACCTCGTCCTCTGAACGACCTTCCTCAACCAGCTCTTCCTGATCTTCCTCAATTCGGATAGTAGGTGTTTGAACTTTGAAATCATTTTCCTCTGTTCTGCATATAATATTGGTACTTCTGCATGCCCTGGCCAGCAGTGTGTCCTCTCCTACTAGCCCTGCCAGAAAAACTATTTCCAAAGATTTTTCGCATATTCGTTTGTGTCTTATCCAAGCCTGTGAATGTCGCCACGTATTTCCCTACATTCTTAACTAAACCTTCTCCAAACAGTAATCCTTTAGGATCCTTACTTGGCTCTTTATGAGACATGGCACCCAGCTTTGGACTTATTTTCATAAGAATGGCTTTCTTTCTCTCTGATATTTAACCCGTATTTGCATTTCCTAATAAAACTATAGCTCTCTGGCTCCAACCTCTGAGCAAGTCCATATCTAGCGGAGCCTCACTGACATGTGCCTCCTCCACCATATCCACAATCCTAGCTAGAGGTCCCAAGACATCCAAAAGTTTATCCTGGCAGATTTAAGTGACCTTTCTCGCCCTTTCCTTGGATCTCTCCATAGTCAGAATAAAAAACATATCAATTCCGGATCCAGATTGGGGGTTATGCAAACCTTCTCTTCAATCACTGGCCTTGAGTTCTTCACCTTTAACACCCTTCTCACTTCTCTGTCTAATGGCTTCCTAATCCATTCTTTAATGAACCTTCCCAAATGCTCCATTGGACACCAATCCCTACTTCTGTGGTGTCGAATGGTAAAGAGGGTGTCTTAGAACCTCTCCTGAAGCGGTATCATCGAGGCACCCAAATTCATCGTCCATCTCATCATTTTGCAGATCCAAAATGTACTCATCCCAGTCCTTCTCAACTGCTTCTGGACTATCCGAAATTGTATTGAATCCGTCCTTTTTTGTGCCGCTAAGGACTCCCTTCATATGTGTGCCGCTTAGAACATCCACTCTCTGTAAATGTATGTGTCTTGTAAAGCGCACTGCTGCCCTGAGGCGTCGTGGCGCTGTAGACCGCTGGGGAACCCGACCTGGCTATCCCTGTGAGATGGTCCCTCCTGGGTATCTCCAAGGTGAAACCAGGCATCCCCAGCGAATGAGGGGGGCCGTTGTGGAGATGAGGCAAGCTAATGCCCAGAGTTGCCGAGTGTGTTCCTGGTTAGAGTAGGTACCGAGGCGAGAATTATCGAGTCCGTTTTGACCCTGGTCCACGACCCTGCCGCGTCGGGAATTGAACCCTGGTCCCTGGCCGATTCTCTGCTTGCGGATCTGCCGCCTCTAACCAGTGAGCCACACCTCTCCACTCTCTGAGTGCCATCATAGACACCACTCCTTTTGATGGAACTCAAATCTTCCTTCCTTCTTCCTGATACAAATAAATCCTCCACATGCTTCATCTTCCTCATCCTTTTACCTCCTACGCCTACCACATCCTCATCATCCTCAGATAAAGAAAAAAATTCCTCACCAGACTCCAATTCTTTTCTTCCTCTCTTCCTCAATTCATTCCATCTCCTGCTGGATGATTTTCCTAATCTGTTCCTCATAGTTGCTTCCATTATTTAGTTCTCCACTACAGCCCTGCTCTGCATCCATTATCAGACTGCACACACCTCTCACTGAAGTACCCGACCGGATCCCCCATTTTGCTCCCACGCCCTTGCCTAGGATTTAGATTTTCTTCATAGTTAATGATCCAACTTGATACAGTTACTAGCCTAGAAATAAAAATAAAAGTGCCTGTGTCATTTTGTAGGTGCACACATGTGTAGTTTGTGTGCCTACCAAATGCTGTGGTAATATGCATCAATGTATTTATATATTTTTTTTATCTATGGTACACAGCACCAGGGATGGTTTTCAGCATGGTTAAAACCAATTGGGAAAAGCAAACTGTCACATAGGCATGACCCATCAGATTTAGTCCCTCGTTCCTTTAATTCAGACCATTGACACCAAGACATTTGAGTTTACGTTGTAGGAAAACTATCTTTTCTGCATGGCCTCACAGATTTTCTTTCTTTTTCTGGACTCTATATTTTTGATGGGTTTACAACTCTGTGCACTTTGCCCCTCCTAACGAGTCGTAAAGTGCCTATGCTTATCCTTAAACCATGATTACATTGGCTCTTTGCTGATTGGCACATTTAACCTGCCTGTAAGTCCCTAGAATATGGTGTGAAAAGTGCATCCAGGGCCTGAAAGTAATGCCACTCCTGGACTACAACACCTATTGTTCCATCAGCTATAGGGGCAGTTCAACCATGGCTTCAGATCTACCCTGTTACAGTGTACTGTAACCCTGCAGTGCAACCTATTAAAATAACCCTTTTTGACATGTAAAAACATCCCTTTAAATATTAGTATTTATCTTGGCCCCAGGGACGGTTACCTCCCCAGTGGCGGCCTGACTAAAGCAAAGTAGGGGTGCTACGTGGTCCCCCTCTTGGAACTTGTAATAGTCCTAGGGACCGCCATCCCCCAGAGCTGGTTTCTGCTATGTCCCGGGGTACCCACCCCAGGGACAAAGCTGTTTGCTGTGGCTTGGCAGGAGCTATAACCGCTCCTGCCAAGTCACAGCAAACACTCCACTTCCAGCAAGCGAGAGCAGAGAAATCCTCTTGCTTGCTGGAAGTGGAGTTTTTATCTGTTTCCCTGCCCGCTGTCAAGTGAGCAGGGAAACAGAGGAAACAACTGTTTTCATACACAGGGGGCTGCATGTTTAGTAGCTCCCTGGGTGGGAAAGCAATGCGGCTGGGAGCCTGAAGGCACAGCAGGGGGCTTGAAGCTCCCCCTCGATCCCATACCACACTGAGTGCCCTGGGGCCACCCTGGACAAATGGCCGGGCCTCGGGTGATGGGGTTTGTGGGGCCAAAATTGGCCTTAGAAAGGGGGCCTTGTGGCCCTCATCCCCCATTTGTTAATGGCTGGGCCCCAGGGGTCTCTGGGGCTGAAATTGGCCGGGGAGGAATGTCGCGTGGACCCCTCCCGTATTAAAAATACAAAAATGAAAAGGCCAGGCCCCAGTGATGGGGTCCCGAGCCTGAAATCTGCCTGGTGGGGTGGGGGCGAACACTCCCTTATTTGTGCCTGAGTTGAAGTTCTGCTTCTGTAAAGTACTAATCATCCTAACTTTGCGCGCATGGCCAAGGTAAAGCAAGTGTGTTTTCTCTGCATTTACTCCATGAAACGTTATCTGTATCCACGATGGAGGTGTTTGCATCCTTACTTTTCTCAAGCACAATATTGCGAGTAGTGTCTGTGACAAGGGGTGCTTTCTTGTCCTCTGCTGCTGAGAGCAGGGATCGTATTCTAAACATTTAAAAACTAGAAATATGTAAACTTGCCTAGAAACCCTGCCCATTTGGCCTCCCCCATATACATTAGTGGTATGCAAGTTCTTTACGCCCTTTTCCTAGGAAGATGGACAGCTTACTAAAAAGCCCCTGAGCGTGTTTCTCAACAAACTTGGAGACTGGGTCTAGATGCCTAGGAATACGATCACATCTTCACCAAACAAAGAAGCAATTACTACTGTAAAGTGCAAATCAACCAAGCGTGATTTCTCTGCAGTTCCACCGTGTAAAGTTATTTGATGAAGACTCTCAAGAGACAATCACAATGGTAAATTACAGACATGCAAAGTCACTGGAGGCATTTCCTTGGTGTCCTTTACACAGCTGTAGTGTAGGAGACGCACTATACATTTACCCAACAAGGCAGTACTTACTAATTAGCTAATAGAAAGTACTCCACTTAGGTAGAGGGTGTTGCACAAAATGGTGGCCGCTTCTTGGATAAATACGCAGGGTAGGATTGATTCTGGCCTGATGCTCATTTCACAGTAATGAAACCTCAACTTGAAGCACTTAAAGAAATAAAAAGATCAGGTGCCCGAGTTGAAGCTTCACTTCTGTAAAGTACTAATTATCCTAAATCTGTGTGCATGGCCAGGCAAAGTAAGTGTGTTTTCACTGCATTTTGAATGTTAAAAGTTATCTGTAATCCATGATGGAGGTGTTTACATCTTTGCTTTTTCCAGCCAAATATGTCACATAGTGACTTTGTTCTTTCTTGTCATCTGCTGCAGAGAGCTGTATGGTTTTACCTTTTAAATGCCCTAAGTAATGCCCAAAACCCATAGTACCACTCACACACCCACTCACAGACACACAGGCACTCACACACCCACTCACAGACCCACCCAGACTCTCACATACCCATTCACAGGCCCATAGTGTCAATCATAGACCCACACAGGCACTCACAGAACCACTAAAAAACCCACAGAGACACTCATAGACCCAATACAGACCCACACAGGCTCTCACACACCCACTCATCGACCCACTCACAGACCCACTCAGACACACACACACACACACTAACAGACCCACTCAGACACTCACACACCCACTCACAGACCCACATAGGCACTCACACACCCACTCTCAATGGTTATGGGTTACAGTTAGGGAATACAATTGAATAAATCCTTGGAAATTCACTGAAAAAAACAAAGATTTCAGGGACGTTATAGTTAGGCTCATATTTCACTCATGCAAAACCAGAGAATTTCAACCGTTATGGTTACCTGACCTAACTCTAACTTATGCCTTGCAATGGACTGCTTATGACCTCACATATTACATAATTCATGACATTGTCAGTGACATCACTGCTGACATCATCTACAGAACCTCTCACACACCCATTCACATCCCCATAGAGCATCTCATACACCCACTCCCAAAGAACCACTCACATACCCATTCACATACCCATGCAAGTGCTCACACAACCAAACACTCATTAATAAAGCCACTTATACTTCCACTCATGCATACAGCCTCTCACACAACCACTAACTCACCCATACCACCACTCATGCAACCACTCACTCACCAATACAGTCACTCACACATCCAGTCATACAGACATACAGACTCGTATTACCCACAAAAACATCCATACATCCACTCACACACTGAGTCAGTGACCCATACAGCTATTCATACACCTTCTTACTCACCCATAGCACCTCATCACAGCCACTCCCTCACTCATAGAACCCCTCTCATTCCCATTAACCACTTACATACCCATTCATGCATCCATACAACTACTTACACAGCCTCTCACTCACCCATATAGCCACTCACACTGACACTCACTCACCAATACAACCACTCACACACCAACTAAGTTAACCAAACACCCAATCAAACATTCCTCAATCACCCATACAGCCACTTAAATGCCCAGTAACTCAATCATACAGCCTTTGAGACACCCACTTACTCACCCATATAGTCACTCACACACCTTCTCACCCACCCATACAACCACTCACACACTCTCTCACTCACTAATCCCACCAAGCAACAGCAAACACTCTGCTTCCAGCAAGCAAGATCAGTTAAAATACTCCAGCTTGCTGGAAGCAGAGCATTTGTCCGTTTCCCTGCCTGTTGTCAGGGAAGCATATGCATTTCTTTCAGACACAGGCAGCTGCATGTTTATCAGCAGGTCCCTGTATCTCAAATCGGTGTCTGCCTCTTCAGGAGACTGGAAGCCAGTAAGGTGTGCAGGGGCCTTCAGGCTCCCCCTGCTGTCCCAATGCAGAGAAAGGGTTGGGGTCCCCAGGGTCACAATCAGCCTTAGGAGGGGGCCACGCTGCTCCCCTGCCCAATTGCCAAAAGTCTGGGCCCCAGGGGATGGGGTGCCTGGGGCTGAAATTGGCCTGGGGTTGTGGGCCCTATCTATTAAAAAAAAAAAAGGCTGTCCCCAGGGGAAGTTGTCGGATGCCCTGTCCACTTTCTCAACCACTCGACAAAGGGTCCTCCTAGCACATAACTTGTTGGGGGAAGAAGTCCCCTTCACTTCTGAGGGTCCTTGGGGGACAACAACCCCTCCTGTTACCTCCAGTAAGTCCCACACAGTGGCGTTGCTAGAGTTCATCCAAGGCTCTGCCCCCTTTCTGCACCACTCTGCAAACATGTCTCCTGGCACACTACTGGTTGGGTCCTTAACGACCTTGTAACCTTTGTTTTTTTAGTGAATTTCTAAGGTTGTTTTAAATTCAATTTCCTAGCTATGATGTCCCTGTAACCATTGTTTTTTTGAGTGAATTTCTAAGGTTTTTTACTTTTTTTCCTAACTGTAACCTCCAACCTTTGATAGTAAGTGTGTGAGTGAGTGCATGAGTGTTTCAGTTGATATATGAGTGAATGTGTGAGTGTTTCAATGGGTGTGCGAGTGTCTGAGTTGGCTTGGGTGTGGCTGGATATGTATCTCACTGACCCGACCTCGATGAAGACCAACTTCCACAACCGCATGAAGAACATCTCATGCTGGATGAAGGACAACTGCCTGAAGTATAAAATAGTCAAAACATAAGTTCTGATCTTCGGCATACACATGCCCTCTGGAATGACTCCTGATGGCCGGTGAAACTTGGACCTGCCCCCACGCCAAAAGACTGCACCTGCAACCTCAGCATCATCCTCAATAGTGAACTCACCATGGGATACCAGGTCAACACTGTCTCCTCAGCCTGCTTCCACACACTTGGCATGCTCCAAATTTTTTTCAAGTGAATCGCCATCAACACCATGAAGATGGTGACCCACGCCCTCATCACTAGCTGACTGAACTATGACAATACACTTTATGCAGGCACCACCACCGAACTCATGCAAAGATTTCAGAAAATCCAGAACGCAGTCACCATACTGATCTTCAACCTGCCCAAGAGACCCCACATCACCCAGCACCTGAAAGACCTCCACTGTCTCCTTGTCCAGAAGAGATGCCACTTCCAGCTTCTGACTCACACCTACAAAGCCCTCCAAGACCAAGGACCCTCCTACATGAACTACCACCTGTTCTTCCACTGATCCCCCAGAAACCTCCGCTCCACACACCTCACCTTCTCACAGACCCCTCACATATGCCCCTGCTGCACTGGAGGATGCTCCTTCTCCCATGTTGCCACCAGAACATGGAACACCCTCCTGCACTGAACCCTCACTGACCCACTTCAGGAAAGGGTCAAGACCTAGCTCTTCGACTGAGAACTGCAGCAAGCACCTGGATGCCCTCTTGGGTGATAAGCCATTCTTTACAAGTATTACTTGATTTATTGATCTCCTGGGTCCTGGCCACATTTGAAAGGGGAAGGGGAGCTGTGCAGCCCCTGTCCCCAGGCTGATTTCTGCCTCAGGGACCCAATGCCCCGGGCCCCTAATTTAACTGAATGGGGCAATTTTGGTCCGGGGACCCTATCCCCAGGACCCAGTCTTAATAAATATATATTTTGTCTGGGGGAGGAGGGCCAATAAAGCCCATTGTCTGGGGCCTGGCCATAAACAAATGGGTGAGAGGTGCCATGCGAACCCCCCTCTCCCTGGGCTGATTTCAGCGCCGGAGTCCCCATTCTCTCGGGCCCAGACATGTGTCCTGGGCACCCAGTGAGGGAGCTGGCATTGCTGCTGCAAGGAGGAAACTGCTGAAAAGGTAGCTCTCTCCATGCAGGAGCAATTCTTTAATCTCTTTTCCTGCTCACAGACATGTGGGCAGGGAAAGAGATGAAACCTCAGCTTTGAATGGGCAGGAGCACTTTGACAGCTCCTGCCCACTGGAACTGAAGTATTTGCTTTTACAGCTACCGCCAAGCAAAAGCAAACAGTTATGCCCCAGGGTGGGCACCCCGGGCCATAGCAGGAGCCAGCCCTGGGATGTGGTAGTCCCAAGGGCCATATAAGGCTCCAGGAGGAGGGCTGCGAGGCCCCCTCCTTTCTTGTTTATGGGATGCCCTGGGGAGGTGGTGGTCCCTCATGGCGCCAAAGATATAAGCAAGTCAAAAAACACTTTTTCTATGGAAACATGGTTCTGATTATAACTACCTATAACTAACTACTGGCGGTCGCCAGTGGGTAGGTATAGTTAGGACCTAGTTTCCATAGGAAAAGCATTTTTTGACTTGGCTTTAACTTTGCCTTTGTTTGACCAATCTTCATGAAATATTCCCCAAAAAGTGTAAAGGTAGGTTCTAGTTGTCATGGAAAGTTTGGCAGTGATCCATGCAGTGGGGAGCGAAAATTTGGGGCACGAAATACGGGTGTATCTGTAATGTTAATTTCCATAGGAAGCTTTAGCCCCACCTACAGCCCGAACTGCTGAACAGATTTATACCAAATTTAGCAGGGAGGTAGATGTTGGTTCAAAGAAGTGCCTTTCGCCTATTTGCTGTAAATCTTTTCAGTAGTTTTTGAGAAATGTAAGCCAAAAATTATAATGCTATCTCTGATCACAAAGCCTTCGTGAACAAAGACAAGCTTGCGCAGGGAAATGCACTGCTCTAATTGGCTGCCGACACTTCTACCAGGAGGTGTTGGCAGCCATCTTGGGACTTAGCTCCACCGAGTCCCCAAAATGGGGTAGGGTAGGACTACCCTGACCCCCAAGCCATGGTCTTGGGGTCCCCCTGGGACCCTGCCACAGCAAAAAGCTTTTCTTTAAAAAAATACCGCAAGATTGCGATATTCACAAATTTGCGGCAAAAAATAATTTCAAAAAAGTAAACGCTGTCTCCCGCACTTCCTTTTAAATAACCCCCGGATGGGCCCTGTCCCGGGGGCATGTAATAAATATAGAAGGGGCACATGGTGCCCCCGGCCTAGGACTTATCAAAGAACCGGGGACCGTCAACTCCCGGGGCCTTTTTCATTATTAATGTGGGCAGGTCCACTGGACATGCCCACAGCCCTGGCGACCGCCACCTCCCCATGGATATTTCTTGTTATGTAGATAGGGTGGCCTCACAGACCCCTCTGTCCTGGGGACTGCCACCTCCCCAGAGCACTCTTTTTTTAAGTAATGTGGGGGAGGCCCTATGCCCTCATCCGTTGCCCCCGGGACCACCCCCTCCCAGGGGCACAAATACACTAATGAAGGGGGTCCGTTGTGGACCCCCGGAGACCACCACCTCCCCAGGGCAAATTTGAATATGGGAGGAGGGCTGCGTGGCCCCTCTCCAGGAGCCTTAGATGGCCCTGGGGACCGCCACCACCCAGGGCCTGCTACAGCAATGTCCTGGGGTGGGCAACCGGGACATTGCGGTTTGCTATGGCATGGCAAGAGCACTTTTTGTGTGTTGCTAATAACTTTGGTGCCATTTGACGAATCTTCACAAAATTGCCCCCAAAATGCTACTTTTTGACCAACTTGCATATGGATTTCCTAGGTATTTTAGACAGAACTACAACCTAAACCACTGAACGGATTGACACCAAATTTGGCAGAAAGTTTGATCTTGCACCAGAAGCGTTTTGGTGTAAATTCCTTCAGTAGGTTTGGCTAAATTAGTTTTAAAAAATTTATACATATCACACCACTGAGAATTCATGTATCCAACAGATATCAAGCTGAGATCTGATTGGCTGTCACCACATCAAGCAGGAAGTAGTCACTTCTTAAGACTCAAGACTGCAACATGAACAGAAATGTTGCTGCTGCCATTACACAACTATGGGTCTTAGTAAAAAGACATAAGAAGTCAGGTTCAGTATAACCTGCCTCCCTAGGCCCCTGGTACCCAAAGTTACAAAAAAGTTGGGGGGAGCACCACAATCACAGGGCACCAGAAAAATGAATTACAAACAAAATATGGAGTGCCTGTCTGCGGAGTAGCGAAATATGTTTGCTGAAATATTTAATATGGTTTCCTTTAGAAATGCCCACTCTACCCCATCTCAGAGGGCAACTTCCCCAAACCCTCCATGATAGTATTGGTCTTGCTCTCTGGGCTCACTCACACGGCGCAATTCCATGGCTGCATTTGTGCCTCACCATTATTTGCAATCACCAGCCACCACTGGAGCTCACTGTGCAGGGGGCCTGGCGCTGCTCTCTGTAACAATTGTCCTGCATTCATTTTAGTGTGAAAAGAACAGGTTGGAAATAATGCGTCCTCAAAAAACTATTGCCTAGAAGCAACCATGCAATCCACGTACATTCATACTGCTTGTGCCACTCGCACTCCTGTTGATATTTTCTAAAAGTACCCACCGACAAGACAGGCCGAAATATGTTTTATTGATCATATATTTTGTTAAGAAACGTACCGTTTATGGCAGCACACCTGCTGAGGCGCTCACCTTTGTCTTTCTGTGACACTTGGTAGCTCTGACTAAGAATAAAAGCCTACATTATAATTCCCTGCCAGCATGTTCTGCGTGTTTTTAAAACGTGTGTATTCACTTCCAGGACTGGATCATTGCTCCCGAAGGATACGCGGCCTTTTATTGTGACGGTGAATGTTCATTTCCTCTCAATGCTCACATGAACGCCACAAACCATGCCATCGTGCAGACGCTGGTAAGTGGCCCTCCGTCTTCCTTTTTATAATATTTTCCTTTCAGCTTGAAACAATAATCCTTCAGGCAAGGATTTTGTTGCTGTTGGATGGAGGTGGTGTTATTGCTTTGAAATATGACAGCAGCTTGAGAAATCATTTTGTCAAGCACGGTGTTTGGCTGACTGTCGGAACTCATACGGTAGTTAACATTTGTCGAATGCACAATTTGACAAGTTTGTGTTATGCTTCTTCGAGATTTAATTCCAGCTCGGCTCTGAGAGAAGAACGCCCACGCGGCTGTGGCTCCCTGTCTGAGCGCCACAAGCTGATTGATTCTTCAGATGTGTGGAGAGCACGGTAGCCTGGGCGATGGGTCATCACTATGGGCCCCTGAGGCGACCCTTTCCTTCCTCCTTTCCTTTCATGTGCATTTACTGAAGATGTCCTCCTACAGTGGGCACGTGTAGAGCCTAACATAGCATTGTGCAATTTACAGAGGGATGGAGAATGGCAATGTGCAGGGTCGGGCTGTTCTAGTTTTGAGAGCATTTGTAATGTGAATTGTGGAACCTAGCTACTTTGCAGAAGGAGAATGTAAGGTAAAATACGAAAATGCAAAATAATAAAAGTAGGCAACATAGGGGTGGCACCTCTCAGAACATGGGTCTTCATTCCTCCTCATGAGTTTGTCCCTGTGTAGCTATCTAGTGCTAGCGCTGCTCTGCACTCATTGCTCACCATCTCCACCACCTAGCCAGAGCTTCAGGGACATGCCAACTGAATGCCCAGTGGGCTCCTCTGTGCCCACAGTCTGCTTAACAATGCCAAAGGCATCTCCTTCATCCACCCATGGTAAGACACTTATCTCACACACTTTGCTTTTGCTGATGCAGCATCAGCACCAAGTGCTTCTTTGTTTTACACATGTTCCTCATGGTATTGAATTCTGTTCATGAATGTAAGATCAGAGTCATTTCAGGTACCGTCCAAGATGCTTCTGTTGTCTTAGTGGTTGAGAGTTTGTCTGCATTTCTCAATAGTTCACGTTAAGGTGCACCTTTCAAGCATGTGCTCAGTGAAATTCATGTGTAACCGCATGTTTTAAAACAATTTCGAACGACTAGGTTACATTAAAATGCGGAGAAAATAAATACAAAAACATTTCGTAGCCTTTTCCATATTTTCTGTGAAACAAGGTCGTTTAGATCTTAGCTTTGGAGGTGTCGAAAGAGGCCTTAAGTTTCTGGAATGCGATGTGCACTCAAAGTTTAGGGGATAGAGAGTTCAAAGCGGTGGTGGCCGCTCCTGAGAAGCACTGTTTCGGTGCTGTGGAAGTGCTACATTGATAGGTTTTCATGACTTCCGAGGCCCCTGAAAGCGCCCTGAGAACGTCTGTTAGATTGGGAGGTGCACTGTCATGAATAGCTTTATGGACAAGGCAACAGCTTTTAAATTGGATTCTTGCTCTGATGGGAAGCTAGTGTTGGTCATGGACAACCTAGTCTCGAGAAACATATTGAACGGAGTCTATTTGGATGTGACGGCCGAATAAAGAGTGACCCCTAAAGCATTTGTAGCTGTTGCAGGTGTGTGAAAAAACTTTCATAATTAGGGAATTCTGAATTGAGGGTTTGAGATGGCCCTTAAGAGAGGTTGACAGGAAAAGGGATCCTATTTTGGGGGATTTAGAAGAAGAAAAAGGTCTCTTGCATTCAGGTTTGTAGCTGAGATTAGCACTTTGTTATTGGTGCAATGCTATAACTGAGATTTTAGACTGGAGCTCAGTAGGTTCATGTAAACTTTGAAAAGGACGAGAGCTAAGATCCGTCCCTGTGGACACCCAAAACTACTTTGGCACTGGAGGAGATGTGGCCTCAAATCGTTAAATATCTATGAAGTATTGGAACCAACTTAGAACCTAGTTTCAAAAGTACATGTGGTGTTGTAGTATCTGTATCATTCTTCCGAGATCTGTTGTATCAACATCTACCTACAGGGTTGGTAGCACTATTGTGAACGAAACACCTTCTCTCAAATTTGTTATACATCATCCTGCACGTTTAAGTTGACCTCTTTTATGCTGATATAGCTTGGAAACTGAATTGGTAGTTAGCCTGCAAGCCATCTTTGTAGATGACATTGTTTGGTTGGTTTGAAGCAGTGTTTTTTATCTGTGTCTTTCTTCATTATGGTAAGTAGGAGGATGGCTGGTAGTTCAATGCTTATGTGTTTATATGCAGGGGGAGTAGGTAATGTTATGTTAATTGGTATTTATAGAGCGCATAATCACCAGCAGGTCTCTGTTTCATTCTTGAGACAATAGGGATTGATGTAGTTCTTTCGTAGAAATTAGTGAGACTGCATGTACATGTTTTTGGTTATCTACTGTAAAGTGTCCCATATGCTTTGACTTACCACACATTCATGGGTGGGAGGTACTGCTTACTATTCCTTCATATACGCTGATGGATCTTATCAAAAAGCTTTTGCAAGTGAAAAAGTCATCATTGACAAACACACAAGATATGTAACCTACTAAATGTACAGACCACATGCAAGAGGGGCAGAGGCAATCGATCTAGGCTGTTTAATCTTCAGATTTAAACTAGATAGCTGCTCCCGTGTTCGTCTCCAGCTCTATGTCTCCATTTTCCTTACCTGCAGGATACCTGCTCAGGTAAAGGTTATGTATCTTTTGTAGTTAGTCAAATTGTTTTCTTCCCATTAAGGCTTGTTCAGATTCTACAAGGGGACAAAACTTGGTATAAAGGTAGATCTTCTCTGGACCCATTGATTTTTTATCTACATTAATACTACATCCATACGTCCCTGTAATGACAATAGCATTTACACATTCTACGTGTAAGAATTTTGTAGGAATTTATAATTTCGGAAAAGGTTTCGAGTATTCTTTGTAATTACTTTGTCGAACTGCTATGATTACTTCAGTTACATCTAGAGTATCCCTGATAAACTGCAGTGAAATATTTTCTTTTTAGCCAAGGTGATACGTTGTTCACACGTGGACTCGTACATAATCGCTTACATTAACGTCTGCTTTCCCATTTTATTTAGTGTCTCACCTTTAATTCTGCCTTGGTTGGATCACGTAAAAAAACTATAGGCTTTCTAAATTTCATCAATGATATTTTGCTTCTTAGAGTTTCTTCATAGTTTTAGCTGATGTATCTTTTTATTTATAATGGTGAGAACGATGCATAGATACCACTAGCTGGTGTCAGGGTCGACATCAACAGACTATTCACATGCCAATGTACCCGCCCACATATTCCCCTTAGAATGATCCGTAATCTATTCTTGCTGCTAGAGAAAACTCAGAGGGGTTGTTACCTACACTTACCATAAGGTAATATCTGGTAGATCATAAGGAGAAATAAATCATGGCCCTTGTGGCAAACGTGGGAATGGAGTTTTAGAGGCTGTAGACTGAGGGTATTCATAAGTGATAACACCTAGCTTTGTTTAGCTTCTCTTTGTAGGGCCACATCCAGTCCATCACTGGCAGTAATAATACAAGATTAAACAATTCCTTGGGGTCTCTACCTTCTACCATTTTGTGTATACGCTTGCTTTCTGGTGGTTGCTTCAGTTCGCATCTTGCCATTCCGTACCACGTGTTTTGTTATTCCCCCTTCCACCCCATGGGCACCTCTTACAAGCATGTCCATTCCTTGCCTTCACTGGGCTTTGTTTTCTGACTCGCCATCTCCTTCTCTGGAACAAAAGATGTTTCTTTGTCTTCCTTGGTCTCATTATGATGTTCGACTTCGATGAGGCAGGCGAATTATACTACGAGTTAATTCCTGAGAAACATATATTGAGATAATGATAGGGCACTTTATACTCATTGTGTATCTTTTCTGAAGAGGTGCAGTCTGCATCTTTGATGAATTAATCTCTGAGACTCCTGGGTCCACGAGCTAGTGCTACCCTCTGCAACTGGACCAGTTTTTCCATCCCTCTCATAACTCCTTCCCTTCTGGCAAGACACTGTATCTGACAGTTTAGGGCATGTTGGGGATCAGCTTAGGTTTGATTGGCACTTCGGTAGATCCCTGACAGTTTGCAAGTACCCAATTAGTGTCATTATGCACCCTGAGGCCAGTCCTTTGCAGGCTATGACTAATGCCATTACTGAAATTCAGGGGGAACTAGAAACAGCATGACTCTATTCTGTGCACCAGTTTTATAAAGTGCTTGGCTACCTTATCATCAGGCTTTCCAGTGCTATCAGAGTGTTGGAGGGAGTGAGTTAATATGGCTGAAAGAAAGATTAGGGAAAAAGATAGGCCTTTAGATTTTTCCTGAAACTAATGAAATTGTCCTCCATTCTAAGGCTTGTAGGCAGAGTGATTCAAAGCTTGGGTACGAGATAGGTAAAATAACAACCTCCAATCCTAGCTCTCCTGATTCTGGGTACAAGAAGCAGCTCTTTTATTATGGGAAAGAGGTTTCTTTTTGGCCAAAATTGATTCAGCTTTAAAAAGAACCTGCAGTTCTTGTGAATGAAGGCGCTAGTGGGTATGGTAAAGATGTCTGCTGATGGACAAATCAGACGTCCCGAAAGAGTTTCTGGTGATCCAGTAAATGTTCTAAACTATCATATTGAAATACTAAAGCTTAAAGTTGGGCAAGATTGCTGCTTATTATATCATTGTTAATCAGACTAACAGGCTAAACCATGAGGATAACATTTTTTCTTAATTCTTGGTCATCTCGAAAAAGGCAAACTATTCAAGATGTTCACACAGGTATTCCCCCTCTGAAAAAGAGATTGCAGGATTTATTAGTATAATACATCAGTCAATTTCAACAACTTAGTTCTGAGGCTTCGCGGACTGATAAGGGAGATGACGCGACCTTCTATCAGTGGCTCTGAGAGGATCTTACAGATGCTTTATCACTGGGTACAAACAGCATGAACTGCTCTCATAGAGTTTATAATGCAGATAGCTGCCCAACAGAGAAGTTAGTGCTCAGAACGAAGGATCTGGCGCAGACCAACAGAAATTATGTTACCTAAGTCTTCTGCCACTGCTATAAAGGTCCATAGAACTAATGCAGGTTGGTAACTTTCCAACAGTGTAGGGAAACCCTTTGTTTTTTCAACATAACTAGAGTGATAGCAGAAAGTCTACTATTAGTCTTCATTCAAACTATAGTAAAATACCATTCTTTCTCATTCGACATTCAAATGCCTCTCACTTTGTGTAGTTGTGCTTCAGAAACACCTTGTCTACAAATGAATATATCATAAGCTTAAAAGAGTATCTTGATGTGTTCACTGTCCAAGGAACCAACTAGTTACCATCACACTGCTGTGGCTGGTCTCCCTGCAGTGTCAAGAGTGAGTTGCTTTCAGTGGCGGCTTGCATAGGGCATGCTGCGCGGCGGTGAGGCGGGTTTTAGTAAACTCAGACATACGACGGAACGGAGGAAAGTAATAATGACTTTCCTCATTCCATCGTATGTCCGAGTTTACTACCCCCCACCCTGGCCCTCCCTTTGGCATGGTGGGGGAGGGACATGGAGAGGGAGGAGTTAACTCGGACATATGATGGAATGGAGGAATGTAATGATTACTTTCCTCCGTTCCGTCGTATGACCGAGTTTACTACCCCCCACCCTGCCCCACCCCCACCCCGCCCCACCTCACCACCCTGCATCACGCCCTATGCAAGCTGTCACTGGTTGCTTTGCTGTAACTGAGCAGTGTGCTCATGGTGCTGCTCTCTGCTATAATCAAGAATTACACCTACAACAGTCCTCATGCCTTGAAAAAGAAGTGCTCCCAAGGCTGTCTGTCACACCACTGTGACCCATTCTCACATTTCAGGTGATGTGACTGACTTGAAGCATATCACCACGTGATCAAAAAGCAGATCAGAAGACGAGAGAGACTTGCTCCGATCTGTATGGCTTCTCTGACTCAAAGTACCTGTTTTCATGTCTGAGGACCAAGGATGGCAGCCTCTGCTGTGATCTATTGCCACTACCTTTTGGACTGACAGTGGCTGCTACTATGAGCAGCACATCTCCTCCTAGAAGCTTGAGCAAATAAAAAAGCCTGTTGATGGTTCCCTGCCATCAGCAATTTAAGCACAGAGTATGGCAATTGGTGAGGCTTCAAAGGTGACTGTACAGATTTGAGTACTTCTATGTTGAACAGGGGTAGTCTCCACATGAGTTTTGATTTGTGCTTCATATACATTCTAATCGTAGGGGGAGCCTTCTTAACCTTTCCAGCGGAGGGACACCTGTGCAAAGGGAAGGCATGGATGGGTTTGCAAGGTGCAATAACTTGAGTGCAAGTTCCTTCAGTTGTGCCTGTTAGTATTTCCTCTATTCCATTTTGAGTCTATCTAAAAAAGTACTTTTGCTTTCAAAAGGCAAGCACTGTGTTTGAAATTTGATTATTGCTCCACCGAGGTATTGATAAGTTCTACGTTTGCACATCCCACACTACCTCCCTCAGAAGCCTTTGACTGCTCGTCTTCACGACCACCAAGAGTCAAGTGTTGAAGGTGTTGTATGTGGTCCAGTTTACAGAACCTTAGTTGGACAGAGCCAGGGACATCACAGCCACCTCAGTCACACCTGCATGCCCTATGGTCCCTCGAACAGGGTCTGGCAATTGGGATCAAGGAGTTTCAAAGCCTGTAAATGTGAGATCTAAATGTCAACAAATGGGTGAAAATTCAACCTTTATACTTTACAACCTACACTTCAATAGTTGGTTTGGATATACCTTGATAATTTGTCCTTAGATCAGTTTTCAGTATTTGTTTTTGAACAGTTGGTGGAGGGCTCCCAGGAATGAGAGGTCCTTGGGAGTTAAAGTAGAGAGCAGTTAGAAACACTGAAGGGGAAGGGAGAAACTGATGTACTCTGGTGATAGTACCATAATATTTATTTATTTGTTTTATTTATTTATTTGCAGAGTTTTATATAGCACGAACTTGACCTGAATCCATTCAGGTATCAGAGAGCTTTACATAGCACCAGTTACGTTACACGAGGACACACATTCATTTTTTGTTAGGCACCGGGAGATTAAGTGATTAGCCCAGAATCACAGGATGTTCAGCATTATTGCCGAGACTTGAACCCAGTCCCCAGGTCCGAGGACGAGCGCCCTAGCCGTTAGGCCAACTCCTCTCCCCATAGAGTTTACAAACCCATTAGCAGAGGTATTCTTCCGTCACACCCATGCGTATCCCTGAATTTACTTTCAAGTGTTACCCCAAGGCAATTACTGGCATGGATTACAAGGATACAATTGTTATTAACCTAGCTGAGATCCTGAAACAGACAAAGAAAGCTAAGGGTGAGGAAGAGATGGTCAGAGAGTTTCAGATGGAGAGGCTAACATTATCTGGCTAGGAGCATGAGGAAGGAGGAGAGTACAGCACTAAGAATTGGTCCTTGAGTAGGAAGAAAGAGGAAGCATGAGGTGTTGGAAAGGGAAATGGAAAGGCAGGAAGAGGAAAAGGGGATAGACTGATAAACCTGGAAGAAGAGAGGATAGATTTGTGGATAGAAAGCTCAGGATGGCAGCAGAAAAAGCTACATCTGGGAAAAGCAATTCCACTTCAAACTTTCCAGGAGTACCTGCCATGGTTCCAAAAGGCAATTGGATTCCAAGTCATGAACAGAACAAGACGGGAGGACAGGAATGTTCTTCCAACCCCATAGTGATTACTTGTTTAAGGCATTACAAGAGCTGTCAGATGAAATACCATAGACCTGAGTGAGTTTGCTAACTGTGGATGAGAGGGCCCTGTTGCCTCAACCTAGTGGCTAAGGAAATTTTTAAAAGGGACCCTTATGGTTTGACACACATTCATCCAAACACAAAGGGGTTTGTGTTAGGAGTTAGTAGCAATGGGAGGAAGGATTCTGCCCGGAGAAATATATGAGCTTATGGATCTATGGTTGAGATGAAGTATCTCAAGCCCAAGGCATGGCAATAAGTGGTGAGCATGGAGTATTTGATTTGCCAATTTTAGATAGCAATCAATGGCAAATCGGCCCTGGTGGATGTAAAGGTTAGAAAGAAGTAAGGTGCTGGATGTCTTTGGGCAATGATTTGATTGTCCTAGGTTTAGTACCATGACCTGAAGCCTGAATGGCTTTGCCCACATCAGCTGTACTGACCAGAGCACAGGCTACATGTCAGTCCCAGGAGCAGACTGGGAGCATTCCAGATTTTCCTTGACCAGAACAGGTTAATAAGGCGATTAGGACAGACTCTGAGATGCCTTGGAGCCTGGGTCACTGACAGAACTACAGGTGTTGTCAGCCCCTGGAGGAACTTCCAGGGAGCAATTTCACCAGACACAAGTTGAATTCCCTATGCTTGTGGGACTTAGGAAAGAAGCCCAGGACCAGATCATTGAAGTATTGTTTAGAAGGCATTATGTTGGCTGGGAGGATGGACTGCTGTACAGTCTGCCCATGAATCCTGATTGCGGTGCTAGCAAGAAGTGTCTATGGCAGGACACTTGGACATTAGACAGACATAGGATAGTTTGGACCCTCTGTCAGTCAGACTTAACTCTATTCGATCAACAAGTATCATAAAAGAACAGACAAATACATATAAAATACAGTGGTACATCTAAAAATAAACACTACATACATCTCAAGAAAAGTGCCAAAACCTTCTGGTCTAAAAGGAGATCTAGTAAAAATAAAATTACATAAAAATCCCTAAAAATTGACTATATAGCAAACCCTTGGCTCTTAATTTAGCAGCAACATGAAACTCTTTCCTTATTTCCCACTTTACTTCACCAGTACAAAAGAGCATTTACATTTAGTACATGAAATTCAAAAGAAGGGAAACATTCATATACTCCTTCATATAATTTCTATGCTTTTTTAGACGCAAGGGAGGACAGCACCACTAAAAATTTGATTTAAAAGATTAAGTCAAAAATGTGTGAGCCACATGCATAAGTTTAACATGTCACAAAATCAACAGAATTCCCTCCTCTGTGGCTGTGATATTAGGTCCATATCATACCCTCGGATGCACTTAGATCACCAGATCCAGGCAGCCAAGAGGTAATTTGCACCCGGAGAAGACCACCAGCCTGGAGCTGTCAGCACTTTAGATTCTAAGTGCATTGAGATACTTCCTTACACTCAGGATCCTACTCAGCGGCAATAGCCATCTTTTTTTCTGTGGGTCATATCCTGGACAAAAAAATAGCAAATATGATATGGTTTCTAGTGGCCCTCTACACACCGGACATTGATCGCTGTTGTTTTTCACATTGGCCCATTTAACACAATAAGTTCTAATAGGTAGACTCTGATACCTGAATTGAGGCATCAATTTCCAGGATGGATGGGGAATAATCTCATAATTCCTCACCTCATATCTTTGCAAAATTTTTAAGTTATTACATTCTGAGCTAGGGGATCCCCCACAACTCTGAACAGGTTCCACAGATATCTGCTCCCAATAGGCTAACTTAATAGCCATTTTAGAGATGGCACCAAACTCTTCTGGTGCCGCCCAGAACCCCTCCCTCCCCAACTTCCTGAACAAAGACCTTACATGCGCAAACCATGGTATATCTTGGGTCCTAGTTAAGGCCAGAAGATCCTTTATGATTTCTCTATGTGTTCTTAGAGCCAGTGAGATCAGTATACTATAGCAATAAAGCAAGGGCCTTAATTCAGCCTTCCAGGAAATTTTCCTAAATGTCACATCAAGATATAATAGGATCATTGGTGCGCTCTTGGGGAGGGCAAAGAGGGACCTTATAAAGCTATCTTCTGTTGATGTTAACATAATACAGTTTACATGGTCCCAGATCTCAGCACAGTACAAAACAGCTCCCAGTGCTTTTACATTTTAAATCTCAATCGCCGGGCCAGTTTTATTGGAGATACTTCTATTAAAAATCTTGATCACTCTTGCTGAATAATGAGTCAGCGAACAAACAGATTTTTGAACCTGCATTGACCAATCCACATTTGGTGTCTATATTATCCCTAAGTAATCAAAGTTAGAGACCTGCTCTATTGGGTCTGACTCTACGTAGAGCCTACATTTATACTTTTTACTTCTGGTACAGTTGAATAACATAAATGTTATTTTAGAGTTGTTAAGTTCAAGCCCACGCTCTTTACAAAAACATTTTTGAGCAGCTGCTGGAGTCCTTTAACTGATTCGGAAATCATGAAAATGTCCACAAAATAAAGCGGGCACTCTTCTGACTCCCACTTTGGATGCATCACAATCATCCCTATCCAACTGATTTACTCCTTCATTTATAAACAGTAAGAATAGAGTGGGGGCAAGGACACAACCATGCCTAACCCCTTGCGGATGCTTACAGGAGAGTTGAGCTGCCCTAGGACCCCCACCTAACTGTTGCATAGTTATCTTCACCCTACCATATCAAAAGTAGGTGGGGGGATACCCATCCTATCTAAGTTGGACCACAGCATAGCCCTAGCGACTAAATTAAAGGCTGCATATAGGTCAACAAAGGCAACAAAAAGACACCCAGCATTAACCAGTACAGTCTTCCGAAAAAGGCAATTAAAGCAAAAGTTCTGATAGACTGTACTGGTACCGGTCCTGAATCCCACCTTGAAATCAGATAGTATATTTTTTTTCTGCATCCAATCTAGGAGATGTACCAGAACCTGTTTATAGAAGATCTTCTGTGAAGTGTCTGTCAAACTGATTTGGTGATATTTGCTCAGCACACTATGCTGGCCCTTCTTGTGGATTGGGCAGATACATGCAGTGAGCCAAGTTTTGCGGATTGGCATGCAATTCATAATGGCATTCGAAAGGTGGTTCATGTAGGGTCCCCAGATTTCCAAGTTTGATTTAAAAAGCTCCTTTGGAATTCGCTCAGGACCAGGTGATTTCTCTGATAAGCTAATTCTTATAGCCTCTTCAGTTTCACTTAATTCGAATACAAGAGTGTTATATTTTTTCAATTTAACTACCAGCTCAGGGTCAAGGACTAACCATGCTGTTACATTGTTGCTGAAATATAGGCTGCTAAAATGCGATGCCAAGTCCTTGAGTTGCACACTGAACTCTCCTAACTTCTTGCCACCATTATTCTTCAATGTCAAAGACACCCAAAAGCTTGCATTATCTTTTGCTGTCATGGAATGAGACAACTTGTCCCAGAGTGCATCTTTTGGCAGTCTTTATTTCCTTTTATAAAATGCCTTACACACCTCAAGCTGAGACCTATTCTTAAATTTGGCTGCTGCCAATAGTTATACTTGTGTGATTCCGCTTAATGTCTTGCGTTAGGCGATCCCTTAAACTAGTAAAGAACACCTCATGGATCGTTGTCAGTAACAGTCCTCCGTCCTCTAGGGCCAGACTGTCCAAAGCAGGTACCAGCTGTTTAGCCTCAACAACCACCTCCTTCAGGCCCTCCGGATATTTTTCAACTCATCCCCATCTAATAATTTTTCTATTATTGGAGAGTTCCACCCCACCAGATTTGGCATCCACATCCTCGACGTTAGATACCAATACATTGTGGTGGTGGTAGTTCATGCCACTGGGTATTCAGAGGCCGTACCTTCGAGAAACACAACTACAAATGTGGTAGGTAAAGCTTTCCTCTGGATCTTTTCTAGAATTAGATTTCTAAAGATTGTTATTTCTGACCCAGGAACTAATTGCATCTCCTTTTACATGAAAGAAATGTGGAAGCAAGCTGGTCTGACATACTACTTCTTCCCTTCAAATCATCCACAAGCCAATGGGTAACTGGAGGTGTTTAACAAGAAGTTTAAATGCACAAAGAAAATTTGATCAGGAAACCTTAGAAGGGAGTGGGATCTTCTCCCCTCATGTTTCTTATTCACTTATAGGAGGAGGATTTGACAGAAGGCATTAGGTTGGAAAGCCAGTGCATGGCCTCTGATCTTGAATTCAGAAGAATGGGAAGGAATTTCAGACTCATCTCAGAATTATATGATGGACTGTGTGTTTAGCCTCAGGAAGGTGATGGCACAATGCATAGGGGTCAAGCTTAGAAAAGCCTTCAGGATGTGATAAAGGAAGGATATGACCAGACTGGGAACTAGGAGGATCAGGGTGTGTTCCAGCAGAAGCCCTTGAACTATAGATATCACAAGGGAACCCAGGAAGGTGTTTCATGTGAATTGACTTAAGCCCTGCATCTGGACTCAATTACACTGTGAACATCATGGCTATGGTAGAGGAGGTTGCGAAAGAGAGTGAGATCTTCCTGACTTACTGCATACTGACATAAAGGATGGATCTGTGGAAGGGGTACAGCTTGCCCCTGAGTTGATGCCCGAGCAGCCAAAAGAATTTGATGAGTTGTTGAGACCATTTTCCCTATTTTCCTCCCTGAATCTAGTGTTGATACCAGACTCTGTGCATGAGATTGACATAGTAGCCACTCTGTCCAAAGTAAGACTTATCATATGTCTGATTGGGTCCAGAAACACCCAATGCCAAGGAAAAGACTGTGTTTTCTCCACCAGAGGGCCTTTTCCAGTTTAAGGTGATGCCCATTGAATAGAAAAGTGTTCCTGTCACTTTCCAGTGCATGGTAGCCAATGTTCTATCAGGACAAGAGGAGTTCTGTGAGGCCTACCTAAATGACATTGCAGTGTTTAGCACTTCATGGGAGGGCTAACTTAAGCATCTAGACATTTAATGGCCATGATAGATGGGTCAAAACTAACCACAAAGACAACTAATTCCCAAGTAGGTTTGCCCACTGTAATCAACCATGGGCATTCAGTGAGTAAGAGTAAGCTTTGCCCGTTGGATACTTAGATCCAGTTATTTTTGGAGGGGAAGGTGCTCATTACACAAACTCAAGTGAGAGCCTTTTTAGGAATCACCAGTTATCTAAATTTGAGACCAAAGTCGCCCCTTTGGCAGCATTGACATCCAAGAAGCAGCCCAAGAAGGTGATTTGGACTAAGGAGTGTCAGCAAGATTTCAACAACCTTAAGAGATCACCGTGCAATGCACCAATACTGAAGTCCCCTGACTAAAATCAACACTTCATAAAAGAGATAGATGCATCGAATCAGGGAGTAATAGTGTTATGGGCTCAACCAGAGGATGAGGGTAGCTGGCGGCCAGTGGCCTTTATTAGCCATAGGCTACTATCCACAGAGCAGAACTTGGAAGCTATTGAGAATTTATGCTTTGCCACTATATGGGTTTTGAGAAGATTCTAACAACTTAGTTTGCATTAATGTTGCAGTTATTGTGCTGCATGGTGATTGTTGAATCCTACATTTGCAGATTCCGACACTATATCCTTGAGAAGCCTGTGACTAATCTCCATCACTAGGAACATGAAGTGACATGCTTCATTATCCACCCTTTCTTAACATGACTACCAGCTGGATGCATATGGTGGCCTCCCCTTTGAGCTCTTTTAAGAAGAGTAATAAGGTGTAGTCCCAGAAAGTGAGGCTTATTCAGAACTAAAGCTTAAAAATGTGTTAGAGAAGGGAATTAATTGAAGGATTTTATAGCTCCCTCCATATCACATTAATAAAATCAATTTACTTGAAGAACAGTTTCTGTTTCCGCCCTGAGTCTTTGGCTCTATATGGACCAGTACATTCATCAGTACTAATGTACCATATTTCCCTAATGCCATGTTTAAGGGTGATCATGCTTTGTCAGTTGTGTGGTAAAAAAGAAATGATTATGTTATGAGCCACACCTTGCCTTTTGCCATAGCCCATTCTGGTCCAGTGACCTATGATGATAAGGGAAGCTATACACAATATATATTATTTTGCTAGTGTCAGGCACATTGTATTCCAGTATTGCGAGGGCATTCTCTTATGCAACATGGTTTTATCTTTATAATACAACTACATATGTTCTCTTTTAAAACAGGTACACCACTTAGCACACAAGCACAGCTCATCACTAAGTTGTGAAGGCATCCATACTGTCAAATTTGCATAGCCACCTGGTTCAGACCTTCCGACCAGTTTCGGTATCATACCACTATTACAGAGATTAATATCAGGTTGATAAATGTCATAACCACTCTTGAAAAGTATTTGTGGATTTGTAGACCACCTTAAATTCACTTACCCAAAAGGTTGGAAGTGCTTTCCATGAATTTTTATACAGATGGACTGCATGGTGGAAACCCCGCTCACAGGATTTCATTTAATTCGAGGAATCCATCCGTGGCGGTGCCAGTGATCAGAATCAAACAGCCACTATGTTTTGCACATGTGCGTAACATTACATCAAATGTCATTAATGCTTAAATGTTTTCTGTCAGGAGGCGGTGCTATCTTAGTGCAGAACAAAGTCTCTGGGTATTCCCTAGTACTAGGGTGGCCCTAATGCTGCGTACTAACTTTTGTAGGAAAGTTCCGTCTGAAATAGATGATTAGATGGGAGTCATTTTAGTTTTAACCCAGAAAGGTTAAAAAATGATTCTAGACTGACATGAAATCACCCATGGGCGATCAAGGGTACATAAAAGTAATGACTCAAGTGTGGCAGTATTGAGTATTGTGTTTATTGTGTATTGACTTTTTCAGGATGTGTCTCTGATATCCTATTGAAGGAGGAGAGTGGAAAAATGTACCTAGTAGTCAGCAGTTGTAAATCATTGGGGAGTAATTTGTGGGAGGCAGGGGTACATGCAGTTTGCGGTCTGTGGTGTGGCACATTTAAAAAGAGATATCTACTCCTCTGTTATTATATCTTATTTTTGATTAAATAGTTGCTCATTAAATAGGGTTATTGTTCTATAATAACTTTTAAAGGAATTAAAAGTATCCCTTGGTCTACCCAAAGAATGAAGGTCCTAAATCTGAGTTTGTCGGAGTTCCCTGATCCCTGCCCCTGCACAAACCTGTGTTTGCGCAGGGGTTGGAATTCCAAGCTGAGTATTAAATATGTCACTCTCAGCAAAATATCGGCAGCTTCAAACTTGCCAGAAATTTCAAAGGGAAAAACAACAGGGCATTTACTGTGCCATGTGGATTTTGGTTCATTAGGACCAAACTCGGTGTATTATTTCCCAAAACTCTGAAAGGTTTTACTTATCAAACCTAATAAATTCTGAATCTCCTGGTGTTGGATTTTATTAGGTGTGTTAAATAGAATCTACACTTTTAACATACTCATAATCAAGATCTGTGTTGGTTACATCTATAACCATAATTGTTGTATGGGAATGGTGTTTCACTGCTGGTTTTATTTGATTTTGTTATTCAGACCTGAAATATGGCTTTTAAGTTAGAAGATAGAGCATTGTTCATACCACAGAAGGGTCCCGGGGACTTATTATCACTGTCCATTGAAGGTCATATTCATTGTGCTGATTTTCATTAGTGTCTAACCAGCTTCATAGTTGATTTACCCAAGACAATGTTGCGTTGTGTTTCAATAGGGCATGTCTAGACTTTGCATATAATCATATCAAAGTACTTGAGTGAACATTTCCACATGCACATAAACCACCAATTCAGAGTTACAATTAGTGTGTGAGTTATGTTTCCACGTGAATGGAGTCCCAGATCTAATTATGTGCTGTATTTAATGAACCTGCAAACATTACTGTGTCCATGTGTGTGGTGTCACAGTATACTAAGTAATGTCCACAATATCAATGGGGTGTTTCTTTTTCAGTCTGCTTGAGTCTAGTGTGGACAACATAGTCTTGTAATGGTTTCTTCCTTCTGTGTGTTTTGTAGTACTAGCCCCCTCCCCACATTCAGGATTCTCCAGTGTTTGTTTACAATCTTCTGTAGCCCATTTGAAATTTGAGGTGGCCACCAAAGCCAGACTGTCAGATTTTTCTTTTGTAAAAGTAACACACACAGAATCCCTGTTGTTATTTCTAACCCCTTTTCTGTAGTTCCCAATTATTCTTTTAGGATAATTCTGTGCAATATAGTTTGTTTCGGAGGTAATTTGGCTGTTTCTCAAAAGTCTCTAAGGTTGAATGATTCCTGCGGATTTGGAGACACTGTCTAAAAGGGAGGTTTTCTTTGAGGGACTGTGGATGCTGACTATTGAACAGGAGTAGTGATTTTTTGTCAAGAAATTTATGATACTTCAATGATAAAACTGTATTCTTCTGCTTTAATCAAATTGTGTCAAGAAACAAATGTGATGATTATCAATGTGTGCTGTGAACAATACTTGTGGGTGTTTTTCACCTAGTCAGTTCAAAAATTGTTTTGCTTCCTCTCTGTCGCCTTTCCAAATGATTAAACCATTGTCTAGCTATCATCTCCTTAAGTGAATCATTGTTGTGAAATGGCTGGTTCTATCATAGATATGTCTCATCTCAAAATCGGGACATAGAGGCAGTAAATACTTGGGCAAAGATTCTGCTTGCGCTTATTTGGTGATAGATTGTCTCTTCGTACATAACAAAAATAGTTAAGGCTATCTTGGTCTAGGCCATCACAAATAATATTGCAATTGATTGATTGATTGATGTACTTATAGAGCGCAGCTATCACCCTACGGGCATCTTGGCGCTTGCATTGGGAACCCGTCCTGGTTTTTCCCTGTAAGATAACCCGTACTGGGCATCCCCAAGGTGAAAGCCAGGCATCCCGCCGCGGGGGGCCGTTGTGGAGATTAAGCAGGCTTGTTGCCCAGAGCTGCATAGTGTGAACTCGTGCTTAGAGTGGGCACCGAAGCGAGAATTATCGAGTCCGTGGACAATTGGGCTCTGGACCCTGCCGCGTCGGGAATCGAACCCAGGTCCCGGGTCTGATCTCTGCTTCAGGGTATGCCTCCTCTAACCAGTGAGCTACACTTCTCCACTTGCTATTCCGTGCCCCTGAGTATCCTCTCTACTACCCCCAATGCGGCTTCCTGCAGAATGTAGATATAATGAAGAAACAGCCTTTACCACGCAGCCTTTAACACACAGGTCCTTTACCACATAGTATTTGCCACGCAGGTAAGTACCACATAGGTAAGTATGTTTATCCTTTATCATACAGAACTTTACCGTGCAGATAAGTATATTTTGTAAATAACATATTTTATATATTATTTCTAAAACAAATGAAGTAAAGGTGTGGGTAAAGTACATTTAGGGTTTATGGGCAGGAAGAGGTAAAGCGAGATAAGGGAAATTAAGATTTTGTGGTGAGGAGAGGTGAAGGGAAGTAAGGATAATTTTAGGGTTTATAGATGGTTAGAGGTGAAAAGAGGTAAGAGTCATTTTAGAGTTTAAGGTGGGTAGAGGTTAAGGGAGGCAAGAAAAAGTTTAGGGTTTAGGTGTGGGTAACAGGAAAAGGAGGGAAGGGTAGTTTTAGGGTTCAGGGGTGAGAAAAAGGAAAGGGAGATAAGGCCATTTACAGGGTTTAGGAGTGGCTAGAGGTAAAGGGAGGTAAGGATGATTTTAGAGTTTGGGGGTGGGTAGAGGAAAAGAGAGGGCTCTATGGTTCCTACTTTCTATTCAACTCATGGGTTTTATAGAGTGCAAAACTGCCTTCTAGGAGGCATCCCAGTTCTGGCGGAAAGCTCATAAGTAGAGGGAAGGAACTATCAGTCTACACACCCATTAGACAGGTGTCAAAAAATAGGGTTTTGAGATTAAGTCTGAAATCTGAGTCTGAGGGACTGCAATGCAAGCTGAGAGGCAATATATTCCACAGTTTTGAGGTCAGGTAGGTGAAGGATCACCCGCCTCTTCTGGCTTTGTGCATGCTAGGAACTTGGAGCATACACAAAGATTGTTAGATTGTTATATCTCAGAGCTCTGGATTGGAGGTAGGGCTTGAGTTGTCTCCTAAGGTAAAGACGGCCATTATGAGTGAATGCTCTGAAGACAAAAGTGAGTGCCTTTACTTGGATCTGCTTGATGACAGTGAGCCAGTGGAGATGCCAAAGGTGATGAGACACTGGTGAGTGTGGGGGATCTTCAAGATAAATAATGAGACAGAGTTCTGGAGAATTTGGAGCCACTGGGTTAAAAAAGCTGGTAAACCCAAATTTAAATGGTTAGCGTAATCCAATTTGTCCGTAACCAGAGAGTGGACAACTGTTTTTCCTTAGTCCACATGAATGAGGTGAAGCATCCTCTGAGAGATCTAAGGGTAGCAACGCAAGTAGGGGATAGGGACTTATGTTTAGGCAACATAGGCTTCAAAACTATGTGATACTGAGCCCACTCCTACCATCAGAATATATTGACTTTATTCCTGGATAGCTCACAGTGCACCATCTGGGCCCCGAAACTGACAGTGCACCAGATGGTGTCTGCAACCTCAGAACATTACAACCCTAATTCCCCAAAGGAACTCAGGCATGCCTAAATGGAGACACAAGTAGTAGGCAAATTGGCATTTCAAATATGTATTGAAGCAATTGTACACTTGTGTGAAATACGTGTGCTGAAATAATTAATAGAATGGAGCAAAAGAATGTTACCAGCATTAAAAGAATGGTTAACACGATAAATAATGTATTCATCGCACCTTTGCATTAGATTGTATGCATACATATTATAGCACTTCTACCTAATGCTTCCTAGCCTATAAAGCATAGGACATGCAGGTCTGCCAGAATATGTCAGAGTGGTCTTGCTCCCCATTTACCTGTGGGTGTGTGTCATCTGGCAGCAAGCCTTGGTGTAGAACCGACTGCAGTCCTCTTCAGGATGGTGTTGAAATTCAGCTGGGCTAGAATTCAGGCATAGGTCAACCCTTGACAATCCATCGAAATGCTGCTCTGCCTACACCTAGGCATAGTGTTGTTTGTATAATAAACTGCAATCATTCGTTCCATGTCTGAGTCCTGGTCCTCTTGTCATTGTTGATTCTATTCACCCAGGGCTGTCACCGAAAATACAACAACAAATAATGACATTTTGCACTATTTACTAAGTCCTTATACAGAATGTTCTTAGGCCTGATAGTGTGCCTACAAAGAAGTGTAACTGTAAGCAAAATAAATTCTGAGTCCTTTATCTCACGAGGTGCAATAGCAAATGTGTATTAAGAGTCATTGTCTAAAAAGATGGCAACTTTAAGCATGAACATGTAAAATTGAAGTGTGTGTACCCGAGGCCTATGTAACCACATAACAGGGGTTATGGGTAATTTTACAGTTTAGGGGTAGAGGTAGGTAGAGGTAAAGGGATGTAAGGGCAATTATAGGGTTTAGGGGTGGGTAGAGACAAAGGCAAGGCTCCTCCGCCATTCCACCCCACTGGCTCAGAGCCAGTGTCATCAGGTTCCTACAAATCTATATAGGATCTGCATGTTTAGACAACATAAACTAAGGGATTGGTGTCCAGACTGATTTAAGGCAACCCCAAAGGATATGTTAGTCTGTTAGTCCAGCTAGCTCACAGTGCCACTACTAGCCCCTCATACCAAGGAGCAAATAGCTTCTGGCAACCATCGAACATGACAACCCTGACCCTTTAGGGATCATGGAAACAGTGCAGTACTTTTCACTCAGCGACTTGTGCTCACTTTGTCTCAGAGAGATACACAGAACCTAATATGGGAGAGGGAAGGACCCCCGTCTTGGTCTCAAGAAGGACGAGGGATGTCAGACCACTGCATGCTGGAGTGCCTGAGTGCAAAAACCTCAGCCTCTCGTGTCAGCGTGTCAACATATAAGTATTTTTCTTCTCAGGTTTACGAAGCGAAGATGTAGTGATTATATACCCCAAAGGTACCCTCAAGGGTTCTACCTAGAAGTGTACAATGGGCATGTCCGGCAAGGATGACGATAGAGGTGAGCCTTAAACAAAGTTATCATGCAGAAGATGGTAATCCTGCTGGGATACTTAGAATCCTCATGCATAATACATGAGGAAAAGCACACGAAGGTCATGTAGCACCTAACTAGGTAAGAGGTCAGCGCCAGACCTGTTATGTAGAACATTGGTAGGACAGCTATAGGTAAAAGGTCGAATAACTACCTAGGCCTATATTGGGGTACATTGGGGTTCATAATAAAACAATATTTTATTAGTGTTTAATTTTTTAGCTGCTGGCCGAGCCAGCATGTGTAGGGAGGGGTGGGGCTGAGCCATGGGAGGGGGAGTAGGAGTGGAGTGGAGTGCAGTTCTAAGTATGCATGCGTGTTTGGCCGGCTGTCTTAGGCCCACTAAACACACATGTGCAGTGAGGTTTCTCCAACCCAGCTGTATTGCACAGCCAGGTTGGTGAAACAACACAGACTCCCTGTGCTTGAGCAAGTGTTAAAACAGCCCGCTCAGGCCAATCCCTGCCCTGCTCTCATATCATCAGAGCAGCACGGGGATTGCACAGGGGGTCTCTGCTGCTGTCCCATATATAATATAACGGGGTTTCTAGGCTTTTTTCTTTTAAAGTTTTAATTTCAGCTGTGTGTTTCATTCAAACATTCAAGCAATGTTCCTTTAAGCTGGTGTATATATCAATGTTGGGTCCACTGGATTGACAAAGTGAGTTATGTATCAAACTGTTCATTTACATGTACACACATCTTCATCATCCAAATGCAACATAAAAGAGATGGATTGTTAGTTATCTGCTAATCTTCTAACAAATATGATTATGAAATGAACTGATATTGTGATTGTTTCAACACCATACATTTTCTATTTTGTATTGGTAAATTAATGTATTTTATTTACTCTGAATACATTTTATAGATACGTTTCAGTAAAGGGGTACTGTCAGGAAATCTACTTTCTGAATGAATCTACTTGAAATACGTGAATGAGGAAATTAGAACATCCGTAAACGATAAGCAATATATGCTGACTGTTATTGGTGATTCTTAATAGGCAAAATAAAGTCTATATACCTTGAGTGACCCAGATTGAACTCCATCATCCAATGTATTAATTTACGGAAGGACTTAAAATATACATTGACCACAAAAGGGTTCCTGAACGTCAGTCATTATCTTTGCACTCACTCAACCATACAAATGATATATATTTAACATCCATATGTGATTCAAATACCAAATCAATACTGTGGTGAATTTGGAATTATCCTTCTTCTGAAAGGACATCCTATCACATTGTGCTCTTGTGATGACATGGCTGGGCAATTTAAGTGTGATATGCATCTGTGTTTCTAACAACCATACCATCATAATGCAGTTACTGCAGATTGAAGGAGTCAGAATTGTCCTGAATCTTTGAAAACAAGAGCATGAGAAAGCCATCTTCAATTTTGGAATCAAGTAATCAGAAGTTTGCTTCCTCTACACACTAACCAGAAACTTCTGATTGCCTAAGCAGCTCCTTATTGCACCATTATAAGAAAGTAAACTTCGAGTTAGGTCCTTAAGATGACAAAGCCTAAAACCCTGGGAAAACCGTAATGTGGCACTGAGGGTAATATCCAACTACATGTGCGTCAGAAAACTCAAAAAAGAGTTGTTTAGTCTAGCCTTTCAGAGTCTGATAAAAGGTAATGGGGCCTAAGCGACAATGTATAAGGGCTGTTATTCACATTTGATGTGCCTTAAAAGAGTATGTAGGAAATTACCATCTTTGATGTGATGTACCCACAATTTTTGTGATGTCTATTTTTCTGGTCCTAGAACTCCGTGTACTTCACCCCTTCTAACCAGGAGTAAAATACTCCCCCTTTAAACATGGTTAAATGGGCTTACCCTGCTGGGCATATTTGATTTGCTTATAAGTTTCTTGTAAATGGTATAGAAAATGCACCCAAGGTCTTGATGATAAATGTCACCTGGATACTGCAGCACCTAGTCTGACTTTCACAGGGTTGGCCTGTAAAACTGACTATAGTCATACCATGGGTAGCCATTGTGCAGCAGCCTAGACACTTGCTGTCAAACCTGTCAAAACAACACTTCTTGATAGGTGGAAACTGCTGATTCAAAGTATTAATATGTCTCCCCTAAGTACACCGTGTTGCCCACAAATTGGGATGACTAATAATTAAAAGTGTAACATGTGAAAATTAAAGTTGGCATGTTCCTCCATTGACTAGTCCCCAAGAGCTATTTTCACTAACAGTACTGTAGCTGGACCCTGGAAAATGTTAAAACATACAATACGAACTTTAATCTGTAACTTCCGATAGGAAATGACTAGACTAATTATTCAAGGTTTATATTTCATATTTATTGAATTCAGTGATGATATAATATTTTTAATAAGCATTTAGTAAATGTACATTTTGGAAAGTTGCTTTTTTCCTGCCTCAAGACCCTGGAGGGTAATATACATGCCAGCTGCTGTTTTCCCAGAGCAGAACAATTGCTTGTGCCTGGTGACAGGATGGGCTTGGCTTGGGGCATATGATCCCTATCCGCTCAGGAAGGGCAGGTAAAAGGTTCTAGGAACTTCATTAACTTGAAAGAGGCAGAGGTGAGGTCTGCCCATTCATAGGTAAGTTTAAGGAGAGACCTGGGAAGTGGAAAGTCTTTGATCCCCAGACACATTGTAGTAAACATTTCCCCTTCACGTGGAGGGGATCTGGCCCAGAACCAGTTTGTTGTAGCTTAGGAAGACAGTGCTCATTTCCCTTAACACACCTCTGACTTGCACACAAGTGATTCAATGGTAATAGTTTGTAATTAGGCAAACAAGATGTACTGCAAAACTGGGAGGGTTGCCCCTGGAAACCTTTTCATGCTTACTCAAAGGATAAGTTGGCTGACCACCTGTGTCGCCCTGTGTGGCTGAGGGGACACAATAAGCTGCAAGTGCTGTTTTTCCTGATGTGACAAGTTGACCAGTAGCAAAAGGATCTAGACTGGAGCCTGCTGATGGCCTCGGCTAGAGTGAGTCCTGGCCCATACTTATAGTCACAAAGGTTCTGGGAGCCTTATAAATGACCCAGAGGAGCTGCTCTAGTTACCCTGAAAAGAATGGACAGCAGTAAATCATGGCAAAGGTGTCCGATTTCGATGCAACTTTGTCAGACAAAGCTTCAGGCTTTCCCCACAGGAGAATTTTGAGCTCCATAAAAAAGACTGTCAGAAGGTAAACCTGCTTAGAGTATCAGATTACAGTCGGCATGAAATTGCAGCTAGGTTCCGGTTTATAATTCCATAGACTATTATTGGTGGTTAGTGCTCTTTGGCAATATTTTATCTTAAATATTTGAACAATCTTATCTCTGATTCCCATATTGGATTTTGGTAATTTTTTAAAAATAAGAATGTGCTCTATTTTTCTAATTTATTTTGCGATTTTTGGTGTTTTGATTCAATTACTCTATTGATATTGCAAAAATACTTTACACTAGGCCTGGGCTAAAATTCCGTTCCGCTCGCGGAAATTGCGATAATTTGACATTTTCGCGTTCCGCAGAGAGCGCGAAAATGTCAAAATTGCCGCAATCCGCATTTTACTGGAAATTTTTTGCTTGCTCGCGCTGTAAAATAATACATTCTCACATGCGCGCGATCGCCTTACCTGAATCCCCGTGTTTGCCGACAAGTTTTCCTGATCCAGTCACGTTCTCCACGAGATGCTGGATTGTTGGTAGCCATTTGCGCTGTCTCGCGACAGTTCGCGCCCGCAGTAACGTCATTCGTCGCGCAATGACGTTTTTCTTCTCGCGATCATGCACCGCGAGACAAGTGAAAACAAGATGGCCGCGCCCGCGAGCAACCGCATGGGTAAGTTGGCGAGCCGCGACCACGCAGAAAAAACCGCGAACGGGCGGGAAAAAAACTTCGGCATCTTCACGATATTTCCGCGTGTTTGCGGAGATTTTTAACATTTTCGCGATTATTTGCGAAAGTGAATTTCGCAAATTACGCCCACCCCTACTTTACACATCACCTTAAGTTAAGCCTGCCTGCTCTATGCCTTAGTTACAAGGGGGTTGAGCTCAGGTTAATTTAGTGACTTTTGCATGTAAGATTTAGGCTTTTACTAAAAACTGGTCTAAAAAAGCCCCGCCTTAAAATTATGCACATGTACACAAGGGAGCAATTACACTTTATTGCATTTTATGCTTATTTGTACTTTGTCCCTGAAAGCAAGGAGGCAGTATCTGTGGGCCATTTCTACAGATTGAATGTTGGACATTGTAAAGCAGGTTTGGTATAATGTCTCCAAGTAGAATCTGCTATTTTTAAAATCTCTGTGGCTTCTTACATCTATGTGGGTTGGAGTGCAACTAAACTTTCCACCCACAAGGTTTTATCCTCTACATGACACGAGGGCCCTGTGCTTTTGGCATATACCGTGTTGTTGAACTCAGGTCTGTTAAATGTTCATTAATTCATGTGCTTTTTAATCTACTATTTTTCACCCTATGCATAGTTATAGCATACACCCATTGTTTAAATTTGGTGATTATTTGTATAAATGATATCTACGTTCAGGGCATTGCTGCATCCTGATTCTTTGAATTGCTTCCATGCAAAAGAAGGCAGTGAATTGCTCTTACTAAACTAATATTTATTTTTATCCGAACAATTATTTGTACATGGCCTTGATGAAATCGGCTCAATGTTATTTAATTCGTTTTTAGGTTACTGTTTTAAATGTCAACTGATGCATTTTTATCTGTCTGTCCACAAAGGCCGCCCAAAGTAAAGACCAAATCCATATAACCTTGATGAAATTTGCCATAATACTGTTACATATGCCTTGGTCACTGCATGTTCCTAAATGCTTCAAATATCATTTTGGTATAAAGGTGAGGAATCGCTTTTATTTAATTAGTATGTATTACTATTTGAATGACTACTTGCACATGATCTTCAATTCTATGAAACACTTATAAAGCGCATAGTTACCCTTAGGCAACCCTGGCAGTGACAGTGCAACACACGACAGATCGAAGGGGCCTAATAGGAACTGTGTTGGAAGAGCCAGGTCTTTGATGATTCGTGAAAGAGGAGGTCCTTATTCTCAGATCGCAGTGAGACAGGAAGTCTGTTCCAGAGTTTAACTGCATTAAAAGCAAAAGAGCGGCCTCCGTATTTTGCCCTTTGAACTAAGGGCACGCAACCAGAATTTGCAATGGAAGAATGCAGGGGCATATTATCAAGAAACTGCGTTAAAATTATCGCTGCTTTAGCGGCAGGAAACTGTTCTGGTGTCAACATGGGCTTCTATTGGAATTCTCTGTGGCATATTATCAAGCCCATTATCGCCGCTTTAGCGGCAGTTTTCTGCCGCTAAAGCGACGATAATTTTAACGCCGTGCTTGATAATATGCCCGCAATCTTCTACCAGTAAAGTAGGGGGCTACCAAGGGAAAAATGATCGCAGGCCCCTTACCATGAAATGGCCTGTGGATGCTGCAAAGTGATTCAAATGCAATTCTCTCTCCCGCCGGGAGCAAATGAGGAGTATTCAAGTCAAGTCGGGCAGGCTGATGCTTCAGAAGACTGTGCAATATTGGGGCTGCCGAATTCTGTACTTCCTGCAACTTCTTTGTTGTAGCTTCGCCCCAATAACGCTATTCAATTCGTTTTGCAGCTAACCTTTATAAATATTTTGGGTACTGCTTCTCCCAGAGGTTTAGAATTGCATTTCTGCACTGGAAGCTGATGAACTGCTTTAATTAAATCAGTATTTTTATCATTATCTTAATTGCCATTGTAATTGTTTTATCGCATGGCTAACATTTGTATAGCTGAAACAATAAAGAACAAATTGACTTTTGAGGTTCACCTTGACAAGTTTTATTATTATTCCTTGAGGTGGGCCCACCCTATTTCTTGAGGTGGGCCCACCCTAAGTAATAACTCACTTTCTTGCAGAGATACTTGTCATTAATAGAAACAGATTCAATATTTGGAAGCAGCTGCGAAAACTGCAATGGAATAAATCGTTATGAAATATGGCCATGTGCGAAGCCACGAAAATACCCCTGTAATGGGATCTCTACTCCACGGAATCTTTCATTAGAAGACGTGAACCACAATATATTTACTGAGTTTTACAAATCACGAGAAGATCTGCACCACTAAGGTACAACTGGTGAATCACTTTGTAATGCAATCAATTCATTTTTTTATATTTTTCTTATGTGTTTTTGATTTTTATTTTTATACTACTGTGATTACAGCCAGAGGGCGACAGGAAGCTTTGCATAGTTAATAATGAACAGTAGTTCTAGAGGATACAACTATAAAGGCAACATAAATATACATTTTAAAAATAAATGCAAGCCAGACAAAATTACCACAAAAAGGCCAAACACCAAAAAGATGAACCACAATTATAAATCACTGTGGATATAAAATATGGGCACAATCTTTCGGCTCAATTACAAAAGGATAGCTAATAGCAAATAAAACCATTGAACGATAGTATACTCCTAGAAGCTAACTTAGAAGTGTGGATCAACACCTTTCAAAAAGTGGCATGATGGGGAGCTGAGAAGCGGTGCCTCTCTAGCAAGGGTACAGGAGCCTGGTTATTCGCTATATTACTCCAAGTCGAGATTCGGGAGCAGAAAATGCCGATGCCATCCGTGATAACAAATACATTACATTTATTTAGACTTTTACCACTTCTAAAAAAATGTAAGCTTCCTGAGAAAATATAAAACTGTTCAGTCAGATGTCAGAAACTGTTATTGGACTCGTTTTTTTCTTCTTTTTTACAAAATGTACTTATAATAAAGGCTGTATTAATCTTAGGTGATATTGCTCTTGAGGAACGGCATATTTTAGACATCCATTTACTCTATGGTAAATGTTTACTTGCAGCTAATTTGGGATTTGTCGTCGTTTGTTTATAGACCTATGAATTATTTACAACAGAATTTACAAATCAAATATCCAAATTACTAACCTTGACACAGTGACACAGCGAATAAACATATCCTTCTTTTCAAACAGATCCCTTTATGTTGTTTACTTTTTTGTTTCGCAGGTCCACCTCATGTTCCCTGATCACGTGCCGAAGCCCTGTTGCGCACCAACAAAGTTAAACGCCATCTCCGTACTCTACTTTGATGACAGCTCCAATGTCATTTTAAAAAAATACAGAAATATGGTCGTGCGATCCTGTGGATGTCATTAAATTTGGCAAAAGAGAAACTGTGCAAAATTAAGGATTATTTTACAGGCCCTTTGGGCAAAGAAACTTGCAGATACAGCGGCACCCTCGAACTGATTCCAGTGTACTTCTTGTGTACAGTATTATGTATATAGTAGGACTTGTTATTTATTTAAAAGTATATAGCTGCTCCTGTTTGGAAGTAAACGTTAAGAGAATGTGTTATACAAACCCACTCTTTCTTCTGCAAAACCTCAAAGGATTATTTGTTCCTGGACTGGCAGAGACCTATTTCATTCGTTTTCAACACTTTGAACAAACATCTTTCTGTGATTATTTTTTCAAAAGTTTGACAGAGAACTCTTGTTACTGTTTTATATTGTTATGGGAAATTAAACACATTTGGTTACTTTGTGCCAATGAAAGCTAATATAGAATATTTATTTAGAGAATGGCACTAACAAACGAAGGTTGAAAATGCTTGAATAAACATCATTTTTGTTTTAGAAGTTCTGCTCCATTACACATAGTGAAAAGTTGAACTGTGTCAGAACGAATAAATGGCAGGTGAAACTGGGAGATTGGTCCTAATTGTTTTGACTATTTTCTTTTCTAGGAGCTGTACAACTGTGTGAGTGTCTTATGTCCAAGTTTGTGTAAAAATGTTGTAAAGTGAGCATAGCTTTGATAATTCTCAGTCCTTACAGCCGGACAAATCAACATGAACACGTTGTGGTACAATCTACTAACCTAAAATAAAGCTAGTTCCTCTTTCTAGAAGAAGAATACAAAATGTTTTTCACCATTAAAACATGTTGTGCAAAGCAGAAAACACTCGAACAAACTACTTCAAAATGTTTTAACGCCAAGATGCACTTTAAATGGACTCACAGACATAGGTTTGAACAAAACCTGCTAAACTTATTAAATGTGATATAAGGGATTTTTACTTAGCTGGTAATAAGTCAAAGTGAGTTACAAAAGTTAAATGACAGTATATATTTTCGATAAACGAGGGGATCATAGCATGAACGTTGTCTTTTTCATTTGTTAATGAAATGTAATATTGTTTTTGAATGTGATAATTGCTTAGCAGGAAAACATATGTTTTGTTAGTCTATAAACCTTGCCAGAGTAGCTTCATTTTTAAATATGTAAATATGTTTCTATGTGTGTGATTGTTGTGTCCTGCCAAAACGTTTTTAAAATACCACAGCGTTCTTAGATACAAGGGTACTTTTTAAAATATTGATTCTAAGCAAGATACGTTTGTGCACTAACATTAGCTGCATCAGGCACAACTGCGACAAAATACTGCAAACAACTCCAGATTTTAATTAGGGTCATTAATTATATGTCACTATCCTACTCTCCTGTTTCTCATCATATTCATGTTATTCTGGTTATTATATCCTTACGATCGTGACACAATTATCAAAATGGCAATTATAAATGTGGCACATTTTTGATCTTCTTATATTAGAAGAGTTTTAATATCCATATGTTGTTGATACAGCTTAGTCAGTTATGAATTTGTCGCTGTTGTGATCGCTTTAAGTTTTGCATCCACCATCTCCCTCTTAACTCCCAGTCTCTGAGGCAAGTCAGTTTAAGTAAGTTGGATTGTCCTAGGGTGGCCTTGATTCCTCACGTGTTTCCTGTGGCCTCAGTCTGATAGTGGCAGGACAGGTCAGCCAGTGCGAAGATGCAGCAGCAATGCTACCACCATGTCAGAACACGTCTGGGGGTGGGGGCAGAAGTCAGGCAGTTTCTACTTGGCCAAACTATGGTGGTTTACATTCTTTTCCATCAGGGTTCTGGGGGTTTGTCCTACCATGATTCTGCAAACTGAGCCAATCTTGACCCTCTCCACAGCTGACTTTAAGTGTAATGAAGGTGAGCAGTCAAAGGCTTCTGCGCAGGGTATTGGAAGAGGCAAGAAGCTGCCTAAGGACAAATAACAATCTGCAGCCCTGTATTTCTGTTTTTGTATAATAAAGTGCTTTTAATCGAGCAGCAAAATTAAATACCGTGCAATTTAATTTGTGACTACAGGGTGTACTCTTGCTAACATCCGCACCCTTAGTAGCACTCAGCCCATCCTCTACTCAATAGGCTACTCTCACTGATTTGTTGTAGTCAACAACAGCATTATTTAGCAGAAGCAAGAAACATAACCAAGTACTGAACATTTTCCCCAACAGTTTTAAATGTGAAATCAGGCACTTTGATCTTACCCCCATTGAAGTTGCAGTCAGAAAAAGTCTCAAGTTCTTGCAATGAGTCAGTATGTTATAGTTCTGTGTCCTAGTCGAAAGTTACCAGTGGACCTCGCTTATTATTGTCGATCTGTTGAGAGGGAGATCTAACGCAGCTTGTGTCCTCACCTAACAAGGCATTCAGGTGGAAGAGATGAATGCAGATCAGTGGGCTTTGATATAGTGATCCTAGAGCATCCAGCAGTAGTGGTTCTAGTCCAGGATGATGCAGGTAAACTCTACAACAAGGCAGTTGCGGGACTCATGAGGGTAGATTCAGACAAACACCACGGTAAGGTAGTTGTGGCCCTTATCCAAGCTGATACAGAAACAGGTATGCGTTCCTGACAGTTGCCACTTTCTCAGGCCAATCAGCACTCTTGGAGCACCATTACAGCTTCTCATTCCATCTGAGGTGGCAGTACTGATTCACAGCCCACATCAGCTGTGGTCGTTTGGGTACAGGTCTCATCAGAGTCATGAAGACCCACTTGCAGCATAGGAAATCCCTTGTGGACTCTCTTGGACAGCTCAGCATCTCTGGATTTTCCCATTCCAGGAATCTGCTGCCCTTTGCCTTCTGGAGAGTCCCTCCTCCTCCAGGGCCATAAAGACTCATTCCCTCTCTGAGCAGAGAGGTAGACTTCTAGGCACAAGGCAGACCCTCAGCTCTTCCAGCAGAACATGCAGACTTCACATGATGTGCCCTCATCTCTGGGAGACTAGTTGCCAGGAAAACACCAGCCCTGGTCATAAGTCCTTTAATGGTTCTGTGGAGCACTTCCATCTTTAGTCCTGAAGAACTTGGAACTTGAGCAAAATGGGAATGTTAGGTTGTCCCTTGTACACTATTTACTATATGGTAGTGAATCCACTGTCTCAAGAACACATCTTTGAGGGGTTCTCTTTCAAGTGTTTTTCTCAGGTTACTCTTCAGATACAGCCTTTGTGTATAGAGATGCATACCACAGCAGACAGCTATGAGACTGTCTCTAAGCAGGAGTTCTCACAATATGGGCACAATGAAGTGTGAGGTTTCTGCACCTGACTATCATCAGCCTTCCTGAAGCATTAATCAGGGACAGACACATCTCTAGGCCTGACCTAGAATATTCCTCATTTTAAACAACAGAAACTTCAGTCCCAAATCTCAACCCTATCATTAACTAAATGACAGTTTCCAGGAAGAACTAATCAGCAGCTCATGTCTAACAAACTATTCATGGAGGATTTTCTGATGGTTTCCCTGCTTCCATTCTCCCCATGTTAGTGTCCGGATCTCTAACCCCAGCCACAGGAATGCAAACATACACTTCCACTATCTGGGGAGCTGGCCTCATCCTTCATCTTGTGCCACTTCAAACCAGGGGCCTCCGAAATTGATCCCAGTGACTTCAGTACCCAGACCCACACATACCCATCAAGTAAGTTAGCATAAGGTTCTAGGTTACACGTAAGAGTTGCCTTTTACACAAGACGTGGCAGTAGGTCACAATATCACTGACATAACGTCTGCTACAAAGGATTTCCCGAGCATGGGGGGTGCACCAATTCCGGTGCTCCTCTATGCCGATGACGCGGTACTTATAGCTAGGACCCCAGTTGCCTTACAAAAGCTACTTGATGCCTTTGGCAATTTTATGACTAGTCTCGACCTGGTGATCAACAAAAGCAAATCACATACCATGTCAGTAGGATGTGGTATGCGTAAAGAAAAAACTTTTTTTTGTGATGGAGAGGTGATTACTAGTGTCAAAGTCTTTACCTACTTGGGTGTGATTTTTGACCAGAGGGGAACCTGGACACCGCAGCTAACATCCAAAATGAATGCGGTAAGAAGATCATATGCTGCAATTCTGGGTTTTGCTAAGAGATTGGGGGGGAAACCTATGGAGGCTATTATGGCCGTTTATAAAGCCAAGACAATTGCAATTGCTAGATATGGTGCAGCCGTCTGGGGTTACGTTAACTCTAAAGATATCCAGACTGAGGAAAATAAATTTTTTCGCTCACTGCTGGGTTTACCCCAGTCAACGGCTACCTACTCAGTACACCTAGAGTTGGGAATGGGTTACATCCTAGACATAATAAATCTAGCTCCACTATTGATGTGGATAAAGCTTTGGCTTAACCCAAACCTTAGCCTTAATCATCGGATCATCAAAGATTGTCTCCAACTTGATCACAGGAGGGATATTCAGTGGCTGTCTTATATTGAAACTATGACAGCGCTTTTGGGACGCCCTGAAATATTTAGTAAACCTGAAGACCTGTGTAGAGCTGACTTGCCGTGGGTCAAAACAAATTTTCTGAGAATTCGCATGGCCGAGCGCGAAGCCCATGATTTATGTAAACCCTCTGTGAGGGCTCATGTTCTAATATCTCCATCTTGTGTGCTGGCTCCTTATTTAATAACGGTAACCAACCCTTTTCATAGATGGCTTTTATCCAAATTTCGGTTTAATCAAACTTATACGGTGCTGTGGGATGAGAAAGACTGGTGCAAGCTTGAGGAATCGTCCCCATGCAAATGTGATGGTTTCTCTGTACAGGATAATGCCCACTTTTTGTTTTTTTGTTCCTTCTATCATGAACCTCGCACTAGATATTTAAAATCTATTTTGAAGGACCTGGGTTTTATCCAGTATAAGCCTGCATTGTTATATTTACAGATGTTGCCCTCTCCACTAATTATGTACTGCACTGCTAGTTTTTTAGCCGCATCTGTGAGATGCAAGAGGGTAAGGCTAAGATTGGAAGATCAATAGAAACTTGGATCCATATATTCTGCGTACTCAAGTGCATCTTTTAATGTATTTTATGCAATTACTGCCTTTTTAATCTGCTTTTTAAATTCATCAATTGTTTAATACTGTTTTAGATGAACTCTTGATATTTATTGTAGAATGCTTTTATGATTTTAATTAATCGAATAAAGTGGAATTTGACTTGACTTGACACTGACATAGATAAAAAGGTCTGGTCACAAAACATGGTATGCTGCCACTTCCGTTGTACCCACTAATGGTACAATAGCCCCGTTCAGAATGAGAGCATGATTGGTGCCCCCCTTCTGATCACAGGGCAGGTCCTGGAACTTACTTTACTAGGGACAGGCCTAAGGATTTGTGCACACATTAGGTTAAGAAAAGTTAAATTCTGATTATAACCAACATTTGTTAACAGTGCAATTAACATTTGTTAACTCAATATCCTACATGTGAAGGTATCCTACAGCCTTCAGTTCATGGATGAATAAATAAAATCACAATAAAACAAGGGAAGTTGACACACAGGGAAACCTTATGGTTTTATTATAAAGATTCTTATCCACTATATTAGCGGCATGCTTCCTCAAGAGGTCTCAACCTGGTCCCTGTGAGCCAGGATTGGCTCAACCATTTTCCAGAGAGCACTTGCAATAATTTCCTGATGAGGTCTTCTAAAAATACAAATACCTTGGAACACCCAAGGATCCCTTTTAATAACAGGTGTCCATAATATTGATACAAATATATGTTGGGTGTAGATAGGATGTGATAACCCTACACCCTCTCTAGTGTTGACTTGTTATAACCCTTTTTATTAGGCCTGTGCGAGTCCCAGGCTGTTATCAGGGCTAAAGTTAACTGCCCCATTATTTTAGGTCTCACCTGGCGTTAGCAGCGTGCATGCGCTGCACTTGCCATGCGAGGGAATCAATACGGTTCCAGAAGTCGTGTCGCTGCTCTGCCTGCAATTTTGAATCGTGCTCGTCGCTTTGCGCCATGGATTATGCAAAACACAGTGTAATGATTGCACCGGAGGCAATCATTACACTGAGGGTTGCCACCCTGGCCGCTTTTCGCCCCGCCCACTGGGATTGGATCGTTTACTTGCGGAGGAACACGGCCTCCATCAATTACTCGGGAAGCACTATATTAGTTATTTTTTCTAAGTTACATGCGCGGTCCGCTTTCGTTTTCGGACCGCGAGCACTATATATTTTTTTCTAGTTTGTCTATGCAAATATCTGCTGTAGAAATCTTTTACCACCCTCACGCACTAAGTGTAAAACTATCACAGACTTCATTTTATGCTGAGCAGCTCTTTGTACAACTGAACAAACTTCTGTGTCACATCAGGCCTGATTTTCACACGTTCTTCTTAGTACTGGTTAAAAATATGACGTTTTTGACGTGTTTAATTAGCCATGCTTTAGCTTTTTTATTTGAAATTCACTAACGCATTTTGTGACACTAATTAAATTTTATAGACGTGCTCAGTTGCCACATAGGCAGGTATCTGCATTGATCAAAAACATGTTTAGTATCTGAGTTGAAAGAAATTGCAGTAAAACGAGGAATGCTGTTCTCACCCTGACTTAAATGGTTCCCCTTCCTGCCACCTACAGTAAAAAGACAAGTAGAGAACCTGTCCTATGTACCCTAGCCTTGACTGGCATGGTATACACGTGACTCATGCACTTCCAAGCAACTGAAGCTTTACACAATCCTGCATGCTGGTGTGTGTTTCAGTGAATCTGGCGCGTGTTATTTTGAAGAAAACAAACCAATTGATAAGTTGAATGCTTGAATTAATCCAAGCCACTTTGTAATTACTCAGTCCGCTTTTGATCCATCAGTTTTTGCCCAGCATGCCACCTCACACAGACCGTACACCTATCAACTTTATTACTGCTCCAAAAGAAACAGTGCAGCCCAAACTACCAGAGTAGGTAACCACTGAACAGCACAAACCACCCTATATCTTTTTTGGCCTATATGGGGCTCTTCAGTAGGGTTTGAAAGCTACCCAGAGCGATTGGCAGTGTTTTCGACTATTTGCAAATATTCCTCTCATCACCTTTTCTGCAGGTAACCAACTCCTGGAGAAAAGCATGTTGCTAACTCACACATAAGAATAAACCCTGAACATTGTTTCCACACTATGTTTTTCTTTCTTTTCTTTCCTTTCCTTAATTCCTCTCATTCCTGGATGAGGCTAAAATCGTCCCTCTTCTATGACCACAACTTGCATAATCTACCACTGCAGTATCACCAGTGACAGATGGCAGGCACTGGAAAGCAAGAAGGAAGTAGAAGTGTAACAAGCATTTGCAATGCAATAGGTCTCGCATTTATGTGAGTTTAAGCTATCGGCATTGTAAATGACAATGCCTGTTATTTATGTTTTAAAAACGAAAACAAAAATAAAAGGCATTGTTATTTGCAATGTTAATAGCTCAAACGCGCCTAAATGCGAGACCTATTGCATTGCAAATGCTTGTTGTTATTATTATTATTATCTTATATCCATCTGTCATCCTATTCTGTTCTGTCTCTACAACATAAAACATAAACCATGGAGAGGATCTACTTACCTTATTAGTTTCTTACTTATCATTATTCCCTATAATGGTATAACTCCATGCGACAAAAGTGAGGGAGGGTGCCAACATAGTTACACATTCATTAATGGTGCCATGTTGCTGTTCAACTCCTATTTACACCCCACTCTCATCTTGTCTTTACTCCTCCTGCTCAAAGTGCAGGTCATTGTTAGGGACATGTCTGTGCCTGCGTGCACAAATTAGGTCAGCATGGTGCCAGAGACAAAATAAATATCACTATTCCAGAATCGCAAGCAGTTAGGCTCTGAGGACATGGCTACATGCAAGTTCACATGCAGGAAACATTTGTGTCCCAGCACACCCTAACCTTTCTTCTTCAGTGGTGTGTGGCATACCCACTGAGCATTTGAGAGAATACTGGTTGCAATGGCCTCCATGTAGAGGTGTAAACAGTGATGAAGGTTTAGTAAGAGACTCTGATGGAGAAAATTACAATTTGAAGTTGTCACAGAGAAACTAGGTTGGTCAACTGCACGCAGTTAGCCTGGTTCAGAAAGGTAAGATAAAATGTCAGACATTTCATTAAATAAGATTAATCCAACATTTGCAAGACTTTTCTGACTTTTATGGGTTTCTCAAAAACTCTCTGCAGTATCCCTGGAAATCTGTGACACTCATTTACTATGTGGTATCCCAGCAGATCATATAGTTCCTAATGGGATTGGTAACTGCCATAACTGACCACATTAGGAATTACGAGGATTCCATAATGGGGCCTTTAAGACTCTGCCAAGTCATTCAATGGAAACATTGTACAGACCAAAAGAGTATTAACCTTCTATTGAAAATATTGCATTCCATACTGCATCGGCCAGGGACTCAGATGAGTAACAAACTACCTAACATCTTATCTATGGGAGAGCCAGATGGGGAGGTAGATCCTTCTCGTATCTGGCCCCGTGACTCTGGAACTCCTTGCGTACGGAAACGCGCAAAACATGGCTCTTCCCGTAATCCTCTATGCAACCTCTGTCACTTCCTTCAGCGCTGGGAAGCCCGTGGGCAGCTATGCGCTTTACAAATCCAATAAACATAAACATATTGTTTGGTATTTTTACTGTTTTGGTACTCTATAAATACTTTACACATTGCTCTAAGTCAAAGGCTTAACTTAGGACCATGTGTAAAGTCTTTATACAGTACCAAAACTGTGCCATAGCTGTAGGGGTGGGCCTTACCAAGGCCTTCCGAGCAGGGGTTCGCCCTTCTTTGCGCACTAGTCCTTTGACCAACAAATGAAGATTGGCACAGAAGCTGTAATATCAAAACAATAGTTTATTAAAACCTCATGAGTGGAACTACATCTATACAGAACCCTCAGGCAATGTATGAGGTAGTACAAGGAGTACAGAAATCATGGGCCTTTTATAACCACTTTGTAGCTGAGTAAACATGAGAGCTCAAAAGGAGGCGGTACAAGTATACACAAGAATAGCTATTCACATATATGGAGTAGCAGAAAATACTTAGTCAACAAAGTGGAAGGGGTGATGAAGTTGCTGACATCAGTTGAAACAGCCTGACAGTTACACACTAGGACAGGTGCATTCAGCTACAGGTCTTTCTGAGCATGTGCAAGGCTCTGACTCAGTGCTGAAGGAGTTAACTGTAACAGATGACACAAGCAGAAAACAAGGGCAAGCAATAGTGAAGAGGGAGAAAGCACATGGAGAGCACATGGCTAACTAAAATGGCTACCAAAAACAAAATGGCTTCAGCGCATGCTAACAGTGATCTCTGCCAACTTCCACATAGCTACCAGGGGTTTGAGCTATGGTTAATTTATTCACTTTAGGAGTTCACCCTGACAAGAGTTGTGATTGCTTCTTAAGATGGAAAGTCATCTACTCCAAACAGTAATCCAATTTCTTAATAGGATGTCCAAATAGGAAATAGATGCTTGGTAGTAAGTGACTGGGACCAGTGCACCAGATGCCCTTTCCCCCAATGCTCGCTCCACTTTTTAGGATTTTCTTGTACATAGCCTAACAAACATTTTTCCCTCCTCCCAAGATAGCTGTCTCTTGGCATATAACCCCAAGGAATGGCACTGGTTAAAGCTCCAATTACCCATCAAAGCTAGCTGAAGATATTGAAGATATCGCACTTTCTTCCATCCAGGTCTGCAGTAAAGGAAGTATGATGCTTTTCCTGGGGTTCAATTTCACCTCTTCTGGGGCTGAGGTAGGCATCCATCAAAACTCTTCTTTAGAGCAGAATGTATTACATGAAATTAATGACAAATCACAGAAAAGGCTGTGTCATTTAGGGACCAAGCACAAACTTTTGAACACTGAAATGCAAGCTATTTTTATCAATCGATATAATAACACCCTTCTATAACCTAAATCTCTAAAAACTATGAACCCAATCTTGACCTCATTGGTCAACCTTTATGAGACACAAAGTGAACATGTCAGTTCTCACATCAGTCTCCTAGATTTTCCAGTGCCAATACAAAACTCTTGAAATTAAGTTAAGGACCATCTGGAACAGGTCATGAGTAATCTCTTTCTGATTATCTGATGCACACAAGAAACTGTGGCTTATGATAAACCCTAACTGCAACAACAGTGTTGCCTCTTCATAATCCTAGTCAAATAAAGCAATCAAAGAAAATTGTTCTCAAACTAGAAAAAACCTGAGCCATGTAAACTAGGCAATAATAAGCAATAGATGATCTGGGCACACTGGAGGCGCTGTCTCTGACTATCTAGGCACCTAGTACAGCTGAACTGTGCTTAAGGATACAGCTTAGTACTAAAGAATGAGATGTGGATGTTATAACAGGTGACTTGTTTAACAAGTACGGCTCAGTCAAGGTCTATCATAGGTTTCCTAATTCTAAATCTTTTAAGGAAACAATAATGCATGAATATAAATATTTTTAAGATCCCTACGTAGCCTGTTGATTCAATCTCAAGCACTTCTGCTTCTATCAATCCTCCCTGGAGTACTCATAAAATCCCTCAATTCATTGACCCAATTCCAGCATTCAAATCAAAGTATTCTGGAGACAAATGTCCCTCAGTGCAACAACACTTTAGTGAAAAAAGTCATGAAAGCTTCTATTTTTTAAAAACTAGATTTATTAACCTTACATAGGTTTTGGATTCTTCCACTCTCCAGATATAGACTTGATCTAGTTCATGAAGCAACCAAACCATTAATATGTGGAGAATATGTTGGTACAACTTTTGTTTGTAGCTGTTCTCTGAATATTCTTGGAATATGCATCTCAAGTATGTATGATCTATTGCCTTCCATCAAGGTTAGTAACCTTAATAGGCAATGGCTGGGGGACACAAAAATAATTCCTCCATTCATAATTGTTGAAGGGAGTGGTAAAATATGATTTTAGAATATTATGATGATAATGTAGCAGAATCAATACAATAGATAATTTCATTTGATCATCATATGATAGCACTCAGAGATCCTCAGAAAACCATAGCATAATGACTTGCCATGACTGTTCTTAGTTATCTCTTAATGACTAGGATTCTTTCTTGGAATGTTGACAGTATGAAGAGCAATCAGGAGATACTCAACACGAGTAGATGTCGACATGAATGTGGCATCGAAAGTGGCAGGAAACTTTATGGACTTCTTTATATACCATTTATAAGTATCAGACTTTTTGCCATGGGGGCATAACAGGGCTTTAGGTAACTTAGATAATGTGTTGGTCATCCCCTAGTCTACACTTGATGCCTTATCATTATTTGCAAAAGCATGAGGCTTTGTGTATGCCTAGCCTGACAGGTAGCCTCAAGGATAAAGAAATCTGATAGGGTCTTATTTTACTTGTTACTTTAAATAGAGTATTGCTAGCCATGACAATAGAAATTACTTACTTTAGTCATATTTTAATGAGATGCTGGACTACTTACTGGTGAAAACTAATAACATGTTTAAGCGAGCTCATGAAAGAAGATTTTGCTAATACTGGCTGTTGTAAATGGGTTATGCTTATTTAGCCCACAAGTATTTTTTGCTTTTGAGCACACGATCTTTGGACCCTTACTGTGGGTGAGTCTCATGAACTGAGTCTCACTCAAGAGGATTTCACGGTAATTGAATTGAGTGTGTTTACTGCCAATGTCCGCTTTATAAGAAAAGGCCACTGCAGTCCAGATAGGATAATGGGTACTGGGCTGGTAACATGTGAGCATGTGTGCACACTCAGCATTGGTTGTGTGTTTGGCTGCCCATGTGAGACTACGGTTGTACGCAGCCCAGTAACTGCTTGCAGGTAGACTGGTTCAGCTGGAACATTGCAAGAATAGGCGCTGACCTTTGGTAGGCCTTATAATATTAGTGGGCATTCACAGATTTGTCAGTAGGATTTTCTGGAAAATCTGTAGTGGTTTCTCCCTATTATACATATAGATGAAATCTGCTTTGAAGTGCAGTTTTGCTCAACGTAGGCTTCCATAGACCAGCGGCATGCCAAACTGGTGTAAATCAGACATGCTGAATTTGATTTTGCAGGTCCCAATAACCTATATACACCTTGTGAGCTTTCAAGAATTGTCATATTTCATCAGCTCAGTTCATAATCAGATTCCAGGTCTTTGTTCCACCTGTTGGGCCAAGTTAATTAGTGTGCACCGCAGCAGAGTGTGCAAAAGCCTCAATGCCACATTGCACCGAGGCTGGGTCAGCCCAGGTCCAGTGAAGAAAGGATGAAACCCAGACATTTGGAGCCCACACAGGAGGGTTTACCCTTTTGGTGGGAAGGTATCTGGCAGTGACATCAGCTAGTGGTGAAGCTGATATCCTCAGAGGGGCCATTTACAAAGAAGACTTGACAATGCCATTTTGGATTGCTCCAAAATGTTGTTCAGGCAGGTTTTAACAGGGTGGAAAGATGATGGGATGTCTTAGGATTTACCAAATGTAACTGGCAACTAGAACTTTCCACCCCCAACTTATAAACTGCTGCGTTAGCAGCAAGATTCTGGACCCAAAAGGCGACAACAGCAGAATCATGGACATTGGGAAGGAGAAGCCACCATATGTCATGCTAAAATCTTTGCCTGCACCTGACCCCACAAACTAGATGGGCCTATCCTGTGCCAGTGTCTCTGACCCTCCTTTGCTCTCTAGAGCCCATTTGGGGGAATGTTCAGGCTCCACTGCAATCCCAAGTGCTCCTCAATACAGCCAGGAGCCTCTAAGACTTGGGACTGGGCGCAGGAGTGTGCTATCTTGGCTGGTAGCTGAAGGGCTACACAAGATGCCAGCAGAAGAGGAGCACCAGGAGAGAAGAAGACTTGCTCAGGGGCTCCAGTGAAACTCCCCACTAATTGCACCCTTTAGAGGCCAGGTGGCTTTATGAAAATGCTCCTGGTGGTTGGAGCTTGCCAACAGAAGCAAAACGAGTCAAACTAGAAAATTGTCCCATCAGGTCCAGAGATTTACACCAGCAAATATTTGACCTTTGAATCCCTGCCATCAGACATTGAGTGCATGGAGCTCCTCCACATCACTGGAAATTACCCTTGGAGTATGTTAAGGCCTGGGGTCAGTGCAAAGTTATTTTAGTACCCTTTCTGGGAGAAAGTGTATGTGGGGCCTCTACCCTGTGCTTATCTTCTGCTCATCTTGGGTCTCCATCTCCCGGGGGACCAACAGAGCAGGTGAACCAGGAACCGCCTCCCCTGGCTGCAAAGAAAGCTGGTCAGATGCGTTGACCATGTCCTGTCTGTGGTTCCGTTTTGCACTACTCCCTGGCTACTCTCACCTCGGTCAAAGTGAATCTTTACTGATCCCACCTTGGGAGTAGAAGAGGAAGGCTGCTCCCACCTGGTGGTCTTGCCTGCTCCGGCACTGCCCCAGAGGACAGGGGCTGCATTCGGGGAGCTGGTGAGGACATGAAGACTTGCAATATGCATGGAGTGTGATGGTGCCAGGGGTGGAACCAGCAATCTAAATTGCATAGTTCAGGCCTGGAGTTCCCCAGAATGCCCCACAAGTGGCCTATTTGAATATATGTATCTTCCTTTTGGTGCCCCAATTCAATGTTATTACTGAATAATGCAATGATTATTTTTCTACTAATATTGAGTGCTTTTTTACACGGTTAGTGAACCCTTGACAAAGCCAATAGACTTGCTTTATATATTGATGTGGTGACCCCTTGACAAATCCAATAGTCCTGCCTTATACATAATGATACCCCCTTAAATGTGATGAGGCATCAGGTATAGGTATTGGTACGGAGTGGTATTGTAACTATTGGATTCTTGACCCATTAGGGATTAAATGTGATATAGGACTGCCACCAAAGTTGTCACCAAAGATAGTTTAATCTGCCTACTATATATATTTGTAAATGAATGCACAGTATTTAGTAGCATGTGTAAATTAACTGTACTTTTCAATTTTTTCAAAGACAAGGCACTGACTGGACAATAATTTATTGAGTGTTGTGGTGTGGCAGTGAATGGAGAATACTAGCTCATACACCTCATCTGAGTAGGCCTTAGACTGAGCTGCTATGCTACCTGAGGAAGTCAAGTGCTACAATGGGTAAGTGTACTTGGTTCCCACAAAGGAGACAATTGTGGACCTATTACTTGCACAGGGCTCCCATCCTGCACAATAACCCAATTTCTTACACTGGCCATAGCTGAAAGAGAGAATACTCCACGCTAATCCGCAGCACAAAAAGGGTCAATAAGGAAAGCTGCTGGGGAAAATTGTTGGAGGCAATCGAATCAAAGAACATACGTCAGTTCTGGAAGCTGATACAATCAGCAGCAGAACTTTCGGTGGCCTCAATGAATTGTGTGGTGGAAGAGGATGCATGAGAGGAATATCTGCTGGAACAGTATAGCCCGGGCAGAGAAACTGAAGAGGAGGAACAACGAGAATGGAGTGGTCTAGTAGAAGACCTAAAACCAGATTTTTCAGTAGTAAACGTGACAAGCACGATAAAGATTTTGAAGCTAACAAGAGAAGCAGGTCCAGATAATCAACCAGCCCTGATAATAAAATCAAAGTTGACCTGGTGGGCAGAATTCTTCTCGCTTACGTTCCTAGTAATCTTAGAAACTGGGAAGATCCCCCAAAATTGGAAGGGTGCCATAATTAGGCCGATACACAAGAAAGGAGATGTTCATGCCCCAAAGAATAATAGATTCATTAATTTATTAGACATTGGGGAAAAAATCTTTGGTAAAATAATACTAGGTAAGTTAAAAGATTGGGTAGAGCAGGGTTCAATTGTACCGGTCAAACAGGGTTTTTTTAAAGAAGGGCATTCCACCATAGACCACTGTTTTGCCCTATGGACACTGGCCCGGAAGTCGATAGAGCAAAAAGGGAAATTGTATTGCTGCTTTGTCGACTTTCGGGCAGCCTTTGATTCGGTGGACCATAAATGTTTATCGGAAGATCTGATAAAGTATGGAATACCGGAAGGTATATTAGTGATTCTAAAAGAGCTACATAGAGGAAACTGGGCCCAGGTAATTAGAGATACGCAAGGGTCATTGACTCGAAAAATAACTGTAGGGAATGGCCTTAGACAGGGGTGCGTTTTGGCCCCCTTGCTATTTGCTATTTTCCTAGCTGATCTTCCTGTAGCATTAGAAGTGGAAAGAAGTGCAAGTCGCAGAATGAGTGGTAATAAAGTGTCTTGCCTTCTATATGCGGATGTCCTTGTGATACTTGATCAAACGGAGCTAGGACTCCAAAGGAAATTAAATGTTTTTAAGAACTATTGTGAGACAAAGTTTTTAACTGTAAATATGGAAAAAACAAAGGTTTTATGTTTTGGGAAAAGAGATAAGAATTTTCGCTGGTTTTTAGGGCAAGAGAAATTGGAGATAGTTAAGGAATATAGATATTTGGGTCTTTGGTTTGATAGTGCTCTAAAGTGGTATACCCATTTAGAGGCCCAAAAAGCGAAAGCTTTGTCATCAATTTGTGAGCTGAAACAAATTAACATTGACATGTCGCATAGACCTCTGTTAAAGGCATATGAAGCAATGAACCCCCCGCAAGTACTGTGTGGGGCAGAAGTTCTTTACCTGAGTGGTAAATGTGAGTGGGATCGAGAAGAAGGGAAGATCTTAAAAATGTTATTGTCATTACTAAATTCCACAATGATTCAGGCTATTAGAATGGAGTTAGATATAATAGCACGGAGCATTCAGATCCAAATGTCCTTGCTAAGGTTTTGGAAATTGCAAGATCCAGGTGGTGTGCAGAAGGTCTCACAATGGTGCAGAGCGGAGATTCAACTAAGTAGCCTAAAATGGGCGAAGGATGTAAGAAGGAAACTCCAGACAATAGGTGCACGCCTTAAGGTGGGACTATCACAGCAGTCCATGGAAGTAGTTTTCACTAAGAGCATTCTCAGGTGCCAAGGTCAGCAATATTCAAGAATGACGGACCGGGAATATCTGAGTGTGAAAAAATCAGTTCAGTGTATAAGGAATTCATGGGTAAACGAAGCCTGGTTTCCGTACCTGGATATACTGCCTAATCAAGGGCTAAGGCATGAAATCCTAAGATTACGAGTTGGTATTAATCCTTGGCTGATGGAAGAAAAAATAAAAGTAGCAATGATACAGACTGATGGGATTTGTAAATGTGGGTTAGGAACTAGAAATGACATTTTGCACATACTGCTTGATTGTATTTCGGTTTTATGTCCCATATTTTTAAAATATAAGATAAGATTTTGTGCCCAAGCGGTACTCCTGCTCACAGTAATGCCATATCTTGATATTGCTATTGCCCCGGGAAAATATATGAGAGCCATAAAATGCTTCGTAAGGGAGAAACTGAATGAGGAGCAGTGATTTTTAATTCATTTTAGTCTTTTCCCATTAATATGAAAGTTTGAGGTGAAATTATTTGTAATTTTTTTTTGTTTTTTAACAACGGTGTCATTGCTGCAGGCTAAGATTAAAGGAGAGCCCTTCAACGCCTCTTACCTGGGGTCCGGTGTGAGCTGAGCAGGGGCTGCTGCACGCTCGCGTTGCTGTTGCTGGTCGCGCTTGCTGCTCGGTGCAGCGGGGGTCAGAACTACTACTCCCAGCATTCCCGGCAGCGTCACCGCCCCCACCCACGACGACTTCCGCGCCTGGAGGCGCTAAATTCGAACGGCTCCCTCTGCGTCGCGGGACGCGCGCGGGCGGCGCCGGGCTGAGCCCGGGCAGAGGGCGGGCTGTCTGTGGCCATCCGGGGCAGGGAGAGGCAGGGCTGGGCCACCCCCTTTCCGCTAGGTAAGGTGGGGGATTCTCCTTGACTATCAATAGCACCCTTGTTGCCCACTGTCCGTGCTGAACACTCGTTGTAAGGACCAAACCAATTGCTATTGACTGAGACCCCTTGTTCGTGCTGCGACTTGTGTCGCTTTGGTGGCCAGCTCCTGAGGGGTATTGATGACGGTTTATTTTCTTATTTTTGCTCCTATTCACTATCGTGCGGTAGAGTGATTAGCTCCCCCAAAATATTGTGGGCTTGCTTACTGTTTCCTCTTTTTGTTTTGAAAGCTTTTGAAAGCTTTAGAAGGTACCTTGTGGGTTGATTTGAGCTGATTATTCCACGCCAGGTGAAAGGACAGGGGCGGGGCTGTTTGTCACCTGTTTTTCTGATACGGCTACGCCCGAACTGTTGCGTCTCTTAATTGCGCTTAGTCGCAGCAATAAGATTTCTTTGTGTTTTGAGTATAACCTTTGGGTGATTATTTAACAAGTATTTGTAAAGCTTGATTTCTGCTGGTTGTAGCTACTAGAAGTGTTTTAGCCTAGAGTTAAAGCGTGTAATATAAGTACACCAATGGCTAAAAACAAATCAACTATGGATAACTACCTAGTAAAGGTAGTGAGTAAAATTAATAACGACAGAAGAAAATCATTGGGCCGTGATAATAGTACGGAGTTAACATCTCCGACCATTGATGCTAGCACCACCCCAAATGTTATTGCACCTATTGTTATTGACTGCTTATTAGAGGAGTCTCCTGCACTAATGGTTGTGGACCAGGATGTATTAGACTTGAATCTACTGGATGAGTCCAGGGTCACTCCAATAGTTCGCTCTCTTGTAAAGAGAGCGGTAAGGAAGTGTAGGAAAACACAATTCAAGCAGGGGTGGGGTGCACAGCACAAGTTACTACCCGAACAAGCTCAGAGAAGTTCTATTGGCCATAAGGAAAGGAAACCATGACCAACAATTGTGGCATTAATATAGATATGAGCTCAGAAATTTTGGCCCATATAGCTAAGGTATTAGGAGACAAATTGGAAGCTGTCGTAAAACCACTTGTTGAAAAAATAGATTTATTATCAGCAGAAGTGACTAGATTGGGTGGTCTTCTACCTAAAATAATTGATGTCCAGAGTAATTTACAGAGTGGGATAGTGGAACAACATGGAAAAACTGTACAGCTACCGTTGACTGAGAGCGCTTCCTCACCTAATTCCAGGGCAGGAGGCCGAATGGCCGATAAAACCACTCCGTCTAAAAAGACTTCAACTAGCCTAGCATGGTCTTCGGCTCCAGTAAGAAGAATAGGTTCCATTAATCTACCTCCAGAGTGTGAGCCATATGTTGTTGTTCTTTCAAATGTTCCACCCCTAGACTCCTCACAGCCTAGTGTACGAAATGAATCACATGACTCTCTTAAACAGAAAACAGTGTCCTGGTTGAACAAAAACTGTGAGTTCCCCGTAAACTATTCGGACTAGATACTATCGACTAGACGGGTTTCCTGGATTGGTAATGCCAGGAAAACCTGCAGAGGCGATTGCATAATTATAAACTTTAAATATCCCCAACATGTTGCGACTGTTTTACTCAGAGCAGCATCGTTGGCACTGGGAGAGAATAGTGTGGGTGTGCATCCCTTGGGATACTTCTATAGTCATCTAGCCAGGGCTCCCCAGGATAACATTCTAAGTAGGCCTCAAAATTGCAATAAGTGTCCAACCTTCCAGATCACTACAAATAACAGATACCTGGCATTAATTACCCTGGATCAGAATGATTGACTTTTGCCGGTCGGTAATTTTGATGTAGAGGCTGCTGTAGTCCTTCAGGCTAGAGACAGGAATTCGAGTATTGTAGAGCCTACTGAAGAGCCTGAACAAATAAAGATGGAGGCTCCCATATTGTCTTATGATGCCTCGACTCTTAAAGCTGTGGTAAATGATGAGCTTCCAAATAATATAGGAGCTATTAATGCTAGTTTGGGTGAGGCTGGACAGTGTTGCATTAGGAGTATTGAGATAGAGGGGTTTAATACTGTAAAACTCCCAGTTGATGGAACTAACACCTCAAGTAGCCCTGTGGATGGTGTACCAAGACACTCACCTATTAGATTAACATCATGGAATATAGCAGGGTTAGCCAGGAACCTACGGGATACAGCCTGGTGTTCCTATATTGAGGAGTATGATATAATTCTCCTTCAGGAGACTTGGGCTATAGAAATGCCGCATAGACTAGGTATAAAACATTCTGTTGTGACGCAATTCCGTCAGTAAGAGGAAGAGCGTCTGTGGGTCTGGTGATTTGGGTAAGGGTTACTCTGGAATTAGATATCACCCAATTGATGATTTCTTCCCCCGATCTAATGGGATTAAAAATGGTGACCCGGGGAAAAGAAACTATATATTTGCTAAATATTTAAAATAGACCACACCCTCTTAATAAGGAATCGAAGGTGGTAGAGCTTTTGGATTCTTTTTTAGATACACTAAGACCAAATGAACAGGTAATTGTCGGAGGAGATTTTAATTGTAAGTATGAACCAGTGTTGGGCTTGGACATTTTATTTGATGAACAGGACATTGCAAATAATGTCCTGCCTTTGGATTCCACTGGTTCAGTTAAAAATTCCATAGCTGCTATGCAGATTTTACAAATGTCAGTGACCCACGAATTAAGGGCATGTAATGGCCGTTTTCAGTCCGATAGACCATCGGCTCCAACATTTTGCAAAGGCAACTGTAGGTCACATATAGATTTTATATTGGTTTCCATGAGCCTATGGTATTTAATAATTGATTTTAAAATAGATCATAGGATAGAGAGTGATCATTTTCCTCTTCAATTATGGTTACACTCAGTGCCTTTTATATCTAACATAGCTGTAGAAGTTATGTTAAGCAGCCCCATTGGGGAACTCCAGGTAACAAACAATAGACGTGCTATAAAATGGCCCTACATCCTGGCTAAGGAAGAGACGATGCTAAACATTTCCAATACCTTTGCTGATACCATTGAAGCATGCCAGATGCCCTTATTGGGCACACAGGGTTTTTTAGATCTGCATTATAAATTAGTAGATGCGTTAACTCCTCATTTAAGTAAAATTTATAAAAAGGATAAGAATCAGAAAGACAATCATTTAGAGGTAGTTAATCAATGGTATAATAAGGATTGTCGTGTAGCCAAGTCCAATCTGATCCAGGCTGTTAGATCAAAGAACCCTCAGGGTATAAAAGATAGTAGATTGGTATATAACAAGACACTGACCCAAGCAAAAAAAGCGTGGGATGATGCCCTATGGGATGACCTTCTAAATGCGGCTAAACTGAGAGATAACGGCGCATTTTGGAACTTAATCTCAAAAGGAAATAAAAAGGGTAGATCACCTAGGGATATTTATCTAGACGAAAAAACATGGGGCCCGATTCACAGAATTAACTTAAGACAAAATCCTAAACTTAGTACCATTTTGGTATTCACAGAATGCACTTACTACTTCTGGTATTCACAGAATGAACTTACTACTTTTGCGATTCACAGAATAAACTTACTACTTTTGCTATTCACAGAATGGATTTACGACTACTAACTTTACGTCCGCACTCGGGCCGGAATTTCCGGCCTGGAGGCGGGGCTTCCGGCCCGGAGGCGGGGCTTCCGGGCCGGAGGCGGGGCTTCCGGGCCAGAGGTGAGGATTCCGGCCAGTGGCGGAGATGTAACCATGGCCAAAATCTCCACCTCTGGGCCGGAAGCTCCGCCTCCGGCCCGGAAGCCCCGCCTCCGGCCCGGAAACTCCGCCTCCGGGCCGGAAGCTCCGCCTCAGGGCCGGAATTTCCGGCCCGAGTGCGGACGTAAAGTTAGTAGTCATAAATCCATTCTGTGAATAGCAAAAGTAGTAAGTTTATTCTATGAATCACAAAAGTAGTAAGTTCATTCTGTGAATACCAGAAGTAGTAAGTGCATTCTGTGAATACCAAAATGGTACTAAGTTTAGGATTTTGTCTTAAGTTTGTTCTGTGAATCGGGCCCTCGGTGTGACCATTTTTCTAAATTATATTCTAATGTTAATGAGGGGTTGACCATGGGGGACTATGTGACTAATTTAACATCGGATAATTCCCCCCTGTGTTTTGGTCTAGAAGAGACCATTGAAACATTACATGCCGTTGAAATGGGTAAAGCCCCTGGTCCTGACAAAATCCCTGGTGATCTACTAAAGCACGATGTGGAAGTTTGGGGGCCCTATATTAATTTCCTATGTAAATCTATAGTGGCTGTAATGCCAATTCCTGAAACCTGGAAAGGGGCTGAGATTGTAACGATTTTCAAAAAAGGCGACTGTTATGATCTGGCCAATTACCGTCCTATAAGTTTAATAGATCTTTTACAAAAGGTTTTTGCCTGACATATTTTAAATAGACTTTTAATATGGATAGAGGGGACTCAGATATTAACTAAATACCAGGCAGGGTTTAGGGTAAAACCAGCACGGTCGATCAAGTATTCAGGTTCACGTGCATCTGCTGGAAATACATTAACATAAGGAAGGGCAGTTTGTACGTGGCATTTATTGACTTGAGGGCCGCCTTTGACCTCGTACCACGCAAATTGTTATGGTCTACCCTTGAGAATATGGCGGTCCCTAGTGAGTTACTTAAGGAACTCATTAGACTACACACAGGGAATTATGCTAAAGTTAGATGGGGGAAGGGAGGCGAAACTACAAAAGCTATTCCAGTAGGACGGGGTGTACGCCAAGGCTGTGTGCTGGCGCCTACACTCTTTTCATCTTTTCATTATACGTTAATGATATACCTACTTACCTGAGAGACTGTAAACAAGACGCCCTGAAATTAGGAGATGAGGCAATCACGGCATTACTTTTTGCCGATGATACAATTCTCATCTCACAGACTCCAAAGGGTCTGCAAAACCTAGTGAATTCTTTTAATAATTACTGTGTGGGGAAGGGGTTAGAAATACATCTATCTAAAACAAAATATATGTCCATAAATCCCCAGAAGTCCTTCAGGAAGAACCTGGCCTTAAACAACCAAAAATTGGAGTATGTGGAGAGTTTTAATTATCTAGGAATCACGCTGGATAGTACGCCTTCTTGGAAGGGGCAGTTGGAAAAAAGTAAATTAATTTTAAAACAAAATTCAATGCCTATTCTAAAGGTGCACGGCAGTAGTCTCTCTAAAGCTATTACGCCGGCACTTGAATTATTTAAAGCGAAGGCTCAATCAGCGGCACTTTATGGTGCTGAAGTATGGGGGCATTCTTGTAAAAGCAACTTCGAGAAGGAAGAAAATTATTTTATACGTAGGTTGCTTAAAATACCAATTAGAACCCCCTTAGTTCCAGTGTTTATGGATATTAACCTCAAAAGGACAAATTGCCAAGCCATACTAAGGCCACTACTGTACTGGGTTAGGTTATGGACAACTCCGGAGTTGAGTGACTATAAGAGTGGACTGATAGAAATAATCCGGATTGATGGGTTTAAGAAGATTACGTGGTTGAAGCACATTTCCCAGTGGTTTACCAGGCAAGGGTTCTCCCACTTTTGGGAAGAACCTCAGAACATGACACCGCCCTTTAAAAAACTTGTGAAGTCTACTTTCTGGACATATATCAATGGCGAACCACTCTCTAGTTCAACATTAGGCACACTGACCCAGAGATTTTTGACCATAAAGGATACCCCTGAATTTTAACAATTCATGGACGAGATAAGACCACCTTTAGCAAAAACATTATATTTGCAATTTAGATATGGGGTCTTACAGACTTCGGCAAATACGTGTAGGTGGGGGGGTAAAGAGGCTAGTGGGCTGTGTACCCTTTGTCCTCAAAAAGCAAAAGAAGATGATGCCCATTTATTGCTTTTCTGCCCAGCCTATAAAAAACCAAGGGACCGTTGGATCAAACCCTTATGCAAAAATATGGGGATTAGGTCCTATAAAGAGGCAGAACGCATACTCATGTCAAATACCTCGCAGCTAGTAGTGTTTTGTATAAGTAGGTTCCTATTTAATGTGTACCTCATAAGGAAACAGACAGGTTGCAAGCTGTAATGAATAGATGCGGGTTGTACCCTTCCCCGGCCTGGTTAGTTACTACGAATTGCACTGATTCCTCCTTTTTAACATGTTCTAGAAAAAGTTTTAAAACAAAATCTGGCTTTTTTAAATTAAATTATAATATATGTCTTGTTTTTAAAGCTGTAAATAGTATAACCGAGATGTGATTAATTGTGGTTTGTCCTCCGTATGTATTATCTTGAAGATTTGGTCTGTGTAACTGTATTTGCTTGTTGGAAATGTTTTATGTATTCTTGCTTTTATGGCTATATAAGCCGAATAAAGCTTAAAGAAAGAAATGTTTATAATGAATTACGACTGTATATTGATGCCATTTTTGCTAAGTGTTTTATTGGTAATTTACTCGCTAAAGAATTTTTATTGACATCATTATTCTGGGTTCCTATTGTGTTTACAGACTATGGTCTAAATAAACAGAGTTTTTCTCTCTCTCATAGCTGAACTCAATTTTCTCATTAAGTGGTTAATATTTCTGCATAGTCTAAGACACTGTATTACAGTTATGTGTTGTCCACAACCACTCAAATGAAATGTGCTTATGTTTTTAAACAGGCACATTATTAAGCTAAAAAAAAGCCCAACACAAAATGAGGAAATGGATTGTAATCATTTGTTTATTAAAGAGTCATGAGATACATAGTTTGGTCATTTGGTTACTTTAGATTGGTGGGCCCTAATTCTGTCTATGACTTTCAAAGAAATTTGGTATACAGGATCTAGACTACAACCTTGTTTTTTTCAATTTTGGCTACTTCAACAACAAAAAAAGAAATAATCTATTGAACTATTGTTTGTTGCCCATGCTCTGCCCGCTCAGTAAAATCTTATTGCAAATCTGGACAGATGCTATACATTTTCCTCCAATTTCCTGGCAAGGTTTTGGAAGTTTCAGGCAACATCATGGGATTCCTTTGCTTTTACCTGCTTTATGGCTCAGGCCTTAACAAATTTAATTCCATGTGTACTGCACATTTATCAATCCCAAGAGTGCATTTGACACAGAACACCAACCTCAGACATTTAATAAAAAGTGTAAATTGGGTACAGAACCTAAAATCCTGAAACACATTCAAATGTGTGTGCAAGAGGTTGTATAGGTAAGGAGGTGGTGTAACAAAACCAACACAACAAGAGATTTACAGAAGTGGTTCCTACTGTTTCCAAATTATTCAAATTATTAGTAATCAGTACTCAGAATTTATAATGACGAATGGAATGCTGCCTAAAATTGGTTGAGCCCATAGCCCGGTATTTTCTATGCTGGTTGTATGGTAACTTTCAATCATATGCCATGCAACACCAATAGAAGTGTTTGGAGCATTTTCTGGCTGTTTCCAAAGGTCAAGACAAGGACCTTTGGAAAGTGATAGAAAATACATCTGGTGCTACATAGAGGCACCTCTTAAAACTGTAAAACAGTATATTTACCTAGGATTTTTGATTGATGAGCACCTACACTGGACAGTCCCCCAAAGAGCCAGAAAACTGTGTTCTAATCAAACGTCTTGGGTTACTGGAATTTCGTGGGACCCTGAATAATCTCTTCCTTCAACCAGTTCTATTGTGTTATAACGCAAAATATATTAATTATTCACATATGGATCAGCAATTTCAGCTCAGAATACATTTGTGTGGCTTGATTCTATTGTACATGTAAATTTGAATGCAACTCATGGCCATATAAAGGTGATACATATTCAAGCCATGAGGCTGGAGATATATTTGGTATCAATCAGCAAAGTTAAGAATGATTGTGAAATCAATGTGTCAGATCTTGTTAGCTTGTTACTTATCCAAAAACATGAAATGACAGTGTGAGGCAACCTATTAAGATGGAAAGTATCAGTCAGCCACGGGACATTTCTTTAAATGTGAGTATCTTAAACAAAGGGGAAAAATGTTGCCATCTTTGAAAAAGTGTTTTGCATAACATTATCACTCTCTATTTTTCTGAATGCAGGTGATCCATTACAAATAACGTAGAAATTGTATGCCAAGGTTGAGGAGCCACTGATAATAGTTGTATGTATCCAAAAGACTGAGAACAGTTGTTCTTATCCTGGAGTACCTAGGGGCAGATTTACAAGGTCTGGCACATCTCTGCAAATCAGGAGGGATGCGCCAGAACACTTGCGACTCGCAAAACCACCTGTGCGCCACCACTGATGCGCCGCATTTACAATGCGGCACGCCGTGACGCATGGATGGGCAGATGCGTGTCGTATCCCCCGGCGGAAATGCGGTTCATAACTGGAGTCGCGTCGCAAGCGCGATGCGGCTCCAGCAAGGCTTGGGGGTGCCCTATGCCTAACATGCTGCGTCAATCCTTACGCCTGCTTCAAGCAGGCGCAGGGTTTTGACGCAGCATGGCTGTAAAAGTGACTCAGTGAAATCTTGTAGATTTCACTGCGTCACTTTTACGAGGCGTACCTGTGAGGGAACGCCCACCCTGCGCTGGAACGCCCACATGAAACCTGACACAGGTTTCATGTGGCACAGGGGTTTACTGCGTCACGTTGTAAATACGGCGCAACATGGCGCATGATTTACGCCGCCGCTGCGTCACAGAAGTGACGCAACGCCGGCATAAATGTGTTGCAAGGGGCTTGTAAATCTGCCCCGTAAACTTCTGGAGTCCAGCAGCACATGCTCATGTGGTCCACGACTGTTTAGTAAATTAAATAATATTAACAAAGTAATAGAGTACAAACACATAATGAACAAATTATAAAATGAAATATTTTAAAACACTCTGTAAATGTGAAGGTATTTGAACTTGAACTTTGAAAATTAAGTTGGTACCCTTAGCTTCATTTAAAGAACTAGTGCTATAAAAGCAAACAGAATTAATGACTGATGTCCTCAATTGTAGCACAGGTATGTTATCGATCAATATAGAGGAAGCACCAAGGTCAACAAGACAAATTGATATGCTAGAGTCTATTTGGAAAAAATCCAATATTGCCATTAAACTTTCAGTTTATGTATAATATTTGTTTGGGAATTAAATAAAACCTTGTATCATCTGTGTGTTTTGTTTGATGTGTACTTTTATGTGTATTTGTGTGCATTGTTTTTCAGTTCAAATCATATAAGTTGCTAAGTGTCCTGAATCTCAGTAGTGATTCAGTGGGGGCAATAAAAATCAAAATGTTAAATACCCCTGGCTTGGAAAGTAAAGACTTATTCTAGGCACAGATGGGGCAAGCAAGAAATAATCTTGAATATCAATATGAGCAGTTAGCCACCATAAATATTGCAAAATCAAACCAATAGTAACCTTAGCTCCTCCACAACCAGTAATTGTTGAGTCAAGACATATTTTCATCACATCCAATTGTAATTGTTTAGTGTGCTTGCAAATAGTTTGATGACTTGAATGCAAGTTATTTCATCAAATCAGATGGGGTCTTTAGATGAAGATCCTCATACTTCTTTATATATATATATATATTCTTGAGCCATCTTAACCTTTATCAGAAAGACTGTACTATTCCTACCACACAGGGAATTATAGGCTGAGCATAAGTATGCAGTGACTCAGGGTAACGTTGGGATATCAACGATCCACCAACACAATCTTTGAATCAGGAAACTAAGTGATCGTAAAATTGTACTTGGCAAAATTCTGATCCAGTTTGATGGCTATTGAAGATTTCTTGAACACAGCAAATTTTGATAATCATATCAAATTCAACTGGTTCTAGAGTGTACATAAAAGATGTATTCATTCATAACAAGCCATTTTCATGGTTAAGAGTTGTATTTCAGGTAGTCCTGATCGGACTTTGACAAAATGAAGAGCTAGATAAGACAGAATGTTGTGGTCCATCATCTTTTGCTCTTGTAATCAAACTGCTCCATCTGCTCTTTCATAAGCATATGTTTACAAAATGAACTGCCTTGAAGTATCATGTTGAAATACAATTGCTGCTGGAGTGAACATCTGTTTGAATTAATTGAAGGCTATTTTGACTTGATGATTCCAGTAAAAAGTTATCAACATATTTTCATTTTTCAAACATGAATAATGTCATTAGTTATGTTTGAAAACTTCTTACTGTATTGATGATAAACCTTTACCAATCTAGGTAAACTTTTACCCTCTTTAGAATTAGTATATGAATGCTGATATGAAAGAGCTGAAGCCATCTTGGATTTCATAGAAAGGCCAGAGGTATTCAATTCAAAATGCCAAAATGGAATGCAGAACGCAATCTTTTAGTCATCACCTTTCTTTATGTGCAACAAATGATAAGCACCATGTAAATCATGCTTAGTAAAGATTTATGTTCCATGAACTGACTCTAAGGCACCTTTGTAACAGCCAAATAATATCCATCTGTGATGGTGCTCTGGTTTGAGTCTCTTTAATCAATACAAATGTAAAGATTTTGATCTTTCTTGTGTACGAAGAACAAAGATGTTCCAGCAGATGGTGGGTGCTAGGTGGCGCACGACCAAGATGGCCGCACGCCTGTGAGGCTCTAGCCTAGTCGGGCAGGAAAATATACTTTAAGCACATCCTGACGCCGGGAAATGTATATTCGAAGTCACCGTGAGGCAGCTGATGTGATGCTGAAGCTGGTGATACTAAATTCATGTGCCTTGCCTGGAGAAGTTGCCTGACACGGTGCTGCTGTTGCTGTGGGCAGCCGTTCCAGCTTCTGTGTGGAACCTGACTGCCGGCGCTCGAGTTGGGAGAGCCCGAGGCCGCTGCGACACGACCGTAGCTGTTCAGACAGAGGCGCGCTGACGGATGGCACCTCCCGCCTTGCCTGGCGGATTACCGAAGCTGTGAGGCGGAGGCGGGTACGGAGCTGTGTGAGGACACTGGCGCTGATTTCCGATACCTGACGTTACATGTGGAACTGCGAGCCGGAGCCCCGGGACCGGAGACACGCGCTACTGCAGAGCGGCAGTCCTGCGGCACGCATTCCTTGCAGCGGGTGAGAGACAACTTGTGGCGGCCCGAGAAGGTTCGTAGGGCGCACTTGCTGGCCTCATGGGATCGTCCATATAAGCAGAGCCTGAAATCAGTGCCACCATTATGCTGCATGCGCGCGCACTGACAGGGGCAGCCTCCATTTTAACTGCCTGACCTGCCACAGCCTGAAGTGGAGACGCTTTCCCCGGAGATCTGGACGGGGCTGAGGTGAGCTGTGTGGGATCACCGGTCGGCTGCCTGTGGTGTGCTGAGCCTGCGGCCCCCAATCAGTGCTGATTAGCTTCCTGCCACTATAGTTGAAGGATAGCCTGCACCTGGTGACCATTTTGTGCTGTATGCGCTGCGGTGGATCTGCGCTTCTGGGGTAGGATGTATAAACATTGTCGACAGGTGTGGGGAACTGCGATATTACATACCCCCCTGGGACCTTTGTGGGGCTCTGGGCTTCCCGGCAGCGCCTTTGGACATTAGGAGCCCCAGCTTGGTTATGGCACCACTCACCACTGGAACTTGGGAGCGGCCTTTTGTCAGTATACTAGGTGGACATTGCTTTATTGCTACCAAGGCTGTCCGCGAGGCCGGCGGGCCAGATATCAATTCAGCTTGTCGCCAGGAGGCTGGTATTTAGGCACAGATTAGATGGCATTGGTCGCATTGCTCTAAGAGGGACAGTTGTCATCCCTGATTTGCGGAGGTCGTGGGTGTAAGTGACATCGCTGGAGGTTCGGCTTGGGGCCCCTGCACTGATTACAGCGCTGCAAGATGGGGTGCACGGACGCCAAGCATACTAAACTCCTGTTTGAAACGCGCAAGGCACCCAAATCGTCATCGCAGGAGCATGCAGACTCGGATGCCTCGGAGGCGCCGTATGATGACTGGAAGGCCCTTCTGCTGGGTATGAAGCAAAGCCTCACGAGTATAGGCACTAACATTGATACAATGAACATGCACATGGAGGCTGTGGTCAGCAAACTGGACCAGCATGAGCAGCGCCTAAAGGAAGCTGAGACTAGAGTTTCGGACCTAGAGGATAGCGCTGAAAAAAACGAGGATTTGGAGGCTCGCTCCCGAAGAGATAATGTCCGCATCCTCGGCCTGGCAGAATCCACCAATGTGGGTCGCATGGAAGACTTCATTGAAAGTTTGGTTGCGGACCTATTTGGAAGAGACTCCTTTTCACCACACATTACGGTGGAAAGAGCGCACAGATCGCTGGGAGCTCGCCCGCCCCCGGGAGCGCCTCCACGACCGGTGATAGCCCAATTTTTTAACTATCGGGACAGGGATGCGGTCCTGCGCCTGGCTCGTGAAAAGAAACAGGTTCACTACCTTGGCATTCTATTCAGATTTCACACCATCGGTTCAGGAAGCCAGACGTAAGTTCTCTGCAGTCAAGAAAAAGCTCCGAACACAGGGCATCCCTTATGCTATGCAATACCCGGCAAGGTTGTGGATAACGCATCAGAGTAAGCAGCACTTCTTTCAGACTCCGCAACAGGCGGAGAACTACCTTAAACAGCATCGTGGGTGGCGTCCAAGACGTCGGAGGCACGGAGTCGCTCAAGATCTCACTCTCCACTGTCGGACCCCGACTAAGACCTGTAATGGGCATTGATTCTCTTATGGCTCTTCGCAATATCTTGTTTCTACTGACTGGTTCGTAATTGGTGATGGATAATTATATCTTATGCAATTGGCAAACTGTCTTGCTCGGCATCTCCCCTCTGTCCCAAGGTAGCTGCCCACTTACAAGCGAAGCAGTGAGTGGGTGAAAGTAAGGAGGGAGAGGGCGGGTCGTGAGCCCATGGCGTTCCCCCATGAGGGCATACCCCCATTAATATGGAAACGAGGGACAGCAAGTGTGGGATATGGATGGTTGGTGGGGCGGGAAGGGTTAATATGCCCAGCATGTTGGGGAAGCCGGTGTTGGTGGCGGGTGGGTGGTGCACGGTTGCCGGTTTATGGTTTGTACAACTTACAATAGTTCTTGATGCAGGGTTGAGCACAGCCTTTTAGAGCAATCACAACAACAAACACCGTACGTGATATGAATGGGTTTAAGATAGCATCATGGAATGTGTGAGGCCTGAACAACCCCAGGAAGAAGAGGCAGATACTTGGGTATTTAAATAGACACCATATCACTGTGGCTATGTTACAGGAAACGCACCTCAACCCTGGTACTAAAGCTTTGTTTGCCTCGAGGTGGGCTTCACACCGCTGCTTTGCATGCTACTCCAATTACTCTTGTGGGGTCGCTATTTTATTCAAAAGGGGATGCCGTTTGTACCTGGTGGGATGGACGCAGATCCTGGCTGTAGGTTTTGTCTTGCCTGGGGAAGGCTCCAGTCCTATGATGTGACGTTCGCTAATTATTATGGCCCCAACACTGATGACCCTCAAGTTCTTATTCAGCTGTGGAGTAAAATCCAAGAGATAGGCACCACCTATGTCATATGGGGGGGATTTTAATACGGTAGTGCAACCGCGGCTGGATAGATCTAGGGGAGCGCCTGCACACTCCACACTCACTCACAGAACACTGCGAGATATAGTAACCGATAATCGTCTACTTGACTCTTGGAGGCACATACATCCTGCGCTGCAGGAGGATACACACTACTCAGCAGTCCACTCATCCTGGGCCAGACTAGATTACATGCTCATATCGGTTGGCATGATGCACTGGCTGCGTGATGCAACCCACCTGGCCCGAACGTATTCGGACCACTCCCCAGTGGTGGTGGAACTTTATGCTCCTTTGAAGCACTCCCCATACACTAGTTGGCGTCTTAACCCGGCACACTTGCATGACGTGGTGTTTAAAACAGAACTGGAGCAAGATATCCGAGATTTCTTAGAACGCAACATCAAGTCTGTGTCCAGTATAACTACTGTCTGGGAAGCATTTAAAGAGACAGTTCGTGAATGGTGCTTGTCCAAGGGGGGGAGTTCTCAAGACTTTGCTCAGGGACCTCTCTAGGTTGGAGGCAGAGCTTAAAAAATTGGAGCAGGATGTGAACATCAGTACTGATGGGCACGCACTTAGGGCTACCCTACGCAGCAAGCTGGCAGAAAATAGTGAAACAGCGGACAGGGAATGTAAATTTTGGGGGAAACTGCCCATGGCAAGGAAATATGGGGAGGGCGACTGGCCGGGGAAGGCGCTGGCAGTAGCGATTAGGCCCCCTAGATTCTCTAACTATGTAACGGAGATTCAAGACGCACAGGGTACTACGCACAGAAATCTCATTGACCAATTGACCACTTTTAGCGATTTTTATAGAACTCTATACTCTTCCCAGAGGGGCACCCCGCTTAACCTACCTGAAAATTTTGAGGATATTGCTATGGCTTGTTTGGGGGATAATCAGCAAAACATTTTTAACCTGGAATTGGAGCTAGATGAAATTACAGAGGCTATTATGCTGATGAAATCTGGTCGGGCCCTTGGGTCCGATGTGCTGCCCATAGAATTTTACAAAACCTATGCTTCGATTCAAGCCCCTATTTTGAAAGAGGTATTCTATGCGGCATTAGAGGAGGGTAGCTTACCAAGAACCATGCGTGAAGCGTTAATAACCTCACTCTTGAAGCCCGGGAAGTCCCCGCTGTCCTGCGACTCGTACCGACCCCTATCGCTGTTAAATTGTGATACTAAAATACTGGCTAAAGTTCTGGCGATTCGGTTGGGCCTGCTGATGCAGCGGTTGGTGCTCCCTGATCAGGCGGGGTTCATCCCTAATCGTGCCACGTCGCACAACCTCAGAACCCTGGCTGCAGTGTTACAAGATATTGACCCTAACTTTCCGGCCGTGGCGGTCTTCCTTGATGCCACCAAGGCGTTTGACTCCCTGGAATGGGATTACTTGCTCGGTGTATTAGAATGTATGGGGATGCCTTTTACTTTCCTCAACTGGATACGATTGCTCTATAGTCAGCCAGTGGCGTCGGTGCTTTTAAATGGAGCCAAATCTCCCCCCTTTGCTGTCTCCAGGGGCACTGCAATGATAAAGCATTGATTTATCCCTCTAGACAACTGCTTATCTTGCTATAAGCGGATGACATGACATTATATGTTAAGAAGCCCCAAATCAATTTGGATCCCATACTACGGGAGATAACTAAATTTGGTGTTATATCTGGAGTACAAATCAATTGGTCAAAGTCTGCTGTGTTTCCCTTTACAGATATCACCCCACCATACCAGCTGGACTACCCCCTAATATGGGAAACTGATGACTTGAAATACCTGGGCGTCCGCATTACTAGGGATAAGGAAGCGTTGATGAGAACAAACTATGGCACGGCCATTGATAAAATAACTGATAATGTCACCAAATGGCTGCGCCTCCCCCTGTCCATGGCGGGTAGGATATCCTTAATCAAGATGGTGTTGTTGCTGAAGCTCTTATATCTCTTTGTCAATATTCCATATCATCCAGGCAGTTTTTTCTTTAGTACACTCAGAACCCAACTCAGGAGGCTTATATGGGGCGGGATGCAAGCACGCCTTAACCTTAACACGCTCATGCTGTCATACCACCAAGCGGGGTTTGAAGTTCCGGATTTTTTATTTTATTACTATTGTGCACAGGCCCATTTTGCCACCCATTGGTTCCATCCACCGCCATTTATGCCGCATTTGGCGGTTGAAGATGGATATATGGCTCCGATCCCACCGTCCGGTTATCTGTTCACTGCAGTGAGGGAGAGGGCTCGAGATCCATCAACTGTGGACTGTACTATACTGTCCTGGCACCAGATAGCCCGCAAGCTGGGGAACCCTATGTTATACTCCCCCAAGATGTCTTTGTTGCGTAACCCCCTGATACGAGTAACGTGTGAAGGAATATGTTGCAAGTTGCTCGATGGCCTCCAATACTCCACATGGCTGGACCTGTATATTGCGGGGCAGTTCCGCTAAAAGGAGCAATTCTTTGGAACACACACACGAACAGTTATGGACACATTTCTATATACCAGACTCCGACAGAGTGTTAAGGCAGTGAGCCCAGATTTCCCTGCAGAGCCAGTTACATCAGCTCCATTGCATGCTTTTTTGCAGAAAGAACCCCCCCAGCACGCTATATCTCTCTTATATAAGCATACACAGAAGGCAGTGCCCACCCGCCCCGTACGGGCCAGAAGTGAGTGGGATAGAGATTTGGGCTCCCCGCTGACAGATGACCAGTGGGAACTTAGCTGCACGCAGACTGTAGCCATTACTAGTAACAGTAGACTGCGCCTTATTCATTTTAAGTTCTTCTATCGATTGTATTATTCTCCGGCCAAACTTTACAGACTTCACCTTAGAGACAATGATCTATGTGTGCTCTGCAGACGGAGGGGGCGGATTTTTTTCACCTAGCATGGAGCTGCCCTTTGGTGGCGGAATTGTGGGCGCAGACGTTCGATGGTTTATCGGGCATGATAGGTGCCCGGGTGCAGCCATGCCCACTACTAGGCCTCTTGCGCCTGATTCAAGTGGTTAATACAAAATATAAAAAATCTCTAGCAATAGGACTGCTATTGGCAAAACGGCAAGTGGCATGTCAATGGGGGAGGGGTTGGGCTCCCAAGTTTAGAGATTGGATTCACTCGATGACCACCTGGCAAGAGCACATGCACGAGTATGCCGACCTTCTGCCCACTAAGTCGCGCCCGAAGGATATTTGGGGTCCATTAACCTCATACCTGATAGAGCAGGCGGCGAGGAATGACGAGGTGGATGGGGAGGGTAGTTCAGAGACAAATCGTGAGGCGGAATCTGACTCCTGATCCTTGGCCTGACAGGGGGGGCCCCCCGATAGGGGATTCTTCTCACTGCCAGGACAGCTGTACTGAGATTGTGGTTTGAGTATGTTGCACACTATTCAGGTTGTACGCTGTAGGTGTTCTTGGACACTGGGAGGGGGGGTTCCTGTGCCTGGGAGCCTTGATTATTTAATGTGGTTTTGACCTACGCATATTCCGTGATAAAAGGTGGAATACGTCGGATGCCAATAAACTGTGCCGACAGATATCGGACTGCAACATGAGACTACCGAGACTGCATCGACATTAGTGGGGGGGGGAAGTTTACTACATGTTTATTCTGGTACGGGAAGGTGTTCTATACAAATGTCCTGATGTGTAATATGCTCTGGTGTTTACTATCACACTAATGTACCGTACTCATTTTTCAATAAAGGTTTTTCAAACTTAAAAAAAAAAAAAAAAAAAAAAGATTTCCCAGCAGATGGTGAACATGTGACAGTTAATCTATGTTGCCAATTCTCTTGCAAGTATATTTTTAAGATCACCTTCTCTTTGTTGGTTAAGGAATAAATGCATTCAAAAAGAACAAAAGCGTCAGGTTCAATTGGCCTGGCACGATCATCTTCCCTGCATGGGATAAGTAAGTGTGGGGAGTGAGTAAAGTCTAAGCATGTAAAAAATCATGGTTTTGCATTGACACTGAAGAGAGGTTAGCCACAGTTAAATTGGATGCGGAGTCCTTTATCTTGTCACTGTTTGTCCAGTAACCTCCAGACACCTAAAATGATAATGGCAAAACTGTGAAAACAACAGCTGACATAATTCATATGTTTGCTGATTGTTGTAATTTGCTGGGTTTGAAGGAAGGTATCGAACAGTTTTTATGTCAAAATCTGGGGCGGGCAGTATCTTTAACATCAACCATGTTGATATTCGGATTTGATGAAAGACTACAGTTAGAACTCCCTCAAGTGTACTTATGCTTCATGGTGACAGCTGTCTATCGCATATTGATTGCCACTACGTGGAAGGATGTAGATCCACCAACCTATTAGGCATGGTATGGTAGACTTTATCATATATTTAATTTAGAGATTGCACTGTATAAATGTAAAGGTAGGAATGGGAGGGCAAGGGCCCGACAGATGTGGGGATTACTGATGGAACAGTAGGGGGAATTTGAGGGAGAATTCGTGGATACTTATTATGTTTTTTGTCTTCTCTTAATATATGCCCTTTGCTCTCTGATTTTTCCCTTTTGTTTTTTTTTTGCTGTCTTTTTTTTTCTTGCTTAATGAAGTTTGATCTTTTCTTGTTTGGAATATGTAAATGCTGGTATGTCAGATATAAATAGTATGTAATTATTGCTTCCTGGAAATAAAAATAAAAAGAAAAGAAAATAACACTATTGTTCAAGTAGATTAATTGGTACAATAAGGTGCCGATTCCTATCCGTTAAAAAAATTTACCGTCCGACTCGTATCCGTATTTTTTTACGTACGATTCGTACAAGTACCATACAAACTACGAAGTACGATTCGTACGTGAAAAATACATACGAATTGCATCGGGAAAATGGTCCGAGAGGGAGCCGTAAATTTTTACGTCCGAATAGCGTCGGGAAAAGTGTCCGACAGGGAGCCGGACATTTTTATGTGCAAATCGTAAAACAGAAGTCCGAGCGCGCAAGTACGATCCGTACCGCCCGTCCGCAACCGCATGTAAAAGGCCCCGTACGGAGCAAACGCTGTAGCCTACATGTACACGGGTAAACTTGTGCCCGAATACGAGTCATACAGCCCCCCTCACCACGCACATGTCAGCACCGTACCCCCGTATGTCAGCACCGTACCCCCCCCTCCGCACCGTACCCCAACACTGTAGCACAGCCCCGCACCTGTACGGGCCGCACCCCAGGCCCGTCTCCCAGCCCGTACCCGTACGCACCGTACCCCAACACCGTAGCACAGCCTGCACCTGTATGCGCCGCACCCCAACACCGTAGCACAGCCCGCACCTGTAGGCGCCACACCCCAACACCGTAGCACAGCCCCGCACCTGTACACACCGTACCCCAACACCGTAGCCCAGCCCCGTACCTGTATGCACCATACCCCAACACCGTAGCACAGCCCTGCACCTGTATGCTCCACACCCCAGGCCCGTCTCCCAGCCCCCTACCTGTACGCACCGTACCCCAACACCGTACCCCAGCCCCGTACCTGTACGCACCGAACCCCAACATCATAGCCCAGCCCCGTACCTGTAGGCACCGTACCCCAACACCGTAGCCCAGCCCCGTACCTGTACACACTATACCCCAACACCGTAGGACAGCCCGCACCTGTATGCGCCGCACCCCAACACCGTAGCACAGCCCGCATCTGTACGTGCCGCACCCCAACAACGCAGCACAGCCCGCACCTGTACGCACCGTACCCCAACACCGTACCCCAGCACCCTCACCCAGCATCGCGTATATGTACGGACCGTACCTACGCGAAAAAGACTCGTACAGAACCAGGACACTGTAAAACAGCACAAGGAGGGTCAATTCGACTCGCACAACACCACAAAACACGTCAACATGACAAAATACATCTCTATGACTGACCTGGCACATCCAAACAGGCAAACAGAGGACCAAATCACAACCACCTCTTATAACACACCCACTACAAATTCAAACACAGCCACACCCACAAATGGACCAATAAAAAGGGCCCACACACACAACCCATGAGCCATTGCAACAGACCCACTGCTCACAGACACAACAGACAAACAACTGCACCTTACTCACACCTTAACTACACCTTCACTTACACACCTTCACACAACCTCCTTCACAAACACCCCTCTTCACCTTCACACACACACACACACCGTCACATTCACACCCACACACCCACAACCATCCACACCCACACCCCACACCATGCCCAGTGGCAAGAATCCAAAGATCACAACGGCGGAGCTGGAGCTCCTTGTCAACGAAGTCATCAGAGTCGAGCCACAGATGTTTGGAACATTGGTCAGACAGACCAGCATAGCCCAAAAAACCAGCCTGTGGCAGAGGATCGTCAATAAGGTGAATGCTGTTGCGCCCATCCGAAGGACCAGGCATGAATTAGGGGTGGGCGGAATTTGCTAAAGCGACTTTCGCAAATTATCGCGAAAATGTTAAAAATCTCCGCAAACACGCGGAAATATCGCGAAGATACGGAAGGTTTTTTCCCGCCCGTTCGCGGTATTTTCTGCGTGGTCGCGGCTCACCAACTTACCCATGCGATTGCTCGCGGGCACGGCCATCTTGTTTTCACTCTTCTCGCGGTGCATGATTGCGAGAAGAAAGACGTGATCGCGAGACAGCGCAAATGGCTACCAACAATCCAACATCTCGTGGAGAACGCGACCGGATCGGGAAAACTTGTCGGCGAACGCGGGGATTTAGGTAAGGTGATCGCGCGCGCGCGAATGTATTATTTTACAGTGCGAGCAAGAAACAAATTATCGCTAAGCTGTGGAATGCGGAAATTTTGACATTTTCGCGCTCTCCGCGGAACGCGAAAATGTCAAATTATTGCAATTTCTGCGAGCGGAACGGAAATTTAGCCCAGGCCTAGCATGATTGCCAGGCCAGGTGGTACGATCTGCGCAGGGCAGTCAAGAGGAAAATGAACGAGGAATACGCCCAGAGTAACATCACTGGAGGCGGGCTGCCCCGCAGACCCATACATTACCATCCCTTGGAGGAGAAGGTGATGGCCACGCTTCCGCCGGTGGGAGTACATGGAGTCGAAGGAGTCGCAGAGCCTGGTGAGTACACAAACAACTCACGTAACATGGGGGAATGGCATCCACACCACAAATACACCAAATGCACGCAACTACCCCCAAGCCCTCACCGCACACAACCACACCAAAAAACCACGCTCATGCCACTAACGTCTCCATGCCCCATTCACAAATAAAGGCAATGCCATGTCCCAGGCCACACCAACCACAAACCCAAGACTGGATGTCCGGGATGCTGGGAGGGTGGGGCTCACACAACACATTGTGCAACTCAGAACCAGACACCAATGCCCACAGCCCATATGGCCTAGGTACATACCCATGTACCATGCCCAATGCACAGGGACTGGCAAAGTAATGACAAGGTAACTGACACTTGGCCCTGCTGTAGGCAGCACAAGGCCCTCCTGTGACCACTGTACACTCAAACAACAACTCCACTAGCTCACATACCCAGCACAGGAACTCACACACACTGTCATGCCAGCATGCACCATGAGGGGGCAGACACATCACCTGGGAGACCCAATGACAAATCACACTACACACAACAGCAGGCCTGGTCACACCCTCCCTCACACAAGCACACACCCTCGGGGCAGGCAACGTATTTACCCACTCTCACAATGGACATGTGACACAACAAGACCAATCCATAGCCAAATAAGCATCCCAGCCAAAAATCTACTGGCAAACACTCAGGAGCACATACCAATCTGTCCTCCGCAACATACCCATCCCCAAGTGTACATTGAGAGGAATGCTAGGCACATCCAACCACCTGGAGTAACTGTGACTACTTGAATATGTATGAAACATGGATGTGGCATGAAACAGCATTAATATTGTCTCTCTCTCACACACAGGGCAACGTCATCGACCTCCCCCCAACAATGGGGGGGAACAATCACAGTCCCAGGCACAGCGTGAAGATGATCCCACCGGCAGCGACGACTCTCACCACTCCGTGGATGACCCTGACCAACCTGGCCCCTCTCGTGCCCAAGCCCCTGCAGCACCTGCGTCAGGTACATCTGTGCCAACCCCCACCCCCATTCCTGCCACATCCCAGGAGACACCCAGGAGCCCTGCTCGCACTGAACAACACAACCAGTCTGACCAGGAGGGACAAGGTTCTCCGGGCACCCAGGAGGAGGCAGACGACCACGCTAATGCCATCCCTCAGGGGTCCCGTAGACCTGATGTGCCCACAACAGCAGGCGAGGCTCGTGTGGGCAGGGGTGGTGGGAGTGGAGGCAGGCGGAGGCGAGAACCTGACCAGCAAGCTGAGGGAACCGATATGGCACACATGCGCCACATCTTGGACACATACTGGCGTGACACCAGGGGCATCAGCCAGGTTGTGTCAAGCCCCACAGACATCAAGGGGACCCTCGATGAGATAAAGAACCTGCAGGCCGAGCAACATGCCAGTCAACAACACCAAGGACGGATGGAGGCAAGACTGGCTGAGCTCCTGGCGGTGCAAACGGACATGAGCCGTTCACTCCGTCGGATCGCCGACAACATGGGCAACCCTCCCTGTGCCACCAAGCGAAGACCACCACCAGCCAGAGGGAGGGAGGAGGAGGAGGATTTTTCCGACGGAGCATCACAGACATCGTCAAGGCCTGCATCTGAGGGTCCCGCGAGGAAGGTGGGTCGTCCACGGAAAAGACCGTGAGAGTCAGCGGACCATCCACATCTCCCAGGTCACCTGGCCTGGCACCTGGCCCTCTGGCGCAAGAGCACCACCTCACACAATGACATTCTCTGCCACATGGACTTGCTGGTCACAGTCTGACCAATGATGACCAACACTGTGGTCTGGACTCTGATGACTCCAACTGACAAGGATTCCATCTCCCCCTGTGAACTTTGGATTCAATGCACCCGGTAGAGCACCTTACTTCATCCACCAAAAGACTTACCCCACCAAAAAAATATACTTTATTTTGTCATGAGATGTTGCTGTCATTTGGCCTTATTCACCAACATATGTGTGTGTAAATGTCAAACTATGCCTGAGTGTTGAACTAACTCCACACATCTATACCCTGGGATCGGAGTCTGGTACAGGACACAAATGGGTCACAATGTATCATTCAATGCAGACATGGAGCACAATACTCACCTGTGATGGCCTCAAGCTGCTGAGGGGGTGCTAGGGAAACTGTGAGGACACACCTATTTGGAAGAGTAACATTAAGGCGTAGAGGTCATGCCTCATTTGGAGGTTCCCGGGGAGGGAGTCCCAGGTATGTGTTCCCAGGTGGGAGAACTATGTCCTGCATGCAGGAGTACGGTGGATCAGAAGAATGGTGGCCAGGTCAAGGTTGGATGCACGGAGATGGCACTACGGGGTCTTGGATGACAGTGGTACAAGGTTGGTTTTGGGTCAGGGTTGTGGCCTGCCTCCTGAGTGTGGGTGAGGAGTCTGAAGGTCATCCTGCAGCACACAGTGATCCATTGCAGCTATCTCTGCTGGACGGTGATGTGGCTGGGGCGCGGGATGTTGACGCTGAGGTGTGCAGATGCAGCCTGGATGTGGACAAGTGTCCCTGGATTTTGGATGTGGCTGCTCCGTAGAGGGCAGGGCATTATTTGACACGGATGTTGTTGTGGACCTGGGGGATGGTTTGTCTTACCTTGGAGTGGATCTATCTGGGGATCATGTGCATAATGCTGAGGGTGTTTCAGTGTGAGGTACAGATGCTGGTGATTACCATGGCAAATTAGAGCAAGCTATCCATGATGCACAACATCTTGTGTGCGTGGACACTCTGTGCCTGTGCGGGGCTTCTGTGGTTGGGACACAAGCAGTTGAGCCAGCTGTAAGGGGACAATCCTCAGATGTTGACCTCAGTCCTGTACAAGTCCAGCCTAAGGTGGCTGCTGTTCCGCCATTCATCTATGGATCCCATGCAATCTTGAATATTGGAACTGGAAATGTCTTCATCCTTGGTGAGGGTGAGGAGCGCCTGGCTGTCAATGGCATATGAGTTGGTGATGAGGTCGTGTGAGCATGTGATGGTGGATAGGGGGTCCTGGACACATTGTAGATTGACACGCTGAAAGATGATACCTGTGCCATGTGCCTCACGACGAAAGCATACTACATGCCGAAGCCTTGAGTCCCACTCCCATGGCCTTGCAGGGGTACAGATCCGGTGGGGAGTAGGAGGGACATCACCTGGTGGGTGTAACAGATCCTAGATGGTGTGGCAGCGCTGTGTAGGCAGTCGGAGTTGCACACTCATCATGCAAAGGTGTTGTGTGTGCTCTCAGTGCATGCCTGAGAGCAGGCAGGAGATGTGTGGATGGACCTTGCTTGGAGGGCGCCTGCAACATCACACTGTAGTGTGATGTGGGTCATGCAAGGACCTGAGGGTCATGCAATGTGCACGTTGCATGTGCAGACGGTCCAGCCTTTGGTACCGCGTGGCCGCAACTGTAGCACAGACAAGCCGAAGACAGCCAAATGAATGTGTTGAGGGAGGAGCACCTTTGATGTGTGTGTGTTGCCAAATCTGGAAACTACGTGTGCCGTTGCTGCAGTGGCTGCAACAGCAGGCGGCATGTCCTGGGAATTATGCCGCAATATCCACACAAAAAAGGACTACTGCAACAGGTGTATGTCAAGGAAGGAGTTACCGGTTTGCAATGGCACACCCAGAGACAAAGGATGCACAATCACCAACGATGACTGACACCAGATCATGACACTGAAGGCCGAGCTGTGCACAGGAAACACACCCCAGAAGGTGTTGACGGCCCGTGTGGGGGACTAAAATGCCGAAACACATACACAGCCATGGACATCATGCACAATAGAGAATCAAATACATGAAGAATAGCATGCAGGTTGCTAATCTACACATAGACTCATATACACAATCCTTGATAACCATGCCAGAGATGCCGCATGCACAGTGGCAAGAGACCTGCATTGACAGAGATGAGGCACCTTGGAGGCTGAGGAACACCTTTATTACTCAGGCTCACACCGATGCAAAAGCATCAACATTAACAGACTCACAGGTCTATTGGATTAACATGTGGGACCTACACCGGACATCCCCTTTGCACCACAGATGCTGTAAATCCATTGTACTGGCACACAAGTGAAGGGGTTGAGCCAAAAATCCCCTGCTGCACACGGAGAGGCTGCAATTCCCCATTGAGCATCATATGGGGATGTCCCGCAATATGTCCACCCGTAGCCTCCCATATGTTTCCGAGGAAAGTTGTACACACATTGATGCCTTCATCACAAACCACAATCCCATAACAGATGACCGTCACAAAGTGTGACTATCAATTCATGTGAGTCATGCCATATGTCATGTGCCCCATGGTGAGTCGACATGTATGCATAGTAACATAACCTGCACAGGAGCAGTGCCCACACATTACAAACAACTACCACACCCAAAAAACCTTGCTGCAATCCTTACCCAAAGGAGAATTTTCACCATGTCCGTGCATGTAATGCTGATTCAGCACACGTTGCATTACTCATGAGGAATAGCAGGAGCACAACGATGCCACGAGCAGACAACATGCACAACTACCTGGGGATGAGAGACACACAAGAAGTCAGGAAAAATATAGTCATCCGCATGCATGGTCATGTACTCTACATGAATAAGGTTGACACCATGCCAGTTGTCAATTGAGTGTGTCAAGCTAAAATGTGTGGAATGACATCAGCACTCGAGTGACACATCAGCACACACCTCAAAGTCACTTAGCATACAGTCAGCTGGACACACACATTGCAACACATGCCACACAAGGCTCAAAGCGTGCACACTCAGACCCAGGGACTCACCATTATGAGAAGAAGTTGCATATGAGCTGACTCCGGATGTCCTGCTCCTCCTCCTCCTCCTCCTCCTCACTTGCCTCGTGACCAAGGCCGTCATCCTCCACGGGTGGATGTTCCTGCTCATCGGGATCCAGGATGAGTGGCACAGCTTTCGCCACTGCCATGTTGTGCAGCATGCAGCACACGAGGAAGATTTTTCAGACCTTCACCGGTGCATATGGGAGGGACCCGCCTGTCTTGTGGAGGCACCGGAATCGGCTCTTCAGGAGGCCAAACGTCCTCTCAATCACTCGCCTGGTCTGCCCATGGGCGTTGTTGTAACGGTGATCTGCAGCTGTCCTCGGGTTGCGGAGAGGCGTCTCCAGCCATGGCATGTTGGGATAGCCAGAGTCCCCTACATGGAAACATCATGTAAAGAAGTGGGTCAGGAGATGCCGTCACATACTAAGATACCGCTGAATACTGGACAAACAGACTCTACTCACCAACAAGACATGCTCGTTCGTTGTGCAGCTGCAGCATCATTTCTGGCACCCTGCTACACCTCATGATGTAGGCATTGTGTGCTGACCCTGGAAAACGTGCACAGACATGGGAAATCACCATGTTAGCAAGACACACCACAAGGGTATTAATGGAGTGGTAATGTTTACGGTTACGGAAGGCTACCTCCTGTGCCTGTGGTGGTACCAAAGCCACATGTGTCCCATCAATGGACCCAATTACATGGGGCTCCCAGGGCATAGAACTCACCCTTGATACCTGTCAACTGCTTACGAGTTGGAAAATGGATGAATTCATCCAGGTGCTCCAACATGGCTTCTAAAACATTATGCAGGTCACGGCTGAACATGGTCTGAGACATGCCACCCACATCAGCTATGGTCAATTGAAACGTACCGGTGGCAAAGAAATGTAGGGCTGACATCACCTTGATCTTGGGGGTCAGCGCAGTCGGATAACTGTGTCGCGGTTGGAGGTGTGGTGCCAGCCTGTTTGTCAGGTCCACAATTAACCGTTGGGGGAATCTGTAGCGGCGTATGCAGTCACGTTCCCTCATGGCAGCCAAGTCTGGCATTGGTCGGGGGAGAGGCGGTGCCCTGCAGAAAATTGGAAGGAATAACGAAGATTGAGTACATTACTACACAATGTCAATGAACTGAGCACATGTTCAACAGCTAATACACATATGCCACATACAGAGTCTGGTCTGTGCAATACATCCTGCACACGTATGCCAGCCAGGTGATACTCCTACCAAGAGCCAGCTACAAACATGGAATGTCAAGGTCTACATGACATGCCATGAAAGTAGCTGTGGGCCAGGGTGAGTGAACAGCCAGATACATTACAGGAGTGACATACATCCACATATGTGCATTTGAAGGATGTCATCTCATACAGACAGCTGCCGGCAAGCTAGACGCACAGGTCACATGTCATGTAAAAAGGACAGACCACACACTTTGCCATGAAGGGGTACATGTCAAATATGATCACACAGACATTGAGACTACGCAGATATGTCCTAAGCTCGCAAGTCCCTGTTCGATGCATACAGACACACGTCACGTCTTATTCCACATGTGTCCTGGTGTGCGTAATAGTGTGACATGGGCATCTACACACAGACACATGTTGGATGCAGCTACAGCAGACTGAACACCAACAGCAAGATCATGGGAACAAATGACACACACATGACATAGTCACATCGGGGCACGCTGGTAGTGAGATGTCAGGTGTCATCATCCATGTACCTGGCATCAGGGGACAGTTGCGGGTGTTGGGGACTGTGCCATGCCAGTGATGCAGTGCTTGACAAGTTTGAAATACATGCACACATGTAAAAGGTGTGAAGAGGAAGTGCGCCACATGGTGCCCCATCACACATGACATGTGTACACAGGTCATCACACAACTATTGGGTTAAAACATGAGAAGACATGTGCCAGCTCACTGCCTGACACACCTAGGCCCTACACATGATGCACTGCACTGACAATGACTTGGTGTCCATCCTTGTGCGAGTCATACACCTCCATTCCTTTCCTGTGCGCCTCCTATCACCAGTGTAAGCTGTGAAACGCACCGTACACACGCTCTGAGGGCGTGTGTATGGTCGTATCACAATATGGGGTTTGGGTAGGAGTACGCGTGTGTGCAAGGACCGTGCACACACGTACGTGTACACACTGGTCCTATCTCCATGGTAGTGTTGGCGTAGGCGTACGCCATAGAGATACAGCTCGTACCCGCGTATGTACGGCCCGTATCTCTATTGCGTACGCTACCATAGTGCTATGGGCCTTTCACACGCGGGTACGGCCCGTAGCACTAGGGTAGTGTTGGCGTAGGCGTACGCCATAGAGATACGTTTCGTACCCACGTATGTACGGCCTGTAGCACTATGGCGTATGCCTACGGCAACACTACCATAGTGCTACGGGCCCTACACACGCGGGTACGGCCCGTAGCACTAGGGTAGTGTTGGCGTAGGCGTACGCCATAGAGATACGGGCCGTACCCGCGTATGTGCGGCCCGTAGCACTATGGTAGTGTTGGCGTAGGCGTACGCCATAGTGCTACGGGCCCTACACACGTGTGTACGGCCCGTATCACAATGGCGTACGCCTACGGCAACACTACCAAAGTGATACGGGCCCTACACACGCGTGTGCGGACCGTATCACTGGAGTAGTGGTGCCCTAGGGGTACGTGTGGAACACACCGTACCTGTGTGTGGATAGTGAAATTACATAGGGGACACATGAGGGACAAGTACAAGAGCCTGAATGCATGCTGGTTGTCATGGAGACCGAGTTTCCAGTTCAAAATTTTTCATCAGATGGCCAGCAAAAGTCGGTTGGAGACAATATACTATGTTGCAAAGTGGTTGTTGACTTGACATCATCCTCAAATTTTGAACCATGCAAAGGCACTTACTGGGGTAGGTTTAAAGGGATTGGAGGAAACGTAGGATGCAAATGAGATTGACCAATCACTCTGTACTCCTGTAAATGAAACAGCCCAGCAAGGGAGATATAAGGCAGCCAGGACCCATGAGAGAGCACTTGCCTGCACAACCTTTCATTCCACACCACTGCTGCTGCTTGTGATTCCTCTGGCACCATGTCCAGGCCTGTGGAGAGGGCCCAGCCTGTCACCCAAGAGGAGAATGAGGCGTTGCTGGACGTCATCCTCCCACAGTACCCCTGCCTGTATGGGAGACCAGGGGAGCAGGTGAGTGCTGACTCCACTAGCTGTGACTGTGCCCCTTTTTTGTGTCTGTCACTTCTGGCATTGTGTCCAGGTGTGACAGACATGCAATGTTGTTCATGGTGGGTCCCAGGGGGGGGAATGCCTTATGTCTCCCATGCAGAGCCTGATGTGGTTCATATCTGCACTCCTCACCACTTGCATTGTGCTTACTGTGACAATCACTGCATGGTGCATACCACATTCAGCCTGGCTAATCCTTTTGGGAATGTTGTTTCTGTAGTCCTGATGTGATTCTGTGGTCCCCCCAGTGTGACAGATGACTGTACCCACAGATGTGTGTGAGTTGAGTGTACCTGTGGTGATCGTGTCCAAATGATGTGTGAGGCCCCTGGACATTGGTGTGTGTGTAAGTCCCCTGTCATGTGGGTGAGTGTCTATGTGGAGTGTTGCACCCCAGCTGCATGGAGGATGCATATGCCCTACCCCTCTGATGTGAGCAGGGAGCCGTGCTGTGTGTCTGATGTGCTGAGCTAGCCCCACACCTGTGACTCCCCCCAGTCAAGTGGCACATGTGCAGAGTGATGTTTGTACCCACAGTTGCCAATGTCAGGTGATTGTCCTGTGCCTGTGTGTGTCTGTGTACTCCGCTGAGGTTGCGTCAGTGGCCTGGGGCATGTGACTGCTTTGAGGTGCTGTCCATAATCCTGGTGTTTCTTGAGGTGCAATGAGTTGGCTGCATACTATGCCCTGTTCAAACAAGACTAATTATTCTAATGTGCGTCTCTGTGACATGGAGCAGGTGTATTGATGTTGTCTCACTTTGTCATCCTCACAGGCAGCCGCCTACGCCAAGGGGGAGATTTGAAAGCAGGCCGTCAGGGCCGTGAGGTCGGTGGAGGGTCGCAGTTGGCGCCTGGCCCAGGTGAGGAAACGCTGGCAGGATATCCGGTGCTGGACCAGGAGGATCGCCCGGGTCCTGCTGGAGGACTCACCTCCACGCAAACACGGCGGGCGCCGGCGCCTGACCCACCAAATGAAGCGTGTCCTGGCGGTGGTCTTCCCTGACATGGATAGGCGGTTACAGGAGAAGCAGTAGCAGGAAGGGGGTAGGTACATGTGTGTTTGTTGTGTGTCACCAGCTTTTGGAAGTGCTCAGTCGCCTAAATACACTGCCAGAGTTTATATGTGCAGTGCATATCCTGTTCCCCAAAGTCAACCGGTCCTGTTCTTCCTCCCTTCCCCTCCTTGACATGTGTTCCCTGGTCTGTGTGTAGTCACTCTTGCACAAGGTAATCTAGGCTGGCAGTTAATCCAAGTGCCCAATGCTTGCAGCATCATGTGTGGGGGTGGTCTGTGACATGTGTTGGGACCTTGCCTGTGCCCTGTCCAGTTCAGTCATTTGGGGGTCCATGATTGTTGGCACTGATGCAGAGTCTCAACATAGGAGTGTGAGGCTTAAAATGAACTGCCTTGCAGCATGCATGACCGATGTTGTGGCCTCAGACATGATGTGCATGAGGGGGAGATATGCATAGTGCGGGGACGGTTGCTCCTGTTTCAGTCAGATCTATCCAGGACCATGGAGCAGTGTGGCCACTACAGTCCCCTGAGACACCTTTTCCTAGGAATCATGTGTGTCATCCAACACTGTGGACATTCTCAGTGTCTTCAGCATAGGTTGGCCTCTGTGGCATTGTACCCTGGCCTCATTTGTATTTACGTAAAGTGTGCTACATGTGTACACTGTACAGGGTGACCCAAGGTGGCTTGTGCATTCTCACACTGGCCAGTGCTTGTGTGTCTGTGTACAACTATCTGATGATGGTTGTTTGTCAATAATATGTGTGGTCAGCCCCACGAGGGGTAGTTAGAGTGCAATTAGGATTTAATGGAGCCCATTTTTGTGATCCCTGATTAAGAGGTGTAAGTCCTTCCTCTGTCTCAATCACATTGTCTCAGGTAGGGGGGGGGTTTGTGCGGGCAAGGCCTACATGTCCAAAGCTTATGTCTCCTTGCCAGGTCTGGCCTGTGTGTGATGATAGTCGGAACAGACACTCAACAAGTATTGACCCAGTCATGTTGTGCAGGGTTTAATGTTTGTGCTTTGCAGCATGTGTCAAAAGTTAAAAGACATGGTTCCTGCTCATCCATTTTTGGCAACGGTGTGTGGTCCAGATGCTGTGCTCGACTGTCCACAGACACTAGCTTCTCTGTATAATTCAATATCAAGATCTTTGCTGTTGTGTCATGCTCTCCATTGTTTCAAAGTGGCATGGTGGGTCAACCAACTGTGTAGTGCAGGGCCTACATATGTGTGTAGTATTGTAGATGTTACTCATGATGCTTTTCATGCTATGCACTGTGACCTATGTAGTTTGGACTCATGTGTCATATGTATACAGGTGTCTGATTATTTCCTGTCTCTTCACCTTGCCCACAGCATCGTCGGGGGACACCGAGGGAGACACCGGCACGGACGTGGAGGAGGGATCCAGCACCGGTGCACACAAGTGCTGGGGAGTCTGGCGCAGCAAGTGGCATGAAGGGTGAGTGGAGTCAGGCGGAGGACCTGTCCAGTCCCAACACCGACTATGACGCTGACGGGTCCGAGGCTGAGCTCCCAGAGGGGGCGGAGGCTGCTCCCACAGCTGAAAGCAGCAGTACATCTCTCGCTGCCCCCTCCATTCCCATCACCGCCCTCCCACTTGCTCGGGTCTCTTCTGTCCGTGCTAGGCGACCACATGTCTCCTTCGTGCCAGGCACCGCACCCCTTGCCCCTGTCTCCCCTGCTGCCGTCAATGCAGAGTCTGTGGACATCCTGCGGCAGTTGCAGGTTGGTCAGACATCGCTGCTTAATGTGGGTCTCCTGCAGCGCTCCATCCCCCCCTACCCCTGCACCATCCACACTTCCCACTCCCATGCCTGTCCCAAGCACACCCAGACATCCCCATGCACGCACCCCACCAGACACAGGCAGCACACCAACAGGGAAGGCCAAGCGCACACCTCCAGTCACGCACACACAGGGGGAAGTAGGCACACCCACTGGGTCGGGGGGCAAATGGCAGCCACACAGCCACAGTGGGAATCCGCAGTCCTTATGACCCACTTCCTCCAAAACCACTCCCCTTAGCTCCCCTGCCCAACAGTCGGGCAACAGAGTCCAAATAAAAGATCCAGAAGACTTCCCTCTTCTTTTATTTGGACTCTGTTGCCCAGGGTCTTAATGAGATTTGCCCTTGGGAAAATGCCATCACATGAGATCCGTTTGTATGAATTATGAACACCTTCTCCAGCTGCCCCGGTCTCTTGATGGACCCTCCTTGAATACTGGTCTGGGAAACATCTGGTTCCTTGTATTTAATCCATATTCCCCCTTTTTAAAATAATTCCTTTGAATTATGAACAACCTTTTTTGGTCGCCCTAGTTTCTTGATGTATCTCTCCCAAGTTGTTGATGCCCTTTCACTCCTATGAACTGGCGCACTCCGCATCTTTTCTTTATTCCTTTTATTTACCATTTTCTTAATAGCCTTTCCTTTTCGAACTTTGGTCTAGGAAACTTCTGGTTCCACGCATTCTATTCATATTTCCCCCCTTCGGATTAATTCCCGTTCCTGTCTCTTTCCCTTTCCGAATTACTGCTCCCAGTGAGAGATCTGGCTTGTGCTATCTCGTCTTACATTATTCGTTTCCCTGGGCGAACTATTGGATAGCCACGTCCGGGTTATCCTTCACCTATCTATTCCCCTTTTAGGATTTATTTCATTTACATTGGTTTATTGGTTTCTTCACCCATCTGAATACGCTGAAATCGCTTGCGTCCTTAAGAATGTTAAATATTATACCTAGATTCCTCTTAATCATACCCTGTTTCAACATGGCCGCCAATGCAGATAATTCCCGCTGCTGCATATACGGAGTCCGTTGCCTGTTTCGTTATCTCGCGTAGTCTCGCGAGACTTTCTATCCTCGGTCCCGCGATTGGTCCCAACTTCCTTAAAATCCTGGGTTATTGAACTCAGATGTTTATTGCCAACATGGTTGTTACCCGCTCGCCTAACTCTGGTTATCATTGTACGGTAAGATACCTCCCCTCCCTTCGAGTATTTGGTTCACTATCCCCTGCACCTATTTCCTATATTTGGATGCTTGATAGGGTGTTTGTAACTCATTAATCTCTCCAATGTATATATTTTTCGCCCCTGTGTTTGTTTATTATCGTTGAACGGTGCCCTCTCTCACTGATCCCGTTGCTCAGTCTCTGCACTTGAGTTGTTGTTGACGCTGCACTAGGAAGGGTGTCCACCTCGTTCCTCCCTAAAATGAACTTGGTGTATTTGCCTCTCCTTGCTGTCTTCTGCCTACCTCTTGAGACGGACCATTACCTTATTCCCCTTGAGATCCTGCACTAGACGGCTGGACTTGAGATGCTCTCTACCTTCATCCTTTCCAGCTAGGACTGTGAATATTAGTCTGTGGATCATCTAAATGTACGGCTCTCGCCCAATGGTGGGCCCCCCTTCCCTGGTAAGCGTTTCCTGTAAGGTGGCGACCTAGACCGCTCCTCCTCCCTTCTCACTCCTTTCTCTTTGCCCCTTCTTCTTTTTTCTTCTTTTCCTTTCCCCTCTTCTTTTCCCAGATTATCCATCTACCCCCCGGAAGCTTCCTTACTTTGTTCCTTCCTTCTTTTGTTATAGAACTGATGCACCTATTTATTAGATGTTTAAGTTTGGTCTCTTCAATATTATTTAGAAGAACTTACCTCTAATATCATCCTGCAGTGAAAGGTATTGTTTTCTAATGTTTTTTAGCTTTTTTGCATGTTTATTCACCTTGTGTGTATTATCTTTTTCCTATTAATCTTGTCTTTACTTCTTTGGGTGATTGGTTGCGATATTATTGCTCCGTCTTGAACTTATTCTCTTCACGCTCAGGGTGATGGGTTATTCTCGTAATTGACATCTCTTATGTTATTTGTTCTTCTTCTTATCTCTCGGGTGCACTACGGTTTTATCTACCTCAAGCTGTGCATGAGGCTGGTCGTATGTATCCCACATATCATCCCTTTCTCTACTGGGCCTTTTTGACTCGTACTATGAATACCATTTTCTAACATCCCTGTGACCCTCCGTTTTCTATGAGAACTCTGGAGGTGACACTATTGTATAAACATTTTGTGAATCAACTGTTTTCTTTAAAAAAAAACTTATGATTCCACGATAGGTTTCGCCTGTTTCGTCCCACACGCCCTTTATCATCGTTGCCCTGATGAAGGTGTAGCCCTGTATGGGCGAACACCGAAACGTACGTTGGCTCTTACCTTCTCGTGCCCACCAGAAGATTCTACATGTCCCTATGAACTGGGAATACACAAGTTTGCTTTTTGTCCAATTTGTATATTGTGGATGTTTATTTTAAATCCAATCGGAAATCAATATGTATTATTGAAGCATATATGTTTGTCTTGTCTAACTTATGAGTATGATGCTTGATTGAGTCATCTATGTGTGTTTTTTGTGTGGGATCTTTTGTTCAGGTGTAAACATTGTATTGCCTATTATATTGTCTAGATTTTTTATGCAAGTACTATCATCGTGATTATTCAAACTGAAATAAATCTTGACCTGTTATATCTTCTTCTCTAGTCTGTCTTGGCCCAGACTAGAGACCATACCACGCCTACCCCTATGTCACCCCAACAATGGTGGTACGGCCCGTACCCACGCTCTTCAGGCCTGGGTATGGGCCGTACCACCATTCTTGGGTGACATAGGGGTACGGATCATACCCAGGCCTTAAGAACGTGGGTACGGGTCGTACCACGCCTACCACTATGTCACCACAACAATGGTGGTATGGCCCGTACCCACGCTCTTCAGGCATGGGTACGGGCCGTACCCCAATGTTGGGGTGACGTAGGGGTACGGCCCGTACCCAGACCTTAAGTGTGTGGGTACGGGCCGTACCACGCCTACCCCTACGTCACCCCAACAATGGTGGTACGGCCTGTACCCACGCTCTTCAGGCCTGGGTACGGGCCGTACCACCATTCTTGGGGTGATGTAGGGGTACGTGTGGTGTGACCCGTACCCATGCTCTTCAGGCCTGGGTACAGGCCGTACCACCATTGTTAGGGTGACGTAGGGGTACGGCCCGTACCCAGGCCTTCAGAGCGTGGGTACGGGCCGTACCACGCCTACCCCTACGTCACCCCAACAATGGTGGTACGTCGCGTACCCATGCTCTTCAGGCCTGGGTACGGGCCGTACCACCATTCTTGGGGTGACATAGGGGTACGCGTGGTGTGACCCGTACCCACGCTCTTCAGGCCTGGGTACGGGCCGTACCACCATTGTTGTGGTGACGTAGGGGTACGGCCCGTACCCAGGCCTTCAGAGCGTGGGTACGGTCGCACCACGAGTACCCCTGCATCACCCCAAGAATAGTGGTACAGCCCGTACCCAGGCCTGAAGAGCGTGGGTACGGGCCGTACCACCATTGTTGGGGTGACGTAGGGGTAGGCGTGGTACGGCCCGTACCCACGCTCTGAAGGCCTGGGTACGGGCCGTACCACCATTGTTGGGGTGCTGTAGGGGTACGGCCCGTACCCAGGCCTACATAACGTGGGTACGGGCCGTACCACTATTGTTGGGATGACGTAGGGGTAGGCCCGTACCCAGGCCTTCAGAGCGTGGGTACGGGCCGTACCACGCCTACCCCTACGTCACCCCAACAATGGTGGTACGTCCCGTACCCACGCTCTTCAGGCCTGGGTACGGGCCGTACCACCATTCTTGGGGTGACATAGGGGTACGCGTGGTGTGACCCGTACCCACGCTCTTCAGGCCTGGGTACGGGCCGTACCACCATTGTTGTGGTGACGTAGGGGTATGGCCCGTACCCAGGCCTTCAGAGCGTGGGTACGGTCACACCACGAGTACCCCTGCATCACCCCAAGAATAGTGGTACGGCCCGTACCCAGGCCTGAAGAGCGTGGGTACGGGCCGTACCACCATTGTTGGGGTGACGTAGGGGTAGGCGTGGTACGGCCCGTACCCACGCTCTGAAGGCCTGGGTACGGGCCGTACCACCATTGTTGGGGTGCTGTAGGGGTACGGCCCGTACCCAGGCCTACATAACGTGGGTACGGGCCGTACCACTATTGTTGGGATGACGTAGGGGTAGGCGTGGTATGACCCGTACCCACACTCTTAAGGCCTGGGTACGGGCCGTACCCCCAATGTTGGGGTGACGTAGGGGTAGGCGTGGTATGACCCGTACCCACGCTCTTAAGGCGTGGGTACGGTGCGTACCACAATTGTTGTGGTGACGGGACGCGTCCACTTCCACTTCCGATGTGGCGGGACGCAGGCCTTGGTGGACATGCCCCCCCCCCCCGGAGTGACCAGTCCCTGGAGGTACGGTATGTACAGGGCATGTATACATTTTGCCTTGGGTGGGGGTTATGTTTCTTGCCCCTGCTCCCCACCTTTGCCCCTGGGTGTTGTTCTGACCTTCTGCGGCGTCTGCACCAGGTCGTAGGCTATGAGGGCCGGGATGACACGTAGGATGGGGTCCATGGCTGTCCGTCGTGTACAGGTGCTCCTTCCTCGCGTCCTCCTCAATTTCCCAGCAGTTTTTGCCTCCTGTAAAAAATGCTACGTGCGGAGTGACGTAGGCACGAATCGTACTTGCTGGTTCGTAAAACGCTGCCTGACTCCGTCAGGACGTCACGTACGCAGTGTCCCAGATCGTAATTGTGGGTATATTTTGCGCACTGTCTGGGGCCAATTCGCTTTCTTGATGGGGGAACTATAAACAGGCCCAGACGCTGTGAAATTCCTATAAAGGCTTCAGAAACTTTGGGCAGGAAAATGCCAATATCTAAAAGTGTCATTTTCAAAATTATAATCTAAAATTTGACTTTACTATTAAGTATGATTGTAATTTACAATTCATTTGAATGTAAACAGCACATCTCTATCTTCCCCCAAGCTAAAGTTAGCACTTATTAAATGTAATAAGAAAACCCAGTGTTACTCTATAGAAGAGATAGCCTTACAACAGTGGAAAATGAGTTTTTTCACTGCTAGGACATGTAAAACTGAAGCCATGTGTCCTCACTTTTAAATATAATGCACCCTGTCCTATGAGTCTTTAGTACACAAGATGCAATCCCTCTGCTGGGACACAATGGTACAATACTAGTATCACGTAACACCACAATCAATCCTATTCCACTCAAATAGTCATGGTATGTTCATCACATTTATTATGCAACAAAAAAAAATTCTAAAAAATTACATACATGTATATTCATAAAATCAAATCATACATTTACATGAATATTTAAAAACACAGGATTTCACACCATATATTACTTGACAAATATCAGTTAAAATACATATAACAAACTGTTATGAGCCCGCATAACAGAAAACAACGAGAGACAGTATGCTTTGTCATTTGTTACACATCCTGTTGGGTAATGAGTCAATATCCGTAGTTTGTGATATTTTGCACAATTATATCTACTCCTGAAACCACGGTTCTCCCAAGATTGTGTAGATGAGAAGCGTCGACGCGTTTCGATGGTAAATCTTATTAATCCATCTTTATCAAGACAAGTTTATAGGCTTTAAGTCCTCATTATTTGATCTGGGACTTCTCTATATTTAAAGACGATTTTCCTGATTTATATTATCATCAATGATCCAGATTTCTATTAAACGTCGAGGTAACGGAGATCCGAGCTATCTCTCCTCCTGTGCACCTCACTTGTATGTTTCATGGGCGGATATCCTAATATATATTAAAAAACGACGTGACGGGGATCTGTGATAACTCTCCTTCAATGTGCGTCACCTGTTCCCAAAAATCGTGCGCGAATATTGGCGTCACGTAGCAACTCAAAACGGCGTGACGGGGATCCGTGATAACTCTCCCTCAATATGCGTCACCTATATGTTCGATGTTAGCAGCTTCGAGTGCGGAAATACTCCTATTTCATCTCGTCTTTAGGGCTTACCATAGTTTGAGCGCAGCACCTCCGACACTTGACTCTCGGGAATGCTGATGTCGGAAAACGCACTCTCTTTAAGGACTGTGGCAGGTCACGGTCTGAATGCTTGGGGTGGCCGAGTTGAGGTAATTTCGTTACATGGCCGCAAAGTGTCTGGTAGGCCTTGGGAAGTGGCGCGCTTAGCGCGCCCTGAAATCAGGGCAGCAGGATGGACTGAGCAACCCCGAGGCTCCCACAATGGTGTAGAGAAGCTGTGCAGCGCTACATATACACTGGAGTGAGGGGTGCAACAGTCTCCCCCACAAAGCTCTTGGCTGCACTCTTGAGAAATGATGCACAGGTTGAGGTCTGGTACTGTGGTCATCTTAAGATGTGCTGGCAGGCTGCATGCGAATGCAGGAGGCCAGGCTCACAATGGTGCAAGTTTACAAGAAGCACCATGCGTACAGGGGGAAATCAGCACGCCAGCCAGGCTCACAAGGGTGTGAGAATCACCCATATCCGCTGTGCTCAGGCACCAGCTGGTAATTAGGAGTGATCCCCAAAATGTTTGACGAATGGTGCATGGGAATTACATCTAGGAAGGTCACAAGGCCATTTATGTTACTGAAGAAAAAACAAGGTGCAAGCCATCAAGCCCTTGGAGACACTCTTGGGATGTAGTAGTCCTTGCTGCAGGGCAGAGGGCAGCTGGTAGCAGGGCAGCTCACACAGGCAGGGGAAGCAGTTCCTGGAAACAGCCAGCACAGCAAGATGGAAATCATTGAACACAGCAACCTTAACTCCAGCGCAAGATCTTTCAGGTCCAGTACTACACTAAAAACTGTGGGTTCAGAGCCCCTGCACTGATGCTCTGGGGTCCCGCTTCTAGAAGTAGGAGAATTTCCAGCAAGGTCTGACAAATTCCAGGAGTTTTCTGCCTCCCCTGCTCTGGCTCCAGACATCAGTAAGGTTTAAACAAGTCCTTTGTGTGAGGGAAGGACACAATCTATACAAATGTAAAGAGTCAATGCCCCTCACTATCCCAGCCCAGGAAGATCATTCAACATGCAGATGAATGCAGATGCAACCTTATTACACCCAGCCCTCCCTCTGTGATGGCTGTCTGGAAATTATGCACAAGCTCAACTGTCACTCTACCCGAGACATAGATTGGAGTCAGACTGCAAAGCCCATAGAGTTATAAGCACAGAGAAATGCTCATTTTCTAAAAGTAAAAGACACACAGATGATGTGAGCCCGGGGGTCCCGGGCTCATGTCGGAATGCGGTGCAAATCAAACATTCACCCCTGTCAATAGATCTGGGTTAAATCTAAAGTACCTTTGCTCACCATGCCACCCCAGTTTAGACCCAGCCATATGCAAATCAGTCTTGACCCTGTGCCTCATGGGAACAGTCCAGACCGAACTGCCAAGCCATGTTCTCCCTGGACCAGAAACAAGCATCCTGGGACCAATTTCAGGGCATCACCCCATATCAGCCAGGCTAGCTTGAATCCAGTGGCACAGTGAGCCCAGGACCAACGTCTGGGCATACACGGCACACTTAGGGCTCGAGAGCAAAAGACACACAGATGATGGATGGAATGCAGAGCAAATCAAACATTTACCCCCAGTCAATAGATCTGGGTTAAATCCATCATTCTTTGGTCACAATGCCACCTCAGTTTAGACCCAGCCATATGCAAACCAGTCCTGACCCTGTGCCTCATGGGAACAGTCCAGACCAAACTGCCAAGCCAGGTCCTCCCTGGACCAGAAACAAGCATCCTGGGACCAGTTTTGGGGGATCATCTCTCATCAGCCAGGCTAGGTTGAATCCAGTGGCACAGCGAGCCTGGGATGCATGTCTGGGCACACTGTCTGTCTATTTCAAACCAACAGACAAAACCAACACCTGGGATGCAAAATGTTTCCACCCATACAATTTAACAGACAATGGGGGATAGTCTCAAGAACGTGTGATAACTACTGCAGAATCAGCTTAACGCAACTCTTCACATCGCAGTCTATCACGGGAAAATAACTCTGTGTTAACGTGGTATTCTCAACCCGGCGGCACCATGCGATAGTCCCATGGTAATGCATCAAATGACCGCGATCAAAAGCAATGCGACGCCGAAAAAATCGAAACACGAACACAAAAAAAGCTGCGATGAGGCCAATCGCGAGACAAAAATCAGCAAAAACCAGCCACAGGCCTGCAATTCCCACACATCATGCGGGAAAATGCACTATAAAAGTTGAAAAAAAAACACAGGACTTCGGGGCCAGGGAAGGGCAAGGACAAGAAGAGTAGAAAAAAGCGGTTCAGTCTGCAGGAAAACAGGATCCTGATAATTGAGGTGATGGAACACCATCAACTACTGTTCGTCACCTCCACTGTGTCATTGGCAACTAAAAACGGAATATGGCAGACCATCATGGACAAGGTGAATGCCGTCGGAGTGCTGAAGAGGAAAATGGAAGAGGTCAAGAGGCGCTGGAATGATGTCAAGCACGAAACCAAGCAGAAACTCACAAACACCGGAAGGCAGAAATGCAGACTGGAGGTGGGAGCCCAGCGCCACAGATGGAGCTGGACGAGGTGGAGGAAATGGTGTCCACAGTCATCAGTGGGGAGACGGTGGCAGGAGTTGGGGGACCGGACACTGCTCAACATGACCGGACACAACAGCTACAGGGTGAGTAACGACCAGGGACTGGGCGGGGACAGGGGAGATGGGCACAATGGCACACATGCACAAGTTGGCATAGCACATTTGCGGACAAACCATGCCCCAGACCCCCAACTCCCACCAAGAGACCAATGCACCCAAGTATGCAACATCACAGCACTTAATAAGCACAGAAGTCAGAGGCACACCGCATGTAAGGGATAAGGGGCAGCCAAATCAGAGCTGCTGGGGCAACTCCCACAATATGCAGCACTCACACATCACATGCAGAGCACATCAACATTGACAACTATGTGGCACAATCCGCATCACATCCACAACAGAACAGAGGACACAACTGGTGCCGCTTGTGTGCAGTAACTGGCCAATCACATATGGCATTGCAGGGAAATGTGAGTTGACAATGCACAAGTACAAACACACATCCGTGATGTTGTCAAAATGTGCACTGTCCCGCATCATATTGGCAGCTCCCCACAACAGTCACAATGTACACGGTCATTCAGTCTGAATGTAAACATGTACAATGTGTCAACATACATGTGAACACAATGATAAACTGCATCTCCCACTCACATTGCAGAGGGAAATTCAACACTTCCTGCAGAGCAGTCCCAACCTCTCTTCTCTGATGATGAAGAGGACCACCACACCTTCAACTCTGATGCCCTCCAACAGCTCGTTGAGAGCCTCCGCAGCCCACTTCCAGGAGCAGGGCAGCCCAGCTGCTACGAGGAGAAACCACCCCCTGCACAGAACACATAGCAGGCAGCACCCACCACAACGGCTGCCTTCCAGTACCCCCACGACAAACACATGGCCTTCCAACACTGTGTGTTTTGGTGCCCGGAGAAGCTGGCTTAACAGGTGCAGGTGAGGTTCGACCGCGGGAGTTGGGACTCATGGGGAGGCTCATAGAGACCATGGAGGAAAGAGCGGAAAGAGCATCTGCCATGGCTGCACACCAGCGAGATGTAGCTGGGTCCCTCAATGCCATAAAGACCCTCCTCATCGCATTGCTGCCACAAGGCCTGGCGCTGATGCATGCTGTTGCTACCACTCCATCCACATCTCCGGCCCCTGATGTGTCAATGCCACACAGTGCGGCACACATTCCACCTCCGGTTCCTGAGGTGTCACTGCCACACAATTCGGGAGACAGAACACCACCACCCACATGTGAGGCACATGAAACACCAGAGGATGAAGATGCAGATGAATCTGCCTTGGTGGTGAGAAGGAAGCGGTAGCATTCATCTCCGCCCTATGGCCTGTTTTTGCTTGGTTCTGCCCTCTGCATCATCCCCTTCCACTGTCCCCCGATGCGCTCTGCGACACTCACCTTGAACCTTGACATGGACTGCCATATTCTGTTTGGCTACCATTGACACAGCTATCAGACTACATACTGAACTCTTCCTCTTCTGATGTACCTGTCATTTCCTGAAGGACTCTGGCTGGCCCTACACGGGCCAACAATGTGAAGTGATGTTTGCATGCCCTGTACTGCTCCAGCTTCAAAACTCCACTGATTGTGCAATAAATATTCGTGGTCATACTAATGTGTCATGCCTATGATCTTTCAAGTGTGGAAGTATGGATGAATGTAGGGTCAGTGATTCTCCCTTCTTTCCATGTTGCTGATGTTGTGGGACTTGGGTCACGGGTGACACATTGTCGATTGCAGCACGGGTGGTGCCGACACTACAACGGGGACACACACATTAGTTACTTCCTTGTTCAGCCCAGGACGGAACCATGCCCAGCGCCCCAGGGTCATTGTTCACACCCTTATGCTGGACTGGCATGCGCCAACACAGCCCACTTGGCTTATGCTCACAAGGGGCGACGACAACGCTACATGTCCCAGGTCTTCCCTGTAGGGATCTGCTGCTCACAGGTCTAGTTGTCAGCATGCCGCAGCCACTCCCTCACTGTTGGTTTACACCCACACCACACCCATCCAGCACAGTCATCACAGGACATGTGACCCTGCCAATATAAAAGGCCTGGCGCACGTGCTGGACGCAATTTCCACTCTATAACTGGGTGTCTCCGTGTGGTTCTCATTTATGCATTAGGGGCTAGGTCCCTGCCACAACACATTGCACAGTGCCAGGGGTGACATGATGGTGTCCGCACCACAAGACTCACACATAAAGGGTCCATGGCTTGCAGCGTACAGACTTGGTGGCACCATATACACTGCGGCAGGCACAGGCACACCACCACGGGACGGTGTCTTTCAGTGCACTGAGGTAGGGGCACCTTAAGTGCTGAGCGGGTGTGCAGCCTGCAATGATGTGCCATCCTGCTGGTCCGGACTGGTGGGATCAGTGTGAGCCCTGCTGGACCGCAGTGTATGCCTGAGCCAGTGGGCAGTGCGGACCTACCGACACGTGGCATCGCCTCGCGGTTCCCAGGGTTAGTGGCACCTCTAGAGCTGAGCGGGTGTGCAGCCTGCGATGATGCCGTGTGCACTGGTATGTTCCCTGCCATTGCGAACTCAAGACCCAGAATCAAGTGTGTGACCTGGTGGCCCGCTTTGTGGGGCTGCATGATGTGGAGGGTGCCATGACCGCGGGCCCCGGGCTTGGAGCTTCCACCGGCACGTGGCGGGCCCTCTTGGAGACAAGCCGGTGGCGGAAGGTGAGCAGTGAGGCCTAGTTGCGCAAGGGTGGGCAATCACCGCTGGGCTGCGGGAGAGGCTGGGGTGCATCAGCGTGTGTGCGCAGGGCGGGCAAGTGATGATGCCGTGTGCTACTGTATGGACTCTGACATTTATGTCTGTGGAAACTGTTTTAGATGAGGGACCTGGGGGACTGCAGTGTGAACCAGCACGTGGTTGGAGACACATCGATGGAAGCAGGTGAGCAGTGAGGCCTGGGTCCGCAATAGCGGCACTCTCTCTCCCTCTCTCTCTCTCCCCCTCTCTCCCTCTCTCCCTCTCTCTCTCCCTCTCATTCTCTCTACCTCTCTCTCTCCCTCTCTTTCTCTCTTTCTCTCTCTCTCTCTTTTGCTCTCTCTCTCTCTCTGTACTTTGATGAGCGCATGACACACCTTCTTTTCTAGGTTTTTTGTCTTGCAGGCTGTGACTTGCAGAATGTCCTGAGGAGACGCGCCATGACTCTTCAGAATTGTTGTTTTGGGTTTATTCTGTAATAAACAAACATTTTTTAAGGTTGAAAAGAATCGCAGCCCATAAAAAACATATATATAATTACAAATAGAGACAAATTTCAGGCAAGAAATTAAATTCATTCAATAATCCAGGGAGATAAGCAATGAATTAAGAGGTAAAAGACATTAAATAAAAAACTGTTATGATTTACCTGGCCAAGTGGAAATGATATTGCCTTGCTCAAGGTAAAGAAACAAAATTGTAAAACATATGATTCATAACTGGAATACACCCTACATGAAATTAGGCAGATACAATCATTATTTGTGTATACAAGAAAGAGAAATGTACAACAAGTGGTTGTAAGAGCAGAATCTACTACACAAGAATCAAAGAAATATCTCACATCTAAATCAGAAGAAAGATTCCTTGACTGAACTGCTCACAATGCAACAATGTGATCAAAAGGTGATAACATTTCACACTCAAAACAGGCTGGAAAAACCAAAAAAAACATTTTACAACTTGTCTGACTACAAATGTCATCGATTTGATAATTTGTTCATGTGGAAAAGCACATCTGGTTCAAACAACAAATAAGGAATATATATACCGAATTTAATATATTTTTTAAGGTGGTCAGAGACTTCAGAATTAATATATGTATGTATATGTTTTTTCTATAGCACAAACATAGTCAAAAGGCAGTGGAAAACTCTAAAAATGGTCAAACACACACATAAAGACAGTGAGTTATCGGAGAGGAAGCTGGATATTGTATGGTTGATGCATTATTATTGTTTTTAAAGATATGTGTCTTTAACACTTTCTTATATTGGATGAGCAGTGAGGAGGTCCTGATAGATACTGGATGTTGTTCCACACAGGTTGTTGACAAAGCAGTGATGTAATTTCCTGTGCATATGGATGATGCGAATCCAGAGATGCCACATCCTGTGAGGATAGATGATGGTAAATGCAGTGGTGTCACTTTCTGTGCAGATGGATGATGGGAAATGAAGTCCTCTTTCTTGGCTTCTTCCTTTAATGGTGGAAAACAAGTGATGTCACTTCCTGTGCAGATGGATAGTAAATCAAGGGATGTCACTTTCTGGGCAGATGGAGGGCTGGAAATTGAATACTTGTTTTGCAAATGGACGATGGAAAATCAAGTGGTGTCACCTTTAGTGCAGATGGGTGATTGGATAAACATCATATTTAAACAAATAATGGAACATACACTATAATTCTATGTAAAAGTAATAATATACGCCATTGTTGGGTTAAGATTAGGCCTCGAGTTTCAGTTAAGGCAAGGGCAAGGTTAAGTGAAATTACATTTTAGTTACGGAATGTATTCCTTCATTTTGGGAATCATATTAAAGCAATTTAAATATTTTAATCGCATTCAATTTAATTGATATAACTGCATCTGTAAGGGTTTCATAATTGTTTTGAATGTATTAAATTGAAATGTATGTACTTAATAGAAATGTAAATAAATATTTGAATCGGTAAGAGATCATTTTGGGGGCATGGCCAGATGTTACCAGCTAGATGTGTTTTCTTGGCACTTCCGCTGGAGGTTGATGATCTTAGTGGCTGCAACTCTTAAGAGACACAATCTACTTCATCAGGAAACTGCTTTGCAGCATTAAGCAAGGAGAGGAGTAGATTGTCTGGCCAGCTGCATATGCAGATGGGTAATGGAGTAGAACCCATGGCAAGTTGGGTCTCTCAAAAGCAGTGGCAAAAAATAGCTGTATTAGAACGAATACCTGGTAGAGCTCCCTAAAGTTGGAACTTAAGGTGCCCTGACTCAAGACTGCCAGTGTAATATTTCAGGACAATTGCAAAAAACAGTAGGATTAAGGAATCATCAAAGTGAAATATAACCCCATTTGTAGACAATTTACAGACTTGCTGTTCTCTTTATGTGAATATAGGACAGCGTCTAACAGGCCAGTATGGTGTGTGGTCTCAAATAAAGGATGGAAGAGATGAAAGAGCACAAAGTGACTTCAGGGAACAAGGAGTGTCTCTAAGATAAACTTGAATGTGTCAACAAAAGCGAAAGATGGCTAAAAGTGCACAAAATATCCCAAGATACCCAATGTGCAGTGGATGTATGCATACAGTAACCCCTTGAGAGGTAAGCAGAAGCCAATGAGGAGTGGACAACAAATAGTGGCACCAGTGGCCTCATAGGATGCTTTTGCGGGCATGGTAACTTTTCAAGAGGACTGGGAAAATCTGACACATACACCCATTGAAGCGCTGTCAGAGGGATAGTTGGTGTCGTCCTAAAGGGAGAGTGATCCACAACTCATGCTTGTTTCAAGTTGGCCCTCTTGCTCTAAACATATTTGGAGAGATTATATGTCTCCTGAGATTCTCTCTGAGGTGAATTTCTAATGTCCTACTAATGTGACCTGGATACAGAGGGGACTTTTCTCTGGGGGCTACCCTCATTTGGTGGTGTATTGACAGTGGGTTATAGCATTCATTCATTCCTTCCATTTTGGATTTAAATGCCTCTCCCTTGTCTATCCCCTTTATGATTATTTTTCTGAACTAAAGAAGCATGGGATCCAAAGTTGCAGGTATCACATCCTCTTTCCCAGAGACACAAAGTACTACATTTCTCACTACCCATTGCCTTTGGTATCCCCTTCTGCTTTCCTTGTCCTCTCTTCATTACAAACATCCTTAGTGGTCCCTCTTACTTTCCCCTTAGCTTTTCCTCTGATTATTCCACAGTTTTAACCATTCCATGGTTATTGCATCATTATAGGATGTCTAAGCATCATCCAGGATCTCATCATGCAGCATGACTTTGCCTACTTAACTTGAAAGGGGAGAAGGACATACTTGACCACCCCCACCATCTTCATTCTGACCATTCCAATGAAATATAGATCTGGACCAAGGGCTAGGCTACAAAGTAAGAGCAAGAGGTGCAGCTTAAGAAAATGAATAGGAGCTGATAATATTGTTCGACATATTGTAATTGTAATTGCATTTATATACCACTTGCTACCCCTGATGAGGTGTCAAAGTGCTTTTTTTTGGTGAGTAGCACACCACTCCGAAATCCATAAAGGATTAATGGTGAATTAGAACAGCGAAATATGAAATTGATTTGAGTGGTGGATATGTTAGTCAATTATTTGCATTGAGAAGGACAGTGGAGGCATAGAAGAGGGGAAAAGGTTTCTATTTATATAGTGCTTGCTTCCCTTGACAGGGTGTTGAAGTGCTTTTTCGGCAAGTAGCACGTTACTCTGGAACCCATAAAGTATTAGTGGTGAATTAGTGTAGTGAAATATGAAAGTATTTTGAGTGGTGGATATGTTAGTCAGCTAACCTATCTCTAGTGTAACGTGAGCTTAGCGCTTTGCGTACTCAGCGTGTCTGATGTTGGGAACTGCTGGCTTTAGGCTTTTTAAAATCTCCTCGTTCTGTATTTAATTAAAAATTTTGTTCAGTATTATACCCTGTTTTTAATTATTAGGTCCCCTGCTTGCACTATAATTTTGTTACTCACCGCTGTTGGGCGGGCCCCTCTCCCGGTCTTATTCAGGACGTTAGGCGGCCATCTTGGGAGTGCTCCGTGAAGCCTGCCAGCGCCAGCGTGTAGCTCGGACACTCTAGCTGTCCGAAGGACGATAGACGTTTTAAAAGGGAGGTTAACTGTCTGCTCCACATTGCTAACCTATCTCTAGTGTAACGTGAGCTTAGCGCTTTGCGTATTCAGCGTGTCTGATGTTGGGAACTGCTGGCTTTAGGCTTTTTAAAATCTCCTCGTTCTGTATTTAAGTAAAAATTTTGTTCAGTATTATACCCTGTTTTTAATTATTAGGTCCCCTGCTTGCACTATAATTTTGTTACTCACCGCTGTTGGGCGGGCCCCTCTCCCGGTCTTATTCAGGACGTTAGGCGGCCATCTTGGGAGTGCTCCGTGAAGCCTGCCGGCGCCAGCGTGTAGCTCGGACGCTCTAGCTGTCCGAAGGACGATAGACGTTTTAAAAGGGAGGTAAACTGTCTGCTCCACATTGCTAACCTATCTCTAGTGTAACGTGAGCTTAGCGCTTTGCGTATTCAGCGTGTCTGATGTTGGGAACTGCTGGCTTTAGGCTTTTTAAAATCTCCTCGTTCTGTATTTAATTAAACATTTTGTTCAGTATTATACCCTGTTTTTAATTATTAGGTCCCCTGCTTGCACTATAATTTTGTTACTCACCGCTGTTGGGTGGGCCCCTCTCCCCGTCTTATTCAGGACGTTAGGTGGCCATCTTGGGAGCGCTCCCTGAAGCCTGCCGGCGCCAGCGTGTAGCTCGGACGCTCTAGCTGTCCGAAGGACGATAGACGTCTTAAAAGGGAGTCATGCAGACGCGCAGCGGTCTCGCGCAGCGGGATCGCCGGATCTCCGCCGGAGTTACGCCTGAGTTCAGCCCGTCTGCGCCCGTCCTTGCTGAGGCCGGGCTGCTGGGCGGGTTGGACTCGAGGATCCCCCACCTGTCTCATCAGGTAGTGAGGGAATATTCCTTACATGAGTTGCTAGCTCTGAGACCACTGCCTCTAGCGTGTCACCTTTGTTTGTCGCCGGAGGCTTTGAGACGCTCCTCTACCTGTCGCACATGTGGGGTGGTGCTCCGTCCTTCTTCCACATGTAGGACGAGACCTCGAACCTCTTTAGCCTTGCGGACTATTACTCAACCTAGAAAGGGCTTCCTGATCAATGCTAGGTCGCTTATTAAGAATAATATAGCGTTTCATGAGTTTGTGTTCGATAGGCAACCTGATTGGGTATTCGTGACGGAAACTTGGGAGTCCGATTCTTCTGGACATGATCTTATACTGGCGGTACCTGAGGGCTTTACGATTTACAGACAGGATAGAGTGGGACGCAGAGGGGGAGGGTTGGCAATTCTTTGTAGAGCCTCACTTTCATGTACTATAAAATCCCTGTCGGAGACCTCGGACCCCTTTGAGGCTCTGTATTTTTGTATTTCGTTTTCTCCTACAGTCTCTTTTACTGGCATTCTCGTTTACAGACCGCCTGGTTCTAGAGCCAGCTTCTGCTCCGAACTATTCCGAATCCAGGAGCCCTACTTTGGTAAATCACATTTTACCATTCTTGGGGATTTAAATTTCCACTTGGACGATCGGGGAGCCAAGGACACCTCTCAGTTGATGGACTCACTGGAAGCCTGTGAGTTCACTCAGCTGGTAAAAAGTTCAACTCATCAGACTGGTCATATATTGGATGGGGTGTTCACCAACAATTTTAGACTCTCAGTTGGCTCTCCCATACCCTTGGCCTGGTCGGACCACCTGGCAGTTCCTCTTGAATTTCTATCTTGGGTTGAAGAGCCCCGTAATTCTGCCACTAGTAATAGTGGTCTGAAAAGAAGCTATAGGAATATCACTAATGAAACCCTGGCTCCTTTTCTAAGAGGCTCTGAGACTTCGACTCCGCGAGATGTGGATGAGGCGGCCCAAGAGCTTGCCAAGTCCATCACTATAGCGGTTGATGTGCTAGCCCCTGCCTCCCTGCGGTATGTGGCTCGGCGGAAACCTTCAGCGCCTTGGTTCACAGAGTCTTTAAGACTCCTAAGACAAACTTGTAGATCTAAGGAGAGAAAATGGCGTAAGTCATGGGATCCCTCTGATAGAGAGGATCATAAACGGATGTTACGTAATTATAAAACCAGAGTGATCAAAGAAAAGCAGGAGTTCTTTTCGAATCTGACGATCTCTCTTTCTTCGCCCAAAGAGTTATTTAAGATCGTGGACTCTTTATGCTCCTTTCAGACACCTGATCCAGTTGTGAGCTCACAGGAGGTATGTTATAACATCTCTGAGTTCTTTTATAAGAAAATTTCGGATATTCACCTCGCCTTAGAAAGTCAGAGGAATTTGCTAGATGATCACTCTCTTCTTGACATTAAGGTAACAGAATCTTGGATAAGAGATCCAAATAAGACTCTCACACTTTTTCCTCCGCTCTCCCTCGAGGGGCTGAATCTCCTGTTAGACAGGACTAAGTCTGCCTCTCCTATGGACCCTTGTCCCTTGAAAGTTTTAAAGGATTGTAGGGACATCATTTTGCCTCCATTGTTGGAAGTAATGAATGGGGCTTTGGCCAAGGGTATCTTCCCTTTGGCCTGGAAAAAGGCCACAGTGAAGCCTATTCTTAAAAAATCTTCCCTCGATCCTGGAGTGTTGAAGAATTTCAGACCGATTTCCCTGTTACCTGCTCCTGCAAAGATACTTGAAGCCCACCTTAACCTTCACCTTTCCACCTTTCTCGATTCCTCTGAGTTCCTTGATAGCTCTCAGCATGGATTCAGGAAAGCTCACAGCACAGAATCTGCTCTAACGATGGTGGTCAATAACATTCGTCGTAAGGTCGATCTTGGTCAGACGACCATTCTGGTCCTATTGGATCTTACTGCAGCGTTTTATACCCTGTCTCCCTCTACTTTAACATCTCGGTTACGGGAGGCAGGGGTAGCAGGACCGGCTTTAAGCCTTCTTGACTCTTTCTTACATTTCAGAGAGCAAAGAGTCATGCTTGGAGAGTTCCTCTCCCCTGCTAAATCTTTGCAATGTGGGGTGCCCCAGGGGTCGGCCTTAAGCCCGACTCTATTCAACATCTATGTGGCCCCCCTTGCAAGATTAGTAAGATCTCAGGGGATGGAGGTGGTGTCTTACGCCGATGACACGCAAATTATGGTGTCCCTAGCCCACTCTGTTAGTGTTTCGGCGTCGGGTTTTAGGTCATGCATGCAGTTGGTGGCGGAGTGGATGATTCTAAACTCCCTAAAATTGAATGCCGACAAAACTGAGGTCCTGGTCTTTGGTAAGGACCAGGACATTTGGTCTAGTGAGTGGTGGCCGATAGCTTTAGGAACTTGCCCCATTCCGTCCCCATCGGCTAGGAATCTCGGCGTTATCTTTGATACTTCATTGTCCATGAACCTCCAGGTCAATAGGACGGTAGCCACTTGCTGGGGAGTCATTAAGATTCTTAAAAGAATCCTTCATTATCTGTCCCCTCAGGCACGTAAGCAAACCGTGATTGCCCTTGTAGGTTCTAGGCTGGATTATTGTAACGCATTATATGTGGGGATCAATAAATGCCTTATCCAGCGCCTTCAGGTTGTGCAGAATGCGGCCGCCAAATTTGTCCTGGCACTTCCAAAGGACTCTTCCGCAACTACGGCCAGGAAGAACCTGCACTGGCTCCCTATCCACCATAGGATTTCATTTAAACTGCTATGCCTGACTTACAGAGCCCTGTTGGCTGGCCCCGTTGACGCTCTGGGGTCTTTGCTGACCCGCTACATTCCCAGTAGACGTATTCGCTTCTCAGATTCTAATCAGCTGGTGGTCCCTCGCTCCAGGAAGGTTAGATGGGGCAGCAGAGCTTTTTCCATCGCTGCTCCACTTTTATGGAACACTCTCCCTTTGGAGATTAAGTCCCAACCTTCTATGGCTCTTTTTAGGAAGGCACTTAAGACTTGGTGTTTTACAAAGGCCTACCAATAAGTTCCCTTATCTCTCATCCAGTTAGCTCTGCTTGGCTAGGCGCCTTGACGCCCATTGGGCTTAGTAGCGTGGTATAAATCGGAATTCATTCATTCATTCAGGTATTTGGATTCAGAAGGATAGGGAAAGGAAAGAAGAGGGAAAAAAGGTTTGCATTTATACAGCGCTTGCTTCAACTGGTGAGGTGTTAAAGAGCTTTTTCGGTGAGTAGCATGCTACTCTGGAACCCATAAAGGATGAGTGGTGAATTAGTACAGTGAAATATGAAATTAATTTGAGTGGTGGACATGTTAGTCTGTTGTGTGGATTGAAAAGGATAGTGGAGGGATAGAAGAGGGAAGTATTTAGAGCATTTTTTGTTTTTGTTTGTTTGTTTGTTTCGGAACTCATAGCAGTAGGAGGAGGCTTGGGATGAGTAAACGGGAGATAGAGGGGGATGAGTCAGAGAGAAGGGTTTAGAAAGGCTTGTTTTGAGGAATTGGAATAGTAAAAAAGAGGTATGAGATAATGCAGGGAGTGGTAGAGTAGGGAAGAGTTTAGAAAGGGTTATTTTGGGGATCATTGTAGTGGTATGGTGTGTGCATTGGGAAGAGAAGTAGAAAGAGGCTTGAGATGAGTCAGAGAGTTGAGGTAGAGGATATATTGAGAGCGGTATAGGGTGAAAGATAGGGTAGTGCATTGGATATGCTGAATTGGAAGAAAAGTAATAAATATATAGAGCCATAAGCACATGGAAGGTATATAGATGCATAAAGGAAGGTAGCATATGTAGATTAAAGATGCATTAAATAAACTCTGGCTTTCAAGTGTTGTACTTTAAATTAATTGTATTTATTCATTTATAAATATATATATATATATATATATATATATATATATATATATATATATATATATATATATATATATATATATATATATATATATATATATATATATTGTAAATCAGTAGTGAAGCAATTGTAGATAAATAGGTATGATAAAAGCTTTACTTATTTATGCAGTCACATATATACATGTTAAAAACATATAAGAATGTTACTATCAGTAATAGGTACATTTTTTAAGCAGAACTAATGAATATCTATCTCTATATGTTTTTTAAACGTAATTATTCTACACATTTATATCAAGCAATACACATATATTGGTACATAGCTATAGTACAAATAAATGCTTAAATATGGAGAGATATGCTGTATATTTCTGTTTGCATATGTTGGTTATGTGGGGAAGAGACAATTAATGAGTAATTTTCTGAAGATAAGGGGGTTTTCCGTGGATCTTCTGTTGTTGGGTAAAGAATTCTATAGTTTGTCTGCTTGAACGGAGAATGATGTGCCACCCATTTTATTTCTTGTGTCTTGGGATTTTGAGGTGAGGTTCCACTCTAAAGTAGAGGTTCCTTTGTTGAATGTGTTTGGTGATTTTATACCTGATGAAGAGCCGTTCTGTTCCATGTATCAATTTGTGGGCGATACAGAGCAGCTTGAACGTGGATCTTCTGGCAACCAGTAACCAATGCAGGGCTTTCAAGGCAGGGGAGATGTGGTCTTGCGGTTTTATATATCAGAGTAGTCGGGCAGCCGAGTTTTGAATCCGTTGTGGTGTTTTCGTGGTTGTTAAAGGTGATCCGTGGTAGAGGCTATTAGCGTAATAAAGTTTGGACAGAACAAGGGAGATGGTAGCCTGGGCCATTTGTGAAAATCCCAAATGGGGGAAGATTTGTCGCAGAGTTTTTATAGTAGCAAAGCTTGATGTTGCTATTTTGTCCTCTTGAGCATTCATCAATAACTTTAGGGAGTGTTCTCAGATCATCAGACCATGCAGTGAGGGGGTCATAATGTTTTTCAATTGCCACACTTGAGTATTTACATTTTGGAAGCATTCTATTGAGATAGCTCCACATCAACCATTTATCGACGGCTCTAGAACAACTGGAAATTGGCGAGTTTCCAATGTTTGGGCATTCCAGTTGAAGGAGTATTTGTGTGTCATCTGCATAGTTATTGCACGTGAGGTGAAATTGATTGGTCAGTGCCGGTAATGACTTCATGTAGATGTTGAAATGTATGGGTGAGATAATAGAGCCTTGAGAGACACCTGGTTTTGTGAAGTATGGTTTGGACGAGAAAGGTAGGGTATGGATGACATTAGTTTTGTTGTGAAGGTAGGATGAGATCCAGTTTTCCCTTTGTATCAGAGTGTCATGGTCAACCATGTGAAAGGCAGCAGAGCGGGCCAAGAGAAGTTGCGCAGCAACCCAGTTGCAATCAACTGTCTTCTTCAGGTCATCCAAGATGGCAAGGTGGGCCAATTCTGGGCAAATTCTGGGCCTCTTCCTGGACGGACTCCCATTTGGAAGTTTGAAAATATGACATTCTCCTCAATGAATTGTGACATCTGGGCAAACGCTGCTCCTTCTATCAGTTTGACCAGGAAAGGTCCATTTGTAATCGGTCTGTAGTTGTCAGGGTTCAGCAGGTCCAAGTTTGTTCTCTTCAGTAATGGGCGTATGTATGACTTTTGGAGTTCTTCTGGAAATACTCCAGTAGTTAAGAAGTTGCTGATGATTCTCCTTACTGGAATGGCATCAGAGGGCTGCCAGAAGGCCTGCTTGCTTTGACCAGGTCCATAAATCATTGTGTGAAATATCTTGGAAGGAACAGAGAGGCTGGGTCAGAGTGTTCTTGGATTGTTTTTTTGTAAGAGGGTTAGTGCTGATGCTTTGGCTCTGTTTTTAGTATGAGTCCAACGTGTCTGCTTTGTCCGAGTAACGACTTGCCAGTTTGCCTGTGAAATCTTGAGTAACGGGATGATCTCTTTCTAGGCAATTTGGTTTACGAAATTCATTGAGAATTTTATAGAATTCTTTATTTGCACATTTAGCATTTTGAATTCTGTCTAAATAGTATCTTTTCTTCACTTTTTTGATAGCTGACTTGTATGATCTGTTAATTTTCAGTAGCAGAAGTTTTTCTTGATTGGCGTTTGTTTTGAGCCAGGCACGTTGCAGCTTTCTAATTTGTTGTTTTATCTCTTTTAGCTCTGTATTTCTCCAAGGTGCTTGTTTTTTTTTGTTCTGTTGTGCGATTTTTAGTGGTATCAGGATATCAAAAGATTCTTGTAGCCACTCATATAGTTTTTGAACAGAATTTATTGTTTCTAGATCTGCACTGGATGTTAGTTGTATTTCTAAGTGTTCCAAATTGAGTTTGTTCAAAGGCCGATAAGTGGCTGCACGTAATGTGGTTTTAGGTGTGTCACTTAGTGTTGTTTTATGTTGGTAGGCAAGCAAACGGTGGTCTGACCATGTGACTGGAGTCATCCTTTGAAAGGTAAGTAGTTCTGTATTATCAAAAATGACATCTTGGATGTGTCTAGTGATGTGTGTGGGTTTGTGGATGATCTGATGCAGGTTCAGTGTGTCTAGGCCAGTGGTGATTGTTTTGGGATGGGGCATATTGGGTTTGTCAAACCAAATGTTGAGGTCACCCAGAATGCATAGGTTGAAGTGTAGTTTTATCAGGTTTGAAACCGTGTCTAGAAGTGTGTATGGGAATGTTGCATTGCTAGCTGGAAGGCTATAAAGGAGAATAAAGTTACAGGAGGAAGACGGTGTAGGATTGCATCTTTTGAAAAGGGCCTTGTATGGAGACGTTGTCAACTTTAGTGATATGTAATGCTTGCCTGAACACAACAGCTAGGCCACCTCTGTTGCTGCCTATATGATTTTGGGTGATAGTTTGATAGCCTAGAGGAAAGGCTTCATGTAGGACTGGAGCCACGTCATCTCCCAACCATGATTCAGTTATGAATAGTATATCTGGTTTTGTGTTGTTGAGAAGGTTGTCGATGTGATGTTTGTTTTTAGAGAGTGATCAAGCATTTATCAGTAGACAGTTTAGAGAACGTGCTTTGGTGATAGTGTGACTTTGTTTTGTAGAGGAGTGAGTAGTATTTTGTGGGCTTTCAGCAGGTGTGCCTTAGTGTTGGTATTAGGTATATGAGGATAGCAATTGTGTAGCTTTTCTGTATTGTGTACTTCGTCCAGCAGGCTAAGAAGGCATTTTGATGGGTCTCCATGTACAGGTGGTGAAGACGGTGTTTGAGAGTGAGTTGATGCGCTATGTTGTATTTTGGTGTATACTTGTTGTGCAGTAGACATGGAGAAGGTAATTTGTGAGGTGCGACACGTTGCTTATTTTGTTTCCTTCTGTTTAGGTTGGAAGGTGTATGAGTTGGGGTGGTGGTGCAGCATGTGGGTCATGTAATAAGGTTCTAGGTTGTCCTGTGGATGAGAGGCAGTTAAAAGAGAGTTGCTGTGTTGCTGGATAAGTGTTAGGTGTGGTGGAAGAGAGAAATATTGGCATTGGAGTGTGTTCATTTGTGTAGTTTTAAAGGTGGGTGTATGTTTGCAGTTTGTGATGGTAAGTAATATGAGGTGTCACGCTTGAGAGATTTTGTTGTGCCAGTGTGCGTGATATGTTTTGTTTTTGAGGAGTAGTGAAAGGAGGTGCTGATGTATCTGTTTTATGAGATGGATTTGTTAGTATAGTATTGTTTGTGAGTGGAAGTTGTAAGGTAAAGTGGGTGGTCATGTGTTTGTGAGTAGAGTGTATGTTGTGTGTAAGAGGGGAAGAAGCAGAGTTAAGAGTATTTGTCTTAGACTTGTTTGCTGCAAGAGCTAATATGTGTGGTACACTGGAGTGTAAGTGATGTGTGGTTGTGTTATTGTGGTAGAAATAAGAGAAGGGTGTTGGTTGGAGACATGATGGAAGGCTGAGTATCGGTTTGTTAGTGACAAAAAGGGGTCTGTTAGGAATATATAAAGCAGGGAGTGTTTGTCTCGATGGGATGTAGTTAACTATAGTGTGGAATTGGGTTGTGTTTGTGTTAGTCATGAGTGGATTGGTAAGCGGTATAGGATAGAGTGGTGTACTGTGTGCAAGTGATGGTGCAAATGTGTGGTAGCTGGTATTGAAGGTTGTATAGGCGTGGTTTGTGGGGTTTTGTAGTGGGTGCTGAGACATAGAATTTTTTATTGGGTTAGTTTCTGGTAAATGAGTTGAGTACATGTGCTGTGAGTGTGTTACTTTCATTGTGGATGTGGGTGGTGTAGGGTGGGTTGTGGTGTATATACAATTGAGCAGCATTTCTGGCCCTAGTCCCGACCAGTCTCGAACTGGCTCAAACAGGCAATTGCCATTGGTCTCTCAGTGATCTGGGCCAAAGGAAAACTGCAGCCCACAAAATGGTGAATGTTTTGGGGTTCACCCAACAAACCCTTCAGGGGCCTGGGCAGGTGTGAGAGGAGGGCTCAGGGTTGCCTGGGAGCTTGGGAGCCAATCTGCAACCTTAGGTTGCTGCCAGGGTGGCTGAAAAGCTGCGCTTCAATTCAGAATCTCCTAGGAGACAGACAGTGTGTAGCATGCGTTTATGCATCAAAATGTGAATGGAGTAATAGGTCAAATGATGCTTTAATGAGTTCTTAACTGTACAAGGCAATAAAAATAGGTTTATAAAAAATAGACAGCAGCAAAATGAGAGACAATAACATTAGTTTAAAATGTATTTAATATAACTAAATAATTCATATTAAAGTCAATTCAATTATTAAACAGAATTAAATATTTAACATTGGTTAGGTTTAGAAAGAGGGTTAGCAATAGTGGGTAAGGGGTAAGTGTACATTATTTATTTCTTTTTAAACTAATTCAAAATGCTGCTATTAATACACACATTTATTAGTAAAGGTTGTTTAAGATTGGGGTCAGAAATTAGTGATGATTTAAAGATTATCTGATATATGTGCTATGTTGTATTTATGGTGGTTGTGTGGTTTTGCTGACTTACTTGCAAAATGACAGGCCACTGTGGAGGACACATCGCACTGCGGGAGTTTTATTGTTCTAGATACAGTGGTGGGAGAATCCTAAATTTCAACAGTTTAGGTGCATCCGTTGAGGGTGTGAATAGAACTACAAGTTCTTTTTCAGAAATCCCACCTACAAATCATTCATTCTTCAGGAAGCTGATTACTGAAGGGAATCAGGATCTGGCTCAAAACATCCCACCAGACAAATTCCTTCACCAATTCTCTTCAGAAAAGAACTGAGAACCCATCTCTTTATGGAGAACCTAACTTAGCACCAATAAAGAAACGTTCTTCATCTAACTGTACCTTGGAAAAAATAAGTCCTTTGTCACAGCTCCCCCACCCCAGTTTTTATCACAAAATCGTAAGCAACTGTGTACTATATTTTCCCTGACAGCTTGCCACTTAAGGGGTCTCAACAAATACAAAAATAGCATCCAGGAGAGAAAAGGAGACTCGCAGGCCTGAGTGCCGTGCCAAGGAGCGCACAATGTCTTGAACCCTAACACCTTGTCTAGCTCTTTGAATCAAAATGGTGCAAAGACAAATGCATGCCCATTCTTTCAAACAATCTCACCAGAATAAACAATTTCATGTTTCTGAACAAGAGTGGGAAGCGTGACCAGGCTTTCTCACAACAGTACTTAGGTCACGCATTTCAGATAGAGCTTTAAAATCATCTTTTTCGTGAGCACCTAAGCCTTCACCAAAAAGGAAGGTTCCAGGTCCTATGGAACTCAGAAGAACGCCCCTTCATTGTGCCATCAAGTAAAATGTTATTGAAGAGACCTGACTACCAGGGTAGTTGTTTCTGCAGGTAAAGCAATTGTTACATGTAATCTGTAAACAGCATTTTTCTCATGTTAGCTTTAACTGTACTGTGTAATAAACTCGAATGTGGCCTTTTCACTGTAATAATAAATGTGTGAATGTGCATTTATTAGTAAAGCTGCTCTAGATAACTTGTTATTGGGCGACATATATTGTTATTGATATGCCATTAAGTTTTATCTAACTACTCCTTGCGTGTGATAGTAAGATGTTTGCATTTTGGAAAGTTGCTTACTCATTTATAGATACAATAAGACATTATCTCCATAGGTTGTGAAGAGTGACACAAATAATAAATCCTCACCAAATCTTAAAACGAAAACTTATAAAAACTAAACTTATGTCAAGAAAGCTGCTTCATATTGTGTAGAATTTTTAATCACATGGAAGAGAGGACTCTCTAAAAGTGAAATTGAAATTGTATTTATTGTACAGTTAATTAAAACCTTTACAAACATGCATCTCATATTGTCATTTTACACAACTTGTGGATGTTCCCACACATATTAAAGGTCATGTTCTCGACCTTGTGTGGACGACTGACACAAATGTCACCCTTAAAGATGTCGCACCATGCATATGGTCAGACCACCATCTAGTGTCATGTGAGATACGTATTGATGGCCATTTGCATAATATATCGTCGGAAACCAGGAGAACCCGTAAATGGGCACAGGTTGATTTAATAGCTCTGACCAAGGCGCTACCGCTAATGAACCAGTCCTCGGATCTGGAACGTAGCCTTGACCGAGAATACACGGATCTAACGCGGAGCTTGGTTCAGGCTATCGGCCAGATAGCGCCAGTAAGATCTCAGTTGATCTGAGGACCTGGTAAAGGGGCCCCCTGGTTTACGTCATCTTTAAGAGAGCATAAAAGAAAGCTCAGAGCTCTGGAAAGAGGCTGGAGGAAAACTAAACAAAACACAGCTAGGAACACCTATAAAGCCTCCCTTAACATATATAAAAAGCTCATTGTCCTAGCTAAAGCAGAACATTATGAGTCCCGCCTGAGTAAGGCAACCAATGTCCAGAAAGAGACGTTTAAAATTCTGTCACAGTTAAGTAAAAAACCTGAAAACTCCAAGTCCCCTATAAATTGTAATTCCTTTCAGGTTTACTTTTTAGAAAAAGTTAAGACCATTATTATGGAATTAAAGAGTGGGATGATAAATGGGACTGCTACAACTCCGCCCCGTATAATTCAGCGGATTGTACTATTACAGCATTTCCAGAGCTGGATACGTTGAGTCTGGAGAAACTGATGGGAGGAATTAAATCTGGCTCTCCAGCAGATCCATGCCCACCCAGTGTCTTTCGTGCAGCCCGCCCCTTATTGGAGGAACGCATTATCTCCCTCCTCAATAGATCTTTGGAAACAGGGTATCTACCGGTGGAATTCAAGGAGGCACGTGTAAGGCCTCTGTTGAAGAAATCTGGTGCGGATCCTGCTATATTGAAGAACTACAGGCCTATTTCCCAGCTGCCTTTCCTCTCAAAAATACTGGAACAACATGTATTAAAGTCCCTGTCCCTGTATCTGGAGTCTCACCATCTACTCCATGAGCGTCAGGCAGGTTTCCGAGCCCATCACAGCACCGAGTTGGTGATGCTCTCGGTGCTGGATGAATTAAGAGGCATGGCTGACTGTAAGAAACCGAGCGCCCTGATTTTGTTAGATCTATCAGCGGCGTTCGATACGGTCAGTCATGCCTTACTCTTGGAGAGACTGAATGACTTTGGGATCAAAGGCCTGGCCTTTAAGTGGTTGCAATCCTTCCTGTTGGGAAGGACACAAAGGATACAACTAGAGGACGAAACATCTGAGGCGGGATCCTTGGAATGTGGGGTGCCACAGGGCTCTGCCCTGTCCCCACTCCTATTTAATCTCTACCTACAACCTCTGATTGCATCTTTGGCCAGCAGGGGCTGTAGAGTCTTTAACTATGCGGACGACACGCAGCTGCTGCTGAGTATCGACAATACTAGGACCGCACAACTCAATGCCCAAAACATTCTGAGGTACACGGTACAATGGATGACTGAAAATCTGCTGAAGATTAATCCTGACAAGACCGAGGTATTGGTGATTCCATCTACCGCCTCACCTTGGAGCGACCTTTACTGGCCAGCGGAGTTAGGCCCTGCCCCAAAATGAAGTACGAATGTAAAGAGTTTGGGGATCAAACTGGATTGTGACCTCTCAATGTCCAGTCAAATTTCCTCCGTGGTGGGAAGCTGTACTAATATCATTCGGCAATTGCGGAAGTTAACCCCTGTCCTCTCCCAATCAATGATGCGCTCAATCGTAGCAGCAACGGTCATCTCAAGGATAGACTATGGTAATGCTTTATATCTCGGTCTACCTAAAACCCTGACCAACAGACTGCAGGTCGTGATGAATGACACTGCACGACTTATTTTTAGACTCCCAAGGAGAACCAAGGCCTCCCCTCTGCTACATAGCCTGCACTGGCTCCCCATTAAAGAGCGAGTGGAATTTAAGAACTTATGCACGGCTCATAAGGCAATTTATGGTCAGGCACCAGCCTATATTGCCGATCGTTTGGAGGTGTACAGCCCAGTGAGAACATTAAGATCTTCAGACTCTCAGTTATTGGTCTGCCCCCGTTACAAATTACTAACGAAGGGAGGTAGAGCCTTCTCTGTGTTAGTTCCTCAGCTATGGAACACGCTGCCTGAGGTGCTGCGCAAGGAGGGGAACCTCCTGCGATTTAGAAGGATGCTAAAAACATTGCTGTTTAACAGGATCCTGTGTGTAATTTAGATCAGAGTGTGCCTTTCATTCTATGTTGCCGAGTGTATTGTTGTTAACATCGATTTCCGAGCGCCTAGAGACCTGCAGGTGATTGGGCGCGATATAAATCCAAAATAACAATAACAATTTTATAGCAACAATTTGACCAGAAAAAAATAAGTCATAGTTAAAACACAATAAACTTAAGATAAAATATAGCCTTGCTAAGCCTAGCAGCTTGACTGGCAGAGCTATCCTCGGTAGTCCAATACTTGACAACAGGATAGATTAAACAGCAAGAAACAAAGTGCTATGGCATGTAGGAGAAAGTTCAATGTGCAAGACAACAATTTAACCTCTGCAGGAATTATAGTGTATTTCATCCGTGTAAGCAAGCATTCGTTGTGAACAGGCAATCAATTCCCTGTGGGTAAATTCTTAGCAGCAGAGCGAAAGTAGGTCAAATACTTAGCAGTAGGTTAGGTGAAGTGACAAAAAGCGAAAATGCCTGAGTATGTAAGGAAAGTGCGAAGTGCCAAAGCAGTAATTTTTACCTCTGTGAGCTTCTAATAAAAATCATTGGTGTTCCGCCTAATTTACAGCGGAAAAAGGTGCTGAGTGCAAAGCAGCTATTTGCGAGAAACCTTGCTAGAGAGTAAAACAATGCATGCATTAAAAATTGTTGGGTACTTAGAGGAAAATGGTTAGTCAACATAAAAGTTATTTCTATGGAGCAATATCTCCAGAGCTTGTCCTTTTTTTTAAAGAAATGCGTGGTATACCAGAGTTTTATTGTGCTGAAGTTCTCATTAAGGCTGCAGCACAGACAGTGTCTTGTGAAAGTTGGATCAATGTACCATGTTCCGTTCAGCTGCATTACCGTCCACTAGCTGGTTGGCGTGTCTTCTTTTGATGCTCAGTTCGGCGGCAGATAAGAATTTTACCAGGCGGCATCTTAATTGTACATCCTCGCCGGAGAACCTTGCTAACACTGCTTGTCTGCAAGTTCAAATGGGCTTCTTATTAAAGAGTAGTCTAAGGGGGGTCAGACGCTCCCATGTTAGGGTCTTACATATGGTTAGCAGATGTACTATGTCCTCCTCTCCCTCCCCGCATAGTCTGCAAATTGCTGGTTTCGGAGGGTGTAGCCTCGACGGCATATGATATGCAGATAGTAATATTCCTAGGCAGAGTTTCAAGAACTTCTCTTTGATGGTTCTAGAGAAGCTAGTGTGGAGATAGACTTGGGGTGTCGCCTTCCTGTAGGACAGGAAGGTAAACCAGCCGCGAGCGCGCTCTGTCAGGGCAGCTTTATCCTGTATGAGTGATTCTTTTTTTACAGTGTTATTGACTAGTTTTTTAAAGCATGCAAATACCTGAATACCCTAGCACTTTTTATAGCAGGTATTGATAATAAATTGGACACATTGAACAACTTAATAATAGGAGCACAATCCTCCGCAAAGCTCGTGCAGGCGGTTTGTTGTTGTTCCCCAATTATAGACTCTCTTTCGTCGCTTCCAGCCTTTCTATCAAATGTTATAGATGAAGTCAAGCTGCTGAAGGTAGGCAATCCTCAATCAACTCTTTGCCCACAATCGCAAATATTGCCAAATATGTCCCAAATACAAGCTAGCCCCTGGTCTATAACAAAACAAGGCACCCAGCTGAGGGAGGGAATAGCTCCCCTTCCAAAACAGCTAAATGAGCAGTCATCATCTGACCGACCTCAAACTCGAATAACGGGCCCCGACCTGACTGAAGCAATGACTAAAAATGCCCGTTCTCTAAGCGGGCGTACAATTTGCGCAGTTCACATTGAGCAAGAGCTAGTGGCTAGTTCAGCAGCCCAGATACCTTCGATCTCGGAAGTGCAGCCAGCTACCTTACCACCCCGTAGCAAGAGAGAGCGCAAACGCCAGCGTAAATACAGAAATAGAACAAGGTCTAAACCAACAGCTGCCACGTCAAATTTCTTTCCTCTCTTTGCAATAGCTCCTAACAAAAAAGCCTTAAGTGAAACTGCCGCACCATCTCCCTCAGTAAATCCAAGTGCAATTGAACAGAAAGGGGATCCATCCGAAACTGACACCCAACTGACTCTGGGTAGTAATTATGATTCAACCAAGTCAGCTACGGGAACAGTGATTGACGACTTTAGTACTGTTAAAGAAAAGCTAAGGGTGAAAATCAACGAACCAAGCTTATCAGAGTCTACATCTGGGGGAATAGTAATAGAAGATCCCAGTACAGCTAAAGAAAATTAAAGGGTGAAAAGCAACGAATCAAGCTTGCCAGAGTCTACAACAATCGCAATTAATCTCAATCCAGCGTCAACTTTACCCTGGCTAGACAATCTAACGACCAAACCAAATTTTACAAAAACAATCTACAACCATAAACCACTTCTGTCAACTAATAGTCAGCCTTCGAGGAAGGCCCTTCAACACCAGACTCAACAGGAGCAGGACCTTGTTGTAGGCCAGTCACTCAATAAAATCAACAAGTCAATTCAAAGCCCACGCAGCACAGAGGATGAAAGCGTTTTAAATCTTTTTTACATCATACTAGCTCCCGATTACAAATCAAAAGGCTGGCAAGATATCCTCAATAGATCCAACATAATTAAACTAGTGGATGGCACTCCGGGGTTTGCAGGCCTGGTATCGGATGACATAGAATCTATCGTATTCCTCCCACCAAGAGGCACACAACCGTCTGAGGTAACACTGGTAGCATTCAAGTCGGCTCATTGGGCAGGGGTATTTTTGGATCACAAGGCCATCCTGCGGGACTGGGGCATTCGAGTTTACCCATATTCCATCCCAGGGTACCCCCCAGCATTATTAAACCAGCAAACGCCACCTAAAAAAGCTTGAACCTTTCGACTTGTGTCCCACTCTAGACCATACTCGATTCTAAAAAATGCCTCAGGATCTGAAGTACGCAACAAACTGACTTCAAATGTGGTCTCTAACGATGAGTCTCACCAAGGCTGGAGTTGGCTTCCAGCTATTTTAACAACAAAAAGACCAGAATGACCACAAGGTACAGAGTCAACTGGTCAAACCCTCAAATCTCTGGAAAACATAAGCCCTCAAATATCTTTATCGGCAATGGGGCACAACCCGCAAGCAGATTCCACCTTTTTAATTTGCTCCTGGAACATCAGCGGCCTTCAACAGAAAATCAGGAACTCAGATACTTCCTCCTTTATTTGTAAGCACGCTGTAATAGCCCTGCAGGAAACTTGGGCTTCACAAGGCTGCCCCGTTATTGGCTATATTGATCTATGGAAACTAGCACTGAGGGACAGCCGGCATGGTCATGCAAAAGGCGGCCTATCAATATATATATCAATTAATCTAAAAGACCCAATAACACAATTAAAATTGGATGAAGATTGGCTACTTGGGGTCAAAATCAATTCATGGCGAGAACATCGTTCACTTATTTTCCTAAACGTGTATATTAACCCAAATACACGCACAAAAAAAGTTCATCTGGTACGACTAACGGAAATTATGAGCGACTTAGCCGTGGAGCACCCTGATTCAGACCGTATTGTTACTGGGGATCTTAATACCAACCTATTTCAGGGGCAACCAACAGAAACCGAGGGGCCCTTTCTATTTTCCTTGAATCAGGCAGTGTCACAAACCAAACCGGCAAATCAAGCCTATTGTGGCCTGGGACACCTTTGTGTGATGCGCTTCTATAGTGCAGGCTACCTGGTTATAAATGGAAGGTCGGAGGGCGAAAACCCCCCAACTGGTCCTGGACAAATGGAAAGAAACGATCTTACCTGGATTACTCCATCTGTAATTCAGCTTTGCTCCATTGTCTGGTTAGCTTTTGCATTCACCAACGTACTGAAAGTGACCACCGGCCCCAGGTCATAGCTTTCAAAACAAACTCAGTGAAGCATAAATCTGCACCCACAACCAGCAGGGGTATATACTCCGAAAACCTAAAGCGCCTCAGATGGAGCGAAGACATCAGCCCGATGATTCTCCATGCATCCATGGAGCACATAAGAGGTGGAATTGACCAGGATGCCTCCCCGATGGCAACATGGTCGACTCTCTGCTTACATCTGATCAATCTTTTTCCAAAAAAACAGCATTCTCCAAGGAGACCCCTCACGCGCCAGTTCGCACTTTTACAACTGTCGAAGCTACTCAAGAAAGCCTGAAACAACGCCTTACGGCTACTGGTAAAAGCTCCAGGGAACAGCGAATGTCTAAAACAGTATCAAGTAGCCCAAAAGTCATTTAGGCTGGCGATCACTAAAGATAAACGAACACATGACAACCAATTCTGGTGCAAGCTAGTGTGGGAGAGTAAGAGCCGAAATCCTCGAAAATTCTGGGCCCTAATCAGCCAGTCCAATTCGAGCACATTGAGTTTTGGATCTGCCAACATCCAAGAATCAGATTGGGTTACCTTCCTCACCGACCATTTTAGATCTCCAGAATGCTCAGGAACTACAGGAGGCAGCCCCGCAAGAGAGAAAGTAATAGATTTTAACAACAAGCAGAGTAATCCGACAGAGCATTTATACACCGACAGTGAGGATCCTCAGATGTCACAAGAAAGGGTCGCCACTGCTGTGTTAAGAGCTAGATCAGATGGAGCTCCGGGCCCAAATGGCCTGCCACAGAATCTGTTTAAATCTGATGTGGCTCTCTGGTCAGGCCTATTGACAAATCTCTTTAATTTTGCTTTGAGAACAGCAACAATCCCAGATTCATGGCGGGGTGCCATAATTCAACCTATTTATAAATCAGGTTCCCGTGCCTCTCCCAATAATTACAGACTCATCGAACTGCTGGACATTGAGGCGAAGCATTACGCGGGCCTCCTGCTGGAGGAGTTGAGCCTATGGGCAAAGGACCATAAACCGATACCAATTAATCAAACAGGTTTTATTGCCAAGTCCGGGACGATGACCAATCTATTAACATTGTCAACTATCGTCGACAAAGCACTCTCCACATCTAGATCAGTGTTCTGCTGCTTTGTCGACTTTAAAGCAGCGTTTGACAGGGTTCCGAGGGCTGCCTTATGGGAAAAGCTGAGGAAATGGGGGATCCCTGATAAACTTTTGGAGGCAATTATACAACTGCACTCCAGAACTTGGGTCAGGGTGAAGCTGGGGTCCGGCACGCATCTCTCCCGGAAAATCTCGACATCAAGAGGCGTGAAGCAGGGATGCGTGCTGGCCCCCATGCTTTTTAACCTGTTCATAGCGGACCTGTCAACTTTACTGGATGATACTAACAGTTACCCCCCAAAGGTGGGAGGTACGGCATTATGTAATCTTTTATATGCCGACGACCTGGCTCTCTTTAGCCTCACTAGGGTCGGGTTGCAAAGGCTCCTCGATAAACTGTACATCTATACGACCATGAACCAACTTGAGGTTAACTTAAAGAAAACACAAGTTGTCCTATTTGGTCGGAAACGGCACACTGTTGGAGGATGGTCATACAACAACATATGCCTTGTCGTAGGACACTCGTACAAGTACCTAGGTGTCCATTTGGACTCTAGGGGCAACCTTATCAAACATCGTAACGAGATCGCAGTTAAAGCGATGACCCTTGCGGTGTCATTAGCTAAGCTCTCGAAAAATATCTCCGGTCCAACGCTCTTACCACTCTTAGAAGTTCTCAGAGCAAAAATTGGCCCTACTTTATCATATGGCATAGAGATATTCAGGGGCAAGCTGAATACTGTCTTAAACCAACATACGACTAAAATTCATAAAAAGGTACTCCATTTGCCAAATTCCGCATCCGCAGCCCAGGTAAGACTAGAGCTAGGGATATTGAATTATGATGTTTCTAACATCGGTTCATATTTAAACCTCTGCCATAAATTGAGGCAAGCGGACTTAGGCACACTAGAATCCTTGGTCTGGTTAGAAATCACCCAGAAAAACCCAGGAGGTACGTTTGGTTGTCTTTTCAAGGACCATATCCACCAAATGTCGGCGAGTGAGCTATGGGCCCTTAACCCCAGTCGGGCAGTATTTAAGACTGGCATCAAAAAATGTGTGAGAATGAGCTCTCTCATAATGGATAAGGCACTCCTTACCAAACGTACTCATGCTTGGGCCCTTGTAAATTCATACAGACGGCTAGCCCCTGCCTCCTACCTGTCTCGCACCTAGTCACTGTATCTAAAATGTAGTTTTATGGCAATCAAAATGGGTGACTGGCGTTTCTTGCAAGATTTGCCCCCTTGGCGACGCACGTCGGAAAATGTAACCTGTAGAGGGTGTGGCAAGACAGCCGAAACTCTGCTACATGTGGTTTGTCTCTGCCCAGCCTTTAATTCTCAACGCAGGTGCAAACTCAAATTAGAGTGGAATAGGCTGGGCGCTCGGACATGCAGGCAAGCCATTATCATGGCCCTGAACCCCAAAAATACAGATTTAAACCTGGGTTTAATAATTTTTATTCAGCAAGTATATCGTAATTTGGTGCAAAAGAGGTCTTGCTAATAAAAATTTTAGGGAAGATGAAATTAAATGATTATCACGCTCTGCAATTTGACAGGTTAATTCATCAAATCGTATTTCAAAGAACACTGTCTTGCTTTTAATAAGTATGTTGCACTTTCACTCAGTGTATTTTAAAACAGTTGGTTTTTAATGTGAATTTTGTACATTCTTTTAAAGATATCTGTGCTATATCTAAATAAAGATTATTATTATTATTATTATGTAATAATTAATGTTTTTGATTCTGAATAATTTCTAATTAAACACATTCATTTGTTTGAAAAATATTTCTATTTTATTTAATATAATATTTGTAGCTCTTTGTCATTTGCATTTAGCATTATAATGTTTTTTTAATGGAATATTAAATATATTTGTATTTAAAATGTTAATATATTTAATATATGTTTTATTTATTTTGTTTTTTAAATATTTTTGTTGTTAATGTTTTGTTTGTTTTTACATATGGACTGACTGGAGTGAAATATTAATTGTTACCCCTACATTTTCCCTACTGTTGCACTGATTGGAGTGGGAATAGTACATTTTATCTTGCCACTATCCAACACTTTCCCTACTCTTACACTCACTGAAGTGGGAATAGTACGTTTTACTCCTCTGCTATCCAATACTTTCCCTACTGTTGCACTGTTTGGAGTGGGAATAGTAAATGTTATCTCGCCACTATCCAAAACTTTCCCTACTGTTGCACTCACTGATGTGGGAATAGTAAATTGTATCCTGCCACTATCCAAAACTTTCCCTACTGTTGCACTCACTGGAGTGGGAATAGTAAGTTTTACCCCTCCGCTATCCAACAATTTCTCTAGTATTGCCCTCATTGGAGTGGAAATAGAGATTTTTACCCCTATGCAATCCAACACTTTCCCTACTGTAGCAATGACTGGAGTGGGAATAGTATGTTTTACCTCTCCGCTATCCAACACTTTCCCTACTGTTGTACTCATTGGAGTTGGAATAGTAGTGTTTACCCTTCTGCTATCCAACACTTTCCCTAATGTTCCACCCACTGGAGTGGGAATAGTAAGTTTTACCCCTCCGCTGTCAAAGACTTTCCCTACTGTTGCACTCATTGGTGTGGGAATAGTAATTTTTATCCCTATGCAATCCAACACTTTTCCTACTGCTGCACTGATTGAAGTGGGAATAGTAAGTTTTACCCCTTCACTATCCAACACTTTCCCTACTTTTGCAACCACTGGAGTGGGAATAATAATTTCTGCCCCTCTGCAATACAACGCTTTCCCTACTGTTACACTCACTGGAGTGGGAATAGTAAGTTTTACCCCCCGCTATCCAACACTTTCCCTACTGTTGCACTGACTGTAGTGGTTTATTTAAGTTTAAAGATTTTTAAATAGTTTAATGTTTTAATTTAAAATAGAATATTTTTTTTTTAATTGATTTTATGTTATTGGTATATATATATCTATATATAATATATATAATATATATATATATATATATATTTATATATGTGTATATTTTTATATCATTTTAAAATGATAAAATATATTAAAATAAATAGTTAATAAATAGTTTTAAAATAAATATGTATATATATATGTATATATATATATATATACACTTCTATATATATGTTTATTATTATGTATGTGTGTTTTTTAAATTAAGTTTATTCGTTATATTTGTTAAAATGCATATTAAATTAAGTCTACTATATTTTTTTAAGTACATTTTATCATTTAATATATTTAATATTTATTATTTTATTTTATATGTACATAAAAATCTATATTTTGTACAACTATATTTTTAACATCGATATTTTTATCCGATATCTTTGTACATACCTGTTTAATTATAGGGAGTCAATAGTTTTGCATTCTATATTTGTTCATCAATATTTTTTACTTCTATATTTTTTACATCAATATTCTGTCAGTGAACCCTAGACTACATTGAAGAGTTCTGGGTTGGTCATCTGTAGAGAGATGCACAACTAGATTCCATTTAGAAGAGTGGAATGAATACTGAAAGACTCTTAACAAGGAAACTGACACACATAATACCAGGGAAGGGTGCAATCATTGAAAATCACCACCCAACACTGTACCAATTCATACGCATCCTACAAAGGAACATATCTATTGAGAGCTAAGAAGTAAACAGTTCCTAGCACAGACCCCCAAACTTTCTAAACAAATGCAACATATGCATGATAAACTAAGTTCAAATCTACCATGAACAGCAAGGCCTAGACTACCTCAAATCCTTAACTTAAAACCTACTGTAAAACAGCAAATACTACCTACCTTTCTTTAAACAACAAATAAGACAAAAGGAAAACCTCTATGAAAGAAACATTTAGAAATGTAAGCAAGAAACCAAAACACAGGGGGCCCCATTAGGATGGCGGGCGGACTTTAGTTCGCTCGCCACCCTAGTGGTGCTGGGACTGGCGGCCAGCGGTGCAGCGGTCCCGCACCACCAATTAGGATGCGACTGCCACCCTGGCGGTCGCATCCCGCATCTTTGACATTGCGGCGGGTGCTGCTTTAAACAGCACCTGCCACAATGCCAAAGAGGCATGTTGTGCATTGCCATGCACAAAGTGGCAGGCACCGTGTGGTGCCTGTCACCTTGTCCATGGCAATGAAGGGGGTACCATAGGTACACCTGTAGTGCAGCCCCCTACCCACAGGGGGCCCGCAACAGGCCCCCACAGCAATTCCCATCTGCCTTTCGATGCCGCCATGGAAAGGCATGTACCGCCAGGCATCATAATATGGATTGTGCCCAAGTTCATGACGATTGCCAACCGGCGGAAAAGCGGCGGACGGACTTTCCATCTACCGCGGTACCCCCCGCCATGGTAATATGGCGGGGGGTAAATGTGGTGGTGAAGGCGGGCGAATCGCCACCGCCGGCCAGGCGGTGGCGATCCACCCACCATCATAATGGGGCCCATAGTTTTACCTGTTAGTTCATTTTATTTATATATTCAAATATATAATAAAAAACACTGACTAAAACCACTATACCCTAAATTATGAAACGTTTAAACAAATGTAAGAACCAGATAAATTCATTTTACGTACTAAAATAAACAAATAAGAACATAACATAATTCTACAATATTTAATTGCATAGCCCTATGAAAATGTATTAGAATAGTCTCATAAAATAGAAAGAACTGCCAAGTATATACTACTTTTCTAACTGCAACCAAAAATCCTGAAAAATACAGTACATTACAAAAAAAATTAAATCAATACAAAACATTTTAAACAAACCAATAACTTCACACCAAACATTATTAAATGAGAAATAGAAGCATAATTTTATGCAGCAGAGCATTTTCGAAAATCCTCCTCTTGTGCAAATAATCTACAAATGTGTGCCCATAAAAATGCAACAATCGAAAGGTTTTAAAAAATCCAAGATCAGTATATGAGGAAAAAGCCATAGGCAATTTCAAAGATCACTTTGAATTCCCCAAAATATTTTAAAAAAAACACAAACTGAAACATTTTAAAACAAATTGCTAGTTAGCTTTATAGATGAATCCAACACCATTCCTTAAAAAAAATCTCCAAAACAAAACTGGTGATAAATAAAATCTAGAATGTCCTTATAATAGTTCAGTTCAATTCTATAACAAAAAACATAAAACAATTCACGCAACCCCCCAAAACACAAAGAAGCCTTTCAGCAAAAAGCACCTTGTAGTATATTTAGTAGTACTACAATAGTACTACGAAATGCTATTTACAAAACCTCCAAGCAAAGGTCTCTACCACTCCTATCTTTTCTATTCTGAGAAGACCTCCACCCTGATTCAGGAGATCTATGCACATGTATGCATATGTTTTTGCAGTGAATTTGGGACAGAAGAGAGTGGCTTTTAATAGGTGAATACTTACAAGTAAATTAGAGGGGTTTAGAGGGGTATAAGGTGAGGTAAACGGGAGTTTTAGGGGGGCAACCACCTATCCACAAAAGAGTAAGATCATTGCTATTCACAAACTGCACTTTTAAGGTTACTATAGCCAAAAAAGATACACAACTGTAATAAATGTACTTAGCTTTGGAGTATGTCGACCAACGCAAAAGGGCAACCAATGATACTGCAAGACTCTAATATAGAAAATAATGTCTCTGTCAAATATCTTTAGAAATATATTGGAAAATAAAGGAAATGTTTTTAAAGATGCAATCATTTTGTAAACCTTTAAGTAAATTCTGTGTAATGTTTTTAAAACTTATTACTTGAACATCTAATTCTTTTTTGAGAGCAAATTTAATTTAATTTTACAACGATGTGCACAACACTTGCAACACATCTGGTAATGTAAAGAGTGTTTTTACTGAACTCCACCACCCATTCACAGCTGAAATGCATTTCAGAACCAATGAATCACACCCAGGCGGATCACATAAGAAATTAACTCATACACCAAACACCTTTTTCTTCCTTTACTAAGTTGGTGAATGGGTGTATTAGCATCCCTCTCATGTTCAGGAATAATTATTTGAGGAGGAGAGGGAAGGTCTACAGGCAAAGTATGAACATCTTTGGTTGTCCAGGGAAACAGACATTGCCAGATTTTACTTCTCACCTGATGAGATCATTGACATGGTTGTATATTGGGAGAAGGAAGTTGAGTCATCTACAGCCAACTCTCAGGCTATTCCTACATATTTCAAAATACTGGCTTCACTTCATTTCATGGCCACTGGGTCTTTCCAGAGGGCCGGTTCAGACAACATAAGCATCTCATAAGCAAGATACTGAGGTGCTTCATCAGAAAAGTGTCCCAGTATATTGCCATGCCTCAGTCACTGGTGGAAAGGCAAAGAGTGGCAAGGGAATTTTATACCTTTACCCACTTCCCTTGCATGGTAGGTGCCATTGACTGCCACCCATGTAGATTGGGAAAAATTAGGCACGAAACTTGTTGACCAGTGTCACAATGACCTAGGAACCATAATTGTTCCTGAGATCCGTTTGTAGTTTTAATCTTTGACATAGAACCTGAGAATAAAATTAGTGCTCAGGGGATCTCTAGTTTATTTTAATAGCAGTTTAATACCAATTTACATTAGTCCTAAGATTCACAGCTCACCTCAACTGATGTTCCTGGCATAGAGGCAAATACCAAAAGATCGAAGGCAAAGTATCTCCATGAGGGGCCTGTTGGGCTATACAGCCTTGGTCGAATGAGGAGCTCAGCCTGATGATGAAGCATGCCACTATTGGTCAATGAAGGCTTAACAGGAGCTACCTGCGATGACCAGAACAGGTCCAGGACATAATATAGGCTGGTTTCCCATTGTTGCTACAGAACAGCACACCTTTTTGTTTTGATGTAGTTGAAGAAGGGAGGACGTGTGATGGTCGAAAACACTCTATGTCCTTTGATGTTTTGTAGATACCTTTCCTGGAAGCACACACAACAGCTGCTTCTTCTGTCAGTCTCCTCTTGTTCTCTTAGTTGCTGGTGATTTTAATGACATGCGCATTGGCAAGTAACAACAACGCACACTGGGGCAACATGTGCATCTGGGGAGATATCTCAAACATATTTATTAATCAGTGCATAGATTACCCTGATACCCATTGCATGCATGTGGGCATGACATGTTATATTTAGACTAGAGCCCTCTTCTACATTTTGCTCTAAGTGATGCTAGGCATTTTCTCTCTCCTCACACCGTACAGATGTCCAAAAACACTACCCTCAGCTGTGGTACAATTGGGCACACATACATACACACGTCATTATTGAAGGCACTTTTGGGATCCTTAAGTCATGGTTGAGATACCTTGACTGTAAAGAAGGGTGCTGATCTACTCCCCAGTAGTTGTGTACAACAATGTTGTATATGTTGCACAACATCGTCATTCAATGTGGCTTATATTTAGATCTTGACCAAGATTCCCACCGACATTCAGATACCCAAGGTGAGCTACAGAATAAGAGTTATGGTATTCAGGTGAGGATCGACTAGTTAATTCATTTTTTCTGGAGCAGGTGATTTGGTTGCAGGGGAGGGTCTACCACAGTCTCCGTAAATAGTGCCCTGAGATAACTCTGTTTAATTTGCAATGCTCTACTTAAAAAAAATGACACTTCATTCGCTATAATTTCCAAACACTTTTCATTCAATCAATCAATCAGGGTATTTTTAAGCATGCTATTCACCCATGAGGGTCTCAAGGTGCTGGGGGTTTGGGAGGTGCAGCTCCGGGTCAGCCAAAAAGCCAGGTCTTGAGGCTCTTCCTGAAGGTGTACAGGGTAGGGGAGTGTCTGATGGTGACTGGGAGCTCGTTCCAGGATTTGGCTGCGACATAGGAGAAGGCTCTTCCTCCAGCTCTGGTTCTGCAGATGTGCGGGGTCACTGCCAGGGCGAGGTCGGCAGAGCCGAGGTTTCTTTTGGATGCATGGAAAGAGATTCTTTCATTGAGGTATTTGGGTTCTATGTTGTAGAGGGATTTGTAGGTGTGGGTGAGTAGTTTGAAAGTTACTCTCTTCTCGACGGGGAGCCTATGGAGGTCTCGCAGATGTTGGGTCATGTGCTCCATTTTGTGGGGTGCCGAGGATTAGTCTGGTTGCGGTGTTCTGGATGGTCTGGAGATTGTGTAGCAGGGATTTGTTGATTCCTGCGTAGAGGGTGTTTCTGTAGTACAGTCTGCTAGTAATGAGTGCGTGGGTGATGGTCTTTCTGGCTTCGGGGGGATCCATTTGAAGGTCTTGCGAAGGACGCGAGTGAGTTGAAACAATTGGAGTAGACAGCGTTGATCTGGCGAGTCAGGGTGAGGGAGGATTCTAGAATGATGCCGAGGTTCCAGGCGTGGTCCGTCGGGGTGGGTGGGTTTTTGAGGGCAGAGGGCCACCAGGAGCTATCCCAAGCAGTGGGGGAGGGTCCAAGGATGAGGACCTCTGTCTTCTCCGAGTTCAGTTTTAGGCAGCTGTTGCTTATCCAGGCTGCGACGTCTTTCATTCCTTCCTAGAAGCTGAGTCTGGTGTCTTCGGGGTTCTTCATGAGGAAGAGGAGGAGCTGGGTGTCATCAGCGTATGATACTATGCTAAGCCCATGCTGTCTGACGATGGCGGCGAGTGGGCCATGTAGATGTTGAAGACCGTGGGGCTGAGCGATGATCCTTGGAGTACTCTGCAGTTGATCTCTCTGGGTTTGGAGAGGTAGGGTGGGAGTCTGATTCTTTGGGTTCTGCCAATGAGAAAGGAGTAGATCCAGTCAATGGCTGACCCCTGTATGCCATCGTCATGGAGTCTGGCTGCAAGAGTGCGGTGGGAGACGGTGTCGAAGGCTGCTGAGAGGTCGAGCAGGATGAGGGCTGCGGTTCCATTAACTTGACTTGAGTAAAAGCTGTCACATAGTACTCTCATTTTGAGAACGAACATAGGGGCCTACTAGCAAGGGCTGGCCATATAATTATCGCCGCTTTAGCATCTGATTTCGGGCGATAAGCGGCGATAATTATATCGCAATATCATCAAGAACACACTAGCGCGTGTTTCTTTGATGGAGAGCACGTTTTTTCACAGCCTCACCTCGCATCGCTAATGAGATGCAAAGAAGTCGGGGCTGTGAAAACAATACATGAAAATATCGCGAAGGCAGCTTCGTGATATTAACAAGGAGGTGCAGCGATAGAAAAAAATCGCCCTAACTCAGCCTTAATGCTGGAATTTAATGTCTGTTAAATTCCAGACTAAGGCATACTAATAATGGTAGGTGGATTATGCTGATACGACCACAGGGTCGTATCAGCAATGTTATCGGTCTTTTCCATGGAACATCGCTGGAAAACCATGGTAAACACCGCTATCGCTGAAATATTATCGCCATAGCGCTACGTATTGTTAATATAGCATTATCATGGCGATAATTTTCAGCGATAGCCGGCGATAATATTTCTACCGCTATGTGGGGCCAGCAATAGTTAATATGCCCCAAGGTTGTAAACTTACTTTCAACAAATACATTAAGTACACAAATAATCGCTCTTATTATGTTTGTAATCCTAAAGATTGTTTTGCATTTTTTCTGCATGCAGGGGTCTCCCTCCTGCAGGCATAGGTATCTTTTGGTGTGCAGAGTCTCAACCCTACGTGAGGGGCAGAGATCCATGCCCACCGCAACAAACAAAGAAGTATGTTTAAAACTACTAACATTTATGTATCGATGAAGTTTTGGTTGGATTTGCTAATTATCTTATCTGGGCATAATCAAAAATAGTTTTCAAATTCTATATTATATAAATAACAGAAAAACACTATTTTTATATTTGGGAACTGTTTCAGTTCAATTTAGTCTAACTCAGTTTATCTGATGCTGACATTCTGTAGATTTTTCTTACTTTCAGAACACCATATTTATTGCCATTATAAGTATGCATATTCACACAGGTTATTTAAAATTTGCAGACATATCACACTAAAAATAACAAGATATACCCTATTCTCAAACAGGCAATGTGTGGAAGATGTTGCAAAACATCTTTTAAACATTTACTCACAGGAGTATGCAAAAAACAACCTTCTGTGACCACATATTTCTCCTCCTTTACATGTCTGATTACAATAAAGTTTAGAAAATTATCATTCAATGCAGGTTGGAAGTTAATTAAAGTTAATAGATAAACAATGGCTTGCTAAATGTTTGGTAAATACTGCACAGTCCAGTTCTTATATTATCCCTTTTAAATAAAGTACATCTGATAGGCAGGACTGAACATATCAAATCACATTTTCTGCCTTTTTTTACATATCTTTCCAGTGGACTGGGCTGGTCAAATATCAAACCAGCAGGATTCAGGGAAATGAAGAAGATCATTGACTATTAGATAGGCACAACAGTTTGACACTACCACCACCGAGAAGGAGGAAGCCCATGCCAGTAGAGAGACAAGATAGACATATCACCCACAAGCTCTGGGAGAAGAAGTAAAAGCCAACTGGAGGGGCGAGGGCTGTGAATACCATCAGCCAGGAGGAGCCAAATATTGGGGTTCCTCTTGGCCATAAGAAAGACCACCCAGTAGTGTCAAGAGACAACCATTTGGGCCTGCATGTACCCACTTTTTTCGTCAGGCCAGACTTTTGCCACACAACAGTGGAGAGAAGGTGGCAACTCAGACAGCTGATTGTTCCCTTTCAGAAAGTAAACTGTGAAGTTTACCAAATGAGTCCTGCCCATTTGAAACTTATTTATAAAGGAGTGCTTTGAGTTTGCAACTCAGAAATTCAGGCTCAAAAGTACCTGCAGTAAATATTGGGGGCAGGGAAATTACGAACACTCTCTCGATTCCTCATGGTTAAGATGTTATGTATTTTCTCGTAATCTTTCCTTCTTTGCTAACTATGCTATCTTCCTTTTTTTGTGTTTTTTTGTGGGGGGTGGGGGCAACATCAGGTGCAAGCAGGATGCAGGAGGCATCACAAGGGTCTTCGGACCTATTTTGCCGGGTTTTGTGGGGTGGGGGGGTTGGGTAGGGTTGGATCCATAATCACGATTTTAGCAAGCAAAGGGTGGGGACTTCTGGATATAGAGAATGGGACCCTTTTTACGGTGATAAATGGTTAAGGACAAGGTAAGGATTGCTTCTGTGAATATCTGCGGTTTAAATAATCCACAGAAGAAACTCAGAATTAATGAGGACATTCAATATTTAAAAGCAGATATTGTGTGTCTTAAGGAGACCCACATAGAAGGTAGTCGCCAGAAAGTTGCAGAACTGGCAGGTTATCAATTAATTACCAGTACTACCCAAGGGACACGAACACGGGGTGTTGCTATTATGGCCTGGAAGGGGAAAGCTAAGTTTCCACGTGTAAGCTCTGATAAGATGGAGAGATAATTGTTCACTTACTCTATGCTCCGTGTATGGATCTGTATTAGACGACCCTGCTTTGTTTGACTGAGTACTGAACTCGTTGGTTGGCCTCTCCCCCTAGTTATTTGTGGCAATTTTAATTTAAATATAAAATATAAAACCGCTAGGAGCCCACCTCGAGGAAAGATTATATCAGGGTAGCAAGCCCAAGGTTTATGAGTCTGTTGCACATCTTTGTGTGTTGCATGGTCTTTTGGATATCTGGGCCGTGCTTAAATCTGGTGATCCCAGCTATACTTTCTTTTCAGCCCCCCATCAAGTCAATCAGACTTGATTATTTTTTTGTATCTCCCGCAATTGTACAGAAAGGCCAGATCCATAAGTACCCCAGGCTCATGTCTGATCATAACCCTCTTGTTCTTTAAATAGATACACAAGATAATCCATCACCAGTCTCACGTTGGACTTTTGACTGGGCTCTACTTTCAGACAGTGGATATATACAGCATATGAAGGCCTGGATTCCCCGATTTATTATGGAAAATAAGGGGAGTGCTCGACCAGATATCGTGTGGGACTCTCTCAAGGTGGGGATAAGGGGGGAGACTTCAAGTTATGGCTGGGTGGAGCAGAGAAAGAAAGAGAGACTAGAACAGGACTTATATACGGAGTTAATAGATGCCGAAGAACATTTAGTCACGGTTATTGCGGCAAGAGGGGATCTCGAGAAGGCACAAGCTAGAATAGCAGTGGGAAAATCTGCAAAAATAGAGATCTCGGCTAAAAAGGTAGCTGGCAAGTACTTGGCATGGCGTAGTAAACTTTATGAGAACAACGAAAGGGTGGGACAGCTACTAGCAAGACATATAAGGTAGAGGACTGTACAAGGGGACATTTCAGAAATCGCTTGGCTTTTCGGAGAGTTTATCAGCATTATACAAAGAAGATTCTCACTTTGATGACTCAGAATATGTGGATTATATTTCTGATTTACCTTTTCGTGAAGTAACCTCGGAGGAGGCTGAGTCCCTTCAGGTTGCAATTTCAGAGGAGGAAGTAAACGGGGCAGTCAACTCCTTACCAAATGGAAAAGCGGCTGGAACAGATTCAATCCCGGGGGAATTTTATAATTTTTTTTAGCCATGTTTAAATGAGATCCTGAGAGAGATAGTTGTGAATGCCCAAACGGGGGGAAGCTCCGGATTCTTGCAGGTATGCTAATATAGCGGTCTTTCCCAAAAAAATAAACCCACCAACGAGTTAGGGTCTTACCGACCTATCACGCTGATCAATAGTGATATAAAAATCTATTCCAAAATACTGGCCAATCGCTTATCCAAAGTGATTAAGAGGCTGGTTTTTCCTGTCCAGCATGGCTTTGTTCCCGACCGCAGCACCACGGATCATATACGGCGAACAATCGCCCTGTTTGATGCTGCAAAAGCTGCCGGAGACCCTATGGCTTTAATCCTGCTAGATGCAGAGAAAGCTTTTCATAGGGTCTCCTGGCCTTTTTTATGGGTAATACTAGATAGAAATGGCCTAGGCAGTGGCTTTATTAAGGCTGTCCAGATAATGTATCATAATCCAGTTTCCCAGGTGGCCGTAATGGGAGATATGTCTGAGCCAGTTTCAATATGTCGCGGAACCCGTCAAGGTTGCCCATGCTTGCCTCTTATATTTGCGCTGTACATCAACCCCCTTATTAGAAAGATTGAGCTTAATACAAGTATTACTGCTATGCATAAAAGGGGGGAGATACTAAGATCCTCGCGTACGCGGATGATCTGGCCATTACCACCCCCAATCCATCGGGGGCCCTGGGGGAAATTGAATATTTGCTTAATCAAAGTAAAACTTTGATGGTAATAAATGGATTTGCCCAGATAGACGACTTTTGGGTGGTTCCAAAGAAAAATACTTAGGGTGGTGATAGCAGCAGATGTCGGGAACATCGTTGATCTAAATCTAGCCCCATTATTACGGAAGTCCAAAACTGATTTTTCCTGTATAAATAATTTCATGCTCACATTAATAGGGAGAGGTAGCGTGATCAAAATGTTGTTTCTTCCCAGAATGCTATATTTCTTCTGGGCTATTCCATTGGAAGTAGAAAGCTGCTGGTTTAAATCTCTAAACCAGTTGGCGTCCAGGTTTTTATGGGCCGGACAACGTCCCCGAAGAGCCTTAACATTTCTGACTCTGCCAAGAGAACGAGGGGGATGGGCAGTCCCTAAATTCCAATTATACTACTGGACGGCAACGCCTCAACAGATGACGACACTTCTAACCTTGGCGAGAACCACTTCAGAGGAATTTGGAATCTATTTATTAATTGACTATGGACACTGAGGCTCGAGGTTGTTTTCTTCGTCAGATTGAATATGGATATTTTTAAAAGGGTTATATTTAAGGTTATTATAGCAGTCCGAAAGAAGTATGGTATTGGTAGGATAAATAGATATTCCCCGCTAGTAGACAATCCTCTACTCCCAGATATTTATAAAGATGGTTATATGGCACACTGGGCTTACGGGGGGTGAGGGTCATTGCCGATCTGGTAGATGAAGGAGGGATCCTTTCTTTTGATGTAATAAAGGATAAATTCGGTATTAACAATACCCATTTTTTCAAGTATTTACAAATCCGGGATTTATTAGTCTAAAGAAAAAGGGGGAAGTGTTGGTTTTAATCTGGTAGAACTTGTTGACTTATTGTTCATACCCTCTCCCTCCCTCACCAATTTATTAAAACAATTAAATAAAGAAATGGCAGATGATTTATTCAAACATTCTGCTCGATGGTCAGAACTCTTACAGATGAGGACGGGAGATTGTCAAGAATCCCTATATTTTGCGCAGATTTCATTTATTGCTGCTAATTTACAGATCCAATGCTATAAAACATGGTTCAATCACTATATCACTCCCTCGAAGATTGTCAAATGGGGGGCTCTATGGGTGTTCACTGTCCAAGGTGCAGTTGCTTTGCGGCAGACCTCATTCATCTATTTGCAAACTACCCTAAGGTTGAGAACCTGAAAAAAGAGGTAGGAAAAATACTCAAAAGTGAGCTAGGCTATCCTATTTCTCTTTTAATGGGTTTACTAATTTTAGGAGTGAGTGACATGGGTATTTCTTGGAGACATCAGATATTTCTATTTATAGCCATGAATATTCTAAGACTGTGCTTGGCCACAGCCTAATTGGACACTGACCAGCTACTGGGCAGCAATGGCTGGGGAGATTTCTTGCTGTTTACCGCTCTGAAATAGCAGTATATGAACGTAGGGGAGCCAATGCTAGGAAAAGGGTAAGGAAAGTTTGGGCCCCAATCAAACAGTGGATGGAGGGAGTAATGGAATAATAACCTCATGTTCTAGTTATAGGATTTGGTCCTACTTCCTTTCCTTCTCTTGTTTTGTATTTTTTATTGTTGTTTTTCTCCTTTGATGAAAAAATTTTATATTCTGTTTTGGATCCATCTCTAGGGAGGGTGGTGGGATGAGTAGGGTGGGATGGACAAGTTTGATCTTGCGTGTTTTCTTTTGCTTTGTTTGGATAATGGATAAAAAGCTTGTAGGAAATAAAACATTTTGAAAAAAAAGAAAGACCATCCAGTGGTGTCCAGAGACCACCATTTGGGCCTTCATGTACCCCTCATTAACTCCAGTTGTCCCATACCACCAGGGCCACCGACTGTCCCTCTGCATAGGTATTACCTTCTCCTCCCAGTGCCTGCCCAAAACAACACCAGCAGGTAAGATCCAACTCAACCTCTGACATCCCACAGCCCTCTTGTGTAGCCTACTCTCTATCTCCCCCAAATAGTTGCTCTTGGTTGCTCTCAAGGAGGTCATGAGGCCAATTGGAGCGGTTCAGGCTGCACTTGCTCTGGATATACATAACTTAATTATAAAAGCCCGGATACCCTGCACAATGGTCTCTGAGACGCCCCGAACTATATATGGCCTCATGGCCTCCTTGTCTAACTTTCCGTCTTGCTTCCCAACCCACACCACCTCACCTCCTGTTGCCCCATTTTCTTTTTCACCTGTCATCCCTGTTTCCTCTGCTGTCTGTATGTTTCCTTCTTCCTGTGGGGTGTTTCATCCCGCTACATCCAGCCATTTACTGTCTGCATTGGAGCTGCAGAATGATAATGAGGATGGCCAGAGGTTATTTCCCCCAAGGCAGAAACATAAGTCTGACAATCCCTATGGCTTTGGAGAATTACTTTATTATAGTTTAGGATAGTGAACAGTTTTTCTGGACGCTTAATGGACATTTTTTCTCTTGATCCCCTTTGTGTATAGATTTCTTCCCTTGACATTTCCTGACATGTTTTTAATATTTACCCATCCCCTTCAAGTTTGTATTTCCCCTCTGCATTAAGACTCAATTTTCTTTATTTTTCCCATTCACAAGAGCATGTTATGTTTTATCCAAAATCAATTGTTTGCATAATACTTTTTTACAACATATAAAAATGTCAATAAGCGTAAACAACATGTCTTTCTTGATTAATATAATATTTGCAGAGCAATGTATTTAATGACAGAATTTGTTTTTATAGGCATTTACAAAATCCTTTCAATACCATAATGACATCTTTAAATGCAGTACTATTTGAAGGTCAACAAAGAACACAACTTATATAAAAATGTCCAGTATAGTAACTACAACATGAATTAATGGAGCATTTCTATAGCACACGGACACTGAAGGAGTGTCCCGATGCTTTAAGGTATGCTGCAGGATAATGGCCACAGAGGCAGTGCTCCTATTCTCCGTTAGGGTTTAAATAGGAATGTTTTCAGCTCCGGTTTGAATTTTCCTTCATCAGGGATCTGTATGAGATAGCCCGGTAGGTTATTCCACAAGTTTGCAGCCTTGACGGAGAAGGAAGAGCCATCCCTCCACTGTTTCTGAAAACAGGAGGGTTGCAATGAGTCCCACTGAGCTGGAGCGCAGCAGTCTCCCAGGAAAGTATGCTTTGACATGGTCATTAGGATACTTGGGTCCCCGGTTGTAAAGGGCTTGGTGTGTTATGGACAGAGCCTTATCCTTAATCCGCTGATGGACTGGCAGCCAATGAAGCTTATTCCGGAAACTTGGCACTGAGGTAAATGTTTGTATTTTATATATTAAGTGGACTGCCATGTTCTGAATGACCTGCAACCTCTGGATCAGATATTCCAGAAGGCCCAGATACAGGACGTTCGTGCAATCCACTTTGGATGAAATCAAAGCTCTAACCACTGTGATTTTAGCCTCGTAAGGAAGTAGATGAAGAAACTTCCTTAACATGCGCAAAATCCAAAAACAAGACATCACCACTGCTGACACTTGCGGTCCAAATGAGAGCTTAGAATCAAACAATACCCCCAGGTTTCTGGACACAGTTGTTGGGGGGAACATTGTTAGGCCAAGCACTGACCCAACCAGTGAGTGGATCTCATGTTATGTTATGTTAGTTGCATTTTAATGCGCACAGCTGCTCCAGCGAAGGAGCGTCCTGGCGCAGGGAAAGGTAAACACAACACAACACTAGGTCCGGTAACAAAAAGCAAACAATAAAAGCTAGAAACAATTAAAACAGGAAGGTTTTCAGGGCCCTGCGGAAAGACATTAGGTCATTCGAAAGGCGGATTTCCAAGGGGAGCGCATTCCAGAGGGTTGCGGCTTTCACGCGAAAGGAGCGACCCCCCATCCGACTAAGTCTGAAACGGGGGACGACCACCAAGGACTGTCCAAGGGATCGTAGTGAGCGGGTAGGGACATAGGGAGAGATCAGTGTATTGAGTATTCCGGGTGCCAACTCTCTCAGAATTTTAAAAACCAGGCAGAGAGCCTTGAATTGGATACGCTTGCATATCGGGAGCCAGTGCAAGGACCGCAGGGTGTTAGAGGTAGGGCAGGTTCGAGGCAGACCAACCACCGCCCTAGCCGCCGCATTCTGGACTCGTTGTAAGCGAAGAATCTCGGCTTGGTTCGCTCCTAGTAGGAGAGAACTGGCGTAATCCAACCGCGAGATGATCATTGCTTGAATGACCAGCTGTCTTGTAGGAGCATCGAAGAATCGCAGCAGGGGTCTTAGCCCGCGTAGTACTCCAAAACAGCAGGCCGCCACTCTCTTTGTATGAGTCACAAAGCTTAGCGTGTGGTCAAGCCATACTCCGAGATTCCTGAGTTCCAGGACAGGGGCCGGCACTGATCCCAGCTCTGGAGGCCACCATTCGTCCCCCCAGTGGTCCGCTTCCCTTCCAACGATCATCACCTCTGTTTTTGACGCGTTCAGCTGGAGACAGTTGTTATTCATCCAGCTGGCCACCTCTCTCAGTCCACTTCGGAACCTGAAGGCATCCTGCTTGGCATCCCCGCTGATCGTAACCGCCAACTGAGTGTCGTCAGCATAGGAGACCATGGTAAGGCCCCATTGCCTGACGGCCTCAGCCAGCGGCTGCACGTACAGATTAAAAAGCGTGGGACTCAGCGAGGAGCCCTGAGGGACCCCCAGGTCCAAAGGATGGTACTTGGACTGAAAAGGAGGGGTGGCAACGCAGAAGGCGCGATCACTGAGGAAGGAGCGGAACCACTGCAGAGCTGAACCACAAATGCCAATGTCCTGCAGGCGGTGTAGCAAGATGCGATGGGAGACAGTGTCAAAGGCAGCGCTCAGGTCTAGTAAAATAAGCGCTGCCGTTTGACCTGCATCGAGCACACTTCGCAAATGCTCAACCATTGCCAGAAGGGCCGTCTCAGTGCTGTGGCCAGCACGAAACCCATTCTGCGTGGAATCCAGGACATTCACAAGGGTCATATGCTCCGTGAGGGCCCAATTTACATGGGCCTCCATAACCTTGGCCGGCCAAGGGAGCAAAGATATAGGGCGGTAGTTTTCAGGTCTCGATGGATCCAAAGATGTTTTTTTTAGGATCGGGGAAACCACCGCTTGCTTCCATTTGGCAGGGACCAGGCCAGAGGTTAGGGAGAGGTTAATCAGGGAGCACACTGCTGTGCGTCCCTGAAAAGCAACGTCCCTGAAAAGAGCAGATCTTACCGGGTCTGCAGGCGATCCAGACTTGACTCGCAGGGCCCACTTTGCGAACTCCTCATTGGAGATGGTAGGAAGGGAGTGCAGCGATGGACAGCTGCTAGAGCCGCTCCAGGGAATCACAGGAGACAGTGTGCTTGGAAACGCCAGATAGATCTTCCTGACTTTATCCAAAAAGAAGGTGGCTAGGGCTTCACAGTGGGCGGTGGAACTGTCCAACTGTGGGGGAACTCTCTTTGCCATTAAGTCTTTTATGGTTTTAAAGATGGTTTTAGTCGGGTTAAGGCTATTTCGAAATTCGGCTGCGTAAAACGCCGCCCGGGCCCTGCATATAGCTCGATGGTAAAGCTTAACTAAGGCCAGGTAGATGGATTTCTTGTCGGCATCGTACGACTTACGCCACACCCTTTCCGCCCGTCTGCAAGAGGACTTCATTGCACGCAGCGCGCTGTCATACCAGGGGCTAGCCTGCCGGGGACTGGACTTGCTGGAGATGATAGGTACCAGGACGTCCAGCGCCCTGGTAATCCAGTTACAGAACCGGTCATAGCCCGAGGTGGCATTCAGCAGGGGACATAATGGCTCAGCACCCATGATGCGGTGAAGGTCCTCTAACCTAAGTTTGTTCCAGTGGCGCCGGGGTATCCGCAAAGGAGGCGGTATAGTGGGATTGGCAGGGAGGGGAAGCCAAGCAGACACCAGATAGTGGTCAGACCATATCACAGGATCAACCGCCACAATCCGAACATCAGAGAGAGTGGTAAAAAACGGATCAAGGGTGTGGCCGGCCACGTGTGTAGGCTGAGAAATAAGCTGGGTCAACTGCAAAGCCTCTAAATCGGCCAAAAAACCACTGATGGCCAGAGACTCTAACCTATCAAAGTGGAGATTTAGGTCGCCCAAGATAGAAAAGTTTGCACAGCCGCTAGCCAATAGGCTCACAGCCTCCGGAAAGGCACCTCTAAAAGCTACATCGCTGTCTGGAGGGCGATAGACAACCATCCCTGACAGCGAGAACTGAGGGCTGATGGAAACCTTAAACAGCGCACTCTCACATCCAGCAATCTGCAAGACCGTCCAGGTACATGTAAAGGCGGATCTGATAAATAAGGCGATCCCTCCACCTCTAGAATGGCGGTTAGATCTGAAGCATGAATAGCCCGGAGGACAGGCAAGATTGACTATGGCGTCATCAGTATCTTGTAGCCAGGTTTCAGTTACAGCCAACAGATCTGGTGTCTTATCCAAAATGAGATCAGCCACAGACAGATGGTGTTTCACTAGAGATCTGGTGTTCAGATTTAAAAATCGTAGACCAGATCCCAAGCTACCAGGCAACGGAGAGAGACCAGGAGGAGCTCGTGGGGCGGGAGAAGTGGCGAGCTCGCGAATACCTACAGGCTGGTCCAATGACCATCTGTTGCAAGCACACTGAAACGGGCCACCCAGCGGATGGTGGGGTGTGGCAGAGCAGCGTGGGAGAGTATCTCTGATGGCAAGAAGCGAGGCACCGGAATACATAATCATCCTGACAGGGCGACAACTACGGGCACACAAATATACACAAAGTAAAGATAAAAGATAAAATCCCCCGCGTACCGCGCGTACTTAGCGCGGACGGGCGCAGACGGGCAGACTCTGGCTCGACTCCGGCGCGAGTCAGGCGTCCAAATAATAGGACCTCTGTCTTATCTGGGTTATCTGGGTTGCACTGTACATCAACACTGTACATCAATATCAAACATTCAACAAAAATGAAAGACAGACACATGTATTTTATAAAGTGTATACACTATTTTATTTTTACAAAAGGCTTTCAGTGAGTGTTTCAGGGATAGAATTGTGAAGGTTCATATATTACAAATATTATTTGGGGTTTATCCCACTACTCCACATACACAATACTGGTGGTGAGATTATTAGTATGCTTGTTTTGGGTATCTTTGAATTGGTGATGGTTGAGTTGGTGGTGTTGGAGGTTGAGATGCAGAAGGTGGAGGTGAAGCTTCTACAGATGTATGCATTGGCCATGAAGAGTGACATTGGAATTTTGTGGTTTATGGCCTCTGTCATCTGCATGCTGCTCTATAATTTAGGCCTTAAAGCTTTGAAGATGTTCTCAGTGTATCTTTGCCATGACTTAGTAACATTTCCCAGTCTTACCCAAGGTATGGGTTTGCCTATCAGTCATTGAAGGAAGCCCTTTAAAGGAGAGTAGCCCCCATTTTATGAATATGCTCTTGCACATTAGACTGTTGTTGGAAATAATGATTCCTAAGAAAGCAGCACTAGACGATGAATGCATTAGACCATTCTGATGCCCTCTCCCCATGCATGGGTGACCTGGTCAGCAGGTTGTCCAGTATGGAGTGGGGTGCTATGTGAGCGGTTGTGGACGAGAATAATTAATAAGGGATACTTGTTCCTCACCATAGGTGTTCTTTCCATCAGAATGAGAGAAGACTGAGCTGCACCATCATGGGATGATTATGTAGGAGATTTTATGGAGATAATTGTTAGTTAATCGCTGTGTGGAGGTGAGTACTGCATAGATGGAGCAAACATCCACAGCTTCTTAGCTAATGGCTAGGAACTGGACATCCTCAGAAGTGATTTCAGAGGAAGACTGCTGTCTGCCTGTGATGTGGACTTCTTGGAGAAATCATTGTAGGGCAACAATATCCTCCTCCTTGTCCAGGTCCTCCTCCTTTTTCTTCCTGAGCAGTGTTGGCCATGAGACTTGATTATCTCCTTGGATTGCCCTCCATCCCCTGCTCGCAGATGATTCATCATTACCCAGGCAATGTTTACAGTACCTTGAAGAAAACAACGTAAACAGTTGAAGTATATCAAATACAGTTTTGTGCCTAACGTTCAACACAGTACTATAATTGATATTTTTCTGCAAAACAAATATATATTTAGTACCATGTTAACATAAAGAAACATATGAAAGTAGGGGTTGATCCATCCATGGGATTAATATATCTCAACAATGTCAACTCACCATCATAAGCAATAGATATTTGATTTATGGAGAACCCCTGCCTGTGAGGTCAACTGCTGAACCTGTGTCCATGTAGGTGCCATGGTATCTCGTGATATAGCTGCTGCAGAAATAATAATTATCTTCAGTATATATTGTCAATCTTTAAGAGTAATCATAAACACATTCTGACCCATTAGAGATACTTATTGGAAAGGAATACAATCAATACCAATGAAAATACTTTAAACATTTTGTATTCTAAGAAACATTAGATAAGTAAGCTAAAGAAAGAACTAATGATGAACTACAGAGGTTAAGGCCTGATGTTTCCAGACTTACCTGACATGTCATCAGTGTTAATGTTCACAAACTGGAGACTATGGGCCGTTGTTTTACAGAAGCTGACGGGAGAGAAAGACTTGCATAAGCGATAGGCCATCCTAAATCATACAAGGAGATAATATTTAGATGGTTTACATACTTATTTTGAGATCAATAAAGATTCTTCTATTGTAAGTTAAAACAAGAACTAACAGATATATTATATTGCTTCTCTTACATTGCCGAGGCTTGGAGTAATTTTAAAAGGCAGAATATAATTTAGTCAATAACTTAATTACATATTGACCAGGGTGCAAATAGAGATGTTTGACAAAAAGCAAACCACTGCCCTTTCAGTAACAAAGTTAGACCCAAAGCCAAAAGAGCAGAATTTAACTTATTAGTCTGTATTGTAAGAATAGACTTTATGGTCATAAATATGTTTATTTAGACTACAACCCCTAAAACGAGGAGATAGTAACATATAAGTCTACAGTTTGTAGTAACTTTACACTCAGTTTAGGCAATTAGACAAAAGTAGTAAAATTATTACACAATGTAAGAGTAAATTTCAATGTGTAGATTTAATCAAATGTTAATTTACTTTTGTGAAACCCTCTATAGTTACTTACATAAAGTCCCCATAATAAACCTAAACTAAAACATACATCAAATACTAACATATAATTGAAAACTAATTCACACACACTCCTGATACAACTTAAATAAACAATTACATTAATCCACTAAATTAACTTACCACACACTACACATACACCTTACCATGTACTACACACACATCTAAAAACTTTACAGAGGATGGATTGAAATACAACCAAAGGTTTTACTGATTAAAAATTTAAGGTTAAAAGTTTTCCCTTTTTCGATGAGCTGGGATCCTGCTTCTGTTTACTTCACTGAATCAAGACATTGAAAAAGTCTATCCAATACCAATAATGCTAAAACAAAATGGCCATTGTTTGGGTGTATATTTATTCATTTTTCAGGCAATTCAGCACGGCAACCCAATTTACTGTGCTGTGTTGTACAAAGGGCAAAAACTGTGCAGAGCAATATCTACTCAGATTGCCCTGCTGCTGCTGTCATCCCCTGTGCTGGCTCACTAAAAGGCTGTCTTGCATGATACACAGCCTTGCAGAGGTGACATCTACTGGCTAGCATATAAGTTGTATGGGAAGCATACCAGTACTAAGTCCTATGTCTAATAAAATGTAAGGATCCCACACAATGGATATATGTTGTGCATTTTGGCCCACATTCAATGCATTTTTCTTAAAGAAAGAAAAAAGTTCTCTCTGTTAGGGCCTGCTTCAAGAAGTGGTTAGTTTTTGGCACAGAGACTATTCTGGATAGCTTAGCACATGGATATTAGCAAACATTTCCCCAGGTGCCACAAGTTATGGTCTGTGGTGTTCCCAGGGTCGCATTAATGCCAGCAGAGTGAGAGTGGGGTGTTGTGGGGGGGTTAAGGTAGGCGTAGGAGTAGCAAATCACACACATGGTGTGGTCAGTAAGTCATGAGTTATTTTGACGGTTTCTTTGCATACTGCCCTCTAAATTAAGCCCCTATTCTCTGGAATAGTCATGGATTTGACAATACTGTGTTATTCTGTATCTGAATTGCTATCCATCTACCACACCTTTCTGCTTGCTACCACTATCTTGGCAGAAAAAGGAAGTAACTTGGTTATTGAATTGAATTGAAATGAAATGGAATTAATTGCATGATGTGCAATAAGAAAACCTAGGATCAATGCCAGTTTACCCACTTGGCCCAAATGTTTAGGAACATTGCCTGATTACACATTGCCTCCTTTTTCTTCATTATGACATATAAGAGTACAGGCGTTCAGGATAAATGCAGTGCAAACCTCTTACATTTGATTTAATAAACTATAAATTGTCCATATATAATAACAATTCTGACCACCCAGAGAGTTCTACGTGAAAACTGACTTTCCTCTTTGTTTACCATTGGCATTATTGTCAGGGTGTGAGGAGGCATGAATATCTCCACACTCATTTTTAATGCACATATCTATTCTGATGTACTATGCTGTAACGCTTCTGCAGGTTAATGAACTACAGTTTTTGAATTTTGAAAAGACTTTGGGGCATATTACGATGTCGGTCGGATCGCAACTGATGGTCTGTCAGTTGCGATCCAACCTACATCTGTACTTGCAGTCCAACTGCCTATTATGATAAGGCGTTCGGAGGCAGGGGGTGGAGGGACTGGCCGCTGCCTATCCGACGGGCTCAAGCAGAACATCGGGGCTGCGCACCTTATGCGAGTTTGTGTGCTCATTGGCAATATGTCTACCTTGGCGTTTCTCACTAAGCATGCACACCGGTATGCATGAGGACTCGAATATTATACCACAAGCACATTTGAGTCCTAGTGAGTGCCAGCATTAAAATCTGTTCCATGTTGGAATTTGACATGTTTGTATGTCTTTCTCTTTTTTGATATCACTAGGTTGGGCAAGGAACTTGAAGTACAAGTTCCTACTAGCGCTGAGACGCATCAACACCTGATCATAGGTATTACAGGTATGCAGGGGTCCTTTTTGTCCCTGATCCCTGGTCATTTTCTCCTCTATATATATTCTTTTCACCCTTTTGGTCCTGACGAAGCGCCAATGGATCCCTTATGGACCATTCTGATGCGCAAAACATGTTGACCCTATACTTTTTCATGTACCCTCACGGATACTAAGAGCAACGGAATTACATTTATCCCCCCCTACATTTGTTTCCTAGAGGAGCTCCACATCCATTACATTTTTAACCTTATCATCCGGACCACCGAATAAAACTAGGTTCTAGGTAGCGGCTGGTAATTTTAACTCACTCACTGTCCCAGGCCCACGCACTCGCATGCACAACTGCAGCATCTCCATAAATGATCTCCGATAAATAGCCCTCTCGCGGGGCCCGAGGGGGACAGCAGCGCCACCCCCACGAGGAGCAATGCCTTATGATGAAGCATGACACTCGCAAGGGTATGTGAGGGCACTATATTCAAAAGGAGGAATTCCCCCTCACTCTAGAATATCCCAACTCTACTGAGACAGACAACTCTAACACCTATGTGCTAACCAGAATAGGTTGCCACTCTCTTTTTCTTTAGGAACAGTTACCCCTCTCTGTATACCTTGTTCATTCAATGACTAGCCCCAAAAGCCATTTTTCACAGGAAGGGGCTGTAGCTTGATCCTATGAGAAAAACAAAAGTGCAGATAAAATGCTATGTTTGCTAACTTTGTTTATAGAATGGCCACATAAATGGATTGACCACTGTTTTATTATTTATTAACAACATAATTCAATGGGAATGTTGGGTGTTGATAAATATACAGGAAAATGAACTTGTAAAAAAAAAACTTTCCCTGCCTGCAGTTCTCATATGCTAATTAGCACTTTTCACCTCATGGGGTGTGAAAACTCTTTCCAGAGCACGTTAGAAATGTGACTCACCCTCTCTCTAGAAGTGAATTTGTGAAGAAGTGAGGGTTCAGGAACTTCGTTAACTTGAAAGGGAAAAGGATGAGACATGTCCATTCATTATTATGCGTATGGGCAACCTAAGGAACAGTGGCGTTTTTATCGCAAAGCACAGTGTAGTCATCCTGGCACTGACCCAGTGAGAGGGGTAGCTGGTCCCAGAACCAGTATAGTGTGGCTGAGGAAGGAGGGACTGCTACTTTCACTAGTTTCAGCCCTGGCTGGGCCCTGTCCCTCTCCATAGGATGTGCTGTAAAAACAAAAGGGTGGCATGACCTTGGGAACTTTTGGACTATTGACTGGGGAGTGTCCAGGAGTACATATACTATCAACATTTTAATTTGTCCCTTTGTCTGAAGGTAGACATTTTGACTGGGCAAAGGAGACTGATGAGAGGACTTTATCTAGAGTGCAATTTGGACTGATTTGCACATAGCTGTGTCTGAACTGGGGTGGTGAATTGAGCTATAGAACGATGATGGATTCAACCCAGATCTGTGACTGGGGGTGTGGGTCTGAAAAGTTTCAGCGCTCCGTCCATCATCTCCTTGTGTTTGTTTTGTTTGCCTTAAGTTGTCAGGGTATGCCCAGACTTGGGTCCCTTGCTCACTTTGCCACTGGATTCAAGTTAGCCTGGCTGATGAGGGCTGTTAGCCCGAAGCTGGTCCCAGGGTGCTTGTTTCCGGTCTAGGGAAGGCATGGCTTGGCAGTTCGGGCTGGGCTGTTCCCATGAGGCACAGGGTCAAGACTGATTTGCATATAGCTGTGTCTGTACTTGGGTGGTGAATTGAGCTAAAGAATGATGATGGATTCAACTGAGATCTGTGACTGGAGGGTGTGTGTCTGAAAGGTTTCAGCGCTCTGTCCATCATCTCCTTGTGTTTGCCTTATTCTCCTAAGAAATAGCGCCTGGATCCTCCCACCCGCATTGTGTATGAGGGTGAAGAGAAGGATCTCCAGGGGAGCTATATGCACGGCCAAGAATTGAAGGAGGTTCTTCAGCACATCAAGGATAACATGACCTTGTCTGTCCCTCCAGTGGAGGAGCAGGCGGTGGACTTTTTTTATGCAGTACCAGAGATGGGAGCCAGAGTTTCTGCCCTTGCGTCCTTCTGTCAAGAGGGTGATCGACAATGATTGGCAGGGGGTGGACAAGCAAGCCTTCCCAAGCTACATCTCTAAATGCTATGCCATTCAAGATTTTGAAAACAATTTCCCATCTTCCATTAAGTTAGACTCCCTGATGGCTGGCCTGTCCTCTCATGGGTCCATCATTTCAGATGATGCTTTCCCCTCAGATCCGGTCTAAAAGAGAGTGGAGGCGGCAGCCAAATGGTCCTGTGCAGCAGCTACCTTCTCCATCAGAGCTTCCGCCTACCTGTCCTATACTGTCCAGTCCCTATTGAAGGATTTCCAATCCCTGGCCATGCTTATGGAGCAGGAGGCTGATGCCCCGTCTACTCTAGTGGTCATGGAGCTTCAAATGAGATTGCTATCTGATATTTCTTTTGATACCTTGGCGGCCACGGCCGCTGCTGGGGGGGCGGCTATTCAGACTTGACATCAGGTGTGGCTTTGCCATTGGAAAGCAGAATCTGCCCAGAAAGCCCTTCTTATGAAGTTTCCTTTTTCAGGGACCAAGTTGTTTGGTTCCTTCCTGGAGGAGATGGTGAAGAAATAAGCTGAGGACAGGAAGCTGTTGGCACCCGTCTGTCCATCTCGAAGGAGATTTTTTGGGCCCAAGAGGGCTTTTAGTCCTGCTACTACACCTGGGATTTGGGTTTGCCCTTTCATAGGAGGGGTCACACCCAGGGCACCCCATTCTCCAACAAATCCCGGTCTCAGCAGGCTGATGGTGGTTCCACCCCCGCATCCAAGTCCTGACTATTCCTGGGTTCCAGATGCCCGGACTCCTGTAGGGGGTCGTTTGTTGGCTTTCATAAAGACCTGGGAGGAATTGGTCTAGGATCAGTGGGCTCTACAGATTGTACGAGAAGGTTACTCGATTGTCTTTGACTCCCTTGCTCTGGACGCTTTCATTCACACTCCCCTGCCTTCAGCCATGCCAAAAAGGGAGACTCTTTTAGCAGGCAATCAGGATCTTCTTGACAAAGGGGCCATTTGTCCGGTTCCAGACTATCAAAGGTATCTTGCAGTTTACTCCATCCTGTTCCTGGTGAAAAAGGTATCTGGATACTTCCGTCCTGTGGTGGATTAGAAGAGGGTGAATTATTTTATCCCTCATATTAAATCTAAGATGCTCTCTTTTCAGAAGATTCTTCCCTTACTGGTTCAGGGGGAAGTTGTGGCTTCCTTGGATCTGCTGGATGCCTACCTCCATGTGCCGATTCTCCAGTCTTCTAAGCGATTCCTCCGGTTTTGTGTGTGGTCCAAGCACTTCCATTTCAGGTACTCCCTTTAGTTTGTCTTAAGCCTCGAGGGTCTTCACAAAGGTATTGGTCCCCTTGGTTGGAATCCTCCACAGGGAGGGGATTCGGGTATTCCCATACCATGATGACTGGCTGTTATCTGCCTCTTCTTTCCCTAAGGGGACCCTTCACATCCAGAGGGTGTGCGAGGTCCTGGACCGTCATGGGTTCCTGAATCAACCGCAAGAAGTCTCGTCTAGATCTTACTCAGGACTTGGTGCTCGTCGGGGGTCACCTGGACGCTGGCGCTGGGATGCCTCCGGGTAGCCATGCGCTTTATAAATGCTTTTCCATTCCATTTCCATTCCATTCCATGGTCAAATGGCTGGTGTTTTTGCCTGCAGGGTGGAGGGCAATCTGGAGGAAGGACCTGGGTTGTCTCCTGGCTTTGAATTACGCCCTAGTCCATCAGTGGTTGAGGGTGCAGGGTTTGATGTCTGCGGCAATCAATGTGCTGCCCTTGGCTTGTCTTCATCTGTACCCATTGGTGAACCATCTCTTGTCCAATTGGGTTCCCTGTTCCACAGATTACGATCTACCAGTGTTGGTATCGCCTCAGATTTGGGCCGATCTGGGTTGGTAGTTGGTGGACTCCAATCTCTCCAAGGGTCTTCTTTTTTCAGGGGTCCCTTCCTGGGTGGTAACGGCCAATGCCAGTCTCTAGGGCTGGGGGGAGACATTGGATTCCCAGTCTGTGCAGGGCCGGTAGGATCGCCTGCAGGCGGGTTGCTTGTCCAAATTCTGGGAACTAAAGGCCGTTCATTTAGCTTGTCTGGAGTTTGCCTCGACCCTTCGGGGGCACCATGTTCTGGTCCAGATCGACAATAGGTGGTGATGGGCTACTTGAATCACCAGGGGCAGTAGGGTTTGCTCTGTTTGGCTCCGTGTGCAGGAGACTCTGTCCTGGGCAGAGGTGAAGGTGTTGTCGATCAGGCCGGCCTATCTTCGGGGGAAAGGAGAACTGCATGGCGGATAACCTAAGCAGGGTGTTTCCTCCCATGGCTTCCATCTTCCTGATGGGGGCGGTGTTCCAAATGTTGCGGGAACTGTTTGGGTGCCCGACAGTGGATTTGCTTGCAGATGCTACCAATGGTCACCTGCCACGCTTCTGTGTGCTCCTTCCATGCCCAGAGACGTGGTGGGTAGATGCAATATCATTCTGTTGGCCATGCTCCCTGCTTTACTCATTTCCTTCAATCCCTTTAACTGCTTGAGTTCTGTGCAAGATTTGCGTGGACAGGCATTTGTTCTGTTGGTGGTGCCTGGCCGGGTTCACCGCCTGTGGTTTCCTCTCTGAAGGAAATGGCTGTCTGATCTTCCATACCCTTTGCGGGGCCCTCCTCTTCCTGTGGGGTTCTGTGTCATCTTCATCTTCAGGTCTAGCTCTTCAGAGGATGAGTCTTCTGTCTCGGGATGCTCCCTACAGGTGGTTGATTTGCTGCAGGGCTCCCATCACCCGGCGACTTTTCTGTCTTATTCTCGCCATTGGGGGCCCTTCTCTCAGCGGTGTGTTTCTGAGGGCCTGGACTCTGCTTCTGTGGATCGGAGGAGGGTGCTGGATTTCCTGTCAGGTGACATTGCCTTGGGTCTTGCCCCTTCTATGCTTCAGGCTCAGTGGGTGGCATTGTGGGCTTTCTGCAGTCCTCGTTTGGACAATTTGGATCCTTTTGTGGCCCGGTTACTTCAGAGTTGTTTTCTGCAGTGTCCTAGAGCTATTTGTCTTGCACCTCCTAGGGATCTTCCATTGGTGTTTTGGGCCCTTCAGATGGTTCTGTTTGAGCCCTTAGGGTCCGTGGACGTTAAGTTCCTCACTTTCAAAGTGGTGTTTTTGGTGGCCATTGTGTCAGCTGGTCGGGTTGGGGAGCTGGGTTCTTTTCTGCGCTCTCTTCTGTTTTTGCCATTCCCGGGAGGTTATTTTGCATATTTCCCCTCCGGTCGTTGCGTCCGGGGTGGATTCTGCTCTCTCACTGTTGGATGTCCGGCAGGCAGTGCTGGTGTTTTTGGAACAGACTTCGTCCTTTTGCTGCTGTGATAACTTGTTTGTCATTTTTGGGCATGTTCATTTTGATCATAAGCCTTCTCTTTCCACCCTTAGTAGGTTGATTAAGCAGACAATCTTGCTGGCCTATGTTTCGCAGGGTTCTGAGATGTCTGCCCGGGTTCAGGGTCGGTCTACCCGGGTTCTGTCTGTATCCTGGGCCTCTTTCAAGGGGGTCTCTACTGATGATATATTTAGGGCCACTACCTCATCCTCTCCGCACACGTTCATGGATCACTACCGGGTGGTGTTGGGTGGTCCTTCTGTGGAGAGTTTTGCTGAGGCGGTTCTCGGGCTGGTTCTACCGGCTTTTTATGGTCACGCCTTCTGTGGGCGTCTTCTTGGTTGTTTTCCATCTGTGTTACTTTTTGGATTAAACCTGCTGTTTTGCATTATCCCATTGTCAGTGGTTTCTTGTGAGTTTCCCATGAAGCTGCTGGGCTTGGGTATGTGCTCACTGCGTAACTCTAGTGGCGAGGAAGACTTATCAGGAGGTTATGCCCCAGTTACTTACCGGTAATCTTCATTACTCCGAGTATTGTCTTCTTCGCCACATGAGTTCCCATCTCTCTCTCCCTGTTTGGCTATCGGCTTCATGTGGTTGCTTTGGGCCTTGGTAGTTCTACAGGAAGTGGGGTGGTTCGACCATGTTGGGGAGGGACGGGAGGCATAGAATGCTAATTGCTTTGTAGGGTTCCGGTGTAGAGCTGAAGCTCACTGCGTAACTCATGGGGCGAGGAAGAAAATATTCAGAGTAATGAAAATTACCAAAAAGTAACCGGGTAATTTCCAACAAGTCCAAACAAATCAATGGCTACAAAATCCCAAGGACACTGAGGCAGTACATTCTCCAACATGGGGGTGTGCATAAGGTTTGTAAGGTTTGATCAGCCGTAGAACAATTCGTACAATTCCTCACATACCTTTCCACTTCTGCATCTACTCCATCCCACCAAAATAAATCTCTTACAACGTTCTTGGTTCTTACAATGCCAAAATGACCATCATGACACAATTGAATAATTGTTTTTCGTAACCCAGCTGGCGGCACAATTCTCTCACCTCTCAAAATTATGTAATTCTCAATACTCAATTGCGATCTGACCTCCCAAAAAGGTCTTAACTTCTCATTACACTTTGACTTATTTGTCCAATTATTTTGGATACATTCTGTAACCTGTCTAAGCACATCATCTTTCCCACACTCAAGTAACCATTCCTCTTTACTCATTGCACAGCCACCATCGTCATGTACAAATGCCACTTGAAAATTGTTGCATACATCCTCTTCATAGTCTTCTAATTTAAGCGGAAATCTCAATAAACAATCTGCAAGTACATTGTCCTTACGTGGTAAAATAACGACTTTTTGGGTGAAATCTTGCATCCGCATAGAAAGTCTTGCAATTTTTGCAGATGCGTTTACAGTACCTTCAGTTGTCAGCAGTTTAACAAGGGGCTTGTGGTCGCATAAAATAGTGACAGGTTTTCCCCACACAAAGGCTCTAAAATGATTCAAGGCCCAAGCGCAGGATAGGGCCTCCCTTTCTATTGCGGGATACTTTCCTTCAGTGGCTGTCAAAGCCCTTGATGCAAAGGACACAATTACTTCTTTACCACTGTCACTTTTTAGTGATAGTAAAGCTCCTAATCCTTTCCCACTTGCATCAGTGGTGATATAACTATCTAGATTTGGATCAAAACCCTTCAAGGCCTGTACTTTGTCAATGGTTGTGGTGAGGAAAAGGAACTCCTCTTGACATGCTGTTGACCATTCAAATTTTACCCTGTTTTTTAACAACTGGGTCATATTGAAACTTCTAGTTGCGAAATGGGGAATACATTGAGAGCAATATTCAACAAGTTGTAAAACGGACCTTAATTCATCCTTGCTACTAGGGGTAGGAGCTTCCTTGATAGCATTCACCAGAGAAGCCTTAGGTTTTACCCCTTCAATTCCAATTTCATGTCTTAAGTATGAAATGTTTTCTTCAGCAAATTTACATTTAGACAATTCAACAGTAAGGCCATTGTCCCTTAAAATACTCATAACATTCTTAGGTCTACAGTCATGACTTCCTTTGTTCTCCCCAACACAAGGATATCATCTTGAAAAAATCTGGTACCCTCAATTTTACTGAAAAATTTAAATATCAATCTCTGGAAGACTGCAGCGGCAGATGCCAGTCCGAATGGCATCCTTTTAAATTGGGAAAAGCCAATAGGTGTAATAAATGTTGTCAATTTCTTGGAATCAGATGTTAATGAAATTTGGCGATAGGCCGCTGGCAAATTGATTGTGGAGAAAACCTTTGCACCCTTCAAACCACTCACCATTTCATTAATTTTGGGTAGACAAAAACGGTCAATTACAATGTTCTCATTTAGATGGCGTAAATCAACTCACAAACGGATTTTGCCATCACTCCATCATGTGACAAAAAAGGGAGAAATCCACTCAGAACCGTCAATGGGTTCAATTACATGAGCTGCTACCAATTTTCTCAGTTCATTCAACTACTCCTCCTTGAGCATGATAGGAATGTTTCTAACCTTATGAATCTTAGGAGTCGCACTGTCTTTTAGAACTATGTGATGCTCAACATTTTTTTATTTGCCCAAAACTTTACTGAAACCTTCAGGGAATAAATTGGACATATTGCTGGCCACCAAAGTTCCATCATCCTCCACTTTAACTTGATCTTCACTATTGGGGTCCAAAATAATGTGTAATTTGCCTTGATCCACCCAACCCAATACTGGTGGACCCTTCTTAGCAATGTACAATTTAGCATGAGTGCTGCTTCCTTTGAACCTGAATGTAAACCACCTGTACCCCAACATCTCAATGGCCTCACCAGAATATCCTTGAGAATGTATATCAGACTCGTTTAAGGTATCTCCCACTTTACTTATGAACTTACTGTTCTATAATTCCTCATTTATGATGGTGTATGGTGAGCCAGAATCAGCAACATTTTTTTTTATCTCAACCCCACCAATACTTAGCAAACATTCAGGTTTGTTCATGGTAACATTGACATCTATGTTAAGAATCAATTTGTTAGACAGATTCAAAACATTGTCGACATTACCATCATCACCTTCTCTGTCCAAATCATCCTCAGGATTTTCTTCCTCTAATACAAACACCTACTCTTTTCCTTCTGCACACCTTGGCAAATTATACCATAATTGCTGCACTTTTGTTTTAAGGCAGAACAGGATTTATTGTGTGCTAAATGGTCCTTACTATCACACCTTTATCATCTGTTTCCACTTACAGTGGTTTTTATAGCTTGTGGCATATATTGCTTTGGAACAACTTTACTATTACCTTTAGCGGCCATTTCCAATCCTTTACTTTAACCCGTTAACTCTTTTGCACATCTGCCAGACATTTCCTCTTTGTGTGCAATACTGATTATGTCAATCAGAGGAGAGTCGCCATTTACCCACAAATGCTCTTGAATAGCTTGGTTGTTTAATTGCATTACAAGCTGATCTCTTATGAAATCATCTAAGAGATTCCCAAATTTACAATCCAAAGCCAATTTCCTTAACTCAGCCACGTATTGGTCAACAGATTCTGCATCTAGCTGTTTGCGCTGAAAAAATGTGTACCTAATTATGCCAATACATACTTTAGGTGCAAAATAACTATCAAGATAATTTAAGGCTGCAAGAAAAACATTTGCATCCCCCACAATAGGTGTTTTAGTCATTTGATTGTACATTTTTAAACCATACTGGCTCAAGGAATGTAATAAAATCAGTTTCTTTTGTGCAGCAATGCGTGATGACGTCCAATGAACAAGATCAAGGCTCCGATGAGTAGTCTGGCACAACGAGAAGTTCGAGTTTCGGATGCCGGCAAAGAAGATTCACAGATCCAATGTCATTCAGGAATCTTCAAGGGGCTCGAGGATGGCTGGCATCGAGTGGCGGTTGAACGAACTGTCAACTTTGAAGGTAAACAGCCTCCGATTGCAGTATTGACACATTGACACAGGCAAGGTTAAAAATGAACACAAAATCCTTACGAAGTCTGCAGCACGTCAGTCATAGACAGGAGACAGTTGTACCTCTGCTTCGTGTAGCTCCACTCCAATCCTTGCAGATAAAGGATTCGTTTCAGTAGGGATTGTAGCAGCAGAGACGTAGGGATACAGAATCCTTAATTTAGGACGCAAAGTGATATGCCTCCAAGAATATGATATCCAGTAATCAGGAAGTTGCCGAGAATGAAGGTGTCGATTCTTGGCAACTCGTGGGTCCTGCTCCAGACATTCTTCGCCAATTAGTACACACATACACGTTGGTTGAGTGATGTACTTCTTTATTGTCTGGAGCTTATAGCAACATGTCCAGCTTCTCTGCCTAGTCCTCTCCTAGTGTTCTAAACTCAATGTTCCAACACAGAATCCCCGTGTTGCCGAGCAATCCAAATATGCAAGAACACAACACTGGGTCAAAATTACACCGCCAGACTCTGATTATCACCCCATTTTCTAATAAAGAAATAAATCATGTGTTTGTTAAGCGCAACTACTCACCCGTAAGGGTCTCAAGGCGCTGGGGAGGAGGGGAGGTGTAGGTTCCAGTCCATCAAGGAGGGGGTCTGTCGAAGAGCCAAGTTTTGAGGTTTCCCGTGAAGATGGGGACTGATGTCCTGCCTGAGGTGGAGCAGCAGGGGGCGTTCCAGGCTCTGGCTGCAAGGAAGGAGAAGGAGCAGCCTCCCAAACTGGTCTTTCTGGTGTTGAGGGCCACGGCGTACGAGAGCTGGCCTGATCGTAAGGTTCTTTGGGGTGTGTGGGATTTGAGTCGGCTGTTCAGGTATGCTGGTCTGTGCGTGGGTGAGAATCTTGAAGGTGATTCTAGCCTCGATGGGGAGCCAGTGGAGTGTGCGCAGGTGCTGGGAGATATGGCAGTGTCTTTGCAGGTTGAGGACCAATCTTGCGGCGGTGTTCTGGATGTTTTGTAGCTTGCGGGTGAGGTTTTTGTTTATTCCGGCGTAGATTGCATTGCTGTAGTGGAGTCTGCTCTTGAGGAGGGCGTGAATGAGGGTCTTTCTGTGCTCAAGGGGGATCCATTTGAAGGTCTTGCGTAGGAGACGGAGGGTGTGAAAGCAGGAGAATGCGACGGAGTTGATGTGGCGGTCCATTTTGATCTCGGAGTCCAGTATGATTCCAAGGTTGCGTGCGTGGTCCGTGTGGGTGGGTGGGCTTCCGAGGGCGGGATGCAATATGAACCCATGCCAGTTCACGTAATTTCAAGTAATTTGGAAGGAATTTTACGAAATCACCTAAAGCATTACATACCTCTAATTGCAGGCATATCCATGATACCAACAGGATTCAAATAAAACATTTAAAAATGATAAATCAACGAAGCAACCCTTTGAAATATGCTCTCTTGCATCTGGATAGGTCTATTAATCTTTGACTTAAAGGCACATCACCCTACATTGTTAAGGTACAGCTCCTTTAGCAGCCAGGCTCTAACTTACGCAGAACTCATAAGCTAACCCTTCCCACTCCAAATGAGGTTCAACTATGTGAACCATCGCAAACTGTTTGCTTTCCGTATATAAGGATCTATGTTGGTGCCTGCTGAGGTTTGCACTTTCTAAAAAACAATGGACACATACATGCAGAACCTGAGAATTAGGTGCTCATTGGAACATACTATACTACAGGTAATTGCTGTTTGGCCCACTACATATCTTCGCCCTTTGAATGTGATTCCCCACCCCCTTTGAAAGATCTCATATAGACGAGAGGCTCCACTTCATTGTCTTCTGCAACATAAAGAAACAAAACAAAAAGAAAGAAAGTATTCATTTTCTGCCTTTCTGTCTCTCTATAGTCCTTTTTCATTTTCTGTACCCTGATGAATGTTCATTGTAAGGGCTTTACACTGAAAACTTTAGTGAACACTTGTGGGAATTTGTAAGTGTACATTCCTTCCCCGAAGCTTTAAGGCTGAACTATTGAAAATGAATAATCTTCTTGACAGTTTTAACAAAGGCAACAGATTGAATTCAATCCATGACTGATATTCACCGGCTTGAATTGTATTGACTTCCGGAATATGGAAAATGCTCAGGCCGAGAACCACTCATAAAAAGCACTGTTGCAAGCGTAGCATAACAACGCGCACATAACCTTCAATCACTCATTAGAAGAAGCATCGGCACCCAATGACAGCATTACATTGCGGCAATCCTCAATTATGGAGATCAAGTCAGCAGATTCAGGAATGGTGAATGCAAAGCTCCATAAGCATTACCACAAACAGCAATTTACCAACCACATGCAAGGCAACACTACTTATCAAAGGTGCAAATGGCAATAAAAGAACAAGTGCAAACAATGGGCCAGAATCAGACCCCAGTTGCCTCTTCCCCAACAAACCGCAATAAATATATATGTAGATAGATGCCGACTGATGGAACTGCAAAGAACGGACATATAAAAAGGCTGCACAGCGATAAAGTATTCATTTTGTTGGTGGTAGTGCTTGACTTACCAGTAAGCATCACCAAACAAATGTAAAGACACCGCAGTTAAATTATATTAAAGCTTCTAGAAGCAACAGAGCCATCCTATCATCCAGCAAAAGATAAACCTCAACCAATACCAGTTCATATGAAAGACTGTGCTGTGCTGCTTCTGCAGTCAAGTTTCTTTCATGAGTAGTAGCATCTGGCAGCTTACAAATATCTGTATTACCTACATTTGTACCACATGTTTTGGAAGTAATCTTGAACATAAAATTCCAGCATGTGGGTTTCCCAAACTAGTCCTCACTGTGCAACTATTTTTTTTTACACGGAGTTTTATATAGCACGAACTTGACTGGAAGGTATCGGTTATCAGAGCGCTTTACATAAGTGCGGTAACAGATCTCACGCCAGCAGGCACTCCCGCACCACCAAACCTGTGGTTGGGCCACCTGCCAGATTACAAGTTTCCTCATGCCTGGCGGGCTGTTTTTGACATTCCCATGGTGTTCCTCTGAAAATGGGCACCACAATGGGAATGCCAAAAACTGTTCCTGCACGGCATGGACTGTCAAGTTTATGCCATGCAGGAACTGGGGTGCTCTCTGGCGGGGGTGTTGCATTGGCAGTTCGACCACCCAACTTATTAATGTGGCGGTCGGAGCACTACTGCTGGGATGACTAGACCGCCGCCACCATGAGCCTGACAGTCTGTGGACTGCCAGACTCATAATAAGGACTTAATTACAAAGGTAAAAATCTCGACTGGGTGAAACTGTGAAAAGTATCTTGCCCAACAAGAGAACTCCATCAGATATGAGCATTTAATTCTCCCGGCTCAGACATTTTCTCGCCAAAGCTAACAGCTTCAGAAGGACCGGATACAGCACCTATCTGTAATTGAGAGGACGTTTTTGGGAAACTTTACCCCCATGGAGGATTTTGACTTTTAGAAAAAAAGACCAGGTCAGAAGGTTAAAACTTTGACCAGGGTGACCCAATTGGTGTATCCGACCTCCTATCAGGAATTGCACCTAAAATCCAGTAAAATGCAAACAGTGATTTCCGGTTGATGCTTTACTTTTTCATATCTTGAGTCCTCCTTATTGGATTTTAGCCATTTTGGTTTTATTTAACTCTGGTGATAGCCAAGACATTTTGTTAATAAATAATCAACCACCTCTCTTCACCCATTGGTCTGTTGTTGTGTCATTCCCATTATGCCTCCGACCACTACAGCACACAACATGGGACAAGGGGTTAGTCTTCTTAAGCCTCTGGTTATTGTCATTTGAAGTTTTATTTAATCATATGTGGGGTGCAATTTGGGTTTTAGTATGCAATATTTTATAGTGTGAACCCCGTTTCCTCCCTTCTTTCACCAGTTCCTCTTTTCTTTTCCTCTTGACTTTAGTACTTTTTACCGCCTTTTCCCTTTCCTTCTTTCTTTTTGTCTTTTCTTCTTGTGTTCCTTTTTTTTTCTTTTTTGCCTTTAGTTTTCCTTTCCTTCATTCTCTTCTTTATTTTTTGCCTTCTTTCATATTTTCTTTCTTTTACTTTCGGTGTTACCTTTTCTTTCCCTTTCCTTCTTTCCATCATTCCTTCTTTATTGCCTTCTTTCATTCTTTCCTTCTTTCTCTATTCCTTCTTTCTTTCTCTTTTGCCTTTCATTCTTTTTTGCTTATTCATTGTTTCATCTCTTTTTTCTTTCATTTTCCCTTCTATTTTTCCTTCTCTCCTTTTTTCTTTCCTTCTTTCCTTTCTTTCGCCTCTTTTCCATTTTCTTTCCTTTTGTCTTTCCTATTTTGCATCTTTATTTCTTGACATCTCAAATTTTTTATATTTTTTTTCCTTCTTTCTTTCTTTGTTGCCTTCCTTCTTACTAGCTTTCTTTTTTGCCTTCCTTCCATTTCTTTCTTTTTCACCTTCTTTCTTTTTTCCTGTTTTCTTTCTTTCTTTCTTTCTTGCCTATTTTACTTTTTTCTTTCTTTTTGCCCTCTTTCCTTGTTTGTTTCTGTTTAGCTTTTTTCTTTCATTCTTTCCTTGTTATCTTTTCCTTCTTTCTTTTGTTTGTTACCTTTTTCCTTTTTCTTTACCTCTTTAGTTTTGCCTTCTTTCCCTTTTCCTTCTTTTTTCTTTCCTTTTGCTTTCCTTTCTCTATTCTTCCTATCTTTTTTTGCCTTCTTTCCGTCAGGCATCTTTCTTTCTTTTTTTTCTTTCTTTCTTTTTCTTTTTTCTACCATCTTTTTGCATTCTTCCTTCCTTTATTTCTTTTGCCTTCCTTTCTTTTTGCCTCCCTTCCTTCCTTTTTTGCCCTTCTTCCTGCCTTTTTGGTCTGTCTTCCTTCCTTCTTTATTCCTTCCTTCCTTCCCTTTTTTCTTGTCTTCTTTCTCAAAGGCAAGGCTAGCAGCCAATACCTGACGATAGCTATTTTAGATCTGTGTTTGCCAAGACCTTATGATTTTATTAAAGATATGTACAACATAGTTAATTATAGGGGTTTTCAGTCAGACTTCATTCATTAGTCTGTCATTGTGTCATTCACATTTTTCTTCCACCGAGTCCAGCTTGCATCAAGGGGGAATGTTAGACCACTTCAGCCATTGACTGACTTGACTATGAGTTGTGGCATGCTGCCCTTTCACAAAGACCTCATCCATACACAAAGTAGATACATTCAGTGCTGGATGTACCATGGCAATACGTACTTTTTGAGACCACAAAAAGAATTTGCCTTTAGCAAATATATTTTTTAGATTTAATGAGGACCAAGAAGCTTCCTGAACAATAACATTTTGCAAAAACCATGACAAAACAAAAAAAGAATTGCCAAAAGGCTGGCGGCCAACCCCAGACCTGTTGTCTTAACCAATTCTTGTTCTAATAATCTTTTTCTTCATTTTTTAAAATTGGTTGTGAGATATTAATTCTTTTTTTTGTTTTGACTTTTTGACTGTTTTAGTTTTGCTTGCCACACTTTGCAAATGTTGCTAAGTTAAGCTTGTTAAGCATGTATCATAGCTACCACGAATTGACCGCAGGTTTAATTTATTAACATTGTGTGTTTGATCCTACAGGATTTTGGGCTTATTCCTCGGGTAGGAGTTACATCTTTCCTGACCAATAACCCATTTCCTACATTGATACTATCCAGCCACCTGTAACTATAAAACCAATACACCAGTATGTTTCCTCTCCGGTAAAAATGAGAATTAGTCGATATTACACATGCAAACCATTTCCATCATCTGTAATATGCTCTACTTTCATGAGCTGTGTCAATACAGAAGGGATCTGTGTCTGTTTTTCCTGTCTAAACTGCAAAGGTTAACTCAGAAATTGTAGTTCATGGATTGAAGAGTTCACATCTTGCAAACACAGAGCAGTCGTTGCGTCTTTGAGTTTCTAAGCTCTGCTGTCAGCAGTACAGACACTAAGTCAGGAATTTTTTTAAATAAACATATGTGCTGTAGTCAAGGGGTGTGATTGGGAAAGAAACATACAGACTCCTTCTGCATCAGTGCAGCACACAGACCTGGAACACGATAAAACCCCATTGGCAGTATCACATAAAATGAGCACCACAAGTGCAAATTTCTTACAGGACTCTGCCTCAGTTTTGGGTGACACATTTTTTAAATAGTTGAAGAGCTAGAAAAGATCTATTTTATCACCTTAGTGTTCAATGGTTTCTTGTTAACACAACTTCAACCCCTTATAGGTGGAGGATGGCCCATTGATGTCCTCTGGGCTACCTCCACAGTGCAGAGAACGTCAATGGGGCATGCTTCTGGTGGAGTGCGGGGGAAGCTTCAGTATTCCTACTGAAGATCTACCTCTATGTGGGCTCCCCTGAGAGACTTAAGCAAAATCATTGTTGTGTCAAACACCACCCCTCCGCCACCCATCAGTGATGTCAGAAAACCAGAAGGTGCTAAGGCTAGAAATCCCACTGTACGGTATGAGCAGCTGAGTAGAGCTCTGCGCACATCTGGCAGGATTTTGCTTGCCAGCTGCCTCTTCTCCCTTTGAGGGAGGCATCAGTAGAAAGGTGAGAGTCTCTCATTTACAGTGATGACTCTCTCAAAATGATCCCTGCTCATGGATCGCATCCATGAGCAGTGGTCCACTAGAAATCACTGATTTTCTTTATTGAGATGGTCTCAGCCTCCAGGCAAGGGTCGACCAACACCATGGGGTACATACATTATATTTGTGATTTTTTCTTTCCTGAAATGCCCCTAAGGTATGAACGAGCAGCCAGCCCCCACAATCCAGGGAAGGGAAAATATGGTGGGCATTTAATTTCTTATGTGGCTGTGACTGGGGTGTTAGGTGCTACCCAAGCACCTCAATTTGGTGGGTCAGTACTCCTTGGCATGGGTCAACCTCCCCAATGAAGGCACAGAAATGCTTGGATGGGTGAACCACAATCGCAAAATATGACAGCTATTTTTTATGTAGATATGCCTGGGGCTTTTTTTGCGCTACCCGGCACAATCATTTGGTGGATGTCTGCTTCTCCTTGTACCGAGTAGAGCCTCCAAAGGGGGCACCCAATGATTTTGCACAGGAAAAACAATTTGGATTGCGTTGGCCCTAATCTGGGGCGGACGAGATAGCACCCCAGGGAAGGGAAAGTATGGTGAGCATTTCTTTTGTACCATGTAATGCCCCAGGAATACTGCTCAGTTTTTCAGCCATTCAAGCTTTGCTATGTCAACATTTTTGAAGAGGCTGTGGTGGGTAGGAGGGCAAAATGTGACTGGCTATGTAAATGATAGTAGTTTTAAATAGATCCATCTATTATTCCATGATGTGGTCTGTGCTGGATGGACATAAAATGTGAATTGTGCAATTACTGATCAGTGGCTGACATGGGCTGACACATTGACCTATGGTGTGGTAGGCAGATGCAAAATTGTGCTGTGAAATATTTGATTAGTGCTGAAGTGGATTTAGCCATTTCCCCATGATGTACGTCATCATCGATAGAAGTAATATGTGAATGGCACAATAACTAATCAATAGCTGTACTCATCCAATTCCCCAACAATATATCCTGTGATGGATGGAAGTAAAATGTAGTAGAATGACTGATCAATTGCTGAAGTGGGATGACACATTGGTCTATCATTTGGCAAAGCAGGGACACATGGCTTTCTTCATTGTGAAAAACATGTGTCACAAACAATTTCTACTGATGTCTGTGACAAATTTGGCATAATGTGCTTTTGTATTATTGGATGTGTTGTAATATGAACTACTTTTTATTTGTCCTTTTTTTCATAGCTTTCCCAGATCACTTGGAGACATGAAAAAATTCCAGGCCTAACGCTGAACATGAGAATAGTGCATAACCCTACTGTACCATTTACTGATCTTGTATGATTTGGGCAACATCCAGCATTGCACTGGTCACGAACAGAGACAGATGTTCGATGTTGCAGCGGGTATGCTGCATTTCAATGATAATACTGCTGCATTGCTCAGGGACCACCCAGACCATGACAGGTAGTTCAGCCAGTCATTAACTGCCAAGTCTCCAGAGATTTATACTCCTGGAAAGAATATAGCAGTCAACCTGTCTTTGATATTGTACAAAGTGGGACTGCTGTTCAGGCAGTACATACCAAGTAAAATAATTTGCTATAGCTTTAAGATGTACATGTTTTTGAGAGCTCTAGTTATTATGTATACAACCTGAGAATATATACAGGGAAGGACTCCCCAATAAATCCTGCAGGTTGCCCTTCCACATCAGGAGTTGGTGAGAAGAACATATGGAGCTTGCCAAATTTCTCCTTCATAAACAATATAACCAGTATGTGGATACATTCTATACATGAGTCCAGCTGTTTAGTGAAAAGGGTGTAGTACATAAGAAAGCACCACAAAGTATTCCCTCAGGAGCTTGTTTGTCCTTCGAAAGGTCTCCCATTGTTCCTGCTTTGATTGGTTCCTGACATGGACTCCAGTTCCAGGCACACAAGTGGGGTAGAGTATTTCTATATAAGTGGGAAAACGAAGGGTTGTAGGAATTTGTGAATCTCTGCAGATGCTGGAAGGTTATGTCACAGAAATGAAATGCACATGAGAAATCATAGGCAAAGTTTAAGGTTTGTAGGACATTGTGGGGAAGAAAAAGTCAAAGGATCGATGCACGGCACACCACCCTGGACTCCCCCGGTATCTAGTTTTCAGAAATGTCTGGGTTTGATAGTTTTCCCTGGATTGCAGCCGAACCAGGGTACAAATACCGCAGCTAGCCCCATTACCAAATCAGAAATTGTTTTTGAAAGGAAATGTCAATGTCTCCACATTGCATTTTAGGGCCTTTCCAGTCACAGGTGCTAGGCCTACCCATACAAATACAAGTGGGGTACCTTTTTTATTGGGAGAAAGGAGAGAAACTGGTTTGCAGGAAATTTGTAGTTTTCTACAGATTCTGGGACTTTACCTTGCAGAAAGGCAAGGAAAGAGAGTGTTTTTTAGCTAAATTAAATTACTTGCAAGGGTTTCTAGATAAAAAACATTGTGAGAACCATACAAGTCAATCCACACTAGACTCCCCCAGGAGTCTAGTTTTCAGAAATGTCTGGGTTTGATCATGTTTCCTAGATGTCGACTGAGGTAGGACCCAAAATCCACAGCTATCCAAATTGAAAAAATGTTTTTGATTTTGAGTGAAAAAATCTGATCTGTCCATGTTGCGTGTTGGGGCTTTTTCATGGCATGGATACTAGACCCACCAACACAAGTGTGGTCCCGTTTTTCTTGGGAGACATGTGGAAACACTGGTAGGTAGGGAATTTCTGGATCCCTCAGAATCTGGCACCTTTCTTATCAGAAGTGTGAGGTAAACGTGTTTTTAGCAAAATGTTTAGGTTTGCAAGGGCTTCTGGGTAGAAAAATCTGATGCGATTGATGTAAGTCGCACCACACAGGGCTCTCCCAGATGTCGAATTTTCAGAAAATTCTAGGTATGGTAGATTTCCTTGGGATGGGCGGCTGAGCTAGGGCCCACATTCTGCAGCTACCTACATAGCAAAAAACAAATTTGGATTTGCTGGATGAAATGTGATGTATCTAAGTTGCGTTTTGGGTGTATTGTGTCACAGGTCCTAGGGCTAGCCACACGAATGAGGTACTTTGTTTTTGGGAAACGTGTCGGAACACAGAATAGTATATAATTTGTTATTTCCAATTGGACTTCTCTGCATTTATAGCTTACAAACATTTAAGTAAGAGTGCATGAAAGAAGACATTTTGCAAAATGCTCACTTAATCACACAATAGTATTGGTATTCACAAATCAAGAAATGTACAAATAATCGCTGTTCTTAAACTCAATATCTTGTGTATATATTTAAAAAAACTCATTGGTTTCCTTCATGGTCATTTTTTATTCTTTACATTTACCCTCTGAATTGCTGTATATTTGGTACACAATGAAAAATCAATGTAAAGTCCATGTTAGACCTGTCAGCCTGAGGGTGGTCTCCCCCTAACGTTTCGGCTTCCTCCTCTATTTGTCTGACCTTGTTTTGGTTGGTAATAGGGCTCTGAGCACTTTACCACTGGTAACCAGTGCTAAAGTGCATGTACTTTCTCCTCTAAACATGATAATATTAGCTTATCTCCAATTTACATATTTAATTTAGTTACAAGTTGCTAGTAAAGTAACCTATATGTGCCCATGGCCTGTAAATTAAATGTTACGAGAGTGCAGGGTGCAATGCATTTAAAAGCAGGACATGTACTTTAACTTTTAAATGTCTTGGTAGTGAGAAACTCTTAAATACATGTTTCACTACTGCAAGGCCTGTATCGCCCACAGGATAACATTGGGATTACCTTATTACATTTTAAAAGTGTAATTTCCAAATTGAAAGATCTAACTAGCTTGGTGTCTTTGGAATCTGAATTTAAAATCCTAAATTATGGTGAAGTCAGATTTTAAATTACAATTCTGAAAATGCAACTTTTAGAAAGTTGGCTTTTTCTTGCCTTAGCCATTTGGTGCTTGCAGTCTGTCTCTGGTCACTTGACTGGGTGTAGTTGGCAGTTGGGATTTGTGTATTCTTCCTAGACAGCCACACAGAATGGGAGCTAAGATGTGTCTCAATGGGCCATCATTGGCAGGGTGGGAGGGAGGAGAAGGGCACAGCCTCACTTACTCCTGCATAAATGTGTCCTGGCTTCACACAATGGGCTGCATACCCACCTAGTGGATAGTCTGGAGTCAGGGCAGGGGAGGCAGGAAATCTGTGCACTTCAAAGGCACATCTTTTGAAGTCTGCCCCACTTCAAAGGCACCACTGGGTATACATACTGGACCTCAGACACCACCACTTCAGTACACTTCTAGATCTGTGGATACTCTGCAAGGACAAAGGACTGCTGTGCTACTAAAGGACTGCCAATCTGCTGGACTCCTGCTCGGCTATGCTAACATGCTGCCTGCGGCTCTCTGCCTAGGTAAGAAAGACTGGACCTGCATCTGTTGACCCCAAAACCCAGAGTGACTCCAAGGGCCAGGTGCAACTGCTGCACCTGGATTCTGTGAGTCTACCCTGCCAAGGGGTGCCACACCAGTCCTGGACCCTTGGGTGTGGGCCTAAGGTGCTTGCCATGCATCCCGAAGCAGAACCCATGCATCTTCTCAGCTGCGCAGTGCATCCCTGAGCAGAACTAATGCATCCCCACTGCTGTGTGGATTGGACCCATCGCAAACGACTCACATCGCCACCATAATCAGCATCTTGGGACCGAAGCATTGCCTCCGGAAACCCTACTGCATTACGCTTTCCCCAGCACAGTTCCGCACATCCCTCATCAATGGCAGCCACAATGATGAAACTCCACAATGCAGATTCACCGCTCAATGAGATTGACACATCGCCTCAGCTGCGCACCGCATCCCCAACACCGGCCTTCATATCGCAAGTCCCGTCATTGGGATCCTTGATGTCGATGCAACAGGACCTCACACCACAGCTTCGCTGCATCTCAGAACCAATGCATCGCCGTGGCTGTGCAACTCATCTTCAATGCGGATCGACACAATGGTCTGCAACCGAGATTGAAGGTACTATGTTCGGCGGTCCTAACTCAATCCCTGTAGTCAGCTGTGCTTCATCATGCTCAGCCTACTCTTGTGACTTAGTCCCAGTCCGGCACGACCAGATATCCCCAATAGCGCTTTGTGCTTTCTAGCTCTATTTCACACTATATACTTTAAATCTCAATAACTTCAGTTCTACTCATTGAATGTTTGTCATATTGGTCTTGGTTTATTTATTACATTTTGCTCACATCTTCTGAAGTGGTGTGGGGTCTTTTTGTGCGGTGTTTTCACTGTTTTACTGTGTGATGTGTTGCACAAAAGCTTTATACATTGCATCTAAGTTAAGCCTGACTGCTCTGTGCCAGGCTACCGGACGGTGAACACAGGTTAATTTAGAATTGGCCTGTACCTTACCCTGAATAAGACTGTGGTTGCTGCTTGACCAGGGCTCAAACCCCAGTCAATGAGTAACCCAATTTCTAACAGTGCAGCTCATTTGTTGCCTCTTTGTACCACATGTTTCATGGGAACCTTCAACCCGTATATGTCCTCTTGACTAGAAGTGTCTATCAAATGTAACAGTCTATTGCTTTTATAAATTGGCCAACATCATACAAGTAAGTTAAACTGTGTCACAATGGCTGTTTTTTCCAAGTCATTTGCATTTTTTGTGATTTTAAATCTTTTGGGAAAACCTTGAGTGATCAAAACAAATAACCAGCTGCTAAATTCAGAGTTTTGTCTACTTTTCAGAAATGTGTAGGCTTCTGGAATCACCATGTTTTTCTCAGCTATTTCTCCCAAAAACTGCAAGTAGGTTGAAATCACAAAAATAAGAAAGAATGGACTACCTCTTAGAAAAATGAAAAAACATTGGTAAAAATATTTTTTTTTGATACAACTGTATTTGTTTTTGGAAGCTGGGAAGATGGTGATCCTATCACAGCAAAAGTTTCAGTGATATTGTTCTTAGAAAAAAATATGCTTTCTTACACATTTAAAAAACAAAACAAATGTAGCTATACTTAGGCTATTTTCTTGGTTCCCTTTAGGGAAATATATAAACCCTGGATATCTTTAGAATCCCATGAAATGTTAAAAAAGTGCACACATTTGGTGTGCATTCTTTATGTAGAAATAAAGTTAGCAATGTGGAAGCACAAAGTATCCCAAATAGCCATCAAGCATTGGCATAACCAATAGGTCTCACTTATGCAAGAGCTATTAGCTTTGCCAATGAATTTTTGCCATGTTGGACACCAGCGTAGCTGCTGTTCAGCATGGCTAAACGTTAGTGGCATTGAGGAGAGTGGCGTGGAGTGTCTTAGAGTGGAATGGCAAAGAGTGCAGTAGAGTGTTGTAGAGTAGAGTGGCAGAGAGTATTGTGTATTGGAGTGGAGTTGTGTAGAATGGTACATACTGGAGTGGTATAGAATTGAGTGGACTGGTGTAGAGTATGTTGGCATACAGTGCAGCAGAGTATTGTGGTGTAGAGTACAGTGGCATTGAGTGCTGTGGCATTGAATTCGGTGGTGCACAATGCATCATTGTAGAACACAGTGGCATAGATTAGAGTGGTGAATGGTAGAGTTCAGGGTGCATAGTTTGGGGAGTGACGCTGAGTGGAATTGCGTAGAGTTACGTACAGTGCAGTGGCATACAATGCAGTAGCCTAGCAGGCAGTGGCATAGAGTAGAGTGATGTAGAGTGGTGTAGAGTGGACTGTGGTAGAGTTGAGTGATGCAAAGGGCAGTGGTGCAGAGTAGAGTTGAGTGGAATAGAGTGCAGTGGTGTAGAGTAGAGTGGACTGGAGTGGCTTAGAGTGCAGTGGCATAAAGTGTTGCAGAGCAGAGTAGCATAGAGCTGTGCAGAGTAGAGTATAGTGCTGTACAGTGCAGTGTCATTGAGTGCAGTAGCAGTGACCAGATTAGCATAGATGAGAGTAGTGCGGAGTAGAGTGGTGTAAAGTTCAGTGGCTGAGGTTGCAGAGTAGAGTGTCAGAGTGCAGTGGTGTAGAGTAGAGGAGTGACATAGAGAGCTGTAGACTAGAGTACAGTGATAGAGAGTAAAGTGCAGTGGCGTAGAGTGCAGTGACAGAGTGCAGTTGTGTAGAGTGAATTGGCTTAGAGTGCAGTGGTTAAGAGTAAAGGGAATTGAATCTTTTTAACAGGCATGCCTCTTTGACTTTCCTTGATGACTCTGACTGGTTGAACGATTGGGATGATTTGGAAAGGGAAAGGGACAGAAAGGCCTTAAAAGCTCAGTGCCGACTTCCTAAAGGCCAGAAGAGTGTTTTTTACCTTTCTGGGGAGCAGTCTAATTATAATAATCAGAACACTCTGGCTATATTCTGTGGGATTTTGACTGAGCCAACCAATGGGGGTGAGCGAGAATCTCCAACCCTGCATAGTGTGAGTACCAAAGTAGAAATCAGGACTTGAAATATTGCAGTTGTTTACAACAAACTAGATAAAAAAGATTGGGTAGACCTAATTAAGTCATCCCATCTGATCTGGTTACTGGAAACCTGCCATATGGGGGATTTCTATTTAGATGAATATAGGACCTTTAGCACCCCAGCCATACCCTCCAGCCAAGGACGAGCTAACGGGGGTCTAGCTTTACTAATTTCTACAACCTTGCTGCTAGCAATGAAAAAGTGTCTATCTAGTTTACCCTTTTTCTAGACATTTCATCTCCAGACCATCAAGAAAGGCAATTTTAGTTGTAATCTTGATAATGTGGATGTATGCTATTAAGTTGCTGTTTATGTATCTTATGCCATCCAAAGAGGAAAAAGCTGCTTGACCAGGACGTTTTTAGATATAAAGATGAATAGTCAGGGACATTATGCTCTTAATAGCATAAATATGTTTTAATTAACTTTCTTCTATCAATTGCTTCTGATGATGTTTTTATGTTTGTTGGCTATTGAGTTGATCAAAATTTAGCACAGCAGTGGTATTTATTTTAGGTTAAGGAGCCACATAGAATAGTCATACACATTAATATTTAGAACTCTGTAGATGACGGTGCTAAAAGGTGAGAAGAACCACCCTACTCCTCAAAAAAAGGGGGCCTTAGCCCTCTACAATAGAAAACACTCCTTAGCACACGTGATAATTTCAAAATGCCAATATATATACCGCGTTTCCACAGATGCTCAACAAAAGAATACAAAAAGGATCTGTCTTCCTTCTTCTTAGTTGTTCTCTTTATTTTATGCAAGTCTTCTCAGTTATTCTTAACAGCCAACAGCCAACACGTGTTTCGTTGTTACAGGGGGATGTTGTCCCGCGACTTTCTCAAGGCTGTGTTCATATAAAGAAATATGAAAGACCAGTATACGTATTGGGATAATATACAAACTTTAGACAATGACAATCCTCAATCCTGAGGTAGTGGGATAGTCACCATGTTGGTGTAACTCATGCTCCAAAAGTGAAGAAAATTAATATCATTGAAGTTAAGAACCAAAAGTAAAGAAACACAGAATGTACCTCTGTCGAAACAGTAGGTCTATGAACCTAATAGCGATGGAGAGAGCAAAATTAGGTGCGTTAAAAAAGGTTTGTCTAATTCTTGAGATTCTCCAGAGAAAAAGAGAGAAATAAACCTGATATTGTTAGCGATATCGTGTGAGGTGAATCATTCAAGGTGTTTAAAGGATCTGGTAAAAGTGATCTATGCGTGCATTGACTAGGTGAAACACTCGTGATGTGCATCGGTGCAATTAGCGTGATGAATACATTGATGAATTTATAACTACCTATATCTTGTGTGGATACTGTATCTGAAAACCATAAGCAATATATATGTGACGTTAATTAAGCTGTTCACAATTCACTCTATTTGAATAGTCAACATTAATATTAAGCTTTTGAAGAAACCTACTTAGTAAGCGGTGATAATTCCAAACCGCCAATGGTTTCAGGTGTGGCGGCGTCTTAAGTATCGGAAGTGTTTATCCGGTTCTTGTTCCTTCAGGTTTAAACCTCTTAGTGCTGTAAAGTTATGAAAACTCTAATTAGAGGTTTTATTGTCAACTGGCGTCTTTTCTAAATTTATCAGAATATATGCTGGTAAAAGACTAGCCAAAATTAGTTTGAAAAAAGGGTTAAAAAGGCAAACACTGGGTAGATGTGTATCTCAAATCGGCTGTAACGATATGAGTGTTTCAGCAAAAAACTTTTCCAAAATAGTAACTTTAAACTATGCGTGGTGTCCCATAAGTAACAGGTATGGTTATCCAGAGTTTACATGGATCTACACAGGGAGGCCACTGTGAGAAAGTTCTGCTTTAGGATCGACTGTTGTATAAAGAAAATCAGTATCTTGATCCCAATTGATGTCATAACTACATCATCTGTGTCGAGAATAAAACTGCTCTGTTTGTGATTAAAGTATTGTGCCCCCTCGACACTTCTGTTCGAAATGTCAGGCTTCTGCCGTTGCGAGTGCATTAGGAAAGGTTAAATATATCTTTAACAAGTCACGAGTCGTGATCCCTGATTCGCAAATTCACATTGCTTACCTTATTCCTCTAACGAGGAAGTCCTCCGTGACGCCAGCCTATAGTTGTGATGCCGAGTGCGCTTGTGCGATGGGTTCCCCACACTAATTTAAAAGCCGGAAAAATTACCCGTGTGTTCACGTTGTACGTGAATTACATTCTAACTCTGAAAGAGTAAGTAGAGAGAAAGGACTAAACATACTATTCTAATTCGGCGGCCATCTTAAGACGTGACGAAAATAACATGTATTCATGTTTAGTTGGACAAATAAAAGCCTTTAGTAATATAATTATTATGTTTCCACGTAAAAAAAATTTGGGGTGATAAGTAAGAACTAAAAGGATAGAAAACCTTGGATGGTCTGAAATCAATCTTGTTTTATTATTGATGTAGCGTAGTCTTAAGTGAGTTCGACAAAGATAATTGTAGTTGAATTAATGGGCTCAAAATATTTGAACCCTCAGTCTAGTCATTCTAGTATTTATATAGTTGAGGAACTAAAGTTATTAGGTTTGTAGTGCAGGGTGAGATATCCGTGGGTAAACGAAAACTAACTTGTCTCTCCATCCATTAGAGTCAGTACAGTAACAGAAACTGATAATAAAGTTATTCCGTATTATTAATGTGTCTATATAGGTTCTATGACACTTAAGAGTATTTTAGGAAGGTTACTCGTATTAAAGAAAGCATATTACTTGTTGTCATTCATGCTAATATGCATCTAAAAGGGGTAAAAAGAAAGGTTACACAACAAACATTTGCATCAAAGTATTTACATTAGGTTTGTTAGAAATAACATTGCTTGTTAGTAATTAGACTCAACATGTCTGTTCTTAGAGCATGATATAATTTCATATTATTGATCTGGAGCTTCTCCTAAATACGGTGTACATGGTTGGTCTTTTTAGTTAGTACTCATATATTATAACTCCACTCATGTTTTGTTGATGTATTTTGTCTTAGGGGTTCATATGTTTACTGTAACCTGTTTACAAGTATGTTCTCAAGCACAGTATTATTTGCCTAGAAAGTAGTGCAGTTCATGGTCGATGTTAAGACCCTGTTCCACACTACGCAATTTCAAAATCCAATGTGCCTCTCTCTGCCTCAATGTAAGTTCCCTGTTTCCCCCCCTCGGGTATCTCTGAACATGTTCTATTCCGTAAAATTTGAAACCACGGTTCGTTGTTTGGGCGGAACAGATTGACATGTGTGCTGCTAGAGGGTATCTGATGTCTCCCTGTTTGACTGCTCTCGTGTGTTCACTGATCCTTTCTCGTAGTGTTCTGATCGTACTGCCGATGTATCTCTTTTTGCATTTACATTCAATTGTGTAGATCACAAATTTGGTAAGGCAGTTGATGTTAGTGTAAATTTAAAATTTTCTACCTCCTGGTCCTTCAAAGTCAATCTTTTTATCATATGCCCATTTACATGAGCTGCAGTGTCCACAGCTGTACAAGGCCTCTGAGTATTGGCTCAACCAATTTGTTCTTTTAGCTGGTTTTGGGTAACTTGGGCTAAGTATGTTTCTCAGTGAGACCCCTCTTCTGAATGTAATGTTTGGTTTGTCTGTGATGAATTCTCTAAGGGAGTTATCTGTCTTTAGTAAGTGCCAGTGTCTGTTGAGGCTCTTTCTTAAGATTCCCGACCAGTTGTTGTACCCAGTGATTAATCTAATCTTTTGGTCTTGACCTTTCGGTTTGGGTTTCTCTTTTAGTGTGTCTATCCGTGTGACTTTGTCTATTCTTTGCTCTGCTTTGGTCAGTAATGTCTTACTGTAACCCCTCTTCTCAAATCTTGTCAGTACCCTTTTTTTATGGGTTTGGAATTCCTCGTCTCTGCTACAGTTACGTTTTATTCTGGTTAGTTCCTCATATGGGATTGAGCGTATCTGATGAAAGGGATGTGCACTGGTTGCATGCAGCAGAGAGTTGCATGCCGTGGCTTTACGATACAATCTACTGTGTATTTTGTTGTCATGTATGTAAAATTCCACATCTAGAAAAGAGATTTTGGTTTTACTGTGTTCCATGGTGAATCGTATGTTATGCTCATTACCATTAAGATATTCGACGAAACCCATCAGTTTTGATTGGGTGCCCGTCCAGATCATAATGCAGTCATCTATGTATCTACCCCAGAACAATATTGAGTCATTCCATTTTGAGCCCAATGAGCCCCAGATTCTCGTCTCCTCGAACCATCCCATAAAAAAGTTGGCATACGAGGGAGAAAATCTGGAGCCCATTGCAACTCCCTGTCTTTGCCTGTACCAGTGGTCCTTGAAAAGGAACACATTATTGTCCAGTATTAGTTCCTCCATCTCAACTAGCATCTCGGTGTGGTTCCAGGAGCTTGCTGCCCTTCTATTTAGCACCCTCTTGACTGCTGTTAGGCCAATGTCCCTTTTAATGCTGGTGTATAATGCTGTTACATCTAATGTCACCATCGTCATATTGTCTTCCCAGCCCAGGTCAGCCAGAGTACCCAAGATGTGTTTGGTGTCTCTGATGTATGATGGTAAGTTGATCACTAGTGGTTTCAGAAAAATATCTACATATTCTGATATCCTTTCCGTAGGTCCATCGATTCCAGATATGATGGGCCTACCTGGAGGGAAAGGAAGGTTTTTATGTACTTTCGGTACCGTGTAAATACACGGGTATCTCGGTCGGTCAACTTTCAGATAAATAGGTTCATTATCGTCAAGTAATCCCTGGCCATGCCATCGTCTCAATTGGGTGTTAATGTAGTTAGTTAGTGTCCAGATGGGATTGCCTAGCAGTGTTTCATAGCATTCCCCATCACTTAGTTTTGTCATGATCTCATGCTCATAGTCAGAGCTACGCATGATCACCATATTTCCTCCTTTGTCCGCCTCTCGGATTGTGAGTTCCCTATTTTCACTAAGTGTTCTGAGTGCTGCTCTTTCATTATATGTGATGTTGTCTTTTTTTATTCGGGATGCGGTGTTCCTTCTGTCATGTTTGTCTAAATCTGAGGCTACAAGTTTGTAAAACAGATCTATGTTATTTCCTGCTGTTAGTGTAGGGGTCCATTTAGATTTTTCTTTAAGGTTGCTGGAGATACTGTAATCCATATCGATATTTAGGTCTCTCATAATCATGTCAGATGTAACAGCCTCATCTTCACAATCTGTTAAAGACATTAATAGCCTAGTATCTAATACATCTTGTAATGATTGTTCATTTGATATCAATAGACCAAGATTTTGCTGCATATCTTTATTCATAAGTTTGTTCAATTCAAAATGTTTTTTTAGTTTAATGCGTCTAATAAATTTGAAAAGGTCAATTTTAATTTCACAAATGTCGCCAATGCTATTGGGGCAAAAACTTATTCCCTTAAACAATACAGACAGCATATCTTTAGTGAGATCGACATCAGTTAAATTCATGACAGATACATAATTTATTTTTTCATGTTCCATGATCTGGTCCTCACTCCAGGGCGCTCTGTTTCTCTTCCCCCCTCTTTTGCCTCTCCTTGTTTTTCTACCTGGACTGGTCTGCGGTTCTCTCTGTTTCCCTTCTTTATTCTTCTGACCTCCAATAAAAAACTGCTTTCATTATTGGAGATACTAGTGGGGCCCTCTACTCTGTCCAAATCACTATCGCTGATATGCACAGTATCTAATGAAGTAGTGCTGGAGTTCACTGATTTCCCATCTCCTGATTTAGGGGGTACTGTTTTGGGCACTAAGTGATCATACTTTTTGGCGAAGGTGAACACCCTACCACTGGAGTAATCACGTTCGTCCCTTCTTAGTTTTCTCATCTTACGTTCCTAATATCAGCCACATGTCAATGTATAATATCATTTAAAATTAGGTAATTTTTGTCCGTGATCTCTGGTAAATTGAAGTCCTTGATTTCAGATTCTAATTTCTCTATGTCTTTCAGAAGCTGTGCAACCTTCCTTTCACAGTTTTCTATTAATATCTCCATTAACCTATTGGAGTTATTATTCAGTTCTTTTTCCCAGTCTGCTAATAAGTCGTCTTCTAGATCCTCATAGGTTGGAATGATTTGGGATCTTAAGCCCCTGGGTACCCGTTTGACTTTTATATATTGTTTTAAGGTTGCTGCGTCCCACCACCTTGACATTTCATTAATTCTCAGTTTTTCTAACCTGATGAATTTTTCTTTCATGCCCTCCTGTCTGGAGTGTTGACCGCTCTGTAATGGCGTTGTCTTTGGTCCTTGGCTAACTATCTTGTTGAAGAGGTCCTCAGCCTCCCTGTCTCTCTTTCCTTTATCATTGGAAAAGGTAGTCATTGTGCGTCTCGGGCTGCCACCTAGACGTTAAGATCAAAATTAAGCACAGCAGTGGTATTTATTTTAGGTTAAGGCGCCACATAGAATAGTCACACACATTAATATTTAGAACTCTGTAGATGACGGTGCTAAAAGGTGAGAAGAACCACCCTACTCCTCAAAAAAAGGGGGCCTTAGCCCTCTACAATAGAAAACCCTCCTTAGCACACGTGATAATTTCAAAATGCCAATATATATAGCGCGTTTCCACAGATGCTCAACAAAAGAATACAAAAAGGATTTGTCTTCCTACTTCTTAGTTGTTCTCTTTATTTTATGCAAGTCTTCTCAGTTATTTTTAACAGCCAACAGCCAACACGTGTTTCGTCGCTACAGGGGGATGTTGTCCCGCGACTTTCTCAAGGCTGTGTTTATATAAAGAAATATAAAAGACCAGTATACGTATTGGGATAATATACAAACTTTAGACAATGACATTCCTCAATCCTGAGGTAGTGGGATAGTCACCATGTTGATGTAACTCATGCTCCAAAAGTGAAGAAAATTAATATCATTGAAGTTAAGAACCAAAAGAAACACAGAATGTACCTCTGTGGAAACAGTAGGTCTATGAACCTAATAGCGATGGAGAGAGCAAAATTAGGTGCATTAAAAAAGGTTTGTCTAATTCTTGAGTTTCTCCAGAGAAAAAGAGAGAAATAAACCTGATATTGTTAGCGATATCGTGTGAGGTGAATCATTCAAGGTGTTTAAGGGATCTGGTAAAAGTGATCTATGCGTGCATTGACTAGGTGAAACACTCGTGATGTGCATCGGTGCAATTAGCGTGATGAATATATTGATGAATTTATAACTACCTATATCTTGTGTGGATACTGTATCTGAAAACCATAAGCAATAGATATGTGACGTCAATTAAGCTGTTCACAATTCACTCTATTTGAATAGTCAACATTAATATTAAGCTTTTGAAGAAACCTACTTAGTAAGCGGTGATAATTCCAAACCGCCAATGGTTTCAGGTGTGGCGGCGTCTTAAGTATTGGAAGTGTTTATCTGGTTCTTGTTCCTTCAGGTTTAAACCTCTTAGTGCTGTAAAGTTATGAAAACACTAATTAGAGGTTTTATTGTCAACCGGCGTCTTTTCTAAATTTATCAGAATATATGCTGGTAAAAGACTAGCCAAAATTAGTTTGAAAAAAGGGTTAAAAAGGCAAACACTGGGTAGATGTGTATCGCAAATCTGCTGTAACGATATGAGTGTTTCAGCAAAAAACTTGCCAAAATAGTAACTTTAAACTATGCGTGGTGTCCCATAAGTAACAGGTATGGTTATCCAGAGTTTACATGGATCTACACAGGGAGGCCACTGTGAGAAAGTTCTGCTTTAGGATCGACTGTTGTATAAAGAGAATCATTATCTTGATCCCAATTGATGTCATAACTACATCATCTGTGTCAAGAATAAAACTGCTCTGTTTGTGATTAAAGTATTGTGCCCCCTCGAAACTTCTGTTCGAAATGTCAGGCTTCTGCCGTTTCGAGTGCATTAGGAAAGGTTAAATATATCTTTAACAAGTCGTGATCCCTGATTCGAAAATGTACATTGCTTACCTTATTCCACTAACGAGGAAGTCCTCCGTGACGCCAGACTATAGTTGTGATGCCGAGTGCGCTCGTGCGATGGGTTCCCCACACTAATTTTAAAGCTGGAAAAATTACCCGTGTGTTTACGCTGTACGTGAATTACGTTCTAACTGTCAAAGAGTAAGTAGAGAGAAAGGACTAAACATACTACTCTAATTCGGCGGCCATCTTAAGACGTGACGAAAATAACATGTATTCATGTTTAGTTGGACAAATAAAAGCCTTTAGTAATACAATTATTATGTTTCCACTGAAAAAAATTTTTTGGTGATCAGTAAGAACTAAAAGGATAGAAAACCTTGGATGGTCTGAAATCAATCTTGTTTTATGATTGATGTAGCGTAGTCTTAAGTGAGTTTGACAAAGATAATTGTAGTTGAATTAATGGGCTCAAAATATTTGAACCCTCAGTCTAGTCATTCTAGTATTTATATAGTTGAGGAACTGAGTTATTAGGTTTGTAGTGCAGGGTGAGATATTCGTGGGTAAACGAAAACTAACTTGTCTCTCCATCCATTAGAGTCAGTACAGTAACAGAAACTGATAATAAAGTTATTCCGTATTATTAATGTGTCTATATAGGTTCTATGACACTTTAGAGTATTTTAGGAAGGTTACTCGTATTAAAGAAAGCATATTACTTGTTGTCATTCATGCTAATATGCATCTAAAAGGGGTAAAAAGAAAGGTTACACAACAAACATTTGCATCAAAGTATTTACATTAGGTTTGTTAGAAATAACATTGCTTGTTAGTAATTAGACTCAACATGTCTGTTCTTAGAGCATGATATAATTTCATATTATTGATCTGGAGCTTCTCCTAAATACGGTGTACATGGTTGGTCTTTTTAGTTAGTACTCATATATGATAACTCCACTCATGTTTTGTTGATGTATTTTGTCTTAGGGGTTCATATGTTTACTGTAACCTGTTTACAAGTATGTTCTCAAGCACAGTTTTATTTGCCTAGAAAGTAGTGCAGTTCATGGTCGATGTTAAGACCCTGTTCCACACTACGCAATTTCAAAATCCAATGTGCCTCTCTCTGCCTCAATGTAAGTTCCCTGTTTCCCCCCCTCGGGTTTCTCGGAACATGTTCTATTCCGTAAAATTTGAAACCACGGTTCATTGTTTGGGCGGAACAGATTGACATGTGTGCTGCTAGAGGGTATCTCATGTCTCCCTGTTTGACTGCTCTCGTGTGTTCACTGATCCTTTCTCATAGTGTTCTGATCGTACTGCCGATGTATCTCTTTTTGCATTTACATTCAATTGTGTAGACCACAAATTTGGTAAGGCAGTTGATGTTAGTGTAAATTTTAAATTTTCTACCTGCTGGTCCTTCAAAGTCAATCTTTTTATCATATGCCCATTTACATGAGCTGCAGTGTCCACAGCTGTAAAAGCCCAATGAGTGTTGGCTCAACCAATTTGTTCTTTTAACTGGTTTTGGGTAACTTGGGCTAAGTATGTCTCTCAGTGAGACCCCTCTTCTGAATGTAATGTTTGGTTTGTCTGTGATGAATTCTCTAAGAGAGTTATCTGTCTTTAGTAAGTGCCAGTGTCTGTTGAGGCTCTTTCTTAAGATTCCCGACCAGTTGTTGTACCCAGTGATTAATCTAATCTTTGGTCTTGACCTTTCGGTTTGGGTTTCTCTTTTAGTGTGTCTATCCGTGTGACTTTGTCTATTCTTTGCTCTGCTTTGGTCAGTAATGTCTTACTGTAACCCCTCTTCTCAAATCTTGTCAGTACACCTTTTTTATGGGTTTGGAATTCCTCGTCACTGCTCCGGTTACGTCTTATTCTGGTTAGTTCCCCATATGGGATTGAGCGTATCTGATGAAAGGGATGTGCACTGGTTGCATGCAGCAGAAAGTTGAATGCCGTGGCTTTACGATACAATCTACTGTGTATTTTGTTGTTATGTATGTAAAATTCCACATCTAGAAAAGAGATTTTGGTTTTACTGTGTTCCATGGTGAATCGTATGTTATGCTCATTACCATTAAGATATTCGACGAAACCCATCAGTTTTGATTGGGTGCCTGTCCAGATCATAATGCAGTCGTCTATGTATCTACCCCAGAACAATATTGAGTCATTCCATTTTGAGCCCAATGAGCCCCAGATTCTCGTCTCCTCGAACCATCCCATAAAAAGGTTGGCATACGAGGAAGAAAATCTGGAGCACATTGCAACTCCCTGTCTTTGCCTGTACCAGTGGTCCTTGAAAAGGAACACATTATTGTCCAGTATTAGTTCCACCATCTCAATTAGCATCTCGGTGTGGTTCCAGGAGCTTGCTGCCCTTCTATTTAGCATCCTCTTGACTGCTGTCAGGCCAATGTCCCTTTTAATGCTGGTGTATAATGCTGTTACATCTAATGTCACCCTCGTCATATTGAGTTGATGCCTTGCCGGGTATCTAGGGTTTTGTGATTTGTATATGAGATGAGATCATCTTGTATGAGTTTTAAATGTAAATAATTTTTGTCAAGATTTTTGTATTTTTTTAAATCTGAATAAAGATTTATTTGTGGTGAGTAGAGTGGCTTAGAGTGCCGGCAGTGGCATAGAGTGGAGTGGCATAGAGTGCAGTGGCATAGAGTAGGTTGTTTTCAGAGTAGAGTAAAATGGCATGGAGTTGAGTGGTGTAGAGTGCAGTGGCATAGAGTGCAGTGGTGCAGAGTAGATTAGAGTGGCGTTGAGTGGATTGGCATAGAGTGCAGAGGCATAGAGCTAAGTGTAACAGAGTAAAATGCATTGGCATAAAGTGTTTTGGCATAATGTGCAGTGGTGTAGAGTGCAGTGTTGCAGGGTGACATTGAGTACAGTAACATTGTGAAATTGTGCTGAGTATACTGGTGTGGCCTAGGCTAGAGTTGTGTAGAGTGCAGTGGTGAAAAGTGCAGTGGTTTAGAGAAGAGTGGCAAAGAGTGCATTGGCATAGTAGAGTGGTACAGGGGAGAGCAGAGAGGTGTAGAGTGCAGTGGCACAGAGTGCAGTGGTGTAGAGTGGAGTTGTGCAGAGTAGAGTGCAGTGGTGTGTAGTGGTGCAGAGTAGAGTGGAGTGGCATAAATGGAATATTCATTGTGTGGTAGCACACTGCAATTACAGAAAACACATTTTCAATTGAATTGACCAATACATTTGCACAGACATAACGTTTTACTAATAAAACTCTACAGGGCCCAGAAGAAAATGTGTAGACATTGCATCACCTAGTGTAATGACTTGTTTTGTTCATATTTGTTTCAACACACTTGAGAAATATACAAACATGTGCTTCATTTGAGTTCCTAATTCTGATAAATTCTGAATACTCAAACAGTTCATTTAAATATTGTTGTGTGCTAGGAAAAAACTCTTTCCAACCCCCAGTATGCAGCAATGTTGTCCAATCAATCAATCAAGCTTTATTCGACAAATGAGTCATAAAAGCACATTACAATCATAGTATAAAACAATTAATAAATTATCTAAAAATTTTAAAATCACAATTAAATCTCTAAACAACCATCGAATACAGTACTTAAGAAGCTTTAAGCCAATCTAGAACCAAATCATTTTGATTTTATGTCAGCTTGGCGCAATTCAAGGGGCATACTATTTTGATTACCAAACAAGATGAACTACATCTGATAAATGCTACTGAATATGAGTGTATTAAGGACAATTTACATCATAACTCAGGGCTTTTGACCGTATGCACCAAGCCCACCCCAAAAACTTGGCCACAGCTATACAAATGGGGGAGCAGAATCTGTGCACAAGATACGCAGAGCTATAGCGTATCTCCTAATGCCCAAGAGTCTGCAAATAGGCTTTATCCAGATTTTTCGGGGTACTACATACATGGGACAAAAAAATAGTACATATCCTACTGTTTCACATACATCTACGCATTTATAGCACTTATCAGTTTTGCTGTGTCGACCCCGCCATCTGGAGGTAAATTCCGCAACGGGTAGAGTACCCACCCTTAGTTGGAAATACAGTTTACGGTTGGAGGTTTTTTCAATTAAATCCCAATACCTCTCTAAAGATGGACAAACTTTTAGGTCGAGGAAATGACATGTTAGATGGGTAGAAAGGCCTTGTGTAGTTTCTACCTTGAATACCCATTCCCAATATATTATTTTCAACTTTTCCTTTGTAGGGAAAACAGCATTTAATAGGTCGTTCCAAAGATCGACCAGGCCTATGTTACCAAGAAGAGATTTGATCCCCCGCAACCAATGTATTTTGTGAAACAAATCTGATTTTATAACATCCATAAGGCCACTCCTATAGTGGTTAAGTTCTCCTGTGCACCACAGCCGACGCCAATAAAGTATTGGGCGAAGCTTCGCAAGATATTCGAGTGGCTTTTTGCCAAGATCCAGTAATAGGGGTCGCAACAGCGTGCTTGAAGGGAGATTTGTAATCTTGCGTAAAAACGCATTCTCGAGCACTATCCTGCTGCTCAAATTTCCGAATCCCCAGAGCTCAGCCTCATATAAGCATGAACTCAGAACCTTCATCCCATAGACTTCCAGTACTGGGGAGATTGGTTTTGTAAATGAGGCTTTAAATCTGGAGAGGAGAGCACCTGATTTTTGTTTATGTATTAATGCGGCTCGATTTAATTGGCATCCCCATCGCATGCCTTTCTGTAAAGTAATACCCAAATATGTAAATGAAGTAAACTGCTCGAGGGGTAAGTTATTCATGTAGACCCTCCCCTTGCATGATTTATGTTCATTAAAGGACATGAACTTAGTTTTTTCAGTGTTAACTTCCAGACCCCTAGCTTTACAGAACTCCTCAAAACCCCCAAGTGCCTTTTGTAAACCGCTTGGGGTCTTGGAGACAATCAGCGTGTCATCCGCGAACATGAGGATAGGGACACGTGACCCTGCCAATGCCGGCACATCGGTGGGGGTCAGCGAGAGGAAGTCGGCCGCCCCGTTGACAAAGAGCGAGAACAGGGTCGGCGCCAAGACACATCCCTGCCGCACGCCCCTGCCAACCAGAAAGTCCTCCGTCACCTCTCCCACACCCCCCCACCGGACCCGAGCGACATTACCCTCATGTAAGCGGATGACTAGGGAAAGAAGTTCAGGTGCAATTTCCATTTCTCTCAAGACCTGCCAAAGCTTTCTTGGCGGGACTAAATCAAAAGCCGCTTTTAGATCGACAAACACCGCATATAAGGCACCCTTTCCTAGGACCACCGTCTTCCAATACAAAGTGACAAAGCGGAAAACTTGGTCAATTGTACTGGTCCGACGTCGGAACCCAGCCTGCATTGGGCTTAGGATTTCACGGTCTCCTATCTATGTTAAGATCTCGTGTAAAAACAGATGACCAATGATCTTCTGTATCGAGTCTATTAGGCTGATTGGTCTGTAGTTACCAGCTACAGACTTATCGCCCTTTTTGAATACCGGGACAATTTCAGCTCCCTTCCACGAGGAGGGGATATCGGCTCCCTGGGCGATTGCATTAGCAAGACGTGAAATATAACTACATCAAAGGTGTCTATCACTGGTAAACACATCTGCTGGGATTCCGTCCATGCCAGGTGCTCTACCCCCAGACACTGTGTCTAGAGCCCTTTCTACATCTACTGGTAAGAATATTGCCTTATCGTAATATACATGGCAAAAAGTATCGCTGGGATTTTCTTCACAGGTTGCTGCATACTGTGGTTTAAAGTGGTCAACCCACGCACTCTGAGCCATGTTGTTCTGTGGACGCTCTGGGACACCACCCCTATCCCATTTATATATGTCCCAGAATAGCTTACCATTCTTACGTTTGCAAGCATCTAGGAGATCCTTCCACTTATCATTGTCCCACATTTTCTTTGCCTCTATCATTGTCTTCCTATAATGTAGCCTGGCAGACCTTACCAGTGTTGAATCTTTCGTCTTGAGGGCACTGCCAAGTTTAGCCCGGGCTTTCCTGCAGTCAAAATTGTACCATCCCTCGTTATTGTAATGCTTGGTGTTTCTTTTAGAGATAGGTTTAAAAAAATATTTTTTGAGACCCTCAAAAAGCCTGTTATGAACATCCACCACAACCTGGCAGGAGTTCAAACCATCTACAGCTGAACCAGGTACTTGTAATGCACCGGTTACTTCATCTTTAATGGCGGACATAATTTTTGGGTCTCCCACAATCCTACCCCACTTTAGATGGCGCATGTTATTAGATACAATTTGATTGGGCTCCAAATCACCTTGCTGGGATACTAAGTTCCCGGATAGGGAAAAGTTGAAGACTGAAGCAAGTGGGTGATGATCACTCTCGGTTCGATTAATGACCTTCATATCTCCAAGATGGGACCAAAGCCTCACATGAATAAGCAAGTAGTCTATTCGACTCTTCCTGCAGCCATTATCAAAGGTGTTCTTTCCTAATTTATCTGACACACTTCGCCCGTTGGCTGCCCTCAAATGATTGCCTATACACAATCCTTTTAACTGGATTGCTGCCTCCGTCCACCTTTTCACGGGAGCAATCTCGAGGGTTAGGATACCCCATCTAGCGTCCTCCTCGGTTGTAAACTGTGATATATCATGGCCCAAAGGCTCAAAGGAGGTATTAAAATCACCTGCTACTACGGGTAAGGTGTTCAAGGGCAAAGAGCCCAATAAGCCTTCCAGTTCCTTTACAACCACAGATTTTTTGCCCCCCGGTAAGCCTCGTGCATACACATTAAAAACTTCTAATTTAATCCTGGTCTGAGAGATAAACCTTATTGATAATATGTCATCGCTAATTCTTTTTTGTGTTGAAATTTTTTATTGAGTTTTATAAGATTAATACATCAGAGCATAAATAACAATAAATAAAGAGAAAATAAATCCATGTTGAGAGAAGCAGGGTACTGGTGAATAAATACGATATAAATATGCATTTAAATAAATAAATACTAGTTGAAGTAACAATTAGATCAAAACATAGAATGATACATAATAAATAAATAACCTATAAGAAAAAAGAAAAAGGGGGAAAATCTAGAAAATGAAAGTGCAGAAAATATAAATGAATAAAACGAAGAAAAAGTAATTAGATAGAGACAGAAGAACGCATCAACGGATGAAACAAAGGATAAAAGAGGGTAAAAGCTGATTAATGTGCTTGGGTAAAAGTGGAAGCAGGGGATGCAGCAGTATTTGATTTAAGAAATGGAGACCAAATTCGGAGAAAAACGTCAGCTTGGTCCTGAAGATTATAAATCGTGCGTTCATGGGAGGCTGTTTGCATCATTGCCACCAACCAATCTTCCTGCGAGGGAGGTAAAGATGATTTCCAATGACGCAGTATACATATTTTGGCAGTAGCAAGTGAGGTATGAAAAAGGCGGAGTTGTGGCTTCGAGAGCTTTGGGGAGTGACGTAAATCATGCAAGAGAATGTTAGTTGGCGTGAGTGGCAATTTTAGGGGCATAGTGGAATTCAAAGTAGTACCAATGTAAGTCCAATAAGATTGGATACTAGGACATTCACAAATGATATGAGTAATATCACAACCTGAATTGGCACATCTCCAGCAGTTAGAATGAGGGAGAAGACCAGCTTTGTGTAATTTGACTGGGGACCAATGCCAATCATGCAGTATTTTGAAAAGACAAAATTTGAGCCTTGATTCACGAGCTCCCTTGTTTAAATTCTCTAGAATCAAATCCCATTCAGTATCAGAGAAGGAAATTGAGAGGCGAGATTGCCATTTACGCTGAAGATCATGTGAAAGGGATTTAGAAAAAAGATGAGATGAAAAGATTTTGTATATACCAGAAGTAACACCTTTAAATTTCCCCCAAATGTGCAAATAGGATAATATAGGAGAGTCTTGCAGTAGCCACGGTGATGACCCCATATGGGTCTTCAAACATTGCTGAAGCTGAAGGTATTTAGAAGAGTGATGTAGAGCAAGATCAAATTCTACCCTGAGCTGAGAGAATGGCTTAAAATCCCCATCATGCAGAAGTTGATCCGGATAAAGGATACCTGCAGCTCGCCATTCAGGCCAGGATAACATGCGACCATTGATACGGATACCCGAGTTATTCCATAGGGGAGCCTTCATATGAATTCTCGGATTGGAGCCTAACAACCTGTGACTTCTCTGCCAAGATTTATGCATGGCAGATAATATCGGGTTTTTCGGGTCGAGACGACTAGTACCACTACCATACAAAGGAGTAAGATTCGATTCTGAGGATAGAAGATGTCGTTCTGTTTGAACCCATTGTGGTAAGTCTTTGATACCAGGTAAAAAATATGAGAGTTGGGAAATATGTAACGCCAAAGAGTAGTGTTCAATGGATGGAAGGCCAATTCCGCCAGATAACTGATGAGCCTTTAACTTAGTTATAGCAAGGCGAGGCTTAGCAGTACCCCAAATGAAGGTTTTAATCTGGGCATCTACTGACCGAAGTAAGGATAAGGGAATCTGTAGGGGAAGCATACCTAAAATGTATATAAATCTCGGGAGAGTAACCATTTTAACAGCCTGGGTTCTACCCCAAAGAGAAAGACCCAAAGCCTTCCATTTATCAAAATCCCGTTGCATTTGGGAGATAAGAGGAGACAAATTATCTGCAACCATGTCTTGTAACCCTTTATTAACTAGGACACCCAAGTATTTGAGGCGTGAAGGCTGCCAGTGAAAAGGAAATCCAAAAATAGCTGCTTTTGTAGTACCGTTAGAAATGGGTAAAGCCTCACTCTTGTCCCAATTAATCTTGTAACCTGAAAAGGAAGAGAAATCATTAATAATTTGAAGAAGAGAAGGGATCGACCGAGGAAGACGAGTAAGGGTGAGTAAGATGTCATCAGCATACAGGTATATTTTGGAATGTCCAATTGGGAGGGGGATACCAGAGACCTCATCAGATTGACGAATGGTAGCAGCCAAAGGCTCCATAGCCAAAAGAAACAGGAGGGGGGATAATGGACAACCTTGGCGTGTCCCTCTTTTAATCGTAAAGGTGTCAGACAGAAACCCACCACAATTCACTTGGGCAGAAGGATGATTGTAAAGTAAGCGTACCTTATCAATAAATTTCGTACCTAAACCAAATCTATCCATGACCGTGAATAGATAATTCCATTCGATACGATCGAACGCTTTTTCTGCGTCAAGTGAAAGGGCTAACGCATCGTCTGTAAGATGTTGAGCCGACCACAGTGCATGGGCCAGAGAACGCAAATGGTTCCGGGAAGAACGTCCCGGTACAAAGCCTACTTGGGAATGGTGTATCAAAGAAGGCAAGACTTTACGCAAACGAGACGCAAGGATACTAGCCAGGATTTTAATATCAGAGTTCAACAGAGAAATAGGACGATAACTGCTGCAAAGCTGGGGATCTTTACCCGGCTTTGGAAGCACAACAATGATAGCTTTGTTAGAAAGGGGGCCTAGTGAAGAGGCATTATCCGCCTCCTGGAATGCGGCATGTAGAGTGTCAATAATATTGTGACCTGCCCATCGATAAAATTCAGGAGGAAATCCATCCTCTCCAGGGGCCTTGTGATAGGGCAGGGCCGCGACCGCACTAGAAACCTCATCCCTAGTTATGTCACCCTCGAGAATGGCTCTGCCATCCGCTGAGAGAGAAGGAAGATGCACCTTTGCAAGAAATGCTGTCATCTTATCCGAATCTACTCGATTATTAGAAGTGTAAAGGGATTCGTAAAAGGAGGCGAATTCATTAACAATGTCTTGAGGCTTTGTGCACAAGTGTCCTTGCGCAGATCTAATGGCTGGAATGGCCATAGACGCCTCCCTCTGACGCAACTGCGCGGCTAATATTCTTCCCGCCTTTTCTCCTTGCTCGTAATATCGACCTTTCATTTTCTGTAAAGCGTATTCTGCTTTAGATGTAAAAAGACTGTTTAAGGCCATTCGGGCTTGTTCGAGCGATTTACGATTTTGTAAGGATGGAGAAGTGATGTATAGGCGAGAATAGGTTTGTATGTCATGTTCGAGCTCAACTTGTCTCTTTGCATTTTGCTTATTAGCGATTGCTGCATCACGCATTAATTGTCCCCTTAAAGTAGCCTTAGCTGCAGCCCAAAGAGTCCTGCTGGAGGCCACGGACCCCTGATTCGTAGAAAGATAAGTTTGAAGGTGTGATTGCAATTGGGATTTACCAACAGGGGTCTTGTGGCGCTGAATATTCATACGCCAGGGCTTACGTCCAGGCCTAGATAGTCCCAGCTCAAGGGAAAGGAGAACCGGAGAGTGGTCAGACAGTGCCGCTTCCAGAATGCAGGAATCGGTGACCAGCTGAACTGCGTTATGTGAGATGAGGAAATAGTCAAGACGAGAAAACGTACCATGAGCCGATGAAAAGAAAGTATATTCCTTATCCGTTGGATGGCTAAAACGCCAATGATCAACCAACCCAATATCTGATATGATGTCACCTAACAAAGCTCTATCTGACGCATTGCCCCTATCTAATGGACCAGTTTTATCTAGAATGGAGTCTTGCGTCACATTCCAGTCTCCACCAATCAAATATTGCGATGCATTAATTTCAAGCAACAAGCGGGATAGTTGAAGAAAGAATGTCTTTTTGGTACCCGTGGGGGCATAAACAGACCCTACACAAATGTGGGACTCACCAATTTTAAGTTTAGCAAATACATAGCGGCCATTTACATCTGACCATGTTTTAGAGACAGTGACCGGAAGGGATTTGCGAAGAAGAATTGCAACTCCACACTTGCGGAGGGGACCTGCGTCCGTGGATTCATCTTGTTGAATGCTGCTATGTATAACCTTGCCCACCCAATCTCTACAGAGTTTATCTGATTCTAGAGCATCCAAATGGGTCTCCTGAAGCAAGGCTACGTCTACATGCTTAGTTTGCAGATAAGAGAGTACTTTCTTCCGTTTTATGTAATGGGTGAGACCATGTACATTCCAAGTAATTGCATTAAGAGAATGTGTTTTTGCCATTTTAGAATAATGCAAATATCAGGGACAGAAGAATGAAGCACAAAACAATGTGTTAAACCAAACAAAGGAAAAAGAAAAAGAAATTACAAAAAGAAGGGGAGACGAAAATAAAATAAATGGAAACGATACTCTGTTTTAAGTGGGATACATGAAGGAGACAATAAGAAGAATAATGAAGAAAGGAGATGAGATTTAGAGAAGTGATACAATAATAAAGAAAACTATAAAATATTGAATAGTAGTAGGGAGAGATCAAGAAACCGTAAACTGTTACCCGCGGGTCTGGGCGCACTAGAGCGCCACCGCGGGAAAAGACCCCACAGAAAAAGAGAAAGGATTAGGAAAGTAATAATGATATAGAAGTAAAAACGCCCAGAAATGCATTGTGAAAAAGAACATAAGTACGATAGAAGGGTAGAAAGAGCAAAAAAGAAATTGAGAAGCAGCTTTACTTAAAAAGAGAGATCTAGTAACAATTAAATGTGAAGTAACCTAAGAGCATAAGGCATACAATGTGCATATAAATAAGCATAGACCAACATGCAAGCGTGTAAGTAGAGTAATACAACTGTAATCAAACAATTAGGCGCCAAGGCACCCAAGTAAATGCATAACCAGTAAAAAATATATGCAGTAAATTGTAACATGTAGAGCAATGAATACAGGAAGAAGAGAGAGTAATATTATAAGGCAGAGAAATAACAGAAAACAGAGTGAAAGAGAAAGGAAATAAAGTAGAAAGCTAGTGAGAAAGAGATAAAGAAAGGCAAGCAGACATTATAAGAACAGCAAAACATGTCAAAAATGCGGTAATTAATTAACAATAGAAATAAGACTCACAAGGAAAAGGAGTCTATAGTTTACTGCCAATAGGATTGAAGATAGCAACTTCCAGGAGTAAAAGAATTATTCAGTCCGCATCTGAAGGAGTTTTAACCCATTCAGTGCCCGCCCCTTTCCCCGCCCTGTGCCGGCCGTTTCATTAGCGGGCGGGGTTTATGACGAGCTGGTCTCGTCATGGGCACAGCGCAACCGCGGCCCATGACGAGACCAGCTCGTCATGGGCATTGAAGAGGTTAAGAGGAGAACGGGACTTGTCTCTTTGCAAATCTTGTGACAATGTAGCAGCCGAAACCGATTGTATTGCAGATTTCCTATCTTCTTGTGAGCGATGAAGTCGTTCAAGGTCCCTACCCCGAGGTCGAGGGCTACTGGGAGGGCGCCTGCTGCGATCTGACAATGGAGTAGAAGACTTAGAGGGTGATTGGGACTGAACTTGCTGAGAAGATGTAGTGAGAACTTCCATCTCTTGAGGGTGAAGACAGTCCAGAAATTGCTGAAGATGCTCTGGGTCAAAAAAGTCCTTAGAGACTCCATCTTTGGTAACGCGAAAACGTGCAGGCTCAAATAGGCCATATTTGATGCCTAATTGGCGTAATTGAGGTCGCATGGAGAGAAAGGCTTTCCGCCGCTCATTGGTTTCCTTGGAGAAATCAGCTGCCATGAAAATGCGATGGCCTTCAAAGGAGAAGGAGCCTTGAAGCCGAGCAGCAGACAGTATTTGTCTTGTTTGTTCATGGCGAAGAAAACAGGCAATAATCGGCCGTGTGCGCGCAGCAGAATCACCACGTGGAGGACCAATTCTATGAGCCCGCTGTATCTCCAGAGGTGGATTGAAAGAAATGCCAGTCAGCTTTGGGAGTATGCGACACAGAAATACACTGGAACTCTGCCCTTCAATGCGCTCTGGAAATCCAAAAAAACGGATATTGTCCCTCCTACTTCTGTCTTCCAAATCAATGAGTTTACTATGGAAGAGTAAAAGGTCCCGGTCTTGATTTGGAAGGGAGTCCAGTCGATTCTCCACTGCCAGAACTCTAGAGTCAAGGGATTCAACCTTCGCATTAAAGCTGGTAAATTCTGTTTTAATTGATTTAGTCTCCTCAGCTAATGATGTAATTGTAAGGTTCATGTCATCTAATCGACGACTAACCTCTGATATTTCGTGCAGAATACGTTGCAGAGTTGCCGCCGACGCCTGCCCACCATTAGAGGCCGAAGCCTGAGGTGAAGCGGAAGGAGATGAGGCATTGCCTTTTGTTGGCATATTGGTGGACTGCTTGAGAGCTTCTGCAAAAAGAAGTGGCTTAGAAGTCTTATTTCCTTGCTTAGGAGCAGCCATTTGAGGAGAATGTTTGATAAAAACTTTGAAAATACGTAAGGACGTCTTGCTGTGAGGAAATGCTTATAGGTAATCACAAAAAATACCGTGAAGTACCAGGACATGCAAAAGTAATACAATTAATAACTGTATATGTATGATATTAATATGCTAATTACCCCAAGAGGAGCTTATGTCACATTTCTAGACACTAAAATGTAAAAGTACATCATATAGAGGAGAAATCACTGTTTAGTAACCCCCAAAAACTATGAGCACAGTATCATTACATTTATGGATATAGTATCAGCTGCCGCTATGTTCAAAGGCACGTAAATAGAACTGAGATAAGATGAAACAGCGCTTATAGCGATGGTAAACACAGTTACATTTACAGCAAAATAAACAAGACTGCAGGATGCAAGGTAGTCATGGACCATATCAGAGCAGAGAATACACAGCCTGACTGAAAAAGTTGACGAGGGCACTATAATGGTATTGGAAGAAGGCACACCCTTATGTGAGTCACACAGACTGCGCTAGAGAAAGCCATTTCCATGAAGCACCAACTGTAACCAGAGTCAAAGGGCGCGAAACTGCAGCTGTAGCAAAGGTGAGACAACTCCTGATGAGGCGCACAATGACTGAATGAGGCGGGTGGCATAGGCGCCACAACAAAATTGTAGAAGGAATTAATCCTACCAGTAGCAGAGCATCAGCACGTCAAGAACCATGACTCCTGTCAGGCGGTATTTCTGAGAGAAATATTGCAGCTGGCAAATTGAAGGAGGTGCGGTTTCATGAGGAGGCAGATACTCAGCAGCAGCAACGGAGGCGTGTCTTCATGAGGAAGGCGCTCGACAATAGTAACGAAGGCGCGGCCTCATGAGGAGGCAGGCGCTCGTCGTCAGCAATGGAGGCGCGGCCTCATGAGGAAGCAAGCGCTCTTCAGCAGCAACAAAAGGCGCGGCCTCATATGGGGGCAGGCGCTCTTCGTGAACAACAGAGGCGCGGCTTCAGGAGGAAGAAGAGGCAGCCTAAGGAAACACGTCAGGCAGACTGCGCCGGACATGCATCTCCACACAACCCCGTCAAGACGGTCAGTACTAGGGAGACTTCGCCGTCACATCGCTGGAAACACGCCCAAATCTTGCCCACCACCTTCCGGCTGCTGCAGGGCAAGAAAAGAGGACTCCAAAGCCGATGTGAGGTAAGAAATTTCTGTTAGGGGCCCGTGCCGTGGCGGAGCTCACTCGTCAGGCGGCCATCTTCCTGCGTGGCCAGACAACGCCCCCGTCATCGCTAATTCTTGAACCTTGGTTTACTTGGCACCCCAAATCCTGCCTTATCCATATAGTTAACCCACCAGACGGGCAGCCTCTTGCACTTTTTAAAGCAGGGACATAAAAATTGAGGTAGCCATTACAGAACACAGGATCTACTGACCAGGTCTCTTGGAAGAGACATACATCAAATTTTGTGATAAATCCCATCCATTCAGAAGAGGCAATCTTAGGACCTAGGCCTGCAATGTTCCAGGATATTATAGACAGTGGTCCATTCTCTCTGTGTTTTCCCTCTTTAATGTCTAAACTCAGTAATGGAGCGCTCGAACCATCCCTCTCTGAGTGGACCAATTTATCCTTAAAGATAGTGCCCGTGTTGGATTTGGCGCCGTGTTCGTTACCTCCTCCAGCACCGCTTGGAGGGTGCAGTGGACACCCCGCCTCTTTCACCGAGATTGGTGGTCTTACCACTCCTATCTGAGTCGGGTTGGTTGTTGTTAACCCAACTAGTGGATTTAGTTCACTACCAGGTTTAACAACCACTGCTACATTTAGTTGGTCTTCACCTTTCTCAGAGAGGTTTTGCGCTAGATCGATTGTTATATTCCTAGCTCCAGAGTGGGCTGGCCGTCAATCACAATCTTCCAGCCCAGAGGACCTATCCATCCCGTTATATGTATTGGACCCTCTGTTATTCCTGGCACAATTATCAAAACCTCTGTATACTCGATCGCCTGGGGCGGGCTGTTGATGTACACAATAGAAAAAGGATAAAGGTAAGGAAAGGATAGTAGTACATGGGTTTATCTTCTGCCAATTACAAATGTGTTCCACTGCCTTCTTGTCTCTAAAATTGATTATTATACAATCTCCCACTATTGATTTGTTTTTGGGAGCAACCCAATCTACTCGCCTTGCAAACAAAATTTCGGCTGAGACATGCTGGGGTAAGGGACGATTTGAGTTAAGCCAAAAAATACACTTATTCTTCAGTTCCCTAAAGTCCTCCCTTTTATCTGAGCCCAACGGTGTAACCCCTGCCAGTATCACCACATAGGGTGCGGACTCAGGTGGGAGGTGTATGCTTAGGGATTTTCTTCCTACTGAGGTGCTGGAAGCTTCCCTCCCCGATTGCACAGCTAGTGGACATTCATTAGCTGTTACCCTCCCCGCACTCACTATGTTACATGCAAGTTTCTTTGTAGTGACCCGGGTTTCCTGCCCCAATATTGGGGAGCTGACTTGGACTACAGTGGAAGTTGGAGCGACATTTGCATTAATGATGCATTTATCGGACGATGTACCAGACGTCTGACAATTACTAACATTCTTTGAGCGAGTCTGTGCTGATGCGTGTGACAGCTCCAAGCATACCAATCTGCATTCTATTACATCTAATCTGTCGTAGATTGGGAGGCATGTTTTATAAAAGATTGATTCTATCTTTGCCCAAAAGTCATTTCCCAGGTCTGGCGGCAGCTCTTTTAATGGAATCGAAGGAGGGGATGTTGTTCCGTTTCCAGGGCCAGGAATAGCTATTCCCGTAGGGGCAGGAGTGCTCACACTTACATTTACAGGATTAGTTCTCCTTGCCTTTGGATTTTTTCCTCCATTAGCCGTTTCCCCACGTTTCCTTTTAGGTCTCTGGCTCTTCAGGTTCCCACTATTGTTTGAGGTTTTCTCCTTAACATTAGTAGCAGATCGTGTCTTTACGCTCTGGGTCTCATCAACGGTTTGGATGAAGTTTGTTTGCCTTGCTTTTAGTCTTTTATTGAGATTAATTCCTTCAGATTATGGGAGGCAGTGAGAGGGCCCTACATGCAAAGGAGGACTGGTTGCTACCTCTCGTTCTACAAGACTTGCTTCATTATTATTATTTCTCGGTGTTTGATAGTGCACCGGGGAACGAACATAAGCCAGTGGACCCAGAGAAGAACGTTAATCAGTTAAAATTTGCAAGGACAAATGTTTCTCAGTTTGAACAATTTCCTTTTCCAAAATAGACTAAACCCTCACCAGAAATTGATCTAGTGTCCCAGCTATGGATTTTCAACCTCTATCTGGAGCTCACGTCATAGTACTTTTTGGAAGTGCTGCCTACTTCTGTTCCTTTGTGTTAGCCGTATACAATACTGCCGAATTTTGGTGCAACAGGTAGCAGATTTATTAGTACTGACCTTTTCAGTCGATGTAAGAGAGATGTCCCGTCCCGTCCTCAATCGGTCTCTAACGGGCTCAAACGGGCCCGCCCTTGGCCCGGGCTTTGCCCGGCGCACGTCCGCGCGCGTCTGCGCGCCGGAAGTATTGATGCACTATATACGCGCCGGCAGGAAAGACAGGTCAGGTGAGGCTCCCCAGGCCCCCTGGTACGTGTAGTTCTTCCCCAGCTGCTGCTCCGATAATCACCGACACTCTTTGTCCAGCGAAGCGGCTTCCGCGCCAGCGGGAGCGGCGAGGCGCTAAATACGCGCCGGCAGGAAAGACAGGTCAGGTGAGGCTCCCCAGGCCCCCTGGTACGTGTAGTTCTTCCCCAGCTGCTGCTCCGATAATCGCCTACACTCTTTGTCCAGCGAAGCGGCTCCCGTGCCAGCGGGAGCGGCGAGGCGCTAAATACGCGCCGGCAGGAAAGACAGGTCAGGTGAGGCTCCCCAGGCCCCCTGGTACGTGTAGTTCGTCCCCAGCTGCTGCTCCGATAATCGCCGACACTCTTTGCCCAGCGAAGCGGCTCCCCAGCAATGTTGTCACATAAATCCTCTCACTTTGAAGTCAGAGAAAGAAAAGTAAACAAACACCCTTGGAGGCCTGCACCTGACATTTGACCTCAGTCTTTGAATGCACAGCAAATGTGACCAGATAAGAACAAGATTTACAGGCCTGGTTACAGAAAGGGAGCACTGGGAAGGATACTGTAAATAAGGTTTGGGCAAGGCAAGGTAGGAACTCAAGCTGGACAGTATAAAACAGCTAGCAAATGGAAAGCAAGGAAATGTAAGTAACAAACCACAAACCCAATGGCAAGAAACGTGCAGAATGCATTCCGAGGTCAACTTTCAGAATGTCCCCAGGATGTCTTGTCTGGTAGGCTGCGACTAAAATGAGCTTAGCACTCGGTGTGGAAAAGCCTCACGAGTTAAGAGGCTAATATTATGGACTCCATTTGGCTTGAAATGTTGCAGCATTTATTGCTCCCGCGAAGGCAAACAACTGAACATAACACTGTAACAAACAAAAAGAAACATAACAATATAATTGAAACATAAAAGCGCGCAACAAAATAGAACAGTAAAACACTAACGAAAAACTACATTACTACACGACAAAATCATATCGCAATATTGCTGAACAATAGCACAGCAGCAAAAAAACCTTCACACCACATCACCAGCAAACCAAAATGCCCCAGAGTAAATATGCACCAACCCCTGCTGAAATCTACACGGTTGTGAAGTATATATGCGTACACCAAGCACTGCGTTACCTACCACCATGCACACTAAACAGCACCCATCAGAAAGGATTTGCCATCAGGTTCCATGGCTTAATATTGTGTAAAGAACGCGCTACATTTTAAAGCTATTTCGCGTGTGGTGAAGTCAGTTTCGTTTGTGATTTGCAGACTTGCTGCCTCATCTCTTGGGATAACGAGGGAAGCCTAGATTTCTGAATTATCAGCTGTACAAATGGTTTATTGCAGAACGGCTGTCGTCTCTTCGGCCACCTGCCAAAGGTTGCTTCCTACATTTGCTTTTGAAGTAGGATTGGATATCAGTTTTCGGACTACAAAACAAAAGGCAGACGTCAGATGAAACCAACAGATCAGCTCCGACAAAACTACCCACGTTTGAAAATGTCATATTCTGGTGCACGTTCATTTATTATAAATTAAAAACTTCTGAAGAACCCTTCAGCTTTCCTTTTGTGAATTCTTCTGCGCGGGGCTTGTCAGGCTCATTTTTCACGTCGCGAATAGCTCCTCTATTTTGTTTTTTCGTTTCCCTTGGGGCTAAAAACGAAGAAAGAAGTAAAATAAAGTCATAACCTTAGTTCATTCACGGATCGTATTATCATCATCAGCAGGGGTACGGTACACCTTCGTTTCATCACTGGCAACAAGTAGCGCCAAGATGTAAGCAAAAGAACAGGGAGAACAAAGCGATTTCAACTGAAGTTATATAATAGTTGAAAATAGTGAAACATTAGGCGCTACCTACAGAATTACAAATTATCTTAGAACAGAGCACGGGAGAAAGACAATGCTCAACAAGTAACAGGTGAAATCAATGAAGAAAAAAGATGGTGAAAATGTATTTGGAAGGGAAGAGAAAAGGAGGGAAATGCTGCAAGTGGGCAGGCAGAATGGAAGCAATAAATGAAAGAAGAGAGGAAGAAGGACTATTGGGAAAAAGGAAGGACAATGGGAGAATAGAGGGAGGAAGAGAGTGATAAAGAGCGAGGAGTGACGGAGGAAGGGCAGGAAGCAGACGGAAGGAAAGAAGAGACGGAGAGGACAGTGGACAGGCAGGAAGCAAGGAAGAAAAATCTGCTAGGCAGTGGAGAAACAAGCATTTGCAATATAATCGGTCTTGCATTTGGGGAGAGTTAGAGCCAGTGCTTTAAGTGGGCCGAGTCCTGCCTACTAGCATAGTGTGTAAGTAGGATGGGGGTAGCTTTATATAAACAACTTCTGTGGGGGCACAATTCTGGCCTACGAGCCCAGTTTCCAGCTAACCACAGCCACCTCCAAGCACTTGTGCACTTACCACCCTCTAAAGCAAAGTATTTTCTCTCAGAGGACCGACAATACATAATTGTAAAAAAGAATGCAAAATCCACTGGTGCAAGGCCAGGCTCCAAAACGAAGACTATCAAAATGTAAAACTCGCGTCAACGCATTGTCAGGGGTAGAGGCGCTACATAAAATATGTAAATATCTCCCTAGCACAATTTCGCCTTGCATCTAATACCTCTATTAAGCATTTGCTAACCCCTACACCAAGAATCGAGTTCGAATAGTAAATGGACCCAGTCCATGCATGCTGGGAAGTGAGTCTGAATTGAGAAATTAAATACAGAACTCCTTTTTTTGGGCCTGGAAACTCAGCAGAGATTCACCCTGATAACAGGCATTCCTTAAGGCTGGGATGAAACGCAAACAGTCACCACAGTGCTCAATCAGACATCACAAGTCTAGAACACTTCCGTCATGAGCCCTCGAGAATCGAATGAACTCTAATCTCTGTTACCACCTCTCACCTCAACACACATTCCCCCTCCCCCGCCAGTTCCTCCATGTGAGAAGAAACCACACCATATGCAGGGCAGTGGCCTTTGTCAAAACGTCCGTCTTCCCACCTGCGTCCGGTGGTCTCTATCCTCAGTTGTGATAGGGTCTTCCGGACGACACTCGTCTGCTGCAGGTTCACAGCTCTCCTCGGCTCGGTCAGCTGTGTCTAGCTGGACTGTGCTGTAGTGCACTTTACTCCTGGTTGCACGGGCTGACTCGGGATCAGTAATAGTGAGCTGGGAGAATCATGTGAGATCCCCACGACCGGTGGTAATTAACTCCAGTAAACAGCGGCGTGTACGCATTAAGCACTCTAACCACCTGCAAGGTGCAATAAGGGGTCGCATCCATTTCATGGCACCAGGAGTCTACATGAAAAAAAATGTTCTACCACAGAGAAGACAAAAAAGAAAAGTACATTTGCACAAATGTACGTGGTGCAGCATTACACACAGGGGGAATCGGATGTGGGAGTATGTCATATGACGTGCCAACTGGTACATCTGGAAGCTTCCGTCTGGCTCAGCTTTGCAGGCACACTGACACTCCTCAGCCCATTCTTTCTTACACGGGCAGATTTACTATTTTATTTGTGACTTGGCCCCTTGGATTCACACTCGTTCAAGGGTTTCTTAAGGTTTTGTGAATGAGGGGAAGTAAGTCATAAATTGATGAATATTAATTATCGTGCATTAAAGATCCCCTCAATGCTGACAGCGGGAGGACGACCCATCGCTGACGTAAAAACTGCAACGTAATGCAACCGCCACCGTCTGGACCAGCTCGTGCTGCAGGGGTCAGGATCAAACTGCTGAAACTTGCTATGAAAGCAGAATCCTGTCTGTGTTCCCTGGTGTACGTCTGAGCAGTTGTCGTGGCCTCACACAGAGCGCTGTACAGGAATAAGCATTTACAGCTCTCTTACGTTAGGGCTTTAATGCTTCGTGAGCACACAGAAAGACATCCCCCACGCATACGTTTGTATTGCGCATGTCATTAGGACAGGTCAGGCAAAATATAGTGCAAAGTCACCAACCAATCACGGGACAAACAAGCACTGAAAATGCAATAGGACTCGGATTTACCCGAGACCTATTGCATTTTAAATGGAAGTGCCGGCATAAAAGAACACATGAATGGGAGGGGGTGGGTGGGTGGTTGTGGTACAAGAAGTTACAGACTGCTGGAGGGAATGGGGAGAGACAGGGAAACAAAACGGTTGATAGCCTCGGAAGAGCAAAAATGACGCCATGACAGTCAGGAGGTGGGAATAAAATGCCAAAAAACATGCAGAATTTTTCATTGTAGCCAATCAAATTTATGGCCGGAAAGTGGGAGGAGCTTCCCCCGCTATACTGTATACAGCATCTCTCGACGAGACAGCGCACGCGCTGCCTAGGCGAGACCTAAAAAGGAGCAAAGACGCAATGAATGAAGAATGGGAGAAAACAAGGCCTAAAGGGAGAAAAAAGCAAAGGGATTAAAAAAAACAAGGAGAAAGGAAGAAAGGTGGTCATTTGGGGAAAGAGAGAAAAAGGGAAGAATGAAGAATTGTGTGAAGGACAGTTGGTGGAAAGAATAAAAGAGGTTGCAGGAGAAGGAAGGAAGAAAAGAAATGTAAGAAGGAAGACAAAAAAATGAAAAGGGGACTGTTAGACCTGGCACCATTGGCGTGGGTCTCCCTTCCATTTTTCGCTGTTGGCTCCTCTGTTTTTGCTGGTAATAGATGCTCTGGGCGCTGTGCCGCTGCCATTCAGTGCCACAGCGCGAATGCTCCCTGTGTAAAGATGACATGTGTTTAGGTATATCCATGATTGGCTTATTTGGTTTACCTGTTAGTCCCTAGTAGCGTGGCCTGTGTGTGCCCAGGTCTGGTAAACCAAATGCTGCTGGTGGGCCTGCAGCGCTGGTTTGCGCCACCCACAGAAGAAGCTTGTAAAGTGTGTCTCTGCACTGCAGTGTCTGTGTGCAGTCTAGAACTGCTAAACTTGCCTGTGAAGTGCACCCACTTCCCTGCCCCTGAACCTTCCCTTGGCATCATGTAAGCCACCCCTATGGTAGGGTGCATTGTATGTGTAAGGTAGGACATGCTCTGATGTGTGTAGCATGTCCTGGTAGTGAATTACAACTAATTTAGTTTTTCACTACTGTAAGGCTACCTGTTCTCCATAGGCCAGAATGGGAGATTTGGCTATTACATTCTATAGTCCCAACTGACCCGCAGAACATGGTAGAAAAACGAATTTAGTATGCCTCAGCTCAGAATATTAAAATACATCTTTTAGTGACGTTTATTTTTATATTCTGTGTTTGAAAATACCACTTTTAGAAAGTAGGTATTTTCTTGCCTAAGCCTTCGAGTGTGCTCTGCTGTTATGTGTATTGGCTGTCTGGTTTTGGAGGGACAGGGTAGGCCTAGTCAGACCTGGGTTGAATAGAGAGATCTGCATTGGAGTATGGGGAGCGGTAGCTCCTGGACCTGAATAGGGCTGTGCCTGGCAAGGTGAATGCTGGCTCCACCTCCCACTGTGCGTCTGATGGCAGAGCCCCTCTTTCTGAAAGAAAGGATGCTGCCTGGTAAACAAAGTGCTCCCGTGCTGGGCAGAACTGGTTCTGGCTGGGTTCAGTGACTTGTGACTCTTTAGAACAAAGACTTTTGGGGTATAAATATCTGTGCTGAAACCCCTACAATTTGTATTGCTCCTGGACAACAAGAAGAACCTCTGTCCTTGTAACTGAAGGAATCTGCAGGAGAGAACTGTCCTTGTGCTTGTGTGCTGTTACTTGGACTGGCCTGCAGTGGTTACTACTGGACTTGGAAGAAGAGGAAAAGGATTTTGAAGGAACTTTTATTTTTGCTACAGCAATCACCCAAGGGCTTGAAGAGAGCTAGCCTCCTGCAGGAGTCTCAGGCACATCAGACTCCACCACCAGCCTCCTGTTTCCTCCCAGCGAGGATTTCTATCTGCAGGTAAGGCTCCTGTGAGTTCCAGGGCCTCTAGTTCTACTGTGGAGAAGAGAGTGCTGAAAATCGTTGCTAACGCCCGTTAGTGAGTCGCCGCAGCTGAAGAGCGTAAGGAAAATCATCGTGCTGCTGCCGCTGAGTGCTCGCTACCGGAGATCATCGCATCGCCTGTCTGCGGGCTGCCAAAGGCTCGCTGTCTTCAAGATTGTTGCATCACCTGTGTGCGGGCTGCCAAATGCTTGCTAACTCGAAGATTATCGCATTGCATGTTTGCGGGCCTCAAAGCGCTCGCTAACCAAAGATCATCGAATCCAGTTCATCGCTTCACGACATCGCAGCGCGGATGCCAAGCGTTCGCCAATTTCATCGCATCGCATCAGGATCGCCGCTCCCTCGCAGGGCGCCATTTCTTTTAATCGCAACAAGATCGCACACGCAACAGGCTCGGCGCATCATCCTCCCTTTGCGGCAAGGATTTCATCGCATCGCCGGCTTAGCGTGTAGAAGTTTGTCGCTTTGTCCTGCACACAAATCAGCGCATCATCCTCCCTTGCGGCAAGGATTCAACGCATCGCTGGTTAGCATAAGGAAAATCCTCGCTACAACTCCTTAGCGGCATTTTGGTTGCTTTGCTACAGAAACCAGGTATCTTGTGAGTAAAAGGGTCGCAGAGACCACTGCCTTGAACTGAACTCCTCTTTGCACACTTTGAACTATTTTTGCAGCATTTTAAGAGTAACCCTATTCTCCTATTATTGTGGATTTTTACTGTTATTGGTCTTGTGTTAAGTCTATATATAAAGATACTTATTTTTTATAACTACCTGTGTGGTGTCCCTTTGTAGTGTTCTTCATTGTGTTACTGTGTATGGTCATAAATGCTTCACACACTGCCTCTGAGATAAGCCTAGCTGCTCGTGCTACGTTACCACAGGGTTGAGCAGGGGTTATCAAAGGGTGTAGCCCGCTTACGCTGACTTAGGAAGAAGGGTCCCTACTTGGACAGTGGCCAGCCATTGCCAACTAGAGACCCCCATTTCTAATATAGACAAATATGACAAAAAGATGGCAGTGAGGCTGGAGAGAAGGAAAGATGATGTAGGCAAAAAGAAAAGAAGAAAGCAGGGAAGAACTAAATGAAGAATGTAAATAAGGATGTTAGACAAAAGGGAGGAAGTTTGGTTGAAAGAAGAAATGACAAAAGTGCAGAATGAAGGAAAGATGTTAGGAAGAAAAGAAATAACATAGGAAAGGAAGAAAGAAAGAAGAACGTAAGAACAAAAGAAAAAAGAAGGAAGAAAGAAAGAGAAAGAAAGAAAGAAAGAAAGAAAGAAAAACAAACAAAAGAAAGAGAGAAAGGAAGGAAGAAAGAAAGAAAGAAAGAAAAGAAGGAAGGAAGGGAGAACAAAACTAAAGAGGGAAGGAAGGGAGAAAAAAGGAAGAATACAATGTTGTATTGAAGAAAGCAAGGAACCCACAAAAAAGGTAGGAAGGACAGAAGAACGATACAAAAAGAAGAAAGGAAGGAAAAAAGAAAGATGGAAAGTTGATGAAAAGAAAGGAAGAAAGGAAGGAAGGAAAGATTACACTTACCTGTAAATACTTACCTTGATGATACCTTAGTAGTTGATATTTTTATTGTTGGACTATATTATTTTTTCCCAATATTCTGGTACTACTCCTCCTGTGCAGAAAGCAGGGGCAGTCGCCAAGGCAGAGTAGCTTCGCCCCACTGCTCTTAGAGCAGTAAAAATACAATTTTAATAAGGTTGTTATTATCATTGTATTTTTCGCAGTTTCGGGGCTCGGTTAGTGGAGGACAGGGCGGTGGCACAAGGGCAGGAGTGTTAGGGACACTCCAAGTGCGCCTGACTGCTTGGCCATCTGTCCTGCCCGGCCAAACAGTCATGCGCACTTTACATGTTCCCCACCAGGCTGCATTACACAGCCTGTTGGGGAACATACCCAGGGCCCCAGTCTCCGTCTGAGCACAGATCCTTGGCGCTCAGACCAATCCCAACGCTGCATTGCAGCGTTGGGATTGGTTTAGGGGAGCCAATCACAATGCTGCATTGCAGAAATGTGATTGGCTTAGTGGAGCCTGGGTGCTTCGTGGCTCTGAGACTGTGGAGAAGCAGAGGAAAGACGCGGCTGACGGAAGAGTAAAGTGGTATTTTTATTTTATGTGTCCTGCAACCCCCCCTCTCCCTTCCACCACCATCCTGCCCCTCCACCCTCATTCCCTGACAGCCTCTACAGGCAGAAAGGCCTATAATGGCACACTGAGCAAAAACAGTGGAGTGTGACCTAGAGAAATTACAAGTGATTTAGGTTAATTCAAGTAATCCATCCACTTCTTTAAACTGTTAACACTCTGCCTGGACACTGTCAGCAACCCTCTTGCACACAGTAATGCACCCTGTCTCAACAGGCAGCCTGTTTTAGTATCAATTATCACTTTTGGCAGACTAGCATTTTGGACTAGAATGTGGTATACATGAGTGTTCCCCAGCAGGGTGCAAGTAGCATTATTGGCATCCAAGAAACTTTGATTAACTATTAACTGACACTGTTATAGAGTTGGCCATTACGTCCTAGCTCATCCGTTAAAACTTGCTTTTTCTTCTGGCCTAGGATTCTCTTTGGAAATGTTTCTAGCGGGTCACATTGTATTGGCTATGCACATCTTCTCCTGTACCGCACCTATTAACCCCCGTTAGTCCAATTTTTCGTAATAGAGACATAGTTTCTTACAAACATATTTTCAGCTACAGAAAATGATTGCTCCTCATTAATAGACGTTTATTGGAATGGCTCACTAGTTCTCGATCAGAAATATGTGTGAATCCTGTTTTTATTCAATATATTTGAAAACATTGTGCCCTTAATTTCGCCATTGTGACATTTTTGCCAAAAATCTACTTGAGAATGAATCCCTTCCACCATTCCTTTCTTGTGAGCACTAGGCTTCCTGGTAATGTCGGTGTGCAGGGTGCAATATGGGGCTAGTATGCAAATTTCTGTTAGCCAATCCAGATTTGTGCGGAGGACATTCGTGTGCTGCATCATGTGTTGAATTTAGCTGACAATGGCATGGTAATCAACTAGTGACTTCATTTTGTAGGAATCTTGGTAAATCATTTAATTTTCTAACTAGTCCAGAAATGCCTTTATTTTTACAAAACCAACTATTATTTGTTCTATTTTTTATGTGTTTAGTGTATCTCAGAATGCTCTGTAGCTGCTCTATGGCGGTGCTAGCATTAATGCAAACAACAAAATGCAATAACATTATACAGCTTTGAACAGTAAGTCCACTATGGTAGTTCCTGCGCTCGATCTTTTTTATGTTAGTAAGCAAGTTATAGGAACCTTTGAAGCCATAAAAACTTATAACGACCAAAATAAGTACATGTGCATTTACATAAACCAGGCACTCCGCTTCAAACTGCTCGTAAACTTAACAGACATGCATTTCATTGAGTGGTGCAATGGTTTTAAGTGATTTTAGAACCTAATAATGCTGTCTAATATGCTCCTGAAAGTTTATTGAGCAAAACATCCTTCCACTTCCTTTGTTAGTCTAATAAAAAGTATCACAATGTACAAATAAAGAATAACTCGAAAGGAGGTAGTTTCCTAAAACAGAAAAGTAATACAAAATATGCATTTTGCCTCTATTTTAAAATCTGAGATGAATTATTATAAAGGTATCTACTACAGAAGCATGATTAATATTGACAACAGCAACAATCTCTTAATTTTGAGTCGCTTCTAATAATTATAGGGCATTTAACTTACTGACAAGAGTAAGATAATAATATTGAAAACATTTACTAATATTTATTGCTTTTATTTTTTATTTATAACGCACCAACTACCAACCAAAGTGCTTCGAGGCAGAATAGCAACTCACAAACTAGGCCAAAGGGAAACTGACCAAATGATTTTTAAGTTTTAACGTTTCCATGAAATTATGTTAAACTTCACTCGTTTTTATTGGCTAATATGGCAACCCATGTAAAAACAGTCTAAGCAATTCTGTAGAAAATAATGAACGCAGATATAGGCCTGTTGCTGTATTTAATAATCTAATTATATTTGACTTGCACACGAATGCTGCCACAATATTGCCAAATAGTCACATCTAATTACACAAATCAAAAAATTTTGTAGGGCAGATGCATACAATTCATGTATTCTGAACCATTTTCTTTATACCAATATAATGGCACTATTAGTCCATCAAAAGTTGGAAAAAAACTGAATTATCATCTGAGTAACAAGCCAGTGTCGCCAAATGGTCCCTTATGAAAGGCTACAATTGAAAGTTACATATCAATATAATATTATCTTTTCGGCTAAGAATAAGCCATAAAAGTACAACACAGTTAAAAAATATATATCATGCAAGTGTTAAAACATAAAAAGAAACAATAAAATATGCTAGCCTAATTGATCAGAAGCACAGAAGAAATTATAATTTCCATAACATTTTCTGATTTTTAGGTTGAGCGTATAAAACTAATTACAGCCACACGCTTAGTTGCTGAGGAAAGGAAGTGTATTAAAAGCTTTACCTCTTCTTTGGGAGGGCGTGGCTTGATGCTCACGGAAGATGGCAGTGCCCAAGTGGTTCTCCTTGGGACTGCACGGGATGCCAGCACTTTTACAGTGAGAACTGTCGTACCCAGATGAGGAGGCACTGGAGATGGTGGACGTCACATTTCCATGAGACGGGGCTCTCTATTATGCAGCGGACTCACACTCTCTCCGAAGACGCGGCTCTCCTCACAGAGCCGCCCACCTTTTGTGAACCAGCGGTAACTGCAACTGGCTCATTTGAAGACCACTCTTTCCCTCGGTTAGTTCTTTTCCTTTTCACCACTCTGCTTGTTTTTATTATTTTTAAAGCCTCTGGAAGGGCAAGCATGCTTTTATGCTACAGTGTTCTTTTAATTGTGGCATCATTATTCTTTGTTCCCTGCATTTTTTGGCTGGTTCTTAAGCCTTGTTTTCTTGGCCTTCCAGCCTTACACCATTTGTGCTTCCTCCTTTGGTTTCACTCTGCATGGTGCCTGGGAGTACAATACTGGCTCTTCACTTTTTCACGACTGTCTCTTGTCAAGGCACTCTCCTAATCCAACCTTTTCATTTATACTGATGAACCGTCTGTTTTATGTTAAGGATTGTGCGGTTTGACAGTATAAGTAAGTTTGCTTGCACTGCTACTTTATTTTATTATCTCTATGGCAAGATTGAAAAAGGTGAAACCATATTTGACACCCTTTTTTTAAGATTTCAAAAAATGTAAGATTCTATGATTTCTGTGCATAGGGTTCCTCCTCAATCTCTAGTGCGGCCCCTGCCTTACCCACCGGGAAAGCTTCCTCTAAACGTTTGTAAAAAGATCCCCTATCTCCTACAAAGTCTTCTCTGGTTGCATTCATGGGTCTTCTATTGGAAGAAATACACGCCTTACGGTCCTATATGGAGGAGATGAATGCTAAATTGCAGCATCTTACTGATAACTGGACTCAGCTAGAGGAAAGACTTAATATTGCAGAACAAAATATTGCATCCTTTGGATCCCCCAATATCAAAGTGAATGTCTTCAAACTCAGGTGTCATCTCTTGTGCAACAGGTTGAAAACCTCAAACACAGAAATAGGAGGAACGACCTTTGCCTTCATGGGCTACCTAAAGGTTCAGAAGGTCCGCAGCCCCTCACCTTTTTCAAATCCTTTCTTCCTAAACTTTTGAATATGCCAGAAGGAACTCTTCTCAATATACAGTGTGCCCACAGATTATGTCATCCATCAGCAGCTGTTTCCACTTCGCGAAAGCAGAGAGAAGTTATCATGAACTTTTTGGAATATACTGATCTTGTTAAAGTTCTGTCAGTGGTCAAATCTTTGAAATGTATTTCATGGTTAGGTAACCCTATATATTTTTCACCAGACTATGCAAAGACTACAGCTGACAGACGCAGAGAATTTCTTAATATCAGACCAGATCGTTGTTCTCTTGGAGCTAGCTTGCTTTGGCCTCTTTCATCCCTGCTTGTTCAAAGTCACCTATAAAAACAAAACTACTACGTACAAGGATGCTATTAAATTAAAGAGTTTCATCAATACTTGCAAGATAGAAAATATGGATACATCGTGAACGTCTGTATCTTAACTGGTTTCAATTAATTCGCTATTTTTGCAGTCTCCCGCTCCTTAACATTATATTTACATATTGTTTGCTTTTTTTATGTTGATATTCATATTGTTCTTTTCTCTTTGTTTTCAGAGTTGTCATTGATGATACTAAGTACTAATAACCCTGTTTTTTTGTGCTGGTATCTTACCCTCATTTGTGATCTTCCTCGTTTATGTATTGTGCTTCTCGCTTGCATTTACCTTGGATTCTCGGCCTGCCATCTGTTCCATGTGTTCTCACCCCCAATTTTTGGAATTCTACTCTTTATGGGTATGTTCTACCCTTTACTTGCTATCTTATTACTGTTCTTTTTCTTCCTTTCTAAATCATTTTTACTTCCATGACTTTTTTTAAACTTCTATACCCTTTCTATTCTTTATTTCCCTTTTCTCATTTCTCAAAATGATTTTGTGTATACTGGTGATTTTTTGGGATTGTACCTTGTTTCTTCTATGTTTGGTCTGGGTTGTTTGGTTTTCTATCCTTTGAAAACTCTTTATTTCTTGTATCATGAAATGTCAGAGGTTTAAACTCCCCTATTGAGAGACAATGGTGCATATTCTCAAGGAGCTATCGCCGAGTTATCGGCACTTTATCGCAGCCAAAGTCACGATAACATTACTGCCCCATTCACAAGCTGGTGCAAACAGCCGATACCACCAGTTTTCCAGCGATATTATCCTCAAAAAACATCGCCACGGATGACCTTGGCAACTATCGCTAATGAGATGCAGAGTAGGCGATCCTAAGCAAAAAGCTGCGACAACACCACTCCGCAAAATTCACAACGACCAGCCTGATCTGCGATAAGGACACAAAACAGGCGATAAGGCGCATTAGCAGCAGGAAACTAACACCTGCTCTGACCTGGTGCAAAGTTGGACGACAACCGGCAGCAGCCAAGGGAGCACAGCCCATAGCCAAACATGAAGAACAATAGATGCCCCAGAGCAACTGAACATGCAGCCCGGAGCACCAAGAGGGCAACAACACACACCGCCACCCCCCAGACCCAACCACTCACCCCCTCTCTTCCGACAAAGAGAATGCACATCAACTCTACGAAACCATGACCCAAACAAATCGCCTGAAGTCGCACAACCACAACACATAACATACAGGTGTGGCCACAAAAATAGAAACACACATCCACATCATATAACCAAAAAAAACATTTATTACAGATGAAACAAAAAAAACAATCATGAAGAGGCACAATGGGTCTTCTCCGGGCATTCCGTAAGTCACAGCCTGCAATACAGAAAATCAGATAAGAAGGTGTGACATGCTCCCATCAAAGGACAGAGAGGGAGAGCAACAGAGAGAGAGAGGGGGAGAGGGAGAGAGAAAGTGAGAGGGAGAGAGAAAGAGAGAGGGAGTGAGGGAGAGAGCAAGAGAGAAAGAGAGAGGGAAAGAGAAAGAGAGAGGGAGAGAGAAAGATAGAGGGTGAGAGGGAGGGAGAAAGAGAGAGGTAGAGAGGGAGAGAGAAAGAGAGAGGGAAAGAGGGAGAGAGAGTGCCAACACTGTGGACCCAAGCCCCACTGCTCACCTGCAGCCATCGGTGTGTCTCCAACCACGTGCCGGTACACAGTGCAGTCCCCCAGGTCACTCATCTGAAACAGTTGCCAGAGACATAAATGACAGAGTCCATACAGTAGCACACGCCATCATTGCATGCCCGCCCCTGTGCACACAGGCTGCGGCACCCCAGCCCTCCTGCTGCCCAGCGGAGACTGCTGCCCCTGCATGACCAGGCCTCACTGCTCACCTTTCACCACCGGCGTGTCTCCAAGAGGGCTCACCACATGCCAGGGGGAGCTCCAGGCCTGCGGCCCACGACCATGGCACCCACCACATCATGCAGCCACGCACCATGGGCCACCAGGTCACACACCTGATTCTGGGTCTTGATTTTGTAATGGCAGAGAACACATCAGTGCACAGGGCATCACCGTAGGCTGCACACCTGCTCAGCCCAATAGGTGCCACTAACTCTGTGAACCGCGAGGCAACATCACGTGGCAGGAGGCCCTCACTGCTTGCTGGCTTAGGCCTACACTGTGGTCCTGCAGGGCTCACACCAATGCCACCATTCCAGACGGCGCATAATCGCAGGCTGCACACCCACTCAGCACTGAAGGTGCCCCTATCTCAGTGCAACGAAAGACACCGTCACGTGGCGGTGTGCCTGTGTCTGCCGCAGTGGATCCAGTGCCACCAAGCCTGTGCACCACTAGCCATGGACCCTTTATGATTGAGTCATGTGGTGCGGAGTGGGCTGGCCTGACTTAGGCCAGTCCAGCATAAGGGTGTTAACAATGACCTCATGGCTGTGGGCGTGCTTACGTTCTGGCCTGGACAAGGAAGTAACAAATGTGTGTTTCCCCGTTTTAGTGTCGGCGCCACCAGTCACGCAATCGGCAATGTGTCACCCTGTGACCCAAGTCCCACAACATAAGCAACATGGACATAAGGTGAAATCATGGACCCTACATGCATCCATACCTCCACACTTGCAAGATCATAGACATGACACTCCGTTGTGTAAATGAATGTTTAATGCACATTCAATAGAGTGTTGTAGCTGGAGCAGTACAGGGCCATGCAAACCCCACCTTGAAGCACTGGCCCATGGAGGGCCAGCCAGATTCCTTCAAGGAATGACATGTACATCAGCAGTGGAGGAGTTCAGTCCGCAGTCTGATATCTGTGTCATTGATGACAAAACAGAATATGGCAGTCCACGTCGAGGTCCAAGGTGAGTGTCGCAGTGTGCATCGGGGACAGTGGAAGGGGATGATGCTGAGGGCAGAACCAAGCAGAAACAGGCCATATGGCGGACATGAATGCTACCGCTTCCTTCTGACCACGAGGGCAGATTCATCCGCATATTAATCCTCTGCTTTTGCATGTGCCTCACATGTGGGTGGTGGTGTTCTGTCTCCTGCACTGTTTGGCAGTGACACCACAGGGGCCGGAGGTGGAATGTCCGCCGTACTGTGTGGCACTGACACATAAGGGGCCGGAGATGTGGATGGAGTGGTAGCAGCAGCATGCATCAGCGCCAGCCTTGTGGCAGCAATGCCATGAGGATGGTCTTTATGGCATTAAGGGACCCAGCTAACTCTTGCTGGTGTGCAGATGTGTCAGCCGCTGTTTCTGCACGCTTACGCTCGCTGTCCTCCATGAGCCTCCGCATGAGTCCCAACACCCGGGTGGAGCCACAATGACTGGCCAGTCGTTCTTGCCTCTGAGTCAGAACCCTGGCGATGTCAGCCATGGTTCGTTGGAGTGCATGGAGCGGACTGTCACTGTCCGTTAGGGACTGTGAGTGGTCCCTGATGGAACTTAGACACCCATGTATGGTGTCTAGTTTGGCAGCCATTCGGTCGAATCCCACCTGCACCTGTTCGGCCAGCTTCTCCTGGCACCCCAGCACACAGAGTTGGAAGACCATGTGTTCGTCGTGGGGGTCCTGGGAGGCAGCCGTGGTGGTGGGTGCTGCCTGCTCTGTGTACAGTGCAGGGAGTGGGTTCTCCTCGTAGCAGCTGGGCTACCCTGCTCCTGGAAGTGGGCTGCGGAGGCTTTCCATGAGCTGTTGGAGGGCGTCGGAGTCGAAGGTCTGGATGTCCTCTTTGTCATCAGAGAAGAGAGGTTGGGACTGCTCTGCAGGAGGAGTTGAATTTCCCTCTGCAATATGAAGGGGTGATGAAGTTTAACATTGTGTTCACATGTATGTTGAAGCATTGTACATGTTTACATGCAGACTGAATGACAGTGTACATTGCTACTGTTTGTGGGGAGCTGCCTATGTGATGTGGGACAGTGGACATTTCGACAACTTCACGGATGTGTGTTTGTACTTGTACATTGTCAACTCAAATTTCCCTGCAATGCCATATGTGATTGGCCAGTTACTGCACACATGCGGGACCAGTTGTGTCCCCTGTTCTGTTGTGGACTTGTTGCTGATTGTGCCACATCTTTGTCAATGTTGATGTGCTCTGCATGTGATGTGTGTGCCACTTTTTGGGGGAGTCGCCCCTGCAGCTCTGATTTGGCTGCCCCTGCTCCCTTACATGTGGTGTACCTCTGACTTGTGTGCTTCTACAGTGCTGGGATGTTGCATTATTGGGTACATTGGTATCTTGGTGGGAGTTTGGGGTCTGGGGCAAGGTTTGTCTGAAGATGTGCTATGCTTACTTGTGCATGTGTGCCATTGTGGCCATCTCCCTCATCCCACCAGTCCCTGGTCGTTACTCACCCTGTTGCTGTTGTGTTTTTTTAGCCACTATCCACACTCTGGAGCTGAAGCAACAAAGTCGATGGGGAGGGAGCTTGCCGGCCGCGGGGGGGCAATGAGGAGAGACGAGTCTTGCTGTTCAGTTAATGATCTCCAATGGCAGGACTAAATTGTTGATCGTGGAATGTTAAGCATGTTAAACAAATGCTACTAGTGGGCCTATGGCACTGATTGTGCCACCAACATAAGTAGCCTGTAAATGTAACTCAGACCTGCCACTGCAGTGGCTGCACGCAGTTTTAAACTGCCATGTCGACCTGGCAAGTGCATTCACTTGCCAGGCCCTAACCTTCCCTTTTCATACATGTAATGCACCCCTATGGTAGGCCCAGGGTGCCCCCATGGGCATGGTGCAGTGTATTTGAAAGGCAGGAATGTACTGGTGTGTGTGACATGTCTTGATAATAAAATACTGGCAATTTTGTTTTTTACTATTGAAGGCTCTCTGCCCCATAGGACAGAATGGGAGATAATTTGTTACATCCTACAAGTATAACTTTCCATTGCGACAGGAGAAATAAAGTTTAAGCTCTCTGAGCTCAGAATCAGCGGTGATCGGGGCAGTGACATGACCCGAGGCGCTTGGTGGGTACGCTGACACTTGGGAGCGAAAAGCTGAGTTACGCTAATTTTAATTACTGAGACTTTTAATGTATTTTAGCCTGTGATTGACTGTGTATTTTAGCGTTTTACACTTTTAAAGCTTTTAATCTTGCTATTCGTGGCAGCTTACCCGGGATATCTTGTGCCTTTGCTCTTCCTCCTCCTTCTCGCCCCGGTCCGACGCGGTAACTAGTACCGTTGCGCGGAGGGCGGAGAAGGTCAGGGCAAGGCACTTCCGGTTCACAGGCAGGCAGCGGGGAGGCTCAAATACGCATGCTCCGGCGCCCGCGCAGCGGTGATCGGGGCAGTGACATGACCCGAGGCGCTTGGTGGGTACGCTGACACTTGGGAGCGAAAAGCTGAGTTACGCTAATTTTAATTACTGAGACTTTTAATGTATTTTAGCCTGTGATTGACTGTGTATTTTATCGTTTTACACTTTTAAAGCTTTTAATATTGCTATTCGTGGCAGCTTACCCGGGATATCTTGTGACTTTGCTCTTCCTCCTCCTTCTCGCCCCGGTCCGACGCGGTAACTAGTACCGTTGCGCGGAGGGCGGAGAAGGTCAGGGCAAGGCACTTCCGGTTCACAGGCAGGCAGCGGGGAGGCTCAAATACGCATGCTCCGGCGCCCGCGCAACGGGCGCGCCGCTGGTGCGCCGACGCGCCTAACGCAAGCCCGTCTGCGCCCGTCCGCGGCCGTACGGGGCCCGGGGCCTGTCCCCCTGGTCGTTTTAGTAGAGCACTCTACTATGATAGCAAATAACTTCATGCTCTGCATCCCAAAACCACCGTTACTTGTAGCCACTCTATGTTTGTTGACGGTCCCACTAGAGCTTGCAACCACTGCTCTTTTAAATTTAACCTCACACTCGAGGGTAAGATGGGCTCACCTACTCTAGCCTGCGGTCTCCTGAACTGCCGCTCTCTCAAGAAACATGGACTTGAGATCTATGACCTCCTGACAGATACACAGGTCGATATCATGTTTCTTACTGAAACCTGGCTGAACGGGGATGCTGCCCCTGAGATCCTCAAAGCTTTGCCAGATGGGTACACTATCACCCGCATTGACAGGGATTCTGGTAGGGGAGGTGGCGTGGCTATAATTTTCAAACACAACATTCAGTGTAAACTTGAGTCTACCACCATTATTGACTGTGAGGTCGGCCTGTTTACTATCATGGTTGACAGCAAGTGTACTGTGAAAGGCCTCCTGGTATATAGGCCTCTGGGATATTCATCCCGGTTTGCAGCGAGCTTGGTTGATTATCTCACCCAACCTGCTCTGCGCTATAGCAAGTTCATTGTGCTAGGTGATCTTAACTTACATTTGGAAGATGCCGGTTGCACAACGGCTCAAGCCTTGCGCCAGGTGCTAGCGACACTTCAACTTGAACTCAGGGTCACGTGCCCCACCCATCAGAAGGGTCATTTGCTTGACCCTATTTTTACCAACTGGAAGGAGGTAGTGGTAGGTACCCCCCTGCCTTTGATCTGGACGGACCACTACCTAGTCCCTTTTGGGCTACAGACCCCCATGTCGAAGGTGCAAGAGCACTCGAATGAGGGTATAGCCTGCCGGAAATGGGCTAGCTTTTCCCCGGACAAGTTTAAGAGTGCCCTCCTGATGGGGGGCCCCCCTGGGGGTAAGGACGCTGAAAGTGCCTGTCTTGAACTAAATGGGAGGATAGAAGATTTAAGCTCTCTGAGCTCAGAATCAGCGGTGATTGGGGCAGTGATATGACCCGAGGCGCTTGGTGGGTACGCTGACACTTGGGAGCGAAAAGCTGAGTTACGCTAATTTTAATTACTGAGACTTTTAATGTATTTTAGCCTGTGATTGACTGTGTATTTTAGCGTTTTACACTTTTAAAGCTTTTAATCTTGCTATTCGTGGCAGCTTACCCGGGATATCTTGTGCCTTTGCTCTTCCTCCTCCTTCTCGCCCCGGTCCGACGCGGTAACTAGTACCGTTGCGCGGAGGGCGGAGAAGGTCAGGGCAAGGCACTTCCGGTTCACAGGCAGGCAGCGGGGAGGCTCAAATACGCATGCTCCGTAGCCCACGCAACGGGCGCGCCGCTGGCGCGCCTAAGGCAAGCCCGTCTGCGCCCGTCCGCGGCCGTACGGGGCCCGGGGCCTGTCCCCCTGGTGGTTTTAGTAGAGCACTCTACTATGATAGCAAATATCTTCATGCTCTGCGTCCCAAAACCACCGTTACTTGTAGCCACTCTATGTTTGTTGACGGTCCCACTAGAGCTTGCAACCACTGCTCTTTTAAATTTAACCTCACGCTCGAGGGTAAGATGGGCTCACCTACTCTAGCCTGCGGTCTCCTGAACTGCCGCTCTCTCAAGAAACATGGACTTGAGATCTATGACCTCCTGACAGATACACAGGTCGATATCATGTTTCTTACTGAAACCTGGCTGAACGGGGATGCTGCCCCTGAGATCCTCGAAGCTTTGCCAGATGGGTACACTATCACCCGCATTGACAGGGATTCTGGTAGGGGAGGTGGCGTGGCTATAATTTTCAAACACAACATTCAGTGTAAACTTGAGTCTACCACCATTATTGACTGTGAGGTCGGCCTGTTTACTATCATGGTTGACAGCAAGTGTACTGTGAAAGGCCTCCTGGTATATAGGTCTCCGGGATATTCATCCCGGTTTGCAGCGAGCTTGGTTGATTATCTCACCCAACCTGCTCTGCGCTATAGCAAGTTCATTGTGCTAGGTGATCTTAACTTACATTTGGAAGATGCCGGTTGCACAACGGCTCAAGCCTTGCGCCAGGAGCTAGCGACACTTCAACTTGAACTCAGGGTCACGTGCCCCACCCATCAGAAGGGCCATTTGCTTAACCCTATTTTTACCAACTGGAAGGAGGTAGTGGTAGGTACCCCCCTGCCTTTGATCTGGACGGACCACTACCTAGTCCCTTTTGGGCTACAGACCCCCATGTCGAAGGTGCAAGAGCACTCGAATGAGGGTATAGCCTGCCGGAAATGGGCTAGCTTTTCCCCGGACAAGTTTAAGAGTGCCCTCCTGATGGAGGGCCCCCCTGGGGGTAAGGACGCTGAAAGTGCCTGTCTTGAACTAAATGGGAGGATAGAAGAAGCACTTAACAGGACTGCCCCCTGGCTGAGGAAAACTCCAACCAGAACTACAAAATCTGCCCCATGGTTTAATAATGTCCTGAGAATGGCTAAGGCAGATTGTAAACGTGTTGAAAGAGTATGGAGGAAGGACTTTTCTGTGCAAGGGAGCAACGGGTATAAAAACTCGCTGAAAGCCTATCATAGGCTGATCAGGAAAACCAAGGCTGAATACTACCTTGGAAGAATCAGGTCTGCGGAAAACTCCACAAGAGAACTATTTAGGGTCTATAAAGAGATTTCCTCTCTGGACTCTATAGTAGTGCCTGGTGAAGGATCAGCAGAACGCTGTAACCAAATAGCAGAATTCTTCTCCGAGAAGGTACTAACAATCTACTCCTCTTTCCCTGATGTGGTTCTGACTGACCAAGACATATGGCCTAGGTCATGCCATGTAACTGTAGCCGAGGAGGAGAGGCTTGAGTACTTTTCTACTCCTTCCCTCGGAGTCTTGATAAATATCTGTCGGAGTGTTAAATCAGGGTCTCCCAAAGACCCGACCACCCCGAGAAGACTTGAGGGGTGCTTAGAAGTGCTGGAGCCCTTCATCAGGTATCTTCTAGAGGTTCCATTTGAGACCAGCACAGTTCCTAACTGCTGGAAGGAGGCTATTGTTCTACCCCTCCCTAAAAAACCTCACCTAGGCCTTGAACGACTAGATAATCTGCGTCCCATCTCTTTGCTTCCCTACTTTGCCAAGATTGCAGAGAAGGTGGTCAACCAGCAGCTTACGACGCATATTGGGAAATTCCATCTCCTTCACCCCACCTAGTCGGGCTTCCGTGCATGTCACTCGACGGAGTCAGCCCTTCTCCTGGCCACTGAGACCATTTGGCAATATGTGGACGCGGGCCATTCTGTGGCCCTGATCCTGCTTGATCTCAGTGCGGCCTTTGATACGGTGGGTGGCCCATAAGATATTGGTCGACCGTCTGAAGAGGGGCGGTATGTCTGGGAGGGCCTTGGGCTGGCTCACCTCTTTTCTGAACAATCGCAGCTTCCAGGTGAGGCAGGGTAAGTTCTACTCGAAACTGATGGCACTGCAGCAGGGAGTCCCTCAGAGCTCGATCTTAAGCCCACCCTTTTTAATCTTTATGTGGCTCCCTTGGCTGAAATTGCTGAAGGCTTTGGGATTGGAGTGGTATCCTATGATGATGACACCCAGCTGGTCGCGTCTCTTACTCAGGATCAACAATCAGCAGCACCCAACTTGGTGGCGTGCCTCCAAGAACTTGCAGCCTGGATGGACTCAAACTGTTTAAAACTGAACGGCAATAAGACCGAGGTGTTGGTAGTGGGAAAAGCTCCGTCTGTTTGGTCGTCGGCATGGTAGCCACAGGACTTGGGCCCTACTCCCGTTCCGTGTGCCCAGACAAAAATCCTTGGGGTCTGGATAGACACCCATCTCTCATTTGACTATCATACCAAACGGGTTGCGGGCACCTGTTAAGGAGTTTTAAAAAAACTTAGGAAAACCCTGGACATATTGCCCGCAGCAGCCAGAAAGACTATGATTCATGCACTTGTGACCTCCCGTCTTGGTTATGGAAATGTCCTATTTCCTGGGGCTACTGAAAGGTGCATAAAGAGACTCCAATGCGTACAGAACGCAGTGGCACGTCTAGTCCTGAAGCGTCCAAGGAGAGCACCCTCCAAACTGGCTCTCACTTTCTTACACTGGCTCCCTATTCGGGAACGTGTGCGCTTCAAGGCATTATGTGTATGCCACAGCATTATGCATGGGATCTCTCCAGCGTATCTGCGGCATCTTCTTACCCCCTACACCCCCACCCGCCGCCTCAGGTCTGAGGGGCTGGGTTTAGTCTGTACCCCGCAGGTGAAGAGAGCCAGGATGGGTGGCCGCTCCTTTCGGTTTTTGGCTGCCCAATCCTGGAATAAACTACCAGCATGCCTTTGCTTGCAACCTGTTGAAGGCATCTTTAGGAAGAAACTAAAGACTCTCCTGTTTCCCTCCTAACAGACCTCAGTACCTGCTATTGTTGCCTCACCGCAGCGCGGGGACACACTGTTCTAAGTGTAACCATGCGCTTTATAAGATTCGCTAACATAACATAACATAACATAACATAACAATAACACATCTTTTAGTAAAGATGGTTTTTAAATTGTGTGTTTGAAAATGCCACTTTTAGAAATTAGGCATTTTCTTGTTTTACCATTCTGTGTGCCTCTGCCTGTTTGTGGATTGACTGTCTGGATTTGGAGTGACAAGGGCTGGAGATGTGCTTTCACTGTAGACAGCCACTTGGGGTTTGAGGTGTGCCTGGCCCTTCCTGAATGACTCAGCTGAGCTGAATGGTGCTTGGCTGCATTTAGAGTAGTGGGATGAGGTTTCCTTGCACCTGAATAGGGCCTGTCTCCCACGCACAACGCTGTCTATACCCCTTGTGGTCAAACTGCACCCGTGAGGACAGAACTGGTTTGGACTGGAATCAGAGACCCTTGCACAGAGAGAACAAAGACAGAATGGGGGTAGTAGACCTTAAACCCCAGAACTATAGATCACTTCTGGACTCAAGAGGAACCTTTGCCAAGGAGAATAGCTGGAGAGTTGTGAGGAGGACTACTGCCCCTTTGCTGTGTGATGTGTGGGGTTGGCCTGCAGTTGCTTTGTCTTCCAAGGGATGGACAAAGACTGGAACTTTGCTGTGAACCTGTTTGAAGAAGAATCTCCAAGGGACTTTGTGTGCTGTCCCCCTGTTCTGAAGTCTCAGGGACACAAAGACTTCACCCCCCAGCTCCCCTGAACTCTGCTGCTGAGAGAGCTCACCTGCCAGGAGGTGCCTATTCCAGTTCTGGGCCTCTGGAGGTTGTTCCTGCTGGAAGAAACCTGAAGAACTGAGAAAATTGACTCATCGCCCTTCTTGCGGGTGTTTTCCCGACACAGCACCACTGTGCTAAAAAAATCTCCACTTATTGCCGCCCCGCTTCAGAGATGACGCAGCACCTGCCGAGGCTGCAAGTACCGACACATCATGGGATCACAGCTGAAGAAACCGACGCAGCGCTGATTACTGCATCAATCGGCAACACATCCCGGATTTCCACACATCTGTGCGGCAAGTTTTCCCGAGGCATCACCCGCGGACCAGAACCATCTTGGAGTCGACACATCGCTTCCAACTACAGTCCAGATTCGACGCATCACTTCTCCTGCATGCAGCTGAACTGTTGCATTGCCTCCCAAAGAACTCCAGAACTGACACATCTCTTTGTTTCTTGATGCTTCCCTTTTCTGTGGCTGTTTTGCCTTTTGAATTTTGATGCATCTGCAGGTACTTTGTGTAGAATCATGCATCCTTAGTTTTCTATGGACCAAGGGGCATATTTACAAGAACTTAACGCTGCAGTAGCGTCTATTTTTGGATGTTATGGTGGCTTTTGTTCTTGCCTTATTTACAAGTTGTCGCTAACTGCAGTTAGCGGCAATTTTCCAGCGTAAACGTGAAATCGCAAGATTGGCACTTCTGTTAGCGGGACTTAATGAAAATGAGATGCAAGGCATTCCCGTGGAAAAAACTGCCATTTACAAGGAAATCCCAGCATGTCGATAACCCCCAAACATGCTGCTAATTCCAATTAGAGGCAGTTTTTTAAGACCAGAAAATAGCTGGTCTTAAAGCTGGTGCAAACACTTGGTCCCACATATAAGAGATGTGGGTGCTGGACAGTGCTCCAAGGAATATTGCTGCTCTGCATGAAAACAAAAGGTCAGGAATGCTCCCCATTAATAAGATAGGGTGAATTCCTGGGCCCCATTCATGAAAAGTGTCACATCACTGCGATAAAACATCTATTGGACACTTTTCACTGCGCCTTCCTTGCGACACCATGGCTGCACCGTATTTACTGTACAGCGCTCCATGTCGCAATCAATGACAGATACATCTGGAATCCTGAGATATATGTCAGTGCTAAAGTCACACATTGCTGCAGTTGTGTTGCAAGCATGACGCAACTCCAGCAATGCACAGGGCCAGCCTATCCCAATAGCACTGCGTCACCCTTACGCTTGCCAACAGGCAGGCGTAAGGTTTTGATGTAGAGATGTCATAGAATTGTTGCTGTCAAATCTGATATATTTCACTGTGCCACTCCTACGAGTCTTTGTTGCGCTGGAACGCCCACCCTGCATACATCGTACCTGATGCAAGTATAACGTGGCACAGAGCTTTACAAGGTCATGCATATGCCTAGATTCATCACTTTTTACATACATCGCAATGTGGTGCTAAATTCACACTGCAAGTATGTCAAGAAAATGATGTACCGGCAGCGTTAAACTGTCTGAAGGGGCTCATGAATAAGCCCCCCTGTATTTTTCACCTAAGTTGATGCACAATGGCTGCCATGCACCAATGCAGGCACCCTTCTGCTATGGTGCATGGGTGACTATGTTGCAGAGTTGATTGATTTTGTGCAGGACGGGACACCTACCTGCACAAAGCCTATCACTCCAGGCTATTTCCTCTTTCTCTGTGTGCTGCAGAATGCAGCACCCATTGAAAAAGTGAAAAAAATAGGAGAAATGAAAACATTTATGCTCGTAGCGCCTCCCAAATTTCACCCTTCGGGTGGTATTAGATTCATGACGGTTTCTTGTAAACCTGGGAATGCTCCAGATTCCATTGTTCCGGCGTGGGTACTCCCACAGCAACACCCATTGAATGCCCCTTTCACACTGTTTAATGAGTGAAAGGGTCACATATTTACAAGTCCATGAAAAGCCATGTAAAGTGGCTTTGCGTGGCCTTTAAAACATGCTGTGGCACATTTCCGCAACAGGAATGTCAAACATGTGATGTCACAGCGCTGCAAGAGTGTTGCTAGGGCCTCGGATAATAGAAGAACTTCCACAATTCATTCTTGGCAAGGTCAAAGACCCCATGGATCTCCTGCGATTGCAGCTCGGAGCATCAAGGAGACCACCATCGCCACCTCTGATATGCATTGCTCACCTGAACAATTGCTCCGTTCCCTTTGGGTGACAACTGCACCTGATCCCTTCTAAGTGCTGACCTCTGTACACAATGGAACTTCTGCAACAGGAAGCTGGAGACCAGGAACCACAGAAAACCAGAGTCTTTCCGGAGCTGTCTGTAACCATGGAACAACGAGAGATACACAACCAGTCAACATTAAATTAGGTTTTCTGCCGTCTGAGCAGTCACATCCCTGGGCTGCACGGACTCCGCACCGGATATCTCCGTCCCAGTTGAGCCCACATCACTAGGGGAGCATTCAGGGGAAGTTTCGGGATCCTGTCTCTGAGTGCAATTGCACATCGTTGCCACCTCATGCAGCACCTTCTGCCTATCTTGTATAACCTTGTATAACCTGCTGCAGATTTGGGATGGCTTGTAGTTGTTGGGTGGATGCCTGGTCCTCCTACACCTCCCAATCTGATTGGCTTCAGGAATGACAGCTTGTTGCACAGACCCTTCACTCCCTGTCCGCAGCACCTGGCTACCAGTAGATTGCAGCGAGGTCCAGACCTGTTCAACGGTGTTAATGATTTGCGTGTCAACATCTGTGATCACTCGAAGCCTTTACAGGTAGAGGAGGGAGTATTTGATGCCCAACACTTGGAAGCATCACTTAACCACTAGAAAGAGCCCCTCTGGCACGATCTTTGTAGGAGGAGGAGTAGAAAGGGTCTAGGACCTGTCCCCGGCAGATGGCGGCTCACCGGCACTCGATGGATCTGCACCACAACAAAGAATGAGGAGAGGGCACCTGCTGGCAGTAGATCATGCAACCATGTCTCAGTATATGTCACTGCATCAGTCCCTTCTGCTCCCTCAGGCAGACCCAAAACCCTCACGTTATTATGCTGGGTGCGACCCTCCCCATTCTCTGCTGCTCTTGCCAGTGACTTCACATGTGCCGTTAGCTGCTACACCTCCAATGCTGTACTCAGGGTACTTGGGGAGACTTTGGCCAGTTCTTGCTCAATGTCATATACCTTGTAAGTCAGCTTGTGATGATCTGTTCGCTCCTGGATGAAGTCGAAAGGAAGTGCTTGTTTGTTTGAGGGAGGTACCCACTGCGAGTAAAGAGTCTAGTTTGGAGTCCAGGCTGTCCACTGTCACCCACCACAGAGGCCAGCGATCAACAGCCGTTTGGTTCACCGAAACGGAGGAACGGCCAAATGTCAATGCCACCACCGTCTGCTGGAAAGCCATCGCTGCGCCAGACGCCCAGGCACTATGTATGACATGTGGTGCAGTGCCTTGTGGACAGCCAGCCCCTCTCCTCGGGTTGTCCCAAGACCAAGATACTTTTTTAAGGGCTAAGATCTGTTTATGTGCAATAGAGCATGCTTGGTTAAACCAGCTCAACCTGCATTTACATTTTACTTGTCAGCCTGTGACTAATGGTCTCCAAAGAGATTGAAAGAAGGACATCACCATCAGGGTTAAGGCACATTGCTATGTGATTACCTTTGTCTGACAAAGGGTCTGTCAGAAAAATGGTAGGATAGATGTTTCCCATTTTAGCCCGACAGCTTGATTTTTTTAATACTTGACGACGAACCCATTCTACATTGTGTTTCCCTCCAACACAAATTAAAATTGAAAGTGAGCTATGATCAATACAACACTATGGGGTAATCTTAAAATTAGACATCAAGGTACTTCAGAAGGCATAAAATAAAATAAAATAAATGGCACTCCCTTCACGTTCCCTATAAAGGTTGGGGGCATATAATTAACAAGGTGCATCTGATCTGACAATGCAAAACTTGAATTTTATTAATTAATTAAATTATTTAAACATTCACCATATGGAGCATGTTTAAAATGAAGCAGACCCTCTCCGTGTCTTACAAAATACAGACCCTTTTACTAAGACGAAGGCTGTGTGTCATATGGGGTTGGCTGCCTCTAGATGGGTTTGCCCAGACCAGACAATGTGGCCAACCCACTGCCACTCTTGGCCAAAGTCCATGTGCAGCATGGGGTTGGCTGCCTGCAGAGAGGTTGGAGGCAGGGCCTGGCTGCAGCTCAGGCCCTGTGGCCAAGACCCCACTGTTCACAGACAAAGATCACGTGTAGCGTGGGGTCGGCTGCCTGAGGGGGTTTTGGATGCGGGGTGCATGCAGCTATAACTCGCGATCCCCCCATGTACTGCTAATTACCCAACATATTAAATCACCCAAGACCTTTTCTAAGACATCATTAATAATATCATTGCAACCTTTGCAATTAAGTTATTAATGAGAAAACTATGTATGGTGGCGGAATGAGTAATAGTTACCTTAGGGCATGAGTTATAGTTTATCACAAAAAGAGTACAGTAGCTTCAAGATATGGACAGTAGACGATCTCCAGATTTTGGAGCACAGGTCAATGTCCAAGAAGTGGACGTTACAGAATTCTTGTCAAGCCCCAGGGGAAGATCATGCTTATGGAAGAGGAAGCCTCACACACATAATTGTTTCATGCTTCATCATATGCAACCTCTCCCCACTCTGGTAGGACAATTCCAGCAGGGTGGACTTGACCTCCTGACGGACTCTGACAATTGGGAGTTCTTAGATAAAAACTACTGGACAAAGGTGGTATCCAGATTCCTAGAAATACCTAGAGGTTCCCTGGTATGTCACCTTCAATAGTGGGGAACTCAGGTATACCAAAAAAACAAATTGAGACGGTTTATTTAAGGATGGCTGAACCTGTCTCTAAGCCAACCTGTTTCTGTGCTAGTGTTTAGTCTTAACAGGTCTGGGGCATTCTTGAGGGCTGTGGATGCTTAACTTTCTCAGGCAGACTAATCGCCGAGATATATCTACTGATACAATAAAAAGGGAAAACCCAGGTGAGTCCTACCTGAGTATCGAAAGAAGGTACATTAACCCTGAACTTTAGGGTATACTGGAATCCTCATCTGGGTGTCAGGGTTCACGGGAGGTTTCCTCCGCGTAATTCGGAACCCACTACTGTTAATGCCATTTTCTCTGTAAACCGAGTGATGGAATTCATGGGGCTCTCAGTTGGCGTATTTGTTGGCGCCGCTGGATTTCCAATATGGCCGCTGACGCATTCACGGGTCAGCGTTCTAGTCTTTATTGAATTCTAACGCAGCAGGTGAGGCGCGCCTGTCAACGTTCTCGAGCGCACTTCACCAGAGAAATTATCGAGACAACACTTACCTCACCGTCGTGGAAGTTAGGGTAGGTCGCGTCGAGGATTTTCGTTGTGTTAATCTTCGACGGTCACCATACATACTCAGGTTAGTGTATCTTGATTGGCAACTTAGAGAAGTTTAAAGAATTGTGTCTCAGAGTAATGATCTCTCCCTGACAGAAAAATAGGGAAGTCCGAATTCTAGCTTAGGAAGGTCAATGAGTAGTTCGGAGTCCGCTGATAATTCTGAGTTTATTCTGCAGGAAGAATAAGACTCTTTCAGAGAATTCGAGATTAAACCTGAACAACGCGAGCCAACCTCGTACTGTCCTTGTTTAATTCCGTTTGGGTCAAAAGACAGATAGTGCATTCTAGATTTAGAGCTTCCGAGTAATCTACCATAGTATCTAAGTAGTGTACAATACCTCAGACATTACTGGGAATTAGATTACAAACTAGGAAGTCTATTTACGTCTCACTTATAGTTATCTGCTCCTGAATACTGAAGTTCAACGATAAAAATACAATATGCTCACGGCTTGAAAATGAAGTAAGTTAACAGTTACATCGCAAAAGTGTAGTTATACATGACAGATAAGATTCACGATACTCACCTTATAATTCTATTTCCAAGACCCGACACCATCTTCACTCCTGTAAGAAAAGAAGAAGAAGAAAGGGTTAGTGAGAGCCAGAGCAAGTCAGTTGTAACACGCTCAAGCAACTGAGAAATAGAAGAGAGGTTTGGCCCTGAATGCCTCCTGGTAAGACAAGCTAATTTATTACCTCATATACAGTAAGTTAAGGTTTAAAGAATTGAGTAGTGAACAAATGTTAATTGTTGCAGAATCGTTTCTCTACAACGACGAAGATATCCAGGGCTGTCTCTTCTCTGTCCAATTCCCCTTTCCCCCGTTGACACTTACCTGTTGAGAGTTATACATATTCTCGCGGGAATGTTCCAATGGGGGCATTTGGAAATTAGCTTCATTCTGCTCCCGTGTTAGTTGAAGACTGTAAACGCACCTGACACTGGGGGGGGAAGGTCAGTGTCCTTTATAGTCACACATTTGTCAAAACAAAAATCATTGTGAGATTCCACCTGAGCAAGCCCAGTACTCAGGTAGGACTCATCTGGGTTTTCACAAGGAATGCTTAGTACACTTATTTAATTTATCTGGAAAGATCATAACAAAGTATTTATAGAAATAAAAAAACGAATCCTTGAACTCAGCAAGGAGGCCGATCAAACCACAATCAATGCCACAATTAAAGCAATGGAAGAATGCATTTATGCCTTAGAGAAATATATTATCCTGCACAAACAGAGAAAGTTCAGACTAAATAAAAAATGATTCTGAATCTAGGCGCATTTTCACTTTTGAGAAAACTTTTTAATAATGCATGTCCCAAAGAACACTGAAGGACAACACTCTACAGTCCATGGATAAAAGGAGAGAGGAAACACACTCAGATGTGAATTCTGAAGTAGACTGAGTTGACGATGAAAAATCTTGCCAAGGAAGAAAACTCTTTTTTGAGAGGAGCACACGGTGGGTGGAATTTGCGAACATTTTGAAAATCTCCGCAAACACGCGAAGACGCGGAAGTCTTTTTCCCGCCTGTTCACGGTATTTTTTGCGTGATCGCGGCTCGCCAACTTACCCATGCGGTTGCTCACGGGCGCGGCCATCTTGTTTTCACTTGTCCCGCCCTCCCGCGATGCTTACTTCCTGTTCCGGGTCACACAATGCATGCTCGCGCCCGTTCGCGGTAGATATTTCCTGTTCGCGAACGCTTTTACTTGTTCTCGTTGCTTTTTGCTTGCTCGGGGAGAAAATATCATGCAAACTTGCGCACGTGGTCGCAATGGGCGCAGCCATCTTGTTTTTCACTCTATTGCATGGTTCTGGGGCCTGATTTTCAATCCTCCCTGCATCTTTTCAATCCTGTGTTTGAAACCACTTTTTTTAATCTTTTTTATTTATTATTTCTCTAACTATTTTCCTGCTTCTATATTTTTGTTTTTTGTCTACTTTTTTTAGTTTTTTAGCTACTTTTTCACTCTTTCTATTGCCTGCTATTTATTTCCATTACTTACTTTTTAAATTTTATTACCTTTTCTTTCCCGCCCCGTCTCAGAACCATGTCAAAGGGTAGGGCTCTTCGCAGCCAGAGGCGCGACCGCCTGGCGGCGCCCACAAGGGGTGCAGGCACGGGCCTTATTTGGGTAGGTGGAGTTGCCTTTGTGCAGCGCCACCTCCCCTCAACCCTGGCAGCAGGTGGCAGGCCTGGCTCTGGGTATGGCCTCCGGGAGTGTCGACAGTGGTGGGGGAAGGTGCGCCGGGCAGTGTTGCGCTGCTCTGTGGTCTGGCGCACCCAGGCGCAGTTGACGCACCGGTGGTCCGACATCCTGGACCGTGTGCAGCACCTGCTGGACCTGCTAGGAGTGGAGGTCCCGGTTCTTGGTGAGTAACTATTTAATTATTACTACTTTGTGTCTGTTCTTCTGCTCTGTTTTATATTGCGAATATCTATTTTTTCTTCCAACCAGCTAGAATGTTGCTGCTTACATTCCAGGTTAATTACGTTTAAAAGTCTTCTGTGATTGTTATGACACAGGTGCTCCTCTGCGCTACTACTAATCTTACTTGTTTGCAACTTTGCGTTTGCGCTCGCTTAGCGTGATTCTGTAAGAGTTTATTTTAGATAAATTAAGTTACGTAATGCTACAGTGACTCTAGTCCTTACTTTGTCCTGTCACTAAGAGAAAGGGGCGGATTGATACTTAGGTTTAGGTACTTTGTATGAGTTTGTAATTTTTTAGTGGTATGCATGATGCCCCCTCAGTTACGTCACGTTGTGCTAGTACGCCAGTCTTTATTAGAACCTTTTCTAGTTTGTTCAATGAGTGGTGGTAATTGGCTTAGCACTAGCAGAACATCAGCATCAATCAATCAACCTAACAATTGGTGTATACAAAAAATGCAGTCATGTGTCCTCCATTTGACCATATGCATTGTTGAGGACTAAAAGAAGTGGAAATGCATACTTAATGTACAATTGGCACGCCTGGAATAAGTGGGCTAGGTCGGGTGGTACGTCGTACTTAGGCTTAGTTGTAATTTAGTATTCTGGAATCAGAATGGAAGACTGGATTACTGTTGATAAATAGTAACTTAAGTAGTCGATCCGCGAATCCCCTGATACTACTTGTTGACCAGATGAGATCGGTCAATTTAGTTATTGCAATTGTTGTATACATAAGTGTTTTTTGACAGTTCTTTAAAAATATTGTATTTGTTTGACACCATCCATCAATGTTTGTCTCTTTCTTATATCTTTCCTGTTCATCAGCACCAAGGGGCAGGCAGACAGGGAGTGGGCAGTCGGCGGGAGAACACCACCACCAGGAGGACACCAACGAGGGCTCCTCTGCTGGCCCCAGTAAGTCTTCTTGTTTTTAATAATATTTCTTATTCCATAACTTTTACTGCACCATATTTTTCACGAACTATTGTTTCAGTTTCCCAATGCTATTTTTTACCAACAATTATCCTTCGATCTGTACGGTTTCAAAAATCTTGCTATCCCTGCCTCTGCTATGATGACTCTCTGTACTACTACTACTATCAGTCTGTCTGTACTGTAGTAGCTAAGCTTGCCCAGTTGGCCAGTGCCACTATTTATTTGAAAGGTTGTAAATAAAACTCAGATTCACCAGTAGCTCCAGCCATTGAGTCCAGTCCTTTGGGTTGTCCTCTTGTACTACTTCTAGTCTTATTGATCTTGAGTCTTTGTTAATCTTGAGGCTTTGACAATTCACAGCAACAAATGCCCAACCAGATGTATTACTATTTTGATATGATAGCCTATAGGACATACTATTACTGTTGTAGGGATCTTGCACATACAGACCTTTGCACAAGAAAATAGGATGTTGGTGATGGTAGGTTGGACCTTCCTCACACACCTCAATCAGAAATTCAGAACCCACCACAATCCCCTGCCTGACTATAGTACTGTCTTGTCATAACTATTAGGTCTCCGAACCCTCCCCCAAGATACCCAACAAGTAGAAAACCCAGAACATAACACACCCAACCTCTCAGTCATGGAAGCAATGCACATGCACACCCTTCCTTTAATTTGCTCACTCGTGTAAGTCCACACCAAATACCACCAAGTCTATGTAAGTTCAAAATGTTTATTTTGAATTGAGAAGCTCTGTACATTGTTCTATTATATAATGCAGCGCCAACCGGAAAATCAATAACATTAAGACAATAAACATTGTTACACTTACTTACAGTTGGGAATTAAATCATGATAACTGAACAGTGGTGGACGGCAGCACCACCATCCCCTAGGAATTTAGTTAATATAAATTTATAAATGAAGATCTCTGAGTGAAGGGACCCCTCACCTTAGAAGAACCTAGTACTGGTAGTTGGTCCATCATTCATAAGCTCTGCAAAGCTCTGGTTCGTAGAAGGGAATCTTCCGTCTGTAATGCGAAAAAAATGAAATGGTGCACGTTAGTATATTGCAACTTGCAAGCATTTCTCTGCCGTGCCAAAAAGTGTAGCATTTATGGGTAAGCAATATGGACTAACAATACACCAGTACTTCATAAAAAAGTGGCTTATTAATGTTTTTGTTGACCGCTTGTATGCAGCACGTAGACAGAAGCAGTGTGAGGCAGGTCATGTGGGCTCAAAGGTGTCTTATACAAAAAGCTGCAAGGTAACGTCACATGTGCAAAAATAAAAGACACAAAGGTAAAATGGCTGCATGGCTCGGGCTAACTAATCAAAGGCTAGAATGACCCTAGGGGGGACCATATATAACTATTAGTGTCTACTCTACTACTACCTGATTTGTACTAGTAATGTATGTTATATACTATTAACTCATTTTTCAATCTTGCCACTGACCAATAGGGGGAGGTGTATATGACGCCTAATAAATGTGTAATGTTTTCTAGGTGCACTACCGACCACCATTGTCAGGGCCAGCGAAGGCGACGCAGAGGGAGAGGATGCCGCAGTTGCTGCCAATACCGACAATGGAGCGGTAGGGGGAGTGCCAGCACCAGTGGTGGGTGGTGGTAAGTTAGATTCATAATCCTTAACTATTGTTGAACTTGACAGTACACTCACTGCAAGGGTGTACTGTATGTATACTGTACTGTTGAGACTTAGGGCCCCATTAGGATGGCGGGCGGATTGCCCCCACCGGGCCGGCGGTAGTCACCGCCGACCCCGCAGGGGCAAACCTCCTGCCATCCCTGTAGAAAAGAGTCAGACCCCCCCATAGGTCAACCAGGTGGAAAAGGGTTCAATATGGTGGTGGTGTCTCTCTGAACACACCGCCAGCCATATAATCTGCATTTTGGGATGCCTTTGCGTGGCGGCATTGCCGGCCGCCACGGAAAGGCATGCAGAGTATGCTTGGGGGCCCCCATGGAGGGTACCTATGCTATGGTACCCCCCTGCCTTTCAAAGCAAAACATGACAGGCTCCGCGCGGGGCCAGTGATGTTGTGCTTGGAAAAGCACAACATGTATTTTTAGCATTGCTTTCGGCACCGCCCACCAGAATGTAAAAAAACCAGGATGCGCCCGCCACTGTGGCGGGCGAATCCTTCAAATTGTCCCCACGGGACCCCCGCCCTTTTGAGCGTGAGGATGGTGGGCGGACAAAGTATGCCCGCCATCCGATGTCCTAAGTAAGTATGAGTTGTTGTGAACGTTTGAAGAGTGAACTAGACTTGACACCCTTTAATTGGCATAGGGGCGGGAGTATTGAGTAACCAATGGCCTCATCTATCTGATTTCAACTCCGCTTTGAAAGTTTTATGGAGAAGAGCACCTGGTGCACTGTTCAACTAAAAAGTGAAAGACGGGTGGAAGGAAGAAGGACGGGCGAGATTTAAAATGTTATGTACTGTGCCTTATAGTGCTACTCTACCATGCCACTATGTGTATAATTAACTTGTCTAACTGTTTTTCTAAGAGTATATTTTACAATTGTCTTGTTTTTTTCTTTTTGATACACAGCTACTCCTTCCAAAGTCAATCGGAAGGAGTTGGCCGCCAAGGCACGGCGCCGGAAGCTGGAGGCAATCCAGCAGGAATATCGGCGGCTGGTGGTCTTGGCAGAGGAGGAGAAGGAGACTGCAGCAGCACTTGAAGACTCCTCCAGTGCCCCGGGCCCCAGCCACCGCCCTCCAGCAGTACGGCGCCAGCATCTGGCGGCTGCCCACTGCCACCGCAATGCCATCTCTGGTGCCCCCCCACTGTGGCTGCAACTGCCGTGCCCTCAGACGCCGCGTCGCCCGTCTAGAGGAGCAGATGCGTGTCCTCCTGCAATCCCGCCCCACGCCTTAGTCCCTGTCTTCTGCCCCTTTTTTAATTCTTGTTTGGGTGGGTGGGAACTGGTTTGGGCGTTGGGTTTTTGCTTTTTGGACTAGTATTTTCTGTACTTTCTTACGGACATTGGTTGGGGTTAGGGAGGGGGGTGGGTCAGCTTTAGTTAATTTTTGTTAGGGTCAATTAAATATATTTTTCTATGTTACATGCAATGTTGTTAATGTTTTGTAGGTGGGGTTACTGTTTTACTTCACACTGTTTCCTTGCTGGTGCAGGCCCGCCTATAGCCAGTGTTTGATTTAAATAATTGGCTGGCTGTGTAAGACACAAACAGATAGATGCGACACCCCTCACTGATTGACTTGTCCTACTAGTACTTTCAGTCTCTCCACTAGTCTATGCATTTTTTATCTGGACTCAAAGGGGTGTGTGAAATTGAATTAATTGAAAACATGTCCATTATTAATTCTGCCTTCCCCAAACTTCTCTTACCTTTGCTTGATGTTTAACTTAGGCACAGCAATGGCTGCATGGTGAAGATGGGTACCTTTTTCTAACAAGCCATGATTGGGGTGGTGGTGGTAGTCTAGTACTAGTAGTAGACACAGGCAGGGCTGCAGCATTTGCAAAAAAAGAAAATGAGACAGTCAATCGCCTTTGAGAGACTGTTCGAGGAGTAGTAGAATGAAGTACATTACAGAACTTACCGAGCAACAATAATATGCTAAAATATTTTACAACAAAACATAATGGTGGTTGGGATAGCCTACTAGAGAGAGTTACAAACTATAGTTGTGTCGATTGACTTGACTAGGCCTACAGCCTAACAGTTAGTGCTGTGTAAGAGGAATGACAACAAATCCAATCAATGCCGGCAATTAATGCAGAGGTATATGTTCCTTTGTTAAATAAAATCACCTCTAAAATATACTACTCATGGGTGGGCAAGCAGAAGAAGATCATCGCTTTGCCTTGAAATTGAAGTGCTGTTGCTTTCGCCACATCCGCCACAGCAAGAGTGTGATTAAGTATTGGTGTACATTTAATTTAGTCACACCTCGACAATAAATCACACAGCCCGGGGGAAGAGGGTTAGGGTTTGTTGAATGGATGGGAAGGGGGTTTGGGGAAAGGTTTGACAGTGAAAAACAGTATGCATGGACAAACAAACGACAATCTTTGAAGACTAACATATCCATATGTTAAGGGAGAAAAAGGAAATGCATGCATGATGATGAGAGACCCGGATTACATACACTTCTTGTTCTGTTGTTCCGGCCTTAATACTTTTACAGATAGCAAATAGAAATTTTAAATATTGGTAGGGAAGAATCGTAAACAGAGAGCAAACCTAATGATGATAATAAAAACAACAAGAACACACTGTTGTAAAGATTGTAGACAAAAAAATGAATCAAATTATTTAAAAGAAGATGAAAGTTGATACTGTTACTGTGTTATCCTGGTAAAAAATGTGGACTGGATTTGCATCTCGGCATTCCTCTTGGTCCTCTCGTCCATCAATCTTGGGTGTCGCCACTCGCCACTGCCCGGCTGGAAAAAAAATGTCGATTTATTGGTAAGGTAAGTGTGCATCGTAATGTTTTCCCAAGTATAGGGCCTGTAATTGTAGATGGAAAAACAAAGGGGATATTGAGAAACAAAGTTGAAACAAATGCACAAGTTATGGTGTAGTGCAACAAGAACACTTTCCGAGGTGGCATTTATGCATCATCTCTACTCTAGTCTGTTTCCAGCATTGACCTTCAAAAATAACAGGAGAGAGCAGGCCCACAGTGACAGGCCTGAAGGCACGTTGCTTAGCAGTAGCACATCCTATGTTTAGAGTACTTTTTTTTTTTTTAAAGAGTTGGACAAAGGCAAAGCACAATATCCATTTCAAACATTGCATTTTACAGTTTAAGTTAGTAAATCAATGCACTGCAGTCATCCCACCGCTACACTCGACTCCACTTCTACACAGACATTTGGGTCTGCTGTGGTTGTTGTTGATGTGTTTACCTTTAGGCTTTTAAGTTTTATGCCACTCATGAAACGTCCTCCTGACTTCTTATTATTCCATCAATCATCTCCGATACTTGTACTGACTGACTGTGAAGATCGGCCTGCAGTAGAAGTAAAGTTTTGTTATTACACGACAAGAGTAGAAATATTATTGACTTGAGTCACTCTTTAGTGTGTACAGTAAGACTACTAGTACACTTTGACCTCACTTCGTGCACAACAAACAAACAACGAAAACACAAACACCAATCGCTCAGAGTCAGGTGTCCAATGCATGCCATTAATTGTCATTACCTGTTCCTTCTCATCTTAAGTTAACGGGCCGTCTTTTTTGCCATCATCATCATGGACGGTGCTGTTGTAAGTCATACTCAGTGCGCAGATTAAGTCCCCTTCCTGTATTGAATTAAAAGCAATGTATCAAGCTGCAGGAGAAGTACAAATTTCTTATTTGCAAGGAGGGGAAAATTCACCTTGAGTTAAGTTTAGTGTGTACTGTAGGAAGATGATTAGTGCACAATAACATAACTTCATGCACAACAAACACAACAAAATCACTCAGTCTGCGACTCTGCGTCCAATGCATGGCATCAATCATTACCTGTTCCATCTCATTTTCAGTTAATGGGCAGTCTCTCTCGGCTCTGAAAGGAGGCTAGCTATGGTAGCCATCTGATTCATGCTCCACTTCTTTTGGCGGGACTAGGAAAGTTTAATTTTTTTGTTCTATTTCCCATCATCCAATCATCATTCATGAGCGCAATGGATTTGGGCAGGAGATTCAGTATGATGGAGCGGAGGAGCTGGATTCGGAGGACTGTACTGTCAAATTGCAGACACCTGAAACTTTTATATTAAATAAGAAGAGTAGAAGACGGTGGTAATGGATTTGTTGTGATTCACAAGTTTGTAACCGGAACGACCGACACACAAATAAAGGGGGAAAAAAGGGAGGAAGACAGTAAGTGCAATCCTAATTGTCAGGGAAGTATAGCTCGTCCTCAAACTCTGGGGGTTCAGCCAGTAGTAGGTAATCATGTGACACACTACTTCCGTCACCTGAGCCGCTGTCCTCATCTTCCTCCATTGCTTCATGTATTGTGTGATTCGGTGGTATGAAGTGCTGATTCATTTTGATCATTGTTAACCTCTCCACGTTTTTGGGCGAGAGGCTGGTCCTTCTCAATGTTACAATGGAACCAGCAGCCCTGAAAACACGTTCGGAAGAGACACTTGCGACAGGGCAAGCCAGATAGCTAATCGCCAGCCTGCTGAGCGTGGCCATTCAGACCTTTTCCGATACCAATACTGCAATGGGTTTTGACCAATGTACACCTCTGTTGGGTCGGCCAGATAGGCCAGGACCATCCGCTCAATGTTCAGGGGTGCTGCTGGTAAGCTTTTGGGCTCTTTTCTCTGTGCATCAGCACTGTGCTTATTAATGCCTATCTGTCCATACCAATCGTCTAACGATTATACTGGGCCTAATGATCCAGTTAATGTTGCTGTTGTTGATAGTGATGGTGAGTGTTGTGATCCAAACGCACTGCCCTCAGCCAACAAAGTTGCACTTGATCCTGCATGCCCTGCTGCAGTACTTCTTGTGGGTTGATCTTGCAGGCTTTTAATTAGCAGCCGTTCGTTTTCCAACTTACAGGCTGCCTCAGCTATACAAGTTTTTTAGCGGGCAACATCAATCTCTGAAAAAGCAAAGAATGTCTTCACTCCAAATTTTGCACGTGGATCCAGAATTGTGGCACAAATGTAATGTTCTTGTGACAAAATTTTATTTTTTATCCTTGTATTTTCAGCTAAGCGACGGGCTAAGCTCTCCACCAAGTCATAGGCTTCCCTTTTGTCCTCTACACCTTTGTATGATTCAGACACCTTCTTCAGCTGATGCTCTAGCATTTGCAATAATGGGATAGCTTGGCCCATTGTACAGTCCTCCTTGCTGACTTCACGTGTGAAGACCTCAAAAGGACGAAGCATCTCAGTCAGGCATTTAATTAGGCTCCAATGCTCCATCTCAAGGTTCATGCCTTTAACAGTAGCATCCCCTCTTTTCCAGATATATTCATGGATTGGCCTGTACTGCTCAAACAGACAATCAAGCATGTAATACGTTGAGTTCCAACGTGTTGCCACCTCCTGGATGAGTGCTTTGACTGGCATCCTATATTCACGTTGGATGATCCTCAGCTGCTTCCGAGCTTTAAAAGAATGGCTGAAATGAGTGCATATTCTGCGGCAGATGGCCAGTAAGTTGCTGACTATGGGTTCTTTTTTCAGAAAGTCTTGAACTATAATGTTTATGCAGTGCGCCAAACACAGAACCCTGAAATAGGAACCAAGATCCATGGCCTTAAGTACATTACTGCCATTGTCTGTGGCAACAAAACCAATACTAAGCCCTCTTGGGCGCAGTCATTCAAAAACCTTGCTTTGAAACTCTTGCAAAATGTTTACAGCCGTAGGAGATTTCTCCATGGCAAACATGGCTACAGTTGCATGTTTCCGAGTACCTTTAAAAATCGCAGCTGTGTCAACAGCACCTCGTGCAGATAGCTTATCTCTAACCCCCACAAAAGAGATCCAGTGGGCAGTGATACACATGTAATCTGTGGCTTAGCAACTGGTCCACATGTCTGTTGTCAGGTGGATATTGTGAACAGCACTCTGCTGCAAAGCTTGTCCAACCAATTCCAGCACATCATGATGTAGTGCCGGAACAGCAATTCTTGCGAAATAGGACCGGCTGAGAACCTTCCATCTAGGGCAGATGGCTGACACAAATTCAAGGAAACCCACCCCTTTCACAAATGAAAAAGGGAGAAGGTCCAGCGCTAACATTTTAGCCAGCTTCGCATTGTACAACTGTGCCATTGGGTGGTTGCGTTGGAACTGCCCCTCCAACCTAAGCATGCTCTCAATGGTTGGCTGGATTACTTTCCTATGTGGTGCTGTTGTTTTCATTAACCCACTTAGGCTCAACGACACAGTTTGTCTCATTGCGGTACTTGGTCGCTTTGGTGTCTCAGCCTGACTCTGAGTATGGCTCTTACTGCGGTGCGCTCCCTGAGTCTTCCTGACCAACTTCAATGGGTTGAGTTTTTCTACTTTCTTTTAACTGAATTAGGTGATTCTCCCACACAATAGTGTGATGTATTCTGAGATGACTTGCTTGGCCTCCGGTACCATAGTTTGTACCAAGCTTACCCCGCCGAACACCTTTTTGACAAATTGAGCATATAGCAACGTTCTCCTCCTTGGTGCTAACAGAAAAGAAGTCCCAAACTGGGGAGGAGAACTTTCTGGCACTGCTGGATGTGCCACTTTCAATACCAGATGAACTGGAGGGTGTGCTTGGAATGTGACCCTGTGCAGCTACACTGTGACTTTTACTACCACTACCTACTGAGATGGTTGAGCTGGATGTAGGTCCCTGCCGGGCCTTGGAAAATATGGCAGCTGGAGGTAGTGGTGGTGTAACCTGTGTTGGTGATATCCGTGCTACATCCCGCTCAGTAGCAGCCTTTCTGGATAGGGTGATGTGGTAATGTGTTTCTCTATGCTTCTATATTGGAATGCAATGAGCTCATGGAGCTAGTGTTCTGACTGTAGCTTGTTGGTTCTAAACAAGTCAGTTGCTCCTGAGCCCCTTCTTGGATGGATGTCATTCTATAATAAACTACTTGCAACCAGTAACCCTCGCAGGCATCATCTTTACAAGATTGGCGATGACCGGGATTGAAGAATCTAAAGGAGAACAAGAAGGGGCCATTCGTCGAAGCGGTGTAATTTTCAATTTATTTTAAAGGAGAAATATCATATGAGACTTCCTGAACTGTTCTCATGAGCGAGGTGAGAAATTCAGCTTTCCCTCTACAGCTTCGCTTAATGTGTGAGCAACTCAGCGTGTTTAACGATCTGTAAGGTTTTCCGAGGAGCCGGGAGCCGGGAACCGATGTGTTGCCATGGCAACGAATTATGAGTGAGCGAATAAGAATGAGCGAAAGCCGAGAAATAAACTCTTATTTCTCAAGGAAGGTCAACGAAATAAGAAGGGTTGAGCTATAAAGGAAAAAAAAAACATACTCGTTTTTTTTTAATACCACGTAGTTCCACGAGAGCGAGCGTAACCACATAAGTTCCACGAGGGCGGTGTGCTCGTGAAGGAACCTTGAACTTGCTCGCGCCTGCCTCCTGCGCATTCTGCTTTCATTTGCGGCGCGTTATATTTGAACATGGTCTCAAAGCTTTTCAACAAGGTCTGAAAGCATATGAAGGAGAACTGAAAGAGAAAGGCTCTTACCTTTGCTGCTCCCTCATCGTTCTTCCTTCGCCTCGATCCAACTGATCATAGAGTTGTCGACTGCACGTCTCCTGGCTGGTTTCCTGACTGTAGCACCCCCAGTGGTGTGTTATTAAATTGCATCTTAGTTCTTCATCGTTCTCTGTGATATGCACACATTCAGCTTAAAAAAGAGAGAGGAGTTTGTTTTCTTTTTCTCTCTTATGGTCCCAGCTTTGTGCATGTGTATATATATATTTTTTTATCTTATCTTTTCTGCGCATTCAGCTTAAAATGTATTCTTCTTCTATGGTTAGATCTAGCAGAGCTGTTTCTTCTTGCAACATTTTTTTTTTGTCATTCCAGTAATCTACTTGGTGTTTAGCGCAGCGCTGGTTCTTTAGCATTTTACCCAGCATTCTTAATTTTTATTTCACTTGTAATTTTGTTCCAAGATGCAAAACATTACAGCGCCAGCTTCTTTCTTGCAAGATCCTGGTGATCCTCCTCTAGAATGGAAACTTTGGATTCGCTCATTTAAAGCCTATTTAGTAGCTATTGATGCCACCAAATTCAAACCAGACAGGAAAAAAGGGTTAATGTACTACCACCTTGGTGTAGAGGGTCAAAACGTATTTGACCATCTCCCCGATTATGATGGCTCTGACGACGACATTGATGAATTTGATGCAGCTATTTTTCAACTTGACAAGTATTTTGCCAAATCTAAGAATCTGGTTGTCCACAGATTCAAGTTCTTCACTAGATCACAGAAACCGTCGGAGAGTATCGATTCCTATGTAACTGCTCTGAAAGTTCTAGCGTCTACATGTGAATTTGAAGGGTTTACTTCTCAGTTGATTAGAGATCAACTAGTGGCTAGGTGCAGTTCAAAAAAGATACAGGAACGCCTACTCACGTGTAAGAATCCGTCCCTTGACAAGGCCATTGATATAGCGAAAAGTATTGCGGGTCCGGGTCAAGATGTCAAGTCTCTTGAGGAATCTCTTAACAAAACTTGCATCTCGGGGGCTGTTGTGAATAAGCCTACTACGTCTGTTGAACAAAAAAGACAAAACAATGCAGCTAGATCTGGTTCCCAAAATTTTGCACAGAGGAAATTGTTCTGTTTTAAGTGCGGGTCACCTAATCATGTTTCTTCCTTTAGGTACTGTCCAGCGCTTGGTCAACAGTGTAAGAAATGCAATAGATGGGGTCATTTTTCAAAAGTGTGTAGGGGTGGTAGATTCAGTAATCCTGTTCGCTCTGTGTTAACTGAAGACAACGATGTGGAAAATGAAATTGTTAGCACCAATGTTGAATTAATGTTAGGGGTTAGATGTGTAAAAAAAAATAATTTTTCTTCTGTGGTTGACCCTTAAGTGGAGATTTGGATTAATGGAGTGTCCATCAAACTCCTGGTAGACACTGGTGCCCGTAATACCATCATTGATTAAAAGAAATACATTTTGTCTTGGAGTAGTCTTTCTTTGCTTCCTCCTGATGTCTCCACAGTGGCATTCGAGGGCAGCAAAGTGGATTTACTGGGGTATTTTGTGGCCAGTATCAAGTTTCTTGATTCGCACACCAAGGGCAAAGTTTATGTTGCTCGCAAGGGCATTAATGTCCTGAGGTTAATTCATCAAGCAGAGTTGAAGTTGGTTATTAGACCTGGTTCAGCTAATCCAGTTACTGTTGAGAGACTTGTTTCCAGCTGTGGATGTTGTTCGGTGAATTTGTCTGGTGACAGTAAGGCACAACTTAGCCCAGGTTTGATTTGGGAAAGAAATTCGAAAAAAGGTTTTTCAAGACAAATTGGGGACAATTACAGATTTTGTTTTTACAATAAGAGTCAAACGTCAAGTCGTCCCAGTTAAACATAAGTTACGTAATATACCTCTAAGTGTCAGGAAAGAACTTTCTGATATGCTCTCACTTCTGTGTTCGGTATTATTGAAAAGGTGGAGGGTACCCTCTGGTTGTCTCCCATAGTTCTCGCGAAGAAAAAAAATGGAGAACTTAGGATGTGTGTGGACTTGAGGTGTGTCAACGAGGCAATTTGGGTGGATAACTTTCCCCTGCCAAGGATTGAGTACCTTATTACCAAAATTGGTCACTCTTGTTGGTTTACAAAGCTTGACCTTCGGTCAGCTTATCATCAAGTGGTATTAGATGAGTCCTCTCGCCATCTGACTGTTTTTGTTACGCCAGAAGGAACTTTTCAGTTTTGCAGGATGCCCTTTGGCATCGCTTCGGCGGCAGCAGTCTTTCAAAGATTGATGTCGAGTATGTTTGACCACCTATCTCAAGTAGTGGTCTTTCAGGATGACATTTTGGTGTTTACAGAAAGTGAAAATGAGCATGACACAGTTGTGGGAAATGTTCTGAGTATATTGGAAGCAAGAGGTGCCACCCTAAGGAGGGACACGTATATTTTCAAAACCAGGGAAATAGAGTATCTGGGTCATGTCTTTTCAGCTGAGGGTATCAAACCTAAACCTTGTCTTGTTAAAAGCATTGTGGATGCTCCTGCTCCAAAGAACAAAGACCAATTGTTGTCTTTCTTGGGGCTTTGTGAGTTTTACGCGAAATTTCTAAAAAATTTTGCAAATTTAACAGAAGCATTTAGATCTTTGCTTCAGAAAAATGCAGATTATAATTGGACTGATGCTTGTGAGCAAACTTTTAAGGTCATAAAAGAGAGAATCATCAATGTACCAGCCCTACAATCTTTTTCAGAGAAAAGGGATACTGTTATCACTGTAGATGCATGTGAATATGGTTTGGGAGCTGTACTTACTCAAATGGAGAATGGACGTGAGTTCACCATTGGTTTTGCTTCACGCACCTTAAGGGATGATGAACGTAAATACTCTGTGATAGAAAAAGAGTTGCTTGCATGTGTGTGGAGTGTGGAGAAATTCAAGGCTTATGTTTGGGGTAGACATTTCACGCTAAAAACAGACCATTGCCCTTTAGTTAATATTCTTTCGGGTAAGAAAATCAAACGCACCACAGCCAGGATTTCAAGATTGGCTGCCAAGCTGTTAGAGTTTTCTTTTACAATAGAGTACATTCCGGGGGGGGGGGAAACTCCAGAGCGGATTGTCTGTCTCGTCTCCCTATTGATGAATGTGACAGTCTTGATTGGGAAGAAGAAATTGAAGAATGTTTTATTGCATACATAGGAGACGCAAGCTTTTCAGAAAGCGAGTGGATTTCTGCACTGCACTCAGATTGCACGCTAAGTGAAGTAGTCACATTTGTGCAGTCTGGTTGGCCAAAAGAATCTTTATTATCTAAAGAGGTACAACCTTTTTGAAAGGTTGCAGATGAATTGTCTTTGGAAGGTAACTTGCTAGTTCGTGGAGAGAAGTTGGTAGTGCCTTCTTCTCTTTGTCAACATGTGATAAAATTAGCTCACAATGGGCATTTGGGTTCTACTAAGAGGAAGGTCAGAGAGAGGTTTTGGTGGCCTCGGATGGACTCACAGATTGAAGATTTTGTATTGAGTTGTACTAAGTGCAAGTCTAGTGATAAAGTGTTGATAACAGAACATGAAGTTGAGTCAGTAAGTCTGTGTCCAAAGAGAGTGTGGCAACGTATTAGTGTTGACTTTCTGGGTCCGTACCAGATTTTGCCTCACAATTTGAGATATTTTGATGTAATGGTGGACCATCTTTCTAGGTGGGTTGAAGTCGAACCAGTTTCAGAACCGTCCACAAGGAAAGTCCTTGACTGTTTTTTGAAAGTGTTCTCTAGAGAGGGTTTCCCAGCGGAACTGTTGACCGATAATGGGGTTCAATTTGTTTCCTCTGAAATGTCTTCTTTTCTAGAGAAGTTTAAGATTAAACATTTGAGAACACCTCTCTATCATCCCCAGAGTAATGGGAAAGTAGAGCGCTTCAATAGGGTGTTGGTGGAGTGCATTCAAGCTTCTATTAAGAGCAACTTGGATGTGGCTCAGTCGATTCATGAACTGGTGTGGTCTCACCGCACTACCCCGCATTCAGTCACTGGAAGATCTCCGTTTGAACTTATGAGAGGTAGAGAGGCTGCTACTGAATTGTGTCCGTTTTGGATTCTTAAGAAGTTGCCAAAATCAGGGAATGTGGGTATTTGGTGTGAGGCTGCTGAATATAATTCAAATTTGTTTAGCTCAAGGAAGTTGGAAAATAAAAAGAATTTGGGGTTGAAACCTTGCAAGTTAAAAGTAGGGGATTGGGTTCGCGTCAGGAATCCTGTTTTGGTTGGGAAGGGTTTTTCCAAGTTTAGAGATCCTGTCCAAGTTTGTGAAGTAAGGAAGAATGCTGTGAAGCTTTCTGATGGCAACTGGTGGGGTGTTTCTCGTGTTGTTTTAATACCTTGCGAGGTTTCCGTTCCAAGGGCAGTTGCACAATTACCAGCAGACAAGTTGGTCCCACGTAGGAGTGATCGTATACACAGGAGACCTATGAGATTCAATGATTTTGTTTCCCGTTAAAGTTTTAAAGGGGAGGGAATGGTGGTAAATGCATTATTCTTAACAGGTGTCTGAATTGATTTAAATGTATTGTTAATTTAGATTTGTAGGTTTTTAGAAATGTATAGGTGATGTATAGTTATTTTATTGTTTTTAATTGGCTTGTTTTATTTATGTTAAAAAAGGGGGATGTGTGGTAATGTGTTTCTCTATGCTTCTATATTGGAATGCAATGAGCTCATGGAGCTAGTGTTCTGACTGTAGCTTGTTGGTTCTAAACAAGTCAGTTGCTCCTGAGCCCCTTCTTGGATGGATGTCATTCTATGATAAACTACTTGCAACCAGTAACCCTCGCAGGCATCATCTTTACAGGTGAGAATGTTGGTCTCCAATCCCTTTGGGGTGGGAGTGATGTGCATGATGACCTACTCATCTTTATCCACATCACCCCCCTCTTCTACATCTACCTCCATAACTCTAAGTTTTTCTGGGACCTTCCTTTTCAGAAGCATTGGCTTGTGGCGTGCATCACTCTCAGACTGAGCTGGTGGATGCTTCTGTTCTTGTTGCGGCCGCTGCTGTTCTTGTTGCGGCCGCTGCTGTTCTTGTTGCAGCTGCTGCTGTTCTTGTTGCAGCTGCTGCTGTTCTTGTTGCGGCTGCTGCTGTTCTTGTTGCAACTGCACACTTATCTGCTGAGTTTCCGCCTGCGTTGATTGTGTACTACTTTGCGATAATGACATTTCAACATCGCTGCTCGTTAGTAGACTGGCTACCTCTGCGACACTAAAGCCCTTGGGCCTAGGTTGGTGGGGTTGGACCGCTGGTGCTGAGGTGCTGCTCCCAGCTTGGTTCCCGGACAACGCTGCTGCAGGCGTAACTCTTTTGGTGCCAAAAATAATATTGGCCGGCACACCAGTCGTGGTTAAAGGCACTTTCTTTTTCTGTTCCTTCTTCTCACCGGCAACTTTCTTGGTACTGGACCCGGTACCTTTCTTTGGGGACATCTTCTTCAGATGTCAGGTAGGATGCAGATGCACAACAAGTTCTGGTCACACGTGGACGTGATGCGCAGCAGGACTTCTGTCTGGCTGGCAGTACAACGGGTAGCCGGGTGATGCTGATGACACCTCCTCCTCTGGCTTTTTGTGCACCTAAAAGCAAATAAGACAGGAGAAGAACATCAGTGAAATGTTGCATTTGTTGTTGTGGTTCAGTTACTTACTACTGTACCACTGCAAACAAAAGATATAGTCTAGCCATTTAAGACATTTTTTCAACAAGTGCTATGTTATACTACTGTGTACAGTCACACACTACACTCTCAGGAAGGATAGGAAAGTTAATAAGAACCACCAAAATAAAAATGTAATGGAAGTGGGGTGGACCCTATATGCCATTAAATTATTTGAGCATCTCAGCATCCATGGAGCTGCTGCTGGCAAAGGGGGTTGTTGGGTGGAAGCAGTAAGCCAATAGGAAAACCATGCAGGCCTATATGGCAAAAGCAGGACACTAATAACTCCCAACACAAAAAAAGGCCACCAGCCACATGGACACTCACAAATCACAAACAAGCAGGGTGCCTGGGAAACACCAGGAGCTGACAAAAGGCCTATAAAAGCCAGGTAAAGGATGCATGGTAAAGGACACTGCTCTGCCTTTTTAATGCAACAAAATACAAATACGAACATTCACAGGCCCCAAAAAGGTCTGCAGGGTGCATGCATTGCACACCAACACACACCAGACACACACAACAAAAGCATGTCTTTAAGACAACTAACATCAGAAAGCCCACCCCAAAAAAACACACTTGCCAACACAATCCTATGCCATCCATGCCCTAAATGATGTCTAAATTCAACAGACCACACAGAAAACAAAACACTTGATTAATAAAGCTGTGGCTACCTGCTCTGATCCTACTGGATGAAAGCAGGCCTGTTGGCAGACAAGGCCAGGCAAGCTTGCAGGCCTAGGCTTCAAAATGGCCACCAGCCACATGGCCAGGCCCAACAACATCAGAAAGCCCACCCCAAAAAAACACACTTCCCCAACTTAATCCAATGCCATCCATGCCCTAAATGATGTCTAAATTCAACAGACCACACAGAAAACACTTGATTAATAAAGCTGTGGCTACCTGCTCTGATCCTACTGGATGAAAGCAGGCCTGTTGGCAGACAAGGCCAGGCAAGCTTGCAGGCCTAGGCTTCAAAATGGCCACCAACCACATGGCCAGGCCCAACAACATCAGAAAACCCACCCCAAAAAAACACACTTCCCCAACTCAATCCAATGCCATCCATGCACTAAATGATGTCTAAATTCAACAGACCACACAGAAAACACTTGATTAATAAAGCGGTGGCTACCTGCTCTGATCCTACTGGATGAAAGCAGGCCTGTTGGCAGACAAGGCCAGGCAAGCTTGCAGGCCTAGGCTTCAAAATGGCCACCAGCCACATGGCCAGGCCCAACAACATCAGAAAGCCCACCCCAAAAAAACACATTTCCCAACTAAATCCAATGCCATCCAGGCCCTAAATGATGCTTGAAAAGGAAATACATTAAACAAAACACCAAAGGATCAGTTGCTTCATCATGCACACACCCATGAGGCCATGACTAGCTCGGGCCTACTACTGACTACTACTACCCACAACATTTTAAAAAAAAGGAATGATGATAGTTACCAAAAATAAATTGTAGTTACAACAACTGCAATGCCCACAATCAAACAGACACAACAACCACTTACTTGTAAAATATCCAATTAAAAAATCCTCAAATCCAATTGCAATGATGCAGCAGACAAAAAGAGTGATCTTTCCAGCTCAAAATCCAAAGGCAGAATGAGCAGGAGATGGACAAAGCACTGGGAGGAGCCTGCTGGACAGGAACAGAAAGTTGGAGATTCTGTGGCACTTCCTCCCTCTCCCCACCTTTTTAAAAAAGGACTCCTTGCACAAAAAAGGACAGCCAAATGTCAATCTGAGGAGTTGTTTTCATCCAAAATCATCATTTGCAGAAGGTTTCATGCTGCTAGAGCTGATATTCTTCTCCAAATTGAAAATTTTACATGTTCGAGTTCTTGAGCTTCACATTACTTCCGCCGGATGTCGATGGAGTGTCCAAAATTACTTGATCGCATTCCCTCGCTCCCTGTCGCATTGGATATGACGTGTTAAGGGTCTCTTTCTCCTTTTCGCGTTCAATATGACGTGCCCGCGTCCTCACGCTCTCGCTCACGGTGGAGAATGACGTGTTCGAGATCTCAATCTTCTCTTCGGTGCATGATCGCGAGAAGAAAGACGTGATCGCGCGACGAATGACGTGATCGCGCGATAAATTACATTAATGCGGGCGCAAACTGTCGCGAGACAGCGCAAAATGGCTACCAACAATCCAACATCTCGTGGAGAATGCGGGGATTCAGGTAAGGCGATCGCGCACATGCGAGAATGTATTTTTTTACAGCGTGAGCAAGAAAAAATTACCGGTAAGATGCGGATTGCGGAAATTTTGACATTTTTGCGCTTTCCGCGGACCGTGAAAATGCCAAATTATAGCAATTTCCGCCAGCCGAACGGAATTTTGGCCCAGGCCTAGCTTTTATGCCCAGGCAAGGAAAACCAAAACCAACCAATGGATGCGGGTGAATAAAGAAAGCAACACATAAAAGAGGAGGAGAAAAAAACAATAGTAGCTCTATGGGAAAGAGGGGGTAAGGACAGACAAAACAGCATTGGATGCAATGTTAATAGTAATACATCTTTCTTTTAAAGATCTCACTGAAACAGAGACTGACTTAATAAGTTTATGATTATCTTTTTGTCCAGATGTATTTCCCAACTTCTCTGAAACAAGACTAGATCTTTTAAAATGTGTTCACAAGTTGAAATTGCACAACATTCATATCATGCATAACAAAAAAACGAAATATGTGTTACCATCTATTGACAAGCCTAACCTGTTGATTTGTAATATTGAAACATTGGATACACGGTACGATTTGACACATAATATTGATGTTTGTGGCAAAATAGATCCTTTGATCCTATTCACAAAAATTGGATACAAAATGAATATGGGATACACAGTGATCTCTCTGCACACATGGCTCTTAAGCCTAAATCCAGATATTTCCCTCAAGTACCAAGAGACAACATGGGTGTGTTTAGTGATATGTTATGAAGGATATGTCATGTGTTTTACAAAAACCTTGTAAAACCAAATGAAACCTAACTCCTGAGCAATTCAAAGCACTAAAATATCTCCAAAATGACACAGAATTGATCATAAAATCCTCTGACAAAGGGGGAAATGTTATTATCATAGTAGAGATATGTTCTTGTAGTATATAGGCAATGATATATGACAGACTGCTCAGAGAAGATTGGCAAACAATACTACATGGAGCTACAAATCAGATACAGGGAACTACTTGCAGAATGGTATAACCAAATCATCATCGAGTGGGATGAATTCCAATTTCTTAAAAATGATACACAGATTACACTCACCCTGTACTTACTGCCTAAAATCAAAATCGAAAAATGACCTGTGAAATCATACTGGCAGACCTATTTCATCAAATAATAGTCTGTTAGAGAATACATAAAGTTTTGAAGATCACTTTTTAGGTCTCGCCTAGACAGTGCTTGCACTGTCTCTCCGAGACATGCAGTATACACTTTAGTGGAGAAGCTTCGTGGAAGCTCCGCCCACTCGCCGCCCATCTTTTTCATTGGATTAGGTCAGTAAATGCTGCTTTCCGATTTGTTTAAGGATTGCTAGTCCCTCCTCATGACGATTATGTCGTCATTAGTAACCTTCCAAGGCTACTGGCCCCTTCACTTGCGCACTTTCTTCTGGCACCCGGCCTGATCACAATAGTGCGCACGTGATGACGTGCTCTCTTCCTGGCCGGTGTTTTGTTGTTTTTAGCTCCATGTCTGTAAGCGCTCCCCCTGCCTGTGCGCGCATACCTATCAAACCGCATCGGCATGTTTTCACTCCAGGAAACAGATGACTTTTATAGATTTATATAGCGCGAACTTGCCCCGGATATTGAAGTGCTTTACATGAGCACCGATTGCATTACACAAGGACACATTCAGGCATGAGGAGATAAAGTGATTTTCCCAAAATCACAGAATGTGGATGCGACCCCGAGGCTCGAACCGGGGTCTCCAGCACCAAAGTCGGCAATCTAGCCGTTGGACCAAATCCGCTCACTTTGTTTAATGGGAGTGAAAGAGAATATCGCCAAAACAACATAAATGAAAGCACCACCGAACCTCTGTCCACTTGGAATTAAATAGTTTCCAATTTAAGTAAAAACGTTTTTTTCTAATTCTAATGATGTTGTATTTTTTTCAAACACGTTTGAATTCAAAATTAAATTATCACCTACATGTAAACCCTTGCAACTTACTTTTAAAACTAAATTGTTTAATTTTAACAGCCATCGCGTTATCGATGCCTTTTAGGAAAATGCAATATTTTTTCGAATCGAACCACGTATAGGAGGCGTTCCCATATCAACATGTCTGCCGGTTTCCATTGACTACATCGAGGACTCCCTTGTCCTTTTTCTATGCTGTTGAACTGTTCATTGTCTCACGCTTGTTGTATGGTTCTATTGTCGATCTCGACTGTGGGGTAAACGTCTGTATGTGGATGGTAAGTATGCCCTGTGCCCCCGGTACCTTTGGTGTTTGGCTTGCTTAAATCTTGTTTTTTTAAACTGGTTTTCTTGATAGATGCATGTATCTGCATGATTGATAGTGCTTCACCTTAGTTTGTTGTAACGTAATCAGATGCACGTTATAAGGATCCCCGGTGCCCTGAGTATTTCCTGCATGCGCTTGTGATGTTTGTAATGCATTAGGGCAACCGGGTAGTAAGTAGCCCAGATCCCGATGCCTGTTCTGAGTTGAATCATACATATGGTCATCCAGCCGCCCTGAATTTGCCGAGACAGTCCCTGCTTTTCACCAGCAGTTCTGACTGATTTCAGGAGATTTAACTCATGTCCCGTTTTTTATTGACGGCCGACTGAAAGCTGTGTGCAGTGTGTTTAAACAAAGCAATTTAATTAACGGGTATCATACTGGCTATAAAAATTGCTGTTTATTTATTTTCTGTGTGCCTCTTCTGTAGTTCCCTGCTAATGAGCATCGTCATTCAGTGCGCTCGTTTGATGTATGTAAAATTGTAGTGCTCCTGCAAACACTGCCCAGGAAAATTCACCAAAACAGTTGAAATAAGCGAGTTGGAGTGCTAGCTTCTCTCACTCCCAGAGCAAGCAGCACGCCAGCTGCAGGAGCAGGCAGTGCTCACCGGAGGAAGCAGGCAGTATGAACAGTGAAGATGCACATTCAAACGGAGCTGTCAGTCAGAGCAGGACGTTCAGGATTGATCATACAATTGGAGCAGTCAGTGGTGTATGGATCAGGTTTTAGGAGCAGGACAGTGAGTACAAGCAGGCAGTACTTTAATAGCTGGCGACAGTCAGTAGGGGTGCGCAGTAGCCAATTAAGACTGGTGCTAAGCATGAGCGTGCAGTGTAAGCAGCCAGCCGGAGCAGTCAGAATTCAGTGTGTAGTCAGAGTGAGTGGAACGTATGAGCAGCTAGTTGTTATGTAGTAGGGAGCACAAGGCACAGTATGCGTGAGGAGGCAGCGTGAGCTGGCAGTGAGTTAGGACAGTAAGAGCAGTTAGTAGGGAGCGTGAGTAGTCAGTAGGACCTGGTAGTGTGCGGAGTAGTAAGCACTCCACAGCAGTAGGCGGAGCGAGCAGTCACTGCAGTGTGAGAAGGCAGTGTGAGCAGTCAGTTGTAGCAGAAAGAGTGAGTGGTCATTAGCAGCTGTCTATTAGGCGCAGGCAGAGTGAACTGTTAGTTGGAGGAGGGGGACTGATCAGGCAGGGCGAACAGTCAACCGGAGCAGACAGAGTGACTGGTCAGCAGAAGCAGGCGGAGTGAGCAGTCAGTAGGAGCAAACGAGATGATCAGGCAGAGCAAGCAGTCGAGAGGAGCAGCCAAAATGAAATGCCAGCAGTGACAGGCTGTGTTAACAGTCAGTAGGAGCAGGCAAAGTGAGCAGTTAGTAGGAGCAGGTGGGGTGAACAGTTAGTAGGAGCAGGCAGAGTGCAGTCAGTAGGAGCAGGCAGAGTGACTGTTCAGCAGAAGCAGGCAGAGTGAACAGTCAGTAGGAGCAAACAGGGCGATCAGGCAGAGTTGCGACAGGTAGGAGTGATTTGGGACATCCTCGCTGGTCTCGGGTTAGCTGAGCAGAAAGGCACTTGGAGTTTTCTGAATTGAATTCCTCAAAGTTTCCTGGTTGCAACATCTTTTATCCTGCTTAATGTCTGCAAGTTTATATTCCACAACACCTACAGTATACATTGTAGGAAGATGGTGTTTGTTTAGGTGGCCTTTGCTTGGTATTTCTTCCTTAGCTTTTTCTTCCCTCTGATTTGTGCATACATTCTTCATTTTCACCCAAAATGTCCCTAGTTTTAATTGTTTCGTTGAGGAGATGACTCTTACGAGAGAGTATACGACTGAAAATTAGTATCCTGCAGATGCTTGATATTTTTGTCTCAACCATAACTTAAACACATTAGCAGTGCCAATAGCTCTGTCTAAACACTTAAGAGGTCCCAAAGGCGAGACCGATGCATTGCAAATGCTTGTTATTTGCCTTTTCACAAAATCTTACTTCTTTTTCTAATGGATACTATCACGAAGAACCAAAACATTCATTAGGATCCTTCCTACTTTTTAGTCAGTTTATATGTCAAATCTCCTTATACCAGAATTAAGCATACTGATGGTATTGCCAAGACATTAATGTGTTGGAACACACACATATGCTTCTCCAAATGATCAACATATTTCTAAATGAAAACATCTTTCTTTTTTAAATTCAATTCTTCAAATGGATATAGGGTACGGTGATGGGCACCTTGTGTGACCCCAGCTAAGCAAATTTGGGTATGGGCTGGTGGGAAGAGCAGGTTGTCTGTCCATCAAAGATGGAAGAATACACAGATAACTTAGTAATTCGGCTTAGATACATCAACTATGTTTTCCGTATTTGGAAGGGTAATGTCAATGTTTTAAAATCCTTTTTTGACATCATTAATGATAACAGTCTAAATTTGACATTTATCATGGAATTAGAATGTAAAGCATTGAATTTCTTGACTTCAAAATAACAATTACTGACCTGGTGATGCATATGAGCCTCTTTGATAAGAAGACTACAGTAACTCTATACTCCATGCAAAGAGCCATTACCTTCTATGTTTCAGATGGAGTTTTCCTCATAGTGAAATTCTAAGAAATCTGCAGAAAAACATGAGATTAGATGATGATTTAATTTAGACAAAGAGGTTACTCAAATAACATTTTACAACAGGTGGCAGAGAGAGTGGATTTGATTTGATTTGATTTGATTGGTCAATTTGTATAGTCCACGAATGCCCGGGAGTGTCCGTGGCACTAGAGTTGGTAGGACAAAGTGATACTGTTATAATATACCGGCTGCCTAATTAGTAAAGAGCCATGTTTTTAGTGCCCTTCTAAAAGACATAAGCGAAGTGCTGCTCTTTATAGCGATAGGAAGAAGGTTTCAGGTTTTAACTGTCCCTAGGAGGAAACGTCTTTCCCCCCACCAAAGCCGCTTGAACTTCAATGTTTGTAACAGTTTTAAATGGGCTGATCTTAGACTTCTGGCCAGCACGTACCAGTTCAGATTAGTCCTCAAAGACTGAGGCCCTATGCCATATAGAGCTTTAAAGGCCAGACACTGTGATTTGAATGTAATCCGTTTGTCCACAGGCAGCCAATGGAGTGCTCTCAATCTTTGGGAGACTGGCTCATACCTAGGGATATCCAGTACTAATCTGGCTGCTACATTCTGCAGGTGCTGCAGTTTTAGTAAGTACTGGAATTGGATCCCCATATATAAGGTATTGCCATAGTCCAATCTGGATAGGGTCAGTGCTGTAACTAGTGTTTTTAGTGCATCAGGAGGGATAAATGGATGGATACTTCTTATCATTTTTAAAATGAGCCAGATGGTGAAGGATAACTTGTAAATCTGAGTATCAAATGCCAGATTGTCATCTCAGTTGAACCCCAGATTTTTGACCTTGGGAACTGGTATTGGGCAGTCGCCCAAACTGGCAGGCCACCAACTTGGTGACCAGAAGGATGCATCTGATCCTAACAGCATGACTTCGGTTTTATCACAGTTCAATTTCAAACAGTTGTAGAAGATAAGTACCGAAACTATCTTCTATAAACCTAAAAAATCATTAAAAATTGATGAATAAAACAACCCATTCAGTTCATTACTACATATACCACTCAGGAAAATAACATGAGAAGGATTTTAAGAAAATATTGGGGCATACTTCACATTGAAGATACCATACAAGATGTGGTAGAGCCGGCACCATCTTTGACCTTGAGGAAGAGGACATCGCTCAAAGATAGGTTGGTGAATAGTCAGCTCCCATCTCTCTCCAAAACATGGATTATCCCTATGCCAGGCTTTTCTACCTGTGGTCATTGTAATGCTTATAAATTCAGCTCCCCTGTGAAAGAATATGAATTGCCTAGGGATCAATGTAAATGCAGAATCACTAAACACTTTACATGTTAAACTGATTTTGTTTTTACGTTCTGCTGTTGAAGTCAATGCCCTATTGAACAAGCCAGCACATCAGCAGCTACAGACTCATGTTGCTCCTAAATTCTAAGCTAAATTCATTGAGGAAGCCATCAATACCCAACTCACAGACCACCTAGATCTCCATCAACTCCTAGACAGCTCTCAATCAAGCTGTCGCACCAACCACAGCACAGAAATAGCCCTCATTGCAGCCATCAATGACATCAGAAGCATCCTTGACCAAGAAGAAGCTGCCACACTCATTCTCCTCAACCTCTCTGCAGCATTCAATATGGTCGCCCAAAAGTCACTCATCATAAAGTTTCAGCACTTGGGTATCTGTAGACTGGCCGTCCTCCTTCCTTACCGACAAAACTCAATGAGTTAGACTTCCCCCTTTACCTCAGAACCCAAGAAACTTATCTGCATGGTCCCTCAAGGACTGTCAATCATCCCAACACTCTTCAACTTCTACAAGTCGCCCTTTCCAGACATTGTCAGGGCCTACGGCATCAACATGGTATCCTATGCCGACACACAGCTCATTCTCTCCCTTACCAACTCACCTAGCACCACCAAAGCAAACTTCGCCACCTGCATGAGCAACATCACTGCTTGGAAAAGAGACAACTGCCTGCAGCTCAACACAGACAAAACCAAACTCCTAATCATCAGCAAACAACCATACACCCTGAGATGCTTCTTGGTGGTCCTTTGAACTTGGTACACCATCCACCCCTGCTGACCAAGCCAAGAACTACGGAATCATTAAATCACCCATGACATTTTCTATGACATCATTAATTATATCACTGCAACATTTGCAATTAAATTATTAATGAGAAATCTATGTATGGTGGCAGAGTGAGTAATAGTTACCTTCGGGCATGAGTTATAGTTTATCACAAAAAGAGTACAGTAGCTCCAACATTTGGACAGTAGACCATCTTCAGATTTTGGAGTACAGGTCAATGTCCAAGAAGTGGATGTTACAGAATTCTTGTCAAGGCCCAGGGGAAGATCATGCTTATGGAAGAGGAAGCCTCACACACATACTTGTTTCATGCTTCATCATAAGCAACCTCTTCCCACTCTGGTAGGACAATACCAGCAGGGCGGACTTGACCTCCTGACGGACTCTGACAATTGGGAGTTCTTAGATAGAAACCACTGGACAAAGGCGGGATACAGATTCTGTAAAAATACCTAGAGGTTCCCTGGTATGTCACCTTTAATAGTGGGGACCTCAGGTATACCAAAATAAACAAATTGAGACGGTTTATTTGAGGAACAATAGCTCAACCTGTCTCTCTAAGCCAACCTGTTTCTGCCCTAGTGCTTAGTCTTAACAGGTCTGGGGCATTCCACCGAGATATATCTACTGATTCAATAAAAAAGGAAAACCCAGGTGAGTCCTTCCTGAGTATCGAAAGAAGGTACATTAACCCTGAATTTTAGGGGATACCGGCATCCTGATCTGGGGTGGGGTCGGTGTCCTTTATAGTCACACATTCATCAAAATGAAAATCACTGTGAGATTCCACCTGAGCGAGCCCAGTACTCAGGTAGGACTCACCTGGGTTTTCACAAGGAATGCTTAGTACACTTATTTAATTTGTCTGGAAAGATCATAACAAAGTATTTGAACAAATAAAAAAACGAATCCTTGAACTCAGCAAGGAGGCAGATCAAACTACAATCACTGCCACAATTAAGGCAATGGAATAATGCATTTGTGCCTTTGAGAAATATATTATCCTGCACAAACAGAGAACGTTCCAACTAAATAAAAAATGATTCTGAATCTGGGCGCATCTTCACTTTTGAGAAAATATTTTTATAATGCATGTTCCCAAACACTGAAGGGCAAAACTCTACAGTCCATGGATAAAAGGAGGGATGAAACCCACTCAGATGTAATTTCTGAAGCAGACTGTGTTGACGATAAAAAATCTTGCCAAGGAAGAACACTCTTTTTTTTAGAGGAGCACAAGCTTTTATGCCCAGGCAAGGAAAACCAAAACCAACCATATGCAACCAATGGATGCCGGGGGAACAGAAAGCAACAACTAAAAGAGGAGGAGAAAAAAACAACAGTAGCTCTATGGGAAAGAGGGAGTATGGACAGAAAAAACAGCATTGGATGCAATGTTAATAGTAATACATCTTTCTTCTAAAAATCACACTGAAACAGAGACTGACAATCAGTTTAAGATTATCTTTTTGTCCAGATGTATTTCCCAACTTCTCTGAAACAAGATTAGATCTTTTAAAATGTTTTCACAAAAAAAATCATATCATGCATAATAAAAAAAACAAAATAAATGTTTCCATCTATTGACAAGCCTAACCTGTTGATTGGTGATATTGAAACATTGGATACACTGTTAGATTTGACACATAATATTGATGTTTGTGGCTAAATTGATCCTTTGATCTTATTCACAAAAATTGGATACAAAGTGAATATGGGATACACAGTGATCTCTCTGCACACATGGCTCTGAAGCCTAAATCCAGGTATTTCCCTAAAGTACCAAGAGACAACCTAGATGTTTTTTGTGATATGTTATGAAGGATCTGTCAAGTGTTCTACAAAAACCTTGTAAAACCAAATGCAACCTAACTCCTGAGCAATGCAAAGCACTAAAATCATACTGGGAGACCTATTTCATCAAATAATAGTCTGTTAGGGAATAAATCAAGTTCACTTTTTATTTGTCTTTTCACAAAATCTTACTTCTTTTTCTATTGGATACTATCACGAAGATCCAAAACATTCATTAGGATCCTTCATACTTTTTAGTCAGTTTATATGTCAAAGCTCTTTATACCATCATTAAGCATAGTGATGGTATCGAGACCTGTAAGTATTACCCCAGGGCCCAAGACATTAATGTATTAGAACACACACATATGCTTCTCCGAATGATTAACATATGTCTAAATGAAAACATCTTTCTCTTTGAAAGATCAAGTCTTCAAATGGATATAGGGTATGGTGATGGGCACCTGGTGCAACCCCAGCTTTGCAAATTGGTTATGGGCTGGTGGGAAGAACAGGTGGCTTGTCCATCAAAGATGGAAGAATACACAGATAGCTTAGTAATTTGGCTCAGATACATCAACTATGTTTTCCTTATTTGGAAGGGTAATGTCAATGATTTAAAATCATTTTTTGACATCATTAATGATTACAGTCTAGATTTGACATTTACCATGAAATTTAGAACTGTAGTGTAGTTCCTATATCCCTGATAGGCTCTGCGCATTGGAATAACATACACTATAGATTTGACATAGGACTAAGGTCAGTATGTCTCTATTGAGTATATTAAACTTAATTACTTGTGTGTGCCAGCTAACTCAGAGGTCACTAGAAACTTCTCGTATGTACAAGAAGAGATTAGTCTCTGACAACCGCATAAACATGACAACTTTGTTTCCCTTTAGAATCGGAACAGTCTCAGAATCATGGAAACAATAGATAACAGTTTCACTCAGTCAATCGTGCATGCTTCATTTCTACAGAGTTGCACAGAAATAGAGAGACGGGCGTTTCAATAAAAACGGTTTATTGAACAGTCTTATTTCTCATGCAAGATATACGAATTGCTACAATCGAAAGACAGACTGTGAAGTACAATATGTACGAGGTTAGCAGTAAGATAAAGTAATACTGCAATAGCATGGTTTGCAGCTATGACATATATTAATCAAAATAAATATATAAATAATATAATGCTAAAATGTGATACTCATCTGATACTTCTAAATTGTTCTACCCCAGTGTACCTAACCTAAGTGTAGTACGAGGTTTGAAGTAGGTGCTATTTCTAAAGTATAGCTAGCTATATTTTAGTTTAGCCAAGAGTTGCCAAAAGTTTCTCTAAGTTCTAGTCAGCTCCATACCTGAGAATGAGAGAGGTTGGAATCTCTTTTCTGGACTCGATAGTCTAACACCCCGCAAGGGAAGTCAGGGAGCACTGGAGCTGGATTCTCTGCCAGGAGGATGGCAGCGTCAGGTCAGTGCATCAGGCTGGAACTCGATTTCCTTCCAAACTTGCCGTGGCAAACCGCGTAGTCTGGGTTGGATCGAATCCTCCGGGAACCACAATTTGCCAAGGCAAGTGCTGGTATATTTATACCTTGAAAGTGTCTAGGAATGGCAGTATTGACGTAAAAGTCGGGCAGAAGAACGTCCTGAATGAACCCCTAAGGAATAGATGTTCATGCATAATTAATGAGTTCTTGGAGAAATCAATATTCAAGCTGAGGGAAATTCCTAAAGGTTTATGGGTCTGGTTTTCCAAGAATTTGTTGTGACGTGGATGGACAGATGTAGGTGGCCATAAATCGTGAAACCTATATACGGAATCTAAATCTGCACACAACAGAACAGAAAGCATTGAATTTCTTGACTTCAAACTAACAATAACTGTTCTGGTGATGCATATGAGTCTCTTTGATAAGCAGACTGCAGTAACTCTATACTTCATGCAAAGAGCCATTACCTTCTATGTTTCAGATGGAGTTTTCCTCATAGTGAAATTCTAAGAAATCTGCAGAAAAACATGAGATTAGACGCTGATTTAATTTATACAAAGAGGTTACTCAAATAAAATCGAAATTTGTATAGCGCACAAAGGTCCGGGGGCGTCGTGGCGCTAGAGTAGGTAGGACAAAGTGATAATGTTATAATATACCAGCTGCCTAATTAGTGAAGAGCCATGTTTTTAGTGCTCTTCTAAAAGACATAAGTGAAGTGCTGCTCTTTATAGCGATAGGAAGAAGGTTCCAGGTTTTAACTATCCCTAGGAGGAAACTTCTTCCCCCCAACCGAAGCCACTTGAACTTCAGTGTTTGTAACAGTTTTAAATGGCTGATCTGAGACTTCTGGCCGGCACGTACCAGTTCAGATTAGTCCTCAAAAACTGAGGTCCTATGCCATGTAGAGCTTTAAAGGCCAGACACTGTGATTTGAATGTAATCCTTTTATCCACAGGCAGCCAAGGGAGGGCTCTCAATCTGTGGGAGACTGGCTCATACCTAGGGATATCCAGCACTAATCTGACTGCTGCATTCTGCAGTCGCTGCAGTTTTAGTAAGTACTGGGATTGAATCCCCTTATATAAGGCATTGCCATAGTCCAATCTGGATAGGGCCAGTGCTAAAACTAGTGTTTTTATTGCATCAGGAGGGATAAATGGACAGATACTTCTTATTGTTTTTAAAATGAGCCAGATGGTGGAGGATAACTTGTTAATCTGACTATTAAATGCCAGATTGTCATCGAAGATGAACCTCAGATTTTTGACCTTGGGCATTGGTATTAGGCAGTCGCCCAAACTGGCAGGTCACCATCTTGGTGACCAGAAGGATGCATCTGATCCTAACAGCATGGCTTCGGTTTTATCACTGTTCAATTTCAAACAGTTGGAGAAGATAAGTAATGAAACTATTCTCTACAAATCTACAAATCTAGAAAATCATTAAAAATTGATGAATCAAAAAACACATTCAGTTCATTACTTCATATACCACTCAGGAAAATAACATGAGATGGATTTTAAGAAAATTTTGGGGCATACTCCACAGTGAAGATACCATACAAGATGTGGTAGAGCCGGCACCATCTTTGACCGTGAGGAAGAGGACATCGCTCAAAGATCAGTTGGTGAATACTTAGGTCCGATCTCTCTCTAAAAAATGGATTATCCCTATGCCAGGCTTTTATACCTGTGGTCATTGTAATGCTTGTAAATTCAGTTCTACTGTGAAATAATATGAATTGCCTAGGGATCAATGTAAATGCAGAATCACTAAACACTTTACATGTTAAACTGACTTTGTTGTTATGCTCTGCTGTAGAAGTCAATGCCCTATTGAACAAACCAGCACATCAGCAGCTACAGACTCATGTTGCTCCTTAATTCTAAGCTAAATTCATTGATGAAGCCATCAATACCCAACTCACAGACCACCTAGAACTCCATCAAATCCTAGACAGCTCTCAATCAGGCTTTCACACCAACCACAGCACAGAAATGGTCCTCATTGCAGCCATCAATGACATCAGAAGCATCCTTGACCAAAAAGAAGGTGCCACACTCATTTTCCTCAACCTCTCTGCAGCATTCAATATGGTCGCCCAAGAGTCACTCATCATAAAGCTTCAGCACTTGGGTATCTGTAGACTGGCCATCCTCCTTCCTTACCGACAGAACTCAATGAGTTAGACTTCCCCCTTTACCTCAGAACCCAAGAAACGTATCTGCATAGTCCCTAAGGACTGTCAATCATCCCAACACTCTTCAACATCTACAAGTTGCCGTTTCCAGACATCGTCAGGGGCTACGGCATCAACATGGTATCCTATGCCGACACAGAGCTCATTTTCTCCATTACCAACTTACCCAGCACCACCAAAGCAAATTTCGCCAACTGCATGAGCAACATTACTGCTTAGATGAGAGACAACTGCCTGCAGCTCAACACAGACAACCATACACCCTGAGATGCTTCCTGGTGGCCCTCTGAACTTGTTCCACCATCCACCCCTGCTGACCAAGCCAAGAACTACAGGATCATCCTGGAAACCAACCTCTCAATGGGCAGACGGATCAATGCTGTCTTCTCATCATGCTTCAACATACAGCGAATGTTACACAAGATTTTCAAGTGGATCCCACTGAACACTAGACGAATGGTCACCCAGGCTCTTATCACAAGTAGACTTGATTATGGAAACACCCTCCACATCAAAATCCCAGCCATGTCCTAAGCTGATTCCAAACCACCCAGAACCCCACCACCAAACTCACCCTAAACATCCCACAAAGAAAACGATATGTCTTCACACCTCAACAATCTCCACTGACTTCAAGTCCATTTAAAATGTAAGTTCAGGCTAATCATCCATGCTTAAAAAGCTCGCCACAACACCGGTCCAGCTTACCTCAACCACTGCTCAATTTATAGTAACCCACCAGACACTTTCGATTAGCGTCCCAGGTAAGAGTACACCTACCTTGCATCAAGAAACCCAGAAGCGGAGGGTGCTCCTTCTCATACCTCACAGCCAAGACAGGGAACAATCTTCTAAAACACCTCAGAACCTTACCCTCCCTCATTGATTTTCAAAGGAACCACAAGACATGGCTCTTCCAGACCAAACAGGTATGATCTCCTCCTCCCTCCTCAGGCCTGTCCTATTCAGCGCCTGGATACCTTCACGGGTGATTAGCTGTATTCTACATATTCACACCACATAACATAACACTGCGCCAATGTCCAGAATGATACATGGGAAGTATAATATTACCTGCAAACAAACAGATATTAGAACATCTACAGGCTATAACTGATAAGGACATGAGCTACAGTGCAGCCAGACATTTCAGTGAATCATATCAAAATGATTGAAGGTTGCTAAAATTCTTTGGGATTGACTGTGTTCCATAAAGTCAGAAGGGAAGTAATAGTATACTTACCCTCTTCAGTTTGGAGTCAAAAAACAAAATAGAAGCAGAATGCATGGTTTCAAGTGCCATGAATACGGATGAGGCACTGCATGTACACCTCTAATTAGAACAACCAAGAATATTTCAACCTTTTACAGGCTTTCAGATTGCCATTTCAACTTTCTATAAGTAACTGTTTGCAATTGCACAACTGTTTCTGTTTTTATTAGGATTGCTGTTTTGTGTTATTCTAGATTTTTTCTTTCTTTTTGTAGGATACACAACAAGTTTATGCTTACATGAACCGTTTAATGGACTATCATAGATGATCGTATTGTTGGCATGATTACACAGGCTGCATAATAGGACTGATAAAGGCTACTACAGTCCAATGAACTGTGGACATTCAAATTTGGAATCTTAATATGTTATATTTTACTTTTCCTTTATGAATAAATTTGAGTCTTTCGAATTATGATTTGTTATGTTATGTTATGTTAGGTATTCTTGTATAGCGCACAGCTGCCTCAGCAAAGAGGCGTCCCGGCACTGGTAGCAGTGTCGGTAGAGAGCTAGGGGCTAGTCCGTAAGGGAACAGGTAGGTTTTGATGGCCTTACGAAAGGTTAACAAGCAATCTTTGTGGGGATCAGAATCCCACTACCACACAGCAGCTGTATTGTGATTTGATGGAATTATGTTTGAATATGTAAATTGACTTTCATTGTTAATTTTTGTTTACAATAGTTACAACAATTTGTCATTGACCATGTTCACTATAACTGTTATCATGAATTGACTAAGTGTATGAACAGTCTTCCAGAAGATGCACCATTATTTCTTGTTCCACGTGTTCACCCCTATTGAAACTTGTGATACTGAACAGAACCTTTTTGGTTTTCGAATGCATCACAAATAAGGGTATTATGGTGACAACAACATGCCAAGTAGATTTTGAAGACTTTTTTTTCATATCAATGAAATTACAGCCTTTGTAACATAGTCTTCTGATTTTCTTTGCATCCTGGTGCTTCTAGAATAATGTTTAAGCCTGCCTCATAACACTATCTAGGATACCATCGGAGTCTGTTTACCTAATGAATTTGACAAATCTATATCAGCATTCAGGTGGTGTATGTTATGAATTCAGTATCTACATAGCTTGAATTGGAAATGTCAACAAATAATGCCTTAATGATACAGTGGATGTAGGATAAATCATATAATCAACATTGCTATACCCGACTGGGCTTTTTGTATGGAGTCATGCAAGTCTATTGTCTGTTTTCATGATTTAAATTGCACTTTTTTTAGTGACATTATTATGTGAACATGACCTTTAGGAGTTGAAATGTTTCATGTCTTCTGTCCTCTAATAAATGAAATTTCCAAAGCTTCTTGCTTTATATCCTGATAGGAGTGGAAAGAGAGGGGAGTACTTTAGGCATTAATTAGCTGAGTATTGAGACCCCGCATTGCTGAGCCCTGCTGGGAGTCTGTTTATCTTGAGCATGATTTTCACTATTAATATATATATCTTACCTAGTGGCTGTTACCAATCAGTAGTTATAGGTAGGATCTTGCTTCCATAGGAAAAGTATTTTTTCTTTTCCTAATAACTTTGGCACCATTTGAAAAATCTTCAAGAAACTCCAAAAAAAGTGTTCTTCCACTTCAGCTCCAAAGCAGAGGCCTAGCAAAAGGAAAGTCCCAAAATGTGTTTTCCCCTATTTATTTTCCCTCAGGAAATTTAGACAAAGGTACAGCCCAAACAACTGAGCAGATTTACCCCAAATTTGTCAGAAATCTAGATCTTGGTCCAGAAAGCATGCTTTATGGGATTTGGTGTAAATCCATTCATTAGTTTAATTAAGCCTAAAGAACTCTAAGTATTTCATGCTGTGGGGGATTCACGGAAACAACACATCTCCAAAGGTGACTAATTAGCTGCCACCACATCAACAACGAACAACAAGCAAAAAGCTCACTCAGACAAGGAAAAGGACCTATTTCTTTGAATTTGTTGTACCATGGGACTCCTGTGTAACCAACTGTCCATTACACCTACCATTTAAACCCTTTCAAGATAAAAAAAGCGCATTTTTAGATGCAAACTTCTCAAAAGGGGTGAATGGATCTTCACCATATAGCAAGAAGAACACTATCCATTTAAAATTCCAACTTTCTGCCAAATTTGTATTATTTTTTCTATATCATTTTCCAAAATGTTTCATGAGGATTAACATTTGAAATAAATGTTTTGGGACCTCCTACCCCATTTATTTTGGGCCTCTGCTTGATGGAACACCCCCAAAACGTTTCAGGTTGATGAACTTTGTTTTGGGAAGTTTTCTGAAGGTTCATCCAATCTAACCAAAATATAACCAACGTCATTACTAAATCTCCAACTATAGCAATATCTTCTCTCTTACAACATACAGCATAACCAACTGCAGCTCAAGATTCAACATAGCATTGTAGAATATTGAAGTTTCTTGCTTTAGGTCATCCTTTAACCCACTTCCCTTTTACACGTCTATTCATGTTTTTTCGCTTTATCGTTTTTTAACTTCATCATTTTCTCACCATATTTTATCATTTTCCTCAAGAAAGTGTTACCAGTACAGGTGAACCAGCTTGGTGTTCTTTATTTCACATCGATAGCATTGCTTGGTTGTGCAGTTGCACATAATGCAGTATACTTTCTCCTTGAATACTGACTTCTCCATCTGATCTAGCTGCCAAAGGAACGGTAAAGCAAGCCAGCTCTCCTTAGTGTACTGGACTGTGATTCATAGCCCCACAATAAGGTTTTTAGCTGGTAAATGTAGTAAGCTGTGAAGATTTAACTTTAAATTACTTCACCTGCAATAAACAGTATTATCAGCTGTAAAGTCATAAGGTTGTTACAAGGTGCTTGCTTGTTTGTATTTTGCAAGGTATGCGGATGTATCTAGCTACCCCGACTAGTCCAATGTCATAACCAAGAATCAGCTTTTCAAAATAAGAGGACTCCGGGCTCCTGAATGGGCTTAAGATGAGGTAGGATCTAGAGCTGTCTATTACACACTGTATGGAGTCCCACAATAACTCTGAAGTTCCGCAGATCTTCAACACTATTTCACACATATAGGTATCACTCATGGAACAGAAAATCTGACTGTCATAGGGAAGGGAGAAAAAATCCCTATCAGAGTACTTATTCAATCTCCTAATGGGGCGATGATAGTTATAGGGACCTACATGTACACTTACTATGGCCTCCAAAATTGTATTAGCTACCCACACACATTTACTATCTGCTTAAAGCAGGTGGAAAACTTATTTGTTAAGCCTCATGGAATTTTGAATTACATGTGGAATTTCGCCGACATAACTGGGTTCAGACAGTTGTGCAACCTTCTGTGGGGTTTAACTTATAAGAGGTTTATTTAGCTAGGCACAGAGATGAAAGCCAGAAATATTAATTGCCAGCACCTGGCATATCTGCACTAAACTACTCATCACTCTTAATCGAGACTTAATCTACTAATTACACCATGAAATAAAAACTACTCAAGGGACACAACTTCCACAGCTAAATGAACAATACTAACCCTTACATGCACCTTTTACAGTCGTACCACAAAGAAGTATAAGACAAACTTAGAAAATGGTCAGAGGTCATGGCATATAACAGAAGAGGTCACTGAGATGGTGTCTGAAGATGAAGATGGAAATAAAGTAAAGAACCAGGTGGAAGTTCATGCTCAGGGTCTGCAGTCCACTGATTCACTGTCCCACTGCAACAGACACACTTCTGAAAGGAGCCCAGATGATCCTGTGCAGACTTTTGATAGGCTGACAGGGAGACAAGTAGGATGGAGAGGTTTCAATGTTTTACAAAGTTATTTCAGCCAATGACCTTTCATGTCACTTAAAACTGAAGAATATAGTCACAAGCAAAGAGAATGCAAATAGTTACATTGCACAAAATTAGAATAATGTAATAATAATAATAATACTTTATTGCTTAGTTAAAATAACCTTTGCAATCCACTTCATTATACAATAACATAAGCCCAAATAGATTGGCAACGTTTTTTGTGTAAAAAAAAAAAAAAATGATTTAATTAATTACTTTAAGAGGTTGCGATATTACCATAAGACTGTACTGATTCTTAAAATGACATTCTGTGCAATCAATAAAGTGCATTAAGTGACTAAAAGTGCAGCCTTTCAGGTTCGGAGTCCATTCTCCTTTCGCTCTTGCTAAAACATTTTCAAAATTCTATAAAAAATTTTTTTGCAAAGTTTTGGTGTGGGGTGCTTTCAAGTTCATTTAACCTCGCCCCTCAAGAACAGCCACCCAGCTAAGTCCATGATGATGATTTCAATTTTTTGACCCTTTCGTTATTCTTTTGTCGGCCTGCTCCATGAACCTGACTAAGGCGTAATTTAGCTCCGGGTTATGTGAGTTGAAACTTGCTAAAACTGCGGCTCTGCAGGATCTGATTTCCATTTTGTTCCAAATTTTCCTTAGGAGGGACCTTCTATCCTGCATCAGGCATGTGCATAAACAGAGAATATGGATTATATCTTCTCTGTGTTTCCCACAAAGGCGGCATAACTGCTGTGTTTGATCTCTTTTCCACTTCGGCAGATGACAAAGCAGGTTGAGTACTCCCAGTCTTAGTTTTAAGAAACGAAGTTTAGTATGTGCCGAGAATGGTAAAGTTAGGTACCCCTGAGAAGACAATTTGGAGTACGTGTTGAGGGTTAGCCATCCATGTGACCTTTTTGCGAGGCATGATTTGTCCTCTACTACAGAAAGTTTTTTCATGCTTATTTTTGCCAATCTTTTGAATTCGCCTTGGCTGATTTGCAAATCCCATGCTTCTGTTAGGTTCAAAGTTGCCAGGCCTTTGGCCCAGTATGCATGCCCCGACTGCCATTGGTTTGTATATATATTGGACCAAAGATATTGTGCCAGACTCCCGGCTTTTGATGACCTTAGTTTATGGCAGTTTATTAAAAAACTCATTAGTCTCGCCAGAGTTTGATTGCTGATGCGAAATTCTAGCCTGATCTGTGCTGATGAGGTGTTTTTTGGAAGCTTAAACACTGTTCTAAAATTTTTTGCAATAATTGTGTTCAAGTTGCCACTGTCCCGCCCCTTTAAAACCTCGCTTCCATATGATAGGGTGGGGATGACTTTTGCCTGAGCTGTCTGTAAAATTGGGGTGAATGTTGGTCCAAACAATTTCTTAAAGATGGAGCTGAGAGCAAAAGAAAGTGCTACTCCCTTTTTTTTCTGCTCTTCTAGCTGAGTTTTGTAGCCACCGTTGTTGTTAAAAAATACACCTAAATATTTTTGACAAGGTGCTTCTTCAATTCTCACCATATTTAAGAACCAAGCCGTCTTCCGGGGCTTGCCAGGACGCACCGCCAAGATTTTTGTTTTTTTGTTATTTATCTGGAGCTCATTCCGTATTGAATACTCAGCAGCTGCATCCATTAATCTTTGCAGACCTACTTTTGTGTTGCTTAAAAGGACCAAATCGTCTGCATATAAGATGCTTGACAAGCAAAAGCTGGCAAGTTTAGGAGCATGGGAGTTTATTTTATTTAGTGCCTCAGGAAGGTCTGATAGAAAAAGATTAAAAAGGGTGGGGGCCAAGACACATCCTTGTTTTAGGCCTCTAGATGTTGTTATTTGACGAGACAGTCTTGATCCGTCCCCAATTTTGATCCTGACCCAGGTGTCATGGTGCAGCATCTGTATGGCTCTTAATAGATCATTTGGTATGCCCAGACTGTTGAGTTTCTGCCAGAGCTTTGCCCTGTTGACATTGTCGAATGCGGCTTTATAATCGATAAATCCCATATAAAGAGATCCTTTGCTAGATTCTGCCTGATCTATCAAACATGACAGTGACAAGAGGTTGACTGCTGTCCCTGTATCTTTCATAAAGCCTGTTTGGTTTGGCGGAATTACTTGATTTTCCTCCGCCCAAACCCGTAGTGAATTCAACAGTATCCCAGCGAAATACTTTGCTTCATTGTCAATGAGTGCGACCAGTCTGTAGTTCGCAGGGGCTTGCTTGTTTCCTCCTTTAAAGATTGGCACCAGAATCGAGCCATGCCAAAGGGGTGGAATAATGTTCTTTTGTAAAATACAAGAGAACAAAGGAGCTAGCTTTGATGCCCAAAAAGCTGGATCCTCTTTATACAAAGCCGGGGGAATGCCTCCTGGGCCGGGGGCACCGTCTTGCCTGCCCTTTTTGATCAGTTTTACTATGTCCTCCTCCTGAATTGTTAGTATTTCAGTGCTGATTAAATGGGAGAGTCTTGGTGTTGTCCTGTTTGTTGGATGAGCGGGATCTGGATCGGTAAGAGGAGGGACTGTGATGTTGTTATTGGCCAGCCCAATGGACGAGTGAACTTCATTTCTTATTGCGTCCACCATATTTTCTCGTCCCTGTTCATTGGGTACTACTGAATGGGCACAAAAATGGCAATGCAGAAAAGAGCTCCACTCCGACTCCAAGATGTTTGAAGCTGCCACTTTTGTGGTTTTCCCGCCAATGCCATTAATGGTACGCCAGAACCTGGCCGAGTTGTTCGCTTTGATATCTTGGTATATTTTGGCCCAGAACGAATTCCAGTTTTCCCTTTGAAGTTCTCTTTTGATTTTCTTGAGATGGTTGCGTGCTGTTCTCAGCTTTATTAATGTTTCTGAGTCCGATGGCCTTTTTTTAAGTTTCCTCCATAGTTGATTCCCAGTTTTCTTTGCTGGTCGGAGTACTGTGCTTGAAAATGTTAAATTTTCCTTATCATGTGGTTTTCTTTGCCTGGTTTGTTTAGCAAACTTGGCTGTCAGTGCTGTTACAAACGTCGTCCAGTATGCTATTATATCCTTTGGGTCCCTACATCCTTGTTCGTAGGCTTGTTTGGCTGCGGTGGAGACCTCCTGTAAGTTTAGAGCCGTGCACTTTATACGTTTTAAATTCACTGTGTGGCTCTCGTGAATTTGTGCCCTTACTTCTTCATGCTGTTGTGAGCTGATGTTAATCAGAATTTCTTTGGGTCTATGATCGCTCCCCACGATGTTACCAAATCCAAAAATTGAAATGTGTTGTAAAAGACCGAGGTTAACAAAGGTATAATCAATCAAAGATGCCCCGGTTTTTGATAAGTATGAAGGGCTTGGAGGTTTGTCGGGATAGAATCGCCCATTTAGAGCCCTTAGCCCAAGATTTTCCAAGTTAATTTGTAAGGAACGACCCTTTAGATCTTCTTTTTGCCATGTGGGAGGGACTTGTGCTGGGATGGACCACCCATTTTCTTGAGCAAGGGTTACCTCACTGGCATGTGAATCTGACATAAGCCACATGTTAAAGTCGCCTGATAGGATGAAATCCGTGTTCTCCAGGCTTGACTTCATTCTCACTAAGGTCTCAATTAGTTCATCTGAAAAGGCTTGTCTAGCCGCCGAGTTTGGTCTAACATAGACATTTATTAAAGTTAATGCCCTAAGCTGCCCTTTGTTTGTTCTAAATTTAATTCCAACCATCTGCAGAGAAAGAGAATCATTTGCCAGGTCCCATGATATAATAGCATTCTTGATTGATATGAATATTGCTAAGCCACCGCTGCCTCTTCCAGTAGATTTCGTTTTCTGGGCTGGGATATGGTGGCTTTTGTAACCTTCGATTTCCTGTGGATCCGGTAGCCATGTTTCCTGTAGGAGTATGATATCAAACGTTTGTAAGTAAGCAATTATAGCTGAGTCCTCCATTTTCCTTGCTAGCCCGTTTATATTCCACGAGCAGATCCTTAACGGGCTGGTGTCATATCCCCGCTGGCGATGGTCTTGTCAGCGTAGTAGCCTGGTGGAGTTCAGAGCACCCGCAAGCCAGGACCATGAATCTGCATTGCTTACATCCCCTTTGAGTTTGATCTCTTCTCCTTGTTTTTTTGCGTTGTTTGCATCAGGAGGAGGAGTTTGGTTTCGGGCGCCCCTCAGGACGGAATATACCGCACTTTTTCCTATATTTGGGATTCCAAGGCCGTGTTGCTCCCACAAAGGATGTGGGTAGCCTGGATCTCTACCAGGTTGAATGAGAATACCCCATGAATTAAAGGCATCCGCTTGTTGCAGGATTTTGTCCGCTAACTCTTGCGTTCTCCAAATGACCTTTGTACTTTCGTTCGATTGTCCCGTGCTAGGAGCGATAAATTCTATAGAGATTATGTCCTGTGAAGTAATTGGATTTGATGGATCCAAGCCTTTCAGCAGTCGAATTATATTCCCTCGATTTAGTATGTCCCAGCTACCTTTTGATTTGTACTCCGGATAAAGGAGCGTGGCTGTGTTGTCACTGTAAGCCGAACCTGCTTGACTTTCTACTAGTCTCCCCTGACCAACAGCCGCGTAATGCAGGGCATCTCCTATTGTTTTTTGTAGTGGGCAGCCCAATTTTGCGTTCTGGGCCAGCAGAGGAAATAGACTGGTTTGTACGCTGGGGCTACTTGAGTTTTTTCCCCTGGTTTTTGTCAGCTCTTCATTCTTGCATGGCCCCTCCGACTGGTAAGGGCCTGTACGGCCTTTACTTGAAGTGAATTGAGGAGCCTGGCTATCTGAAGACTTTGAACAGGGTAAGTCCTGAGGGACACTAGGACTTGAGGCTATTGTCCTTTTTTTTTCCTTTGAGTTTAGAGAGAGCGTGCCTTTCAAGATGGTTAAGTCCTTTTGCTTGTTTCCCTCTATTGGGCCTGTGTTGACCTCATCGATCGTGGCTAGCTCCTTATTTTCAGCTCCATCCCATAAATCCGATTTGTTTTTTTGATCTCTTCCTGAGGTAAATAATTGAACCTCTATTTTGTCACCGGGATCGTCGATACCCAGTTGATTATCGAGGACTGTGCTTACTGGCCTTCTACAATTATTGAACAAGGGATAGAGACTCAGGCCCTTTCTCGCCCTGCTGATCTTGTTTCGACCCTTCCTTTTCCTTTGTCTTTTCCCATTGCCAGATTGATCTGCCATGGCCTGTTGTTGATGGGAAGGAGATGTGTTTGAAACTATAGAAACTTTGTCCTCCACTAGACGTTGTTGTTGTTTATTCTCTGGGCTCGCAATCGTGGCCTGTTGTTGATAGGAGGGAGAAGTATTGGAAGCTATAGAAACTTTGTCCTCCCCTAGACGTTGTTGTTGTTGTTTATTCTTTGGGCTCGCAATCGCTAAAGTAACCTTGGGTGGGAGAGAACGGTTTAACGCGTCCCTGCTCCCTCCTTGGCTATTTGTTTCCATATCATTATTTACTTGTGTCAGGTCTTGTCTTTTGCAGCTCGGGGATGATACCTTAAGGTATGCAAATCCTTTTAAGTCTGCCAGTAAGTTCCCCATCGTTTCAGGAAGGGATCCTAATTTCTCTATTATTGGTGAGCAGCCACAGCCTTTTTGTTGATACTCCCCATCTTCCTGTGCCCGTTTAATCAAGTTGTTCAAGTTCAGGATTCTCTCATCAATTTTGATTATATATGTAGCAAGTGTATCCAGAAGGCTGATCTGAATATCCATTTTATCAGCTTGGAAATTCATTGCATCCGCTGATCTTTGCAAGATTTCCAAAGCTGTTGTCCATGCTTTCTCTAGCCCAGGAGTTTCTTTTGGATCCTCTTTTGGGGGTAGCGGTGGTTGAGAATAAATAGGGAATTCCCTTGTATGTGGAAACATTAGGTTGTCCCATTCATTGGTGTTGAAAAGAGAGAGATTGCGCTCCACCGCGCTAGCACTCTCCAAAGCTTGGCTGCTATGCAAGAAGGTTTGCCCACTCACATTTTGAGGAGAGCTGTTTTCTGAAACTGTTTTTCCTTCCATCTCCAAAGCAGATAATGCTTGTAATGCTGGTAATATTGGAGTAAATATGTGTGTATGTTTGCTCCCCTCCAAGCTAACACCTGATGTAGGGCTTAGGACAGATTCTGATGTTAGTTCAGGATAGTTGCAACCCAGAGAAGACTTGGAGTGAATAGGAGTTTTAATTAGTAAATTGGTTCTTGAGGAGGAGCATTTTGTGCTTCCGACAAGTTCATCGGTATACTTCTTCGTAGGCTCTGACTGAGCTGATTGTGCTGATTCTACTGCTAATAAACCTGTGGGTTTAAAAAGGACTTTTCCCTGGGTAGGTCCAACAGGTGTCTCCAAATTTATCGACTCGGGATGGATAAGGCCTCCCTCTTCTAACGGGGGCAGTGCTAGGGTGTTGGTGCATGATCCTTGGGTTAGAGTTTCGCCACCGTTATTACATCCTCCAGTAGATCTCTTTATGATAGACACTATCGGGCTTAACGGAGCTGGGAGCCCCTTTAGTTTCATATTGCTTGAAAAAACAGCTGAGCCAGCGTCTTTCAAAAAGGCAAATTTAGACGTTATTTTCGGTTGTGAGTTTTTTGAAAAAGCTGCATCTAATCCTCCATCGCCCAAGGCCGCCATGCCTGAGTTACCGCCAGGAGTACTTGGCAATGAAATTAGAGACCTTATTGGTTCTTGGCTCGCAAACTCTAGGTTTTCTCTCCGTTTCCTTTTCTTTTGCGGGGCTAAAGATCTCTGTTTGCCTGATCTCATCCTTTGCCACTGACCAGTGGACCAACGGCCGGTTGCCTCGTTCTTCGTTCTGTTATTGTGAACTGGAGCCTACAGTCCAGACCTCAGTCAGAGTAAAGAATATAACTCTGAAAAATCCGTAGCTGAGTATCAAAAGCTATTTGAACTCCAACTCCAACCTCCGACCTCTCCGTTTCCTTGGCTCCCTGCCGTTGCACGGAGGTCTTTTGCTTCTAGTGAAGGTGAGGGTAAGGGTAGGATTAAGGCTATGATGGTAAGAGCGATGCCGGTGATGGAGATAGCAGCAGTGGCAGCGTAGGGGTATTTATGGCTCTCTCCCGTTACCCAGAGGTCTTTACACAGAGATCTTCTGCTTCTGCTTCTAGTGCAGGTGAAGGTGAGGGTAAAGACGATGATGATAAAGGCGATGGCTGTGGTGAAAATGACATCAATGGCAGCGTAGGTGTATTTGTCTGGGGGGAGTTACAGAGCAGTTTAACCCCCACTCCGGCTCAGGCAATGGCTCCTGCTCCACTGCTCTGCTCCTCAGTTCATGCGCGCGCGCTCGTCCTGCCAGTCATAAGATATGCTTCGTGCTGTTGTCAAAAATGGGTATTAACTATGTTGGCTATTATCCAAATTGATGGTACTAGTAGTGCTAATTTTTTTTATGTTTTATATATATATATATATATTTTTTTTTATTTTGCTAATTTTACCAGCCTTGAAAGTAATTGTTGTGACTCCAGCGAGAACTAAGCGTGACTCGGAGGTTGTAAAATTAGAATAATATAAAATACTAAATATTTTCAAAGCACATTTGTACACAAGATTTAGTTATATTCTTGATCATTATTCCAATGCTTTTAAGTTCGATTTTTCAGTAAAAATCTTAAGCAAGGATTTTGCTTGTGTATTCAACTGGCTTCAGCACTTTTTCCTGAAGGCTTCCTTGTCCACCAAATGATCTTACCCATGCAACCCTCACACAGAGTTTCTAATATGAAGAGTTTTTACATTAATCCACTGGTATAATTTCCCTGAATCATTATCTGGATTGTATGTGGCTTCCTGCAACAGGAATCCTTCCGTTCAATTTAACTTTTTCATGCCTGACTTCAGACATTTTTGGCCGCAAATATGATACATTTTGGACATTTATTCTATTTATAAACATTATTTCTTGAAAGAAACTTTGCTGAAAATGTATCAACTATGATTCTCTTAATTGTTTGATGATAATCTAAACATGAGAGGATTTCTTTTGCATGCGTTTCTTAAGATGGACTTGATCATTTCTCCTTCCCCAACTCCTCTGCTATACAATCAAACTCAGGTGACCACTCCATAACTCCTATTCCCTTGAGGAGTTTCCCATCATTTATCCAAAGCATACTACGACCCTGCTTTTGGGCTAATCAGGTCGGCACTTTTATCGTCAAAGTTTCTTTAAGTTTGCTATTTGGGATCGTTAGATCAAGAGAATTTATTTTGTCCTTTATTACGTATCTAGGTTTTGGTTTCAGATCACAGCATCTAAGACTTCTCAATGAGAATACCCTTTACTCTTTTCCAGGTACTTCTTGCTTGTTTTCCTTCCTGCTTTCCCATCCAGGCCTAGCAGCAGCCCTATATACGCTTCTGTTTATTTGACAGTCTCACTGTCCTAATCACCTTATTTTGAGTACTTGCTTGCAGGCATGATGTTCTCTCTCCAAAGCTTTTTAGCAGAACAAGTACTTTTAGAATTTTTCCATCCTTCATGTCAATTTTATTCAAAGATGTCGTGACTCTGATTGGTGAGAGTAGAGGTAAAGACTCTTCCATTCTAATGTTCCTCCAAAATATCAAATGAAGAAGATTGTTGCAATAATATTGTGATGTCAAGAATATCATGGACTTTAATACCACCGGCAAGAATATCGCTTTTTTTCCTATGTATTTCTTCTATGAGATTGTTTCTTAAAGTGCATATTGAATTCAAATTTTTTGGAGTTTATGTGTATTGCTGGTGAGTATTTTATGTTTCTTTTACAGGTCTCGTGTATACCTTCAGTGATATTGCTATTTTGATGCTTTTTATTTCAAGGAAGAAAAATTGGTTACTTTGTAACAAATGTTATTTTTAATTTCCTGGACTGTTTTTTATTTTATTTTAATGTTTTTGGGTTTTTGATGGTTTGCATGGATTGTTATATTTTGTTTGAATTTTAATGTTTTAATCTAATATTTATGTATGTTTTGGGGATTTACATTTTTTATTTATGGATTGTTTTTGCCTTGTCATGGAGTTTTACCTCTTCAGCTAAGAAATTGTAAGTAACTTAATTTTAATATTGAAGGATCATATATGTTATTGTATAGAGTTGCCATTTGGTTTATTTATTGTATTTGTATTTATTATTATAATTGCAGCATTATTACTGTTCAGTTTTTATGAATACTTCTGTAGGTTATTTTTAATTTAAAATGAAATAGTGAAAATATTTAAAATTATTAAATAATGTAGAATAATAAATAAAATGATTAGTTGTGTCATACGGCATGTACTTTATCAAGTAAAACTGTGCATTTGTTTGACAACATAAACATAAAAAGTTTCAAGCTTGAACAATCTATTGCCAATACATAGGGGTTACCTACTCAGCTGAGGAGAATATTTTCCTTAACACCAAAGATGTCTTCTGTTAGTAGGTGAGTAGGGGTCTTTGGGTGCACAAATAAATCTACTCCAGTGATCCATGAAATAAGAACCCAACCTAGAGTGTTGCGTGCACCATGTCGTACGGCTTGTAATTTCTCAAGTAAAACTGTGCGTTTGTTGGACAACATAAATATTGGACTGCTGCCAGACCGATTCTGAGAACCCCTCAGGATACGTTGGCATATGGTCCTGCTAGCTCTTAGTGCACCACCTGCATCCATAACCTTACAGTGTAACAAATGGATTTGCAACCTTAGAACATGACAAGGCTGACTCCCCAAGGAAATTGTGGTAAGATCCAGAACCCTTTCCTCAGTCTCTTATGCATACCCAAAGAGCTACACAAGAAATGCACAGTAAAGAGTTTTGATATTTATTGAAGCATTGTGATTCTTGAGTAAAATACTTGTTCTGCAATGACTGATAGAAGGAAACAGAACAATGTGATTAACATTATGAAACTTGTGAAAAAGATGAATAATTCAACCATTATTTTGATTACAAAAAGTATATGCTTGCATATAAGTATAGTAATGTACTGTATACCTACCTAGTGCATTTTACTCTATCATGTTTAAGGTGAGTGGATCTGCCAAATCCCTGTTGGGTGTTCTAACTTCACATTACCTGTGGGTAATTGTCAGCAAGCTTCCAGTTTTGGTATAGAGTTGAACAACATCCCTTGCATCAGGAATCAGCTGAGCTGGACTGACCTCTCAGTGCCAACAAAATGCTCCTCTGATTAAACAAATGCTGGATGTCATACATATAATAACATCCTCCATGTTGGCATGGCAAAGCTTTGTCACCGTACGGCCAAAAACAAATAGCAACATCTTGGGTGCTAAACTTAGCCCACGTACAGAATGTTAAAGGTGTTCTGATAGAGTGCCCAAGAAGTTGTGTTGTATGTAAAACTGAGTTCGCAGAATGTTATCCTGTGTGTGTACGCAAATGAAGGCGTGTTAAATGTCACCGTGTTTAGGGGGAGAAGGCATCTGCGATCAAACAGTCATTAGCCTAAATACCTTCCTATTTGACCTTAACCTGGTCCAGATCTGTGATAGTCGTACCATCAATTTGGGATCGACCTTAGATCTAATCACCTCCAAGGCCAATACCATTCAGCTTGAATCTATTGTCCTATGTGACTGGACAGATCATCATGGCATCACCTTCTGCATAACAAAGGCAATGTCCTCTAGAAAGGCACTCATTAAAAAACCTAGTCATAGGAAAAGGAACATTAGAAACATAAACCTGCACAAACTAACATCTATTAGCAACCTCATGCTAACCTCTCCAGAAGACATGTCAGATGCCCAGAGCCTTACGGATCATCTTTACAATTCAATGACAAACATTTTAGATGATATGGCACCTCTCCAGCTAAAAATAGTATCCACCAAAGACTCTAAGCCATGGATCAATGGCAGCCTAAACACAGATAGACGCAATCTAAGACTAGCTGAGCGCTCATAGAGAATCTTCCCCACTCTCGATCACCTCAAGCACCTACGAGCACAGAAAAGTATCTACAACAAACAAATTTGTAGCGCTGAAACTAACTTGTTCAGGAATCTGTCAACGCCAGGAACCAAGCTAACAAATTGTTTGAACTTGTCAAATCACAATCTATGTGGATCTATCTTGCTACCTAATGGCGAAGAACTGGTGTCCTTCGCCCATGGAAAGATGGGAAAGTTGAAAGTGACTTACGTTCTGAATTGTGGGGCTGTTCGTCACTATGGTTTGATACATTTTGTGATCCGCTAAGTCCCCCATCAGGAGTTTGCCTTCTAGAGGGCTGAACTCGAGCAGGACTTTTAAGCCCTTAATGTAAGTGTGAGGGCATGCCGTAGTTGTAAGTATTTATAAAACTGGGAGTGGGGCATGGACTACTCCTTTTAAAGGTCCTGAAAGGATTTCAGGATGTGGACCTTCATGACTTGTTCTAAGGTTGAAATTCCGATCCGATCCCAGCCACCGAACCCCTGAAGGTCCGCTACTTGCGGGAGTAGGCAATTTCGCCACAGCGGGGTCTCGCGTGTAAGACGTCCCCACCAATCGAAAAGGTGAAGAGTCTGCTGCCAAGTCATGATCACTACCTGTGTTGCTCTGGGAAGGCCTTTAGGGACCATTCCACCGGATCACTGACATAACATCGACACTCAAAATATCGACCTACAAAATTATCGAAACACAAATATCGATAACATGAATATCGATACTCTATACTCATTAAAAAAAATACACAAATATCGACACAAAATTATCGACAAACATCAACATCGATATCACTAATATCGATCAAAAAATATTGTCATAACTAATATCGAAAACATTATATAAACATACAAAATAATACAAATATTAATAACAAAAATATAGATCACACTATTATTACCCCAAACAAAAATATCGAGACCTTAAAAATATTCTTAATAACATAATATATAACAAAGATAAATAAACAATATCACAAACACACACAACATATTAAATAAATACATTTAACATTAAATACATTATAATTCACTAAAATAACTTTAACATATTTAAACTCACCAAATATATTATACTTACAAACACTATATATGAAATAAATATTTTTTATTATACATGCAATGAAAAATAAAATACAAATAATATACTATTACACTTTTAAATAAAGTAAAAATAAAAAACATTCAACTGAAAATTAATTTGCGTTTCCCATATAAGGAAAAAACTGCCAAATTAATTGAAAACATTAGTAACAACCAATGAAAAATACCTACAAGTGAAATAACCCAATAATATTGAAAGCACAATTAAACAAACACTATATAAACAAAATAAAATGTAACATTATTTTAGGCCTCAACAACAAAACCAAGAATAATGGGAATCTCTGCAGATTTGCTTCTGCAACACTGGACTTCATCATTGAAAGCTCTGAATACAACTTCAAAAAGTAAGTTAAATATCAATTTAATGTTGCAACTGCATATAAAAATTGTAAAGCACTTTTTATAATAAGTAAATAATGAATGTATATTTTTTATGATATCTCCTCTACAGAAACTTCAACACATACTCCACTACCTTCAAACATCATCCAAAAACCACCTTGCCAAAAAAGTAAGTATAATTCTCAATTAAACTAATAAAACAAGTAAAATTCCCAACCTAAATCGCCAACAAACCACACAAACCCCAAAATTAAATAGATGCTGTTAAACGTATTCATTAAAATTTAAACTTTTCTTCTGCAGGAAATCAAAAGAAACACTGAAGGCAAGCACCAACAGAAAAACCTCAGCGTCAAAAAAGATTCAACATATTCAAACATTTAAGTATATGCAGCATCAAGTAACTCCTATTCAAGAGTACTTTTAAAACTGGACAGATCACAGCAGCTGGGGTACCTTTCAAATAGCATGACAAGTTTTCGTAAGATGCATTACATATGTCATAAATCAAAACTTCCCTGCAAACTACGAAATGTCCCAAGGTACTCCCCAATCCGACATCGGTACTTGAAAGATAAGATCCATGACTCACGTACATACTCATCTCCTAATGCTTCATGTCTGCCCACTTGATGGTCTTGTAAGTAATAATGGAAGTGAAATGCAAAAGTTAGCAGAGATATAAATCCATGGATTATCCAATGCACAGAAGGCGTTTCAGCAACAGTGAATGGCAGTTTCTTCAGCCTCTCTATGTGTATCATGGTATAGGTTGTGTCTTTCTTTGCCATGACTGTTTGTTCTTTGGTGACATTGTAAGGCAAAAACAAGCTGGGGGCATTAGGGTGTCACCATGGAACGCAACCAGCTCGAAGTGTCTGCAGAGTCCAACTTAGTAGCATTATAGCTCTAAGCTACGACTGCCCATGTTGTAAAGAAGACATGTCACTCTGAGTGATGTCAATTGCAGATGACACTATGTTAATCAGAGAGTAAATTCTGGTGAAAAGGGTAGTCATACAATTATCTACTACTGCCAGAACCCTTTCTACGTTTGCCCAGTAAGTTTCATGCAAGTCTCAGCAACTTCCTGCTGTGAAATTTTCCAGACTTCATAGTATATTGCATACAGAAAGCACTTTGATGTGGTCTTTGAGGACCTTGTAGAAAGTCCTGTAATCCCATGTGATCAAAAAGAAGGGACAAGTGATGTTAACCTGAGACAATGTTGAGGTTTTTTCCAATCAAGACATAACTTCCCAACATCTGATGGTAGCAAACTGCCACATTAATCATCCCTCTTGATTGGTGTCTGAAGAATTTTATGAGCCAATACGAAGCTTGATGTCTAAGGTTACCACTGTGTAATTTGTGAATCATTGCCATTTCGCAAACCTTGTAAATATGGGAATGTTTAGAGTGTTTCAGTCTTTTATCATAGCCAAGCCAAGACAGGATGATTGCTGTACAGTTTTGTTCAGGAAAATCATTTGCTGTTGTATAAGGCATGCTCTAAATAAAGCCAGGTGTCCCTGAACCTGCCAATCTTTACTCCCTCAAATGGATTCTAAATCCACATTGCCTTTCCAAAAGTCAAACGTTTGTATGGACAACTGGGAAATGAAGGGTGAAGAATGCGTTAGCTTACTGCGAGTGAACATAGTTTTCTGAGTCAGTGAGGGTGGTCATTTGTAAAAATAAGACTCTGGGTCAGTTGTATTATGATTTGATAAATATGCAAACTTCTGTGCAAATGCATTTGAGTTACCCTTCGGTGGTGCAGGAAAGTGTTCCCATTGTGTGTAGTGTAATTAAATACTGTATGTGGAGTATTTGCTTTAAGCAGGAAATGGTGACCACAATGGTGAAAACCGAATATTTAATCATAATTTGCTGTGCCCTCATATATCTCATTTTCATAAAAAAATGCGGAATGTTGCAGATCATCTAATATTTCATGCACTGTGGCAATGTCCCAATCATCAGAGATAGTACTAGGGGTGATGAAATCATGCAGAGAAATTTAAAATACATATGGAATTTGAATCAATTCAGTGGGTCCACATATATCGTAGGATACCTTATCCCAAACAATTCATTCAGAAACAGGAACAGCAGTAATGTTCACTAAGGAAAGGTCTCGTCGCACTTTCTGTGATGAAATTCACCAGTTCAACAGCAGAGCATTCTGGGAGATAATGTTCATTAAGAATCAAGAAAAAAAACAAAAGCAACCCAAAGAAAAGGGGAAAGTGACAAAATTATAATCCCAATGTATATCCATGGTGGGATGAAAATATGTCTTGTTCAGCCAAATGTAAAATTCACACAATCTAACTTGGGGTGGTAGTGGTGGGTCAGATAAATCCGAAGACAAGTCATAATAGTCAATAAAATAGTCGGAGGCTGTTTGATCTATTTTTGGCAGTTCTGGATGCTTTGGCACTCATATGGTGGTATGTTGCAGTAAACACCTTCTTTGTCTGTTTGCCAAATTGAAATCTGTGTTTCTGTGCATGATATTTGTAAAGGGGTTGTTATTGTAAAAGAAAGAAGTGATGATTCAGTGTTAGCTGTCCCCTGGAGGGGAGAATAGGCTTCATCATTGATCAAAGCTTCCATCTGGACTTCCTGTAGGGTAGTGAGAGGAGGCAGGTAACTACCTAGGAGCCATCTTCGCCTATTGTGTAGAACCAGCCACATAGTGTGGTTTGACAAGATATATTAACATAAATCTCTTGTTTTTACAGCCAGCAAGGGGTGGTAAAAGTATAGTTCTCGTATCTTCAATGGCCAGGACAGGTACAGACATTCTGTGAGATGGCCCAAATTATTTCTTGTCACTATCTTCTCCCAGACTAGTTTGCCAATTTGGGGATCCAACATGATTTGCTGGTGTTTCCTTCACTTCACTAGTGGTGTAACGTTTCTGCTGGATGTGGCTCTGAGCTTCTCAAAACCTGTTTAAAACCTGTAAAACATCCAAACGTGATGTCAAATGGTGCTTCAGCCACCACTGTACTGAGACTATTGAGGTCTGGTACCCACATCTTAAACCCAAACAAATTCATAGGGAGTCTGACCAGCCAATGAATTTCTAGGGACATTGTTTACGGCTCTCTGTACCGCATATAGGTGACAAACCCAACTGCGACCTGAACCTAATACCCATGCTGTTAAAGAATGCTTTAAGTCCTGGTTTTTCCTTTCCACTACAGCATTTCTCTCAGGATGGTGAGGGAGGAAAACTGCAAAGTCACACCCAGTTTTGCCATGGTGTCTCTGTAACCTTTAAATGCGAATGCTGGACTCTGGTCCTAATGGAATGTGGCTACAGCGGATGTCCCAATAAAGATTTGAAAATCTTTTATAACAGTTCGAGTGTCAGCTAGTCGCTGTGGTGAAACCCATAGAAATCAAGAGCAGGAATCCACTGCTACCGAGATGTATTTGTAAGCCCCGTCTGATTGTAAAGGGCCACAGTGGCCCAGATAAACACAAGCAAGAGACTTGTCTGTGACCAATAGAGGTGTCTTTGGTGGACGTGACACGGTGGAACCCTTCATCTGCTAGCAGATGTCACATTTAAGACAAAGTCCTTGGTCTGTTTGTAGAGAGCTGGCCACCAATAGCGTTGCTGCAATAATGAAAATGTGCAGATGTCAGGCATTCATGAGCTGCTAAAATCAATCCCAATCTGCGGTCTGAATTGGTATTACTCTATCCCTCACTCCAGGAATCTGAGCAAATGGAATATTTTGCACACTTAACTGATAGTAGTATTTTGCAGGAAAGTCTTTGGGCAGGTGGTTGCCATAGCGTACAGCATTGACAGCTACTATGATGTCTCCATCTCTCCTTGTGCTAGAACGAGTAATTACAGAGCCTGCAGCCGTTTGCACATTTGCCTTTGTGACTTCATCAGCCAATGGAATTCCCTACAATGTGTATTCCTAAACGCTGATGACTAAGAATGTGTATTTCTTTGGAAAACACTCTTTAAGCTTTGCCACCTGTCTCCAAAGCTGTTTGCGCTGTATGGTGTACCCTTTTGAATCTCTGAATCCCTTCTGGCTTCAGTACTGTAAGTACTTGTTTTAAGACTGGACACAATAATAAGAATCACACACAATCATTTTGGGGTTTCCGGTATCTGTATTCTCCAGTGCCAGAAATAGAGCCCTAAGTTTTGCCAGCTGTGCAATCACTTAGTGACTGTGTGTAGGTCTCGTAAGGGTGGACTTCACCATCCTCAATCTTACCCTTACCAGCAGTGCACGCTGCTGAGTATTGGTGTTTTGTCTCCATGGCAGGCTGTACAGAACCATCAGTGTAGATGATTTAATCATACTGATCAAGAGGCATGACTTATTAGGCAGGGGAAATACATTTTTCTTTTTGCAGGTATGCTTGTGTTTGTAATATAGATTAAAATATGCAACCTACATCTGTTGCAATGAGAGAGTTAGCCCACTGTATCCATCATGGTTGTAAAGCCTACGCGTTAGGAATGCTGGTCTATGCGACTGCCTCTAGGACTGGAACCGGAGTCACAACAATAATTTGTTTCCCCTGAGCAAAGGATCTTTTTCTTACTACAGCAATCTGTACCACCATCAGAATCTTTTCTGTTGGTGCAAAATGCTTCTCAGCATTAGCAATTTATGTGCAATTGATTGAGTGTCACCTTCATTGAATGTAACATAGGTATATCCGGATGCACCTGCAATGATACAGATCACCAGCTTTGTGGTGTTTACACATGTGTGTAAGTGTGTTGAGCTAGCATGTCAACTTGCACTGAACACCAGAGCTGTGTGTGTTAAGTTGTTCAATGTGTGCTTTGAAAGTCTGAGCGTATTAAGTAGTAGAATGGTTTTACCGATTCTGTGTAATCGGGAATGTAAGTTCTGTCAAAATTCAGGGTGTTTGGTGGTTGTATAAGCGCACTCTCTTCAAAGAAATGTGTTGCTAGGCTTTTGCCTTCACTTGACTGCTCGTATCCTAAAAATAGGACATTGAGGTGGGATATTTTAGATTTTTTTAAATTGTATTTTTAGTCCATGTGAGCAAATCCCAATGTTATGTGTAGCGCTCCCAGTTTTATGGAATTTATTTTATTGACATTTCCATCCGTATCTATCCATATTTATTTTTTGCTATTTTTATGTGTATTTATCCATTTTTATTTCAGATTTTCTAAAACAAATAAGCAAAAATAGTACATTTCCACATTTATTTACATGATAAATGTAAACTCTTATCTGAATGTATGAGAAATTTCAATAATATGAAGACTCACACATGAAAAATTAATACAGGTTTATGAAAAAAATATGAACATTTTAGCATCAAACTTTTGCAAATCAACTGGAGTTTAAGCATCATTATTATAATATTTTTTATTTTTTAACAACTTACCTGTCAACTTACACAGCTAGTGGGTAGACAGTCATGACAGGCAGTATTAAAAATCACTCACAAAAGAGACTGATTTCCATTTTTATCCACATTTAAGAATAAATGCAGACTGAAAATAAAATGGTTTTCTGTCTGAATTATTTGTAAAAATCAGTAAAAAGGGAAAACAAGGAGCCTTAATTATGTGATCCACCCTTGTCAAGCGTGTTGAAAGGTCATCATCCATTAGATAGATGTCATTGACATAGGCCAATGTCTGGCCATCAAATTATTGCACAAGTTCTGTCACCTGGCTGTTATTATACCCTTGAGGCAAACAACAGTACTGCTTTTGAGACCCGTGTGTGCTAAATGTGGTCAAATACCTACTGTCAGATTTTATGTTTTGGTAGAAATATTTATTTGAGATGTCTAGAATTGTTTTGTATTGTTCCCCACTGTGAGAATTTGGCCTGATATATGCTGTCTACAAGTCATAGTGGGCACCTTGTATCAGTCCAAACAACCCCTTATGGTGATAGGTTAAAGACAACCTTTATTGAAAGCTATCCTAGTGGTAGCTATGGAGAGCAGCCTTCAGGCTAAGTCTTGAAGGAATGTAAAGCAGCTTGTTTTACCAGTCTATAATATCTTGAATGATCAAATGAAAGGACAATGACACCAGGTATATATTTAAAATATATGTATTTAAGATAAAACACACCCCTCTAGTCTCTTTATGAGGCTGGAGTTCGAAGAATTTAAGTTACAAGTCAGTATTCAACAGTAAAAGCACAAATACACGTTTGGGCCCTAGGGGCGTACAAAACCATATACCAATAAAGTGATATAAGAACCACGACTGAACTAGACACAAGGCCTAGAGCCTGTAGAAGTGCTTGGACCACAAGGTACCACCCAAGGTAGTGACACAAGGGACCCACGGGAGACGCATGCAGTGTGAGAATACAGCCGCGAATCGCCGTTAACTTCTATGGGGAAAGTCGCGGTTGGAAATTACGAGTTTAAGGACACTTAGAGGACGGCGACAAGCTAACCCTTTTGGACTTAGAGGTGTCTAGGGCCAACACCCACGGGAGCACCGGAGTACTCGAGTTACCTCACCCAGGGAAGCCGGGTGCATAGGTGTCAAATGGTGTCGGGTCGCGGCGTCGTTTTCAATGGAAGCTGGCAAAGAAGTGCTGCTGCCGTGAAGAGGAGAAGTGTCCAAAGAGATCCAAGCCTGGATTGAGGATGGAAGAAACCTGAAAGCAGAGGGGACAGAGTCTGGGTCACTTACCAGTGACCAGGGGCACGATAGTCCAATGCCCACAGATGTCGGGTGCTTCAGGTGAGTTGACGGGTGTCTTGACTCTTCAGCCACGAGGTCCAGGATGCATCGACGACAACCAGGAGCTGGATTCGAGCTGTCCCACAAAGTCTGTTGAGTGCTGCGGTGTCAGCGACCAGATTGGACCCAACAAGTCTTGGCAACGGCAAGTCACGTGAAAATAGAACAAGCATTGGCATAGCCAATAGGTCTCGCTTTTGGGACCTTATAAGTATTTAGTTAAGCAGCACAATATCCTTAGTGCAACAACATTATCTGTTGCATGGTTAAACACTTATAAGGCCCCAAAGGCGAGACCTATTGGCTATGTCAATGCTTGTCCTATTTTCCCCTATTTCCTGCGACAGGTGTAGCAGCTAACTTCAGGGATTTAGGGATAATACGGGTTCTCGGCCTGTCTGACCAGTTGGATCCTGATAAAGTGTTGCCACCCATATGTAGCAGGTAATTTAAAAACTCCCCATTCCTTCTTAAGTATTATAGATTCCGATGGTGCTTATAGGAAGTATTAGTGTGAAATACCACCCTACCTGATGCTACCATGAAGGATTTACCACTAAAAATGGGGATGACTCTATGCGTATGTGACTAATTCCAATAGCCTGCGACCTGAAAGGAAAAATTGTTATTGAAACAATTATTTCTTAAACAATTCAATTACCTTTCAATTATACTTAATGGTTGGTGTTATAATGAGAAGACAGAAGAGAGGCCATATTGTTCAATAAGCTCTACTGATTGTTGTCAGGAACGATGTCCTGTTTGGTTCTCAACTTATTGTGTGCATAGATGGGGAAATGTTTTTAAAATAAAAAAGTTACTTTGGGGAGTGCGTGTGTGGAAGTCCAGCCTGTTAGCGGTCCCTTACAAGTCTGACGGATGAAAGTTACTGCCCCGCTCGATTACAGGTTTTAATGGGTGCAGGAACGAACTTGGCAAAAGCAAATGTGTTTCCAAACACTAGCCTGGAAACGGAAACGCAATCAGGGAAATCATGCAGAACCTGTAGTTACTGTGTCAAATTCTGCATGCGGTACCCAGTTTCCAGTCGATTACCAAGAGGAAGATACTGTCTACATATTTCATCCATGTCAGGCGTAAACGTATGATTCAACATGCTTATCTAGTAGTTATCTATGATAAGTAAGTTGGTGGTGTGGAAATGGGTTTTGTCTGAAGAGGGTGAGCTCTGATTGGCTGGTGTACTTGTGTTGAGATGACAAAGGAGCCATTGTGGAACGTTGAACTCCAGTCAGAAGGGGAGAGAGAGCAGTTGACATGTGGAGGTTTCTCTGAGAGCTGATGATGAAAGTAATATTTCAAGACAAGGTTTGCTTAAAAGAGCACTACCCTGGGAAGCCTCCTCTCGGTTCTTTACGGCTGCCATTAAGAGCCTCTCAGTTATGCACAACACATCTAGACCTCAATTTATTTGACTTATTTGCACAAAGTTTAGGCAATTGTTTCTGAGAGCAAGTAAAGTATTCTTTGGGGCTGCTATGACTGTTGGTATTGTCCTTGTGCAGGTTCTCACATGGCTGTTGCTCGGTTGTTACATGTACAGGTAAGCTTTTACAGATAAATAGCCCTAAGAGCTCATAGTGCGCATATGTACATTCAGTAAACAAGCGGCCGCGAAAGTGAAAGTGATCGCGCTCTCGATCAAACATCAAAGCGGCCGTGCGGCCACGAAAGTGAAAGTAATCGCGGTCAAGCTTGGCACGCGTGCCCGCGCACATGCACTGTAGCTCTAGGCTGGCCTGGTAGCACTTTTTGGAGCCCTCTCAATAAGTCTCGCCAGAACAGCGCATGCGCTGGGTCAGGCGAGACCTAAAAAGGACGTTGGTGCAGAACAGCAAGGTCTGGGGGACTTACCCAGCGAGGGAAAGTCAGGGCACATCTGGAGCAACCAGGAAAGCTCAATCAGAAGAGGAGTTTTCCTTCGAGGGGACCCACTAGCCAAAGGGCTAGCGATCGTGAAGGAGCCTTGAGCGGTCGTACTTGAAACTGGCCCACGGGTCACTTGTGGAGTGGAGGCCAGAGATCTTGGGTGCAGGAGGTGCCCAAGGCTGGGGCTACTCGGAGCCCAAAGGAAAACTTTGAGGAGGACCAAGAAGATGATGGAGCTGCAAATTTCACGGAGTCTAGTGGTCACGGTTCCACGTAACCCATGATAGTCATGGGCCTCAGCTTTGCTGTGGACTCAGGGTTGCCTCGGAGAAGTCTGGAAATCCACCTCTGGTGATGCAAAGACTTCAGCGTCCGGCGGGAGCTTCAGCGTTGCAGACCGGACAGTTGCTTCTTTGGTGCCTGCCAAGCAGGGGAGTCACTCCTTGACCCCAAGGGAGATTTCTTCAGTCTTCTAGCAAAAATAGAAAATCGAAGGTCCAGGATATATGTTGTAGAGTTTCGTCCAGGGTAATCTAAAGTCTCAAGGACTGGGTTCCCATACTTATACTAAGTTTGGGGGTTGGACATACTCTAGGGACCCACCTATGGGAGGGTTTGGAAAGAGGGGTGGTTACACCCATTTCCTTTGTCCAGTTTCATGCCAGAGCAGGGGCAGGTAGCCACCGCAACCGGTTTGAACTGGTCTATGCACAGGGACACCAAGTGTGCCCCCAGTGCAGGACTTTAAAGCACCAGAGAGCGCTCCCACCCAGCCCCAATACACATCTGCCTGTCTGGGGAGGTGGCTACACCTCCCTAGGACAGGAAACCTATTGTCCCGGCCTCCCCTGCCGGAGTTTTGGTCAGCAGCAGGAGGGCAGACCCATGTCTGTGGCCTCCATTTTGTGATGCCAGTGCTTTAGAAAGTCTTTACCGGGAAGACCAGTGTGAACAAGTCTCTCCCTCTAGAAGGGTGGAATGCTACCCCCGCCGCCAGAACTGGCGGGGGGCGGGGTAGTATTCCAAAGTGTTTGACACCAAATATGACATGTTTCCATGCAGCCAGTCCAAAGTTAGCATTTACCAGGAGGTTATAATGCACTTAAGAGTATATGGTCAGGCTGCACCACAAACAGCATCAGAGGAGGTACTCCGAACACTGCAGGGTGGCTCTGCTCATGCAGGGGCACCCTCTCACATAAAAACCAAGCACTCTGCCTTCAGGATTGTTAAGGCCTGCATAGGAGTGACTTATAGGTTTTATATGTGTGTGCAATGGTAGTGAAATAGCTAGCCTATTCCACAGTAAGGGCACCAGCTTACCCAGGCTGCAGTAGCAGACCTGTGGTGTCATTTTGGAGTGCTTCCCAGGGGTGGCATAATACATGCTTCAGCCCCTGGTAGGCCTCTGAGGTACCTATGCCCTAGGTACATAGTATACCAAATACTAGGGGCTTATAAGGCACTCCAGAATCCAATTAGAGATGTACCTAATGTACATGGAAACCATTTTAGAGAGGAAGCAGCTACACTGGGGTCCTGATTAGCGGGGCCACAGCCAGACTAAGGTCGAAAAACAGTGAAACACCAGCAAAAAGTGGGGGTACCCATGTGAAGCAGATCCTACTCTCCTTCACCCACTATGTTGTTCATTAGTGCAGGGCTATGCATGTTTTGTGCAGCAAATGTACGTGTAGTTTGTTCAGATGTCTTAATCTAATACCAGATGATATGAATGGTCAGGTTTAAATACTGGAAACAAAAGATTATTCATAGGGGAGGAGCACATTTCTATTATACTGTGGTATTCAAATTGTGTGAGTATCACTCTAACTTGTTTTTTAGCCTCATATTTAATTGGTATCGTCTTTGAGGTTGTGGGGTTGACCTCACTGGTATAATGTGATAAGGGGAACTATCATCCCACTGCACATGGCTATATTATAATGCAGGAGCTGATACTAAAGCCTACTTCCTGGTGTATGAATTGTTCACAGTCTCTGGGTTCAGGTTGGGAAAATCAGGTAAAATTACCATTTCTACCTTTGGGCAATCCATCACAAATTCAGGTGGCCAATCCTTTTCAGCCAAGAGAATTTGTCATTCGTAGACGAATGACAAGATTTCCCAAAAGAAACCATTAACGTATCTTGGTATATCCATTCCAATTGGAGTTGCATATTGTATAATCGATGTGGGACACTCACTCTCGTGTCTGGTGTTTCTACCTGGACATAGTCACTCAACGCTACTGCTACCAGACAATCCATCAGATTCTAGCAAACTGTTGTGAATTCTGTCATACTGTCCAGCATGGTCAGAGCCCATTCCCGGCTCAGAAGCAGTGTCCTCAAGATTCGAGGCATGCTTCACTTTTATGCCAGTCACCTTCTTCTTTTTGAATTGATGTTTGGACTGTTCAGGTTTATCTTCCTTTTTTTAGAATGTAGTCAGAAGAGCATTGTGAGTCCTTCTTCTGTTTCAGGTACCATCGTCCTCTCTGATCGTTTTTTGGATGACTCCTGAAAGGAATGAGATGAACGTGTATCAGTATCCATTTTAATATTATCACAGTTATGCAGATTATAGTGCGTTTCAGTGGCCCCCTGTTGAGGAGATCCACCACATGAATTAGTATTTTCTTTAATTTGTAATTTAGGAGGTCTTGGTCACTATTATCTCTGCCTATGGATGCATAGGTTAATTTTAGGTAACTCATACTAACAATGCTGCTGCTTCCCCTTTAATGTTACTCAACATTATGGCAGATAATGCTGTAAAATTGCCCATCAATTTCATCCCCAAATCTAGGACTGGGGCTGCCCGATACTCATTTTAGAGCTGTTTAGGCACCTCTGGCAAAACAGCTAGTGAGGGTGTACCATGTGTGTTCTGGTATATACTGCAGCAAAGACTGTACCCCACGTGGTGCAGACCTCCCCCTTGGGAGCCATATTGTAGGAATTCTATGTTTTTCCTGGGCTCCCACATGGGGAAACACTACATCAAGCTGGCTTGTTTTTATGTAATCCAGAATTGGCCTTCCTCCTGCCTGACGGGTATCTTACCCATGTCTGTATTTATTGTTTGTGGGCCAATTCCAGGAGTAGCCAATTGTGGTTGTGCAGCTTGAAAAGCCCCCACAGGATTTATTGTCATTGTTCACATGACAAACCGTCTTTAACATCTATATGTTTTAAGCAGATTTGTGTATAATGTATGTAGTTCTGGAGCACTCAGATTATCGATAGCTAGATATAGTGTGTATCAGGCTAAGACGGGTAATGTTACTCCCTCATTGCTAAGGGTACCTAGTCTAACATTGTTGCATGTATGTGGTAAAGCGCCTTCAAACCAATTTAGGTGTTCTTGGTAAGTTAATGTTATTTCTAATGCTTTATAAGCTATGTAGTTATTAGGTGCTGTATCTGCAGTGTATGTGTGAAACAGTCTTGTAGTTATATTTACCTCTGGGAATGTAACCCATGCATAGAATACCTCTGTACTGAATGCTTCGTGATCCTCAACCACAAATGTAATGTCTCCACTCATAAGGGGCAGACCACATTGTACCAGCATTTGTGTAACCGCACGTCTGCAGTTACCTGGTAAGTTAATTACTGCTGTCTCATGGGTCTCAGACATGTGAATATGTCAATGTCAAATATTCTTATAAAGCGCACAAATCACCGAAAAGTCTCAAGGCGCCAACAGCAAAAAGACAGAGAAACAGACAGTAACCTGGAAACCCAATGCAAAAGCTTATTGCGAAAAGAGCCAGGTTTTCTGCCTTTGACAGAAGCATGAATGGTCTGCTATGGATAAAAGTTCTGATGGCAATTTGTTCCAAAGCATGGGGGCAAGATAAGAAAATGAACGGCCACCATTACAAGAAGTTCGAATATGGGGCTGAGCAAGGTAAGATTTAGTGCCAGACCATAAGGAACGCCCAGGTACATACCATTGCAATTTCTTTGCTAGATAACGAGGACCGATACCATACATTATCTTGTGTGTGAGATTTAAGATTTTATAGTGTCCTCTTTGGCGAACCGGAAGCCAATGCAGGGTTTTAAGGGTTGGAACTGAAGAAGATCTGGGGGGAGATTAAGAATAAGTCTGGCGGCAGTATTTTGAAGGATTTGAAGTTTAGAAAGCAAATCTTGATTAAGTGCCGTAAACAGAGCATTGTCGTAGTCGAGGCGACTAATGACAAGTCCCTGTACCAGAGGTTTCCTTGCTTCAATGGGCAACCACTTAACATTTTTTCGGAGATTACGTATAATCCCAAAGCAGACTCCTAGAAACTGGTTAATATGGGCTTTCATGGACAAAGAATTATCAATAATGATACCTAGGTTGCGCACTGCTAGCTTGGGGGAAGGACAGGTGCCCAACTCCGTGGGCCACCAATCCTGCGTCCAGAACTGCTCGGCTCTTCCGAATAGAATAATCTCAGTCTTACTGCCATTCAACTGCAATTTATTTAAGCTCATCCAGTTGTTAATTTGGACCATGCAGCTCTTAAAGCGGGATTGTGCGCCATCATAATCAGAGCCACAAGTGACAAGTAGCTGGGTATCATCAGCATACGAAAGAGTCTCAAAACCATATGATCTAATGATACCCGCTAAAGGTGTTAAGTATTCATTAAACAGCATGGGACTGAGAATGGATCCCTGCGGAACCCCGACCGTTACTGGGTAGGTACGTGAGACCATTTCATCTACATGAACGGTGGTGGATCGGTCAGCCAGGTAGTTCTCAAGTCAGTCTAAGGCCTTTCCTCTGATACCCACCTCCCACAGTCGATGTTTCAGGATCAATCAATCAATCAATCAGTGACACTTGTAAAGCGCGCTACATACCCGTAGGGTCTCAAGGCGCTGGGGAGGGGGGAGGGGGGGTGCCGCTACTGCTCGAACAGCCAGGTCTTCAGCTTCTTCCTGAAGGAGAGGTGGTCTTGGGTCAGGCGCAGGTCGGTAGGGAGGGAGTTCCAGGTCTTGGCGGCCAGGTAGGAGAAGGACCTTCCTCCTGTAGTCGCTCTTCGGATGCGGGGGACGGCGGCGAGGGCGTGGTTGGCTGATCGGAGGTGGCGTTTGGGAGCGTGGAAGTTGACTCGGCTGTTGAGGTAGCTCGGGCCTTGGTCGTGTAGGGCTTTGTGTGCGTGGGTGAGGAGGCGGAAGGTGATTCTTTTGTTGACGGGGAGCCAGTGAAGGTCTCTCAGATGTCCGGAGATGTGGCTGGTTCGTGGGATGTCGAGGATGAGTCTGGCTGAGGCGTTCTGGATCCGCTGGAGTCTCTTCTGGGGCTTGGCGGTGGTACCGGCGTAGAGGGCGTTGCCGTAGTCCAGTCGGCTGGTGACGAGGGCCTGGGTGACGGTCTTCCTGGTCTCGGTGGGGATCCACCAGAAGATCTTCCGTAGCATGCGTAGGATGTTGAAGCACGCCAAGGAGACGTTGTTGACTTGCCTGGTCATGGAGAGGGAGGAGTCCAGGAGGAAGCCCAGGTTGCGTGCATGGTCTGTCGGTTTGGGTGCGGTGCCCAGGGCGGGAGGCCACCAGGAGTCGTCCCAGGCGGAGGGTGAGGAGCCCAGGATGAGGACCTCCGTCTTGTCCGAGTTCAGTTTCAGGCGGCTGGTCGTCATCCACTCGGCTACCTCTTTCATCCCTTCGTGCAGGTTGGATCTGGCGGCGGCGGGGTCGTTGGTCAGGGAGAGGATCAGTTGGGTGTCGTCGGCGTAGGAGATTATGCTGAGGTTGTGTTTGCGTACGATGGCCGCGAGGGGGCTCATGTAGACGTTGAAGAGGGTGGGGCTCAGAGATGATCCTTGAGGGACGCCGCAGGTGACTTCGGAGGCCTCTGACTTGTACGGTGGTAGGCGGACTCTCTGTGTTCTTCCGTCGAGGAAGGAGATGATCCAGTCCAGCGCCTTGTCCTGGATTCCGATGTTGCTGAGGCGCCGTACTAGGGTGCGGTGGCAGACCGTGTCGAATGCCGCAGAGAGGTCTAGGAGGATGAGGGCCGCTGTTTCTCCATTGTCCATCAGGGCTCGGATGTCATCGGTGGCGGCGATGAGGGCGGTCTCGGTGCTGTGATTGGCTCGGAAGCCGGACTGTGAGGGGTCGAGGGATCCGTTTGTCTCGAGGAAGGCGGCCATCTGCTTGTTGACGGTCTTCTCGATGACTTTGGCTGGAAACGGGAGGAGCGAGATGGGGCGGTAATTCTTGAGGTCGGTGGGGTCCGCTGTAGGTTTCTTTAGTAGGGCGCTGAGTTCGGCGTGCTTCCAGCTCTCAGGGAAGATGGTGGTGTCGAAGGAAGTGTTGATGATGTCTCGCAGGTGGGGTGCAATGACAGCGTCGGCCTTGTTGAAGACGTGGTGAGGGCAGGGGTCGGTCGGTGATCCGGAGTGGATGGAGTTCATCGTGCGGATGGTGTCTTCGGTGCTGATCGGGGTCCAGGCGTGGAGGGTGGTGGTGGGGGGTGGTTGTTCGGTCATGGTGTGCGTTGGTTGGTTGTTGAAGCTGTTATGTATGTCCGCGATCTTGTTGTGGAAGTATGAAGCGAGGGAGTTGCAGAGGTCTTGCGATGGGGTGATGTCGTTGTTTCCTGCGCTGGGGTTGGAAAGCTCTTTCACGATGTTGAAGAGTTCCTTGCAGTTGTGTGCGTTGTTGTCCAACCGGTCTTTGAATGCTGTTTTCTTGGCGGCGCGGATCAGCTGGTGGTGTTTCCGGGTGGCAAGTTTGAAGGAGGTCCTGTTGTCTGGTGTCGGTTCCCTTCTCCAGACTTTCTCGAGGGCTCGGCAGTTCTTCTTGGAGCTCTTGAGTTCGTCGGTGAACCAAGGTACTGTGGGAGATGGTATCGAAGGCCGCAGACAGGTCCAAGAGAACCAAGAGAGCAGATTCACATTTTTCCAAAGCAAGCCTGATGTTATCTACTATCTCGATAACCGCGGTCTCCGTACTGTGAGCAGCACGGAAGCCTGACTGCGAGGAATCGAGAAGGCCATGGTTCTCTAGATGGGCAGTAAAACGTTTATTAACTAAGTGCTCCAATACCTTCTCAAAGTAGGGAAGCAGTGAAATGGGGCGATAGTTTACTTGTAAGCTAGGGTCAGCCGTAGATGTTTTAAGAATTGGCTTAACCTGAGCATGTTTCCACCTCTTCGGAACCTTAGCTTGATTTAATGACATGTTAAAAATGATAGTTAAGACATTCGCGAACAGAGGCGTAATCTTAGTGCAGGAGCGAGGAGGAAAAGGATCGGCTGGAGAATCGAATTTAATCCTAATTAAACCTTCCGCTACTTCGGTGGTAGTTATGGGTTCAAACTCCATTAATAGGGGGGCATTATCAGTTTCCAACCGAGAAGGTGTCTTAATCATATTACTGGTAGAGTGATTATGATCATTGACCTGATGAGGGAATGAGGCATAAATAGTTAAAATTTTATTATCAAAAAAAGAGGAGACAGAGTCGACCCACTCTTGAGTAGGAGAGAAAGAGGACTGTTCAACCCGAGGGGGAGAAAATTCCTTCAATATTTTATAAAGTTCTTTGCTCGAATGTGCAGCGTTATTTATGCGCTGGGTTAAATAGGTATTTTTAGTTGATTTAATGTTTTTTATATAAATTAAGTGAAGGTTCCTATAGTTCCTGCAGTCTTCCTCGGTTTTAGTTTTCCTCCACTGGCGTTCAGCAGCTCGACTTAATTGTTTATCAAGTTTTAATGCTGCTGTAAACCTGGGTGAAGCATTATTTTTTACTTGGACCTTGATAAAAGGAGCAGCTTTGTCCAGAGCCAGTATAATGGCGGATTCAAGATTACTAGCAGCCAAATCCACAGTGCCCGCTTGACATAATTGTGGGGGTTCAAAATGTGCTAGAAAAATGTCAGGTGTTAACTTACACCAGGGCCGAATCAAAATACTTTTATTCGGACCGGTTTTCCTGTGTGTGCTTATAGGCACCCCAATTTTTAAAATAAAATGATCAGTCCATAATACTGGACAAGGAGATTCAATAGTCAATTTGAGGGAATTTGTAAATATCAGGTCTAATGTGTGTCCAGCTAAATAAGTAGGTCCGGTTACCCTCTGCGTATGTTCATTGCCCCAATTAAGTGGCCCGAATCGGTGTCCAATGGTGGCTCCGCGTGATAATTAAAATCTCCGATTAAAATAAAGTTGTCTGCGGCTAATACATAGGGCACTATTGTTTTCAGCAAATGGTTAACAAATTGCGTCTTTGGTCCGGGAGGTCTATAGACCAACGCTCCATTCCAGGTTTCCGAGTCCAGGATGTCTATATTCAAAATCACTATCTCTGACATTGTGGATGTAAGTGATTCTAATACTCTAATCACAGAAGGGGCCATGGTAGCGACTGCAATACCACCTCCTCTACCCACATCTCTATCTAACCTTGTTAGATGGTATTGAGGGGGAAACGCTATTGTAACACTTGATGAGGCTGAACTGTGGAGCCAGGTCTCCGTTATGAAGCATATATCAGGCTTCTCCGCCTCTAAAAGACTCCAAAGTTCAGGAGCATGTTTGGGTATGGACCTAGCGTTGAGATATTGGGCCAAAAGGGGTTTGGGGGCAGCTTTTATATCTTTAGCACGAATGTTCGTTATTTCGTGGGTTCGTGTGATTATCTCTTTGCTATTATGGATAGTAAACTGACAGTTACTAGAAGACGCAATCGATCTCGGAGATTTTCCATAAATATAAGAACTAAGGGGTTCAGAGAGCGCAGCTCCTTACTGGAATAACCCAGCAAAGCGGTAGAACAGATTTACCGGAGAGTGTAAGAGTAAATAAACAGGACTCTTTGGCATCTGTCGGCGGTCTGCCGGCGGTCTGGCGCGGACGGGCGCAGACGGGCTTGCCTTTGGTGCGCCGCTGCACGCGTCCGCGCCATGACCCGTGTTAAATAGGCGGAGTGGAATCAGATAGGGTACCTTGATGGGGAGATCCTTTGAAAGGTTCAAGCTTGAACAACCTACAGTCAATACATAGGAATGACCTACTCAGCTGAGGAGGATATTTTCCCTAACACCAAGGACGTGTCCTGTTAGTAGGTGATCAGGGGTCTTTGGGTACACAAAAACAAAATTCTCAGGATATTCATTAAATAAGAACCCAACCTGGAACGTTGGCGGCACCATGTCGAACAGCTTGTACTTTCTCAAGTAAAACTGTGCATTTGTTGGACAACATAAATGTTGGACTGGTGCAAGACTGATTCTGAGCACCCCTCAGGATATGTTGGCCTGTAGTCCTGCTAGCTCCCAGTGCAACATCTGCCCCCTAACCTTACAGGGTAACAAATGGATGTACAACCTCAGAACATGACAACCCTGAGTACTCAAGAAAATCCTGGTAACGGTTTCAGAATCCTTTCATTTAGTCAGTTATGCATACCCAAAGAGATATACAAGAAATTCACAGTAAAGCATTTTAATATTTATTGAAACATTGGGATTCTTGAGCAAAATACTTGAACAATGTGATCAGCATTATGAGAATAGTGAAAAAAGATGAATAATTCAACCATTGTCGCATGCCACTCACCTTAACTCCAGGTGGTTCCGATGGGGTGAGGGTAGTTCCAAAATCCCTGCGGAAACTCACAATGTCATAGTGAAGGAAGCACTGCCCACCTGTGAGTTCCCAAGGAGAAGGGGGAATGGGATAGAGATAAAAAAGAAATGCCAGGTTCAGTTCTATCTGTCCTGGTTACGGCTGGTCTCAGGAGTAAGGGCTTTTAGAATCAGGTTATCAGGTCCACAGACCGCGGCAGAGATGGGTTAGATTTCAGCACACCTGTATCTGTAAAGAAATACCTCAGTTACTGATGGCATGACAACCTATCACAAATAAACAAATACATTTGTTGAGTTGATATATAACATGCCAAGTAAGATAAGCAATCAAGAAATGTTCAGATATCTTACGAGAGCATAAGGACAGTTAGGTATTTTAGAATCTGTAATAAAATAAAGGCAATTATTGTTATTGGGTTCTTTTGTCTGGTTATATCTCTTAAATAAGAATATTGTAGAACATTTACATACCAGGACTAATCGCGACTGCTGCTCTGTAACTCACAAGTACTTCTCAAAGTACAGTAAATAAATAAAAGAATATCACCTGAAGCAAGAATCAAAAATACCAGATGAACATACAGTTGCTAAAACAATGTTCTTATTTAGGGAGAACTAAATATGCTTTCTCTGCCTTTGGTGTGTTATAGTCATGTCAAACCACAACCCTTAGTTTGGTTAATCATCACACAAATTGAATCTTTGTGTCTGAGCTATAAACAGTTCAACAAGTCCTTCTTGCAATGTCCTTAATGATTGATAATAAACAATCCAAATTTGCTTGGTCTTATCTTACAGGAATAAAGTATTTTTTGCTATGTTCCAAGTAGCTGCACTGCAACATGCTAAAAACCAAGAATCCACTGTAATTTGTTCTGGCAATAAAATGTTTCAACAATAGTAAAAGTAACCTGCAGCCGAGAACTGTATATAGAACGGTAGGCAGCCTGAATGTGTAGTAGCACTAATCTTCGTGTACTTCTTTTCTAGGTTGCATGGTAGGAGGAAAGCTGTGTCGGAGAGAAAGCAGGAGAGCTGCTTCAGTAAATGGAGTCAGGTAAGAGGATTGCCATCCAGACGAGGCTAAGCACAGAGCCTCTGCACTGTGTCATTTAAATACTCATGATTGCACATGCAAAAACATGTGAATGCTCTTCCAGCTGTGTCGTGTTTTTGCTTTTATCATTTGCACGTTGTGATAAGTGTTCACTCTGGAGCATGTAAATGGGCACTTGCACGTGTTCACATGCCAACGCCTTTCAATTACTCTTCTTGAGCCAATACTTCATTTACAGTTTTTGAGAGATTCTTGCACCACGTGCCATGGACAACAAGATGTTAACATATTCAGAATACAGTCAACAGAGAGAGTGAAATCTACCACATAAGGCATTATGGTGCTACAAGAACTATGTACAATGCGCCATCACACTCAGTGTGTCATATCATTATTTTTGTACTCTTGCATGACAGCAGCGGTGATTGTGGGGGGAGGCAACAGAGATGAAACCCATAACAACCATTTTGCTAATTAAAGAAAACTATATGCTTGCATACAAGTACTGTAACATAGTGTACTCCTACCTGGCACATTCTACCCTATCATGTCTAAGGTGAGTTGATCTGCCAAATCCCTGTGGGGTGGTGTAACTCCCCATTACCTGTGGGTAAGAGTCAGCAAGCTGCCCGTCTTGGTGTGGAGTTGGACAGCATCCCTCACATGAGGTATCAAGAAGCTTGAGTTGAGCTGGAATTTTGGCATGGACTGATCTATCAGTGCCAGCAGAACGTTTGTCTGCATAAACAAAGACTTGTATATAACATCCTCCATTTTGCCAAGGCAAAGCCCCAGTCAAGCCACTATTGTTTATTCTACTGTGATAGCTCTGTCACCTAGTGGACAAAAACAAATAACAACATCTTGCGTGCTGAACTTAGTTTTAGTATGTACAGAATGTTTAAGGTATTTTGATGGAGCGGCTATGTAGTTATGCTGTACACAAAACTACGTGCACAGAATGTTATCCTGTGTGTGCACGCAAATGAACGTGTGCCAAATGTCACCATGTTTAGGAAGAGAAGGCAACTTAAGAATGACTGGGGGAGAATGTATGCATTGTCAGCATTCCGTCCATCATTTGTTTGTTGTAACGCTTTTCGCCCTAAGTGGGATGGGTATTCCCAGACGTGGGACCCGTGCTCACTACGCCACTGGAGTCAAGCTATCCTGGTTGATGATGGCTGATAGCCAGAAACCGGTCCTAGGATGCTTGATTCCGGTCCAGGGAAGACATGGCTTGGCAGTTCGGGCTGGACTGTTCCCATGAGGCACAGGGTCAAGACTGATTTGCATATGGCCATGTCTAAACTGGGGTGGTGTAGTGGGCAAAAGAACGATGGATTTAACCCAGATCTCTTGACTGGGGGAGAATGTATGCATTGTCAGCATTCCGTCCATCATTTGTTTGTTGTAACGCTTTTCGCCCTAAGTGGGATGGGTATTCCCAGACGTGGGACCCGTGCTCACTACGCCACTGGAGTCAAGCTATCCTGGCTGATGATGGCTGATAGCCAGAAACCGGTCCTAGGATGCTTGATTCCGGTCCAGGGAAGACATGGCTTGGCAGTTCGGGCTGGACTGTTCCCATGTGGCACAGGGTCAAGACTGATTTGCATATGGCCATGTCTAAACTGGGGTGGTGTAGTGGGCAAAAGAACGATGGATTTAACCCAGATCTCTTGACTGGGGGAGAATGTATGCATTGTCAGCATTCCGTCCATCATTTGTTTGTTGTAACACTTAAGAATGTGAACATGTAAAAATGGGGTTTCTTAACTGAGCCTAATACCTCCACATGACAGTTGAGTATATATTTTTTACTAGTTTTTTTTTTGGATTGGTTCAATTAGAGTAGGGTTTTTGGTATGAAGTCTAAGGATGTTAGTCCCGGATTATTGTCAAAGAGTTGGACTTTGCACTGTAACATGTTACGCATTTCTTTAATTTGTATTGCTGCCTTAGGTCATTGTTGCATTCTTAGTTTTCGTCAACTTTGTTTCATTTTTAACATTTCTGGAAATTGGAATAGTGTATGATGACTTTGTTGTAGGGCTTGCTGGAAGAAATTGAGCTGCGCTTTCACTGTGTTATTTGTCTTTTCTTGTTTTTCCACGATACAATGTGAAAATTCCACTATAGCTTTGGTTGGTTTCTGTGTCCAGAACAGTGCTGTCTGCCAACCCAAGTGTCTTCAAATAGTTAGCCCATTACAGGAGATAATATGTGTTCATGTCTTTGATGGTAAGGCGGTTCTGTTATTAGGTTGTAATGTTTTGCAAATTCAGTTACAGGGACTTATGCCAGGGCAATGAGTTTTTTTAATTTCATGGGCTAAATAAAATCTTTAGAGTATTCCACAGATTTTTTAAGGTGTCTTCAGACACTTTGGTTAAAGTGGGAGTTACAGCCTTAAGTGGCTGTATGTACATATTTTAGAATGGCATAAATCATTGCTTGCTTGAAATTATTAAGTTTTATTTGAAGATTGAAATTATTGGTTTCAAATTTTATTTTGTTCAATCGTTCTTGGTGTGGTGTACTTGGTTTATTTGGTAAAAATGCGTAGACTTAGGCGATATTGGTGTTTTGATATGCTCCATGGATTGTATTGATTTGTGCGAATGGTGGAGTGCATGATTTGAACATGCCATCCATCATCAACATGTTGATTTCGTTATGTTTTTATTGTTTTTTGTCAGCAGTATACATATTTATTTTTTCTCATTTTTTCCATTGTCATATAAAAGGAAAGTGTGTGTTAAAGTTAGGGTTTCAGGAATTTTAACATCCTTAAATTGCCTTGGAGCATCAGAGGGTTCTCTTGTTGATTTTCTAGTCTGGCTGTTAGTCTGGCTGTAAGTCCTTTTAAATTGGGTATTGCAGGGACCTGGCCTGTAGTGTATTGAGAAATATTAGGATGTGTACTTTTTAAATTTGTGCCTGTAGGTTCTTGAGAGCTGGTGTTAGGCTTCCTGAGCTTTTGCTCTACATTTTTTACTTCAACTTCTGTAATGTTGGGGGGATAATTAGTCTCTCTAACATTGCAACAATCTCATTTTTTTGTCGTCCTCACATACTATGCATTAGAACAGTATTTCCCGTGCATTCTTTCAATGCTTATACTGTCATTGCTGTATGTTTATCTGCTGGACCTGGCCCTTTTTGCCAGGTCACCCCCAAACATTTTGCCTTCCTCTTCCTACTTTTAGCTGAATTTGTTTTTGTTGGCCTTCGGACTATGTGCACTTTACCACTGCTAACCAGTGCTAAAGTGCTTGTGCTCTCCCCTTAAAACATGGCAGAATTTGTGTATATCAAAGTGACAGATTTATTTTACTTGTAAGTCACTAGTAAAGTCGCACTACATGTGCTCAGGACCTGTAAATTAAATACCAATAGTTGATCCACACCACTGATTGTACCAACCACTTAAGTAGCACTTTAAACATGTCTCAGGCCTGCTGTTGTAGAGCCTGTGTGTGCAGTTGAAACTGGCATTTCAACCACAGCTTAAGTCATGGGGCGTAAGACCGAAGGAGAGTTACAGCGTTAAATTCCACCATGATACAAAATCAAGACAGAAAATATTAACTGGTGATGTGCAGCAGAGGTTCTAGCATTCCAATATAAATTTTGATCAAGAGTGAAGGAGAGGAAAGGATCAAGGTTGATTTAACTGATGTTAAAGGGTCTGTGCTTCATTCAGAAACACAGCAAACGACTTGTAAAGAGAAACGGGCAAGAGGAATCCAGTTGCAGGATGCCATTCTTGCTACTTATTGTTCCACAGTTCTGAGGAAAGCCCCTGAGTGAAGTTCAATTTTAATCTTAATCTAGGGAGTGCATCTACAGAAAGAGGAAATCAAAGGAATACAGGGAATTGCTTATGCAAATAATTCAATATTAATATCCCTGTTCTAAGCCTTAAATTAATTTAAAGGTAAGGTTACAACCCCTAGGTTATGAGCCATCAGGGACTGGTTAAGGGGATCTGAGTTAGTACCCTTTGGTTGTTGTTAAATTCAGAATTGTGATACGCACTGTTACATGTTTTAAATGTGTGTTTTGATATTGTGTCTCATGATTTATTGTTGTGATTATGTATTGGTGTTAATTGGAGGTGGGTCATGAAATGAATGTTAAGTGATTCATCCCTTTGTGATGTTGCCCCTCTGCCAATGACAATGTAAATTTGAATGATTCTTATGAACAATAATAAAATTAAATGGTGATCACAGTAACTAAATTGTGTGACCAAGTAATTGAAACTACGATATAGTTGAAATTTAGTCAGCACTGGCTTTTGTTTGTTGTTATATTTTGGTAGTGGCCTAGCCTTGCTGATGTTAAATTGGCCCCACTCCTTGTTGTTACTTTTAGAAAAATTGAATTTCCCTGCCTTAGCCATTTAGTGCCTGCAGCCTTTCTCCGGGTCTAATGACTGGGTGTAGCTGACAGCCACACACAATAGAAAGCTTTGGCGTGCCTGGTCGGTCCATCACTTTGTGCATGGGAGGTGGAACTGGGCACAGCCCTACTTACACATGAATAGGCTGTATCCTGTCTCCACACAGAGGACTCCATACTCCCTGCAGTTGGTCTGATGCTAGGACAGGGGAGACAGAAAACCTCTGTACTTTAAAGGGAAACCTCTAGAAGTTTCTCCCTCTTCAAAGGAGGCCCCTGGTATAAATGTTGGACCTCACACATCAACCCTTCAGTATACTTTTGGACCTGTGGAGACTCTTCCATGAAGTATGACTACTGTGCTGCTGAAAGGACTTCCACTCTGCTGGACTATTGCCTTGCTGGACTGCTGCCTTACTGGATCAGTGACATTCTGCCCTCCTGCCTGAGTCAGAGGGATTGGACTTGCACCTAAACCCAGGACTCCAAGGGTTATTCCTAAGGCTAGTTTGCTGACCTACTGTTCAGAGCCACAGGGTCCTAACCGCCTGATCCGCCACCCAGATCCTGCTGGAGTCAGCCTCTGAACCTCAAGTGGTGCCCCTTAAGTCCTGCATCCTTGTTGTTGCCTCAGTGGAGCTGAAGTGAAGATTTCAGGCTCTTTGTGATTGTGAAAGGTCCCACTGGTGCCAAAACATTGTTGTCCACACTGCCTGCCAAAGCGAAGCTCTGCTAGCCTGACTTTTTGTGCTACAGCATCAACTGCCTGTAGAGAGTTCCATCACAAAGTTCCAGCCAGACTGTTTGCAGCAACATCAGTATCTTTGTACTATAGCAATGACCATCTGTAGAGATATTAAGAATTATATATTGACCATCGGCTCCATTTGGCATAATTGACTCCATTTTCTGTGCTGATTCCCTCTTGTGCAACAGACTCCATTTTTTTTGCTTGCACGTAGCTGCAAAGTGGGGAAGTGGGGAGGGTATGTTTTCACTCTTCACTTGTTTTCGCTCCTCCCCGATCAGAGTTAACTGGAACATATTGTGTGGGATGCGTGCTTGGTACCTTTCAGGGAATGTCTGGAATGTACATCTCTGTCTTGGAATCAAATACAGGCGCCTGGCCAGCTTCTGTCTTGACCTTGACACAGACCAGTACGGCCAGCTTGGTTTCTCGCAACAGAAAAAAGGGGGCGAGGTTTCCAGAACCTTCACCCCACGGCGAGTAAAACGTATTAAAGGCAGAGAATGTTGACAGGTGAATTGGAGCTCACTTACGGAGTAGAAGTACTGTCGTAAGACGAATGGAACCTGAGTCCCTGTTGAGAGTCCAAGCCCAGCTTTCAACGGGCGCCCCAGCTTGCGCTGGAAAGGATTTTGAGTGAACAATTGGTGAGTTGTTACTTACTTTGTGTATATATTTCCTAAGTTTCTTTGCTCTTAGCTACATGTATATATGCTTCATGTTAATCTGGTTTTGTCCTTGAATTACTTGATATTTGGGAGTCTGCATTAAATGATATATTTTGCCTTCCTTTCTTAAATATTGAATTAACAAACATGTGTGTGTTACTTTAAATGAACCTGAATTTGTTTTCTTGCCTCCCCTTAAGAGAGTGCTGGGTCTTGTTTTATTACCGTGTCTTTTGGGACTGCTGTTTCACCTGTGTTATTTAAAGGTGCAGCAGTGCACTTGCCTGGACTTCTCTTCACGCTACACCAACTACCATTCCTGATTCTTCCCTGCTTCTCGCAGCCCCCTCCACCATAAACGGTACTCTTTGCGATGGACTGAGAAGGTAACTTTTCAGCAGGACTAACCTGGTTCCTGTATCCGACCCGCACTCTATTGTGGTAGGCCTAAACTTGTGACTTTTTCTAACTTAAATCCTTAAAATTGTTTATCTGCGGTTCTGCTGATTGGATTTTTGTTGTTTTGGTCTCGATTTCTTAATTAATTATTGCTCTATTTTTCTAAATTGGTATGGGAATTTTCTTGTGTTGTGTTTTCACGTTATTACTGTTTGAAGTGCTGCATAAATACTTTGACTCTGAGTTAAGCTTGATTGCTCTGTGCAAAGCTGCTGAGGGTGGAGCACAGGATAATTTGGGGTCTGCTTGTGCCACGTCCTGACAAGGATTGTAGTTTCTGCTTGAGTAGGGTCTCACCCCCTTCAGCCAATAACCCAATTTTATATACTGGTGTTCAGGGGTGAGGATGTGGACTTGTGTTTGTGCAGTGCCATACAGACACTATCTTCCCATTATTAATTTGCGACCCTTTTCAGTTTTGAAATTTTTCTTGATTGGCTCAATTTGCTTTACCAAAACTAATCCCATTACCATTACCTGACAGTCTGTGACCATACCTGCAGCAATGGTCTTCGAGCCGGCCAACTTGGAAAATTACAGTGTGGTTGAGCTTAGCAGTTTTGCAAGGAGAGAGAATTCCCCGACAACAAGGCTATCAAGAAGTTGGAGCTGCAGAGAGCTCTCGGGGCCTGGTGGGAGATTCATCTGTCACTAACAACCACAAAGGAGCAGCATAATGAGGATGATGTGGATGAGCAGGATCAGGACCTGAATATCAGCCATGAAACACAGCCTTCAATGGAGGAGGAAGACCCATCTACTGCCTTGGACCCATCTGCTGAGTTGGAACCATCTGGCAGAGCAGGAAGCAGTGTCTCCTCGCATAGCCTGTCCCCAGAGAAGCTGGCGGACAGGAAGTCAGAGAGGGAGTTCAGGCTACAGGTGGCCCAACTCAAAATAGGAGAAAGGAATTTGCCTCATGGAAGAGCCTCAAAGAGCTGGATTTTAAAGTTAGATGAGCAGAGCTGTGCAGCAATGGTGGCAGCATACACTCAGTGTCTGGAGAAGACAAGAAGGTTCCCAAACCTAAAGAACTGGTGTCTAATTATATGGTGGTAGATGATATAGATAGGTGGTTTCCTGCTTATGATGTCACATGATTCTGGAGGAGCACTGGGAGATGGCTTGTGGGAACCCAATACCCCCATAAAAGCCATAGTTAGCAGTGAAACAACCATTACAACGCAGTCATTACAACGCACTACCTTTAAAACACAGTCATTACAACGCAACATCCTTCACATTGCATGCCATTACAACGCAGCCATTACAACGCATGTTACTACAGCGCATGCCATTATAACACATGCCACTACAATGCATGCCATTACAACACATTATAAGGTAAGTGATGGGAAACAGTAATTTTTACCCCTACACTATCCAACACTTACCCTACTGTTGCACTCACAGGACTGGGAGGAGTAGTTTTTACCCCTACACTATCCAACACTTACCCTACTGTTGCACCTACCCTATCCAACACTTACCCTACTGTTGCACTCACTGGAGTGGGAATAGTAATTTTTACCCCTACAATATGGTATGCGTTGTAATGGAATGCATTGTGATTTTATGTGTTGTAAAATCATGCTTTTTAATGGATGTTGCGATGTAAAAACTGCGTTGTATAGGCATGCGTTGTAAAAGTTTGCGTTGTAACATGTCCTATTCTACTTAGCCATACTTATGACTAAATTTGGGCTGATCCTGAAAAATACAGTCAAAGGATCAGAAACAGCTAAAAGCTTCCAAAACAGTGTTAGGTGGATTTCTTGGACTACTCCAGCAAAGTGCTGAATGGCTGGGTGAGGGAGAGCAAGGGTAGTGATTACAATGGGCTGTGCAACTTGATTCTCAGGGAGCACATGCTCAATATTTGTTTTACAGAGCTGCACCAGCATCTAGTGGACAGCAAGCTGACTGACCCTCAGGAAGTTTGTTGAGGAGGTGGACCTCTGGGCAAACACAAGAGAGATAAAAAAAGGCATCTGGGGGACTCCCAAAAGGGTGGTCAGGGGTCCCATCTGATGAAAGAGGGGGAGAACAACTTAAAAATAAGGAGTTCTTAAAGCCTCCCGAAAGAATCCCCAAGGGAACAGCAGTAACCTGTTCCAATCTGAACAACAATAGAAACGGTTATTTGATAGGCGGAGAGTTTTGTCCACCAGGAGGTCCCATTAGGGCCAAGCCCCCCACAGCACAGTATAGGCAGTGGGTCACCAACAATGGGAAATGTGTAGAGGCTCTGAAGGGCACAGGAGCCAACATGACTGCTATAAGGTGTAAGCTTGTGTCCTCGGAGCATGTCCTCCCTAACACATTCCATCATGTCACAGACAAGTGTGAGAGTCATCTACCGGTGGCTCTGGCTCTGAGTGGAGAGGATATCAGGTTCTCTAACAGTAGCTGTGAGCACTGCCATGCCTGTAGATTATCTGTTGGGCAATGACCTGGAACATGCCACCTGGAAAGAGGTCACACTTCAAATTGTTGGAATAGCCTGAATGGATCTGTATGATCACAAAGTCCATGGCTGCCCAGAAAGGGAGTCAAGGGAGACTGGAAAAATAGCCCACACAGCTGCCAAGAAAAGTAAGGGTAGGGGGTGTGGGAAACAAACCCCTGAAGTTGCTGCAGTCAAGGTTGACCAGGTACTTAAAGAGGATGCTCCTGAGCCTACCGGGGAAGACATTGTCACCCTGGGTGACCTTCCTGAGCTTGCTGGATGGCAAGTTGAAGGTGGGCAAACCAGGGAGGAATTCTACAAAATGCAGAAAGAGTACCCCATTCTAGAGGCCCTGAGACTGTAAGCTGAGGCTCAGGCAGCAGATGATACCTCTGTAGATCTCCTTCTCTATTGGGAGAATTTGCCTCCTTTACAGTGAGTCTAAAGTTCCTGGACCTGGAGCAGTATATGTGTTGATGGTGCCTCAGTGTTACAGGACCTTCCTTCTAGGATTGGTTCATGCTATCCAGCTGGCAGGACATCTGGGGCAAGACAAGACCTTCACCAGGCTTGTTGCCCACTTCTATTGGCTCTGGATGAAGACTGCCTCAGATACATTCTATAGCTCCTTTCCCATCTTTCAGGCCAGTGGGATGTCAGGAAAAAGCTCAAGGCTCCTCTGATCTCATTACCTGCTGTAAGCAACAGGTTCATCCTGGTCTTGGTGGAACACACCAACTGCTACTCAGAGGCCATCTCTGAGGTTGGTGACTATACCTGTGGTAGCCAGAGCCCTGGTGGACATTTTTACCCATATGGGGTTCCCCAAAGAGGTAGTTTCAGACAGAAGCACTAACTTCATATCATCCTACATGAAGTCCATGTGGGATGAATGTGCAGTGACTTACAAGTTCTCCACACCCTATCACCTGCAAACAAACAGACTTGTTGATAGATTCAACAAGACTCTTAATGGAATGATAATCGGCGTACCTGAGCCCATGAGACATAAGTGGGACGTTCTCTTGCTGTGCCCTCTTTTCGCCTACAGGGAGGTACAACAGAACGTGTTGGGTTCCGCCCATTCAAGCTCCTCTATGGACACACTGTTAGGAGAATTCTCAGCCTTGTAAGAGAGGGGTGGGAGCAAGCTCACAGGAAACCCCTTCTGGCTGTGGTCAGCTACATGCTGGCACTCCGCAACCTGATGCATCACTTCTGAAAAAAGGTGAAAGACAATCATGAGAACAGTCAAAAGCCAAGAAACTCTAATATGACCAGAAGGCCACTCTGGTAAATGTGTATCCTGGCCAGAATGTGTGAGATGGGGAGCCTGTGGAGCATTGAGCACTCCAAGATTGCTGGACAGGCCCATACAATGAGAAGGAGCTAAAGGGAGAGTCCACCTAGCTGATGCATCCCAAGAACCCTAAAAACCTCTTAAGGGTGCTCCTTGAAAGGACTGAAGTCAACATGCTCCTCTCCTAATGACAAATGAAGGCGTGGAAGAGGGAATTAACCTCTCCCCTACTTGAACCCAGAGCAGCAGATGGACTCTCACCAGTTGTTGGGGCAGTTTTCTTCTCTATTCACCCTCACCCCTGGGCTTACACATTTATGCATCCATTATACAGACACTGGAGACAGTCTCCCTGTCAAAAACAAAATTTACAGACTGTCACACAAGATGAGGGCCAGTATCAAGGAGGAGACATTGGGTATGATGGAGCCCTCCAACAGTCCCTGGTCCAGTACCGTTGTGCTGGTACCTAAGGCTGCCCCACAGGACACCACTCCAGAACTCAGGTTCTAAGTGGACTACCAAGGACGTTCCATTACTAAGTCCAACACACACCCCATCCCTTGAGTTAATGAACTCATAGGCAGGTTGGGCACTGCCAAGTTTCTCAGTGTTTTTGATCCCACATCAGGATACTGGCAGATTGCTCTGACTGAGGGGGTGAAAGAGAGGTCTGCATTTTTGACCCTAGAGGGTCACTTCCAGTATAGGGTAATGCCCTTTGGCTTAAAGAATGCCCCTGCCCCCTTTCAAAGGTTGGTCAACAGGATCCTTGCTGGGAAGGAGGCATTCTGTGCTGCCTACTTAGAAAACATAGCTGTCTTCAGCTCCAGTTGGAAGGAACACCTGTACCACCTCCAGGAAGTGCTTAAGGCCTTGCAGCAGGCGGGCCTGACTATCAAGGCCAGTAAGTGTCAGGCAGTGCAGGGTTTCGTGGCGTGTCTGGGCAACATGTTTGGCAGGGGTAAGGTGCAGCCTCTTCACACCTAGATGTAGGCTATCTTGGCCTGGAAACCCCCTAAAACACAGATGGAACTGAGGATATTCCTGGGCTGCACAGGATACGATAGGAGATTTGTTAAGGAATATGTCACCATTATTGCCCCCTTAACAGAGTGAACTTTTAGAAAGCAGCCCAGAAAGTTGATCTGGACAGAGGGCTGTCAGAAAGCCTTTGACACCCTCAAGGAGGTCATGTGTATGGCACCGGTACCAAAGGCTCCTAGCTTCTCTAAGGAGTTTATTGTGCAGACAAATGTTTCAGAGCAAGGCATACGGGTTGTATTAGCACAGTTAAATGAGGGGGGCCTAGACCAAATGGCGGCATTCATTAGAAGGAGGTTACTTTCCCAGAAACAGAGTTGAAGTGCGATTGAAAGGGAGTCCTTTGCTACGGTCTGGGAAAAGAAGAAGCTGAGATCCTACATGTTTGGGATTTTCTTCCAGGTTCAGACAAACCACAGGTCCTTCATACGGTTCATGCAAATGAGAGGTGCCAATTCCAAACTGTTAGGTGGTTCATCTCCCTACAGGGAATAGGCTTTACGGTGGAACACTGTCCTGGGTCAGACCACACCATTGCTAATGTTCTATCCAGGTTCTTTCACCTTAATGATGAGAACTCCCAACAGGTTCTGGAGTTTTCCCAACTTTCAGATGTGGGGAACATATGTTGGACCTTTCAAGCTTAGGGTGGACTTCCCCCAAACTTTCTGCCTTCCTCCTACATTTTTGCTGATCTTATTTTCACTGACCTCAGCACCACTCTGTGCACTTTACCACTGCTAACCAGTGCTAAAGTGCATGTGCTCACTCCTTAAAACATGGTGACATTGTCTTATCCACAAATGTCATATTTAATTTACTTATAAGGCCCTAGCAAAGTGGTACTACATGTGCCCAGGGCATGCAAATTTGACAAACATTCTGCCACCATTCCGTGGCTGAGTTTACCAACGCTCACCCCGTTTTAAAAGTATCTTTTACACAGAAGGACCCTCTTGAGCGCGCTCAAATGAACACACAGTCATCCTCCCTCATGGTGGTGCTGTCCTTGCTGTGCGGTCTGTGGCTAATGCCGCTTCTGCACCTTGTGCAAGTTGTGTTGCTCCTCAGTAGCAGCTCTCCTTCAGGCGCATGCTCTCTGCATACTGAGCACCAGAATCACGTTAGCAAAAGCAGACCCTTGTTTCAGCTACATAATAAGGAACTTGCTGTTCTTTTTTCTTGTTTCCATTCTTGCACGTACTAAATCTGCTGTGAATAAACTAATATGATCCCCACTCCTCTGCAGATGGTGGATGTGCTCTGCATCTTGGTGATGCCTTAAATCCCAGGCAGACAAGTGTTAAGGGCCTCAATGCAGGGTCCCTGGCAGACTCCGACTGGGTCAGAATGCACAGGCCCGCGCCTGTTCTTAATTAATCTTAGGCTGCTTCACAATTTAAATATGGAAATGGAGAGCATTTTCAATTTTTAATGAGCATGCAGGCGGTCCTTGACATTTACAGACAAAATTAAAAATGGGGCTTGTTTTCGCCAGGCAGCTTGCACATGACAGTTGTGACTCCAAAACCGGTCCTAGGATGCTTGTTTCCAGTCCAGGGAGGACCTGGATTGGCAGTTCGGGCTGGACTGTTCCCATGAGGCACAGGGTCAAGACTGATTTGCATATGGCTGGGTTCAAACTGGAGCGGCATGGTGAGCAAAAAAACGATGGATGTAGGCCCAGTTCTCTGTACTTGGGTGAATGTATGACATTGTACTTCATTCTGCCCATCAACTGTTGTTTTTGCAACCACCTGAACCAGCACCCAGATCCAGCTGAAGCCAGCCCTTGATACCCAAGTGGTGCCCCTCAGATCCCGGACCCATGGTGTGGCCTCAGTGGAGCTAAATTGAAGTTTATGGACTCTGCGACTGCAAATGGGCCCATTACCATTAAAACTTTGTTGTTTACACTGCCCGCTGACACGAAGCTCTGTCAACACGACTCTCCGACAGCTCATGGGGACTGCCATTGCAAAGCTTGGGTCTGGCCATTCATGATAACTACAGGACCTTCGCACTACACTGACAATGGTCCACCATGCCAGACCTATTTTTCATGCTATTCTGATGAACGTCTGCAACGCTTCCCTGCTACTCGCGGCCCCCTCCACCTTGAACAGGATTCTTCTTATGCTGGACTGAGAAGATATCTTTTCAGCTGGACTAATCAGGTCCTGTTTCTGACCCGTGCTCTATTGCAGTCAGCCTGAACTTGTGGCTTTCTCCCAGTCATGCACAACAAGATACCCGTGAGTGGCGCTTTGTACTTTTTGGCACTATTTTCACTTAAATGATTTATCTGCATATCTCTGGTCCTACTGATTGGATTTTTTGTCATTTTGGCTATGATTTATTTATTACATTTTGCTCTAGTGTTCTAAATATGAGTGGGATCCTTCTTGGGTTGTGTTTTCACTTTCAACAAAAGAATCACTTTCAAGCTCCTCACACATGCCTACGAAGCGCTCCACGATGCAGGGCCAGCATATCTAAACCACTGCCTCTCATTCCACGTACCCACCAGAACCTTCCGCTCTGCCCAACTGGTTCTGGCCACCGTCCCACGAATCCGTTGGGCCAGAACCAGAGGAAGATCCTTCTCCTACCTTGCTGCCAAGACCTGGAACACCCTGCCTCTCCACCTCAGGCAATCTCTGTCGCTGGCCCAATGCAGGAAGGATCTCAAACCTGGCTCTTCGACTGAACCCCAGCACCCCGATGGATCAGCAGCCCCCCTCCCCCTCCTCTGTATCTTGAGACCCTCACAGGTGAGTAGCCGCGCTTTCCAAACCTTGATTGATTGACCTGTGGCTTAAGTGAGGAATCATTCAGACGGCACCAATACCACCTTCACCTTATAATATGCACACAATACACATACATGAAAGATGCTCTCAGAAGATTATGCTAACTCCTTAAATGAAGCCTTGGTTACTCAAGTACAATACGAAACAGTCTTGCCAAATGTAGGACTTTTGGGTGGGAGTCACACAAGGGTTTGATTAAAATTATCAGTGTTATAATATCTGACAATTTGAATAACCTGATTCCAAAGTTGAGAAATTGTTTTGAAGATTTACATCAATACTTAGTTGACAGCAGTGTGACAAATCTCTGAGATCTTGCTAAGACAGCTGACCACTGGATCATTGCCAGAGTAGCCATAAAGAATCCTTGTAGGCCCCATAAGAAGGGTGGAAGTGGGAACAACAATACAAACATGCAGCTGACACCTAAGGTCCACTAAAATATCTCTAAAGCCACTAACACTAACACACTGATAGCCTCACATATTTACAGCGCGACGCCTGGAAGCCATCGCCCGCTGCTGATATTCGACTTGAGCTTCTATCCATGCTCTAGGAGGAGCTTATAATTGTATCGGGGGACTTCTCCCTGGGCTCCTGTTGTGGCAATGTGTTTGGGCACTACTTTTGTCTCTTCAGTGGGCTTGGGAATCCGCTACGTCTGGGGGAAAGAAAGTGCTGATTTCCCTAGTAGTCAGGGTCCTTTGCTTCAAGCCCTAATTGTCTGGACTGTGAAAAGAAAGGTAGGGCTCTTTGCAGGCTATATTGCGGGGGCGGTCATCTTGGAAGGGTCGAGCTGCAATAAAGCACTTTTAGTCTCCATTCAGTCTGGGATGTGAAAGAAAGGTTGGACTATACCTCTGGCCCACCTGGGATGTGACCTGTTTGGAATAAGCCTGGCTGCACTAAGATTCTATGCTCCTACTGGGGTTATCCTATCAACTAGCACAGCAGTGGGGACATGTGGAGACAATCATTTCATTCTCAGCATATTTGTTTGAAATAGCAGCAACAGCTCAGGCCTGAAGGGAAGTCCTCGTTTAGCGTCACAAGCAACCGAGTGGGATACTAGAGGTCCCCCACCTGATCCTATTATGGCGTCCGTGGCAGCTATAACGCAGAAATACTCTCCTCCTCAGGAGGCAAGAAGACACTGACTCCGGCCTCAAGCTGCTCCATTGCACAACAAACACCCCCTCCCCTCGAGCGAAAGACTAATATGGGAATCGGCTTTTTCTAACTCCAAGGTCAGAATCCTTTGCCTGACCCCAAGATGGCTGCCACAGTGTTCCCTACAACGTCGTGCTACTCAGGGCCGGACTGGGAACCAAAGCCAGTTCTGGCAAAGTGCTCAGCCGCCCCCCGTGGGGTTGGGGTCGCGGCCGAGCTATTTGCCAGGGCCGGTTTCGGACGTTTTTGTTACAAGGGCCGATATTGCAGCTATGCTGCAAAATTGGCCCTGTAACAAAAACGGCCCCACAGTGGCCCAAAACCAGCCCCCACCCTGGCGGCCCACCGGGGAAATGCCCGATGCTCACTACGACCAGTCCGGCGCTGGTGCTACTCCTCTGAGAAAAAAAACGGACTTCGACCAGACCTCGATCACATCCCCCATCCGGCACACCCTTCAGGATAACGAATCTGTGAACCTACCTCTGACCGTGGAGACCTAGCTTTTTGGCCGATGCCTGGTGAAGCTATTTGATAGCTATAGAGGAGATGGGCTGTGGACTACCCCTTCCGCCATCACCTACCCAGCCGGACATTGGGCAGACCTTACTTCGTCTCTCCATCGTACTCTCCCTCCTACCCCTTTACTCCACTCACTTTCTCCTTTATGCTCCATTTATCCCTTCTCTTTGCTCTCTAATTGTTTTCTCATTGAGACCTAGCCGCTTGACTGATGCCTGGTGGAGCTACTTGATAGCTATAGAGGAGATGGGCTGTGGACTTCTCCCTCGGCCGTCACCTACCCAGCCGGACTTTGGGCAGACTCTCCTTCATCTCTCCATCCATCCTATCTCCATCCTTTCTCCCTTCTACACCTTTACCCCACCCCTTTTCCCTTCTAAGCTCCATTTATTTCGTCTTCCGACGCTCTTGAAATGTTTTCTTGTTACTGATGTAACTTGTAACTGATGTAATTTTGTGGAACCTTATGTAAAGTGCTCTGATACCACCGGGTCTAGCCAGCGCTATATAAAACTCAAATAAATAAAAAAATAAAAGCTTCTCTAAAGGAAAGGTGTACAGATTTGTCCTAGCCACAATTCTTAGTAGTAGAATGATCAAGAAGATGGCTAACTAAATTAAAAATGCTCCATTGCGGTTGTTTATAAAAATGGCTCCCTCGAGCTTTGAGCTGACGAGCTCCTGGACGACGCACCTGCGTGCCTGTGCGGGCACTGAGGCCTTTGACGGTTGCTCGGGCGATATTTTAAAACCCGGGACATGTATCGGGTCTAGAGATCAAACAAGTACTTACTTGCACCCACTGGGGTGAACCACTCGGGAACTTCATATACCAGATTCCCTTGGGGCGACCCGGAGGAGGGGCTAACGCTGTGCGCTCCATTGCGGTTATTTATAAAAATGGCTCCCTCGAGCTTTGAGCTGACGAGCTCCTGGACGATGCACCTGCGTGCCTGTGCGGGCACTGAGGCCTTTGACGGTTGCTTGGCGGCCCTCTCTTCCACTCCTAACTATTTTCTCTTCTGAGGAGGGAAGTTATCCCGAAACCCGAACCATGTCTCGGGCGATATTTTAAAACCCGGGACATGTATCGGGTCTAGAGATCAAACAAGTACTTACTTGCACCCACTGGGGTGAACCACTCGGGAACTTCATGTACCAGCTTCCCTTGGGGCGACCCGGAGGAGGTGCTAGCGGTGTGCACTCCATTGCGGTTGTCTAAATTAAAAATGCATAGCATGACCCATATGGAATATAAGAGGAAGGATGATGTGACAGTTTTCAGTGTCAGTGAAAAGTTGGCCTTGAAGAGTAAAATCAGCATCTACACTATTAAGTATGAACACCCCTTGACATTATTCCTCCTGGAAAGATGGTGGGGTATTTCCCCTTAAGAGGATAGCTGTCTATCAATGTCCTGGGCAGAGACTTGGGTGGGTCCTGTAAGAAGCAGTGCCTATGGTGTCTCTCAAAACAAACGTCATGAAGTTCTGAGGACTCCATAGGAGAGGAATGGGGTAGAAAGTGGTGAAGACGTCCTTTGGACCTGGTGCTTTGTTCTCTCACAGGAGAGATACCTGGATGTGACCCTGCCTCACATCCTTCTACCTGGGAAGGATGATAGGTACTTTCTTTGGGACCTGTGACTCACACCAGATCGACTTCTACATTGCATATAAGTGCTCTACCATTGTGAGCTCCTTCTTTATGCCAAGCCTGGAGGTCCTATGTGGCCAGGCACGTTCTTAGCTTCAGCTGCATCCCATAGCTGGACTATAAGCCTCAGGGTTTGCTATCTGATGTGGTGTAGATGATGACAGAAAATTGGGAACCATAATATGTGGCTTAGAAATCCATCCTGAAATCACCCGCGGTCCTTTGGCTGTATGTCGGTGGACAAGGGGGGTAATACAGATCAGGAGGTGTCATGATTCGCCTGTACATCCCTCAAGGGAGAATTGAGATGACCCAGATGATTTAGCTAGCCCCTTGGAAAGGTCACTCTGCTATAACCTTTAGGGACCGGGTAGTATACGGAACCTGGGCTGTCCCTTCATGAAGGGAAGTGCGCTGTGTGGTTTCCATTATAGAGAATCAGTCATCCTGACACCACTGCCACAGTTGTGGACCATTGATGGCACAATGAAGAGGTGATTTATAGGTCCAGTCACAAGAGTGAAACTGTGACAATTGTGTAAAGAGATATTCAAAACAGACGAGAGCTTTTTTCAGTAACTAAGGCTCAAACGAGCTGAGCACGAAGAGATAAAGACCCTTTGTTTCTTGCTTGCTTGTATTGCTAAACGTGCACCCAGAGCGAGTTTCCCTATAGTATAATACTTAAAATGCATGCAACTGGTCCAAATGACAAAGGGCTTGATTTGGAACTTGCGACTTGCTCATCAGACCAGACTCCATGAACTAACACTTAACTCACTGAGCTATCTTGCCGACTTAAGAACGCTTCTATAACTTTCTCGCTGGAACAGAAATGGGGAAAACACACGCGACGGCTGTTTGCACCGCTCTTCGTGTGAAGGCCCTAATAAAGCTAACATTTATAGTTCTCTGTCTGATAACTCAGTGACGAGTTCAATTTTCACAGCTGGGCAATATCTGTTTTTGCGATTCAGCCGTTTCCAGCCTTGGTTTGTTATTGTTGAACATTCTGAGAATGTTTTACACACATATAAAATATATAACATTCAGACACCGATAAACGTACGGCAAGAATTACGGGAGTGGTAGCAGGAGAGTCTCCGGGGCCGCCGAGGGAGAGCGCACATCTGCCTCCGGCTGTGCAGTTGTTTAGAGAGGACAGAGCTGAGCCCGCTCTGGAAGGGCTTTGCAATTGTTGTTGCTGCTGCTGCTGTGAGGATCAAAGGTTGGGGTCAGAAAACCGAGATCGCGCAGTGGGCGTATGGGAGCTCGCAAGAGGAATGTTCTCGACAATATATGGCACTCATTTATAAATGGTTTGTGCAGTAATCTGGCACCGTGCTTGGGGATGACATGAGAAATGTAAACAACCCTGCACCAAAGACAGGGCCCTCTCGGTTTCTCACAGTCTCTCTTAGCTTCCTTCTAGCCACAAAGGTTTCGTTGACTCTTGCACTTCTGGGACGCTTAGAGGCAGATTTATCAACACCCTGCACTGGTGTAACGTCACCAAAAGGGACGCACACCAGCAAACGTGTTGATCATTTATTTATTTCCAACCCACATCTTGTTTTGCTCTGAAAAGTTGTCTAAAAGTAATGCATAGTAGTGCTGCACTGCGTTAGTTTTCGTGAAGGAGGAGTTCCCTGGGTGGTTCATGGGTGCTGCCATGCTCTCACCCATTAAATTTGATGCAGTACCTTATCAACTTGTAATGGTAGGCAGGGCTTTGTGCCAAGACATTACACCTCCACCTGATCTGCCCTCTCCCTTCCATGCAGAGCAGTACATGTGCTTTTTAGGTCTCGCCTGGCGTTAGCAGCGCACATGCTCTGCTAACGCCATGCGAGGGCTTCTTGGAATCAATACAGATTCCAAAGCTTTTGGAGGCGGAGTTGAAGCCCCACCCATCTTCTTCATTCCCTGGTGTCATCCTTCATGCAAAACACAGGCTCACGATTGAAAAGGAGGCTTCTTAGTCCCTACTTGTTAACGCCCTGTCCACTTTTGGCCCCGCCCACTGGGATTTGGATCCCTCACATGCGGCATTACACACTCTCCTTCATTAGCTGCTACGCATTATATTTTTCCCACAATGCCGACAGCTTGTTACCTCAGTTCAAAACATTCCATGCGACGTCTTCTTAGCATCCAATTGGGACACAGCAATAAAGACAACAAAAACAGAGATTGCCCCAGTAAAACTGTGCCACACTTGTTTTTTACATAGTATAATGCTTTTTTTTTTAACTTATTTCAAAAAAGGGTATAATTATACCGCTGCTGCAGGAAGGAGAATGGCGCACAGGTCACAAGACACACCAGCCGCCGTGGAGTGGGACAGCTCGTTTCAATCTAACACCGAGGCTGCACGGGCAGCAACGGCGCCTTGGGTCCTGATTGTCTAATCCTTATCCTGCACGCAGCAAGGGCCTCCTCCCACGCTCTGTCCCTCACTGGCGTCTGTGAGCTCAGGCGGTGACTCAGAGCATGCATTCATGCTGCTGCTGCACGGCAGGCTCGGGGTAAGGAGCAGCGCGGGTTCCTGCCGTGCAGGGGCACACTGCGGGTCTGCTCGGCTGCTGCTGAGTGGGGAGCACTCTTAACTTCGAGAGCCCGGCTACAGGAATTCACTTGGAAACCCAGACCAGCTCTTTTTAGTCTGGAAGTACTCTTTTCTTTAGTGGGTTTTTTACTTGCAGGCACGACCAGACATGCCAACCCTCCCGATTCAGGCTGGAGACTACCGGTTTCAAGGCTAGTCTCCCGCATCCCGATTCAAGCATCCAGAAACCCGATTCCTTGGGGTTTCAGCTGACAGGGCTTGGTATTGTGTAACGTGCTAATTCTTCCAGCAATAGTCAGAGTGGAGATGCAGGGGCTCTAGAAGGGGTGATAAACCAACAAAGCCTCATTAACAAGCGAATGGTCATTTAAAGACCTGTGAAGTACTCGGGGTGGCTGTGTTTGTGCCCGGGAAGCTGTTTCAGCCCGGGCTGCTACACACGATTGGGGGGGGGGGGGCAGGTATGCACTGCCAGCAACCTGCCAGGCCAGTGCACAACACTTGCATCACCCTCTCTCAGCCTGCCATTGCGCTCCATGCTTCTGAAAGGTAAGAAAAACACGTGCATTTGCATTTCAAATGTTCGATCCTGCAGCAGCACACTTCCAAAGCCCATACATGACAGTAACCCGATTCAAGGCCCCATTCGGCCAGGCGTTTCTCAACATGCTAACAGGCCAGGACTGGCTGAGCGTGTTTAAGTGATATTAGGGACAGGGGACATCAGAGTCCGTCTTCGCTTGTCATTTTCGTTTTTTTCCTACTTGTGGTTGTAAGCAATGTATTGTGAAGTTAGGACCACAAGCCGCCTATACAAACCGGTCAGCGGGGGAGCTTGGGTGCCGTTGTGTCCAGCGTTTGGGAAAAGCCGGATCTTCAGTAGTTCTCGTGTGAGTTCATGATGGTTGTTGCTGTTTCTTACCCTCTCTGGTATGGTTCCACTGCTTGAGAAGGAGCTCCCGTTACCGCTCTACTTCTGTTGTGGCTTGTAATCTCTATTCACAGCCGAGTGTGCCTACAGCTGACCCCCGCGTAGGTGACGACATCTCAGAGAATAATGGATCACAGCCTGAAAGTTTGTGTGTAATGTTCTCTCCTCAGACCCAACACAACGCCATATAGTGCTCAATAATACCTAACAACAGGTGGGAGCAGCATCGTGGTGCGTGAGTGAGAGCGAAGGGGAGTCAGAAGGGCCATGGAGAAGTACGTGTTGGAAGGATGGGGGAGGGGGGTCGTGCAGTTCACACATTTAAATCCGTTTGTGACAGGTCTGCATCCATTCCTACAGAGATCGATCCTGTAGGTGCTCTTGTACGTTTTTTAAAAATGATTTTGTTTTGTAAGGGCCAGATGCCAGTGTGACACAGCATGGCAGCTCGGGGAGTTGCAAGCCTGCTATGGAGATCTGTGTGTAACTAGCAGGTTGCGCTTCGAATTGCTGTCTGGCCAACTCAGCCTTTCATCTTCCTGAGGCAGATAGAAAGAGTATTTGGAATTGTGGTGAGTGAGAGGGGAGGCAGAGGGGCCACAGAGGGGTACGTGGGGGAATGGGGGTGGGGTCGTGCAGGTCACGCATTTGAATCTGGATGTGATAGGTTTGCATCCAGTCCTACAGAGATCGATTATGTAGGTGCTGTTGTGCGTTTTTAAAATGTATTTTGTTTTTTAAGGGCCTGATGCCAGTATGACACAGCATGGCAGCTCCAGGGATTGCAAGCCTGCTATAGACATCTGTGTATAACTAGCAGGTTGCGCTTCGAATTGCTGTCTGGCCAACTCAGCCTTTCATCTTTCCGAGGCAGATAGAAAGTAGTTTGAATTGTCCCGAGCCCTATGTATATCCTTTGGTGCTGGTAACGCCTATGCTCCTTGTTTATAGACTCACATGGCATATGAAATGTCTGGTTGTCTCTTAGCAACAGCATCAATTTCAAAAGGTTCGATCTGTGATTTTAATATTAGATTATGAATGTCTCATATGAAGGCTGGCTGGTATGAAGAAACTTCATAAGAGAAATGTTAGCACTGATCCATAAAAAAGTTTTCTAATCATTTATTATATATAGAGAGAGCTCCTTAGTAAGGGTTGCAATACTGAATTTAAACCTCAATCAGCTGAGACTGCTAATGGGAACTAACTGAGGGCAGAACTTTGAGGTGTGTCAGGGTGAATTGTTGGTGAGCCTTCCTCGATCTGTGAACAAATTGTAAAGTGATAGCTACCTTTAAAAACCCTGGCCCGTAGCAAGGCCCTGTACCCACTACAGGCAAGCCTACCCAGCTCTGCACGGTCCCGAAATGCCGCCTTGGACACCAGGGGCTGGCCACCTCCCCATACATAACATTTTGCTGTGCACACAGAGGGTTGACCTTCGGGCCTGCCCTCTTTAAATGGTTACAGGACTCAGTCTTGGGTTTCGTGGACCCTCACAAACTTGAAAAACTTTGTTGAGCATCCCATGAGGTTTGCAGGCCCTGGGGTTTAGTAAGTAAGTACTCCATACTTGGAAAGCACAAACATGTCAACCCGTAAGGTGTCAAGGCACCGGGCCGTTGGGGGGATTAAGTGAGCTATTGCCCAGAGTCACATGTTGCTGAGCTGCTGCCAGGGATCGAACCAGGTTTCCCACTGACCAGAGTCAGCCGCGCATGCCGCTGCACCTAACCTCTCTAAGTTTACACGTTAGTGTAGCCCATCGCAAAATCAGAATTTCTTTAACAACCAAGGGAGTCCCCTTGGGACCACTCCCTCCCTGATCCAAGGGGGCAGAGGATACTTATGGTCCTACACATTTTTTGTTAATTTCTTTTTTTTGGGGCCTCTGTCTGTAGGTTTGCAGACCCTCATACACTTGTTTCCCTGTGGGGTTCAAGGACCTGGTGCAGAGTAACAAAAAACACAATCCATGAAATGATGCCCAACAAAGGTCCAAAGTTCATCTGCAGATGGTCTGTGTGCAATTGACATGAGTTCTTGAGCCCTGGCGGTCATGCTGCAGGCTCAGAACCCAGCTGAGTCCATAAACAACACAGCAAAATGTTGTTAACAACTGTGGGGTCCCTTTGGGGCTAAACTTGCGCCAAGGGGGTGAGATGATGTTCTCCATGCCACAATATTGTTCCTTTATTTATTCACAATGCAGCCACTGGGTCTTTGTGTCCTGTAATAGAAGAAGCCACATTTTTATTTAAGTTGTATAAAGCCAATCAGAGAGCCTTGGGCCATGGACCCAAAATTGGATTCACAGACCTGATATGAATGAAGGGAGAATATCTTCTCTTTGCCAATGAGATATATGTATATTTATGAATTGTGTCTGTGGGTGGGATTATCCACAGATTGACAGTTCAGATATTTCTAATTTAACAGACATCTTGGCTCAATGTGAGGCCTACAAAACACTTTTACAATGCTAATTTCTCAAAAATGATTGAACAGATTTTCACCAAACACCAAGATAAGACACTTTCTTTTCCAAAGTTCTACTTTCATGCCATGTTTCGTAAAATTTCATTCAGACATTTATTCTGTACTGGAGAGCAAAGAATCCTACACAATTTAAAATGGTAAATGTATTTTTTTGACCACTTTCCCCTATTCACAAATCTACTTGAAATTTGCAATGACAATCCTCAACAAATTTTTACAAAAAAATTAATTCACCTGGAAAAAATACAATTAAATTGCAGTTATTGTCACATGGATGGATTAAGCCCGGGGAGAAATGCTGCCATTTTACATACACACGTTTCTTAAGCAGCCTATTTTTCTACATGTCGACATTTGACACACATTTGCCTGGATGACTGTGGAGGATTCGGTTCTTAGAAACCACATTTGCTTACATTTCCACTTTGTTGAAACATTATCACTATATCTTGAACATTCAGTACAAGGGATAAAGTTCACGGTGCAAATGTTGTTTGTTTATCATGCATTAGGTAACATAGCTTTCATAAGAGGATAAACAATGACAACCTGTCTGAGGTCTCAACAAGGTAGATTGGATCTACTTTATTATGTAAAGAAGAGCACTTCTGTGTTCAGATCAGAGGACCACTCTGCTGTCACTGCAAGGTCGCTGTTGTCAGAGTCCCAGCCCAGCTGATTCCTGCTTTATGTCCGAGAGGAGGGATGTCCAACTTGTGACTAAGATGGGGACCTGAACACATTCAGCCTCAGGTAATTAGGAGTTAGATCATCCGGTGGGGGATTATGGCACGTTACCTGACCTAGGCAACGAGGTTAGGGAGTGCATAGTGGGAGTACATTTTACACAGTATTTATATGTCAGCATTTATACACTGTTTTAGCACAATGGTGGAATGGTTTATTCTTTTCACTGTTCTCATATTGCTAATCATTTTCATATGCTTCTGTCTATTACTCATTGCAGCACAAACATTTTATATAAGAATTGTAATGGTTCAATAAATACTGAAAAGCCCCTTTGTGTATTTCTTGTGTGCCTCTCTGGGTGAACACGAGTGACTGAGCAAAAAGGTTCTAAATATGTTACCACAATTCTTTGCGGAGTTAAGGTTGTCATGTTCTGAGGTTACACAATGTATTTGTTATCTTACTAGGTTCAGGGGAAATTATGGTTGCACTGTGAGCTAGTGGGACTATAGGCCAAAATATAATGAGGGGTGCATAGTGTCAGTCTGATACCATCCCAACGTTTATGTTGTCCACAAACACACAGGTACCACTGAGGAAGTGGAAGCCTAACAACATGGCACTACCAATGATGGTAGATTTACATACCCAAAGACCCCTACTTGCCCCTTAACCAGAGACATCTGTGGTGGTAGGAACTATCCTCCGAACCTGAGTAGTTTACCACTATGTATTGGCTGCATGTTGTTCAACCTTGAACATTTCAAAGGAATATCTCGTTGTGATACCCTCTCTGAATTCCACAAATTCTTATGGTTAAAGATGCATTACTGAACATAGCTGAGAACTGCAGACATGCAGTTACTCAGAAGCTGCTACAATATGGCTTTGCACTTATGGGTGGGGATATTACCTTTGTGATTGAGGGTCATGAAGCATATATGACAGAGGTATTTTATCATGGCTAATCTTACCTGCAGCAGACGACACAACTAGGATGTGTCACAATTACACTGCAGTTGAAGTTCCAAATAACTACACTCCATACAAAGAAGTAGAAATACCAATAACATTCCAAGAACATAGAAATTGGTTTGAAGGTGATCTACCACATGCAATAAATGACATAAGACTAGGTCCCCTTGGCAATGAGGGAGCAACATGTCCAGTTTTAGCCAGTTACATACCACATCTGAATAAAGGAAACATAACAGCACCACAAGTATGTAGATTGCTTAACAGTTTAGTAACCTTGTATATAGGTGTTTAATAGAGTTAGTTATGTGAACATTAACATTAAATCCTGTGAGGTCTGGACAAGATGCACAATGACAATTGGCTACCCCAAGTATTAGCCCACAAACAATAAATGCAGTCATGGGTAAAATTCCCATCAGACGGGAGGAAAATCTGTTCTAGATTGCACAAAAACAAGTCAGCTTGAAGCAGTCTTTCCCCATGTAGGACTTTAGGAAAAACACAGGATTTTAACAACATGCTTGTCAATGGGGAAGGCTCCCCCAGTGGAAGACTGCACCACTTGTGTACAGTTTTTGCTGCAGTATATATCAGAATCCTTGGTACCCCTTCTGTTTTGCCATTTGTGTTTAAATAGATTCAGAATGAGTATGGGGCAGCACCTGCCCTGGATTAAGGGATGAAACTGATGGGCAATTTTGCCGCAGTATCTTCCATTATGTTAGTAACATTAAAGGAGAAGCAGCACTGTTGGCTATTTGCCAGCGTCTAAGGGGTTTGAAGTGGGATAGTAAGAAAATGAAAGACAAAACTAAATCACAGGGTGTGTCTCCTCAACAAAAAGTCACAGCGAAGTGCTATAACCTGCGTAACCATGTTAATATTAGAACGCCTGACAGGTATCAGGATACTGATACGTGTTCGTCTCATTCCATTCAGGAGTCATCTGAGAAAACTTTCGGGGGGAGGTGGACGGTCAGATCGCAGATCGGAGGAGTACATGAAACCGAAGAAGGATTCATAATGCTCTTCTGAATACATAATTAAGGGAGTTAGCGCAAGCTCCGGTATTATATCCCAGCCATGTGGGGTGGGATGATGGTTCTCCTTATCATGAAATACCACTAAGGTCAACCCCACAACCTCAAAGACAATACTTAAAGATGAGGCTAAAAACAAGGTAGTGAAGTTCATCAACAACTTGAGTACCAGGGTGTAATAGAAAGTTGCACCTCTTCAATGAATAATTTCTTGTTTTGCGTAATGAAACCCAATCATTCTTATTGTTTTGTATTAGACTACAGACACCACATAGTGCAGCACTAATAAACAACATAGTGAAGAAAAGATACAAAACCACACTAGATATCTCAATGGATTTTTCTGCCAAAATATAGGGCCTGAAAGCAGGCATTTGCCCACATTTTCCATGTGGGGTCCTCAGAAGCAAATCTGTTGATTTAAGAATAGCCACAGGTTGTTTTCAGCTAGAGTAACAGAACTTCTAGAAAATGTTGATGTCCCGGCATTGTCCTAAGTCGATGACATATATTTGACGGATGATGACCTTTCAGTACTCTTGATGAGAGTAGATTGCATTGTTCTGGGATTTGCTCACATGGGATACATTTCTAATTAAAAATAAACAAAGATTGCCCATCTCAATGTCCTGTTTCTAGGATACGAGCTGTCAAGTGAAGACAAAAGCCTTACTACACACTTCTTATACAAATGTGCGCACCTACAACTTCTAACTACGATGAAGAGGTTGCAATCTATATTGTGATTCCTACATTTTGGCAAACCTTACATTCCAGATTAAACAAAATGAGTTAAACCATTTTACAACCTCATACATCCAGACTTTTCAAGTACACACTGGGCAACAGAACACTCAAAGATTTTGCGCTCAGAGCAAGCTTACATACTAGCTTCAAAACACTTCCCCACATGTGTAAACACAACATACCTGGTGATCGGTGTAATTGCAGGAGCATCAGGGTACACCTACTTTGCATTCAATGAAGATGAAACTGTATTGATTGCATATAAATTGTATTTATA